>NC_134171.1:47361320-48694986 GCF_964188355.1 Buteo buteo
CCTTTGGACTTCCGTACTCGAGCTACCCCTTCTGCTGTAGTCCTCACAAACACAGATGGTTCTGCACTTTTCATATAGGTCCACATTTTATCAAACACTGCAATTTTAGATCTCTGTGGAGACAATATGAAGCCTAATTAACTAATCTTTACGTAGACAGCAAAAGCACACCTGGGAAAATATGATTATGTCATTTTTAGGCAAGTTTATCACTCACTGTTGAAAGATAGCAGCACCTACATTCTCTTTTTCTATTAATATTATGCTGTCATTGTATATATATTTTTTTTATTTGTTATATTTATTAAAGATGTGAAGCAAACACTGCTACTTCCACTTTATAAGAGGTGTGCCAGATTAAAACGTAAGATCTATATTCAAACTTCAGCAAAGTATTCATCAGAAATTCCCGCTCAAACAAGATGATCTCCTTTTTTGTAGCTCTCTGCAGCTGCGTGTTATGCAAACAAGAGGTGAGCTGAAATGTGTCAGTGGCACTAGAAAACTTCAGATTGCTCCACAGAGGAAACTAATATTGCTGTGAAACCTGAAGGGAACGTTAATAGTGAGGCACCTATTTCAAGGTTGTTCTTATGTGTAATACTCCACATACCTCAACAACTCAACTCAGCAGGTCAGGGTTTTCTTTCAGAAAGATTGTTACCTGAAGTATGTTTCTTTCGCTTTAACCAATTGGTAGTTACAACTATAATTGGCAGTTTTAACTACCAACTGATTTGTTATTTTTCAACCTGGGAAAAAATAGAGGAAAACAAAGTTTGCCACCTAGATGTCACCAAAAAGGAAATAGTGTTATCAAAGAAACAGCAGGCAGAACAGGACATATGACAAGTCAGGGTCAGTAACAATCACCAGTTGGAAAGAGTGTATGAAGTTGGATTTCTCATATTGTCACATACTGCACAATTCTAATGAAGAATTAAGAAAGCATAGGTTCATATCATCTCCCCCCCATGAAGCTGAGTAGAAAACCTAAATGTGCTAATATTTCACATTCTACATTGTCTGATCAAAATATCTGTAGAACTAGCAGGGCAATTGACAATCAATGCTAAATTAATTTCTTAAAAAGAAAACCTAAATCATTAGATGAAGCAGACAATAAGCTATTGCCAAATTTAATATTATGTTGCATGTAACTCAGCTATTATTACATTTCTTCTTTGTTGTAGAAAACCACGACCATTTGGTCTTGTAGTTACCTTAGTTCTCTGCAAGATTTTACTATTATATGTGCAACTACACCAAATCTGTACTATGATAAAATGTTATTAGAAGCACTTCTGTACTAGAGACATCTTCTAACATATACTTCAGAACTGTAATTCTGCTATAAATATAACATCTATAACCATACTATTTTGAAATTAAATTAATCAAGTATAAACATATCAGTAATGCCCTCACTATCTCCCAAGGCTTCACTGTTCTTGTAGTACAGCATTATCATTTTCCCAGACTTACCCTTATTTTCTTGTCTAGAAATGTAGCGTAGGAAGATTTTGAGGCTCAGATTTCTCCATGGTCTCTGTACATCTACTAGTATTGAAAGTTCTGGCAGTACTAAGAACCACTGCAAGTTTTCTAACATCTAAATATTCCAACTATTACCAGAATCAACATGGACATTGGCACAGCTGGCTTTCTGAAAGTTTCCTTGCAGAGCAGTTGTTGCATATTCTGATCTGTTCATCTACACATACTCAGTACACCCATTAATATCAAAAGAGTTGGATATACTCAGCATGACCAGAACGACTGAGAAAAATAACTGCGCTGAAAGCACAATGGATTTCTTAGATTCTTGGAACATCTGCCATATTGCATATGCACTGTTCTTGTTCCTTCCAAGAAGATCCTAAAAAAATATGATCCTAAAAACTAGCAGAATCCTAAAAAATGCTATACTGCACCATCTTTGAAAAAAGCCAGTTCACAAAGTAAACTATCACTGTGTACTATAAGCTATCAGTAAAAATCCAATATTGCACTTCTCTCTGCCTGTAATTTACCTGATACATAGACAGATACAGGTAAGTGCCTCTAACAGATAGCAAATGGCATTCCATGCCTGAAAGAGACTCGCACCTGCAGATCCAAGTCAGTCAAGCTATTTAATGTCTGAGAGACTGCATCAGCTTCACCAGAGCATATAAAGAAAGTCTGAATCCTAACTGCATAGCTTTTTATCCTCTGTTCCCCGAGTCCTGCTGCTGTGGCTCACTTCCCTGGAAGCAGAGCTACCAGTGTTTAGCACTGCAGGGTGCTCAATCTCCTCCTTCCTTAGCCCACTCAGGCTTGGACTCAAAAGTCCCCAGCCTCATATGAAGAAACTCAATCTTCCCTGAATTCTCATTCTCTAAACTTACTCTCTAATTAAACCTAGATGCTCCATCCCATTCCTACCATATACCAACATTCATTTGGCAGCAGACATCCAACTTGCTGCATGGGATTTACTGCTACATACTAAGCAAGGGACATCAAGCTTCTGACAGTGTTATAAAAATTATCACACTGATACTTCATGAATTACCATAGGTTTGCTTTATAAAGGGGGAAACTTAAAAGTTGGTTTAGAGCTGTCTTACATGGTTCAGTTCAACCCAAAGCAGACAACATACATCCGGGTGCCTGTAACTACAACTTTCTTTAGAAGGCATTTGGATCCCATGTTGTAGAAAAGAAGAGGTTATGCTGACACTTAAAACATTATTTTCTTCTTGTACAAACACTCAAATACTAAATAAATAAGCATTCTTTACTCCAGCTAAGTAACTGTCATGAACAGGTTCATAAACTGACTTAATTGCCTTTTCTTACTCCATTGTTCCCTGGTTTATTAAAATGACCTTTTACAAGTTTTGATATATATCAAGTAACAGCGGTCTAGCAAAGTCTGTTCTGCTTTTGCCATTCAACCTCAAAAAAAAATAAATGCAGCTCCCCATTTCCCCATCACTTCACAGAAATCTGATCACAACAGGAAAGTGGGAAGGATGAGGGAAGTCCCACGACACACTGATGGGCTGGTGCTGGACGGGAAAAGGCGCAAGGAACAGATCTCGCAAATGGTCAAGTGTTAAGATGAAACCTCCCACTAGATGGCTCACAGGATCCTTGCTGTATAAATGAAGGTAAGAATACCTGACCCAGCAGCCATGGGAAAAAAAAAAAAAACTGTAATGAAAAACGTCACCAGAAAATGGCACTCAGATTTTGCCATGACCACAGTCCTCTGCAGCCACGAACACTGAAAAACATCACGCTGGAATTCATACAGCTCAGAGTCTTGATCCCTACCTAGTCCTTGACCCTATCTAGACTCATAAAAAACAATAAGAGCAACAGGCCGCTAGGGATACTTTTGTCTTCTAAGGTTTTTGTTGATATTGCAACACAACATATTTAGTAATACATTCTGTTTTCATAACTGTGTAGTTTTATTTCCTTCATTATATTGATTTCAGAATTTGTCTTTTATTTGAAAGGTAGAGCTAAAGGATGCAGAAAAGGCCAGTGTTAAGAGGCCTTCATCTAGCATTCTGTACACACATACACTCAGTCATAAAGCCAACATTATCTGATAGTTAAAAAAAGCATATACACACCCTAATTCAAATACATTGTGGCAAAAAAAAGCATATAACATTGTTATTTAAATACGGCCAGTGCTGTAGTTGACCATATATTTTATTCCTATGCAAATCTTAATCTCCTTAAACTGCACTTGGAAGAGCATGCAGTCATCAGCAACAGTGGACTAAACCATGAGGAAACAGAATTCTTGTGAATGCAGGATGCCCTGTGTGCAAGTTCAGCTTTCACATCTCTTCCTTATATCCTCTTTCTTTAATGGCACCAAAAACCTAGAAGGTCAGCAGCGCTCCATAAAAATCACCACACCTTGCTATCATGTGATGCAAACAATGGAACCATTGTAGATTGCTATGTTATTGGACTACAAGAATGCAGGAACATGGAAATAATCTGCACTGCTCTTAATTACTGTGGCTGATTGCTATTGCAAGGTGACACACCAGTGTATATATGAAAAGTTAAAAGCTAATTATAACTTTGGTATTACAAACAACACCAACGTGACAGTACAAGACCCTAATATTCACAATGAACACTTTTTCTCCCATTATTTACCACTTCTATGAAAGTACAATAACTGATACAAAAATGCCCCAGGAGCTAACACTTTTTTTTTTAATATCATGTCACCACTGGGCATTTTGACTATGAAAATTATTATTACTACAGAGTACACATCCCATTTAAATGTAAAATACTGCCTTCATTAAGAAACTCATTATGAAATTAAATCATGCAAAGATTTATCAAATTAATTAACTGTATTTTGTGGGTCATCTGATAACTTTTCCATTTTGTCATTCAAAGACCTATTACTCTTAAAATTGGGGTGCTGTAATTAGTGTGTCATTGACAGAAATAGCTCCTCAGACTACTAACACTCTACTAGACAATGATCTTGTACTGCAGGAGCAGAACTTTAATTGTCAGATATGGTTTGCGTAACCATCTTGTTGACCTTCCATACTGAATAAAAGGACAGGAACTGGTATTGTCACCAGCAGCTAGAAAGTGTAACAACAAATGAATCTTGCCAATTTACACAGTAAATCAGTTATTGATACATCCAAAAACCACAGAAAAAGGACAAAACTAGTTTTTCAGCCTCTTTAATTAGCTCAAAAATAAGCAGTTTAAAACACTTAACCTTGTTTATATTGGGTGAATACTTAGGGTGTATGAAAGTTCAAACAGATGGAAGATCTACATTTTGTAATACATTGATAATTTTATTCAGTACTGGTAAAAATTAGTTACATGTTCTTAAGATGCATTTTTATGGCTTTTTACTTTCCATTACTTAATTGAGCTACTTAAAGTATCTTTAATATATTTGGTCTTATCAATAAAAACTGTAAAACAGTCTACTTCAAGAACTTATTCCTCAAAAGCTTACTTAAAATAAATTTCTCCAAGAATGTGCAAGACAAGGACCTTATGTTGTCACCATAGTCTTCATGTGATTTAAAGAGTTAAAGTGTTCAGGAAGGCTTGTCTTAGAAAGGGATGTTAGTGTTAAAGACCATTTAACTGCTGTTAAAATACTTGCTGAAATGACTCCTCCTCTGAGACTTATTAACTTCAACAGAATCGAAATTCCTCCCCATCATTCAGCATATTCATAAAATCAAAGCAGACCATTTCAATCTCATTTCATGAAAACTCAGATAAATGTCACACAGACTAATTTCCACAATGATGACCTAAACCCATCTGTTCTTCTTGAAGCGCTGGTCACAAGGAAAATCCACTGCCCACTCCTAGAACTAACTTTACTGTAATAAACCTACTGAGAGAGGGACAGCTGTACTACAGTCATGTTGCAGTACAGGTTTGCTACATGACTGTAATACAAATGTAGATTTCTAAGTAGGATCTTGATCTGATCAAGGGAAACCTGGTAACATAAAGGAAACAGTATGTTATACAAACAACTGAAAAAACCAGCAAACAGCAGCAGATTTTCAAACCTCCTGAGTGAAAAAAGAATGGGAGAAAGGAAAGTATATCTGCTGTGTAGTGGGAAGAAATGCAGAGAACAAACACAATCTACACATAGGACCATAATCCAAATGTATACATTAGCTTTGTTTTTGCTGACATTAATGTAAAGGATGAATAACTAGCAGGAATGAGGGTACAGAACTGGAAATGATCAAACCAAGATGGATGCAAAACAAAAAGAACTTATTGCACCCATACTAGGGGAGAGGGAATAAAGTAAATCCCAAAACACAAAAGCACTTTCTCAAGCAATCACAGATCTGTAGTGAACTCAGGTGCTATTCCTGGAGTCTAGAACTGTAACTGTACTGCCTGGACTTCACAAGATGAAAAAGCATTCAAAGCAACTACTGCTCTTTTGGTCTGAAGTACTGCATGGCATGCACAGCTTCAGATGACATTTTAGAGGGAAAACATTTCAAGACAGAAACGACTAGGATTTGCAGGAAAGGACACTGGGGTATTAAAACACATCAAGCCAGACAATGGGAAATTATTTATTTGTTATATATGAGAAGTGGAAAATTCTGAGCACTATAATGATAGAAATTAAATGAAACTTTCCACTTCAAAAGCATGGTCCAGCACTTTGGGACCAATAACAAAATCTGCAATAAAATTGAAGACCTTCAGCTGATAAAAACAGAAGAAAAGAAACATAGATCTATCACTATGATCAAAATGATTACCAGAAAACAGCATGATACAATTGGGAGAAAGTTATTTCCAGAAAGAGAAATACTAATGCCTTTGTGCACAGCATTGCTGAGTTCTCAGATGGCATACAATATACACCTCTGTTCACCCACATTCAGGAACAATTAATTCAAACTACAACACACACACACACAGAAGAGCTATGAGATGATCAGGGACCAAAATGCCTTGCTTGAAAATCAAGAATAAATATAGTTTAGTTGAGATGACAGCTCAGAAAAAAACCCATACTTGCTCTGTATTAGTATTCAGGAAAATAAACACTGAGAAGAAAAAAATCTGCATAATAATTATTTATGTACTGTAACAATTGCGGATAAACTAGTTATAAATACATCTAGGCTGGAAAATAAAATAATGTTTCTAACCATAACAAGTGTGGTATTATAGAATGATCTGCCCCCAGAAGTAGTGCAAACAGAACTTATACTCATTTGTACTTATTTTAGAGTGTACCAATGTATAAAATAAATTACAGATCACTGGAGAATCTTCAAACTATACTGCTGCAAATTCATTTCTGCCCACCACAAAATTACCTACTACACAGCATACTTTGTTTAGAACATCTAAGAAAACTTGATGAAAACCTGAAAGAGAAGATCAGGGAACAGTATGTTTCTTTTATCAGACACAATTTGTCCTTAGAGCCAAGGAAGAAAATTCTATTAGAAAGGAATACATTTTATTTTTAATAAAGATTATGCAAATACTAATTTGAAATTAAGGTTTCTGAGTAATATATGTAACAATGTTTCTGAAGCACCATAATGTTTTGGTCACTAGGCTCACTGAGCTGTCTGCAAAAGACATTAGGATTTGGGGTAGTGTGGAGAGAGAAAAAAATGAAACCTGGAAAATAACAGAAAGAGATGCTTTGGGGGAAAAAAGGAAGTATCGATTACTGCATTCTTTCTCTTAACATTACTTTCACAATGGCCTAAATCAATTCTTTCATGTGTTGCCCAGATGCAAGGACCTCAGAAAACAAGAAAACAACTGAAAATTAATCACTTGAACCCTTTAGACCACAAAAAAGTATAACCATATCTTCAACTACCATGCTATTGGATGGAAAGGGAAGTCTTTCCATCATCTCAGTGCTCAGATCTACCTCTCCTCAGTATTTCAGCTATGTACCTCTTTTTTTCTGCCAAATTTAAAAAGCCAAACCCAAACTCTCTAATCATACCTCCTTCACGGATTCATGAAATGTCAGTCCTGTAGCTTCTGCCAAGTAGAGTCCGCGGTGAAAGTTATAGAAGACTTCTTAAGTCTTTTGTCTCCTTTGCCTCTCAAAGGCTTCTGCGGAGCTAGTCAAAATTTAACTCTGGAAACATATGTTCTATAATTCTACATCTCAAACTTCAAAAATTGAAGCTGAGGTATGATTCATAATTTTTTACCTCAATTCCATTTAAAAAAATCAGAGTGTTTCTTCTCACTGGTTTAAAGACATTTCCTGTGGGGTTTTTTTTAGAAGCTTGAATAACTTGATGAGCATAAAGACAGATTGAGGTTCACAGATAGACTGCTGTATGCTTTCTCTTTTTGCATTACCTCTTGTAATACCATCATCAATTTAAATACCTTTATAAGTTAAAAAAATATTTCAAAGTACTCATAGATCTAGAGGCACTGGAGCACGTTGAAGATTCTCAGAAAATAATATTAAGCTTCAGGTCAAATTTTCTTTGCCTCCCAACAGAAAACACTTTTGCAGGAGAAATGACTCAAGGAGTCTTGTCAGCTCTTCTCATGTTTGTTACTGGCTCTTCACTACGGAAGAGGACTTCTTTATAAGACAGCAAGGATTATCATCCTTCCAGCATTTTTCCCATGCCCAACTTTTCATTCTGGAACTCTTGCCTCTTAAGCAAGAATAAGCAACTCTTGCATAGTCTTTTCAGTGAAAGCTAAAGAATACTTCTTTGTTATGAAGCAGTTCTGCTTGCTTTTACTTTGGCAGAGGAACTACTCTTAAAGGCAACCAAAACACTTTGAATGAAACAGATTGGTCTGTCCATATCACGCTGTCGGTTCAAAACCAGGTACATATAAGAAGATTTTTTTTAAAATCTAATGCAGAGAGAGAATGTAAATTAGCCTAATTATTGCTCTGCACATCATTTTTTCTTTTTGAGATGCCTTCTTACCTTACACATGGGACTAGTTACAATTCATCTTTTACAGTGGAAAAAAGGTAGCATGATTGATTTCATTTGTCTACCAGGTTTGTACATAATTTTGAGGAATAGAGTTAGGCATACAGCAAAAACATGATTGAATTTTAACAGTAATTAGCTTTTCTTCTCTTTGTATCACTCTGATATTAATTTTCAATATGCCTTCACCAGGTGGAAAGCATGGAAATGTTCCAGTGCATGTTAAGCTTGCATACTTACGCAGTTGTACTTTGTTTCTTTCTTCCAGTGCCGCAGCCCATGAAAGTAAGCAAGACAACTTCAGGAGTTAGCACATATAGACAATGCTTTAAAATTACTTTCTCCAATGTCAGGTGAGCAGTAGTCTGTCTTCTTGGGTTAGTGACTTTTTTTCCCTTCAGAGTTCAACTATGTGTCTTGGCTAATGCATACATCAACTGCATTTACAGCAGCTGCTGAGAAATCACTGAAGGTAAAAATACTGTGTGACTGTGGATAGTGTTAATAGTACCTACCAGAGTGATGAAATTCCACAGCCCCACCATTTACCACTCCATCAAGTAGTATTTGTGATCTGACAATTATAGAGATGATGAACCTGGACAAGATCAAGTGAAATGACTCATGGATCATGAAATGACTTCCAAGCTGTGCTTGCAGTCCTATTCACATTCTCACCACTATTGATTTGGGAAAAATGATGCACTTCTGGAAAACCACAGCCACGCACATTTTCTTCAATGTTTTGCCCATTACTTCATGTTGTGAACCCAAGAGAAAATGCAACAGCAATGCACTATGTATCTTTCTTCAGGCTTTCATTTACACTAAGAACTCTAAAAGCACTATCCCTAAGACAGAGGCACTAGCATCAGATGTGGTAAGTATCCCAACTCAGTGGAACAGAACTCTGAAGACTTGGATCGTACTCACAGTTCTGCTAGTAGCAACCTTGAGATCTCCTGAGGAAGACTACTACACATTCTGGTATTTACAAATACATAATCAAGAGACCTGATGGAACTGCCATTAAAGAAAAATTATGTATCTATAACATTATTACTAAGAAGCAATAGTTCCCTGCTGATGTTTACTCCTCAGCAAAGCTCTGTCATTACCTTTTTTTTTTCTTTTTAAAATACTGTTAAAACCACTATTTCTGCACTGATATTTTCTATGCAGGATGTACCAAGCTTCTGCTTCTCATCTTAAAGCAGCACGAGGAACACTAGAGTACAATGCACTTTCATCCCTTTTTCTCAGTTATGTTTCTTGATTCAGTGCCAACTGATGCTCTACTCACTGTTGGCAAGAATATCTCCTACTAGTCTGTACTACCTTTAAAGCTAGGGATTATGTACCTAAAAGAGGGTAAAGTGCAAAGGCAATACATCTTTAGTCATGAGTGCCAAGGCTGTTATCACCAAGTCAAGTGATATGGACTAGATTGTACGGCTACTCCCATACTATCTGTAGGGTGTCTGGTGAGCCACTATCCTTCCTCCACTTGAGTTTGTCCAACCTGTATCTGGATTACTCTATTCACCATGGTAGCCACTGGTGTGAGCCACAGCCACTGCAGACATGAACTGGTATGTACCTACCATAGGTGGCTGAAAGACTAGACTCCTAAAACAAAACAGAGAACAAGCTAATGTGATATCCCTGACATACCCAAGCTAATGTAACATCTCAACAAGTTCATGTCATTTAAGCAGTCATAGAAGCTGGACAAAGACTTGAACCCACCTCTTTCAATTAACATCGTATACATATATTCAGCTATTCAGGATAGGATTTTTCAGCTAACTTTCACAATCTAGCTTATTGCTGAGAATTCCTTTTTGGAAAATGCTGAGAAACACCTCTTTTTCACTTGTGTGAAGTATGATCAGAAAACATGTTTCAGTAGCAAAGAAAATCCAGTTTACTGTTCTCATTCCCAGCACAATGATCTCTAATTTTCTGCTGTTCCAGGAATTAGGGCTCTACTAGCGAAGATTTAGGTCCAGTATACATTCCATCAATAGAAAACAAACTTGCAAGTAATGCCACTTCTTGAAGAGAAAACAGACTGTGAAAAAAACCCAAATGTTTCTTTTAATTCATGACATTGACAGAGAAAAAGACAGTCCATTTTAGCTTGCTGCTAGAAAAATACTCAAGTTGTTTCCAGCTGTTCCAAGAATTTGAGTCCTAATTTCAGGTCATATAAAAATCACACATTCACTCCAGTCACCATACAGAAATACTCCAGGTGAAATTTTAGTCTCCTTAGTGCTACAGACTGCTTTCACATTGCCTTCAGCACAGAGAGTTTCATTCCTGAAACTTAAGTTTCAGGTCTCCTAGAAAGAAATTCTAACAGCTGTTATTTCTTGAAAAATAACTGGGCAAGCTTAAGTGATTTTTAGCAAATAGTAGATAGAGCCATCAGGCTAAGAATTTGCATTAGACATAATGCACCAACTTGTTTGTGGTACAAATTGCCAAGAAGAAATTTCCAGAGATCATTATAGCCTTGTTTGTTCAGAGCCAAAGCTAACTTAACAAAAGGTGAAGAATATGCCCTCACAAAGTCTCCACCTGATTTTTACAAAAATAAGTTATTAATGCTCAGGTAAACACCAGAAACACTAGCTGCGTAAAAGTGTAATTGGAAAGATGTATATATGTGCTAGGAGCACAAAAACTACACACTGATGCATACACATATGAATGTTTTTTGTTTTAAAAGAAAGCTTAAAAATCTCTAAAGATAAACTATTCAAAAGAACTGACCTACTGTTAGTTCACATTGAATCCCAAGTATGGCCATGATCTGAAAGGTTTATGCTCACAAAACCATAAACACGTGCTTGTATGCTTCTAAATGCTCTTAGCACAAACCTGATCTCATTTTTACTAGCTTACACACCTGATGTTAGTTTTGGTTTAGCCAACAGGAATGCAATCAGCAGCATGTCTTATTACTGGACCTATCATCAAAATCAGAAAATAATGCTTTTCTACAATTGAAACAAGTATGGTTCCTATTTAGTACATTACCAGTTAAGTATGCATTACGGGATCCAGTGAAAACCACAATCTAGCAGTTACTGTTCTAAGTATACATAAAAAATATTTGTGAGAACTTGTTTCATTTCACTTTCATGGCAGGCTATGTTTGAAATGTAAACATAACATTTATAACTATTTTAAAATACATTTTGTTTAAACCTAACACTATCATCATCCATTGAAAAATATGAAAACAACAGGGGTTTTGTATTTGTAGCACTTCAGATACACTTCCATTTTACAGGGAGAGAGACATGGAACACACAGACAAGGCAAAACAGTCATGGTGTTCTTCCCAGCATTCTTAGTGTCTCACTCATTTGCTGGATGGATTTCACCATGTTAGCTGGCGTCTCAAGGACAGCCTGAGACTCACACATTGCCAGTCTCACGCATTTTTAAAACTGAAATACACAGAGATAGAAGGTGAGCACTGACAGGCTTCCAAGGCATTACTGCAATGCAAATACAAATAGTAACTGTTTTCAAAAGCAGGCAAGGATTTACTACAGCAGCCAACAGGGTTGTATCCCATTCCCCATCTGCAAACTTGAAAAATCATGTGAAACACTTATTAAAACATGACTGCGCACCTTCCCATGTCCCTATTCACTGCGTGACTACCTAAAATATAGCACAGCTATTAAATAGCCTTGTTTATAATAGTTAACTCCTCTCTTACAGCTCAGATGAACAACACCAACTCCCCTCTCTGAACATATCTTGTTTTTTACTTTACAGTGGAATATTTTTTAGGTAACTCCTTGCAGCCACTTTTGCTTTGCATATTTATAACATGACCCTTATATTTATATAGAGATAATAAAATGTAATGATAATGAATAAACAAAACCACTTATACTTGTGAGTTAGGCTGCACATATCACATTTTTATAGCAACTTTTTAATAAAGCCTAGGGAAAACACATTTACATGAGTGAAAACCTATTTAAAACAAAACAGAAATCTAAAAAGTAGAAATTCTTACCCTAAAAAACTCTTTAGTGGAGCCAGAATCTAATGTCCCATAAGCAATTTCTGTTTGCTTGGAAAGATCCTCTGCACTTTCAATGGGAGACACCATCCTCTCAACCGTCAGGAAGGCAGCTAAGTTAGCCGTGTAGGATGAGATTATGATGAGGGTAAAGAACCACCACACACCTCCAACAATGCGCCCAGACAGGGATCTAATAACAAGTATGAAATGGATTTGTAAAGTGAAATGAAAGTCCTAAAAAGGAACACGTTATCAGTTTTATGCAAATGATGCATTATACTATAGGGAAGCATTTCAGGCTGTATCATAGTGCAGCTCTGCATACTAATCAGGTGGGAAATCAAGGCATACTCCACTACACCTCCTGGACTTTGCTGAAATCAGGACTCCAGAATTTACTTTAGGGAGAATTTAGTGATCCAGTTCTTCAAAGTTCTGAACACCCTGAAAGGAAACTGCTCCCATCATAATGTGCTATATTTAACACATAAGCTTGTCATTCCCTCTGAAGTGAATTTGTGTGACTTTATGAAGAGGATCAAACATAATCAGTGAAACAGTGCTTTCAGACAAACCAGTATGCACTTAAAAATTGCTTGCTTAAAAATTGCAATTAATTGCTTGCCATTAGCTTGCTTATTTTCCTAAGACATTCAGAGAAAGACTGATTTCCACAAAACAATGGCTTATGCTGCTGTGGACAATCTATATTGAGAAATAAATAGCATTATTTGCAATAAAAACTGGCCCAGGGAATATCCATAAACTAAAAAGTGCACATAACTTTTGAAAGATACAAGCATTTAACAAACTGAGGACTGGACATGAAACAATCAGTGATAATACAGAAAAATGGTGAAGAAAGTATATTTTTCAATACTACTAATAATAATCTGATGGTTTTTAACTGCAGCAGGTGGGCTCTTATGGATCTTTGATTTGCATCTCCTGCTCAAGAAGAGAGAAGAAAAGAGAACTCAAGAAAATATATAAAACAGTACAGAGCATATAACTAGAGAAATTCAATGATTTCCAATACTAGAAAATTAAGAGAAGAAAAATATGGACAGTGCCATTATTGTCATACTTGACATTTTTTTAACGATCCTTTAAACTTTGAAATTACTTACTACTTTGTTTCCAAACAAGACATTATAGGAAGGAGTACATAATCTTTGGAGATGTGCTTAATTATTTGGCAGAAATGTGCATGTAGTTGAAAGTCTAGCACTAAGGCATTGCAGTAGTTTAAGAATGTCTTGATGTGTCTCCTCTATCTATTAAGTAAACAAATTACAAATCACTCACCCACCCAGCCTACTGTATTGTGAATGAGACTTCAAACTAATTCTGACAAAATATTTATATAGGTAATAGATTGATATAACTATATATATATATATATACATTTAAACAT
The DNA here is from genome assembly GCF_964188355.1 of Buteo buteo. NCBI lineage: Eukaryota > Metazoa > Chordata > Aves > Accipitriformes > Accipitridae > Buteo > Buteo buteo. The sequence goes on from NC_134171.1 coordinate 47,375,302, forward strand.
GATAGTTATGTAAAGCTGATTTATTAAACTGGGAACAAAAATAGATAGAACCAATTCTGGACAAATTATTTTTACTAATTGCTATTGTATAAAATCTCTGTGATAACTCAGACATTAAAAGATTTATTCCATGTCACAACAGACTCACTAATTCACTCTACTACATGAAAATCAAGTCAGATAAGGTCCAGAACATGTAACTGAAAAGGACCATAGAAAATAGATTATTTCAAGTTCCTCTAAATTGAGATGTATTCTGCAAACATGCTTTCTGTCACTTTTGAAAAAATATTACATACTTATTTTGACATGGAGGTAATCAGAGTGTAAAATAATTCTACAATTAAAAGATTGAATTATATAATAAATATATATTTGCAAGGTAAAATCTCTGACAATGTGTATTTAACAACTGCCAATTTTATGGCACTTTATATTGCATCAACGATACCTGCTATAAATGATAACAATCTTCAAAAGCCCATGATTTGTCAGTAAACGAAGTTGCCACTGACTTTGTAAAAAAAGAATAAGCTCATTGCCAATCCAGACATTATGGTCCCACATTACATTATATAAGTAAAATTTTGGGGGGTGTCATTTGTTTTCAAAATTTCCCATAAGGTCCGTCCCAGTTAAATAAATAATTTCTTTTTTTATGTACATTTCAAAAAGTTTCTAAAGATTGATAATTCCATGCTAGTATGAACCCACACTTTACAAGCACCTCGTTCATCAGATCCTTAAATACTAAAATAACAATTTCTGTGCACAATTACCTAAATTCGTGCACCACATTTTATACTTACAAAGTATTATATAACAGTACTGAGAGTACACTCGCATCTCAAAAAAGATGAGGAAAACTTCGCTGTAAGTTATCATTATTGTATAATCTATTATTCTATTCTATTCTACTCTATTGTTTCTGTGCTACCCATGATGGCAACATGGGGATTGCTATTGCAGACCAGTTTCCATGTGGTCCAGTCTTACTCAGCATCACCTTCTATTTCAGAGTCAAGAAGCTCTAGTTACTTGTCTACTCTAAAATTCTTACAGTGGTTGTTGTTTTTATTAGAGAAATTATAGTGCCAATAGTGCAAAATTTAACTTCACAAAGGTATTTTGCTGATGCCTGAAGATACTCCTTTTTGAATCTACTCTGATTCATTTGCGGGGACTTCAAATTCCATAGTGATAAGTTTTGGTGCAAGAACAAAATAACTGAGGTGTTTTCAGCCCTTTTCTATTTTTATAATAACAGATAAAATACAAACCAACTGCTTTCCTCAAAAATATGTTTGTAATGAAATAAAGTGCTGTTACACACTTCACTGAAACTAAATCTTGAATCTCCAAAATTATTTGAGTTTCATGCACCTTTTATGATGACCATTTACTATCATTATTCTTCTATCACATTTCAAAAGTTATCAAACCATGCACAACAACTGTCATGCTTTAACAGCCAGTAAAATAATAATATTAAAAAAGATCGTTATTCTACTATGGCCTTGATTCAATAAAAATAATTTTGTAGCTAATAGGGGACTTTGCAGACAACTAAACCTGTGAAGACTGTAAATGATACAAAAACCCCACAGGACTGTAATTAACACAGCTTCTCATGACCTGAAACAATTTTCTCTCTCTGTCTCCACTGTCTCATTGTATACAATTCTTACTGTGTTATATGCCAAATCCATTACATCTTTCACCATAAAGGCTGGCATATCTCACTGTGATATGCCAGCCTTTACACAGAATTGCTGAAGTTCTCGCACAATAAATGCTCTGCTATTTCCATAGTAGAACAACTTGAAAACCTGCTGTTGCCTTTTGGGATGCATGACTTATACCTAAGAAATGCTTTTTTGGTGTGATTTAGTTTGCACACTAACCACTAGACTCACTAGAAATTAACTTGTTCCCTGTCTTACTTCAGGATGTTTAGAAGAAAGTTAAATTGCTTAGTATAAATAGGTAGGTCTTATGATTTGATTTCCTTAAACCCAGTTGCCCTATTTCACTTGTTACTATAGTTCCTCCAAGCAGCAAGTAGTTATTTACCTACCTACTTACCACTCCGTTGAATCAAGGCTAGAACCACTTGTGCACAAGGGAAATAGAATATTTAATGAGCTGCAAAGGAATTAACTTAAGTGCTTTACAGTTGTCCCTGATAAAGTAGGTGAAAATCCATGAGGAATTAAGCATTTATAAACTGGAGCTTCAAATTCATTTTAGCAATTTCCTTTGTGACTTTTCTAAAACTAGGCCATGGAAAACCAGTAGTGTTTTGCAACTATTCACATGAAATTAGAGCCATCATGATTTTTATTTCAGTTCAAGGCTCTCCTGTAGAAAAACAGTGGGTTAATAACTGTGTTACGATATGTAGTGAGTTTTAGAGGGGAAGTGCTGCCTGTGTAGTTCATGACTAGTATGTTACCCTTTTTTCCCATTACAGTTGTTGTGAACTATATGCACTGTCAACTGTAAAATGGGAATATGCAGCAAAAACACGGTACCCCTCCAAGAAGGCATGAAATGACTTGAACCTTATGCATTTTACAGTCTCTGCATGGTGTATATAACTTCACTTGGCAAATGTATGATCGACCTTAAGACAACGTCGATCAAATACATCATGACCCTATGTCCCAGACAACTGCTTTTATTTCAAGGACTTCTGTGATTTTAGGGAAGGAAAAAACATAGCAATTAATTTCTTTCTGAGAGTGAAAATATATGCACCATGAACCTCCTCCGGCTGAGATGGCTGAGACCAAAAATGCACAAAGTTGAAATGAGTGAGTAACCAACCTTGGCGAAATATCGCATCCTTGCTGCATAAAGGCACCCAGGGAAAACCAGAGACTATTAAATATCCCAAATTCATTAGTTGATTCATTAGTTTGCGTTTCTCTTCCATCTTCAAATTCCTCAGTGTGCCACTCGTATGGGCTAAATCTGCTGACCAGGAATAAAACTACACTGACCCCAATGTAGGCAAAAACAATGCACATCCAGATTTCATATGCTAACGGATCAAGAAATGAAAACACTCCTGGCTTGGACTTCTGAGGCTTCTTGATCATTATTGATATCCCCAGGCTCATAAAGGGCTTTGAGAAGTCAATCACCTCTTCTCTCACCAATGTTATAGTTAATGGAGCAATCGCAATATCGGCTTTCTGTAAAGGAAGAAAAAAAGCAACTAATAGCTAATACAATGATCAGAGCAAAAAATGGTTTAGTTTCTACTGCATTTCACAAATGAAAAATAGGACAGGAGAGACACCAGCAACATTCATTTCGCCAGGAACATCCTATGGAGAATTTCAGAAATTTTTAGTTGAAACTCATCTTACTGAAATACATATAACCATATGGTTGGCATATTCCAAGCTTCTCTTTTTACACATGCCCTTTTAAAAGTATATGACATTTGGAAGTGTTAGTAAAGTACAATGCCTTTCACCTGGTCAGAAGCATGAAACATGCACTCACTTCCCCCAACTTCATTTGCATTTAAAATCTAATTCCATGTTTTACTTTCAAAATTTTTCATGCCAATACAAGTTACTAATTCTCTATCAAAGGAATTAGATAATTTTCCTCTACTCTACAGAGAAAACTAAACCAAATCCCACTCCTTCCATCAGTCATCTTTAACGGTTTTATTATAAAAGATTTTCTTACCCCGTAAACAAGTTCTCCAACCATCCCATTCCAGATTTTCGTGTCTGCATCCCTCGCCCCATACTTGCCATCCCCAACAATTGTGAGCTTGTATTTGAATCCACAGTGTTTAGCAATTTCTGTAGCCAAGTCCACACAATAGCCCTCATATCGATCATTTCCTTCAAGCATTTCATGATTTTTCTTCATCATGACGTATGGGGACTCCTGCACAGAAAGAACTTGCCTTAGCCACTTGGTAGAGACAGAGGTATCAATTGTGTACGTCATAGATTAATAGGTTTCCTTTTACATGTGAAATAAAGAAGATAACATCTGAATCATACATGCTATGTGTAAGTTAGCAGTTAATTATTAATGTGACATGTCCTTAACACATTTAAAAGCTGCATTCTCCACAGTCATACACAAATAACAATACTTACAGGTATAGCGATTCCCAGCAGTATGTTAATAATGACCATGAATGTTAACAGGAGTTACGCATTCAGAGGAGAAAGAGTAAGTTCCAAAATCAGTTTCTTTCTCTCATACAGTTTGGATAGAAGAAGGCAAAGGTATTTAGTTGCTTTTGTTGTTGTCTTAATACAAGAAAATTCTTTCCTATTTCATAAGCACATCCCTCCCTGGGAAAACACTTCGGGCTATCCAGGCTGTATCTTTATTGAATTACTACACAAACAATAGGTAAGATATCTATAACTACGCAGTAAAGTTCTATCATCAGCAAAACTGGTGATGAGTCATAAGTCGTATTAAAGTAACATATCTCCTCTTTGCTCTATTGTTACCAAACTATTCTTGTATCCAGTGAAATTCCTATGCTAGCCTGTGACTTGTCCAAACTGATAAAGAAGCTGTGTAACTTACAGAAAAATGCTGTTCTATGACAGTACATAATATTATTTTCTAGACAACTAGAATACAACTTTTAATTTTTTATTTTACACTTCACCAATCCATAGCAGCTACAATTCTGAAGCACAAGAAACAGTCTCTTCACTGTTTGGCAAAACCCGTTCTCTAAAACTAACACTATGGTTCTGCCTCTCAGACAAAGTGAAAGCAGATATTTCACTTCCATTTTCAGGTCTGAAAATTTTAACTTTCTAGGATGTTCTATCAACAACCATTTGTCTTCTACAGAACAAAACTGCATACTGAATCACATACATTTCTTTAATTTACAGATTTTATTTATGTATCATAATGAGCAACAGGTCACAACCTCAAATAATAAAAAGACAGTATATTTAAACTAACATAATGACAAGAAACAAATTACTGTAGGACAAACTGTCTTCTGACAAAATACGAGGTTAATTACCAAAATAGTGGTGACAATAATAGTCTTATTCTCTAGTCCTGAAGATTCATTTCCAAGAGGGCCATCAAGAGGATTCACAACCATTTTGTCCACTTCACTCCAATATCCAATCTAAAGAGAGTTTATAGGATGCACAGACACCAGTGAATATGAACTTTCATAGAAAAGGTAAAGCATGTTATTACTATGCCCTTGATTTGTGCTCACAGAGAACTATTTTAGCAATGGATCTGCCACTGTAAATATTTCTATTTATGTAGTTAAAGACTGTAACAAAGAGTAAGATTGAACTAATGACATTTGTTCACATTAATGTGTCTAATACAGGTATACCACTTTCATTCACATATTAACAGGCTTTAGTATTAACATCACACACTGTAGGATTGAAAGGGTTATGAAATACACCAGATTAGGAAGACATGAGAAACTGGCTTTTCCTGAAAGGTTTGGAATTAGAGCAGAAAGATAATCACATTTAAAGAAGCATCACTGAAAAGCTGTATTCTGCATTTATCATTCAGAAGCATATTTCCCTCAATACTGGCTCACATTTAGCAATTCAGATCAGAAAGCAAAAAGTTTAATCCACAAAACTGAAAGGAAAATACTCTTATGTAGTACTTACCAGAAATAACAACTTGTATTTGTTAGAAGGAAATACTACATATTTTTATTTTGTTCTGCAAGACCAGTGTAGAATACACCTATAAATAAATATTATCACAACTCATGCTTTAATTAATCTCTAGTGTTTTATTACCTACCTTAACCCATTGCTTAGCACAGTAAAACCTTTAAAGACACTGTAAGACAATTCAAATTACCTTCCGAGGACCAGTACTTTTGAGTTCCATGATGTTTATTGTAAAATTGATTCTCTTTCCATTCTGATCAAACTTTATATTCCCTGTTAGACCTTCCACCTGAACCTATATAGATGAAGATGAAAGTGGTAGAAGAATTAAGTTTGTTTCTTTTTAGAAAATACATTTTGTATTTCCATAAATGATTATTGATATTTCAAAAACATTCAGTTTAGAGTCTTTCCCATACACAATATATTATCTTAGCATGAGTCACGTTCCTGAGGAGTTCACTTTCACGTTATTCCCAGCAAGATCCAGGGAGGTTAGGAGACTGGAAGGTTCTTTTCAAGCATTTAATTTCACACATGCACTCATCCCAGCATTCACTCCAGGGAAGCTACCTGTTTCAATGCCCTTTCTATTTCTACACCATGACCCCAGGGTACAGCTGGATTTGCAAGACAATCTCCAGCATTTCCTCTTCTGGAGATCTCAATCCTCTGTTTACGCAAATTACGGAAAGCTTCTGTCATCACTTGAACAGCATCATAGGTCAGAGCAGATGTATACTGAAAAGAAGTGAAAATATTTAATTAAATAACAGCTTCAGCTTCACTACACCTTCCAATCCACTCATTAATCCATTGAACACAGAAACATATTAAAAATAAAAAGGATAGTAAGATATATTTGAAATCAGACCAGTTTTTCTTTAGTTTGGAGGTCACTACCCTCTGAGTGGTATCTATGCAAAGAAGTGTTCTCCATCAGAATGGTTAGGGGCAGTGCTAATAGGTCTAAAGATTTACAGATGTTTTCAGTGTGAATTACATTCCTTTCTCACTACAACTGCGCAACAGTTCTGGGTGCAGATATGGCTGGAAGTCCATGGAAGTGAAAGGGGAAAAAAGAAATAGTTTCCAATATTTAACTTGAGTTAGCCCCTAAAAATAAGAAATTGTTCCTCTTATTACACTCTTCACAGAGATGCATTTATATACAGACCTCTAGACTACAACTCCTCCCACGTATGTACCCACAAAACCAAACAACATGTATTTGTATATACATGTGCTTAGCTTTTATCTGTTAAATATAAAAAGTCAGGGGTAGCTATTTTCATTTGCAATACCTTGTCAACACCATGCAAAAACAGGTTTTGGGCTGAGATGTCTGGAAGAAGTGGTGACCTTCAAAGAGCAACATAGGCAAGGAAGAGTCCTAACCTGACACAATATAAGGAGCTTTATAACTTTTGAGACATCAGAGAAGAATTCTGCAATCGCATGCATCAGAAGCTAGGACTAAACAGTCAAAAGCAGTTATCTTCAGTGACTGGAAAATTTTACATCTTAACTAAATGAACAGAAACCACATGTGCAGGTACACTGAGGACTTTGTTGGATGGGCTTTATGAGTCCAGAACATTGCAATTATGCCAAATACAAGGGACATTTTTGGAAATATGGCCCAGAATATTTCTACTTAACAGCCTTATGAATGAATGCAATGATCCCTATGAAGGCTATTAGATGCTGAAAATATATAAACTGTAAAGCGGGGAGAAATGATATATTGGCTCTTTGCTTCAATGGTTCAGACTTTAATGAGAATTTTAATTAGCTAGCTCAAGTCATGCAGAAGGCTCTTGTAATTGTAACCAAGGCAGGCTCCTGAATTGAGGTCATTTTTGTATGCAACTGTTAGACCTTGGAAAGGAAGAAAAGGAAGGTGGAACTCTTTTTTTTCCAGATGTATAAGCTTACTGGGTGATTAATGCGAATTTTCTCAAGAAAGTTCTCTCACTGACTTTTACAGAAATCTTTAAAGGGATCAAAACAGCAGAAGAATGAAGTGAAAGACTGGCTGGAGCCAATACTATTGTCTACTACTGGAGTAGCAGTGATTAAGTGGTGGACATGGATTTGGAGATGAGGAGAAGGTAACAGAGAGACAAGAAAGGACCCCGATTCATTTTGGGGGGAACTGATAGCAACACTTCTTTAAGCGTAGCTCTTTGCAGTACAGAAACATATTGAACTACACTAGCATTTTGACTGAAATTTACTTTGGGTAGCAGAGAAAATAAAAGCTTTAAATTGAGAAGTTATAGTGCTACCTAATTCAGTTATTCTACATTTTGTTTGATCACTGGCGTATGTTTAATGCATTTTCTCAAGAACATTATCCCTATAGTGTATAATTACTGGCCTGAATATTCACAACTCAGTCATATATTCAGTTTGTATAGGGATTTGCCTATCAATATATATCTCTGTGTACACATGTCATCACATATATAAAATCCACATGCTTTAATTTAGGTTAAGTCAGCTTTAATCTAAGGACCTCAAAATATTTTACAAGCATCTTACACCTTCATGTTGTTGGAGATGCCATGAAAGCAAACAGTCCATGCATCATTTCTTAATGCTTTATTCTGCACACATTTTCAGCTCCTAATAACCTTCATGGGGCTCATTAAAACTATCTATAGTTTAATGAATAGATGTAAGGTTGACAAACTAAAACAAAGTGAACTCATTACCATAAACAAGAAATGACAGACAGATAACCCGCTCATGAAGAGGGGTGTCTGTGTGTGTGTGTCTGCGTAACAAATAAAATCGTTATAAGTTAAAGGATGCATTAGCCCTGTCTTGATTCACTTTGTTTTATACTGGAGATTCATCCATGTTCTGATCTGCACTATTAAAATAAGTGGGAGCACTATTTAGAATATTATTCTGTGGAAGTGAGATGGAATCTTACAGCCTACTACTCTTACAGCAGTGTAAATCTCCTAATTTCATTTCAGTTCCTTTCAACTTTACATGATAAAATCAGCAACTTTAATACAAAACGGTATAGGTACTATTCTATAGTTCCTACAGAATCACCCGTATTAATTAAACCATGGCAAAGAATATGCAAAACCAAAAAATCTTGCTTCTCATAATTCTAGAACTAGGATGATAATAAGCTGAAGTGCCTAAGGACTTTACGTTATTTGCTATGAAACATGGATTGCATGTATGTAATATGAAAATAATTCTCTCTAAATAAATGCCCTAATTGCCAAGAAGAGAAAACACAAGGTCTATAGGCAATTTTATTCAACTTAAATTTAAAATGTACTATAGACCTTAATAAAATTTGTAAGCTGCAATTGTGAAGATGAATTTGAAAAGTGAAGACAAAACAAAGTCATCCCAGACTAAGCAGACAATATTAATCATGTGCTGTCCAAGAAAAACTGGCAAGATGTTGACTTTTGTAACTTCAGCTGTTTTACAGTAATTCTGAAGATACCAGAAATCCTCAACTAAAAGGCCCAGTCTCCTACTTTATATAATCAGTAACTGAATCTTCTGAAGATAAAATTGCAGAAGACAACCTCAGAAGCACAAGGTTTTTTTATACATATATTTTAAAGCTGTAAGATATTATAAAAAGATGTAAAGTTAGCCTGTTAGTCCTGTGTTTAACACAATGCCTGTCCATGTGCTGAAGACATAAAGTTGAGAGATATGCCTAGAGATTTAAAATATAACATTGAAAGAATGTACTTGAGCAGTGGAAAAGAAATGAAAATGTGAAAACATAAATGCAGAAAAAAAAGAAAAAAGAAAAAAGGGAAGTATTCTGAATCACAAGAATTCGAATTCTTTTTCTCTTGATTTGGATATCTGCAATGTCTACATCTATCCTTGACATACTAGCTGTTTTGTTTTTTTTAAGTCAGAGAAGAGAAACAAGCATTTTAAGGTGTGATTCATTTTGCCTGTTAGACACCTTCTTTAAGATGAAATGAATCATGCCTTAGATTCCATTAATTTGATCTCCAGTGACTTCTGAGACTACTGGAGGAGTCCAGGGTGATCAGCTTAGATACATATGTCTACACTGTAGACACACTAAAAACAAATTAAAACCACTCAAGGAGACTATGAACTAGCCATTCAGCCCTAATCTAACACAACGGTGAGAAAGACAAACAAAATAACAGGATATTTTGGGCAGAGACTACCAGCAGAGTCAAAGAATGCAGTGCTAGTGCACAAGACACTAGGGAGACCTCAACTAGAATGGCATATCCAGCTGAAGCAGTATTCAAGAAGGCTGAAATCAATCTGAAACAGGCACAGAAGAAGGTTCCTCACCATGTATGGGGGGGCTGCTATTGGAACAGCAGGAGAAGGGACAGTGTATCACTTACAAAGGTTAAGAGAAAGGAGGTCTAGAATCAGATACAAGTATTTTTCCTTGGAAAGAGGCAAGATGCAAAGAGAGGTAATACAGGAAGTGTTCTTTGTTGCAAGAGTAAGTGGGTAGAATCAATAAGTATAAGCAAATGTTCAGCATTTTTCCTTATGTTTAAACAATTTAAATATACTTAAATACTAACAAATATACATCAAAGGCAGTAAAGACACAAACTGTGTCCTTGTAGCTTGTGGGTATATTAAATGTTTGGCTTACTGCTCTATACTAGCAATTTTTTTTCCAGTGGTTCACTATGCATTTTATCACCTTGTTTGTAATAATTTGCTAAACTATACACAGTCTAAATCAGCATATCAAATAGTGTGTTGTTTTAATACATGTTACAGCTTTATTTTGCTTTGAGAATTATATGCAATAAAATCTGTCACCTGAATTTTGTGCATTTTTCCCACAATGAAGTATTTCTCTACTTTAATGCTAGTATATACCACAAAAGGAGAATTGCCTTTCCATAGTGCTTTGTACGATAATCACGCTTTTGGGTCAAAACATTCACAATTGTTTGTCATTTCAGAAGTCACTGCTAGAGATTGGTATATAGATGTAGAAGCACCCCTACATTTTTATATAATATATATATAAAGTATAGGTATATACATATATAAACCTGCAAGCAAAAAGAGAGACAAAGTTACTTGCCAAGAACTAGTAAAGGAACTAGGTAACTATCTCCTGTGACTTTCAATGTAGTCAAACTAATGCAACTCAGGCACATATTTCTTAAGGGTCTGTCTTTAATTAATGTATCTGGGGGCTATTTCGAAATGGACAGTATTACACACGCTTGGGAAAATATTTGAAAGTCATCTGACAGATGAAAGAGTTAGTGGAAAATTCACTGATAGGAAACAGCTACCTCCTTCAGGATCTCTTGTGATACCCTGCATACTGTCATGACAGAGCATGGGAATGCAAATAGTTACTTTCAATAGAAATAAGAGACATTGTCAAATATTGTCACATAAATGCCATTGTAAATCCAGATGGCTTTTAATTGTGCCCATAATCATGCATTGTTCTCATTTGTTCTGTGCAGGCATTAGCATGAATGGTGGTCTGTATGAAGCAGCATGTCTGGGTTGGTTGCCTTTCAAACTGCAAATGGACTTTAAGCACAGGAGCATCTTCATTACCTATGGATATGTTGCAAACAGTGGGGACATGAGGTAGAGGTCAGGGAGCCCAGAAAAGACTTAATGCTTGCCTCTTCCTCTTTGATCTTTACATTAGAATGGAGCTCTTGTCAAAACAGGCAGCCTTTAAACAGATTTGCTTCCAGCTGAAAATAATTGCATATATATGCAAGATACTTAGAAATATCAACTGATTATTTGTAAATTTTTTATAACAATCCTGGTCCTGACTAAAAGGGGAAGAGAAATTAACAACATGTAAAATTACTGGATCTTTAAAAATTTTTTTTAAATTAATCTCAGTAAAGATGGAGTTAGAGATCAAGCCGTATTTATCTTAACAAATACACTATCTTTATTAAATTTTGTTTCCAGAGGTTGTAGAGTCAGATCAACCTGCCTTTAAATAAAGGCTATCATCAAAACGTAATTCCAGAATTATGTGTGCACAGAACGGCTAAACAAATAATAGGTATTTTTGCTCTGAAATGCCATAATGTTTTGGGCAGAACATCAGAAGCAAAGAATGCTTTAAGCAAACTGTCACCTTAGTAAAACTTAAGTGTTCAGGTTCAAAACTGCTATCCAGAAAACCTGCTGATTCTGTGATGTGTTTATGTTCTTTAGGTATCTCCTTGCTTGGTTTAGAAAGGCTGCTTTCTGGGCACACCCAGAACATTTTTGGTTTCTAGCCCGGTAGCTAGTCACCTGCCTAAGCCTACAGCCCTGAAAGTCTAACTTCTGTTTGAAAGACACGCTCATAGCACATCCAGCAGACACTGACAAGACTGGGGCACTTGAATTATGCTAACACTCCCACTGCAGGATATATATAGGGGAAAGTGACCTTCTTTCACTCCTCTTAAAACTGAATATAGCAAAGATCACAAGATTTATGAACCCCAAGGTGCTTGGCCTTTCCACCTATTTCACCTACTACTCTAATAGGAAGGAGATTCCTAAACTGTAATTCCTCCCCCAAGATTACTTCCAATCCAGAAGAACACTCTTCTCACTGGAGTCATCAGAGGTGCTAATTCAACAGAAAAAAAGAGTGCAGGTACTTGCTGGGTTTTTTTGTTTTTTGGTTTGTTTTTTTTTTGATTTTACACTGAGGACAGAGGTTTTAAAGTACTTTGGCCTTCCATTAGATTTAATGCAATAGCCAAAGAGAATAGCTAATGCTACTGTAAAACAGACGTTTCTTCAAAATATCAGAAAGATGTCAGACAAGAAAAAAATTATGGATCTGGGCTAAAGTCTTAGCAACAAAGTGAATCCTCTGTCTTCCAGGAAGCAGTAGAACAATGCCAGATCTTATTAATGGCACTGGCATTTGGATCTACCAAAGTTCCAGACCTTTTCCCATTCCAAAGAACAAAAAGTCAGCCTGCATGTCTTACACTCGTTCAGGAGTGTTAATAGAGAAGTTGTGGGGGAATTTATCCCTTCCGTTATCCAGAAGGTCAAATTAGCCTAACATTGTGCCCCCTTTATTTTCTGAAAACGCATTACAGAGAAAGAGCTCCACCATGTCAGACAATCTTGGAAATCCTTTGACTTTTGTCTCAACTAAGCCATCTGTGCCCACAGAAAGATGGGCAGATGCTTTCAGAAGTGTCTTGTAATTTACTCTGGCTGCACCGTGTTGTTTTGTCTCAGCTTTTGTTGATCATGGCGAATGGATCTAAAGCATACAGCTGGTGAGATGATTCAATATTGTTCACCCAGAGAGCAGTCAGTAATGATGTTATAGTACAGTGCACTGCTGGACAAGGCTTTTATTTTGCTGTTGCTCCAATAATCGCATATAAGCAATTTAAAGTCAATGAAATACTGAAGCAGACACCAAGTTCTGCAAGGTGTTCTCCTAGCCCATGCCATTAAAAAAATCCATGGCAGTTTTTATGTTAGTATTAACCCCCTCCCCCAAAACATTCGCAGCTGTAGCCTTTTTTCCTATATCTATCATACTATGCTGCAACACAAAAATATCTTTCCTTTAAACACTTCTTAATGAGAAAGAATAATTATCAGGTATTAAAAAAAGATCTTGAAAGGAGTACAGTAGCTTTTAATGCAAGTCTTTACACTGTATCTTTTTTCTCTACCTTATACCTTTCTTTCTCCCTCTGAAAAATCCTAAATTATTAAACATAAATAAATCAGCAGGACACCTTATCTCTCCTTACAGTAAAGGCAGAAACAACTCAAAACTATTCATAATTTATATATTTGTACAAATGTAAATTGTACATTCATTACATTTGTGTAACAAATTCTTTGAACCTTAAAATCTCCAGTCATTACTCAATGGCTGAAAAGTTTACTATCTAAACTCACTTCTTTTTATTAAGTTCCTTAAAAAGTCTATTAATTCTTGCCCTATTCTTTTCCATTTTTCTAGAAGCTTTTTAAACCCTCCTAGTTCTCAAACCTAAAGCTTACTCCTTGTGAACTCTGTATTACCAAAAACCACACAGAGCTTGACAAAAAATTTAAAACCAATTACTTGGATTTGAATCCATAGAGCTTGACAGAATTAATAAAAACAATTCTTTGGATTTGAACCCACAGCATTTTACTTATAAAAAAAGATGTTGTTGTCTTCTAATCCATGCCACCACCTGTGGAAAATATACATACTGACAAAATAAATAAGATTTTACAATTACTTGTGTAATCCTACCTCTAACTTTAAACAGAATGCACTTGCAAAACAGCGATGCCACTGATGAAAAAATCACCTCTAATTTACTGTAAGACACAAAGAACATATGACTTTTTAATCGTCACCGTATGAATACATAAAACCTTCTTCTTCAAGGCTAAGCTGGAGAAAAGTATGCCTCTCTTCATAGTGTTAAAAATCAGCAGGATCCAGTAGCAAAAACCGAAGCCTATGGTATAATAGCGAAAATAGACCAAGTAGGAAAATTTAAACCAGAGGATGAGAACAAAGTGTACAAATAGGAAGGCAAAAGACTTCTCTGAAAAATCATGCTGTAAGAAATTGTTTTGAAAGAGCTAGCATGAATGTTTAAAGTATTACACTGGGGCAGATGGGTTTTTTTGGGGGTGGGTGGGTGGGTGGCTGTTTCTTGTTTTGTGTGGTCTTTTTGGTTTTCTTTTTTTTTCACTGCCTTACCCTAAAAATGCACTTGAGTCTCTATAAATTCCTTTGTTCTATCACAAAAGTCACTACCTCTTCAAAAATTAAGGTTAGTCATAAATCAGTAAGCATATGTGGCTTACAGCAGATACAAATTTTAAAATATAAAATGCTCTTTTACTAAAATATTTACTGAAATACAGTCTTCAATCACTGCTCTTTTTATGATAAAAATGGCCATCCAATCATTATTAACCATGGTAAATACCCTTGAGTTGAGCTTTTAACCCAGAGACAGTTATTGAGATGATCATAAAAACGTATTCTAGATAATTTTCCAGTAGAATAATTAATGGTTGGTGCAATTAATGAAAATGGTAGAAGAGAGATTAGATCATTCTGTTTTATAAAATGACTGATACTATATGAATGATAAGAACCTGAAAATTCTATTAGGCTCTTCAACTATATTATTTTTACTCATAGTCAACAGAAAGTCCTATACAGATTAACAGAAATAAATTATTTAACCTAAAAGCTGAACAACACTGCAAGAGAAATTATTCTAAATTGGAATTTCATATGAGGATTCTTTAGACTTGAATTTTTTACTAGCCTATTAAATAAAGCCACACTAAACGATCTTTCAATTTGGTTTTAATATATTCTGAATCATTGCCATTCTCTGTAACAACCTGTAGGAGGGGTACCTGGACTTGATATTACAATACACATTGCACAAATTCACTTACCAGGAAAAAAAAAAAAGAAAAAGAAAAAAAAAAAAAAACAAAACACAATCAACAGGATCTGAGAGTTCTCATCATACATACTGCAGTTTTCTAAAAATTTCCAAAACTTGCCATTTAAAACTAATAGTAATAACTCAAGTCTTATATTTAAAAAAACCAAACCAACAAACAAATCACACCACCTATTTTCATTATCAATTCTCATCTATCACAACCAGCACAAGTATTTGCCTGTTGTCTCAAGATGAAACACTTTCTCCTGTTTGCTCCAATCTAATTCCAAGTAAAATACTAATAGAATTAAATATACCCATCTTATCAGATTGCTGATTTTACCATGACATAGTTACTGTCAGAGAATAATAAGCACTTCATGTTTGCTTTTCTGCCACCCCATACTGGCTAATATAGGCAGCTACCTATGCTGACTGGTCCTTAATATCAGCCTTGCCCCAGCAATAAGGCTGCACGTCTCCTCTCCTTGTTCACATAAGTGATCCTCTGTGCTTCCTTCTCTTCCTCCCTTATTCCCCCAACCCATGAAACATTCAGCCATAGATACCTCTCCAGATCCGAGCTGCCACCACCCCTCTGTGCCTTTTACTTGTGTCCCAATAGTCTCTATCCAATTTGCAGACCCCTTTTTTTGAATGACACATTCCTCCTCCGACTACTTTCAGCTTTGTGTATCACTCCCCCTTCTCCTCTTATCCCCATTTCTCTCTCAAGCTCTCCTGTCCTAAATGACATCATTGATCTTGGTGAGGCCAGAGGTATACCTGATCTTGCTGAACACCTGGAGTATGAAGGCATAGTAGCTTTCTTTTGTTTATATCAACCATATTCAGATGAATTGCTGGTTGAAAAAAGTGATAAAGAGTTCCTAGGAAAATAGGCAGGAGGAATCCATCGCACTTTGTTGGCTGAAAATCCTTAAACACTTATGATTACTAAGAGTAAGCAGAGTCAATTCAAAGAAACAGAGCTGCACAGGGACGTTAGGACTTGGCTCTGTAGTTTTCTGAAGTCTGGCAAATACTTTTGCTTTAGCACCGTTCAGCCACTTTTACTTGCAGGTTCGAAGGATCTGGGTCAATAGGCCTTTTGTATGTCTGAGACAAATCTACAGATATTGCCTCAAACCACCCGCTGCTTTCACTGACTAAATGTTCCATTCTTTAATTGCATTTTCTTACAAAAACAACAGACCCTAAACAAAAATACAAACCAACTAAGCTGGAATGAGTGATTACTTATGCAAAAGAGCCTTAAGCTATTAAAAAGAAGTATGAAGTTTAACACTGAAATTTCTTACACCCACATTTTTCATATATATTTTTGCAAGTAGGGAAGATTGAATACTGAGATTCAAAAGCCCGGTGAAACCAGGTAGCTAGAACGCCAACTGCTAGTTGTTTACTTTTTATGCCCAGGAAACCAAAACACAAGGACTGAAAAACATAGGCAGAAAAATCTCACAAATCTACAGTTCTACAAGGACACTTGAAAAAAATTGACTCCTGTTCAGTTCCTGATTAAAGCATCTAATACATACTGAAATTAACTAATATTTTTTTATTCTTATTTATAAATCATCATAATCTACTTGAATTCAGGCATAATCAATCAAATTTTTCCATTAAAACTGTAGCAGGTGCAACAGAATATCCCTTACAAATCCTATTAAAATGTCTGCTATTATAAAACCATTTTCCAACACACCGCAATCATAAGAGGCATGCCCAAAAATGAAGGTATTGTCTAATTCATTAATTGTACACTTTGGCTTAGTCGTCTATGGCTAGACCAAATGCCTTCTGAATTTCCAGTTTGAAGAAATGTTTTCACTGTTGTCTTCTTTGTTCCTTAATATCAGTGAATCATCTAAATTTTAATTATTTCCGCAAGGTAAATAAGTACTTTTATATTTGTCCGCGCGTTCTCTGTATTCCATCCTTGAGATGAATCAGCACCAGCAGAATTAAACCAGCAGCTCTCAATTATAAGCTTCATTCTTCCTGACTGACTTACATTTTAAGATTGGCAGTTTTCAACTTTAGCAATTTTATCATAAAAAGCACACTGTTTGGTACTATACAAACACTTCAAATTCTAGAATCACATTATCTTTGAAAAAAATAGATTTCATAATAATATTCTAAAAGGCTAGATGGCTATAAAAAAAAGACTTGAAAATGTGAAACTACTAAAGAAAATCAGAAGGCAAAAACAATCTACTGTTTCGTTATCTTAGCTACGTATTGATTGTATGTGTGTGTGGAGGAGAGATTATAAAGCTTGAAATACAATCTTATGAATTCCGAACATCTGAAACAATGTACCAGCATGAACCACTTCAAGCCATCAAAACCAGCTGTAGTGAGTACTGGGGTTGTTACTACCTTCCGACACAATGGTGGACTCATACTCTCTATGAGTCCGAGCTGCTTTAGGTTTTCAACCAGGCAGTCCCAAATTATTTTCTGCACGCTGCACATAGTTCCTGTAAATATCATACACAAGTTGTCTCAGACACTTCTTGCACACACCAAGCCTAAGGTTGCTCTTAGAAAAGCTCATTACAGAGTAGGATGGCTTATAAAATTGAATAGACTATTTCAGTTGGAAAGGACCTACAACGATCATCTAGTCCAACTGCCTGACCAATTTGGGGCTGCCCAAAAGTTAAAGCATGTTGTTAAGGGCATTGTCCAAATGCCTCTTGAACACTGACAGGCTTGGGGCATCGACCACCTCTCAAGGACGCCTGTTCCAGTGTCTGACCACCTCTCGGTAAAGAAATGCTTCCTAATGTCCAGTCTAAATCTCCCCTGGCGCAGCTGTGAACCATTCCCACGTGTCCTGTCACTGGATACCAGGGAGAAGAGATCAGCACCTTCCTCTCCACATCCCCTCCTCAGGAAGTTGTAAAGAGCAATGAGGTCACCCCTCAGCCTCCTTTTCTCCAAACTAGACAAGCCCAAAGCCCTCAGCTGCTTCTCACCGGACATTCCCTCCAGCCCTTTCATCAGCTTTGTTGCCCTCCTCTGGACACATTCAAGGACCTTCACATCCCTTCTTGAATTGTGGGGCCCAGAACCGCACGCAGCACTCAAGGTGAGGCTGTACCAACGCTGAACACAGTGGAATAATCACCTCTTTAGACTGGCTGGTTACACTGTGTTTGACGCACCCCAGGATGGGGTTTGCCCTCTTGGCTGCCAGGGCACACTGCTGACTCATATTGAGCCTGCTGTCGACCAGCACCCCCAGATCCATTTCTGCAGGGCTGCTCTACAGCCACTCCTCTCCCCATTTATACTTGTATACTTTAAGCTTAGTATGTACATGGTGGGTTCACCTTGGCTGGACACCAGGCGTCCACCAAAGCTGCTCTATCAATCCTCCTCCTCAGCTAGACAGAGGAAGAAAATATAACAAAAAGACCATGGATCGAGGTAAGGGCAGGGAGATCACTTAGCAATTACCATCACGGGCAAAACAGACTTGACTTGGGGTAACCTAATTTAATTTATTACCAATCAAATCAGAGTAGGATAATGAGGAAAAAAAACCCTAAATCTTAAAACACTTTCCCCCCACCCCTCCCTTGTTCCTGGGCTCAATTTCACTCCCAATTTTCTCTACCTCCTCCCCCCCAGCGGCACAGGGGGACGGGGAATGGGGGTTGGGGTCAGTTCGTCACATATTGTCTCTGCCGCTCCTTCCTCCTCAGGGGCAGGACTCATCACACTCTTCCCCTGCTCCAGCATGGGGTCCCTCCCATGGGAAACACCTTCACAAACTTCTCCAACGTGAGTCCTTCCCACGGGCTGCAGTTCTTCATGAACCGTTCCAGCATGAGTCCCTTCCACTGGCTGCAGTCCTTCAGGCACAGATTGCTCCAGCGTGGGTCCCCCATGGGGTCACAAGTCCTGCCAGAAAACCTGCTCTGGCATGGGGTCCTCCACGGGCTGCAGGTGGATATCTGCTCCACCGTGGACCTCCATGGGCTGCAGGGGAATCTCTGCTCCGGTGCCTGGAGCACCTCCTCCCCCTCCTTCTTCACTGACTTGGGGGTCTGCAGGGTTGTTTCTCTCACATGTTCTCACTCCTCTCTCCGGCTGCGGTTTCTGTTGCACAGCAACTTTTTTCCCTTCTTTAAATATGTTATCCCAGAGGCACTATGTCGTGGTTTAACCCCAGCCAGCAACTAAGCACCACGCAGCCGCTCACTCACTCCCCCCGGACCCAGTGGGATGGGGGAGAAAATCAGGAAAAGAAGTAAAACTCCTGGGTTGAGATAAGAACGGTTTAATAGAACAGAAAAGAAGAAACTAATAATGACAATGATAACACTAATAAAATGACAACAGTAGTAATAAAAGGATTGGAATGTACAAATGATGCGCAGGGCAATTGCTCACCACCCGCCGACCGACACACAGCCAGTCCCCCAGCGGTGAATCCCTGCCCCCCCCTTCCCAGTTCCTCAACTAGATGGGACGTCCCATGGTATGGAATACACTGTTGGCCAGTTTGGGTCAGGTGCCCTGGCTGGGCATGAGAAGCTGAAAAATCCTTGACTATAGTCTAAACACTACTGAGCAACAACTGAAAACATCAGTGTTATCAACATTCTTGCATACTGAACTCAAAACATAGCACTGTACCAGCTACTAGGAAGACAGTTAACTCTATCCCAGCTGAAACCGGGACACACTACCACCATCGCTGATGGGCTTGGCCTTGGCCAGCAGCGGGTCTGACTTGGATCTGGCTGGCATTGGCTCTGATGACACAGGGGAAGCTTCTAGCAGCTTCTCACAGAAACCACCACTGTAGACCCCTGCTACCAAAACCTTGCCATGCAAACCCAACACAACTTACCATGTCTTACTAGCCTTCAAGAGGTATGAATTGAGCTTCTTCCTGGAATTAGACCAAAGGCTGCCCCCAGACAGAATGGGTTAATCAGATTAGGAAGTTGGAGCAGTTGGATGTGAATGGATGTGTTGTCCTTCAGTGTCCTTCCACAACAGCAAGAGATTTGCCTTAGACATAATAGCCTGACACAACACTACGGCTCAGAAAGCCCAGCATGTTTGTAAATAGACAATAATGGATCAAAAGGGGATTTCAACTTGTTATTATCAGGCCTTTATAAAATTAAATGTGGCTTTTGTTTTGCTACTTGACAAAGAAATTTGCCAGGATGCTCAGTGGTGTTTCAAGATCTACACATTATTAGCTCTTCTAGAATTGTATGCAGAGACTGCTAAGACTCTCGGTTATAACAGATATATTTTAAATTTAGTCTGAGGTAAACAGTTATCAGCTTTACTTTTGAAAGATGAGAAGACCTTTTGTAAAAAGACAGCAAAGCACTAGTTTTAAGTGTCCTGCTTAATCTTTAAATCTTGTGGCTTTTATCAGTACAGGTACAGCGCAGCAACAAATAAAATCACTGTCTGTTCTCACCTACGTCCTAAGACTGCAATTTCTTGTAATTAGGATTTTAGATAAATTGTCGAGATACATTTTTAAAGCAATTTGATCCAGGCCCTCTACTTGGCATCTGTGGAACTGGTTTTCAACAATGTTTTTCTTTCTTGAAGAGCACATTCCTTTGAAATGCACTTTTTCTTAGAAAGAGGTGTCTTTCTCTGTTTTCTGGGCTGTAGTTAGATGCTGTGGTATGTCTTAGTCGTGTCAGCTCAGTCATATTCCATTGACTTGCATTCTATAATGCAAAATGAATGTATATTTCCTTTTGGATTACAGAAGGAAGATAATACAACACAGTTGCAATGCTATTGCCTGCAATGAGGTAACATTTGCAATCCCAGGGATAACATTACCTGCTAGGGCTATGTAACCTCCTCTCATTTCTATACTGATAATACAGAACATTTATTAGCCTTCTCATCTGTTTGATACAGAATTTGCAGTGAAAGCTTCCTAGATTCCATGGGAATTAGTGGCAAAAGCTCATTTATAACCACTGACAATTTGGACAACTGCCTCAAAACCAGGAGGGGAGAAAGGTTATTCCTAAGATCATGGAAGGGACAAATGGGAAACCAGTGAGTTAACCTGCTCAGTAACTTAGATGTTCATACACTATTCCAAGAAACAAAGGATAACAAACACGGCTAGCATATTAATATAAGAAGGAATGGCATGTTCAGGAAGGACAAGTAGGGAATGCAATTCAACAAGAATAGATGAAAAATCCTGTACTTCAAAGGAATGATCAAGTGCACAGATATAAGACTGTCTAAATCGGCAGCAGTACAGAAAAGCAATGCAGAAAAAAGCTCTTGTTAGTGTGTATCTCATGATAAATATATTTCAACAGTGTCATGATGGTGAGGAAAAAAGAAAAAAAAGAGTAACACAAAAGGAAGCCCTGAAAGGAGTACTGTCTCTGAGATACATGCAGCCATTATTTCTATTTCTACAGCACAGTACTCAGATGTGGTGCGGTACCCAGTATGGCATTTCAAAGAAGGTGGGTACCAATTAGAAAGGTTCCAGAGCAAAATGATGAACACAATCTGAGAGTAGAAAATTCAAAGGAAATGGGATTATTTAGTTTTGCAAGGAGGAAGGCAAGGACATATATGGCAGCCATCTTCAAATATAGAAGGACAGCTAAAAAGGAGAACATATAAAGGAGTAATGGATTAGGTGACATAAAGGCTGATTTAGGTTAGACAAAAAAAACAAAAAATAAGACTATTTAAGCTCTGAAATAGAATGCTTGGGGAAGTTGTGAAATCACTATCCACAGGAACTGCACAGGTATATCTAATTCTGCCTTCAGGCAGGGAGGATGGGCCAGGTGACTGACTGCCCAAATACCTTTCTTGCCCTGTTTCTATGATTTCTATGATTCTGCTCTGCCTCTAGCTCCATCAAGGATGGGAATGAAATGTGACATATCTCTGTCCTTATATGTAATGGCAGGCAAAAATGACAATACCTGTATAAGGGCAAAAGATAGAAAGCTACACAAAGAAATACAGTAATTGATACAAGCTCTCCAAACATTGCAATATAAATCCATGTTTCTGCCCCATCAGTACCTCTAGCATTTATAAATTATCTGATAATTTAACGTCAGTCCCAATTTCTTGACTGAATATCTGTATATTCCTTTAGCGGACAATATATAAAGGAAGACAGATCAGCCTTTATAATTGAATTTGGAATGTGTTTTAAGTTAACAAAATTCATGAAAATAAATGTTTCAATTCATTTATTTTTCCTATCCATAACAAAGTAAACTTCAAAAACATAAGATATTCCAAATACTCTACTTCAACCCTTTCAATTTCTAGTAGACTTGAAAGGACCTATCATGGAAGAAATAAAGGGAATAATCCTCTTCCTGTGATAAAGTTACAGATTTTAATGCTTGCAATTATTGCAATGTTTAATAAAACATTGCAACCACTTCATCTTATCTAACACACATTCAATTTCTCCCTACTCTAAGTAATACCACAGGTACCAGAATCCTTAGCGTTGTAGCCTACCGATTTATTCTTCTATCTATGAGAAAAACTGCATCTTGGTTTCAGTTAGACTTTTTTTACTTTAGTCATGCATTTCACTGTGATTATTTCCAGACTATGATTCTGCAACATTAGTAGGTAAGTAGGTAGATTTGGGCACTCAAGAATCAGAGAGACAAAAGAATTGTATTAATTACCCACAGCCACATCCCTTCCCTTTTTCCTAAATGAGAGCAATACATATTACATATATTACATGTATGTAATATGAATCTATCTAAAGGCATGACAAAGACTCTAGTTTATTTTGTCAAACATCAAATGAGAAATTGACTTATTCTGTCATAGAGATTTTAAAATACAAAAATAACCACAGAAAAACCATAGCTTTGACTAAGTCACCCCCAAATTTGGCCTCAGAAAAAAGAAACCTACAAACTTTATTTTTTAATTTACATTAAGGTTGCGAGCTTTAAATGATTTTTGTCCCAAGAATTTAAAAAATGGTTCTTCCATTCCTTGCTGAAACTTCTTATCCATCTCATTACATATCAAGAATATGCTTCATATTCAAACTATAGCACAAAAAAAATTTATGCCTAGAACATTTGCCATTTATCTTTTTGTCTTAATATATTTCAGAGTTATTTAAGTATACTCAATAAAATTTCTGATTGTATTCCTTAAAGGAAAAATTGTTTAGTATTAAAACTGTGCTTTTCTTTTTAACATCTTGCAAGCACTAATTGATCCTCATAATGGTCACAGAAGGTAAGAAAGTACTATTACCCTAGTTTTATCCAGAGAGAAAACTGAGGTAAGGAAGTTTCACCACTTGCCCAGTGTCACATCTTGTGTCACTCAGGCCTGAAATCAGACTATGATTCTGTACCTCAGGCATACAATTTAATTTTAAAAGTCTTTGTAGGATTTAGGCATCTGTCTTAAAGCAACTGTCTTACCGTTTCTTTGGAAGATTATGTTATATCAGAAAGTGCTAGATGTGTGCTCCCTAGAAGCCTACGTATGACTACGTATTTGCCTTCAAAACATTTCAAAACACAGAGAAAAAAAGCCCAAAGTCAGCAGATACTTAATATATCATCACATCCAACACAATTACCTAACAAGATATCAGACGCAGATTTATAGTGACACAAGAAAAATTAAAGTTGTCTTCAACATTTTTGACAGTGCAGCATCTTTGCTCAATCGGTCCTATGATAGAGAATGTTAAAAGTACCCCAAAGAAATATAAAATCGTGTTGGCAGAGCTGATTTTGAAGGGCTTTTTCTGTCTCTTGTCTTGCTATTCCAATTCCCTCACTTCCTGTACACCTGTCATGGTTAAAACAAATGTAAGACATACCTTAATTGTACTAGTGTGTGCACCAGGATATTCTTTTTCCTCCAGTGTTGACCAACGTTGTATAAATTTTGACACCAGAGGATCATCATAGTCAACTATCTGAAATCCTGAGACGTTAGCTCCTCCAAACTGAATTTTTGACAAATCTCCATCAGTAAATCCCTGGGCACAGAAAACATTGTCTGTTATTGCAATAGTTTTGGCAGATCTCTCAATAGTATATACAAATAAAGAGTTACCATATGACTTCTACTGCAGAAGTATAAGCCAACTTTTTCCTCAAACAGGATCCAAGTTTACATCCTGGGCTGCCAGGATTAAATCATCAGCTCTGCCAGCCAGAAGTGCCTCTCATTGCTCACTAGACATAGACTTTATAGAGCAAGGGCTGAGTGGCTCTGTCCTTGCCATGCTTACTTTCCTAAACAATCCTGTTAATTTCAATGAGACTGCTTAAATAAGAAAGGGAACACTGACATGAATAACAGGCACGCAAGTTTTAGCCAGGAATAGTTATAGCCACAGTTGTATCCCCTTTTTGCTAGGAACACTAAAGCATGTGGAAGGGCTTACCATCTCCCCTGCCTCCTCCATCCAGTATAAAGAACTACGATTCATTCTTACAAACAGTACACATTTTGTTTTCCATGTTCTGTGTTTTAACTTGCCCCAAATAATCATACAGGTTAATTTACACGAAATACTGATTTCAGACACTTCAGTTTAAATGAATGCTCTTTGTGAACATAAAAAGAAGTAGAAACTTCAGACCACATTATCAGAAGTTACTATAATTGCTATACTAGGTGCCCTTTAACTATTGCATAGTAATGATACCCAGTAATGTGTTGCTGCATGCTAATACAGACACTTCTACAGGGATCACGAAACTTTCTTCAATATTACTGTGAGCTTGACGTTTGAACAGGAACCTTCCTTGTATACTTTGACCTCTTCTCCATCTATCAGCATGTTTTAGTCTTAAAATAGATCAATTTCTTGACTGACTGATCAGACTGGAGGAGATTATTACAGTCAAGAAAAGAAGAAAGAAGGCGGATTCAGTGAAGAAGATGGGATATGATCAAGTGCTAGATAAGTTTTCTTTCTGACAGAGAAAAAAAACAGTTTTAAAATCATTACCATATGTATTTTATATGATATTACACAGAAGATCTACAATATTTGCATTTAAACTGTATAAATCTGTAGGAAGCAAATATGATATTAGACAGCTTTAAAACACAAGATTCAATAAGTTTTAGATCTTATGGGCTTACTGTCACAAACTTAAAGCAATGGCTAAAATAGCAACCAGTTAACATAATGAAATATGCTAGGCAATTTTTCTAAAATGTTTATTTCCCTTAAGACTCAAAATACTATTTATACAACATTTGCAATGCAAAATACAAATGTCTAACGCTTAGTCATTTTTTCAAATTTTATGAGACTTTTATGCTTGCTTTGTGAATATCAGTACCTTAACTTCTTTATCCTAAAAATTAGTTAATAAATATAAAAATGAAACTTCACTGTTCTGCTTTTAAAGAGGCCTTTCAAGTATAACGCTTCTTCACCCCTGTCTAGCGACATACTTGGTTCTTCAGAATATTGCCTGCCTGGAGCGGGGAAGTGTTCTGATCAAAGGTTGGGAAGAGACAGGGGTTATGTCTGAAGTGTGACAGACACACTATGGTCGTTCCGTTTCCTCAGGTCCCTCAAAGGATTATGGAAGAGAGAGTGTAAATTAAAGCACTCTGAACCCTGCTGGAATTTCTATCAAACGCTAACACAGTCCAAGAATAAATGATGAAAAAAATTATTTAGAGGCACTTACACCATGCAACCCCCAAAAATCTTTTCTGGAACAGAATAACTGAGATTCAAGCCTGCAGAATTTGCTTTGTCTGTTACAAAAAAAAAATGGGTTAGATTCCCTAGCTTCAGTAAATAAGTGTTGTTGACTTTAAAGTCAGTAAAATGGCCCTTCAACTTTAGGCACGATTTCAAAAAAGTTACCTTGACAGAATTTTGCGATTTTCCTGAACCTTCCCCCTTAGGAACGCTATTAGCTACACTGCCTGATCACCTGTGTTCAAGAAAAGATTAATTCAAACTGATTACCAAGCCAATCTGAGGAATGAAGATGTGTAAACTGAGACTCACTAGCCTAGCAAATGAAAGCCGAGAACTGTAATTTCTAAGTACCTTGGAGGTGAGAGAAGAAATATCGGTTTGCTGAATGAATGTATCAGCCTATAATGCAGAAAGTTATTTTTCTGATTTCCATACCCTACTTTTCTAAAGTATGTAGAAAAAGGGATTAAGCTTTACTGAAGATGCTGAGCAACCTTCACTCCCATTGATGGGAATATCACAGGAGGCATTTAAGCTGTGAAAAGACTCAGCCAATAAAACAAATACCATCTCATCACATGCATTCATTTAGCAAGAATAAAGACATTTAGCTTTTTTCTATTTTCTAAAATGCATTTAAAACAAAATATTAGTTGATGTGCTTCCATAAACAGTAAAATGAGTAGTACAGTTATTTTAAATATTAAAAATGCTTACCAGATTTGCAATGATATAATGGTATCCTTTAACATGTTTACCAATTGTGATAACCTGTAAAAAAGAAGAAATACCCCCATAATGGAGAATGTTCACCTGATAGACAGACTGAGACTTAAAAACTACAAAAGGCAGTATGATGTAAAAGCTAGTTATGAGCTTTATGGTATGCAATACTGAGTTTGTTTGGTGCTTTACTTTTTATTTTACCTAATGCACCATTCAACATACTCTCTGCTGGTGGAAATTATTCATATTGAAGTCCAAGTCCCAAGATCTCTAAACAGAGGAGCTGAATGCTAATTACTATGCTATGTGTTAAAGGCACAACCTGGACAGGAGAGAGTGGGCATCATGCAGTAGAAGCACTATCCCTCAGAGATTCCTGCTTAGATTCTGCTCCCTTTGGAGCAGAAGTCTAAGGTTCCTTGAACTAGAAAAAGTTTAAAAGCCCACTGACATTAATGAAAGCATCTACATTATGAGGAAGTCTTTAAAAGTTCAAATTGTTGATTATTGCCCTAAGGCTTCTTCATCATCTCCCTCAAAGCCAGCTGGTGGTTTCTCATTGGTCTGCACTGGCAGGCATGTAGCATGGATTCTTCTCCCAAATAAGCCTAACTAAGACTATCTGCATGGGGAAGTTTGCATTTTGAAGCAAAACCCTTCTCCAGAGAAAGGATGTGGGAGATAAGAGGACTCTAGAGGTTTCTTCCATCTTTTGAACAACGAGAACAACTTAAATCAAGAGGATTCCTTTATTTTCTCATTTAACATATAACTAAAATATTCAGAACAGGTACCCTGTAACTTATATCAGGCTAGTAGTGAATGACATTCCACGTACTTGCTTTAAGGAAGTTACAGGAATATAACTGAAGGCAGTGTTTAACACTAAGTTTTATATTACTAGAGTTTGAGACTGAGAGGGATCACATTACATAGGCCATAGAAGCTATTCAATTATTCCTCTTTTGAGCTCAATATATACATGATATATGAACTTAATAATTCTAAAACAGTTCCATGGGTCAGACTACTCAAAACACATTACTTATTAAAAGGCTTAAGAACTATGTTCAGATGTATTTCTTATGCAGGTGATGCTTCCAAAGAAATTTCAGTTAGACCAAACAGATTAGCTCTTCTGCATAAAATGCTTCTTCATCATCGGTATCTGAGAAAATGACCAGTAGCTGCAAGTCTTTGGATCAATGGTTAGTAACTCTGCTCTGACTGCCACTGGGTACTATTTCATTAATCTAGCTTTCTAAAACATTGCTGTGTGCCACTCATCCATATGAACACTAAGGATGCTGCCCATTAAAACTCTAAGAAGATTCAATGGTGATTCCAAAAGCCATGATGAAGGAGCTGTGGATGCAAAAGGTATTCACCAGCGTCCCTAGTTTAGACTAGCTTCTCCAGCAGGGATAGACAAGTAGTGGCAGTAACTGCACAGCTGCCCAAAAGGTGTTATCAGGGGGAAATGAGATTCTGCAAAGGAAGCTGGCTGAGAAGAGATAGAGGCTATATAATGAAGAGCATGGTAATACTGACCTGCCAAACCAGAGAAGAGGAATGAAACTAGTCTGAGGAGCGCTGGGGAACTGAAATATTTTTCAACTTCAACTTACATAAATAGTTGAAATCTGGAAAAGAAACTATAATATGAGACAAAAAACAAGAATGATGAACCAACTTTGGAAACACATCGTGTGTCTATACAAAGATCCAAGGACTACAGAGTGTAACTGGGTGAGCCTGAGGTTGCCACCATAGCTTAAAATGTTAAAGAAGGACAAATCAAAGCACTACAATAGAATGTTTGTTCAAGAGGAGGAGGCAAGGAAGAAAGTAAAGAAGTTGCTGCTCTATATATCAAGAATGCAAATAGTACTTCAATATTCAAGAAAAATCTGGTCAAGAGAAAGCCTGTTGCATGTCTCTTGATAAAAATACATAGAAAAAGAAAAGGGATACTGATACAAAGGGTCTACTTCAGGCACCCTCGTGAAAAGAAGGAAATTGCTGAGGGTTTTTTCAGGGCAGGAATTAGAAGAATTTTTTTAAGAATAAATCTGGTAGCAAAGCAAGACTTGAAGTACATACTTTGCTTTTAGAAAAGAAAATCAGAAGAGCACACTCAAAGGATAATCACAGGCCAAGAAATCCATTGTTCAGCACAGACCTTCATTTTAAGAGATGGAGAAAATTAGTAGAGAAAGTTATTTTAGATTTGATTTTAGGCTACTTAAGAAATTGAAAGTGGGTTTACTTTTTTAAGGAAGGAAGGGAAGTTACAGAAACAGAGTGTAAGAATATTGGACTTAAAAAACAGATTAAACTCCAGAAACCGCTAGGGTATCTTGCAAAGAGAATTTCAAGGCTAAACCCATATGAGACAGCTGACAACAGTTTAAGAGACCATATTCTAGGGCATAGCAGTAAACTATTTTGAGGAGAACAGCTAATTGGGATTATATTAACTGACCTGTGTGGCTGATCCAGTTATCTAGAATTCTTCAGTGACTTACAAATCAAAACAGCAGAAACAAAAGTTTATCCATCTGTATGCTTAAGGAATAGCACAAGTCTATGGGATAAGCTGAGAAAAATCTAAGACTCAAAACAAGGCAGAATCTATTAAAGTGCAATTAGGGCAAGAAAAATACCCCAAAGCTGCAATCAAAATAAGAAGCAGCCAAAGAAAAAAATAGTCCTGTTACTAAACAAAGACAGTAAAAATGAGTGGTAACTAAAGGGTTCTTCTCTTTAAAAAGTGGTAAAAGGAGAAACTGAAGAAAGTTACACTCAGCCAAACTTTCATATCAGGGAAGATATTATAATTAATATTACATACTTAATTTTAAAAGAGTTTATAGGACAGTAAGATGATAAACAGGCAATATAGTCTTGTCAAGATGAAAATATGTCAAAGCAATTTCTTTCCTTTCTCTGACATGAAAGCTACCCTAACAGATAGTGAGGAAACAGCAGATGTGACATATCTTGAGTCTAATAAGGCTTTTGTCCTGTATGACATCATTACAAGCTCTTGAGGGAACAGGGACAAGACAAAATCACTGTAAGGTAAGCAAACACCTGTTTGAAAAGCCACACAGAACCAACTGAAAAGGACCTATAAATGCTATTTCTCTCAAGCATTGCTCTACTCAGTACTTTTCTTGAGACAGATAACAAGTCAGAAAATAGAATTTTAAAAAACTGCAGATAATGATAGGGAGGTTGCAAATGCTCTGGAGAACAGGATCAAATTCAAATTGATCTTGAAAATTAGAGAAACAGTTTGTGGATATGAATTCCAAATAAAACAGACAAATACAATACTCTCCATTTAGGACACTGGTCATTGCCTGAGCCTCTCTAAAATGTAATGACCTTCATAACAAAGACCAAAATAACAAACCCTTCAAAAAAGCTTCAAACCAAT
The DNA here is from genome assembly GCF_964188355.1 of Buteo buteo. Lineage (NCBI taxonomy): Eukaryota > Metazoa > Chordata > Aves > Accipitriformes > Accipitridae > Buteo > Buteo buteo. The sequence continues at coordinate 47,405,353 of NC_134171.1, forward strand.
ACATCTACACTCTGATGATATATTCCTACAGATGCTGCACAGTTTCACATGGTCAAGCACAAGCCAGCAGGGAGCTATCCTTATCATTTTGCATTGTGCTTTGCATGCATGAACAGAAGTAGTAAGATATAGAGACAGTAAGACCTCCCTAGACACTAGGATTGAAGAGGTGGATTTGAAGGTAATGCAGCAGTTTGAATTGGAGCACTGTGATGCTGTTGTGAAAAAGAAGATAAAAACCCCCATCTTCTTGGCAAATAATACATGTATGGGTGGAGAGAAGATGGAATTTTCTGTTCTGTTTAAAGCTCAGGAGGTGTTAGCTAAGGAAAACAGCATCCAATTTTGGTTAACACTCTTTAAAAGGGAGACAAAATGAAGAGAGACCCAAGGACAGTACAAATGACAAAAAGCTTAGAAATATGAACTACGAAGGGAGTTAAATGGAAAAGAGAAGTTGTTGATACAGCCTTCCCAAGATGTAAAAGGTTCTTGGAAAAAGCATTAGAAGTAGAAAATACTTTCTAGGTGGAAGGAGAACTAATCTCTAGACATAATATAACTATTTATAACATACCATATAGAATAGTGTATCAACTACATATAATATAGTACATTATTTAGGTTGTGAAATAGCCTTAACAAGGTTTGGTGGGTTTTTTTTTTCTTTTAAATAATCAGGATATAAAACTGTACAGGATCATCCAGATAGAATTATCTTGCCTTTGAGCAAACGAAGGGATTATAGGATTTGTATGTTCACTTTCTGCCTGATATATGTGGTCCTCAATACAAACCTGTCACTTCCAAATGATGCATAATAATCACAAAAATAGGATCAAGAGAAATGAACTCATTATGTTTACTTATAGAATATAGCTAACTGCTGTCACTGAAGAATGGAGAATAGCAAACCTGATCAACAATGTCGTTGACTTTATCACGCTCACAGTCCAAAATCACTCGCCTCTCCTTTTTTACCTCTAGATCTTGAAACAGTGAACGGTAAGTTTCATCTTTTCTGTCATTGTTAATATTTCCTACATTGATAGCAGTCACTTGCCATTTCTTTTCAGCAGCAGAATCCAGCACAGCTTGCAATGTCGATAAGCCTAGTGAAGCACAGGAGAAAACAGAAGATATGACTGGTAAAGCTTCAGGAATAACAAGCTTCTAGAAAACGATTTATGAGATTACTTATTTAAGATTTCCCTGTAACTTGTTTGACCTGTCACACATTATTAGGACTCAGAAATGAAGACATGTGTGGGCCCGATCAGTTCTTATTGCATGAAATTTCTATTTACATAGCTGCAACAAACAGGGTTGAGCCTTGTAAAGACAACCTTTTGGTTATGCTTAAACCTTCTTCAGAATGTGATTTTGCCAGTTTCACTGATCCACTGCTAGAATTCCACATGTTGGGAAAAAGGTCTTCTAGGAGAAAAGTGATCCAATTGCAGCAAGAGGATCAGCTACTTATTACAAAATGCTACTGATCTGCTTTTGTTCTCAGCACTTGAGCACTACTGTATTTAAACCCAGATCTCACTGAGCTTTACGGCAAAATTCCCATGTTCTGCAGTGATGCTAATGGAGTTATTATTTCTGTTGCTACAGTCATATCCCTGACTATGAAAGAAGATGTGCTGAGATATATATTTCCATATAGATAAGTAAGCTCAATGCTAACACCTACAAGCAATCTACAAAAGTTTGCTTCCATTTTATCCTTTTGGCACGTTCCTGCCAGGAAGCTGTAATGTCTGTAGAGCTGCAGCTGCCTACAATATATTGTAAAATCAGTGAAGATTCTACTTGACTGGGACTGGTTTTCCTTTTCAAGGATTAAATAACAGAGTATAGAAACATGAAAATTACTGCTGGAAATTAATTTCTGCTGTACAACAAATACCATTTTAACAATTTTCAGCAGTACAGGAATTAGACTTGTATTTGTTAAATTCCTTCCAGAGAGTTCTACATAATTCTAGAGAGCAATTTTAAGGATAGCAGATAGTATTACAGAAAAAAGAAAATCAGAATTTCTCACAAGCCAATTGACATTTTTTGCACATTCATCCCTCTTGAAACCACAGAACACCAGGAGTCATTTCTTTGAGACAGATTTCTGACTTGGTATGTAAAGGAAGCTTCAGGTATAACTCTCATGAGAAATAACAGTGGTTATATGCCCATAAATGTAGAAAGAAAGTACTAAGAATTAATTTGTCTCATAGTTTGTAAATACATTAGTAAACCAAGATTGGTCAGTGTTTAGCAATTCAGCTTTATCAGTGAAAATGGTAATGAAATACAGAACTATATAAAACTGGTAATCAGCAAAGGTAGAAAATGGCAGGCTTCCAAAAGCATAAATGCAATGATTATCTCAAATAATTCTGGTTTTGTGTGTTGCCTTTAAAGAAGACTGATATGAAGTTTTGTATGTCATGCAATGAATATTTATTTTAAAATAATAGATAAGTACAGTCCAAGGGTACATATAAACTATTTATAACATGTTAAAGATAAATGTGGAGAACTCGTGCTAAAGGGAAAAGATAATTAATGTAAGCAAACTAAAAGATGTAGGGAATATCTTAGAACATTAAAAAGCATTAAAGTAAGTCTATACCTCAAAATAATGTTTTAAAAGGTAATTTAAAATAATTTTTAAAAACAACACCAAAAAAACGCCAAAATCAAAATGAAACATACAATCTGAATAATTGTTTCAGATCTCATTTAGTAGATTTCAGGTCCTCCAATCTGCCTTCATGTTTCCACTGAGTTAAACAGAATCTCAGTTAGGCATAAATTAATAAGGGCTATTAATGTTAATACTACCCATTACAAAGGGTTCCTATATTTTACTCCTCTGATCTTCCATTTTTCCTAGGGACTCCCTTTTCTTGGGGTGCTCTCTGCAGAGATGTCAAATGGCTGCCTGGATTTCTTGCTTTTTACAGGTGGCAGATTTGTCATCCCCATACAGTTTAGTTTATTCTGACAGCAGTAACATTGCAAAAGAATGAAAAACAAACAAAAGCATTCACAGTAATACTTCTGTGGACATGGAATTTTCTGGAGAGTGGTAATGGAAGTGGGACTCTACAGGGGAGAAAACTCCAACAACTTCAGTTACTTTTTGTAAACTGCAGGAATACTTCTGTTTGGGAACCTCATGTGCCTTAACCTCTCTTGGTTATCATGAGACAAACTCTTAATTTGGTGAGCTCTGAAAAGGAGGACTGAACAGAGACTGAGTAAATTAGCAATTCTGTTACAGATAGAATCTTCCAATAATGTTACTACTTTTTCCAAACCCCACTGTTTAGTACTGGCAACACAGAGGAGGCAAGGGGGGTAAAGGACACTAATCCACATTCTGAGTGAGAGCAACTGCCATATTAAGCCATTAATATCTTGGACATGCATATACTGAATGGCCTCACTTCTTATAGACAGGAATGAGATATGAAATTGCCCTGCACTTCAACCAGTCAGCCCCTAGCCACAGAGGAGCTGTAAAAGTAGCAATAAATGATTCTATTGGAATAAGTCATCAAACTAATTCCTATTAGCTTCCACAGCTTCCATGAAAAGTAAGTCTCTTTGCCTCTTCTATCTCACTCCTGAAGGTGGAAACATTTTAAATTATTTATCATTTCTTAAATATACATCGCTGTCACTATGTTAACACTTAAGCAAAAGTGTTTAGAGGAATTATGGACCCTGTGTGTTCACGGTTTGAGGTCAGTGTTTCTGATTACATACTGTTTGACTCTGCAGGTTAGCCTTGTGCAATCACTGGGAGCACTGAGGAGCAACAATTTACTCAACATAAAGGTAGGAGCTTCATGCCTTGGAGGTTGTTATCACTAGGGTGCCTTGCAACAATTAAAACAAACAAATAACAAAAAAAAGGCATAACAAAAGGGTGACTACAAATAACAATTTTATGCTGTTATTCCTGGCCAGATTCAGCCAGTGCAGCTGACAGGAAGAACTAGGTGTTTTTCAGTATTTCCTAAATATAAATCACTTGCATGTCACATACTACACACTGTTAGCTGATTGACTGAGTATTGGCTAAGCAAGTAGTTTTACATCTGTCCTTTCTAAAAACGCAGTGAATGTTTCTGATTGTAATGTGAATTTGAAAACGATCTGCCAGAGAAATGGGCTTAGGATTCATCATCCCACATGACATTACTGTTGGAGGCTACATACCAGTATTAGTTTTTCTAACGTGAGTGCTTATAACAGTGATAAAGAACTGTCTTGAGGAGGTCCCTTCAGCTTCTGAACAACATAATGTATAAAATGGCATAAGAATGCAGAGAATCTAATGTCACCACATTACTCAACAAACCATGGTGTAGTATAACCATTCTTTAAATCTAGTGGCATCTTACCGTTTAATGTGCCCTTAATATTCAACTCTGACCAATGAACATGCAGGTGAGCCACAAAATAGCCTTTTTAAAAGGGAACAGGAGAAGGTAAGAATAGAAAAAAGTTAGCCAAGGACTACTAGGTGAGAAGAACCTGAAAACAGAATTACAAGGATGGAATTCAAGAACTGGCAGTCAAAAAACCCAACTTCTGTATAATGGTCCTTCTTCTCAGAAAACTAACTGATATACCACTATTTGCAAATGATTTTTTTCCCAGTTCATAAACTGTTATATTATTATTATTACTGCTACAGCCATAAAAGGGCATAGGACTTGAGAAGGCTGTATCGTGGAGTAAATTGCTCACAAGCAGCGGATTTGGGTTTATCAACAACAAACAAACAAACAAACAAACAAAAAAATCTAAGCTCAACAGAGGACAGGAACTTGAGTATTTATCAAAAGCAGTCTCCAAAGAAGAAGGGACTGCATCCAAGATTCTTGCTTGCTTGGTGCCCAACTATCCATTTTGCATGTGTGGAATGAATCTGTGGTAGCAGATTGCCCTTCATGCTCAGATGGGTTTTTTTCTCCTTAGATGATTCTTTAAAAAAAGAGAGAAAACTTTCCATAGGAACTGTTTCACAACATGCAATTAATCTCACATTGCTTATCAGCACACGCTTGCAATTCTATTAATACATACTGTAATAATTTCATTCTCATATAAACAATTTTCTTTCTGTCCCAAAAGCTCATTTCTAAATTTAAGCTTATACTTACACTTGCTGCAGGTGAATATTTCTTTCCTCGTTTACTCTTCTAATACTAATTCAGCATTTCAGTGAGATACATCTAGCAAACAGCATGCAGATAAAAAGTACCACACCATACCTCTGTCGCTATCATATAAATATGCAAACTTGGTCCACTGATAGTATTCGATCAAGCTAAGAAGAGCTCCCTTGAGGTCAGGTCTCATCTGAATGACAAAGGGATGTGTTCCATCTGTTGGGAAGCTGGGAGTTATGAAGGAGACATGAAGAGTCCCACAGAACGATGTTATGGTATTTACAGACTTCTTGTCATAGAATCCAAAAATAGCAAAGACTCCTCTTGAAAACTGGGAGCAGACTAGGAAGAAGAAAGAAAAACAATTAGGTGGCAGAATTTAAAAAATAAATAAATATTGAAAACTCTATCATGTATATATTCATGAGAAATAATGAAAATGTCTGATCACATAAATACCAGGAGAAAACAGTAATACTCTGCTATAGAGATTACTATTTGTTAGTACTATTAATCAGTAATATAAAGCTTCCGCTAGAAACAGCAACAAAAAAATCAGAGATGTGGTTCACATTCCTAGACAATTAGTTTAGAAATAAAACTCATCAAGCTATTCTTAAATTCAGTTTATACTGTAAAGAATAGTGATGCAAACATCAATGACAGCTGTAATTTATAAAATGAGTCATTATGACCACACATAGTATTATGGGAAAAGATTATTTTTTGTCCTGTTAAAAAAATAAATTGGCCCTGAGGTCAAGACTCACTGAGCTTTTTGCAAAATACCCGAAATAACTTTCCATTTGGGGAAATATAAAGCCCAAACTAGAAGCAAATCTATTAACAGCAGAAAAGTAAGAAGTTGATTTGCTTTAAAAGCCTTCCGTTTTAAGGCGTTATTTTAATTCCTGCTTTGCAGGACTCAGCAAAAGCTGGTCCTTCTAGATGACACTTGCGGTCATGCTGCAGAAAGAATAACCTCATAGGTGTAAATAACATGCTGATTATTCACTTTTTATCACTGGAGACAATTCAAGCCAGTTGATGAATGCTACTGACCAGCTGCTGTAAAAGAGCTAGTTCTTCTGGGTTATTCCCTTCTTCGACACTGCAGACTATACCAGTGCCTAAGTTCTAAAACCAGCATACAGTAAGGAAATGTTCATCTCTGATTAATTCTCATTTATCACTTATGCATTCTTTGGTTTGCACACAGTCACCTTGAACAAGAGAGATCCTTCTAGATAAAACATCTAGTCAGCCTCATTGCAATCCCTGCTACACCTGACCTGCTTACAGATTGAAATCACAGTGTAATTGAAACTAATTTTGCCCAGCTATTTAGTGCACTAATCCTTTAATATAATTCACATAAGGGCAAAAATAGGTTGACTTATTTTTAAAATTTCTCAGATTTTAATTAACATTAATACAATATTTTCTCTTTTAAAGTTATCGTATCTGTAATTTAAAAAAAACAAATATCATCCCTTTATGCTTGTTATTATTCATTGCTATTCTCTTTTCATGGCTTTGCCTATCTATCTTTGCTACCACAGTCATCTCTCATACCCTAATTATTTCTATACTCCAGTTAAAAGCAACTAAACAGTATGCATGAAATTCTGAGTCTACCAGTTTCAAAAGCTATCACCTGTTAACTTTAATTAGGACAGAATTTCACCTTAGGTGAGAGAATACAAGTGATTAAAAAACTTGATGAGTAATGCCCCTTTGCAAAAGGATGCTGCAGGTTTTCCAGGGCTAGGATAACAAGATGCTCAGACCTCTTCCGTTCCAACTGCAAATCATTATGTAAAGTTCCAATATTTATCTCAAGTGTATTAAGGGTACAACACTGCTCATGTTGAACAAAGGCTTCTGAAAAAGGCTGTGAATTATCTGAACAGCACTTCTGTTTAAGTTACTGGAACTCCTTGTTCTATTCCATATCACTATGCTCTCACTGAGAGGAAACCAACTCACTACCTCCCCACACACTCATGAACAACTGCTTCCCATCGGCAGCAAAGGCTAGATACTTTCTGAACTTGCTACAATAAAGGCGTTAATGTCTCATAATCCACCTTCAAAAATGCATGTTAAAATAAAGCACCAGTTTACACTTGGATCCCTGGATGACAATTCTGCAAAAGATTGTTACTGGCACACTACTGTGATCTTCTGTATTAAAGCATTTTAATGCTGCATATAAGGTGACAGAGACAACAGCAGTGTCATTGCAGGATCGCTGAAAAATAAAAAAGTTTTATGCCAGTATTGCTGACTCCTAGGATGCTATCACATCTCCTGTCACACTTACTGCTTTTCTTCAATTGCCAGTCAATGATTTTAGGCATAGATGAAATAATGCTGCCCACAACAGCCAACAACCAGGGCCAGCTGCCTGCACCAGAAAATTTGAAAACCATAGGTGGTGCATTCTCAGAAGCACCACCGTCATCCCTCATAGAGAAAAGCCTGGGTCTTCGGAGCACTGTACTCCAGTCTCTGTCTCGGTTCCTCCCCCATCCTTCCCTCCCCTTCCTGACACTGGAGAGATCTGGACCTGCCAGGCCTCAGCTAAACATCTTTGGGGTAATGAAGTTCAATCTGCCTGTGCTGTCGGGAAGTTTTAGTTGAGGCTCTGTCCTGGCTCCTGAACTCATGCAACTAAATAGATCTCAACTTCCATTTAAAAAAACACTACACTTGGAAAAAGAAGAAAAAAAATCCCCCCAAAATCATCACAATTATTTGTGATGGCAAATAAAAACAGCCCAGATTACTTATGCTAGGCTTCAAACATGAACTGGGATTATTTAAAAGTGGGAATGTACTGGGTCTGGCTGGCTTGGCATTCACTTTCCACACAGCAGCCCGTATGGTGCTGTGTTTTGGATTTGTGGCCAAAGCAGCGCTGCTAACACACCAGTGTTCTCTTTTTCCCTCCACCCATTCCAGTGAGTAAGCCAGGGTGGGCAAGAAGTTAGGAGGGGACACAGGCAGACCAGTTGACCCAAATCAAAGGGATATTACATGCCATGTAACATCATGATCAGCCGTAAAACTGTGGTGGAGGATGAAGAGGGTGGGGGACTCTGTCTTACAAGGTGACTGTTGCTTGGAGACAGGGTGGGCATTGGTCTGCTTGTGGGAAGGGGTGAGTGATTGCCTTTGCATCACCTGTTTTTTGTCTTTCCTTCGCTTATTAAACTGTCTTTATCTTGACCCACAAGTTTTCTCATTCTTGCTCTTCCTATTCTCTCCTCTGTCCACTGAGGGCAGGGGGGACTGAGTGCGTGGCTGTGTGGGTGCCTGTCTGCTACCTGGGGTCAACCCAAGACAGGGTAAAAGGTGTTATTCCACCTTCCACCCAGTGCTTGAACGGGTGTAGGAGTTCTGAACCCCTTCAGTGATACAAACATGCATCCAGTACTCTCTCTTCAGAAGACAACTGTTCTTTCAAACTGAATGTCCGTCCTCCCTGACATGGCACAAACTCATACCACCTCTCTTCACTTAATGCCTGCTGATCAAACCAGTTCTCTTGGATTAACGGCTCTCCATTCAGTAATCTTTACACCTGGTAAATCATCAGTCCTTACATGTATGTGTCTTCTTCTGGGGAAGGTGGGTAAAACTGGAATTTTGATCTTCTCTCCTACACAAAGTGAGAGACAAGTAAAAAGCACTACCTCTAGCTGGGTAAGTCAAGTCACTGCAGTTCTAGCTACTTACAGGAATTGCATCTTAAAAGCTGAATTCCACATACATGCGTACACAATCCCAACAAATACTATGATAAAAGCAAAAGCATTTTTTATTTTTAAAAGTATTATGAAACCTGCCACAAAGATATAAACTCTCATTTAATTCAACCAGAGCCCCCTGGATGTGAGATAAAAACTCTTTCTAACACAATCTTGAAAGTAAGGGCATAACACACATTAAAAATACTACACTATGTGGATCAGCCAGAAAATCAGGATCAACTTTAATCTAGGTAAAAATACATTTTCATCAGCAGTGATCAGTGTCACAGTTGTACACTGAAGAACCTCAGTGCTATGCTTTTGTGTGTGAAATTCCTCTAAAGGTAAGTGGGAGGGCACCTATGTCATGTAATAAAAACTTGCTAAATATAAACATTTAGACTTTGTCTTGAGACAAATGCATGCAATTGTTCTGAGGCATTCGGTCTCTCAGAAGCAGGAGAGAAAAGAAGGGATGGTATTTCCAAATAGATAATGGTGATCCAGTGGGTAATGCAGAAAGTGTAATTGGTTTTGGCAGGATTCCCACCTTAGACTAAGTCTACAGTCATGTTGTTATTGCTGGGAGACATTAGTTTTATAATGGTGAATCACAAGCTGTTCACAGTTATTAGATTAAAAAAATTATGACTATTAGGACTCATAAACCATTGAAACATGAAAGATCTATTTTATTAAAGACATTAGAAGCGACTGCCAGGATTAATTTCTTTCAAGCTCTTCTACATGACTTGTTTTTCTTTGGGTTTGTTGTCCTTTCTAGAAATAGTCAATGGCCTACTTAGCAACAAGAGGGCAAGAATATAGTAAGCCCACTTTGTGATCACTTTCCTAGAGAGACTTGCCTAGAATGGCAAATACCTGGGAATTCCAAGAAATGGTAAATAACTAAAGGTACCTGAGAAACAACGCCCAGAAGGTTTTGTTATAGTTAAGAATTAAGTATTTTATATTTGACTTCTCCTTGTTCTTCTACTTACATAGCCAGGCAAAAACCTAGTTTGCCCTTGTGTTCCAGAACACCGAAAATGTGTCCTAGTCTTTTCTTCCAAAAGCGAGGGCCCAGATTTGTTCAACAATAAAATTAGGCTTAAGCCTGCAATGAGAAAGAGGTGCCTTGTCAAAGGAGGACCAAAACTACTTGCTCAATTATTGACTCTTCCATTGTAACTACATCTGTTTCTTCTTAGACCTCCTTTTTACCATGATGCACTCATACCTTTCTCTCTTTCACACTTTCTCCATTTCACTGTCTTGTTTTGTCAATGAACTCCATAGGCAGGATAACCTGATATTTAGCCCTGTGGCCATAACCAGTTCTCCAGAAACAAAGAAATATAGCAACATGCATTCTTTGCCTCTCATCATATAGAAAATATTTCTGTGAGGCATATCATCTTATACCTAAGACTCAAAAAGTACCAACTTATGAGTACATTTGAAAACTCAAAATATAAAAATATTACAAATACACTTAGCATTACACAATGAAGTGATGCCAGTTTAGGAATGATATTCATTTCCATGAATGAAGAACTGAATCTTTAGAGGTATAAAATCACTAAGAAATCGTTGCATTTGAATACATATGCTTAGAAACTGTTCCTGATCAACTCTTCCTAAGCCAAGATTTCCTTTCCAAAGGGAAAGTAACGAACCTAATCATTGTTTACGTTCAGGGACAATTAAATTGGAAAAAGAAGGTTAGCAAAATGCTCATTTAAGTTACTGAAACAAATGTCTAATAGTATCTGCATATAGGTAAGTTTCCAAAAAAGTGTTATTATGACTCGTAACATTCTTCTAACTCTTCCAAGTATTTCTATATTTTTATTTATAGGAGAGTTTTGATACTTGGTTACTGTCCAAAGATGAAAATTTAAAATGACTGAGAAAGTATTTGCCAATAAGTGCTAATATTTTAAATGCTGTCTAGTATTTATGTGGCTTTTTATGTTATTTTATTACACTAACTTGCTAACAAAACTGTTTTAATGTTAACATAAGGAAATAAGTCCTCAGTGCATACTATTTCATCACACCCAATAGAATAATCATTCTCTTACTTCTAAGAGAAAGAAAATACAGCACAAGTGTAAATAAAGAATCAAGCACTGCCTCTGCAAAAGAGGACCAAACCACAAAGGAAAAGCTCGTTGGTCTGAAAAGTTGATAGATGAGTCGGAAGTAGCCAGGAAAAAGACATGGAAACCAAATGCCCAGTTGGTAATTTCAGCTTCCGAAAGGCGACATTAAGAACAAGCAGACAGTAGAAAGGAACCACAAACAATAGATGGAAGAAAAGTAGCAAAAAAATAAGCAAGAACCACAGCTGCCAAAAGAATTTACATATGATTGAAACTGCATCAGAAAATCATTATGAAAATAAAAACCAGTATGGATTGTTTCCAAAGCCATTAAGAAAATTGCAACATAGCAGAAAGCATATTGTATACGCTTTTATAGACTAAAGAATTTTTTTGTAGTAACGTTATATATAATCGGCATGGTCCGTTTTACCCATTCAGATTATACTACTACATTCTAGATGTGAGGCGTAAACTTCTCTTCAGGAAGAGTGAATAAGGCATAAGGAATCACGCAAGTGCGTCCAAGTGTTACTTAGAACCATGAAGGAGCATGTGTTTAAACAGCACAACTTGAGATGAAGTTACTTTTTCTAGGCCCATGGTAAGCTAACTAAAATTGTGAAAAAACAGCTCCCCAAGGATCAAAGAAGAGCGTAAGAACTGACGGATAAGACAACAGACTAAAGCTTCATGCTAGGACTCAATAAAACATGGATAAAATATGGACACAGAAACCAAACAAAGGCTGGCATTTTAAAATCACAAGATATCCTTTATCAAAGCTACGAGGCAAATCAATGCCAATTAAAACATCAATGGGAATCAGAACTAAAGTATATGCTATACTGGATAATAAAACACACTGAATTACATGAAAAAGACCTTCCTTTTTGTCTCTTTTTGCAATTTTTAATTCCAGTGCCAATAAATGTGGATTTTTATCTTATTTTGAGCATTTAAGAAAATCTGAATGCCTGGAATTATAGCCATTCAATACTGATCTAAACTGTGTATTTTCCTCTTTGCAGATTCTGCATATATATATCGTGATAAAGAAACAGACCTCACTGGGAATGATAAGCATAGAATATTGAGCTCACATACAAAAACAAAGAATGAAGAGGACCTCATAAATACTTCAGTGATGAGTTCCTCACCTGTACATCCAGCATAAAAACACAAAACACAACTTAGAGCAACAGCCAGGCAGTTTGCAAACAAACAATCCCTAACAGAAAGTGGGCCTCAGTTTTGCACAGAGACAAGGTACAGAAATTCTCACAGCCTCAGAGAGGGAAGAAAGCAGAATTTGAATCCCGAGGCTGGAATGTCTCTAGAGGACAATTACGGTGGAGCGGGTACAAAGGATGTTTTTTCACCTTTTCTGGCAGGAATGTGGTCTTCAGTTATTGCTATGACCTGAACTGTTTGTTCACAGATTATGCGACTGAATGGAACTTTCCACACCATGTTATTAGCAAAAGTGGCTTTGATCACTGTGCAAAATTAGAGTCAAAACCTGGGTTGCTGCAGTACGAAACAAGCTCAAAGAACAGAGGAGAGGCAGATTAATCTATTTCAACCAGTCAATCATACTTCCCACTGAGGAAAGAACTTTGTGCCAATATGGGATATTTTAAGGAACTACAAAAAAGCCTTCAAGAAGTTAGTGGCCATCTGTTAGGAAAGTACATGATGATATGGCACAGCTTCTCTATATGCTAATACTGCAATAATGAAGGTGGTAAATAAACATCATGTTCAGATTGAAACAACAGGTCAGAAAAACAGTTTGTTTCAATGACAGTTGCATTCAATTACATATTGCTTGGCTGTGTACTGTAAGCATTTGAAAATCTTTTTCATTGCTAGGACAATTACCATGATGCAAATGAAATCACTGCCAACACTGCTGAAAGAATCATATTAAAACAATTATGCTTTTACAAATAAAACAAGATTCCTGTAATAAAATTAAAATGCAATGCAAGTCTTCTCATGAAAAAAAATTGCCCATATTCCACACAATTCTTACACAGCTCTTCCCAGAACTGTTAGGATCCTAGTGTATTTGTCTAAATCCCCATTACTGCCAGCTGAAGGAGATAAAATGCTTCCTGAACCACCCAGTGGCCTGGCAACTCTGTTAAATAACAGAAATATAACTTTATCTCATCTCCAAAAAAACCATTGTCTCCAAAATCAGGACATTCTTCAGGAAGCTTCTCTCCCCTGCCTCTCTTCTTCCTCTCCTCCCTCCACCCCAAATAAAAATTATGCTATTTCCACTAATTACATAAAATTTCACTCATTTATTTCCTTCAAATATAAGAACTCACCTTGCAAATCTGCCTCTTTGGCTTTCTGACTGTGTTTGTACCTTTCCCAACAATTACAGCCTTGCAGTAACACAAAATTGTGAGTGTCCAACAAACTATTACCTCTTAGATGTAGAAGCAGGTAATCAAATCTAAGAAGACACTACTGGCTTTTCAGAGCGACGCTGCAAGTCATGAAGAAGTCAGCTCTTTCAGGACCAGGCTCTTAGTTTGTGCAATCAGCATAATTCTACTGAATTTAACAATGCCAATATAATTTATCCCAAATAAAACTGTGGCTCTCCATTTTTAGCATGACCATTTTCACAGACTTTTCAAACCAGAAATGTTATATACAACAGAATGCTCAGCATCAACTCTTCCCCTTAATCAGCACTGCCGGAAGCCTCCCTTTTCTACATGTCATTAAATTATTCATCTTCCAGTTCTCAAGAAACCATCATTGCGTAGAACTGTGTATTTGAAAACTTGTAAAAGAATTTGGAAAGAGATAAAATTAACTTGGTAGGTACAACTACTTTTTGTTAAAATGTGGGCAGACTGGTATTCAATTTATGAAACTTCTTTTTCTTTTCTTGAGCTAGAAGGGCCAACAATCACTCCTGAACCGATTGTCTAACACTGCCTGAGAAGACCCTACACCACCTAAAAGGAAACACGGTTTCAGCACCAAGTTTCTGTGTTAGAAGGATAGGGATAGCTATAAGAAAAGACTCTGAGGCTGACTCAAAAATACTAAAAAAAAATTGGAATAAATCTTAAGGAAACTGATGTAAGGAATAAAGAGGATTTCCTGAGGCAGAGAAGGTACAGCAGAAAATATTTACGTGATCTGTTACTCTCAGAAGACTTCATATTACACTTTTAAAGGAACAAACTGTTATTTTCCAACTGGTCATTTGTGACCTGCCATACACATTATTCTGAGAAAGCCAGATGTTTAGTCCTAGCCATTTATTGCTTACATATCTCTCTCTGAAATGATGCAAGTGGGAGTCTACTTCATTGACCCAACACCGTCCAGCCTACACGTTGCCGCTTCAGCACAGCTAGCACTGTTACATGCAGCTGTACTGCAACAACCTATCATACCTATCCTAAGGTCTCAATCCCTCCAGATGGCTGAACCTGATTTTAAAATAAATCATCCAACTAAAAATTTAGGCAGAAATGTGCCTCTGCAGAGAGGAATATCTCACACAAACTAATGATTAAATGTAACAATAAGCAAGACAAGATCTCCATTTCCTACACTGTCTCGGGTCTAACAGCTTCTACCCCTCATAGGAAAAATGATGGGCCTCTTCCACCTGTAACAACTTCCACCCAGCATTGATCCAACCTAAACCACTGACCCACAGCAAAGGGTGGCTTATACTTACATGTGATTTTTTGGTGTCTTTTTAGACTGCACTTCCAGACATAGTCTGATTTCCTGTAACATCTTACAGTTTTATGACAGTCATTGGGATATCAGCTGTTAACCTAATTGCCAGGCTTTATTTGTATTTACAAATGATCGAATACTGTTACGGATGCACAATTAACCAAATCCAACAGGTGTTAAAACTCAGATTTATTCTTCAGCACAAGTTAGTTAGAAGTCTGGTAACATTTTATAAAACCACAGGCTCAATGATGTAAAGAGAATTAATACTACACGGCTGACTTAAGAATCCCCAAGATTACACCCCTGTCGAATCTGACCTGTGGTCATTTAATTCTATTGGCTAGGAGGGTCACCTTGGTGTACCTGGCGCATCTCAGTTGGCCAGTTCAAATTTCAACCTGCAGCCTCCAGGGTTTCCTTCCTCTTCTCCCTTCCTGGAGAAGTTTCGTTTCCTGCCAGCAGGATGGGGGGGCAGGATGTACTGCCACAAATACTTACATCATACACCTTCCTATCTGCATGCCCTATTTTTTCAATGACTGTAGAAGTAACAGAAACATTATTTATTTGTGAAGTATTCAAATACTATTCAATAAACATTATTAGTAATACAAATCAGAAAAGCAGTAAAATCCTCTTAATTAGGACACCCTAGTGAACAGCTTATTGTCCTCATTATATGACTTTTTTAATTAAGAGAAGAAGTTATTAAAAAATAAAACGGCATGGAAAGCTTTAAAATGATAAAGTAAAATGAGCACTCATTGCAAGCACAGGAAGAAAATTTATATTCCTTGCCTCTCCTTTGTTAGCTCCTTTAATCTTTAACAACTTGGTGCATTTCAAAATCTACTTCTCCTTTCTATCAAACTTCAGAAAAAAGTTTTTAGTATAGTGTCCTTTCAGAAAACTGCAGGTTCAGGGAGCAGCTTCAGTTTAAAGCAGCCGATGTTAAGCCCCCTAGAAATAGATTACTGCCATTAGAAAAAAAAAATTACCACCTGCAATGCACATCAAAAGGCCAGACTAAGGATCTGGTCTGAATGCCTCAGCCACTTGAGAGGCCTATTCATAGCATACACTGGTGCTCTGGTCACTGATACTGTGCCTTTAACTATATGTATGTTAGCAAGCAGTGCACTGCCCTAGGAGCACATCTGTAGAATGGTAAGTTGGTATTGAAGACTGAATATATGGGTTTCAGGGGCTAACTCTGGTTTACTCTGGGCTAACTTCAGGTCATCCCCATGGACTAAGTGCTCACTAGCAGTTTGAGTGCATAGGTGGAACTCCAGAAACACATCTTCCAGTTGAGTTTAATTCAAAAAGAATGTGTTCCTTGTGCTCCTAAACCACTCCAAGCAGCAGAGTCAGGGTTGATTATGAAGTTTCCTTCAAAAAAAATAATTTCTTAATCCAACCTGAATCACTCAGGTGGAGGTAGCCATGTATTTTCAGCAGGTATGAAAATATACTTCCATTTGGACAGAAGTAAAATTTGATATGATGGCATACTACTAGAACTGGTTATGTCGGGCTGCGTAGATTTAGTGCCAATTGAGTATGTCAGGTTCTTTCACTGACAACATTCTAAAGAAGAGTTTACCCCAAGAACAAAAGTATTAAGCTTCAAGTCTTCTTTAAACTCCCTGTTCTTAACAGGTACTTAATTTTTCACACTCATATATGAACAGATTACACCAGCTCCCACGAAAAAAAAACCAAATAAAAAATCAGAAGATGTACTGTTTACTCTCTGTTTACCCATGTTGACATCTTGCACAGTCCTACCATTAGTGTCTGGTTTGGTGTTTTGTTTGAAGGCCTAATTGACAGAAATAATCCTAAATGCATCACTTCCCAAAGAAATACTACCTCTCTTCTTTCCTATTATTTTTAAAAACTCATGACTTTCAAACAAGTGTCATGATTTGGGTGTCTGTTTCATGAAGTCAACACCAGACACTGCCAAAATACAGTAAATCATGTTGTAGATCTTGTAGACTGATTTGTTATACTGACAAGTGGCTATTTAAAATTTCTAGCACAAGCCAGCTGAAGTGGCTGCCGTGCACTGCAGCGAGACTAGTCCAGTCTTGAATAATTAGACTTCAGAGCTATAAAACACAACCGAGCTCCTACAGTTTAAAAAATTACTGTACCTCAGCTCACTAACATCCTCTGTTACTTCTGGCAAACCAAACTGGTTTTATTTGTAGACTGAAAATATTTCTTGCCTCCTCATAGAAATATCAGAATGATAAAGTTTTGAATGACACGGGCATAATTCTTTCATTGATAAAGACCACAAATTTCATAACTAAGAAACAACAGCTGGATCAACTGCTGAAGTTCAAGTTAAACAGCTAAGACTTTTTGCTCTATCCTAATATCAAAGGGGAGAATATGCTTTCTAGTGTTTCCCCTACTTGAAATTCACTAGCTATTTCGAATTTTGGATAATATGGTTTAATGGGTTGTATGCTTGCTTGTTTTGGTATTTTTCCATAGTTAGATCAGGAAACAACATTTAGATTATTCCAAATGACGATTATTAAAAATATTATCTCTATTAGCTACACTTACTGTATTTAACTGAAATGCTACCTATCTTACGATAACTTTGTTCAGGGTAATCTAGTATCTCAGTCTGCCCAGAGTAATCAGTTTTTGCACATACAGCATTCTAACACGTACAGCATCAGGCTTTTAAAATAGCTTCTATAAATACACCTGATCAGCATGTAATACAACAAAATACAGCATTTTGTAGCAGATGGCATGCAAAGCAGTGAAGTGAAGGGCATGCCTAGATCTCAGCTGTGGCATGCCACCTAGTTTGTTCCATAACACTTATTTAACCATATGGCTCATCCTAGGTGGCAAGCCACCACTAAAGCACAGGTGTGTATTCTTTCACTTGAATTCATGACCCATGCAACAAAGCTGAAATCAGCTCTTCTAATCACATATTTAATGTCAGTTCCAATGTATAAATTTACTTAGGTTTACTACAAGAAACAAACAGAAATTCTGCATAATACCTGTGTATGACAAAATACTTAATTACACTGAGTACTGTTTGAAAACATTTCCCTTTGGAGAACAAGGCCTGATCTGAAACTCACTGTCAGTAATATAAACCACAGAACAAGGACAATGCATTTAAAAGGACAAATTTACAGTGTCTGACCAACAGTAAATGAGTTCTCCAGCTTCCTCTGAAACAAAGTCATCAGTATGGAATCAAAATCTCATTTATTCTGGCTCACTTGTCAGTGAGGCAAACCTGAAAATTTCAGCTCACAGGTTTTCCCCAGTCTTGGCTGTTCCGAGGTTCTTATTTCAGAACTGTTCTGCCTGTGAACTAGATCCTCACCACTAACGCAGTCTTTCTCCCTTGCTTTCCACCTGGCTAGAAGCAATGTTTCACAAAGTCCTCTGAGCTTACTAGGCTTCGTCCCCTGAAGGACCACAAATCTACAGAAAGGCTTCTGTATTTCAGACAAACACTGCCAATTTGTTACAGTATCACATGTACCCTCTAATGCTTTATAAATCAGAAAAGGCTCAAACACATAAAGACTTTTGCTGCTCTCTATATTAAGGCACACTAAAAATGTTGTAGATCATCTAGCTGAATCTATTACATAAACCAGTATTGGGATTTTTTTTCCCCAAGCTCTTTCACCTTTTCATCAAGCATCCTTTCTTGGAGATACTGTGAAATGCCTTGCTCTGAAAACTAGAAGTGCCTCAGTTCATCCTCTCTGAAACACGGAAAACAGACAAAGCCCATTTCAGAATTTTCCTGAGCAGAGGTGGCATTTCAGTACCTGAAATTATCATTGGAAATATTTGCAAGAACCACCATTTTATTATGCAAACATATGAAATACAGTAACAGCTTAATCTTATTCTCATTTGACTCATTGGAAGTTTTGCTACTTACTGAAACACGAAGCAGATCAAACACAAGAAGCTTAATAATCCAAGCTCACTCACCATTGTGCAAATAGCACTTGATTAATTCAAGGTACCATTGCAAGATAAAGAATGGCTCTGTGCAGGAAAAAGTGAAGCCTCACTCTTCACAGGGAGAGAAAAAACTTTTCTACCACAGAAACTCTGGGAACAATCCACTGTGCCTCAGTGTGCCAGTGCTGGTCAAAGAGCTACAGGATGGGGCCCTGTGCCTAACACACCAGGAGCCTGCAGGGCTCGAGTCCCCACGTAACTCGTCACCTTGCAGACACCCAAGTAAATCCCACTGAAAATTTGGTTCTCCCATCAGCCCACTGAAACCAATGATTCTATACAGCCATGAGTTTACAGCATCAGGCAGAACAATTCTGTGTATAGATATACTTGGTTTTTAAAGAATCCAGAACAAAGCTGCATTTTTATAGTCTTTAGCTTTACTAAGTTATTTTATGTAACAGCAAGAGTAAATTTGTTTAGACATGATAAATAACAGGAGATAATGTACATTTTGCTGCTATTTTCTGTCAAATAAATGTTAGTCAAATACCTCATCAACCCTTACTATGGAGACAGACTGCCAGAATGGTAGAGAAGTTTTGAACCTTTGTAAGACACTTTAACCACATGTCTTGATCAATTTATATGCAGATCCCTCCCCTCAGCAGAACTTTTTCGCACCGTTAGCCCATATTGTTGAACTGAATCCAGTACAAAAGGAGTGAATATAGAACTGTTCCCTTTTAATTTCAATGGTGATAAAAATGCAAATCAAATAAAAGGGTTTTTTTATAGCAGCCTGCAGGTTTTATATGTAGCTGGCAAATCATAAAAAGATGCTTATTTACAGGTTTAAAAAGAAAATTCAAGAATTACAGACAAAAAAATATAGTTATGTAAAATGATTGTAAATGTAAATATAAATCATATAGTATCTTGAAAGCTGATGTAAAAAAGAACAAGGGGAAGAAAAAAAAAAGGAAGAAAACCAAAGGCTGCCGGAAGTCAGAAATTAGGCACAACCTCTCCTCCTTTGCTGCTTAATACAGTATCCTGAGGCTTGAAGTCACTACCTTATAGTATCTTAAAAGTCATGTTAAGTAGATAACTGTGCCAAGAACAATTGTGGACAATTATGCTATCCTAACATAAAAATCACGTTTGTTTTCATGACTATGAAATCTGCATGCAATGCATAAGATGTATGTATGCTTTGTATACTCAAAAGACAATTCAAAAATATTTTCGAAGGGACTACTTTTTATTTGTTTTGAATTACTTAGGTAAATATGGTGTACATTAAAATACTGCAGATGTATTGTTCATTATATAGTTGCTAATTTCAAAGGAGGTATGCATTTATTGTGCTTAAAAATATAAAATATTTTATATTGCTTTTGTTACTAGTTTAAAAAGGTAGAATGTGTTATAAAATATGCTAGTTAGGGACTTAACCTAAAATTAATGAATTATTTGCCATAAGTAGGCCCAATTACTTGAACTTTCATAGAAAAAAAGTATTGTATGTCACACAACAATGCCAAAATAGATTAATAAGCCTCAGTGTAAAATAAAAGTTCAGAACAATATGGAGCAGGGATACAACATAAAAGGTTAAGCAACACTGTTGACGGCAAAAGGTTTAAGGAGCTTCAAACAAATATGGGAGATAAATGACTTTTTTAATGTAAATGTAACTATTCACAGCTTGCTTTGACAAATTCAAATGATAACCATGAAAGTCAAATTTTGAGCAAGCACGTGCTAAGTACCTTAGGCAAAGGACATCTGAAACATTGTTTATCTTTTATGTAAAAATGCGACTTGGCCTGTGTTTATCACACATACTCCATTAAAAAGCTTACTCTGTCTCAGATTCATTTTGGGGGATACCAACTCAGGCTGTGAAACTGCATTAAAATGATGATTTAAAGAATGATTTATTCAAAGAATGGTGTAATGGTTAATTTTCTTTTGCTTTCAGCTTCTTTGTTTGCCCTTTTTAATTTTTTCTGTCTATTATCACCTTTGGAGCGCTGCAGGAAGTGTTGAGTTGTAAGCTGTCCATATGGCCAGCTTTTCGATTGGATTCAGAAAAACTTCCTACCAGTTTTATACAAAATCACAGGCAGTAGAGATGACTAAGATTGCAAAAATCTTATCATCTAAGTCACTCTCCTTCCAGGGCAGGACCATGTCTTTGACCCAGTGGCATCTCCTATTACACAATTTCACCAGTCATGAAGGAGTCTCACATCCACTATGGGAGCTAAGCAATGAAAGCTGTAACATTAAATGACATAAAGTACATTAAAATTCTCTTTAGGCACTAACATGTAGAAATGAAGGGGGTTTACATCACCAGAGCATGCCTTCGTTGGGAGGTTTTAGAATGTACATTAACTTTATGACTTTAGCTAAGCCATCCTAATTTTTGTTGGGTATGTCTGCGTAGACAATCTCAGAGTTTCAATCACTGCAAAAGGAAAGTCTTTTAACCTACACATTATCATTATGGATGCTAAGCTGCAGTTACTGCACAGTAATAGCAACACCTTTTATGGGGTGGGTTTTTATGTTTAAGCCCTCGGTAACATTTCATAGAGAGGTATTTGGAAAAAAAAAAAAATCCTCCTTCCAGTACCTTAAAATAATGGTTATCTTTGAAAGAAAAAAAAAAACATATCTAAGAACTTGTATTTATAGAGTTATTACCACCATAAATTGTACCAGAATTAATGACACTCTTTTGATTATGACAGTGTAACTCACCTGTGGACAATCTTATTCTGGAATACTCCTTAAGAAATAAAGCCTTCACTATGAGTAAAAAAATTTTAGCTGAAATACTAGACTTGCTTTCAAAGGCTGTAATAAAGGCCAAACAGTCATAATATTAATTAGTGGACTAAAAGTTAAATCAATACAGCATAGTGTAGATCAAAGAAGACTTGTGCCCTAATGTTCTCACAGCAGACTGTACAAACTTCTGTTTTTTTATTTGTACAGTACCATTAGACGTACCTTGTACTTATCTCATTCCGCAGTATGAGGATGTTTATGACAAGAGTGACTGAGCTAACAGAACTTTCTGTAAGTAAAGAAGAAGCCAGAAAAGAAAGGCAAAACCATTAATTGCAAATGGAAAGAGGGAGGCAGATGAAAAAAGAAAGAAAGAAAAAAAAAAGAATAATTTCTGTGAAAGGTAAAGGCAAAACCAAGAAAGAAAAACTGCAAAATCATCACTAGAGAAGTGTACTTTATCCAGTTAAAGGACTTCACTGCACATTCCTTGCTGTTTTCTCATGCCAAAGAGCTTAACCATTGAAGGTACCCCTTTTCTCTTTCTGTACTATAGCTAGAAAGAATGCTGTGTCACTGCTGACAAGCTGCTGTTCTCAGAGGTGTTCTTCAACTGAAAGTCCTACATACACTCCTTTTCTGTCTCACTTTAATATGGCAGGACCTCAACCACTTCCAGTTTCAGCACCAAAAGTTGCCCAGCCCTACAATTCTTTGCCCCTTGAATGGTTAAGCTCCTTGGCAACTGGCATTTGTAATTACCTGAAACTGTGCAGAACTTGTACTATTTGATAATGATACCAAGCACAAGGAAGTAGTGTCTTTGCTTTACAATACAGGAGAAGACTAGTCTGCGTCACGATGTCAGCATCATCCAGATGAGTCACACTAGCAGATTAAGTAGGGCACTGTCCTGGTTTCAGCTGGAATAAATTATCTTCCTAGTAGCTGGTATGGGGCTATGTTTTGGATTTGTGCTGAAAACAGTGTTGATAACACAGGGATGTTTTCGTTACCGCTGAGCAGTGCTTACACAGAGCCGAGGCCTTTTCTGCTTCTCCCCCCACCCCACCAGCGAGGAGGCTGAGGGGGCACAAGAAGTTGGGAGGGGACACAGCTGGGACAGCTGACCCCAACTGACCCAAGGGATGTCCCAGACCATATGACGTCATGCTCAGCAGATAAAACTGGGGGAAGAAGGAGGAAGGGGGGGATGTTCAGAGTGATGGCGTTTGTCTTCCCAAGTAAGGGTTACACGTGACGGAGCCCTGCTTTCCTGGAGATGGCTGAACACCTGCCTGCCCATGGGAAGTGGTGGATGAATTCCTTGTTTTGCTTTGCTTGTGTGTGTGGCTTTTGCTTTACCTGTTAAACTGTCTTTATCTCAGCCCATGAGTTTTCTCACTTTTACCCTTCTGATTCTCTCCGCCATCCCACCCAGGGGGGAGTGAGCGAGCGGCTGCGTGGGGCTTAGTTGCCAGCTGGAGTTAAACCATGACATGCACCCACATCAGAGAGTAGGGCAATGAAAGTACAAGAGCAAAATGCTTTTTTAGATTTTTAAGCAGCAGTAAAACCAACAGTGGGACTAACACCTTAGAAATCATTAAAATTAACAGAAGTCCTTCTAGGGGTGACTCTTCCAACAGAAGAAATTAAAGACTTTCCTTTGTGTTCAAAGGCCTGGAATATCTACCATTGGAAAATCAATTCTATTTACAAATGTAATGACAGTAGTGAACCACCATTACTATAATTAACTATATAATCTTTAGTGGAGAACCATCTTCTATGTACAGCACATTTCAGTCTCATTTTATAAAAATGGAGGCATTGTTGAGTGGTTTAGCTGAGTGGTTTCAGTGAAGAAAAATAAATCATACATGTACTGTGAATAGAATTAAAATCCAAAAGAGCAAGTATTTCAGGAAAGCCTATCTACAGGTGATCAGATCCCTTGTAACAAGTTCACATAAGGTACTAAATGCTCAATCCAAATACTGGCAGGTCAGTCAGAGGAGTAAAGCAATCTTTTTCAACAGTCCTTTGGGAAAACAGGGCTTGCAGTGAATTTGGTGTTTTCTGGTATATTGTCTACACTAAAAAAAAAAAAAAAAAAAGTATTAAATACTTAAAGGACCTACGGAAGATGAAGTCATTGTGAATGACAGTCTAGTGCATGGCAGTCTCAGAAAGGAACCCATCAAAGTCCTTTAAATCCCAACTCGCAAGTTGTGAGTTGGCAGTGTATGCCAGCTTTTACCAAATCACAGCAAAATGTAGATCACTTTGGAGCAAGCTAACGACAAAAAGAGGCCATTAGGTCAGAAGCAAGCAGCGTGAATGAGGAAAGCAGCTAAGAGCATCAACCCTTTTAAGTAGCATGAGAAATGCTAAACTCCCTGTCAAGATTTTTACTTACGTTAGCAAAAATTTGCAATGAATCTATGAAAAACACAAACTAGGGAAAACGAAAAGGGGAGCAATGACTAGTCTTGAATAGTGTTCTCAACTGAGTTTTCCAAAATGTAAAGACTATCACCCTTTAATCCAAAGTAACATATTACAATGACAGTAAGGAAATAGTATCAAATGCTACCTCACAAGAAGGACTTGGGGCACCACACTTATAGACAGAAACTCCAGTGATACATACAATGAGAAAACTAGCACCAATGCAGCAATACTATACTCAGATCAAAAAAAGAAATATCCATTGCTTCACTGTCCGACACTCTATTAGTATGCACATGGCAGCACTGCAACATTTCTACTGATCATCTTCTTGGCAAACCACTAGCTTCTTCAGTGCCAAGACTTTAGTACATGATCTTAGAGATACAAATGTATGACCTTAAAGTGAAATATATTCTGGAGAGAAATTCCTGTCCAAGTTGTTCAGTCACTCCATTTTCTAAACGGACCAAATAAAAAGAGAAGAAAGCTATGGAGATGTGTACTTGGTATTACAAAATACCTGCTGGGATCTGAAAATAAATTAGCAGAAAAACAGAATAAATGAGACTTGAGGCAAACAACCCTTTGAAGAGAATAATGAAATGATAAATAAAAACAACACATTTCCAGGCTAACCAGGTACTTCACATATAAGAAAAGGATTGAGAGCAGAGGCTGAACTAATGGGGAGAAGATGAAGAGAATCTCAAGGAAAATCTGTCCAAATATTCTGGAAGATAGGGGCAACCGATCTGTTTAAACCTAGAGGAAATCAATGACCATTGATTAAGATAGCCGATTAAAGTAATTTAACAGGTGCACCTTCTGCTCCTCTTTCACATGTCACCATCACAGGGTGAAATTCTGACCATTGGGTCAAGATTATTTGGAATATATTCTTAGCTTTAGGAGAGAAGTTTAGCAATTAAAGCACCTATTACTGATGCAATATCCAGGAATACAGATTTGAGACATTAATTCAAGCCCAATTACAAATAGTAATACTAAGAGGATAAGATTGGTCTCTTCTGTTTTACAGCCTGCTGTCTTTAGTGATCCTTGTGAAACTTTTCAATTAGCTTCTTTTTAGAAAAGAGGAAGTAAAAATTAATTTCCCTAACACAAAATTATTATTGGTGTAGGTTTAACATCGGGTTTGTTGAGTCTAAAAATGGAACTTGAATTAGCAGGAAAAGACAGCTTGAATTTGTATTCTCCCATTTTAGCCCATCATTTCTTTATAGATTGCTAAGTATTTCTTTTCCTCTGTCTCTCTACACACAGGAACCTACTAGCCTTCACATCACCATCATATCTGAATAAATTAATTTCATTTTAATCTAATCATTAGATAGTGTATCACATCAGGATCATCCTGGAAACATGAATCTCATATGAGCCCTGACTCATTACACTCCTCTTTACACAACCAGTCATTCTCTGGAAGTAATATTTCGAAGTACTGCTGATCAAATGAGTCCCATTTTTGTATAATAAATGTCTCGTGATCACTACGCTGTCAAACTAGTTTTCAAGCTGTTCTCCATATGCAGAGGATGCAAAACTTTGTTTTTAATAACAAGTACACTATAATCTTAACTATGTGTGTTCTAATGTATACCAAGAGCAAGTATTTAAGACAAAATACTGCCTTTCCCCCCCCTGCAATTAGAGAGACTACAGTAGAATTTCTAGTAGTCTTAAACTGATTAGACCACCAGAGATTTGATCTGAATTAATATTACAGAAGAACGGTAATAGATGCTGCAAAAATCAGTGCCTTTAAACAATTATATCTTCAATGGCAACAGAAACAGAATTTCTGCTTTCTGAGAATTTTGTTCAGATACTGGAAGCGGGACAACTGGAACAATTGGATAAGATTAAGAGACCCCTCTAAATAATGCCTTCATCTTGTTTAACCAATGCTCTCCATTTACAAATAAATTTAAGGGATAAAAATATTTGAAATCCAATGTCATAAATCCAGTTCTATTTATACATTATTTAATTATTTTTATTTTTAGGAATTCTTTTATTTTTCATTAAGTATCCATTAATTTTATTAATATAATTGGAATTGGTGACATACTACATAGTTTCTGCTGTCAGATGTCTCAGGTAAGTTAGTTATTTCTGACCTTCAGGGACATGGAAACAAGAAGGAAGTAATAGCTTGGTCAATCAGTCAAGGACAAAAGGGAATAATAGTTCCCATCCACAAACTGCAATGAAAAAAAGAGGCAAAGCACCCTGGGTGGAAAGCCCAGTTCTGTAACACTCACTGTTTTCAATATGCATAACACTGGATTCACGCCAGTTGCTCATTGGTCAAGATGCATTTTAGCTTTGCTTCTGCTTACCATCTAACAGTTACTGTATTTTTACGTTTCTGGACATTTAAGACCATCTCAGTTTGATAAAAGCCTACATGCTACTAGCCAAAGAATATTCTGTTTCCCCCAAGACTAGATGCACATAATTTAATCAAACTTCCTGTAATAAACACCAGTAATACAAAAAAGCAACAAATAGCAGGAAGAATCAGTGCACTATTTAGTGAAGCAATCCCCACAGCCTCTTTTGGAGCAAGCATAATCTGGCACCTGAATCAACAAATGAGAACGTAAGTTTTCTTCTACTACTGAGAAGTTGCTGATACAGGAACCAGCTAAATCTGTAACTCTCTCCTTTACATTCATTAATCAAGGTTAGTATCATAAAATTTACACTGTCTAGCTTTCTACTGGGTCAAAGACTATTGCTAACCTAATCAGAGGTCTATAGAAGAAGCCTATGAAAATACCAAAAATAATCTGAGTTTTTCCTAGACAATAAGAAATGGAAATGGAACCACCAATCCGGTTACTTGCAACATCCCCCCCCAAGACTAATTCCCTCATATTCATAACTGATGTACAGCCACCACCAGTACAACCAGGAAAACAGGAAAGTTATTGATGTCAACAAGAGAAGGATGATAAAGTACTATTCCCATTCATCATAAAATGGGCAGTAACTCTATCATTAACATGTGAGTCATTATTAAAATGACTCATAATCCAGCTACACATAAACATGTGATTGAAACAGAACTCATTCAAAACAAAAGCAATATTGGTTAGCAGAAGAAAACAGTTTTGAGCTCCTAAAACTAGGTCTTCTTTCATTTCATTCATGGGGGTTGGACTAGATGATCTTTGAAGGTCCCTTTCAACCCAAACCATTCTATGATTCATTTATATGCAAACCAACAGGTTTTATAATTCTGAAATTTAGGAGGTTGCTAGATTATTAAATTATGATTATTTTTTTCCCAGGCAGTTATCTCCATATTCAGACATTTATTATTTGTTAGAATGTATTTCACCACCCTGGTGGAGATCATGTACCATCTCTGTACAAAGTATTTTATATTTACAGCTACTATAAAAAAAAAAGAAGTAATACCTCCAGACCAGAGATGAGGAGGATTTCATACCTGTCCTTCTCATTCAGTGTCACTTTCCTTAAAATATTGCATAAAACTAAAGGTCTCAATCCTGTATTTTCAGTCAGAATAATGAGCAGTCATGAGGGCCCAGGATATCTAGACAATGCAAAGCCTGGCAGGAAGCCTTCAGCAAGAAGTCCTCTCACCGTGCACAATGGTACCAAAAGAGGACCATTTGTGAAAGAGAAGAACCTTTGCCTGGTACAAAACAAGATTCTGCACAAACCTCTAAGAATCACATTTTTTAATGATACAAAATACATTTAATTCATTTATTCTTTCCTGCTAGCGGTATCTGCTGACCAACAATGGAATAAAACTGACAAAATCCATCTGAAATTTTACAACTGCAAAATACAGACTTACGTTTCAGCTAGAAAGTAAAGGATTAAGCATTTCACAGATTATACATCATAGATCTTACACTGTAACTCATGCCTTGGAAGACCTGTATTCCATGTCCAGGAAAGGTCTGTATTTAAGGGCTATTTCTGCAATATTCTTGATTTTACTTTTGTCTTAATTACTACTATGAGTTCGTGGTGGTTACCAGTAATCAATGCAAAGCCCTTTTTATGTTACCACATGGAAACTTAGTATTAAATGGGATTTAGAAATAGACTTTTAAAAAAAAAAAATTAAATTCATGCCCGCTCTAAAACATATATGCCTGAAAAAACAGGTTGATCAATTTTCTGTGCATCTTAGTGTCAGTCTTCTCCAAAAGAGAGAATGTTTAAGAGTTAATCTGTTATTCTGTACCTATGCAGCTTCTGGAATATAATGATTCTTGACTGAAAGCAGTGTAATGCAGTAATTAACAGAAATAAGACAACCTAAGATTCTGGAGTGGGATTTAAGAATGGGGTTGTTCAGAAACATTTTGTAAGACATTTGTTTTCTGTCAACTGAAACTTTTTCTTGAAAACAATCTTTTCCCCATTTCCTTCTTCCCTCTCATCCCAAAAGAGAATTTCTAAGATCCAAAATAGAATTTTGGGTCACAAGCATAAAGAAAAACGGCAGAGAAAATGGCAAGTGTTCTCTAATTGGCACTTACTTAAAACAATACATCAGTTCAAGTACCTGAATCATGCAGAGGAGAAAGTGATTTGATTTTCCCTCTTTCATACAAATAAATGCTCTAACATACTTCTCTCTCTCCCTTGCACCTCTCCCCCTCCCTCCCGCCTACCTATTTTCTCTTCCCATGTCTTTCTCTCCCTCTTCAACTTTCTCTGTCTTTTTCCTTACCCGTAAGAAATTTCTCATGGATTGTTTTTCCTCACTCATTAGAAAGCAAACTAATGTCAAATAAATGAATTTTTCTGTCAAACAGAATTCTTGCTTTCTCACCAGCCCTTAGAAAATCTAGACTCATTTCCAGCTCTGCTGCAGACATTCACTATGACCTTGAGTAAATAATTTAATCTCCCTCCCTTCTTTTGCACTGCACGTGAGAAGAGGAAGAAAGTTCTTCCGTCTCCCTCATATACTTGTCAGTTCTGAGCTGTTTTGGGCCAAGGATCGGAACTTACTACACAGCTGTGCAATGTCTAGTATAACAAACCTGCAATACCTCCAGGGACATCCAGACATAAATGTAATGCAAATAAATGCAGACGATGCTCTGCAGTACAAACTAGTTCTTATTTACAGTTGCTGAAGGGTTCTACCATGAAACTGTTTGCACAGTTACCAAATATACAGCAATCACTCTTAATACCTGCTTATAAATACAGAAGTACTTACAGGCTTTTGGAACACTGAACAAAGTAGTCTCAAATTAGCAATCTTGTATATTATAGCAGTCTGATGCAAAAAGTGATTGATAAAAAGGCTATGTAGTTCAAATCCCTCAAAATTACTGACAGATGCAGACCAGTCTAAATGTAATATCCCAAATGCTCTTAACTGCCTCTCATCATCTTCAACACTCCCCTTGTCACTAGTGTATGATACCCTTGAGGAAATGGAAATAATCTGAAATGAATACCAGGACTTCAGAAAAAGCACTGATTCACAATCAGATTGCAAGTCTTATGTACACTGACCTACAATGGTGTGAGTTGTAACGGTGTGATTTATATGAGATGATTATACATATGATTTATATGTGACTGATAACAGCCTGCATTCAAAATCAGGCTCCTCACCTTTTTAACAACTGTTTCATGCTATGCTGCAAATTGACTGGCAGAAGCATTTCCCTTTTCATTGTTCTTCCCTAAGGGTTAATATTTAGACCATACATTTTATTCCAGAGCATATATGCTTTGTTCAACTTGAATATAAGGTGAACTAAGTCTTTCCATAAATAATTTTAAAGGAAAAAAGTCACAAAAAAAATCCCCAAAACACACACAAAAAAATCCCTACCCCCCCCAAAGACACCCCCCCCCCCCGAATCGCTGAGGCTTGAAGACAAGTGCATTTCAAAAATCAGATCATTTTTAAAGCCTAGTGGAACACTAGCCTACAGTTTGAAAAAAGCGCCTGTCTTCAAAGAATTGCAAGGCCTTGAAACTTACCAAACGTTATTGTAAATGAAGGACTGGCTGATACTAGAAAGCCCTCAAACTGCAGCTTGGTATCAAAAAGCCACTCTTCAGTCCAATTTATGTTTCTTCTTCAGGGGAAATATCAAATCCCAGGCTAGAATTACACACCACTGTGACAGTTAAAACAGAACTCCAGAATAATGCAAACACTGCTGTTCACATTCAGGACTAAATTAGACCCAGTAAAACAATCAATTTCTTATATCAAACATTTCACTTTTGTTAATGCTACATGAGGTAAAACACAGCAAAGCAAAAAACCAGAGGAGTGCTCTTAAAATAGCAATGTATTTTTCTCCCAGAAAAAGTATCATGTCTATAACTTATACATGGATTGAACTTGGCAGCATGAGCATCTGAAACAGGCTCTGGGGTTTGTAATGCCACTGTAATGCATTGCCAGAAGTTAATATTAATAAGAATTCCAGAAAAGCATAGGAAAAAATGCACCCAGTTTCCCTGAAGGATACATCACAGTACATTCAGAATCTTTTGTCAGAAAAGTGTATGGCATTTTCTTGATAGCACAGCAACTTCAACTTTTTTTCCCCTCTTCATTTTAGTGAATTTATTTAGAAACTATCAAAACTGAGAATTAATGCAACATGAAACCACAGAATATTGCAACCAGGAAAAAAATTTTAGTATGTTACTAGGAAAGTAATGTTATGTCTTTCTTTGGAGATTTCTTTCTAAAGCTAATGTAAAGACAAGTCAATTAAATTTGCTTTGTGTTTTGTATCTTCTTTTGCATAAGAGGAGTCATCTTTTTCATTACTAAAAACATGCATGTAGGAGCATATTGGTTCCTATTATCAACTATTCCAGAGCAAAGGCCAAGTCATACAAGGAGAATGGTAAAAGAGACACTCTGTATTCATAATTCCTGGAGTGGATGGCAGGATATCTGGAACACTGGTGTGAACTTGTCTGTCCTTAATTGTGTCAGCTGACAAGGCTTGCCCCTTCTGGTTCTGCAATGCAAAGAGTTCCAAAGTGATGCGCTCCTGACACATGGCCCCATTCACTCCTGCCTACGATGTACTTCTGACAGATCATCTGTTCTAGAAGAGGGATATGCAAAATCACAGGAGCAGGAGATATAACAGGAAGGAGGACTTGAAGTCACCTACCATATGCCAGGCGAATCCCTTATGTCCCAAAATAGTGAATATAATAGTGATACAGCAAACAAGATGAGCCACTGCCACTGGCTTGGCAACTTGCATCCAAACAGCCAACCACTCTTCCCTTAAAAACAAGATGGCCAACTCCAGACTGCCTACTGCAAACAGGTCCTGGCCTGCACTTTCCCTAAACCACACATGGACATTGGCTGCGGTTAACTGGCATAGATCAAAACCTGTAGCGCTGGTACAGCTAGAGTAACTAAGGATGTAAGCCAACTAGATGACAGTACATTACAAGACGTTACCAGCAGTCAGAGAAGACTACTTGCAAGTTGCAAAATAAGTAGTTAGAAAGTTTATTTAAAGGTGAAATTACTCATGCTAATCAGATAATCCTAAATGATCACACATGAAAACTTTATACCACATCCAGTCACTATGGATTGTTGTATCACCATCACATATTCTTTTATAACACACATTCTTTAATATGCCATTGAAAAAATGATTTCACAAATATTTTCAGGTTTAATTGTTTGTCTTATTCTTACACTTTTAAAAATAATTTCTATTTTGGAGGACTCCAAACATACAAAGTTGTTACAATAAATCTCATCAGTCTCTTCACACTATGCATGCACATCTAT
The DNA here is from genome assembly GCF_964188355.1 of Buteo buteo. Taxonomy (NCBI): domain Eukaryota; kingdom Metazoa; phylum Chordata; class Aves; order Accipitriformes; family Accipitridae; genus Buteo; species Buteo buteo. The sequence goes on from NC_134171.1 coordinate 47,437,217, forward strand.
TAATTTTTTTAAACTGACACGTGTCCCTGCTTTTAAGACCCAACCACTCACAACCACTGTCTACTAGAAGGAGGTCTAAGGTCATGCTAGGGAGGGGAACAGCTGCCTTCTCCAATGTTACAATTTAGTTTATAGTCTTTCAGTTACAAGACAGCGGACAGTAGGTTAAGCTTCTGCTAAATGAGTGTATCTTCCAAGTTTCAGAACGTGAAATTAGAAATTAAAGAAAAAACAAACCACTACATCACGAGTTTCAATCGCCATTAAAAAAAAAAAAAATTCTTACTGTGTGCATTTTTTAGACTATGCACAAAGGGTAAATAAATAACCATTCTGTGCTGTGTGTGTTGCCTGAATCTTAAAAAGTGGTAGATTATCATCACCACAAGATGGTACACATGCATATTTTCTGAAGAGAGACATTTTGGTTTGTTTCACTTGTTGTCAAAGAGTTTGTGAAAAGAATTTAAAATACTGAAATAAATACCATCAAGGTGTTACATTTTTAGAGGAATCAATAACTGCTACCTGACATTTTATCAGAAAACTCAACCACAATGCTGATGATTTAATTGAAATTATTCCTTTTAAAAACATAACTACAGCTTACAATGAATTAAAATTAGATGTGATTACAATTAACCATTTCTCAAAAAAGAAAACTTCCAGGACATTCACTATGAGGGGAGATGTATGGCTAAACATCCAAAGATAATGAATCTGAGGAGGAATAATTTTAAACACAGAGAGGTGCATACACAGACCTTCATTCTAGCCTATTCTGTTCATCAAGATTTCTCTTAAATCATGTTTTCAAATAATCTCCAGAAGAATATTTGTGTTGAAGAACAAGCAATAGTTTGAAGGAATTTCCATCTTGAAAACTGCCAGAATTCCTCTATTTTTTTACTAATTATAGTTTATTTAGGCCAATCAGTTGGTACATTCCAAATCAATCATTAAGAGTTGGTAGTATTGCTACCTAAGCAAATGGCATGATGTTAATAAGGACTGTGTGTTCTGCTCAACTGTGACTACCTGTGGACAGCAGACCCAAGAGCCCCATGGAGGAACCTCTGGTCTGGGCGAGAGTTCTTGCTGCCATTTGGGGGGGTGACCGAGCAATGACTGTCCCTTCAAAAACACGCTTCTGAGTGGGAAGGAAATCCAGACACACAAAACAGAAAGAATGGTAATGTGCACTAGTACCCAGTTGATACTATCATGGTATTAGAATTACAGCCTCTGCCTGTCATCAGCCATAGTAATTCAGTAATAGAAAACTCACCATTTAGTTCAGCCATGTGTGAACTCTCTGTAATATTTATTCTTAATTTAAAACTCCAAATGTTTTCCATATATTTTGGTTTTTGTAGTTATGTGGGTGAGCTAAAATGGGTTGAACTATAGTCAAATGCATGGGGAAGCCTAGCACAAATCCTGTAAATCACAGCCCTGCTGAGCTTCTGCAATCCTAGATAACTGTTGCTGGCATGCAAGTACCCTGGACCTTTCAGGATTCAGCCCTATAGTAGCTGTCAGAGTGAGTTACATCAGCTGAATAGAGATTTTGAAGGAAAATCTAGTAAACCTATTCCTGAGGGCTGCATAAGATTTTGTGATCACTGTTATTTCATTGCCTGTAAAAAGGTACAGACATGCCAGAACAAGGCTGCTCTGTTCGCTTTCCTCTTGATGCCCTCGTTTGCTATTCAACAGCATAACCACTACAGTTATTCATGCTATCATTCTGACTTCCAGGTTTAAATTGTTCACTTTTCATGCTGTGTATGAATAATCCAGATCTTGACAAGACTGTTTTATTTGTTTGTATGTGTGTTTTTCCTTGAAATTTTGCTTCCTGTTTATACACAGGAAATGAAAAATCAGCATAGTATATAGCACATATTATGTGCCTCTAAAGGGTGATAGGAATGTATTTTTCTTATCCACTTTACCCTAAATGGAACTTCCATTCTTTGTGCTCAGTAATCCAGAAAAAAAGGGCTCCGGAGAGAAAAAAAAACTGAGTGCTTTATTGCTGTCTCCTGTTTTCCCCTTCATAGAAATGGACCATGATATGAATTAAGCATTCCCTGCATGAAGATTATACAGAAATAAACACACTAATCTTATTTTATCTGATGACCAAAAGGAAAATATCATTCCTAAAAATAATTATTCTTCTATTTTTCCAACCCGCTCCTTCAGCGAATACTTTGGATGAAACAGATTGTCTGGCAGATCATGAAAAGCACATAGAAAGTTGAGCACCCTTCACAGAAAACATGCTGTCAACAGCATCCTAATCTTTAAATCTAGTGCCTATTAGCTTAAGTGTCCATGAATGTAGCTGCCATAACAGCTAAAGAAGACAAAATCTCTATCCACATAGCCAAAACTGGACATACACAGAACTCTACAGATTAAACTCCCTACCCTGAATTTAATCCAGAAACAATGAAGCGACGACCCATGGGAAGAGCAAGTACCATGTTGCTCATGGCCAGTGCAACTTGAAATACAAACAGCATTAACTTTTACCACCTAAAATATACAGCATAGAATACAAACTAACTCCAGGATAATAATGAACTCATTCAAAAAAACACACTGCAATCCCTCCTAAGGAAGGCCAAAAGACCTATTTTCTGTTACAATATCAGGTTCAAAAATACAAGTCTACTAGTACAAATTAACATGAAAAACTTCAGTCTAATGAGAAACCTTGAGGTTAGTACATCCCAGAAAAAAGGAGACCTGACAGTAGAACTGCTTCTCTTTTCACATGTAAAAAACCATTCTTCTCGCCCTGGCCCCAACTGCATTCCATAAAGATTAGGCAAAAAGTCAGCTCCTCTTTTCTACCATCCTCTGAGCTCCCAGACTCTCTCACTACTTTCTACACCATTGGGCTATTCCAACAGAAAGGTGGAAGATCAGCACAGCATCCAGAGCACCATACAACCAGAGTGTTTAAAACCATTATAGCTGAGAAAGTAGTTTCTGGCCATTAATCCCGCTTCCTTTGCCTCAGACTGCCGTCAGTCACCCAAGAAGGGAAAGGAACAGTTTTAGTTTGACAGTTTCAGTTAGAAGCTTCTAAACAGCAGCTTTCTGTCATTTAGGCTGACTTAATGTCTTTTCCATTAGGTGCTGTTACCAATTTCATTGTTAGGCATCTAATTCTCACCACTCAGTCTGGGTAACAGATGCCTCCAGCCTTGCTCTATTCCTGGACTCCTGCAAGTTCCCAGTTTGTACACATGACAGTGTTATGCACCATAGTTTCTAAATCACTTTGGGGACTGGCCTGTGTTGGCCTACTTTGCGGAAGAGAATTGGAGATATCACCACAGCTAGGAAGGACTCAGAGCAAGTGTATAAAGCCACCAAGGGTTAGAGAACAAGGAATTCCCAGAAATATCAGAAGCAACCTAAACTGCAATGTGCACATCTGCCCCTGGCTTAAAAATCTGGAAGGATGTGTAGGACAGTTCTGAACTGCATCAGATTTTTTTTCTCAAAACTCTCTTACAGTGTATCAACAGTGAGGTATACCTTCTCCTGGCTCATAAAGTTATATGGTCTCTCCTTTGGTCTGTCATACACATTTAGGAAGCTGCTTTGGAACAAGATGAGATCTCCTGACTTCTAATACAGAAAGCAATCAGAAAACCAAATGAACAAGCAAACAAAAAAAAACACTTTACACCTATCACTAACGTCACTATCACCCAACAGATCTGTATCCTAAACAAAATCAGTCACTGAGCAAGGAATTCTAAACAAACTTAAACCTGGAATGCAGAAGACAATTCTAATGAGATGGACCAGGGTTCCTGAAACAGATACTTTTCGTATACTTAGCTGGTTGGCAGAGTTGAAAGGAGGAAAAGGAAGCCTACAGAAAAAACACAGCCTTTTTCTTAAAGAGAAGGGGGAAAAAAATCAGACCAATAGCAAATATAGTTAAATCACAGCGCACAAAACTAAGCTCACAGTTGGTAAGCAATCTGTAGTGATACAACCAGGTTAACCATGTTCCTGAAAACATTGCTAGCTTCCTCAGGAAGTTTCAAGTGCATTTAGTAAATAAGACACTGAATTTTAAAGGCACAAATTTCTTGCTAAAGAACCACCAAAGTGTCAAAATTAAATAATTAGCAAAATTACTTTCACAGTCTTTTTAATAACCCAGTAGTAGCAACACTTGTTTTGGAGAAATGTTTTAAGCACTATGAGGACAGAACAAGAAAAAAAAAAAAAGAAAGAAACTTCAGAATTAAATCTACATTGTTGAAATGTATCACCTATATGAAGAGAGGAACATATCAAGTGAACTTTTTTCCTAATACATCTGTTTTTTAAGGCAGCTGATATTTAGTTTCGAAAATGGCTTCCACGTGCTGCAACATATAGATCTCAAGCAGTCATTTAACAACAAAATACTGCAAAAATTGAACACTGCCAAGTTCCTGGAGTGCAAGATAAAGCCAGGAACACAGGCACAGGAAATCACGATTCTGAGTACCAGAAAATGAAAAGTAATGTTAGGAGTCACAACACTCACTGAACCACTGTATTCATGGGTCCAAAAGGAAGCCAGAAACAGTTCCATACAGAAAGGAAAACAAAAATCCTAAGGTGAAGTAAATCATTTTTTGCATCTCCAGAAGGACAAAGCTAAATGAAGTAATACTGGAGGCTCTTCAACATGTTAGAATAGGCATATAGTATCCTTGAAAGTATGTATTTATTTGGAATGACTAAGTTATGACTTAATATGATCCATGCTTTCCACTACAAACACCAACTAATTGCAACAGTACTTAATAGCCTACAAAAATGTCAGAGTTCCTAAAAGTTGCTTGGGTGTTTACAGACATGTTCTTTTCACATGAAACTCAGGAAATTATTCAGGTACTAAGTACATGTACCAAGTGCTATTTTAGACACTGGAGTATCTGAGGCATCCCCACAGGCTGCCAGATGCGCTACAGGACTTACAGGACACTCTTAATTTTCTGGAGCTGCACCTTGAGGTCACACAGGATAGCATGAGTATCACAAACTGGGTATTCAGCTATATTAATTGCAAGTGAATTTGAAGTGTCCCCACAAATGGAGACATTGAAGAATATATTCTCTTTTTATCATATCAAAATAGAGGTAAAGAGATAAGCTTAAAGAAACATTAAGTGCTCCACTTGCTAAAAATTCAGTATTTGCAGCTCACAGATGCTTGCTTACTTCTACAGAGAAAGTACACTAGTGAGTTCTATAAAGTCAAGCCAAAACACATTTTCCTACAAGTGAAAAAGGAGTTAAGAAAAAATGAAAATTTCAAATTTATGCAAAGATTTTACCAATAACATCCATGATCAAATGCAAACAAAGGAGGGGAGCAAGCATTATGTTTTTCCTCTTCACCTACACAGGCACAGACCAAACCTTTCCTTTTTTAGCTAAGCTAACAGTTCTATTTACATATTTATACTGAATTGAAATGGTCTAATAATTTTTCTAAGGTTTCCATGCTGAATCCTGACAAAGCACTTAAGAGATGCGTGCAACACTTAAAAACAATGGGGTCATATAAGCATGTACCATAAAGTTTTTGGAATCAATATTCTGTAGGTCCAATAGATGCTCAAACATCTCAGTACTTTTTAGGAATTGTTTAATCCCTGCCTCTTATCATACACAAAAAATTAAATCAGTCTTCCACTCTCATACAGAAAAAGAAATAATATGAATTTTGGATCTGTTTTTTTTATACTACCATCAGTGGAAGCTTGACCATTTATTTGAGCAAAAATAGCCTGGCCTTATTACTCTGGAGGCCCAGACTACGGGATCAGGTTGCTGAATACATGAACTAATCCGATTAATCAGTAAAAGGACTGAATGACTTTTCAGTCATGACTTTTCAGAATTTCAGCATGATCCACTCTCACCAAATGAAAGCACCTTAAAATGGGGAAGATGTAAGGCTGTGAGTGAAATTAAAACCACACTTACACTGCAATTTATAATGTGTAGTGACTCATATTCTCATCTATTTCCTGATCCCTCAAATCCATCTAGTCTTTAAAGATAATAAAATTATATGATTATGTTTCCAGGTGTTCATTTAAAATGGCTTCAAAAGTTTAAAGCTGTGTATAAATCTGGCCAATTAATATTTGTTCTTGAGCAATTATTTAAATTAATATAACTGAATTTTCCTAACATTGTCTTTTTTTCCTCTATGCTTTACCATAATAACAACAAAGGGCAAGAAATTGTCTTCCTGCTCCCAAAACCTAAGTTACTTCTCCCCCTTCCTGCATCAGGACACAAGTACAATTACTGAGATTCTTTTCACAAAAAATTAATCAAGGCAGGAAAAATGAAGAAGAGTGGAGAGAGAGTGGACAGAGAGGGAGATTGATGTCAAAATAAAAATGGCCCAGCACTAAGGGCATTCAACTGGGAAGTGAAAGACAAAGGGTTAAATTCAGGTCCTCTGTCTGACATGGACAAGATATGAAATAACTGGGTTAAATTCTGAATGATTCTCCTAAACACTCACTGTAATTCCAGTGTAGATCAATCCTGGTTCTGCTCTAAGTAACACTGCTTTAGCTTATGTAAGTATGAGCTTGGTATGCGCTAGCCATGCAAACTATATTTACTCTGTTTTTTAAATATTACACCTGGAATAAACTCCCTGATACCAGTACGTCTGCACAAGGTACAATGACGCAGGAAAGTTTTGCTGCTTGCAGGATCCCACATTTGTACAAAGAAACCCCTTTGAGACTGTACTATTAAAGTGTTAGGGAATTTGCTACATTCATATGAGGGAAAAACAAAGAAAAAAATCCCAAAACCCAGCATTTTGGCTTGGAAGACATTTTGTCAAAAATAACTCGTAACTAGCATCAGGGAGGAACATTTTGAGCATGCTAACCCTCAACATCCTCAGTTTCAAAGATTTATGAGATTATTGAACAAATTACTCTGACTTGCTTAGAACTGTACAGTCTATTTCATTAGCATACATTTGCAGACATGCTGAGATAGTTCACATATATAGAAAGGAATGCAACAGATTCAAATATTTTAGATCTACATTACATGGGATGGCAAAGCACATTCACCTTTTCATTTTATGGATATAAACCAGTGTCCTACAACTACCAAATACATTCATAAAAGGCAGAAAACCACAGAAAATAAAACAAATCCTTCCTCCAGGCTGCAAAGAAGTTGCAAAACTGTTCTGTTGAGCTCTCTAGCCCTGTTGCTGACATGAGCTCTGAAAGCAGTCTTCGTACAGATGATCAGAAAATCTCCACATTACCTAACAGATTGCTGTTTAAATATCTATCATACCAAGTGCTTAGAAAGAATCTGTTGTTTGTAATTTTCAAAGTGCGAGAAAGAAAATCAGTTCACACCATTTGCAATAAGCAGAGGCATCTTTTCCACCCCAAGTCATGTTTTGAAACTTTCAAACACATTTATACTGAGAATAAATTACAATGGTATGACAACCTTAACCACAGCAGCCTGAAAGAATGTAGCAACAAATCAATGCAAAATTAACTACCCAAAATTGAGATTAAACTGAATAGGTGGGATAGCATAGCAAGCACGTGTTCATAGATCTATTTTGAACATTTCATATAATTAGCCACTGTCCCTTACTGAGCTTCGAAACTCTTCTTTGACACCAGTTGTATGAGTATGCCTTTATGAGTCAGGGCCAATATGAACATTTTACACAATTTTGTCCTACTCTTGTTCTTTGGAAGAATCATTTGGAAAAAATACGTCCCTTTTAAGACACAAATGGCAAAGTACTTTTTCTTTTTAACAGTGAAATGCAAGCACATTTACCTTCTGTAGTTAAGTAATGAAGATCCCATTTCCATGTGCAATAAAGCCCAGTAAGTCATTCATGGACTAGCTCAAGTGAATGGTAATTCAGTTACAGGCCCAGCACCCCAAGCATACAAAGCAATCACACGCTGATTTAAGTCAATGAATACAGACCTGAATATCCTTCCTCTGATATCAAATAAAATAGTAGATTAGAGTTGAAATAAGACATTTCTTGTGCTTCATTCCATCACTTTCAGCTGAACTGCATGTAACATTTCAATCCTCAAAAAAATCCAAAATCCTATTAATTTCTCTGAGTCAAGTTTGGGAGCAGGTGGTGGGAGACAGGAATAGCTAGAACTGAACCACACCTTGCTGCACAATCTAATGAATACCTTTTTCTTGTAAATTTTTTTTTACACTCTCATAAAGCAACTAGCCATAGGTAAATGCACTAAGTATCTGTACATTAAATCAGATTCAGGACAGAAATGTTAACTGTCTACATTAATTTCCCAAATGGAAACTTTAGGGGGGGAAAAGGTAATCTCCCCATAAACTGCCTGATTTGAGAACCTTTCTTAAAACAATGAAAAAAAAAAAAAGGAAAAAAAATCACAGATCTGTTATGGAATAATTGTTAAACAACGGGGCATAGCAGCATTGCATTAGAAAGTCAGAAATGTTGTATGGTGAGCCTAGATACAGGTAGATAAAGAAAAGTAAATAGTATTTCAAAAGACATCTACACCACTCTGTAACTGCATACAATAGCAGTATTTTAAGCACAGTTACTGATTTTAGAAGGTCCAATACAAATTTGTTCAACACGCTGTTATTTAAAACCTGCTTTTACTCCTTACTGTTGATGTGTTTTGCAATATGCATTCACTACGTTTGTCTGATGTTTTTATTCACTCCTTATTGTTTATCTATAAAGAATTCATTATTGGAAAGACTTACTCAATTAAATCAAAGCCCTTTTTCAGTTTCAACAAGGTTACATCTAATATGTACTTGTAGTCAATGCAGATTTTTTTTTTTATGAACTTACTAAAGGGAAACATTAAATTTTCAAGACAAAATAATAATGATGCTCCACAAACCTACATATTTTGTATAAAAACATGCAGACTTTTGCCCTATACCTCTTCAGAAATCTATATGGCAAAAGGAATTAATCCCTTGTCCACAGTCTTCTAAAAGCAGATGCCACTGTATTCATGTTCTGATAAATGCAACGATAAGTTACAAAATAATGGAAAAATCTTGTTGATTTCAGAAGTGAAAGTTCCAGTTAACTGTCATATGAGAAACCCATTCACATAAACATATATAGAGAGTTTGATATATACAACTAAATTTTTTATCTATTCAGGTATCTTTTCAGTGTTATTTTCAGTCTGACCTGACATTCCTCGGCTTCAGTTGCAGTGACGTTGGTTCCAGAATATGGGCATGAACCTTCAATATAAAAAATTAGTAATTCATGCACCCAATTCACAGGGTGACAACACTGACATAAAGTGATAAATTGGCTTACTAGTAAGAGCTCTGAGATAATTCTCTTCAGAAAATGGATTGCAGGGTTTAATCAATGTCCTGCTTTCTATTTCTGACATTCAAAATAAACTATTGTTCACTATATAAGTACGTATGTATGTACATTAATATATACATGTGTATATACACATACATATATACACATAGTTATGTCTACTATGGGTTATTTCCTCTTTTTATTTTCCTAAAAATTATTCTGACCAGCACATATCAAAGACTTATTAATTTAAAATTGTTTTTTCCTTGAGCAAATTTTTTCTTACAATTTAATCACGCTTTCACAGAATTATGCTGAATATCTTAATTTTCTACATATGTTAATAGAACAGTCTTTACTGGGTTATTGTATTTTCAAACTAATAACATGTTCCCAGTTATTATATACTTTCCTAGTAATTATCAAAGAATTATCTGTTAAACATGCCTTAATTCTCAAAAATATTTTAATCATGAGAAGCTTGATCAAAGAACTAATGAAATCAGCAGTAACAGTATCACTTAACGCAGTGGCCCTTGGTTTAGGGTGTGTAACACACACTGGATAGTATGGTAAGTCTTATGCACAGAAGGAGTTAAGTACATCCCCAGCTATGTGCAGTCAATAGTTCTATCAAAGCTGGTATAAATTAAAGCTTTCATTAGCATAAATAGAAAAAAGTTACTACATTTTCATATATTAAATATAAGTAAAAGCATATATAAACATGACTATATTGAAGAGATTGACTGATAATATTGGTCAATTTAAGAGCTTGATTGGTATATTTAAGGCTTGATTGATATGCTACTCACAAACTGCTATTAAATGTAACTCACTTTAAGGTTTATAAGAGTAAAATATATATTCATACTATATTCAAAACTGCATGGTAAATTTTTATTTCAGATATATGGACAAAATTAATGCAATAATCACCTAATAAAAATCTGAGAAGTCAAGCAGCCAAGCAAAAACTGTCATATTTGTATCTGCCCACATTCTGGATCACAGCTGTGTGAAAATGCTCTGTGAGCCAGGAGCAAAGATGCACAGCAGGGACAGAACTGTCACACAATAAATACCCCAGGTTTCTTTATGACTGACTCTCAGGAGTAGAAGAATGTTTCAAGTTTGCTACAGAGCTTGATTTTGAGGGGAGAAATCTTTTGAGAGCAGCAAAAGCACAAGAGTACCTATTGTAGGCTACATCCTGGTTTTATTGTATCATTTTACTTCAGCAACCCATCCGATCTTGTCCATTTTAATTACAAGGGGGTACACAACCTACTTCACATCTGCTCAGAGCCTGATAATTGTTTTATAGCAAAAAAGAAATGAGAAGGACCGGGAATACAAATGAACTGAAACATAGGCATTTAATAAATTCCTCCTCTCCTTTAAAATCAGTTATAAGAATTTATTGTGAAATATATTTAGGCTTGGTCCACAGTAATTTTAATTCAAACAAATGCATCTAAACTTCTCCCATCTTTACCACTACAGGATATTTTTTTTTTTGCTTATTTGTTAATCATTTTGCCAGCAGTGTGCTGAATGCTATTTCTTTAAGAATGCAATCTAGAGTGTTATATTCCAAAATGGCTGGGAACACCTTTGCCATGACTCCCAAGTTGCAACATGCTAGATATTCATAGGTTTTCAAAGCTGCTGGTTGAAGATATAATGAAAGCATCTAAGGTTTATGCATGAATCAGCATCCCCTTGTCATAATGTCATGGTGCAGTGATCCCTGCAGAGCTGTAAGACTTGATTTAAAACAGAAAAGCTCAACACTGGCTCTTGAGCCAGCAGGATTAAACATCCGGGATTGTGCATATATTACCTCTATGCTGAAACTACTATATGAAAAACCTGTTACAGTTATGAAGGTTTTATAGTACTTCATAGGAAACGTCTCTTTAGGTGACTCCACTATCCCTTCAGTGCAAAAATATGTGAGTACACAATACAAATATCCCTCTTTGGGTTGGTGGATTTAAGGGGAAAGGATTTAATCTTCACTAGTTTCCTCTTTTCTTGACAGAATTAACAATTTTTAAAAAATCTGGTATCACGGTCAGCACTTCTCCAATTAGAACAGACTCAATTACACTGTGCTGAAGGACAATAAAGTCCAGTGGTTTGGATACCTTCCAGTTCCGCCCTATGAATTACCTGCAGTGCTGTACCTTTGCTCCAGCTGTTAACAGCCAAAGAGGTTCTGCTAGTGAACCGCTTTACTAACATTTGCCTTTACCACCTAGACTGTAATCCTCCAAATCACCAAGAATTCTCAAAGAGGGCTAAGCCTTGCCTATTTCTCTTGAAGGATATAACAGTAGTCATGGCAGCGAACACCTCCTTTAATTGTGCCATCAGTCTGAAGAAAGACTGTGCCATCTCTCAATCAAAACCATTAAGACTCCTAGTGACATCGACTTGCGAGGTGCCAAACTGCAATTAGATTCCACCAGCTACTCCCCATGACCTGTCAACACAGCGTTCACAGGCCTTCCAATAGTCCAGCAACCTAAAGGGACTATTATGGATGTATTGCGTGAGTTAAGGCTACCTACTCACAGAGTGTCCACTCCTCCTCTGCTACATGCATCTTCTGGTCACCTTTAACTGACTGAGTAGTCCTACTGTTTCAAACATCTCCCGGGGCACATGACCACCGTCTCCTCTTTTCTGGAAGTGTAGGAACCTGATTTAGAAGTAGTACCAGCAGTACAACTTGTTAATCTAAAAACTGTTTGCTCCATCAACGAACTCTGAGCAAGTGCTGACAATAAGTTTGAAGATTCCTTTAAATACTTTTACAGTGGGTTTTTTGTCTGTCTGTCTTTACCCGGGATGGAATTGTACGCCCCGGCCTCCTGTTGGTTACCAGGCGGCGGGAGGGAGGCAGGCACACCCCCTGCGGGCGGGCGGCGGCGTGGGGGGGGACCCCCGGGCTGCTGCCGGCTGCCACCTGCAGGAAGGCGGTGGGCAGGGGCCGAGACCGGGACCGGGACCGGGATCGGGGGCCGCCCCACCCGGGGCACACACCACACCTCCCACACCGCCGTCCGGAGTTTCTGCAACCGGAGATCGAGCTGGCTTAGGGTTTTTAAATCAAACGCTGCAGTAGTTCGGTCGTCGATTTTAGAAAATTTGTTATTCTTCGGGTAGAAAAGGGTCATTAGTTCTGTCACGGTATGAGCCTGCCACTACATTTATGTAAGGGAAAATCGCCTCGCTGGAGTGAAATAGCTGGGTAAACACCAAAGCAGTTTCCATTTCATATTATCCTACATTTCTGTGACTTTCTTTTACACCTGCATTGTTTTAACTGTTGATAGTGCTGGTTTTGGACATAGGTTTTTTGTACACTCTTCTGAAAAAAAATCAAACACAACCAACTCACAGCTTTTTCAATACACTCGTTCTTACTTGAAATAAAGAGGACAAAAAAAATGGATCATCCTTAACCATTTGTGCATGCAGTGCTCTGCAACCAACTGCTAAATTCTGCTTCCTATATGGCAAATATTTGTCTTCAGAACTCCTTGCTCTCCAATCAAACCTTTCTTGGAAGGTAATCAAGGAGATACTACACATATTTTTAGCATATGCTTCACCAGTCAATTAAATCGAATTGACAAGATAACTTCACTAAACTGTCAGTGGTGATCGAGGTAACGAAAAAGCAAGTTCATGTTCATGTCTTAATTTGGTGCTCTTCAAACTGCTTGGAAACGGAAGCCTTGGACAAGGTTCAGACAAAGGGAAACCTGAAACATGGACAGCATCCCCCTTGTGCTGGAGGTCTCAAAGTCCATCGCTGCAGTCTACAGCCTACACACATCACCTGAGTACCGTAACAGTTCGGCCAATGAAGACAGCTAAGCTCATGAACAAGACTGATGCATGCATGCAAACACAGATAAAAAACTTGAATGGGATTGGAGAAAAATATGAATCCTTTACTTCTGCAAAGACCAGGTGGCTGTATTTGTTATCTAGTACTAGTAGGAAAAAAAAAAAGAAATCGGGCGTTTTACACAAATTATTTTCAAGATTTCATTGACTTCACAGAATTAAGACCCGTCACATTTTTGCAGAATGCCATCCAGACTGCTACACAACCCCTTACTTCACCAACCGTCCCAGTAACAAATACTGCAAATACTAACCACATGCAGTTCTGGTTGCTGGAAACCCTCATGACCTAAGCAAGCAAGAACTCCCACAGTTTGTGAAGATAAGCAAAGTAGCTTTACTGTGGCCCATTACGTGCTCTAACCTTTTTTGACTTTAGCTGCGTGTGCTACACCCTCCTATCCTCATACATGCATGCCACCGAAAGCTCCTTGGGTTGAGCTCTTGCACCACCTACCCCAGCGTCTGTGCCGAGACGCCCCTTTTCAGCACCACCGCACCTACCGTAACACAGCTCAATTAGGGGAGGGGAAAAAACAAAAGAAAAAGGTCGCCAAGGGAGGGAAACTGCTCTCGCTGATAGCTAACCTCCAGATTCAACGTCCCTGACGGCTTGTCCCCAGGACAAACGGGGAAGCGGCTGGGGGGGAGCGCGGCGCTGGGCGGCCGATGAGCCACAGCTGGGTGGGAGCGGGCAGCACGGGACCAGAGCGGGCTCTCCCCCCCGCCCCCGCCTTGCTGGCCGCGCCGCTGCGGGACCCCCGGTTTCGCTTGAAACGGGCAGATCAGGCAGGGGAGCGGGGGAAGGCGGGCACCCCTCTTCGCCCTGGGAACGCCTGCCTCACCCTCACAGCTCTCAAGGCCGGCGCGGGCAGCCCCCCCAGCCCCTTGTCGCAGCTGCCCCTTTATCGCACGCCCGGCCGGCCGGCCCTCCCCCGCCAGCCACGCCGCTCCGCGGGGTCAACCTGCGCCCCGCCGGGCCAAACGCCGGGCGGCTGCCGGGGCGGGGGGGGGGGGGGGAGCAGGCACCGAGCGGCAGGCGGAAGCAAACATCCCCGCGGGACCCCCGCCGAAGGGCTCCTCTCTTCGCGCTCGGGCGCCCGCGCTGCATCACCCCGCCTCCCCGAGCAACGCATGTGCTCCGCGCCCCGCGGCACGCGTGCGGCCGGGCCGGGCCCGGCCCCGCCGGAGGCGGAGCCAGCCAGGGCAGGGCAGAGCCGCGCCGGCCGCCCGCGCAGCCCGCCGACGGGGGACGGCTCGCCGCGGAAGCCGCGGGGGCGGCGGGCTCCCGGCGAGGCTGAGGGGGAGGCGAGAGGGCGGCGAGATGGAGCCTGGAGCGCCGCGCGGCGTAAGATGGCTGATCGCCCCCGCAGCCGCCCGCTTCCGCGCCCCCTCGACTGCTGTCGGGAGGGAGCCCCGGCCCTGCCCACGCCGGTTAACGGGAAGGCTCCGCAGCCGCGGCAGAGCCCGCGCCCAGCTCTCGGGCGGCGGGGGAACGCTGCGGGAGGTCCCGCGGCCGTGCAGCCTTATGTAACGCGTGGGGAGAACTGCCGGGCGGGGGCGGCAGGCACCATTTTAAACCTCCGCGAGGGCTGGGGAGGAGTACGGAGGCCCCCGCGCCCTGTTTGCCCGGGGCCGGAGCCGGGCCCGGGCCCTCCGGCACCTGCTCGGCCGCGGCGGCGGCGGCGCAGCGCCCCCCTCACCCCCCCCCACCCCAGCACCCCCACTACTACCACCACCACACACACACACACAGAGGAGCCCCCCCCCCCCCCCGCTACGCGGCGCCCCGCCCCCGCCGCCACAGCAGGCTGGCGGGCAGCGCGCGCAGTGCGCAGCGGCTAGCGGCGTCCGTTACTCACAGGCGTTGGTGACCGCGAAGCTGTTGGCCACCTCCAGGTTGTCGATGTGGGGAGTCAGCCTGAACTCCGAGGTGGAAAACTGAACCATCCCTACCCGAAACGCGCTGTACTCCTGATCGGCGCCCCTCGGGAACAGCCCCCCTGCAGGGAAACAGGCACAGGCGTCAGACGGGCAGAGCACCGCGGGGGCCGCGTCCCTTCCCGCCGCCGGGGCTGGGCTGGGATGGGCTGGGCGGGGGTGCCCGGCAGGCTCCGCCGGCTCGGGCACCGCTGCCGGAGCGATCCCGGCGGCGGCTCCGTCCCGCGCCCGGCCGCCGCCGCGGAGCCCGGGGGCGCGACGGGACGGGCGGTGCGGCTCGGCGGAAGGCGAGGGGACGGGGGAGGCGTCGGCCGCGGCTGCCGGAGGGGACCTCAC
This sequence comes from Buteo buteo, assembly GCF_964188355.1. Classification (NCBI taxonomy): domain Eukaryota; kingdom Metazoa; phylum Chordata; class Aves; order Accipitriformes; family Accipitridae; genus Buteo; species Buteo buteo. Next base: position 47,452,836 of record NC_134171.1, read on the forward strand.
GGGCGCCTGGCGGGTACCGCGGTGGGGCTGGGCGCGCGGCGACATGACAGGAATGCCCGAGTGCCACCGGCGGGGATGAGGGAGCGGGAGATCCGTCGGGAGGAGAGCGAGGTCCCCCGGCATGCGGGCACCTACCGATCTGTATGCTGTTAGAATTGACCCCCCAGATCAGTCCCCACAACACGGGAGCCAGGAAGACAGAAATATGCATAATCTTTTGCATTTCCAGGAAAAGTAGAGCATCCACAAAGCCACGGAAACAGCCCTTTCTTCTTCCCCGTCCTCCTCCTCTTCCCCCTCCGCGGAGCGCGCTCGTCAGCAAATTAGATCCTCCGCGCGCCGGGCGAGCGGCCGGCGGGAGCACGCCAACCGCGGGAGGAAAGGAACGAGAATATCCCCGCGGCGGGCGCGGGAGAAGCCGGTGCCCACGCTGCCGCCGAGAGCTGCCGCCGCCGTCGCTCCGGTCCTCGTCCCGGCTCCGGAAATAAGCTGGGGGGTGGGGGGTGTTGGAGGTTGGTGGAGAGGGGGGTGGGGGTGGCCGCGTGCCGTTGGCGGCGGCGCCGCTGTGCTCCCGCTGCCTGAGCGCGCCCGCCGCCCGGCCCTGCCCTCACACGCGCTCGCCCGCGCTCTCCTCGCACTCAACGGGCGGGCGGCGCAGCCGGCGAGGCGGCGGCGCGCCTGCGCGAGCCAGGGAGGCCGGCGGGAGCGCGCCCTTCCCGCCCCCTTCGCCGCCGCGCCCCGCCCCTGCGCGCGCGGCCGCGGCGAGGGCCACCGCCGCCGCCAACCTTCAGCACCGCGGACAGCGGCGCTGCGGCGGCCGCGGGCGGCGGCGGGGGCACCCACACCCCCCACACACCCCCGCCCCGGGCCCCATCTCCCTGTCCCGTCCCGACCCCCGCGCCTCGGGGGAGGTGTGTTATTTCCTCTTCCCGCGCCTGCTTCCCCCCCCCCCCCCCCGAAAGATCGTGTCTAAAGTTGGGTACCTCAGCCCAAGGGGGTCCCCTCCCCGGAGGGACGCGCTGGCCGGCGCACACTGCCGCCTGCGTGCAGAGCCCCTCGTGTCCGCACTGCTTGCAGTGGGTGGCAGTCGGGGACGGGAGGCAATCGCGCGCCGATTTCTCTCTTTGGCAGCGGGAGATGTTAGCTTAGATGGAAAACTGCAATGCAAAAAAAAACCCAACAACACCCAAAACTAAAACCCCTAAATTTTTTTAGAGGGTTTGTTTATTTATTTATTTCACTAGTCTTCACCAGGCTGCCATTTGGATGTAGCCACCTCCCAGGTATATCTGAAAAGCATATTTTTAACCGCCGTGCCCAAAACAGACGAGTTGGTATGCAGGAAGGTTTAAAGCTGTTCAGACACTTCGTTTTCAGGCACAATGGGGAATTTATTTTTTTTTCCCCCAAGATGAGTACCATCCACATTAGCTAGACATATTATTTACTGCAAGCTAAATTTAACATTTTTCAGTTTGGCACAAAGTCTGTTGCTATGGTCCACACACACGGACACGCACGGACACACGCACATATCTTAGAGAAGAACAGGCAGTGTAGCAATACTGTGACTGTGACAATGAATTTGCTATTAAATGATCGTTTGCTGGCATTTTTATTTTATTTTTTTGTTAATAAAGATGAGACATACCCATGTCAGAAAGGATACTGATCTTGCATTGTGTTTCCTTTTTTTTTTTTATTTTATTATTAAATTGTCTTAATTCTCCTTTCCAGGTACAAAGAAGGGTCTCAAAGCTTCAGATATTCAGATGTCAATATAAGTACATATCCTGTAGGCAGTTTGAGGCCCTTTACCCATCACTAATTCATGACCGGTTTAGTCTCATTCAAGTCATTTCACTGGGAAATTCTGTACTAGCTTCTGTCTGTACTAGTGTCATCGTCTCTCTCTCACCACAAAATGGGATAAGCCTGAAAAAGAGAATGAGCTTTAGCAGCGTGAGCTTCTAGACCCTATGGCATTATTTGGGTAGGATGGCAGAGTCGCTACAGCCCTTCCTTGGTCTCCCCCTACCTGGTCCCTCCCAGCAGTCAGGTTTTGTGCTCCATGGTAAAAGCTACGGCTGAATTCTGTGAAAGGAGCAAACAGTGTCACTGTGACAATCGATAGATTAAGATATCAGAGGAAAGCTTGCATTCAGGTAGTCCTCACTGCACCCTGGACAATGAGATCTACAGGCATTTACTTTTAATAAATATTTTAGTGTAGTATTGTCAGTCTTTAACAGGAGCACAGATAAATCATAAACATACACGTTTTCCACCCGGGTCTGAAGAATCCCCTTATGTATATCAAATGAGGTTAAAAATGCAGCAGAGAGCTCAGTTTGAAGATTGTATTTCAATACTTTATAATAAACAAAAAAATGCTATTTGCCAATATACATTACAGCTGCATAATGAACTAAAATATAAAAAGCATTAAGATGATGCAAAACATAAAAATGAAATCTAGAAGAACCCCAGTTTTTGAACTAATTGTCGTTACAGTTATGGTAAAGATTTAAATCTCTAAGCTGTTATTTTTGGTTGGTTGGGGGTTTGGGGGTTTTTTTTGTGCCATAGAGAACAGTGCTATTCCACATGCACATCAAGACCTTTGTCAAATACAGTAAGGGTAATTCATGGTGATGCATGTTTTACCTGGTTAGATAGTAGAGTGTTATTTGATTGTTTATACTAAACTGTGGATAATGCTAAACTAAGTTTGATCCCACTGTAGTGGGCACTACACAATGAGCAACCTTACCTGAATGAAAACAGTTTATAGGTGAAGGTCTTGAACCCACTTTCTGTCATGACAGTGCCCTTGCTACACCTTTCAAGTTAAAGACCTACAGAACATAGCATAGCAGGTGGGTAAACCAAAAGTGACCCGAGTAAGAAGTTAATTACCAATTGCAGCTGGGGGTTTTGTACAGACTATTTGTGGTGAATGAATAAAAACTGCCATGGCAGTCACAACTGATACCACACCGGCTGCTGATTTTCTAATGCAATTTTTTCTATTACAGAATTGTGAGTATGTATATGTATACATCAGGTACAATGTGTGTCTGTGTGTGTATTTATGTGCATGTAATATTCCAGATTTGTATCATCATGTTAGAACATGTAGAAAAAATGTCAGATTATGTGGCCATATTCTACTGTTGGTGTGCTAGAGAAAAATGAAAGATTCCAACTGAGATGAGTAAGTACAAAAGGACGGCATGGGCTAGTGAATCAGCCAGAAAACAGTTTAATCAGAAATTAATAACAGGGAAAAAATGCTGATAATAAAATAAGGCCTTCTTCAACTCTCCATTTTTTATAACAGTCCTATGCTAATCGAAAAGATGCAAGCAGGCAAAGGAAAAAAAAGAAATTTATAGGTGATAGTAATTTATGACCATGTACTAAGAATAGACATACTCATTAATACTGTGCATAAAAAAATCAGACTACATTACTGAGAATCACATTCAATACTTTTTGCACAAGAAACGGAAAAGAATCTAGCAAGAGGTAAGTAAGGATTGTAATCTTAAAACCAGAAGATTACATTCTCATATGCGTTTTTCTAAATCCACAACAAAAGCTCATATAAAAATGCTTTAGTTCAGAATCTGAACAAAGCATCAACAGGGGGACTGTTAATAATAAGCATCAATCACTTGTTGAAAGGAACATAGCAGTGCAATAATAATGAAAACAATGACAGATGACAGAAGGCCAGATATCAGATAATAAGATGTCAAAACCCTAAAAAGGCTAAGTGCCTAATCCTGATTCCATGGAAGTCCGGGAGAGATTTGCTACTTATTGCAAAGAATGCAAAATTCAATGATGGCTACATTTGATTTAATAGGTTCTAATGGATGACATTCTGAACATAAGGTAGAAGTTGGTGAGAAAGCTAAAAAGGGCTAATATATGTGCTGATCAGAAACAAATATGAGTTTATCAGGAATACATTTCCTCAGCGATTCATCCTGGCACAATCCTGGTTGAGACAGTGGCTGCAATTCAACTAAGTGTTCATGTGTTTCAGCAGGTGCACAGGAGACATGGAAACAAACTTGGAAATGACTGAAGAATGGGAAATTTTTGCCTTGCACTCAGAAACATTTAGCGATTGATCCATATACTTACCAAAAAGATAGTTCAGGAATGACTTGATGACATGGAATACCTGCTTCATGAAAGTAACTTTGATAATATAAAGCATTTGAGGAGATGGATGCAGTAAAAAGAACAGTATTTGAATGCTGATCTTAATTATAGTCATATTAGAAATAAAGTTTATCTTTTGTTTTGCTGTTTTAGTAATGTGTCCTTCACCATGGTAATCATGTGCTGAGGGTTGTAGTGAATTCCTCAGCCCTGGAAAACACTCACTTAAAATCAGATTGTCTTCTAATAATCCTTGTTGAAAACGTTAAATTCTGAGAAGGCCCTTGGCAAGAGCTCAAACTAAATGGTTATAGTGGTACCTTCTGGCCTTATGTGCCATCAATATTTGGGTTTTATATTCAGACTTATTTTCATATTTTTTTTTCATTATAAAAAAATCTTAAAATATGCAGGTTTTGTGGGATGCAAAAATGCTGTACCAATGTACAAATCCTTTGATTCCATGGCAGGTTAAGAAATTTTTCCCTTCAAAAAAGATTGTTGTCTTTGGATTTTTGAAATCTGCAGAACTTTTGCAAATACCAGTAAATGTAAATAAAGAGGAAATACAAATGAAAGTTTCGAGTTCCAAATTTTTCTTAAATTGTTTAGTCCCATATGTTCATTCTGGATCTCAAGAGTCTTTTTAAAAATAAAAAGTACATCCTGATCTCCCAGGCTTATTCTGCTTCCTCTACTGATTAGCAAACACATACTGTTCCCATTAACAGTACATATACCCGGGGATGGTATGCACTAAGGAATAGCTTATTCTACCTTCTATTATGTGATTCTGATGGTGAAAAAAGCAACATCACTACCCTGTCGTATAACTGATGTAAAATAATTAGTGATAATCATACAAGTTGAAGTTCCCTTTGCTGTGTAGTAGCTGTGACGGTGCAGTTTGTTACTAATTTAGATAACCATTGTGAGAAATGTACGGAAAATTGGGATTTACTATATTTATCTGAGCTACTTGCATTCTTGCTATTTGCAAGAAATGTTATATTTATCTTGCCTATAAGATCAGTTAGGTGTATGCTGAACTATCCAAGTGTCTGGAAAATCTGCTATAGATTACTTCCTTTTTTTCTACTGAGATTATAGCAAATTACATTATTAAGCCTCCAAGAAAACAAAAAAGGAAGATTTTCAGATTAGACTATGCATGCTAAATCCGTGATTCTTGTCTGGCAGTATCTTCCCCTTTCTTCCAACAGTAGAAAAAACTTCCATTGCTTTGTCTCAGTCCCAAGGAATGCATTTCTTAATCCTGCCCTAATTTTTTCCCGCCTACCTGCTACCTCTCTTCTTCCTTGCTGCCTCCTTCCTTGCCTAATTTCCATCTGGTTTTCCAAAGCACTGCCATCAGAATCTTTTTTCTCTCCCGTTATCTTGATTTTACCATCCCCACTCCCCCTGTGGAGCACAGCTAATTCAAATGTGTTGGGTTTTTGCTTTAGACTGTAACAGCCAGCCTTGATCCTCTCTCTTTTCATCTGCCACCTCTCCCATCTGTTTCACGAGCAATGCCAGCCTTGACTCCAGCGTTGTTTTTTACTCTCATCATGTTCTTATTCCTTTTCCTATGCCAACATCTATGTTTGACATATGAAACCTACACCCATTTTTCAGGTCAGTTCTTAATCATTCAAATTCCTCTTTAGCCTTGCATCTTTCCTGTCACCTGTGAGACATGTATTACTCGTTATTCATAACGAAAAGCCCTTTGGAGATGATGAAGACATCGGATTTCATGTACTGGTGGACTGTACTCTGCTGAGGTATGGTTCTTGTCAAATTGCCAGCACTTGTCAAATCGCCTCTCCACCTCAGTTCCCTGCATTCATAAACAACACACTAAAATATTAAAAGGCAAATACAAGCTGATGAGAATGTTATAGTCCGCTCTCTATTGACATATTGTCCTGGTTTCAGCCAGGATGGAGTTAACTGTCTTCCTAGTAGCTGGTACAGTGCTATGTTTTGAGTTCAGTATGTGAAGAAAGTTGATAACACTGATGTTTTCAGTTGTTGCTCAGTAGTGTTTAGACTATGGTCGGGGATTTTTCAGCTTCTCATGCCCAGCCAGGGCACCTGACCCAAACTAGCCAACGGTGTATTCCATACCATGTGACATCCCATCTAGTTTAGGAACTGGGAAGGGGGGGGGCAGTGATTTGGCCGCTCGGGGACTGGCTGGGTGTCGGTCGGCGGGTGGTGAGCAATTGCCCTGTGCATCATTTGTACATTCCAATCCTTTTATTACTTACTGTTGTCATTTTATTAGTGTTATCATTATCATTATTAGTTTCTTCTTTTCTGTTCTATTAAACCGTTCTTATCTCAACCCAGGAGTTTTACTTCTTTTCCTGATTTTCTCCCCCATCCCACTGGATGGGGGGGAGTGAGTGAGCGGCTGCGTGGTGCTTAGTTGCTGGCTGGGGTTAAACCACGACACATATCTGGGGTATGCTTTTGTTGTTACTCATTCTCTGATTTCTACTCACTTGTGACTTGGACATTTTTCTGTGCAACGGAAACAGTTTTCCGAAAACTAGGTGTTTTCTCCCTCAGCAATGGCAGCACCATGCGGTGATCTCGCATCTTTGGAATCCCAAGCGACGACAGTGAGGAGCAGCTCCGGATCTACAAGTTATAGACAGATTGAAACCTGAGGCTAATATCTGACAGTGATAATAAAATCTTTGTATATGCTTGCTCAGACGTTCCTTATGGCTGCACTTAACTTTATGAATATTGTAGGAAGTTGTTTCTGTCATTGTAGTGAGCGTGCTGAGGCAGTATTTTGAACAAGGGTACTGGACAAACACCAACCCGTGGGAAACGGACCATGTAATGATCATTCTCGGCATGGAGAAGGCATGTTCTCGGTTTAATGTTTCATTCATAAAAACTACCCATAAAAGACATGCCTACTCCACCTACCTTAGAAACCTGGAGAAATCAGCTGATCTTTCCCAAATTTGAATCTGTTGCAAATGTGATATCCTGACAAGGTCAAAGAGTGTCAAAGATGGGACTTCTTTTTGTATCCCGACAAGGTAAAATTAGTTCATGAACACTGAACTCCTAGAGAGTGGAAGTTCTGACAGCGGTATTACACTGCTTGTCAATACTGTAATTCGGTTTATGACCTCGCACAGGATTCAGGATAGCATTCACATAAGCTTTGCAAAGATGCTTTCCACCACAGCAGAACTAATGAATCCCTAAGTTTTACACTAAACTCCTTAATCCAAGCAAGACAGCTTCTCATAATATTCCACAGTGCAGGAGTGAATCTCTCCTACTTAGCTTCTTGCCCGAAACAGTATCTGTATGATCTCGTCCACATCCTTTGCACAAGGCTTCGAGGCCGAGAGCTCTTTGAACATGCAGGGAAGCTGCCGTGACAATGCTAGCCTTAACCCTGCTTTTGGCCTGCAAACTGGTCAGGAGCCAGCCGAGGGGAAGGGGAAGGGGAAAGGGAAGGGGAAGGGGAAGGGGAAGGGGCGGTGTGTCACCTCCATCCCGTGGGGCTGGCATGCCCAGTTCCAGGCTGCTCAGTAGAGAGCAGGCAATTTGGCTGGCTGTCAACGTCGTGAGATATATGACAGTAACAGACTGCTTTTCTGCTCCCTCCACAGTAAAGCAGAACAAAATTCACTGCGGTCACCAAGGGAGTAAATGAAGCCTCCATTTTTCTTCTTCTTTCCCTTTTGAAGCTTACAGAAGTATCAGAAGGTACACAGGCATCAGTTTCCACTTATACCAACACCTCTGGTCGCAGTCATAACCACTTTACACTGAACTGGCAGCGTAATATGGTTTCATGTGTCCGCAGGTAACTGGGAATTAGGTCATAGATTCATTTATAAGCAACTTGTATAAAGCTGCATTTTTTATTCTTTTATTTTATTTTAAATAGGAAAAGAAAAACCGAAACAACTCTCATTTTAAAAAGAGAGATGTTCGTGTTATGGATTTAGTTTAAAAAATGGTTATGTTATTACAGTGCATTTTATTTAGATCAATTTTATAGTTTTATAATTTTGTCAGGGCTTCTGCCACTAGGAAAATAAAGGGAAATTTAAGCTATAGTGAGTAAGAGATTAAACACCAATCACTCAAACGTTCCCTGTTATGTTTTTCATAAAAAATAATAGAAAAATTATATCAATCATACAAAAACACTTGCGCAAATGTTAAAATAATGTATTTTATGACACAAATAAGTAAGAGACATATTGTGCTGCTGCAGAAATTATACTATGGAGCGCAAGCACTTAGCAACATTAAAAATAAATTAAGTTGGAGGAATAGATATAATTGCATGAGACAAGATAATAATTCCTTTCTTAAGGAAATATCGAAAAGATACAAAGTTTTTGTTTTGTTTTGTTCAGTTACCCACTGCAGGCATTTTACACTATTCTTTGGAAAATCCTGTCGAAAATAGGATATAAGATTAAAAGGACTGTTGTGATTTGAAACATCAGCTCTCATCATTACGATCTTTCAGCAACAGAAATATCTTTTGCATTTGCCATTTACTTGTTTGGCATCAATAATTTTTATATTGAGAAAATCATCTTGTCAAGAAACAGCTTACTTGAGTTATCACAGAAATGTACAGAGTTGTGCTCAACAGAAGTTTATTTTTAGTTCTGAAAAACCACTTCAGTGGTTTAGTCCAAGAACTAGTTCACTGCAGAGATAAGAGATATTTTTACTTTCACCTTTGCATAGGCATATCTTCCCAGAGATTAATTGTGATAGTGTGGTGTTAATGGCAAACTTTTACAGAAGGAAAAAAACAACAAACCAGAAACATAAGAAAAAATAAACGATTCTTATGTGGCACTTAATTACATACTTTGGACTAGAAATACATCTACATTGTAGTAAATGCACAGAAAATAACATTCTTCTAATTGCATAATTGCTTTAAATGTAGGGTTTCATAGCAGATCTTAGAGTAGAAAAAATTCTGCTTATAATATTTGTGGCATTAAAGACAACCTAAATGATGCTGCTTGTCTTTCCTGATACTTCATTTGTGTTACAATGGAAAGCTGTCTTGTACCAATTAACTGCTAGCCATTATTAGAGTCTACGTAGTTGCCATTTAACCTGGGCTTACCTTATTCCTTGCTACTTGCATTGCGCTAACAAGATGTACGCACAGAGATGATGGGCGCAGATAGCTGGGTTCTGAACAATTTTAAATTTATGGTTTCCTATACTACGGCTCAACATAGACAGCACAATGAATGCATCAAGGGCTTAGAAAGAGACAAGCTGATGGGCTTTCAAGGGCAGTTCAAAGGCGGTAGTTAAGAGTACATAACAACAACCTAACCTTGAACTTAGAAACATCACTGTCCTGCGTCTAAACCAGCTACAAAGAAAACCAACCTACGGACAGAGAAAGGATTTATGCCACAGCTAGGAACATGCAGACCAGTGACAGGCACACTCCTATGGGGATCCATCCTCTCTCCCAAATCCTGGTGGTACCCAACCTGTCAGTACCGGCTGTAGCTACTGTGAATACAGCACTTATGCCTTTCTGTTAAATCAAACAGATCTGCTAATGTGATCTCATGAACTCACTTTCTATAACTAAAACTATAAAAAGTCTTTGCTGATGGTATCTGAAGTAACTATGAATATTGAAAGACATTTTCTGGAGGACAGCCCTCACCAATGTTTGCCTGTATTCTGCTGGGCTCCCTGTGGTTTTAGTAGTACTAACAATATAGAACCTTAATTTTAAAGGCTCGTCAGCTATAGCAAATAAAAGTCAAAGGCAATGAAATGAGCTTACCTAAAACACCCAAGGCTTCCTTTAGAAAAAGCAAGGGAAATATAAAGAGATCAGAAACTTCTAGCCTCAGACGTGTATCCAGAGTCAGTTGGTTCTTACTGATGTTTTCATACCAGAATAGTAGCAATAGTTCAGATGTTCTTTACAGCAAGAAGAGTTCGGTTATTTGAGGCAGTTAGGGAAAATCACAAATCTCGCCAGCGCTCTGAGCACTACTGCTGAACAAGATAGCAGAATACAATATTACTTCTTCGCAGCTATTGCAGCGCTGCACACAAAAAAATGTCTGTAGTGTAAATGTGATGCTTTGGAGTGGAATTTTCTCCATTCATCATCTGATTACTTTATAATTTTATTAATTATAACTCATCTCAATACAGTGCCTCATTAGAAGAACAGACAGTTTGGTGTTATTGACAAACGATTGCGTGATACATATGGATAAACAATTACAGCAATATCCCATGAAATGACAGTGAACTTAAATGGCTTGAAAGCACCATCCTTCATGGGCTCCCGCAATCTTTTGCTTTTGAATGTCAACCATGAAAGAAAACCCTGCCTTCTGAGAAGAGCAATGCTGGGCTTCCACTCCAACTTGCAGAAGGCCATAAGCAATCCACGAGTGAAACAGATGTGTGGCATTCACTTTTAACTTCCTGTTTATAAACCAGACCCCAGGTGACTGTATCTACACTGCTGTTGGATTACTGTCCTAGAAGTGAGAGACTGCATTGCCTAATGTGAGCTTCCCACCTCAAGGATTTAGCTAACAAACCCCAGGAAACATATCCATATTTTTCAGTATCCCTTTGATTAATTTATTTACTAGCAATTAACTGAACATACTCATTAATAACTATAGAGCGTTGCTAATATTAACAATCTAGTAAAATATTGGATACCAACTAATCACAGTTTTTCTTTAAAAGAGAGTACTTATTGATTACATTATATGTGACAACACTTGTTTTGAACTTGCAATTGAAGGAGTTACTCCGGTATGTGATTTAATATCCCGTGGCCCACATAGCTCACTCTGTGCCATGGCAGGGGATAATTTATTTTACAGGGAAATGAAAAATACACAGTATGATATGGATGTATGTTGAAAATACTTGCCAAACAAAATAATAATAATGGAAGGGGAAAATACTGGTAAGTTATTAAATCCTGACAAGCTGTTTTCATGAAGGCTTAGTCCTAAAAATGCCATTATATTAAATATGGATATTTATGCATATGTACATTAAATTATAAATGAATAAATGTACTGTTTTAAAAGATACAACTTCTTCCTTTGTTATTCTGCAGATTCTTCTGTGGAATTTGGATCTGAGGAATGAACTGTGAGGTTATTTTAAGAATCCTTTTTAGAGATCAGAAAGGAGTCATATTAAAGGGACAAATGTATACATGCAGTGGGGCGGATTTGATCCTCCTCTGAGAGTAAATCAGAAAGAACTACAGTGTAAAGCCAATGTAAATGAGGGGGAGTATCAGGCACTTGAAATCAGAGCCAGACTACTTCCAGAAATGTTAAGACCGGGAGAAGACAAATACAGATATCACTACTGTATACCATTGAATCTATTATTAATAATGATTGACATAATTTTTATTATTATTTGTGTGCATTACAGTAGTGCCTTAAGGCAGTGTACAACGTATAGCAACAGATTATTTTTCATCCCAGCCACGTCCAATCTAAACAAAAGGCCCTTAGTGCAACAGAAAGCAGCCTTCTTATCATCTATCATTTGATGCGGAGGAACGTACGAAAATAGAGGCAATAGTCTGCCAAACTTGCACAGGATACCTGGGGAAGGGACACCTGGCTCTCTTTAGTTACTGAATACTGTGTTTACCTACAGACCGTCACTTACGCGTGATGTTCAAACTTAGACTGTATACAGAGCCATGCCTTCAGTCACGCACCGCGCACCAGTCAGCTAACAGCAGTCCTTCTACTGCTTCGTCAGAGAAGAAATAATTCCATCGATTGAATTCTTGCAGCATGAACTGGCAGAAAGACCGTATTACAGGAGAGCATGCTGGTCAGGCGCAGATATGAGGTCAGTATGGACAAGCCTACCTGGTCTTTTCTATAAAGCTACATTTTTCTTTTCAGCCAAGAAATGAAAACTGTTGAAAGATTCAGTGTTGTCCTGTCTTTTAAGGCTGGAATCTCCTTTCAGCCAAAATAATTTATTCCAATTGTCAAAGCTCATCAGACTCTCAGTGTGAGTCTTGCATAAATGGATTTATTCCTGGCTGTTTCATTTGCACACTCCATGAAATTTTTTTCCACCTATTTAATTTCATCAAGACTTTCTTCACAGAGACTAGTACACTTGCTGCAAGAGCACTGTAATGTAAAATACACTATGTCTTTCTTATATTCCTGGGGAAAAAAATAGGGTAAACCACAATATGTTTTAATATTTCATATACTTAGAAAAATTCCCATTTTAAAATGCTGTTCTTGAAATGGGAACAATATGGGAGTGTATGATAAATAAAGCAATAAAGCCATGCTTATGAGTAACAGATAATAAAGTGCTGCCAACTTGGATATGCATTTTCTGTTTAAAATCTCCCATGGTGAAATTCATAATGTTCAGTATTCTACAGTAGTGGTGGAAAATACTCCCATGAAACTGCAGTGTCTGGGAATATTACTATGGCATCGTTGTTGTTATTTTTCTAAATAAAGTGCCTCTCTGTTGCAAGAAAACTCATCAAGTGGAGAATGTGATGAACATGTTATTGCAAAGGCACGGGGTTTGGGAAACCTAGCTGTGTTTTGCTTCAGCTAGTTTGCATTGAAGGCAGCTGTATAGGGCAGGTCCTACGCAGGGAGGGGGTCTTGTCTTCGTCCGTCCTGTAGGGCAGCCACAATGACTTCAGTAGCGGCAGATCCTCCGAAGCCTTCTTGGCTTTAAGACCACAGCAAGGGAAAAGCTTTAAGTCCAGAGAAAACAAGCAGGGCCAATGTGATCCTCTCCTGCCATTATGCACATTTGTTTATTCATTCAAGAAATTTACTTATTTAAAAAGTTTTCACCTTGGGGAAACAACCAACTAGAAAATATGAAGAATTAATAAATAAAGACTACAGTTTAATTCCACGAAGTAGATTAGAGCTCACGGTGGTTGCTGTATATCATTTGTATTTGCTTGAAAAAAGAAGATTGCTTCTGTAATAGCCTGATCCTGAAGCACATCCAGAAGGGGAATGGAAGCAGAGCTGCCTTAGAAGCTGACACAGTCAGACAGATATTTTAAAAAGCCTACGAAGATTTTACACCCTCCAGTAGGCTGAAGCTAAACAGGATTTGTCAGAAGTGGGAGCAGGTAGCAAGATAGGCTTTGTCAAAAGCAGAAACTGATGCCGGAGTGGTATTGGTCAAAAACATTAGCCTTTACAGTCCATTCCTGTCAGTATTATGCCTTTGAAATAGCCAGCCTTCAAGTTAATGTTTTGCAATGAGCTGGCCTTTGGGAGTGAAAGAAACAAACAAATTAATCTGAAAGAGCGAGCCTCGCCTAAGACACTGATAAATCTGTTATGACAATGTAAGGCTTATTAAACACTGAGCAATAAATTTCCCTAGCCTCTGGGTCAAATGCAAGTTTTAAGGTTAATAGAGGAAATCAATATTTAAAAAAATGCCACGTGGACTACCTTTTTTTGTATTCTGCTTTTGACAAGAAATTCATGATTCGATACATTTAACTCAAAAATATAATGCATGTAGTGAGATTTTATTCAAATTATACAATATTCTGAGTTATAGGGACAGAACTGAAATAGGATAACATAAATGATGTTAAAATTTGAGAAACAAGGGAGTCCCAGGTCTTCTCATCTACTACCAATCACCTGTTCTTGAACATCAGCACTGGCTTGCCTTCACAAACTCTGTCAGAGTCACACATATGATCTTTGCTTTGACTGTACGGAGATGAAAGGTAGGCTAGCTGAAGTGTATTGCTGAGGAAATAACTCAGTCTTGATAAAAGGAGTGTTTTGCAGAACAGAAGAGCTAAACAGTGCTATTGATTATCATGATGTATGCTACAGCGAAAGAAGGTGGAAGCACAGGGGCTGCCTACACACAGCTTTTCCTCTCAGCAGCAGTCGCCGTTTCAGCAGGGATTTTCTTGCAATTTATGGTGCTACAGAAGGATTCCTCTGGTTGAAAGGTTTTTGTAGGAGACAGTGGTACAACACCTCGACCTGCTATACTCAGGAGGGTTTCTTGGGCCCAAAACCCTCTTCAGTTTGCTTCCTCCAGTGAAAAATGACTCCCACTGTGGATATTCATAGAAGGAAACAGACATACACAGATATATATGAAAAAGCCCACACTATCCACTGCCACAGCCTGAAGAACTCATCAGGTGGAAAAGAGTTATCCAAAACCTTATGCTTTCTACTCCACAGTCCCCATACTTCTTCCTTTCAAAGCACGTTATGTGGCTTAAGCAACTGCCTGGTGGGATAGAAACTCTTAGTAACCCATGTTGTCTTACTGCTTGGTTTCCGTCACTGTAAACCATACTTTCAGACAGTAAGGGGAAAGACCGTTCATTTTCTCATACTACAAGATATGTGCTTAACGTACCTGCTGTCTCTGTGTGATAGCTAACGGTGCCAGGCAGACTTTAGATTTACCTCAGTACTCCAGAGAAGAGCTGACTAATGAGACTGAAGGCCCTTCACATACCTTCCCTGTTTGGAGGGAGTCAGTTGATGCTGTTCTCCAGAACCCTGATGGGCACTCATGTGTTGAGAAACACCATGCTGAAAAGCAATCAGTGCCCCTCAAAACCAGGGTTGACCTCCACGGACAACCGGGAAGCCAAAAAAGACTTTAGTCAGTCTCATTAGTCTCACTAGTTTCTTTAGTCACGTTAGGGACTTTAAACAGAATGGCTCTTTTAATGTGTAAAAGGGATAGTCTTACGACCTAGACTCAAGAGGCAACCTCATCCGCA
Organism: Buteo buteo; assembly: GCF_964188355.1. Classification (NCBI taxonomy): domain Eukaryota; kingdom Metazoa; phylum Chordata; class Aves; order Accipitriformes; family Accipitridae; genus Buteo; species Buteo buteo. The sequence continues at coordinate 47,467,855 of NC_134171.1, forward strand.
CTCAGGTGGGCAAATCCAACTCATTCTTTTACACGTGCATTGGTTCAGGAAAATGAGTTTCATTTTTGGCACTACCGGTGAAGACTCTTGTCAGTACACAAAATTAAATATGGCAGAAATCCTGTATGTCATCGAGACCCATAGAAAGAATATTTTACAGGGGCATTTTTCACATCACCAGTGGGAAGAAATAATTCACTTCTAGCACACAGTGAGTCATACAGCCATACATCTACATTTTGCAGGCTGGTAAACACCCACACGAGCTAACTTCAAACCAATGGCTGGAGCATAACAGCCAAGGCAGCATAAAGCGTTGTGGGGGTTAACACCAAAGTATATTTTTTCATTTCCTACGCCAGCAGGTAGGCTTCCCAGGCGGAGCTCGCTGTTACCATGGCTACCTTGCCAGCCGTCCCCAGTCAGCTAGTTTAAAGCTAATTTGGATAAGCCCGCATTAGCTGCAGACATTTTAGTGGCTGCGGTGTAGACAATGTAGGGTTTTCAGAAGGCTTTCAAAATTGCCACGTAATCTTTTTTTTAAATGTCTGCTGACACTATTACCACTGATGGAATGAGGGCAGGTGCTGGGAGGTAGAGGGGTGGGCGACTTTCCCAAGTAAGCCAAAATGCAAGGGAGCGCTGCAAGCAGCCCAGATTGTTTGTGGTTGATTTGATGCAATGGTACAGACAAAGCCACAACAATGCAATTTTATGTCTTTAAAACAGCATTTTGTTTTCTGTATATTCCATTGTTTGTTTAAGTGTAGAGCTTCGTATGAAAAGAACTAGTTTCTGTATCTTTCTGGCACCACAGATGAGCTTAATTTTCCCTTTTTTTAAATTAATTCTTTATATTTATATAAAAAGAAGGTAACTTATGATATTACTATACAGAGCAATGAAATTGTTCGATACCATTAAATGAAATTGTAGACACAAACAAAGCTATTATTCAATCTCTCTGTATCTGGTTTTCTTTTTCTTTCCACATTAACTTCTCTAGTCCTGGATTTAGTAAACCAAAGCATCAAGTAACAGTGTCCCATCATTCCCTTATCTGCTACACACCACATCTGCACTCATTTCAGCACTAAGCTATCTCTATAGCCTGAAAAATCACTTGACATTGCATATATTCAGGTTGCACTCCCTTGGAAATAAATAATTTATTGTTACCTATTCTATAAATATCCTCAGCACAAGTCATCCAATAACCATAACAGTAAGCTGCTTTAATTGAAGAAGAGGCCAATGGTCTTAACTGTATTATAACGTCTCTTAATAGATTACCTTAACAGCTATGACAGACTGCTTCACGAAGTTACTGTCTCTCTTCAGAGTGAAGTATTTTCAAATAAAGATTACTTGTAAGTGCATTTCATTCAAAATGATTATACAGCCAGATCTGTCTCTCTGATCACGCTCATTGAAACTACCCCAAAAGACGGTGTTACTACTTTCTCTTTAATGGCTAACAGGGCACTGAAGACACTCTCCCTTTACCCATACATTTCCTGTTACCAAGTCCAAATCAATTTGAAGACTTTGAAGAATGAAAGCTGCTTGGCAATGCTTCCAAGTGGTCAATCTTCTGTACGCTGCACTTATAGAAATAAACTCCCTTCCTCACTTAAAAGACAGACTGCTCACATACACCACCTCAGCTAGAATTAACGCAAGACTAAAAAAAAGAGGAGGTGCCAAAACCCACTACAGAGCTGCTCCTAAAATGGGGTGTCAAACACGAGTCGAACCAGCATGAGAAAGAAAGGTGTGCATTACTCCACACGGTACATTTCACACATCCTAGCAGGGAATTAACGCATAGCAGCTGATACACTTTTCAAGTCACATCCTTACTTGTTGTATAGCTTAAATTTGTGAATGCAGTTAAGAAATTAATTAATTCCTCTCCATGGAAACTCCTGATGCAGTGTTTGAAAGTGTTTTAAAATCCTGAAATAGAAAGATATCTAAAAGGCCATAACACTATGAAAGAAAGGAATGAACTATTTGGATACTACCCCTCAATGCTTAAGAGCCAAGAAAATTCTGAGGTTTATGTTAAGGGTAGAACAAGAATGTGTAACTCTCCTACCAGTAAACAGGAGAACTTAAAGTGAATGTCAGCTGAAACACAGATGGTCTCTCCCTCAGAAACAGATTTTGCTGTCATGCAGTTTGTTCAGACATCATGACTAGTTAATCGCGTTACTAATGTGTACTTCATGAGCCTCACCTTTGCTACTACTTGAATGTCGTAATTTCTACGGTTTTAAATTCATACTGCATGGTAAGTTTCTATAGCTGTCCATTGATTTTATGTCCATTTATTTTAAATTTATTAATATTTTTTTTCCTTCATATTATCACTATCAAATGACATCCTATACTGCCTATACAGTTTTACATTTGCACCTCATTCTGGAAATCAGTCAACAGGCAGAATTTCACAACTAGAGGGTGCTGGAGGACCGCAATGTGATATGGTATGCAAAACTCTCAATGACCTTTAGTAGAAAGAAGAAAAATAAAATAAATCAATTATTACTGCTCAGTAGGACAAGTTAATATATTCCAAGGTAATACAAATACTGCAATATTATCTAGTGTAAGTAAAAAGAAAATTAATACTTTATAGCTGATACTGTTTTATTTTAAATTTTATTCCAAATTTGCTGTTAAACTTTGCTTCTGTCCTTAGTTTTTGTGCTGTAATGAATGAAAAACCTTTATCTTAACAATACACATTCCTTTTGCTTCCCTGTGTGTGAGTTGGAAAGCAATTACAGTGTATTATTGATTAAATGTTTTATGATAAAACACAAAAGCCATCAAGTAAGTAGGAAAGCAAGAAGGAACAAAGATTAATTTAACAATAAAATCTATAATTGAGATTATACAGATAGAATGTGGACATTAATTACAGATAAATCATTTAATAAGAGTTCTAACAAGAAAATTATCTTCCAAAATTAATATAATTTCTGACACAGGGTAATTATTTTCTTGCCTTCCAGTATTGTAAGAAAAAATACAAGTATGAGAATAAATAATGTCTATAAATATAGCACTCTGATTGTATGTATAAAAATTACCCCTCCCTTCTTTCCTCTCTTTGACTTATCCTTATTGCTTCTTAAGAGTCTCTGACAATTCTGTAAATACCTTCAACAGACAGAAATATTGAAACTTTGAACTAGAGGTTAAAGATATCATTTTCCCCCCACCCCGGTTCAACACAGCTCAGTAACATCTGGGATTTCCCTTGCATTTCCTTGGATCAGAAAGGAATCCAAAGGACAAACTGCGGCCACCTGGTAAAGTGGCTCCCTGAAATCTCCACGAGAAAGTGGCCAGGAAGCTGGTGAAAAGCGTGTGGCCATGTTCTGAAGAGCAGATCTCTTCAACCCAAACACGAATCGTTGCAACCAGGCTGTTGATCACATAGTGGCAGTGGTTAGAAAGAACCCTGGGCGCGTGCAGATCCGCCAGGTGCCCAGTGAAGGCAGCGTACCATGCTTCGCTCTTTTTATGTTCCCACTTTTGACCTTCTGGTTCTGCAGGCTTATCCTACGTGGACAACATTCACGTGGTGGGCAACAGCCAAGTGATCCAACAGTCCACTTGTGGCCTGCATTGGTTCAACGCATCCTGGATGAGCTAGAAATGTAGCACACCAAGCGGGGTTGTGTCTGTTTCCACGCTATGGAAGGTTTCACATATTTAATTCAGTCCCTTCCTAGCCTATGAGGAGCCAATAATCCATATTTCCTTTTATGAATTGCCAAGTTAGTGAGAACTGTCTTATTTTCATATTTTAACTAACTGTTGCCCCAGCTTTACAAGCAGAGGCATATTTCTCTATGGCATGCTCTCAAGGGCTGAGGCCCAGTCCCTCTGTGTTCCCAGGGAACACACGCTACTCAGACGCCTACATACCAGCAGCTTTCTTTTGGCTGCGCCTCACCGCCCGACTTGCCCTTGCGAAGGGATGTACCCTGGCACCCACAGGAGACCACGGGTCCTGTCCTACGCACCCTGAGGAGATCATGTTTAGGTAGTCTCCATGTCATAGGGTTTCCTCTGGAAAATGGAGAGCAGTCTCCTGTCAGAACTGTTTCATGCACAGGACCTTATTCTCCAAAATGTAGCAGCCCAATCAATGAGCTGGTGAGGGCAGCCATTAATTAACACATAGGCACAAGGGCTCGTGATATATTTAAGAGTTTCAGCCCCTTAGACCTTTGGACATGTCTTCACTTCTACTGGTGGCTAGGTGTTAGCTTTGGTCATCTGTGCTATGACAGGCAAATGGAAGAAAGTGTAATTAGTGGTAAAAATGGGATTTCGTCTTGACAACAACTGGTTTGTTTAAACTGAAAGCTTTCAAGGGGATAAACAAAATAAATCAAGTAAGATGTATCCAATGCAACAACAAAAAATGGTGACTTATGTGCTGCAGGCTTGCCAGATGCTACAGAAGATAAGCCAGAGGACAGAGTAATGTAAAAAAGTATAACCTAACCTGATACTGAACTGCATCTTCTGATGTTTCTCCAAAACTCCTGATGCCTTTAGTCTAGAAAGTGGACTGTTTGGTTTTGACATATTGTATCTAGTTTGCGCCTAAGGAAACAGCAGTCAAAATTTGGCCCAATGTTTTATTGTCAGCATATTCTCACACACTTAAGTGTGCCTGCTTGATAGATACAATTGTTGGGGTTTTTTTCCAAATGAGCTGATTTTACAAAATTAGTAATTCTCTGATCTTTATTTTTCCACATAGACAAGATCAGCTTATTTGATGCTGCCTTCACTTACAAAGTCTGAATAATATGAATTACATCTTAGCTTTTTCTTCAACAGTGCCATCTAAAATTACACAAGAACAAGATGTTTGGGGTTTGGTTTTTTTTTCCTCTGGAAGTCAGCAGAAAAGCTGTTAAATACTACATATACTAGAATACTGATTTTAATAATACTCAACGTGCACATCAGTTTCATTGTCAGAAACACTTTAAATCTCTGTATGTTATCAATAACTGAAGAGCGTTATTCAGCTTTATAATGTAGTATGCATTGTCCTTCATATATATTCCTAAAGCAGGATGTATGCTGTACATTTATATACAACGCTGGTCAGAGCACAGACATTGCAGTGTCATGCTTTCATTCAAATTTCAGATGCCATATGTTCAGTACAATCGCATGGCATCAAAATGCAACATATTGCTTTGCAAATGCAAATAATTTCATACAGTGGCCTTCATGACTGGGAAGGGGTAATGAAATGGGATTATTTTACACATATGAAAAAAATAAATAAAAGTTTTATCATAAATATATGGACCAGTAGATGACGTTGAAGAACAAGAAGCAAAAAGGGAACAGTGCTCTTGCATAAAGATCGATTCTCTTTGCTGCTGATGGAATGACAGGCTTGGGAGGAGGAGGCTTCTTGTTGTTCTTGGCTTGAGATTTCCCAAGCCCATTGTTGACTTCAATGGGCTTCCCATAACAGTCATAATTCGATAATTCAAAATCCCTTGGCAAGCTTCCAACAATGCTGAAATCATTGGATCTCAGATCAGATTTCGAAGTGCAAACTTTTTTGCATCTGGTCTCACCAACCTATGAAATAAAAAGTGAGGGGAATCACGATCTACTCACCATATTTCATTAACAAACTTAACGCAGCTGCTAGAGAACACCGCAAACAAACATATAGGAAATTACTTGTTGATAGGGATACATTACATGAGCTTAATTTGCTGAATGGTTGCATTATAAAGTACTTAAGGATGATCAGTCAATCACATAAACTAATCCAAACATTCATAATTGTGTAATTTTTCATGCACAAGGTGCCTCATGCTGTGCAACCTGCTATAGGTAGACTCCTTCATTTTAAGATGATAGAAGGGGAGAGAATATTTCTGCAGAGAGTATTTTTGGAAATCAGTTCTGTGCTGATGAACCTGCAGCACAGATGCTATTCACTACTTACATTTTTCTGAGGCCTGGAAGCTATAGTCAGATTTAACCCTAAAATTCATTGTTTGATGCAACAGTTAAAGTCTATTCTGGTTCTACATAGTAGCCAGCTCAAGATCCTGTATCTCATCCTAGGGTGACCACCTTGCATGGTGAGAAGGCACTTTCTTTGTACCTGCAGTCCTTGGTGCCTCTCTAAAGAAAGGAAACAAAGTTGTGACACTGTTCTCAGCACTTCCCATCCATACACTGGAGAACTGTGTAATTGGGAAATCTAAATCCAGCAACTGAATACCTGTCTTTCCTACACCTCTGCCAGTGCTCTTGAGGATCAAGTACTACTGTGCTATGGGGTAACCCTGGGTGAATCATTCTCTTTTAAAGACCAGACAATTGTACTGGCATGACAATGAACATTTAAAAGTATTTGGTGCCCTTCAAACTGAAGTGTTTTGCAGGGCAGGGGGGGAAGGTTCCTATATTCCCTTCCTTGGACTTTATAAAGTTTATATTTCAGATATGACAAATCTCTAGGAGGACCACCCCCACACTGTTCAGAGAGCTTGAAGGGTTTTGGAGACTACTTGCAAGGCACTGTGCTTTATGACTTGGGTAAATCTCTCCCAACATTTCATTTCAATTGGACTATACAGTAAAGGAGGGGGGGAAAAAAAAAGAAAAAAAAAGAAAAAAATAATAAATACTGGTTATGAAACTTAACTGCCTTATTAATAATGCCATTTGTTCACAAATATAACCTAAGAGTTAGATGGGAAAAATGCTGGTTCACAAATCAGGTTATACACATGTGGAACCAACATTAACACAAGTTTTCCTAGGGCTTCCTAGGATAATTCAAGCCACCAATGGATTGAGCCACTGGAGCTCCAATCCACTAAAACTTGGTTCTTCCAAAAGCTGCCTGTCCCTCCTTCCCAGTAGCCTATCTCTCCTCCACAACACCTTCGGGCATTTTACTCTCAGGTCTCTCCACCTCTGGTTTTCTGCAGTCTTAAGCTGATAGCTTGGGATATTTGCATCATCACATTTTGTAACTAAAATACTAATAGTGAAATACAGTACCAAACTTACAGATGAATGAAAAACATTCTGGAGAATATTATTAGCTTCTCTATGACAGCTGACAAGGTATCCTGGATGAAAAGAACTGCAGCAGTCAGGAAGAGACCTAAACTTCGACTGGGGCTTTTAGTCCCATTACTGACAATGCTGATTCTGGTGCAAGGTAGAAGAGCAGCACGGCCCTATTCCCTCAGCAAAGAGTGTACAGACCTCCCCAGATTTGCCAGAGTTCTATTTCTCAGGAAAACAGTAAACTTTGAAACCAATGCACTAAAACTGAGGTGCAGGTTACAAAACAAAATCAAGATTACAGGTTATAAAAAAGAAAAACAAGATATGTGTTCCATGATGGTAAGGCAGAACTATACATACAAATTTCCTGCAACTGTTTCCCAGTCACCAAAGAGCTGACAGCCTGTGATAGTGTTCAATATCTGAGTAGCAGAGGCAAACTGTATAGTAAGGTGGTGACTGAGACACATATGAACACGATTATGTGACCCTGGGTGACATGGGGGCTGTCAATCAGTGATCCAAGAGGTTCCTTCCAATCGGATCATACCCAATGATACAGGTAATAAAGATATAAAGCAGACCCTTGTGCAATGAAAGGGTAACTTGCAGGACTGGGGTGCATGTTAACTGAAGAGTCACAGGAATATTACATTTTTTCCATGGTCAAAACTTGTAAGATTTAGTAAGGACGTCACAAGAAATAGAATCATGTATGAAATTATAAGCCTCCTTTTGGATTTGTAAACTTGTAGTCCATGCCTTGTACTACCAGCGATATACTGTAAAACTCAGTGACATTAATTGTAGCCTAAGCGCTCTCATTTACAATACAGAATAGTCCTGTTCCAACTGCAGTAGCTAGAGAGTGCTCCCCTAAAGGCTGTTACAAGTCGGTTCTCATTCACTTGTGGGACAGAGAACTAAGGGAATGGCTGCTAGGTCACCTCTGCCTTATAAGCAGAGGATTGTTTGCAGCATGTTCACACAGAGCTCTGTTTAGTTTAGTGTCAGCTGGAGTACTGATTTATCAGGGTGACACAATTTCCCTTGTAAGAACAAGCTGGCCCAAATTTTTCTTTAATAAGTATATGTTGCTTTTAAAAATAATTTCTTTCATTTCCCTGGGTTTAAAAATATAAGGTGCTTCTATTTTCTATATGCAGTTGCTGCCTAGACATATTTTTAAATTTCTTTTCATACATCTCTTCAACTTTCCAATATTTGTGTTATTTTAATCTAAATGTGCTTCAGCTGACCTACAGCTTTCCCTAAACAAAGTGAGATAATACATATTAGAAGTAGTTTACCTGCTTTTTAGTCATCCTGTCTTGGTCTGTGCTAGAAGCATAACAATATTCCTGACACTTACCAAAGGCTACGGGAACCATTTCTGCAGAAAATGATACCACAGGACTTGATTTTAGAGTACTACACTGAAGACTTGTAAAGAAAGAAAAAACACTGTTAGGTGTTATATCCTTTTGACTTCATCCTGACACAGAACTTGTCCCTGGAAAATAATTGGTACCATTTGCCTTATCCTGCTGCATCATCATGACCTGTGGGCCAGACCCAGCCCACGGGGTGCTTCCACCAGCTCTATGGCTTTTCCCCTGCAGGGGATGGGGAGCAGCTGTTTGGGAAAGAAAGGCTGCTGGAATAGTGGAGGGCCTCCCCACGTCCCCGATGGAACTAGGCAGCTGCTCCTCATCCCTCTGGCGCAGAGGTGAGGGGGCTGAGGAGAGCACGGGAAGGTGACGTGGTTCTCAGGGCTTGGCCCAAAACCCAGACCTAGATCCTGTTTCTCCCAGGACTGGGCCACCTTGTCTATGTTTGGTATGTTGGACAGGACACCTACCTTTCAATGAACAGCTCAGAAATACCTAAAAATGACCCCTAGAAGGCAGAAGGCCCCTTGCGATGATCCTTTCTCACCTTTTACAAAATCCCGGCTGACCACTGCTCACTGCCAAGCTCAGCACCTGCTGCTGCCACTGCTCCAGAGCTGCAGCGTGTGTGCCAGTGCAGCGGGGCCATACCCGGCTCAGAAAGCCTTTGTTTGCAGAGTTAGGGGAGTAATGTGATAAGAAAATGGGGAAAGAAATGCTGCCAGTGCATGCAGACCGGCAGGAAGGGGGAACTAACTCCCCATCACTGCCTCTGCTGCTTCTGGCGCTCCTCCTCACTTTCCACATTTAGTGCCCAAACTAGTTACACTAGATTTTCCTTTAAAAACATCCAGGATGGAGAATTTTTTCCATGACGTTGTTCCCCACAAACATATGTACCTTATTTCTAACCTGAATTTATTTGGCTTCAATTTTCAGTCACGCGGCATGACTATAGTTAGTCTGATTAACTGCTGGTACTTACAGATGGTAACAAATCTAACCTTGATTTTGCATAATTCAGATGATGTAACCAGGCCGACATATGAAGCCAAGGCAAATATTCTTAAGAGTTTCTTACCTCCACATCATTACCCCTGACAAGCTAATTGATAATCTTTTAAAAAATTATATTCAGTTTGATTAAATCAATAAACATACAGATCAGCTTTAATTTCAGTGACCCATTTAAATTTATTAGCTAACATGGGGCTGAATTATGAATAATATTAATGATAATTAATACCTATGAATAATAATTATTAGTCAACCTCCTGTTAGCTATGCAATATTTTCCACTGATTGATGTCAGGCTTCTAATTATTCATGTTATGCCACTTAGCCTTTAAAAGTACTGGCACAAAGTTAGCTTCTTGCTGTCTTTTGGAACCCTCCCAGTTTTAAAGGATTTACTAAAAAATCAACATTAACAGCACTCATGGACCAGCTCTTTGAAAAAATCCTAGATGCAACCTAAGCTGAATTCTCAATTGTGAAATGTCTAACTTTAATAGCTACTGTTTAACATCCTCATTAGCTACTGTCAATGAAAGCCATTTCATCATCTGATTGAATGTACCTGGCTTTTCCCCAAACACAGAGCAGAATATCTGTGCAACACTTTTGCCTTTTCTGCTGATACTTGATACTTACAGCATCTCTATCTAGTATTGGACCAATACTCTTGTTACTGGTTTTTGTATTTGTGCTATACATGCAAGGTAACTTCCTACTGCCCTCAGTTACGCTAACCATATATCCCTTTTGTTACCTACACCTATTATCTACACCTACTTTCTGAATTTCAGCTTACATTAACTGCTATCAGCTTCTCCATTTGCCAGTGAGAAGAAAGGAAAAATGCTTGAAGCTGAGGTAGTTTTCAGTCTTTGGGGAGTTTGTTTCCAATTGTGCTGTTTGTTGGGGTTTTTTAAATTAGTATAACTTCCTTTCTGGTCTGTAGCTGTTTTGAACAGCTATATATATTGTTATATAGCTCACCAGCATCATTCATATTTTTTGTTTAAATTCTTCCACCCAGATGAGAAAACATAGTTTTCAAATTTGTGAAATCTGTCCTTTCACAGCACCAAAAATACCAGGGCTCGACTACATTTGTTTTGTGCAAATAGAATAAAGATCCTTTTCAATTGACTGTTCATCTTGTGATCAAGTCCTCTTTATCCATCAGGATGAAGTGTAATATAAAATGCCATCATTTTGGATTCAAGAATTTTTGACAGCAGAAATGTATTGTCCATAATTTCTAGCAAAGCTTCAAACATGCTATAGCACTGGCAGCCTCTCAAGCTCAGCATGTGCCCCTCAGGCTGAAGTGCCTCCCTACTGTAATGCAGCATTCTCTGCCCTACACAGCACGTCTTCTCTGCCATAAAATCATCTCTTCTGTTGCACCCAACCTCTTTTTGGCATGCAGATCTGTCACTAGTGCTGCCAGTTGTGTAAGAGTCTTCCACACAAGATGAAGGAGGAGTTTTCTAACAAACTCCGTCATTAATCTTTCTTGCACTTGCTTTGCACTCTTCTCTTGCTCTTGCCATAATGACAGATGTAGATCATCAATAAAGTAATGCTTGTTTAGCATTAGTGTGTATTCAGACTGAGTATATTTTCTGGTGCAGCTCAGCAGGAATTTGCTATCACATTCAAAATATTCCTTGCAAAGTACAGCACAAAAATATTTATACATAAAATATCACAGAATCACAGCATAGCTGAGGTTGGCAGGGACCTCTGGAGATCATCTAGTCCCACCCCCTGCTCAAAGCGGATTGCTTGGGGCCTTTTTACAGTCATGTTCTAAATTATCTCCAAGGTCGGATATGTGAGTCACTAGAGCAGAAAGTACCTACTCTGTACCTGAAATGCTGTCAGGAGCTATTAAAATAGACTGCAGCCTGTGGGTTTGTGTACAAGATAAAATGTAAACTGGGTTTCTGGTGGTTCTGCAAGAAAAATCTGAGTCTGGAGTGCCACTCGAGGGGAAAAGAAAATATGGGAATATCAGGTCATCACAGGCCACCACCAGTGGTCAGGTATATTATAAATCAGTAGAGATTAACCTAACCTATACCAGGTTTCAGACCTTAGCTGTGGCTCCGACAAGATAAGACAAGCAATAGCACTACTTCTTTTTAAAAATAACTGGGTTTAGAGCTCTTACCACCACTTGCATAGCACTATTCATCATACACCAGAACCATTCTTTTAGCAAATGTTCTCTCCAGTCATCAGTACATTATCTGTGGGGGACAGCTTCTATAAATGGGCTTGATGAAAATGTGACTTTTCAAATCGAGGGGTGTTGTTATAGTTAACAGTGCAATCTCTCCCTGTAATCACACCACCAGTGAAAGCAAAAAGATACTGATTCATCTCCAAAACATTTTCCTTTTTGCTTGTTTTTCTCACTGTATGATGTTGCATTGCTAGGAAACACACACAAACTCCTACTGAGGGTTCCCAATAAAAAGCCAGTGCCAGCAGGTACCACCAAGTTGTATAATTTTCCCCTCTGTTTTGAACAGTATCTACCTGCAGCCGCTATGAGCTAAGGGAGCCAAACTGTACTTTCTTATGGCTTCTTGTCTGTAAATGCATAGCCATTGCCGCTCCTAGAGAAAACACATCAGAAGTGCTTATGTTGAATTTTCTCTTTTTTTCTACAGATTCAGGGTGATCTTGCCAGATGGACCACTTGACTTTAATCAGTCAGTCATATCACTAAACCTCAGGGCTTAAAATGGCACTGACATTTCAAGGGTTTTTGTTGAAGGGGGCATGAGTCATAAAGCATGGACTCAGGGGCTTGGTGTATACTGGCAACATACAGCTTTCACGTCAGCCAGTACCCAGGATTTGGTGGAGAGGAGAAGTAGCTATGCATCCATGGAAGCCTTTCTCCATCTTTGGGTGATTGGCACATTGTGAGCATTGTTTTCATCCTGCCATCTTCACTGTCGCTGTTGGTGACTTATCGGTCATGATCACTGACTCTGCTGACACAATGCCTAAAGTGCCTTCCACTGAAAACTTCCAGGTGGGCCCTTACAGGTTCCGTTACAGGGGATCTCTTCTCCTCACCTTCAATTACAAATGGCATCAAGCTTTTAATGTTTAGGATATACTGAGAAGTTTACCCCTTTATCCATTTCCTTGTCATAAAAAAGGAACAACAGGTACTTGTATTTTTAAGTATGATCATGTGTTTTTGTTATGGCTTGTTTTTTACTAATATTAAACTTGCCAAGTCTCCAGACCAGATGCCATTTTTATCTTTCACAAATGGAGCAAACACATGACAACAAGTTGTTTCATGAGGGCTGGAACCAGGGATACCTGACCGCCCCACGTGCTTCTCTGCGCTCCTCCTGATCCTTCCCACGACTGGGACCTTCCCACCCCAGCAAGCCCCCTGTACCATACATACCAGCCCCTTCTCCAAACCTTCTGCAGAGACATCACTGCTGCGATGCTGCATGGCTGCAAGAGGCAGCAAGAGCGCAACCTGCTGCTTGGGGAAAACTGGCAAACTGGCCTGGCATTGGGATTGGGGGCATTTTAAAGTGAAATAAAGTAATTTCTCTTTTTAAACTTGATTCCCCTCGAATAACTTACAGATATGTATCAGCTCCATTCAGTTAATGTCTCATAATAAAGAAGTGCTTCATTTAAGCTGGAGAAACACTTATAAATGCAATTATTCAAGCTCTTTGTTTTTCCCCACATGGAGTCTTCTGATTCCAGGTCTTTCCTGTTGGCTTTACCTTTGAGTCCCATCTGGTCTATCCACTGTTTCAAGCTCACCTATGGTGAGATTTCCAGCTACACTCTCAGTCACTTTTGCCTTAGTATCACCTCCTATGTGGAAAGAGAACATCTTTGAACATTTCTACATGATGCACACTCATTTCAGGGATATAGTTCTAAGTTGTCCTTTTCTCCTAAAGCTATACATTGGTTCACCTAAGTCTTTCCAGACATTTAGCACAGTATTTTCTCTCTCCTCACACACAATCCTACATGACCCTGATGAGAAACAGCTCCTGAAGTTCTGGGACAGCTCTCTGGACTCTTTTTGTTTCATATTCTTTATGCCTTTCAACATACATTTTTTTTCCATTACCTGTTTCTTTAATGTTTCCCTCCCTCGCGTATTTGCCATATGACAAATGCATTCTCTACTCGATCATTCCTAGGTCTTTATGGGAGCAATCCAAATTTTGTGGAGGAGGCCTAGTTTTGGATTAGAAGTCAGAGCTACCAAAAGATTTAGACCTGTTTGGATTTAGGAGTTTAATACAGGCTTCTCCAGGGCTGAGAACTTTCAAAGTACTCCTACGAGGCAGCTGGTTCAGAGAGGGAGTTTTCAGCTAGGCAGATTTATAGCATTCAAATATATAAAATCTAGCATCACTGTCCTACCACATCCTGATGTCAAATGATTCATCAGTCTGGGACCTTTCTCTATCTCAGCTTGGTGATCTTCCCAGAAATTACCAGCCCAGGACATCCCTCCTCAGGTAAGCTATATTTCAAAGCAGGTGGCTGGATAAAAGCTGGATCACTAGCCGTGAAGGGAGGAGACCACTCAGCCACATGACCAGCTTTTACAGCAATGAAAACGTATTTCCACTATGTCTCCGTAAACAAATGTTTTGTAACTCTGCATAAAGACCATCAGAAGCTATGCATACCCAGGAGGCCATATAAATCCAATATGGATTATTGTTGCAGAAATTATACATATTGGAATGTTAAAGGTCTCTGATAACAAATTGGGAAGACCCTGGAAAGTGCAGGTCAAACATGAGATGCTGGAGTTGACATTGCAAGATTGCGGAGGGGAGACACTTCAAGATCTGGGGAGGGCAGACTGAGGTCTGAATCCTAAAAACCTTCTCATGGGGAATGTTGCTTAATCTTGGTGGACAGCAACTCCCCTTCCTCTAAGTCTTAAAATGTACTGTACACCCAAACTTGCCTTCTTGAAAAAAAATTATTAAAAGATGATAGGATAGCGCAGGTGATAAAAGTTAACATTTTTTCTCCTTATGGCTATGACAATGGCAAGTACCTTAAAGGGTGTACACACTGAGGAGAGTCAGTAATTTAACAATTTGGTTTTGTTCACACTACTGAAAACTGTAGTTTTTTGTGAATCTTGTCATTGATCAAGCTGAACGCTTACACTTGTTAAGTACTTGAAATAGGAATAAACAGATTTTATGCTGCTCTGCTGGACTGCTGCAACTATTTTGTCACAAGAAACAGCTACATTTGGGACCTGCAAATTGCTGAACACAAAAATATCACATTCAGTTCAGGGGAAGCAAAACTCTAGTGGAGACATCTTTTTCTACTCAGTTCCCACGTTGCCTGAGCTTGGGGAATTACTTGTGACACAAGTCAAAGCAGTCATGGGCTTGCTCTAAGCTGAGCCTGGTTGCCTGCCAAAACAGTTCCCAGATGACTCTTCTACCAGATGAGAATTATGGTAGTTAAGTGCACCGCTCTGCGATATCTGCAGCTCCTCTGAACTGGGGGTAATCAGTTATGGGGCAATGCCAGCTTGATACTAGGACAGGGTTTCCGCCATTCTGGCATAAACTACTTCCTCCTTAAAGAAACATTAAAATCATATTGTACATTACCAAAATTATCACTTGGATCTGGCCTAATAGCTTTTTTTATACATCAGAATTGCTGAGTCATTGAAAACTATAAGCCAAATTCATATTGCACATATTGTAGCATAACGTATTTTCTTCTGTAGAATAAATGTCAATTAAATATCCCTCAGGACTGAGGGCAGTTGGCCTGGGATGTCTGATAACTCTTGGAGCACAAATGGGGAGTTTTACAACACCAGGAATTTAGCAACATGATGGAAAACTTTGGCCTGAGTGAAGATGTACATGTCATCTTTACCCGCATAATGAGATCTGACCGATTTACCCATAAACTCTATCTGGCAACACAAGAAATGCAGGAACTGTTTGACAGACAAACAGACCTGTCTTTTGTTTACAAATGCCAAGACTTCTGGATCCCTGGCTTCAGAGATGCTTGACATGCAATGCGGCGCAGCTGTGGCCATCCCGGGGTAAGCAATGAGACGGGTGTTATTTGAGTATGCTCTCAGCAAGTACTGATTAAGACTACTGTCCTCTGAATAGTTACAGTTTGACAGCTGCTATTTATTATGAGAAAAATAGCAACTGTAAAGCTGCTTGCTACTTTATTTACCTGAAGCTCAGCAGCAACCATGGCGCTAGGATATTAAAAGCAAATTTTTCATTTAGTACATCTGACCCCAAATCACTAGGGACCAATTGGTCAGACTGGTAGCTATTAATTACCAGCATGTTTTTAAGGCCTTGGCCACTTCTAAGGTTAAGCATTATCCAAAACTATTACGACAGTATATTCCTGGAATTGTGCTAATAGAGGATAATGCTGATTTTGCATACACAGCTTCGCAGCTCCTACCTGTAAAGTGCTGATGTGGACAGGAGTCCCTGTGCCATTCACAGTGTTCTTCTTGGCAGCATTTCCACCCTTTCCTTCCACTTGCTCTGCCTTGGCAATCTTTGCTTTTTCGGCTTCAATTCTCTTTGGATTGTTTAGCATTACCTGAACCACAGCGTACTCCACCAGGGATGCAAACCCAAAGAGAAGGCAAACAATCAGCCAGACATCTAAGGCCTTCACGTAAGACACTTTGGGAAGCTCAGCAGCAAGAGTGGTACATTCAGATGCCAAGCTGAGCACTGAGAAAATACCTACAAAAAGAAAAACAATATATTGATTAAAGAAAACTTACCCTTATTGACACTGGCTGTGCTCTTCCTCTGAAACAGACAATACTGAATGATGTTTTGTAACAGTGAATGGGACTTCACGATGTGGTCGGTGCAGCAGGTATACAAAGTGCACATGCCTTCAATCAATGAACAAGTTAAACTGACTACTTAGGCAGGACATTGAAGTTAATGATGAATTATTAATAATGACTACCTTCAATTTATAAACAGAGAAACAAGTAAGCGAGGCTAAACTTGTTGCTGTGGTTTTCCTACCCCATCACACATCACACAGTTGGGAAATGGGCTTTCCAAAGACATATCTTACAATGTGCATCTAAGTCTGGGAAGATGGAAGAGAAATATATGATACTTAAAAGTTTTTGCTGAAGAGCAAAGCTGTATCAGCACATTAAAAAGTCTGTGTTCCCAATTCACTGTGAAGATGAAAACACTGAGGGTCTACAAACATTCCCTATCCAAGCTTCCAGGATCTAGAGGAAGCTTTCTAGATAAAGTGCGTTTCAGGAAGGCCTTATCATGAAAAACACCCACATCTGCAAAGACTGCTGAAAGGTCACACTCAACGTCAAATTGGGTTTCAACAAGTATTTCTCCTAACAAGGCTTCCAAATGTCACCATCAACACAAGGCTCACATCATAAGAGACAAAATATAAGCCTGATCTCAAAGAAAGATTTCCCACAGGCTCCTATGAAATGGAAATAGTAGCACGGACATTTAAAAAAGCTAACTTTAGAAATGGCTGTCACGTGCACAAAACTTAGTTCAACCTCCCAGTTCAGAATGTTGCATTTTGGTTTTGTGAATGCTAATGATAAAAATCTTTAGTTATGAGTGGGTGGCTTCATGAAATGTAATTGGTGTCTAAAGAAAATGTTACGTTTCTTATATTGGTCACATGTGCTATCCAAAACATGAAAAATTTTGTAATTCATAGACAGATCATTTTCTTCAGATCCATTTTAAGTAACTGAGGATGTGAAAATCTTAATAAAAGTGGAAGTATCTGTATTGGCCTATGAAAGTATTCAATTCTAGTTGATCATAAATAACACATCATTCTTTTGCTACTGTTCCCATTTGGATTTTAGTAAGATTGATATGATACTTTATTTGGTATTAATCTCAAATGGGCAATTTACTAGCTGCTAAAACACTGAAAAGAAAGTATAAAGAAATTATTACAGTCATACGATTTTAAAATACAAAATTTTATGACGTTTTATTTAAAATGTGTAATATCAATGTATCATTGCAAAGCTGGATTTTTTTGTCAATTGGGATAACACAGAATGGCCAGATGTGCTATCTCAGATCAGAATGACATGGCGAATACTGAATAGACAATCCTCAGTATCCACTCTGGCCTATTTTCCATCTACTGTATCAGAAGCATTCAAGTACAAACATTCCCATAAGGACAGAAAGTGAGCATAGAATAGTCCCCTTTTAAAAAAAATTATTTTCACTGACCAACACCAGCTGTCTGGGGATGAATACTAATTATGGATCATAAGGAACTGCAATAACAAGTACTAATAAGGCTGTACTGCCTCTTAACATATACAGGACACCTCTGCCTATGCCCAGCTTGCTGTTTGTTCTCTAACAGTATACTGTATCAAGTACCACACATGTCTATGCTCGACTTCTGAATGGCAGCCTCTACCCTTACATTGAATAACCAAATTAGCCAATGATATGGCTCAACATCTTGAATATTGTGATTTTTTTCTTACTAACTTTAAAAATGTTTACTATCTTAATATGCAAGTATTACTTCCATGCCTGGTTCTGAAAACATTTGTACAACCACTTCGTAGAGCTTAAAATACTAGATCTTACAATCTTGGATTTAATTTTACAAAAATAACTTACAAATTCTACTGGGTGAAAAGATTTTAGTGGAGCAATTGAGGTCATGGTGACCTGCCTCTAATTTCCACTTGAGGATGAAAAGTTCATTCTCAGAGTTTGAGAAACTTCTAGGTTTCCAAGGTAACACTAAAATGAGATGGAAGCACAGAAATACTCTATTAAGCAACCATTTGCTGCCAGATCAGAGCTGGCATGGCCTTGGAGACCGTAGCACCAGAGTTGTAAGTTGCGCCTCTGGCAGCAGCTGCACTAGGTACCTACCTAACACAATCCAAAGCTCAAGGCTCAAACATGAGTGAGGAGAATGAACAATTAAACTGCAAGATTACTTATTTTTATTTTTTTTTAAAAGAAACAAACAAAAAAACCCTTTTCTTCTCAGGGAGCACTAAAGAGAAGTGACAGAGCTCCTTCCTCCACCCTTGCAAAGTAAAGGGAAAGCTGGCCTTTCTAGGAAATACCTCTGCATTTTTGCCCCTCGTGTGGCATCCTTCTTGATGGCAAAGTTTAGCTTCTCAGTAAGGTTAGTCAGCTCCCAGACTAAAGCATGATTGTACCAAGCTACTATTTTAAAAATTCTACCTAAGGTTACATGTGGATAATATCTGAAAGTGTCAGTCCAGCAAAGCACTTCAGTACATGCTGCCAGATAAATAAATCTCCCGGTTTTGAATCCATCAAACTTACTGGCCTCAGCACTATCTCCTGGCAGTGAATTTCACAGATTAATTATGTGCTGTATAAAATAGCATTTTCTGGTTTATATTACTGCTTCAAAAATATCTGGCTTCATCTCACTAATGTTATTGAAAAAGGTAATATTCTGTCTTGCTTTCCTTATAATTTGGTATCTCTAATACATTCTCTTCTGTCAATAAATTTCATAAACCAGAAGACATAATCTTGCCAATCCTTCTTCATACTACAGTTTTAACATGTACCTTTACGTCTTTCCTTCGACACCCTACATTTGTTACGATTTTATAAAATGAAATAACTAGAACTAAGACAGATCTAAGGACAGGAGTGATGGTGGGTGGAGGGGCATGCCTGGCTGCAGACCTAGCTGTCCTTTGTACGTGGGGAATATATCTCTGATCACTACTCCAAGCTTTTAGTTACCCTGTTGTACCCCTCCGTCTGCACTCTGGACTAATGCTCCATGCCATCAGGCCGCTGCGGGGGCACGGAAGTCCGATATCCCTTCAGATCCCTACAGCTCCAGGGAAGATCTTACTCCCTTTGGGGATCACATGGCAGTGAAGGAAAGAAAGGAATTTTTTAAATGGATGCTGGCATGCTTTCCACCTGTGAAGAACTGAAGACAGTCCCATTGGGCTCATTAAAAGGTGAAATACAAGCATCTAATTAGACAGAAGCATTCAGTGGTATCAGCCTTTGTGTTGCATAGCCACAGCTGTCCAGACACCAGTCCTTCATGGACTTCCCTACCAGATGATCTAGTTGGGTTAAATGAGACAGGTATAAATAGGGCTTGCAACTTATTCAGTTCCTACATGGACACAGGCTTTTTCTTCAAACAAACATCCTTTTCCCAGAACATTAATCAGTCTACAAAAACATATTCTGCTTACTGGCTTGCAAAGTGTCTTGTATTCCTAAATCACCTGGAAACTTCCGAGATGCCTTGCCGTGGGGAGCAGTGGCCCACTATACTTAAACTGTAGGGATGACGGCATTAAGATATTAAGTAAATCTGTAGTAGCTTCTCACCTGATGAGATCTGTATCTAGCCATTGAGAGTGTAGAGGCCATTGGTAACACTTCCTTGGGATTAGATATCATTCACTTTACACACAAATGTTAATCTTGTTAGATTTCAAGGTTAACTATCTTCAAGGATATAGCTAGAAGAGCTAGTTTGTTGCCCTCCTTCAAATTGGAGACACATAACTCTTACCCCAGTGACAGTGTTAACAACTTGCATTACTAAATACTGATTCATGACTAAAGGATTGTCAGATTTAAGGTTTTTTGCTTCTCTGGGGATTCAGGAAAAGTCACATAGCCAGGCCAATGGTTAGTACCTTTGAAAATGCACTATTTCCGAAATGCTAATACATAAAAGGAGCCAATAAACACTTACAATAAATGAAACAAACAATAAATAAGCATGCATGTTTAGTCACAAAGACATCCATGTTACATAAATCAGCACTATGTCTCTTATAAATCTAATGTATAATTAATAAGCCTACCTGGTTGGCTATTTGAAGTGCAGGATGATAAAAGTGGAAATACAGGTCAGGTTTTGATCATATTGGAGCTCACTATATGAAAAATATTTCCAGTTCTTGCTTCTATCTTTTTATTTTAATGCAAGCTACATTTTCCTCACACTTCGTTTCTTAAAATGTCTTATGTTTCCCATTATGGAATGAATCCTTGCTACTTCTCAAGGTAAGAAATTATATTTGTTACTTGCTATCAAACTAATACAGATTGTGACTCCTCCCCAAGTAACTATTAATATTTTTAAAGGTCAAGAAAACCCCCACCTGATTTGTATTCTGAAATAGACCCCTAGAAAAAAGATACAATAAATATAATGAAATAGTGGGTTTGTTACATTTAATCAGAGCAAGGTAGTCAACTGTGGTTCACAAGCCAGAAGTAGCACTCCAGTCACGGCTCTCCAGATTTTACAATAGAATAGACTATTTCAGTTGGAAAGGACCTAGAACGATCATCCAGTGCAACTGCCTGACCAATTTGGGGCTGCCCAAAAGTTAAAGCATGTTGTTAAGGGCATTGTCCAAATGCCTCTTGAACACTGACAGGCTTGGGGCATCGACCACCTCTCAAGGAAGCCTGTTCCAGTGTCTGACCACCTTCTTGGTAAAGAAATGCTTCCTAACAGCCAGTCTAAACCTCCCCTGGCGCAGCTGTGAACCATTCCCACGTGTCCTGTCACTGGATACCAGGGAGAAGAGATCAGCACCTTCCTCTCCACATCCCCTCCTCAGGAAGTTGTAAAGAGCAATGAGGTCGCCCCTCAGCCTCCTTTTCTCCAAACTAGACAAGCCCAAAGCCCTCAGCTGCTTCTCACAGGACATTCCCTCCAGCCTTTTCACCAGCTTTGTTGCCCCCTCTGGGCGCATTCAAGGACCTTCACATCCTTCTTAAACTGTGGGGGTTTTGCGGCTCTTAATTTATTTTGCCTGTTCTATCACTGGAGGAGGAATAGGCATGGTAGATGACCTGAGATGGGACTAATGGGGCTCCGGCCAGGGGGTACGTGGATGCTTTTCCACCTAACAAAACTCAGCACCGTTCCTGCTCCAGCTAGCTCTTAACAGGGATTTCAGCTACCCACTGCTGCAAGACTCTGCAGATCACAGACACAGATTGGTAAGGTGATGTGGCAGGTCCTGACTCCAAGGGTCTCCCGTGCTTATCGACACACATTCATGCAGGTGAAGCTGCACAGGAGTCATGTCCTGTGGGGGTGTGGAGGTCCAAGTGTGGGTGAGAGGTTTCTGAGGAAGGCAGGTGGCTGGAGGGATTCTGCAACTGCACCCCTGGGGTCTTGGAAACAGGTGCACTGAACCTCCTGGGACATGGAAAAGATTTGGAGAGTATGGACTTGGGGAGGTGGGAGTGCCAGGGAAAAGGGGAGCACGGGGGGGCCAGAGCATGGGGCAGGAGAGGTCATGGCATGGGGAAGGGAATCCAAATAGGAGAATCATTGAGCTCTTGGGGTCAGCAGGTTTGGCCACCCCAGAGCTGGAGTCCCACGTACAATCCAATTAGTCAAGATAATATTGTTTGGATTAACTCCATGTCTTACTATTTCATAATACATGAAGGGCCCACATACTGCGCTGTGCTGAGCAGCATGAATGCACGAGCCTGAAGTACTTGCATGAACTGAGCCCCTAATGAAATAAAGCCAATCAGGTAACAAGGATGCTAATTCTCTTCCAGTCATCTATTAATTCAGAAAAACTCCTCCAAGAGGTAGCTATGTAGAGCCTTACCCATCATCCTGATTTCATACTGATTATTCAAATGTTCAATTTCCTATAAACTGCATATTGCCACAGTGTCTGCAGCATCACCCGAACGCGGATAAGATCAGATTTGTCTGGGTTGAGAGAAGCAGAGACAGTGTGCTTATCACACAAACGCTGGAACCATTATCAAGCAAAGTCTTAATGTGGAGGTGGATTTTACAGTACTAGGAATGAGGAGGTTTCAGTGAAAATGATGAGCAGATAATGGAAGTGAAGTTGCTTTCAGTGTCCAGTGTCATGTTGTCAAAGCAACTGAGAATGACTCAATGGCGTTAAAGTGGATTGTGACAGTATGCGTAAACACAGGTTACCCAGTGGGACTCTTGCAGCACTTGCATCAGGATTGATCCAAAATGACAGCCAGGACAGAACAACAATTAGCAGTGTAGGAGCATAAACACCCATCATGTAAAATCCAACTTGTCTTCTTAAAGTGAAGATTACTTCTACACAAGTGTAATAACCTTTAAAGAAATAAATGCATTAATGTTTAATGTGCTTTGCAGGTCAACCTCTTCCGATCCGTATCTTCCAGGCTTTTTTCCTATTTAAGTTAAAAGCAAAAGTTCAAGGATTTGATTTTTTTTATAAATGCAAAGAGTTCAATTTGAAAAAAATACTGTTCAAAACACAGATCTGTATAACCGCCAAGTATGGTCAGGCATGTGGTACTATCTGTGCTCTGTAAGGCACCCTCCACCTTTTCACAGCGCATCAGTAACAGGCAGTTAAAGTGACTCCCATCTTGATGCTGGCTTCAAGATGCAGTCCAGATAAAACTAATGGGGTCTAGCAGTCATACTAGCTTAAGCTCATCTGAAAATCCTACTTAGCATTAATTTGTGCAAAAGATGGAATAAAGAAATATTAGCGTAGAAAGTTTAGAATGGAAAGAGGTGATCTGAATGTGACTAAGCAGAGATTACCCCAGTACTGAAAGCTGGTACAGGTGACTTCTAAAATTGGTAGAGACTTTTTAAAAAAGACTCTAAAAATACTGTAAATTTTAAAAACAAGGAATACTGTCTCAAATCTTTTAAAAGAGGATCTAAAGCACACAAACATTTCAGAAGATATCTGTTAAGATGAATTCAATAAAAAATAAAGCTGCAGATACTAGAGGTTTTGCTGGAGATAACAGATGGATCAGGAAGTCCAATAACCAGAACACAAATTCTGTTCACATTTTCACTCAATTGGTAGACCTGGGATTTTTATGTTAATATTAACACAATAGCATTGTAAAAACAACTTCATAAACTATTCTATCACAACAAAAAGGCATTCCTATGTTATATTACAACAATTCCAAAATACAGATCAGTCTATATCTATCAATCAAGTTGGTGGAAAGCTGATTTAGAAGATAGAATCTGTCAAAAATATATCTGTTTATCTTCTATATTTTATCAATTAAGTGCCATAGAATGATAAGTTATCTTAAAAGTGCTGTTTGGGCATACAATAACCAAAACAACATAACAATAAAACATTAAGGAAAAATTTCTCTGTGTATAAGACACTATACAGTATTTTATAGTTCATTCTATCCTCTTCAATGATCTGTTGTCTGACAAATTTCCCCTCTATAATTTCTGAAGAGTTTCCAGATACTTCTAGGTTTTATTTTCAAATGAAGGATGACCTTCAAAATCATTATTTGTTTGCTTTATGCCAGAAATGCATTCTGCATGCCTTTAAATCATCTTTCATCAGGCAGAGAATAGTATCTATTGCCCTAACCATTCAGCTCACAAGGATCTATTTGGATCTGTCATACATATTGATAAACAAAGAATAGGCAATTTGGAAATTTAAATATTCAATTTATTGTCACAAAAAGTCACCTCAAATTTGTTGACCCTCTTTCTACTTAGGTAGGTATGATAAAACTTCAGTTGACGTGAATTGGCAGTAAAGATTAAGTTCTTTGCAACTGGCAAGAATCTCCTACATAGGCCATAATTTTGAAAAATATCTTCTACATGCAACACTGCCTCTTGATTACCTGTGAAATCCTTAACTGAATTAATTTTAACTATGTGTGCAAAATCTGCTTTTTAAAATACCTTCAATATAAGAATTTAAAGTAAATCAAACAAATACTGATTGCTGAAAACACCCTTTAAAAATACTTCAGAGTACTAAAATATTCCATTCACATTAATGAAGTATTAATTCCAGTCTTGATTATGAGATTAGCATGGATGTTCTTAATTTTTAAACAAAAAGGATTCACAATAAAAGAATTAGGAAAACTTTAAAAAACTTCATGTTGTCACTCGACCCCCTCTGATGGTTCTCTCACGTTCTTTCTTCAATGTTCAAATCACATACACACACACACACACAATGTGACCATTTTACTGAGCATTTTGCACAGTGTCATTTCAACTTGTGGTCACAAGGTGCTGAAACTTGAGAGAACACTACTGATTTTCCTTCCTGTTTAATGGTAAAGTGTACAATTCTTAGATTTTTTTTCTTTAAGGTTCCTAAAAATACCTAAAATATCGAAAGAGTTTTTAGATGTTTAATTTTAGATTTAGGGCAAAACTCAAAATGATCATGATAACTTCAATAACAAGATAGCAATCTTGAGTAAGTATTTCCTTTTTCCCTCAGAGAGAATGTAAGTATTCAAAATTTTCCATTTGTATAACTTTTATTTTGGAATTGCAAGATCCAATCCTTTAACATTTCACTACTTTACAGCCTATTTTTTTCAGTAAATTCATTGTTTAATAAAGAATGAAATATTTTTCTCACTGCTAAGTAAGCTTCTACCATATCCTGACTTAGATTTGAATGCAATCACTGCCAATTGTTAGTTGTGCTTTCACAAATGCGGACTTTTCCTGAGGAGAGCTAATTCCATATTATTACAAATGGTAAATCACCTGGGATGCTGAGTTATGCAGTTAGGCTAAGAACTCCCTTATTTTGCAGTTAAAAAACAAACCCCATTTCAATTTTCATTATCTTTTTCAAGTTAAATTCTTTCACTCTGAGATCTCCTAAGGTTACTTGAGATCTCTTCAGACTTGGGATCTAGCTCAGAAGTAACTGCAAGTAACAGACCCTCAACTTCAGCTGAATAGTCAATGAGAAACTTGCAGGGGATCCTCAGAAGCTGCAGCACCACAGCCATCCTCACTGAGTTTTAATGGGAGGTGTATTCATATGATGTAAGAGCACTCACTAAAATACACCCTGCTGACTTCTCTTCTTGTAGAAAGTCTTGTGGTTGCCACAGTATGTGAGTACTTTGGATATAATTATAAGCAGGAATCAATCAAGGTAGAAAAGATAAATCATTAGAAGCCAGAGTACAAAAATCATTGGATAAATTTGTGCCCAAACTCAGAAAATAATCATAGGATGAAATAAATACAGGGCCAAGGATTGTAAGCAGCTTTCTATAATGACAGACTTTCCAAAAAACTTAGAGAAAGGAAGAACCTGCAGGGTGAAGCATGTGAAGTTACACTCTAATACTATCCAATTCTGGAACAAAAGTCGGACCAGAAAACCAAAATCATCCTACTTTGCTGCAACTGGCATAATTCTATGTGAACATCCTTTCCGAAAAGTTAGACACTTACAAGCATAAATGGGTATTAGGACTATAGAAACAAAATGGTCATAGTAAGATCACAAGACATGTAAGCAAAACCAAGACAAACATTTAATCTCATCTTCAACCTAGATGTTTCTACATTTGAATTAGTTTGCAGTAATCACATATGATAGTTACTATTATATGAACTACTTGTTAGTTAAACGTAATCTATTTTATCCCATGAAATGCAAGGCATGAACAGGAATATTAACCATTAACTATAAACAGTAATTGAAGGAAGCTTTAAGTTTTTTACCAAGGAAATTACTTATATTACCTACCTGTGCCTTTATAGTACTTGGTACAGTTACCATATTCAATATCCTCCTTTTTAATATCAAACTGAGGCAGAGCAATTTTCTCTAGCTGTACAGGATCTCCAGACTGCCAGATAAACCGTAAGTCATCAGTTGTGTAACCAACTACAAGAACAAAATAATAATAATCGTTTAAAGAACTATCTCAATCAGAGTAAGCTCTGCAAGAAAATCTAGCATACATGTATTGTACTTCTTTCACTCTTTTTCTTTCTATATCCTGTTCAAAGAATTAAATACAAAAATTAAATAATCCACAACTGAATTTTTATGTAGGCCTAAATTAGGACTTGGTGGGTGGAACATTACATTATCAGCAATATTACACTGATTAAGAGGTGTTTGTTACAGTGCTTACTGTTTAAACAAAGCAAGCAAAGCTCTGTTCTCCACGGCTTTGAAGTCTTCGTATTCATTCATACTCTACTTCAGCAAAGCACGAAAAATATACTGAGCTTTAACAGCACTCACAAGTCCTAGTAACTTCAAAAGAATTTAACAACTCAATTACCGTGATGAATCTTGGGTTTTGTGTAAAACAACCTTTCTGCTTAGTTGTTCAGATTAAAGGCCCTGATTCATGAAAGCATTGCCATTCAGGAAATACTTGACCAGGAATTTAGGTGTGTAGTCCTACTGAAATCAGTTCAGTGCCTTCATGATCTCCTGAGCACGGACAGGCTTCAGCATACATGTGAGTGTCTAAATCATGATACATACAACGCCACCAAGTGAGAGGCAGTGAAAGGTAAGCTCACAATATTCAAGCATAAAGCAATATTGATTAAATACGCATAATCATAATTATGATTTTACATGCCATTTTTCTGCTACCTTCTGTTTATTAAGGATTAACTTAATTCAAACAGAAATAATGTGTGTTAAATGGGAACAGAGACGGGGAAACAAAAAGGATGGGAGTTGGAATGCAGTGTTTTGCAATTCAAAGCCTCTGAAAATTGTTTAAAGAACTATTCTTTTTTCTGGAGGCATTAGACAGATTTTTTTTTTACCTTTGAAAAACAGCTGTGACTAAAAAAGGTAAATCGTTTATAAGCTAACTTCTGTAAGATTCACAACTTTATAAAAATCACAATGTCTCAAAGCTCCATGATGGAAGATAATATAAAAAAAAATTAGATGTTTTAATGCTTCATTCATAAAATCAGTCTCACCCCCTTACAACACACAGCAAATCACAAAACTGCCAAGATCCTTTATGATAACAGTTATCGGACAGTGAAATTTTTGTCTATAGGGAACTGGGTATCATAACTGCAGACACAAGAACAGCTTAGTAAAAACTGGTGGCCTTTTTCGTTTTGGAAATCTAGCAACTAGAAATAAAATATTGAGTTGAAAATAACTTAAGTAGAATAAAACTGCCAATGGCTAACAGGGAAAGCAAGCCCACTGCTGGAACTGGAGGGACAGACAGAAAGTCATGGGTACCATTCTTACTTTTGTCAACTGAATTAAAAGGTAGAAAGAAGAAAGTTTAGTGCACACTGCCTTTCCAAAGGAGCAAATTCCTCCTGAATTTGAATATATCAATCTAGCATGGAGAGAGACAATAAGGTTTTTTAAATAAAGTTACTGATAATTTTTTAATGAGTAGCTCTTCCTTGAATAACTATGCCTTGCAATGCTTGTAAAGCAACCCAGACTGAGAAAGCTTGAGCAAACTTCCATTAATATTACCGTCTAATTCCAGTTTAACCCCAAAATGATTTGGGTTTACTATAAGAGTTTACTTTAGCTCATGTACATACGTATTAGTGATGGGCAAAACTACTATGGACATACTACCATTCTAAAGGTAAATGCTGGCAATCAGTGACAAAATTGTAAAGCTCTGATATCATTATTAATATTATTATTACCATTGTCCCCACTGGGATGCCCTGCTCAGCTTTGATTAACCTTGCTCTTTCTTCACTTTTGTCTTCCCTTTCCTGACAGCACCTTCCCCACCAGACCTGGTGGAGTAACAACATAACAAAGTTTTTGTCCAGGAGCTGGCTGGAGCAAGCCACCTTCCTTCTTTCTGCTCCACGCTTGTCCTTACTCAGAAAAACAAAATTACCATGAAAGTGGGATCACCAGGGATCAGAGTGTTGGGAAAAGGCTGTAATTGAGTAGGCACCCTTGCACTTGGAGGGCAGGAAAGAAGATGGGTTTCAGAAACATTTTGGCTGCAACTTCCAGCATGGCATGAAGCCCTTCAGAGGTGAGACCTGCCTGTCCTTTCATAAAATCAAATCACCTAGAGACCAGGGATGGATTGGTAAGGGAGAGATGCCTGACTACATCCACAACACATCTTGAAACCACTTTCAAAAGGTTTCATACTAAATGCTCTCAATGTATTGGCATCAAATACTTTTCCTTTGGTACCGTATCAAACAAGTTTAAAACAATACCATGCATCATCAGTGCAAGGGGATAAATTGGACCCCAACAACCTACAAAGCAACACAGGTTGTGGAAGTTAAAACTACCTGGAAAACCATGGATTCTTTTTTCCAAATGATATGTGTTTCCATTTTATTAAGTTTATTGTAAATGTTTTTATAAAACTCATCAGTTGTCATTATGTTTGATAGCAAAAGCTAAAAATAGAGTGCCTGGTGTCATAACTGTAATAAACATTTTTGATAGGGAGAAGTACATTGGTAGGAACCAGTGAATATTAATTTCAAGATTCATTAAAAATGTTGACATGAGCAATACAGAATTGATCATTTTTTGTTTGATTCTCAGGCACGCCTAGAAGGCAACTGTTTTTATGCACAGACTGATTTACATACAGCTTTCCAATTGCATCTTGCAGCGCTGTGTATCCATAGGAAACAAGGTCAAGTCCAAAGGGCATGATAGAGTAATAGACAATCTGAAAATACAGAAATTGAATTTAAAAACAGTTTGAGCTGCCATGTAAGTAGTAGATGGCAATAAGAAAAAAAATCACAGGTGTTTGTTTTCAGCTTCTAAAATAGCAGAAAAAATTAATTAAACTTATAATAAAGAGCAGTTTGAAATTGAGCTATCTCTGGTAGTCCAATAATAAATTTTTATAGAGAGTTTTAAACACACAGCAGTTCACAAATTAGAGAACTACTAATACATGACAAAATACATATAAGTCATAAAAATAACTAAACCAAAGTTCCATACAGAACAGAGTCCTGTCTCCAGCAGTGGCCAGCGGCAGACTCCTGAAGAAGACTATGACACTACAGCAATCAGGAAATGATATTTCAGCAGATATCCAGCAGTCTCCCAAAAGTTGCACCTCAAGGACTTCCTAAACCAGAAGTGATGCTTCAGTATTTAAGGGACCTCGACAGATTTTTTTTGCCTCCAAGAAGCTGCTCTGCTTTCAGTTGCTTTCTGGAATCCGTGTCAACTTTAATCATGCACAGCATCCTGCAGCAAGGAACGCCGTAGCTAAGCTGCACACACTCTAATCATCTCCTTTTATCTATCTGGAGCCTGTCTCATAGTTCTTTTACTGGAAAAGAAGGTGAAAAATCAATGTCCATCCATTCTCTCTGTGCTATTCATGATTTAGAGACCTCTATGCTACCACCTCAATTATCTTGTTTTTTCTTGTGTGAAAAGTTCTGCTTTGCTTAGCTGTTATTCACAAGGATGCTGTTCCATGCCTTTGACCATACTTGCCTGCGTTCTTGCAGTGGGAAGACCAGAACTGCACCTTGTATTCAAGATGCAAGTATAGCATGAATTTATACAGTGGCATGACATTCTCTTTAATCCCTAATACTTCCTAGAATTCAATTCACTTTCTCAACCAGTACAGAGCCATTAGCTGACATTTTCAGAGAACTAGCCATTATTACCCAGAGGGTGTTTTCCTAGCTGGTAATAACCACCTCAAAACCAATCAGTTTTTATATAAAGTTAGAATAATTATTTCCCACATGCATAATTTTCAGTTATTTACACTGAATTTCATCTCATACCTTGTTGCCTAGTCATTAGATTAATTTGTAATTCTCACTGTTTTCTCTTACCTTTACTATCCTGAATATTTTGGCATCATCAAAAGTGCCTGCCAATTCAGTTTTCAAGATGATTTATGTTGAACAGCACAGGACCCAGAAGAGATTTTTCTGTGGGACTCTACTGCTCACTTCCCCTCATGTAAGCACCAGCTGTTTACTCCTACATTCAGTTTCCTAATTCTTAGCTGTTTATGCAGGCAACAGCTTTCTCTGACATGCATTTTATCATTCACATATTTTGATAACTGGAGATTCGTTTATATGGGTAAGTATCTCTGTAAACTAAAAATACAAGGCATAGCAATTATATATTTTTAAAAATGAAAATCTTAGTAGCATGTCACCAAACCTCAGTGCCTCAAAAAATTAATCTTACCTGCATACATATAATTTATGAAGATAGTGTATTATTAAAATCCACAGAATATTTTTAGAGGACAACATCAATTTCAAACTTTACTGAATTTGGTTACGTTATTTGGAAGTTTCAGAGAAGAATTTTTCCATCAGAAACCCTTCTATTAGTATTAACTCAATATTCACTATTCACTAACCTAACCTATTGCCTAAAATAAGCTCATTTATGAACAGCTGCAACCTCAAAAAATATTTGAAAAAATTATCAATGTTTCATTTAACATTTGCTGTTTCAAATGAGAAGTTTCTTTTATAGCTGAAAGTGATTTTCTATTTTGAAATATTAATTTCTACAGACTTCAAAACCTGCTACAGGAACAATTGAAATCAGAACCAGGACCTTCAGAGTGAGCCAAATTAAATGCTTTGATTGCCCAACATATTTTCTTTTCTGATCAATATCTGCAAAAGTCTTGAGACTGAGTATTCTCATCCTTATTTGGAAGGGGCAAAAAAGAACCCAGACTCTCCCACCTTCTTTCTTTTTTCTAGCCAATTCTAGTCCAGGACAAAATAGCTCATGTGACCATAACTTCAGAAGTGATTCCCTCTTAACGGTAAAGTTGCAGTATATTCAGGTAATCATTTTTTCCTCTATCAGGGCAATATGTTCCAATTCACACCAGAAGAAAATTCACTCACTGTTAGGAAACTGAGCCTAATCTCTACAAATCATTGTGTCTATTAACTCTCCAGATCTGTAATTCACTGTGACATCCTTTTTAATCAACCAATTTGCTATTTTCAGTGGATGATTATTTTTATGGCATGGTGTATACCTTTGATAAATCAAGTCAAACCACGAAAAAGTATGCATTAATTGTAATGAAATTAAACAATATTTTGGGGTCTTCTGAAAAAAAACTACATCCAGTAAGGCACAGAACTTAATCAGGATTATGTCCCAGTACTTTTACAAAAAATTTATATTCACAAATTTTGTAATTTCTGCCTTTCCCTATATCATTAGTAAGTAATCATCATTTTCTTTAGCTGACATAGAAATTCAAGTGGTGTGCAAATTATATTGTTTTGCTGAAGGCTTTACTTCAGATATCTTATCCATTTCATTGTGCTTCCAGGAATCTAAGCAATTATCAAAAGGGTTTAAATTTTGCTTCCAATAATACTAGTTTACTTAATGTGTTAGCTTAACATGACATAAAAATGTACATACACTTCAAATTTCTCGTACCTGCTGTGCTATCAACTGACAAGTTTTAAAACATCTTCATCTGATTTCTTTACACACATTTAATTTATTGTAGTATTGTTTACAAACTGTCATATAAATGTAAATATTAGTCATAAACTGTATTACATTACTAAGTCTAACACAGCATATATATCTCATATCAAGTCATTTGAAAAAAGAGTAGTAATATATCTATAAAATACCTCATGCTGACTAGGACATCTCCATCCCGAAATATAAAAAGAAGGATATTTTCTTGTGTGACATCATGGAAGTTAGCATTTTTTTCATTTGCAAAGAATAAGTCTGGCTTCCAAAGACATTTAAACATAGTTGGGTCCACTGTCAGCGTATCTGAACCTCTCCAATCATTGGGCAGTTTGAGTCTGGGGTCATTCCACTTCTGTCTTAGAAAGATGTTGACTCTATAATCCTGATGGGAAGAATACATAAATATTAGACTAGCCAAAACTCTAGCCAAAAACCCACAGAGAAAGAAAACGATTCTATCAGACTCTGAAGAGAACAACAATTTATGCCCTGATTTTTCTATCACAAAGATGGTCATCACTGTTCAAATGACACTAATAAGTGTTAAGGTTAATAGACTTTACTACAAATAGGTAGATGGTCCCCACCCGAATCATTTTTGCATCCCCTTGATAGTAGCCCCCTGTTTCCTAGGCACAGAGAAAAGCATGCAGCAGGGCAGAGGGAGGCCATAGCTTGACTACCCTAAATTGTTGCAGGCAGCAGGCTCGGTTATCACTTCTGTCAGGATATCCCGTGAGTGTAAATTCCAGCTTATTCTCCATTTGGTTAAGCGGCACACTGATGGCAAAATATTACACTATAAAAGCAAAAAACAGACCAGGTAGATAATAGATTTTACACTACACACCCAGAATACAGCCTCAGACCCTGTAACAGTTATTTGGGATTATTTTGGTAACCGAGGAAAACTGATGCCAGCTTGCGACACAAGTACTGAGGTAGCCTGTATGAAAGCAGAAACAGAATAGGTCTCAAAGAGACAAAATCAAGGCTTTACACAGAGGAAACTTCATTCTGGATTCAGCAGGACTCTTGCTTAAGGATGGACAGTAGTAGAGCCATGCTCAGTGAGAACCTAATTTTGCCTTTGGGAATTGGAGTAGCATGTGTCTCAGGGCAAAACGATACCCGCATGTGTTCTGTCCTTAGTGAAGGCTGTGTGCATCCAAAGGAAAAATCTGACCCAGTATGTCAGTTATGATTTTTCAGTCTTACCTCTAAGTCTTTTTGCTTTTTACATTTACATTTAAGTCAGTGCCTCTTTTTTATGTATATGTAAACTAGGCAGATCACATACAGAAAAAGAATAAAGGTATTGTTGAAATAAAGTAAAAAAAAAAAACCAAATAAACCAAAATTCTATATGTAAGATAACTTCTATCTCCAGTCATCCTAGTTGTCTTCTACGGTGTGTTTTGTTTCTTCATAATTGTCTATTAGGTACCAAGCATCCTGAGATAAAGGCTGCGTCTTTTAAAGCAGTGAAAACAGTGCTACTGCTTTACAATTACAGCAAAATGCTAGAAATCAGTGAGTTCTCAACATATTTTTGGTTTGTCAATGTATTCTGCATAACAATCTGATTTTATAAAGTTGTTTATTTTACACATTAGTGCCCTCTTTTTTACACATTTTTCTGTTGATAAAATATGAGTTGTCTTCTGTTGTACTGCAGTGTATACAGTTACAGCCCAAAGCAAATGCCATGTTGAGAAAGTCATGCTAACTCCAACAAGAACGAGTTCACTTGGCTAAGACCTCATGCAGAATAATCTACCCTGTTGATTTATCCCATTAATTGGAATACGGTGCCCACTTTCCCACATCCAGTCCACCAGTCAGATTAGCCCAGGTATTTCTTTATTACGCTATACTGTGTAATATTTTGCTTTACTGCATTGTAAGGAAAAACAAAGCATCAAGACTAAGTAGAAAGAACTGAGGTGATATTTATTAATATGCATAGTTCTGAGAGATGTTACTGGCTGGCAGTTTGTTTTTGAAAAAATATGTAGTCTGACTCTGATTTATACAAAGACCTATATTATCTTGTCAAAGTAAAGAAGAAGTATAAAATAATAGTTAACATGAAGTGACTTTGTACTGGAAGGCTCTCATAGAGAAGCTTCAGAACAGGAGGGAATTCAGGTCATTATCTCAGAAAGCATTTTTTCAATTTTACGTATATAATTGAAAATTTACTTTACTTGCTTCTTGTGAAGTTCCCATTCCATATGCACTTCTTGTCTCAGTGAAAACAATTACTTTAAACCATATGAGATAAATACTGCATACCGTTCATGCTCACAAGCATTACACTATTCATTACACCAAAATTAATTTCCCCATAAACAAGTGCACTACCCTAGTTTTAACAAAATAAGATGCCTTCTCAAAGCCATAGGCAAATGATAAGCAGTGTCTACCACTCGCCTTCAGCTTAACCATTCAGAAGGAGATGTTTATATCACTGAAAAGCAGAATGCACTGGCAAAATAAGAATTGGCAGTAAGATCAGGTGGATGCTATTTTATTTCCTTCCTTGCTCTATTACAAATGAACTTAAATATACCAAACAACAGGATGTTGTGACATTTTAAGAGCTTGATTCTGTTCCCATTTAAGTAATTGGAAGAAAAATCCCATTAACCTAAAATAGGCAGGTTCAGACCTACCTAAATGACTAGAAACTTATGACAGGGAGTACTTGGAGAGGAAGGCCGCCACATACTTGAGGCAATACAGAAAACGTAGAAGGAAGCAAAGAGATGTCAGGATACAAAACTGTGGTTAGCCAGACAATGATGTGCAGAAGGGCTCTTCTTAGAAGAATATGAACTATTACAGCATCTGGTAGCAGTATAGATTATGATCTGGTAAAAATCTATTTTGAAAGAAGTCTGCAACCAGTCCTCTCAAATTTTGGCAACGAATTTTAAGATTCAGTATGTGCACTACAGTTAGGTTCAACAGGGGCTGAAGAAGTGGTCTGCATGAAGCACATGGTCTTCCTCCTATACATTTTACAAACATTCTTTAAATATTGCAGAATGATCAGCATTTTATAATAAAGGAGAGTCAAATAGCAATTGTCGTGGTTTAAGCCCAGCTGGTAACAAAGCACCACGAAGCTGCTCGCTCAGTCCTCCCACTCCAGCCCAGGTAGGATGAGAAGGAGAAAATACAAAGAAAAGCTCGTGAGTCAAGACAAGGACGTGGAGGGATCACTCACCACTTACAGTCACAGGCAAAAAACAGACTCAGCTTGGGGAAGAAACAAAATCAATTTAATTTACTACCGATCAAATCAAAACAAGGATAATGGGAAGTAAAACCAAATCTTAAAACACCTTCACCCCACCCATCCCTCCTTCCTGGCTCAACCCCACTCCTGCTTCTCTCTCCCTCCTCCCCCCCAGCGGCGCAGGGGGACGGGGAATGGGGGTTGGGGTCAGTTTGTCACACCTTGTCTCTGCTGCTCCTTCCTCCTCAGGGGGAGGACTCCTCACTCTTCCTCTGCTCCAGCGTGGGGTCCCTCCCACGGGAGACAGTTCTCCATGAACTTCTCCAATGTGAGTCCTTCCCACAGGCTGCAGTCCTTCATGAACTGCTCCAGCGTGGGTCCTTTCCTTGGGCTGCAGTCCTTCAGTCACAAACTGCTCCAGCGTGGGCTTCCCCATGCAGTCACAGCCATCTTGGGGGGCATCCCCCTGCTCTGGCCTGGGCCCCTCCCCGGGCTGCAGGTGGGCATCGGCTCCCCCGCTCCCCTCCATGGGCTGGGGGACACAGCCTGCCGTCTCACCAGGGCTGCAGGGGCATCCCCTCCTCCCCCGCTCCTCCTCCCCTCCTTCCTCACTGACCTCGGTGTCTGCAGAGGGGTTCTTCTCACATTCCAATCCCCCTACTCACTCACTGCAGGTTCCCCTTCCTAAACCTGTTCTCCCAGAGGCGCTACCACCGTCGCTGATGGGCTCGGCCTGGGCAGAGGCGGGTCTGACTTGGAGCCGGGGAAGCTTCTAGCACCTTCTCACAGGAGCCACCCTGAGGCCCGTCCCCCGCTACACAAACCCTACCACACAAACCGAAAACAGCAATTAAAAACCTTGAAACTAGGGGCAGGGGGTGGAAGAGATATTTATCAGCGTTAGAGCTAGGAGGAACCTGGCAGGTAAAAAGAATCACAGAAGGATTCTACAGGGCTTTGTTTTCCCATGAAACTCCAACAGAAGGCAAGTTGTTCTCAGGGAGGTTGAAAGGGAAGGCATTCTAGGAAATATTTCAGATGAAACCTACTAAACAGTGGGCATGTGGCCAGAAAAACTCCTCAGGCCAGAAACCAGGCATAGCCAATACA
Source organism: Buteo buteo (assembly GCF_964188355.1). Taxonomy (NCBI): domain Eukaryota; kingdom Metazoa; phylum Chordata; class Aves; order Accipitriformes; family Accipitridae; genus Buteo; species Buteo buteo. The sequence goes on from NC_134171.1 coordinate 47,504,093, forward strand.
TCACCCTCTGCAAACTGGAGCACACAGAAGATCATGAAAGGTTTTTTCTACATGAACTGCACTCATACAAAGAAAAGAAGCATAATAAGCACTGTCCTTTAATAAAGTAGAAAATGGCATCTTTAAGATTAAAACAAGGAAACTGAATTTTCCTTTATATACATAAATATTAAAAAGACCTTTCTGCAAGGTTTTAAAGTAAAGAAGGAGGAAGTGGTGTTTTGCCATTTGAGTCAGTGAAGAAAGGTTACGCTGCAAGTACAAACCTTGAATACAGATTCTGTAGACAGATTATCAGCACAGCTAAAATATTATAGCCCTATGGGTATTTATACCAGAAAGCATCTTTCCCTAGGAATCCTTGACTGGTCATCCAGTCTATAACAGTTTCTAAACGTGACATAATCACCATATTATCCCACAAATCTGCAGTCTAAAAAAACATCTGCAAAATCAGAAGCAGAGTTAGCATGAGGATCCTAGACAAGGAGTCTAATGGGCTAGAAGGAAACAAGTGACAGGATTCAAAATAAAGGAAGCTTACTGGAAGGTACCCACCCTGGTATAAGCTCTTCCCATTTTACCTGTACAAATTCTTATTCTCTCTGTAGTTAACTGATTTTTTGTTTAGTTTTTCCAGGTAACTTGTTTGATACATGTGGGACAAAGTCATCATTCTCTCGAGTATTCAGCAACACAATATGAACACTACCCTTTCTAGACACAGAGCAAACATTTGCCCTTCAGTTTCTTCACAAGGGCTTGATTAAACCAATACAGGCTTCTGGGCATAGGATCCACCCTATGGGTCCTATCTTACTTCAAACCAATATTACTTCAAATCTGTCAATGCTTTTCTATAAAGAAAATCCCTTCTCTTTTAAAACTAAGTAGACTCTACCTCAGTGGGAGGTAATCTCTACTCTTTCCTATTGAGGGTGAGCCAACTGCATAGCTAAGAATGCAATCATCATGGGACCAGAAGGACAGAAAGCAAAAATAATTGAAAATAATTTTGTGGGATTCCTGATATACATGAGGAACCATCAGAACCAGCCACCATGATGTCAAGATGAGGGACACTGTGGGAGCCTGTTGACTAGTTAGAAGTTCCAGACATTAAGCCCAGAGTTGGCTATTTCAGAGAAGGGTCTAAGAGTGGGATACAGGACATCTTGTTGAAGATATTTCCTTCTGCATCTCTTTTAACATCCTTCTGAACAAAAGAAGATCAGCATGCCAAATGGCCTTTTCTCACTGGCACTCTACACATTTGTTTGTTGGGCCCTCTACCACCACCTCACTGCCAATCACCTGGCACCCATGGTTATTTTTCCCCACCGTTCCGTCACCCAAAAGAAGGAATCGTCCCTTTAGCGTGGCTAAAACAGGATGCTTTACCCCCATGTAGATTTTGCAAAAACCTATGAATTCAGCCATTACAGCCAGAAGTGGCACAAGAGCCAAGAATCATCATGACAGTTCATCAACTGAAATACTTAGAAATATATTATTTCACAGATTTTGGTACCAGTAATGATAACACTCCAACCAGTTTAGTAGCTTCTGGTAACTTTAGAGACAGACAAGAAATCAGTATGTCTCGTGATTCACACAAACGCCTGAGACAGCAGAGATGTAGACAGCCACTCTCTTCTCCAGCACTGACCAACCTTTTTCAGCAGTTCTGTCACTGCCTGCAAATATCTCTCCTTTCTGAATGCAAGAGGCCCCTTTGGTCCTTCACAGACTTAGTGCCTCAGCTCCAGGAAACACTTTTCCTGTGATTCTGGATGTAACAGTTTTTTCCTAGTTTAAGGGACTTGCTTCTACTATCTTATGCATTACCCAGACCATCTGAAGACGAGTACCAGCCTATCCCCAAGAGGGCAGTGGTTCCTGAATGTCCATAGGACCCAATGCCCACTGCAGCAGGAATAGTTTCCCAACTGCTATGTGGAAGAACAGATTGACCATTTCTTTTGTCAGCGCTTCCTGTGATACATTAAGGCAACCAAGAAGTAATCCACACTTCACATAAACATGCTTAGCTATCATGGTGATTGGCTGGATGTAGAAATCTAAATAGAAGCATAAATTAAAGCAAGGATGGTGTCTGAAGTTCTGAAATATGGAGGAGAACGTGACTTATCTTACAGAACATCCTAGTAAATTTGTGAGTGACCATATCAGGAATTCACAGACAGGCATACATACATTGCTGCAGAGAGCATATTTAATTTGAGGGGGGAACCACACTCCTTACATTCATGTTTTGTTACTATTTGGATCTGAGTGAATTGTAAAAAAGGCTCTGTAAAAGTCACTTTTAAGAGCATGCAATAAATTTCAGAAACTTGAAAGGGCCATCTGGCCTAATATACCTGCCATCTTAGACAGTTATCTTACTCCTACTTTCCTGCTCTTCCTCCCTGCCCCTCTTTAAACTTCAGTCCCCTTTTTGTTTTCAGAAATAAATCTCAGCGTATCTTCAGCATACCTACATTCTTTGTTTTAATATCACTTCCCACTAATGCCATTAGTTCACTGACTATCATTTGCAATCAAATCTAAATCTTTATTCACTCCTACTTAATAACACAGAAATTTCTGGCCAAGCTGTTCAAAAGCTGTTTCAGCCATCACATATGTTTAACTTTGAGCAGCTCTGCAGTCCTACTGAAATGTCATTAGGGTATCATGTAAGCTGGTTCTGAATTTTAAGTGGGTACTTACTTTCACCACCAAGAAAAGGTGTTTTATTATTTATTAGCTGTATTATGGTTTATTGCTTCTGTGCCATTATGAGTAGGAATGCTGCCTTAGTCACAGCACTGAAAAAAGCAGCCTGATTTTGCAAAGTGCCTAAATGCTTTGGATGCAGCAGATCACCAAAGTTATTTCTAAATGGGATGCTCAGGGAGCGCGTCAGAACTCCCACTCTGAGTGCATGCCCTGGCTGTGGCTTCCCACGTACTGGTGAGACATGGTGTACTCCCCTCTTTTTTACACAAAAGAAAAACCCTGATCAGGTCAGAACACCTTCAACAATTACATGTCATTTTTTTGGCAATATTTTTTATAGTATTTATTGGAAATACTATTGCAAAAAAAATCATCAAGTCCCAAATTATTGGAAAGGGCTTTGCTGAAATGACTTCTTATTTTGAAATAGATTTTATTTCCTAAAGAAACAAAAAAAGTCAAAATTGTAATGAGGATTATTTGGTGCTGTTATTGACATGTTGACATTTTCTGACTGAACTGGAAACACATTTTTAAAAACCTCACTCCTCGTTTATCTCTCTTACACATTAAATAAACAGGAGTAAGAGTATGGTCATTGATGGTCTACTCCTTTAGTCCTTCTCCTTCTATTCCTCCACGATTTACTCCTATCCTCAGGTCTACACAAAACAGAGAACCTGTATGCTTCAGCCTTATGCATGTATGTTCTTTTTCCCTATATAAAGTCCTAGTATTTTCTTTAGTAATACACCAAGCAACCTATATATTAACTCTCAGGAAGATTACTTAATTCATGCTACCAAATATGTTCTTCCCCTGAATTTAATAAATTATGGAAATAAGTGTAATTCTTGCATCTTAGAAACCATGGATTTGCTTTCATATACATCAGATTCTAAAAGCTATAACAATCTGTGGATGAATATAGAGTGAAATAGATTAATAGGTTTATGGCATAAAGAGCAGTCAGTCTATCACTAACCTCATTAACTCAGTTCTCAGTGTCCACGATCATAACAATAATTTCTACTTTGTAGTTCATAATGCTCAGCTTGAATTTTAATTTAAAAATAAAATCTCCATGTGTGCTATATTAATTTCCTTTCAGTCTTACCATAGTTGTCTCTTGAATTGACCCAAAGCTGTTAATGAAGATATTGACTGCAACATCGACTGGAATTCCTTTAAAAAAAAAAAAAAAAAGATTTCTAGTGAACTGCACAATCCAGTAAAGGTACATTACCTTTCATTTAAAGCTCCTTTATAATGGTATCACAATTTGAAATGTTTTTTTATAGGGTCATACAACTCTATCTTTTCAAGTTAGTATATAACAGTTTTCAAAAGCTGTGGTTTTATCTACTTCCATTGAAAGCCAATAGAAATCACAAAAACTCTTTTCAACCTAGTGATAAGAAAACAGAAAAAAAAATAATACTTAGTCCAGAGTGCTAAGCTTAAAGCATTTCACAGATGACAAATTTGAATAATTTTTGAATTCCATGATTTTCTGTTGTCACAGAATGCACAGTCCAGTATTACTTTCACACATGGTTTAATGGATAGAGGTAATTCACATTTCTAGCAGCAGACACTTTTAACTGTCAAGGTCATGATGATGATCTATCATCCCAAATTACCTGTTTATGATTTATGATGAGACGTTTACTTATATTGTAAGAGGATACTTCTTTGTGCAAGTCAAGTACATAACTGTAAAGTATGAATACAGGCAGATAAAAATTGCTGCATGCAGCTTTCACAGCTATCTTGCCTTGGTGCAAGAGAGTTGGAAAGCTGCTCTATTTTACAATGGTTACCAATTTGCCAAGAAAAACTTCTAGAAGCCAGCAGCTGTGAGGTTATTAAGATGGCCTGTATTTTTTCCTCTTTTCCACAGCCAGGATTCCTGTAGTTGAAGAGGGATGGGGTGACAGCTGCTACGTTCGCCCTCTGTCACCCTGCGGGAACTGATTGGCAGTCATTTAATCTGGTGTTAACAGAGAGTTATCACGAAGCAAGGAGAAGTGGCCTGATGGTTGTGAGAACTAATTATGGTCCACTAGTTTTATTTAGCACCTATATGTTGAGTGTCAGTATGTACATTAGATGCATGTATCTGATCTCATTTACACTGTTATGAATACTTAATTTAGTGGTTTCTTCCTATTTTCAGCAACAAAAGAAATATAAGAATATATGAAGACTATTTTCACAAAGTAAATACAGTACAAAGTAATATATGACTCATCTTATAGTTTGCTCATCTGCATAAAATATTTTGGTGTACATTTTACATAAATTCAAACTCATTCTCTTGGTTCACCAGAAAGTCACTAAGATAAATTTCACTTTTTTTCAGTTAAATCAGTTTGTGTTTTGTTGGGTTTTTTTAAATCAGACCAGTTAAGTGTGATGCTTTTGGTTATGCAATAAGCATAATACTTTGTTTAATGCCTGATGTGTGTGACAGAGCACCCACCACAACACTAGTAGCCAAGAGTGTACTATCTCTTCCAGTTTTGAATAGGAAGTGCCATCCAAGAAAGTCACTCATGTGTGAGGAACATTTCAACATGGGCAAACCACTTGTCAGAAAATGTTCTTTTTCTTCCACCTTCCTGTGAGTTAACATTACATGTCCTCCCTTCTCCTTCTGTCCTCATTCCTACCAGACTGCCAGCAGGGTTATCAAAAATATAAAGAAATCTGCAACATGCTTTGTGATTACAAGCTGATCATGCTGAAGAACAGGTAGAACAGAGGCTGGACATTTATTCTTTGTGACAAGGCTCCGTGCTGAAAACATATAAATATGATTCTACAGAAAATCAGAAAGAAGCAGGAAAATTGCTGAGAACTGAGTTTAATACATTTATAAAACTCAGTGAAACAGAACATCTGAAAATGGTCTCTTCAAAAGCACAATAAAGATTATAGATTTCCAAATTTCTCAAACTATTGATATGCATGTTAAAATATCTCTTAATGTACATTTAATTAAATGTAAGTTTTAAAATGAAAGAACTGATGTATGTAAACTGCAGTGTCTGTAATGCAATAAAATTGTCTATGTCTTTTTCCAGCAGGGAGATAATCTAATTCCTGGGAAGTGTAACTTAGAGCTGTATGAGTTATTAGAGGTTTTGCAGAGAATATGTATTCCAACCTTTTCTGCATATGTAAGGAAATCACATTTGCCTACCTGGAAGATTCCTACATCTGACTACCAGGGAGATGTTTTAAATTTAGAGAAAGTGTTTAAATTCATTACCTATTTGAAACCCCAAAGTGTGTAAGCTGTATTACTAACATATCTTTAAAGGATTTAATAACTGTATGGTTTCCAAATAGTGATATTGCTGATCCTAATTTTATAAAGTCATCTTAAAGGATGTCTATAGAGAATTTCGATGTTTTAAAATACTGTAAAGTGGAGATAACACTAAAGTCTAACTAAAATGTAGGGATAAAAAGACATTTAAAAAACTTATTCTATAAAGTCTAATTCTATTTTTAAAAAACCTTTTATAAAATAATAGTAGTAGTAGTAATAATAATAATAATAATGATAATAAAGCATCACATACTATTATGATCATGAAATCCTAACATATTACCTTTCAGCTCAAAAGGTTAAGTACCTTCTGCAGTTTCACACTATCTAGGGAAATTTCCATTTTAAAAAAAATACAATACAGAAATGTAGGTTGTGAATATTATCTCTATATAAATTTTCTAGGTGTGAAAAGAGCAAACGTTAAATTCTAAAGATTAAAAAAAAGGCTGAAATATCTGACAAACCTTTGAAATTAGGCCTTATCCTGGGATCATAACTGAGCAATAGCCTATTCAAGATATTGCTGGTAGAATTAGCAGGTACTCTTGCAAGGTCTTCAGCTGATTGTTGGCTGTAAAAAAAAAAAAGTGCATTAGTTACTATTAAGACAGAAATAACTGTGTGCTTAAACTTAAGTCATTTTAAAGTCATGCCATAAATGCCATTTCACAAGCAAAACAGGTTCGGTATTTCATGTTCCACACTGGATAGCCTTCTTTTCCTTGTGATGGTTCAGTATTTTTCAAGAAACTATAACAAACGCGAAAGCTCTCCTATATAGCTTTAACTGTTAAACTTGGAAGTAAATAAACTGCAATTCACTAATTGTTCCCTTCCCTCCTAACATAAATATCCAGAGGGACATGATTTCTTCATCAGTAGAAAGCAGCCACCTGGACTATTTTTAGTGACTGTCAGATTAGGAACATAAGTAAACTGACAGCCACTTCATAGGTGCCAAACCATGCAGAGGCTTTTGGCAGTCTCCTGCTCTCGCATGCCAGCGCCAGCTATTCCACCGAGAGCTGGAGCCATTGCATAATCTCCTTGTCAAGTGCTAATAAAAGCATTTTTATGGAAAACGAGGCCTTGGACTCTCCTCTGATTTTGCAGGGGGAATTTAAACATCTCCATTTACCTTGCTGTTATTGTGCTGGGAGTTAAAACCATTGCTAAAATTAAAAAGAACCTGTGACAGGTAAATGTAACTACAAGAGTAACATGAAACTGAGTGTAATAAAAAGAAATAAGGGTGCATAAGTCCCCACCCCATGTACTTTAAGCACCTAGCAGGCTGATAATGTCATGTAAATGAACTTGTATGTTGTCTGTAGAAGCTGTTCAGTGGTGTTTTCTGATTTTGAATCCTGTCTTGTAATCACTTTTCCATCCTTTTTATGACAACTACTCTGCTGACTTTCTGTCATTATAATTTAGTAACCAAAATGCCATATAAAAATAAGACAAACACCCTACAGAGGCATAAGTCATATGCATCAACACTATTACCTCTAGCAAACAAATGTATGAAAATATTTTTTAAAATTATCCAGTTTATTTCCCAAATGTTTTCCATAATCAGTATCAGCTGTCATTGCCTCCTTCACCCTGCTTAATTTCTTTTTTTCATTATTCTTTCTTATATCAATGTCAGCTTGACAGACCTATGGGTTATTCTTTATAACACCTTGGTTCACTGCTAGTTTTCTTCTCATCCTTCAGTTTCCTTCATGTCCTCTGGGACTTCTGTATTATCCAAACATTTACTGAAGAAAATATTAACTCTCCAAAAGGCTTTTGGCCAGTTTAAAAAAAAGAGTTGCATGAATGTATCAGACCTCCTGATTTTAAGATGTCCAATTATAGTAGCATCTTCCTCATTGACTACTGGGAAATAAATTAATTCATTAATAACTGTCACCATTGCATGATATCACTATTTGATTGAAGATCAGAGACGAGACCAAATCCTAGCCCTTGCAGAGCTTTTATGAATAACCCCACCCTTAAAATCAACTGTTTTAACTCAAACCATAAGGGAAACAACAGGAGCAAATGAACAAGATCTGCTGCCTTGGTAGCACTTACTATGCCTTCACAATGAGATTTAATCTACTCAGTTAACATTTAACAGCTAAAATATTTATAAATAGAACTATGAAGGAGTTACCTATTATTAAAAACTTGTCAACCATTTATGAAAACATAACTGCATTCTATTCTCTAGTCTCCTTGATACCCTTTGAGCATTTTATCCTTCAGAAACAAAATAATCAGTTTTCTGTTTTCCCTATTGTATTCAGGATATTTCTGAAACCTAAAGCTGCACATCTGTTCAACTATTTGTTCATATTTGCTTGACGTTATACATGAAGGAGAAAAGTATATCTAGAGTCAGCTTCGATGGTAAATAACCACTCAACCCTCCTTGAAATTTCGGACTACCCACCAGTCATTAGCAGGATTAGTATGAATTCTGAAGGCTACCCAGAGATACAGCTACCAAAAAGTGTGTATCCATGAGTATAGTTTAAACTATAACATACAGGACAAGAAAAAATTGTACAGTGGCTGCAGTATATAATTCCCCAACCATCTCTTGCAAATGCACTAAATCCTCTGTGGTATTTAACAACCACACAGGTGAACTACTTGTTCTGTCAGAACTTATCCAGAGATAAATGGTCCACTAATAACACAAGAAATTTTTTACTTTTAGTAACGTATGTGAAATTCCACTAGTATGTCCTTATTCCGTGGACAATAAACCTCTGTTAATTTAATATAGAGGGATTAAACAGCAATAGGTGTTCTAACCCCTTCGAATAATTGATAAATTCACCTTCAAACAATTCTCCCGGGGTTGTGTTTATAGCTTTTAATATTTGACTTCGATTTGGATCATTATGCAAAAGAACTAATTTATTTCCTGAATTGGTCCGGCAGTTGGACTAGATGATCATTGTAGATCCCTTCCAACTGAAATATTCTATTCTATTCTATTCTATTCTATTCTATTCTATTCTATTCTATTCTATTTCTGTAATTTTGAAATTTGTGTTCAGTTTTCAGCGATGACCTTTACCAATGAACAGGTTGCTACAGAAATATCATAAACCAGCTTTGTATGCTTTTCTTGCAGTTACCACTAATTGGACAATAGGAAAACTTAAAGTTAAATGTTAAGATTATTTTCCATTTTGTAGCAGGAACACGACAGAAAAGAATGTTCATTTAACTATTAAAAAGGCAGGCAAACACTCTGTACACTATTATATCTGATACAAAAAGGTTCATGGCATTGCTTCCTTACAAGTCACACATCTGAACATCTAAAATATCTACATCAGATGCCTACAGAAACTATATAAAAGGAGGGTCTCCTTAACACAGGCAATAGGATTTCTTTCTAAATCATATATGCCCAGTATTAATGAAATATCAAGACAAAACCAAACAACTAATGAACAAAAGTAAATCCTATTTTTTCTTTAATTTCTGCTATGGATTATACAAAGAAGTTCATTAAATAGTGATGATGGTAATCAGAACCACATAGGATAACATGGACACATCAATTAAATACAGATGCTTCTAAAATGCAAAGAGGAAAAGAGGAAAAAAGTCTAAGAAATTAAATGAGTGAGCATCAAACAGCAAAAGAAAGCCAAATAGAGCTGACAGGTTTATTTGTCTCTTCAAGTACGAGGAATAAGGTGGTAGTTTTGTGAGATCCGAGTTGCACTGCAGAAATATGTTAATACAGATATCTGCTCACGCTGTTTATTCAAAGGTCATCCATGAATTAGGCAAAGGAGTTTTACTGCACTGGAAAGACAGTGATGGGAAGAATGGGCAGCAGTACTGCTTTCTGGTAAAGAACATCATGATCACATCTTCCGCAAGTTTTTGGGTAGTGTTTTGAACTCATACAAGTGTAATGCACACACTTTTATCCTCATTTATATAAGAACCAAGTGAAATACAATAGCATTGGCTGTTCTGAGTTGGGAGAAGCAGCACAGAGAGTCAGTAATTGGTATTTTTTAAAGGTGACTTTGAATGAATTGGTTAGAATAGCTACTGGAAAAAAGCTCTGCTGAGTGCCAGTTATATTTTTTACCGTAGTCTTTTACAGCATGCTGTCATTGAACTGCCATCATTGAATAGCACTCATGTGACTAAACATCGTCACAAGGACTGGATTTCCTTCAGAGAGCCTTGCTGATCAAAATGCCTAAATTTCACCTGCAAATCAATACATCATATGTGTAGCTTTTGGTGAGTTAAGAGGTTATGCCACTTTCAAAGTGACAGATGAGCAGAATGACTTAACGAAACAGTGAATGGGATGGGGTCGGTGCTTGGAGAACAGGTTGGGACTACTCATGCCACAAAGATATTTACCTAAAGCCACTACCACCCCGGCTTAATTGGCCGCTCTGGAATGAATTAACAATAGGCAAATCCATAGACTACATAAGAGAAAAAGAATTTGAGCTGAGATCTCCCTTCCTAAAAGAAGCTGTACTTCAATTTGCTGAATGCTATCTGACTCCCTTATAACAACACTCACACCAGTTGAGAAGTTACTTACCAATTTTTCTTATTCAACCTACAATTTTCACATTTCTGAAAAGCTGATAACTAGCCCAAAATTTCCCTTAGATTTCCACCAGTTGCAGTCTGTGTTGTAATTTTAATACATTTATTTCAACTTGCGTTGAATGTATGCGGAGCTGCTGGAAAGCATTAAGTGGAAATGCAGTAGCATTCTTCATAGTAATTGATGAGTTCTAAGCAAGATATGGTAAATACCAAAGGGCAAGGGAACAGAACTCTCACATCTGCTATAAAGGGAATTTAAAAGCAAGTAATAGTAATAATTCTTGCCTTAACAAGAATTTTGCCCCCCAAAAAATTTTGGAAAAAAACCCCAAAAAACAAAGCCAAAGAATGATTTCTCTTTTTCTGCAAAGAAAGAAAAAACAAACAGTATTCTCAAAAGTGTTTTCACTTCTACAAACAGTGTCCTCAAAAGCCAGAAAGAAAACAAATACAGTTAGTCTTTCAGCATAATACCTGTGTGTGATATGACTAGCCTCTCTCTGGTGTTTGGGAGGTTACTTCTGGTATCACTGACGAATAAAATAATGACTTTAAATACTGTATTTCACAGGACATGCAGTAAGGTGTCCATCTCCTCTTCCACTGCAGGTCTACACATTTTATCACTGCTTTGAAGAACATGATTAACATTTTCAGCTGATGGCAACGGATAATTATTTTCATAATTCACTAATCAAAATCCAGAAGTTTAGATAAGCAGATATGCATGGCAAAAGGAAGCATATATTACACTTGGTTTGAAATTTATATAGCTTCGTTACATTTGTGTTAAGCAAATGTGTCAGAAGACATTATATCTCTATGGGCTGTCACGACATTTAGTCTCAGAGCTCACTGAAGTGAGCTTACACTGAGTCCTTATCACACACAGTGCTACAGAAGGATGACTGGAGAAAAGAATATAAATGATATTCTGCACAAGTGGGAAGGAGAAGCTTCGCTGTTGTATTCATTCACCTACTGCCCTGATCCCTAGTCTTAAGATCAAGATCCCATTATGCTGAAGAATCTCTAATTTTAGATGAGAACATGAATATACTTTTTACTTATGGCATGACAATCAGGAAAAAAAAAAAAAAGGCATGTCACAGGGATGTATTCACATGCCATTTCATAACACACTGCAGTCCAGACAGTCAGGTTGCGTGCTTATTGTATTGTTGGTGTTTGCTTAGAGCACATAGCTTGGATAATCTAGCATCAAGCTTTGCCTGCATAGTTTTAGATTACTGTCTGACAGATAAAAATACATACTCCAACTCACACTGTTCTGTTATCTCCAGCAAAATTTCCTATATAATGCTGAAACAATAGATTCTAGTACAGTTTATCTAATCTATGTGATGGAAACTGACATTTTAGTCATAAAACATGGCAATGTATATCTGAGAATGATAAAAATAAGTTTGGGGAAACACAGTACCTGTCATCTCACCATATACTGTAAGTGCTATTTCTCTGATATAAACAATCAGTGTTCTGATTTGCAGGCATTTGATTTTTGGAGTGCAATAACTCAAAGCACAAAACCAGGTTAATACAAATCAAAGAGCTACTATATAATTCTTCTGAGTGACGTCTGTGATCTCTAGTATGCCTAATAGCTACGTTTTCAAACCGTACCGGATGACATCTCCATTACTAGGGAGGATAATTACAATGCCTCCAAAGCAAAGTAGTATCACTCAAATTACATTAAAACTATGGAACTCTGAATAACTGTTTATGTGTCCTCACAAATGTAGCTGACAGCTAAACACCTAAAATTAGATATGTAACCTCAGTACCTAAATTTGGAGGTAATCCAGTGTGGTGAACAAAGAGAAAGGTTCCTTCATAGCAGAAGTTGAAACAGAAACCCAGACTGGGCACCTCAAATTGTGAACCCTGAATTGTGGAGGTGAAATAACTCATCTTTCATCTCCTATTGTAGACAGACCAAAGAACACAGTCTCCTAATGTGGGCATGTAAGCAACCTTCCTGACGTTGCATCGTGTGAATAACTCAGTTAGTGTCACTAATTCAGTCCTTGTCTAAACCTCTAAGTCCAGCTTTGGTTTCACACTCAGGATTGCCAGGGTTGGACACCTTAAGGGGTGTTTATATGGTAATCTGAAGTGCCTTGTTATTCTCTAAACTTGAGAAAAGCAAGCTGATTTATCTGCCTGCCACAGAGATGATAGCCCCCAAACCAGTAGAACCAGGTCAGTATGGTACTTCATCCAGCCTGACTAGTACTGCTCACAGCAAGCTCACAGCAATGCTTCCTTTTCTTAAAATTAGCTAGTTTGCTCCTATCTTAGGCACTTCTGCATCCTACTGAAGTTACCATCTAAGCGACCTTTGTGCATAACGGGCGTCTTGCTGTATCCTGATACTGCATGCAGACATGAAACACGATGAGCATTCAGATGTCTAAGCAGAACCACAGACTTTTTAAAAATAATTTATCCACATCAGTTCCTTGTCCCAGTCTTTCTTCAAAATGAGGTAAATACTGAGACAATGCATGGATCTTAGTAAAAGCCAACCACCTTGTATGGTGGTATAAGCGGAGATATAAGTGGAAAGTGTAAGTGGAGATACATCCTATATAAGATCCATTTAGTGGAGCTGAGAACAGAATTTAGGCCTATGGTTTTCTTTGTGCTTAGGTTTAGGAGGTGTAATTTAACCAGCAGATCCAAGTATTTTCTCAGTCTGGGGGTTGTATATGAAATACAAAGTCTGTAACTTTACCACACGATTGTAGCATCTCAATCACTATAGTGTTCAGAATGGAGTAAACACTGCTCGCTGAGAGGATTACTGAACAACAACCAGCCTACCATGCTTAATTACTGTTTTACAAAATAACTTAGGTTTTGCTTATATAGCTTTATCTTTTACTCCCCAGTGCATTTATCAACTGTGAATACAAATTCCCAAACCTCCTGGAATGTGGCCCTATCTGTCCAGGATCATGGCCTTCCATGAGGGTTACATGCTACAGAATAATTAAACCATTGACCAACTGCTGTTACTATGGGGCAAAAGAATTTTTATAGGAACCACACCCGGGCTCTGCAATGTACTTATCTTCAGAATGACTGTGAGATGTAACTGCCTCCAGAACCAAATTCAGGCTTGTCTTTCAACTTCAGTCCTTCTTCTCCCACAAACTGTATCAACCCTCCCATCATACCTACAAATGAGAATGTTCACAAACTATCAACAGTGTCTTCTACAAGATGGGAACGAAGACAAAGATGATTCCACTTTCCCACCATTGACGTTCAGGGGATGATCACATATTACAGATAGAAAGGCCATGTATACCCAAACGCTTGATATAATTTAAAAAAGGTCTGTGGGAAGGTGGAGAGGATCCAAGATACAAGACACACTTTGAACTTCTTTAGTCTTTGTGGGAAGAGCGTGTCAGAAGCTGACAGTTAACCAAGAGAAATTTTAGGACAGACTTTCATACAACTCTATGTTTTAAACACATCAAAGGCTTTTTTCCCCAGTTCCACTGTCTTTTGCTGTTATTTTTTAAAAGAAGCTGTTTATTGAACCTTGGCATCTGTGACCTTTCTAAGCTTCTGCCCTGGCAGATGGCACAAGCCATGTTTTCTGGAGGGCTTAGAGGGCCATTTCACAGTTTTTGAAGTAGCTGATATGCTTTATTGAATACAAGCCAAAATATGATTTCTACTCCTGCTTTATGGGTAAAAAAGTCTCTATAGGTATCATAGAGAATTTAGTTAATCATCTACATGGATATAAATCTCCATGTGGAAAAACACATAAAGGTGAGGAGGGATGCTATTTTAAAAGGACAGTCTTGCTATCCAGATAAAAGAATGAGATTTAGTGATTGAGGTTGTACTCTTAGCATTGCCATAGCATTAGAGATGCTGTGGGATCTTCAGAAATGAACATCGTGCAGGTGAACAGCTGAGTCATACTAAAACTGTAATTAACAGGGATAGGTGTGATTAGGAGCACAGTTGTAACTGATTTTGTTAGCTGCTATTTGACACTCTATGCCTTCTCTAACACTGTCATAACTAAACTTCCCTTTCCTTACAATTTCATTTGTCTAGAGATCTTGCAAGTAGCTTTGAGCAGAGACCTTCTGGGCTACTAAGTATTGTGGGGATAACAGCAGAAGCTCAAACTTCATAAAAAACCTGAAGTATTTATCATGACTTAACGAAAGGAAAAACATTTTTCAGCAGTACTCTTAAAAAAGTCACAGCAAAGTGTCCAACATATTTACCAGAAACAGGTGTTATGAGGAATTATGAAGTTAGTAAGAAGTAACAGAGGTAATACAGCTGATGGGTAGTCTATGATCAAGAAAGAGATCAAGTGACTAAATCCATCTATAGCTATACTGAAATCATCTGTATTCAGTATAGTGAATTTCAAAATAAGCTTTATTAACAGAAGACTGTGATCCACAAAATTTTTAATTTTTTTCTTGAAGAGGTGGACCTGTTCGTGTTTCTTTTTTTTTTTTTAATATATTTTCCATGGAGACAAAAGGCAAGACTTTTGTTACACTAAAGCTTTATATTTTATTGCACTATGCATCTGTGGAAGCCAGCTTCTCAGATTTATGCTGCAAAACTCCCTGTTATAGGATTTTAGCCCTAATATATCAATTTCTTTGTTAATCAGCGAACAATCAGGAATCAGAAACAAGTATAATTACTCTGTGTTTCATCTGGAAAGTCTGAGGTAAGAAGGAAAATGATCTAAATGTAAGATGTAAAATCTTACATCTGTTCTAAGCAAATATTACATCAAATAAGAACCAAATGATTAAGCATCAGCTTCATTAAAACCCTTGATAAAAAAGCTGGGAAAAACAGTTTCAGAAATAAATGAAAATCAGATGGCCAATCAAGCCACTATCAAACAATGCACTGAGAAGTACAGCATTATGAATAATCACAAGTAAGAGGTTTTCTAAGATACAAAATAGCTTTCCTAATTGAAGGAAGCAAGTATCTGCTTATGAGACAATAATGAACTTTTTATTGGGTTTCTAATCAGTTTGTTTCCAGCTTGTTCTAATAGTAGTTAACATCATGCCAGAGGGGCACATTTGGCGAAAGGCTTGTATTCTGGAGAGCCATAAAAGGAAAAGTTCAAGTATGCTCAGTTTTCATACAAACAAATTCATGCTAAAGTCCCAAACCAGTCTTATAACCATCCATTTCTTAACATCAAACTAAGGAACTCAGGCAGTAACATCAGATTCAGTATAAATCTTTCCTGGAAAATTATTTGCATACCTTTGAATTTCATTATAAAGCTTGTAAAGAGAAGACTGTTCCTTATATAATTACTAAGGGGTTTTGTTCTCCTGAGGGGGTAAAATTTAGCTTTCACATGTTGTAAGGAAACAAAAAGCAATAATTCATTACAATCAAGCTTTAAATTATATTGGACCAGTAACCAATGTAAATTAAAGGTAGATTAAGATTTTAACTTATAAATGTATGTTTTCATTAGGAATTTGTACCAATCGATTTTATACATTATGAAAAATCCTGCTTTTTTTCTTTAGAAAAGATACAAGGCATTCTTCTAAAATATTTCTTTTGTGCTTTACTAGTAAATTTTTCATTCAACCACTTTGAGACTCTTTTTGGTCAACCCTTATGGTGTCAGTTATTTCCCACTCCACTGCATTGTGTTTTGGTTTGTTTCTGAGGAAAGATTCCTTACTTTTTTTCCACAGGATATTAAGAGTACGCAGCCTTTTTTATAACACAGAGGGTCACCAAGTCAAGAGGTTTTGTGAATGATTATGAAAAAAATGCTGATGAATGAAAGTTTGCCATCAGTAGCCTGAGTTAAGAGAGCATTAGATAATTTCTCTGCAAGACAGAACTGACTTTCATTGCTCATTCACATGAGAGGTCTTCTAGATGCCAGCCACAAAAACAGCAGTCCTGCAGCCCTGCTATTACAAGTGGTTGTCTCTCAAGCTGTGAACCTCAGCCAAGTAAGATATAGACAACTTGTTCATTATTCAGAAAATCCAACAGGGCTTACGCTACAACAATTAATTCTAGCTAGCAACACTGCACACGTGATACATCAGACAAATACTGGATTCCGCTAGTATTTTCGCAGAAAGCTTCAACTGGCTGGAATGTAAAAGTATCACTTCAAAAATTACAGCATTTATTCAATGCTTTTCAAGTATATTGGTGGCAAATGACATCATAATTAATGGTTGTAACGTCAACTGATATCAAAAAGAACAGGGTACCAAGAAATACTGTGCTTGAGAGAAAAACAAAGAAAAAATCCACCCACTTATCAAGATAAAATTACATCAATGTTTTGAATTCTAATTAAGACCAAGTCAAGAACAGGGGGAAATGCTGGCTGCTTCAGTGAGATGATGGAAGATCTGGATTCAGTTCCCAGCTGTGTAACTCTGTGTAACTCTTCCCTGCTGATGCCTGTCCTGGGAACTATGACATTTCTCCCCTTGCTACAAATCTTCATGGTAGCTCAGACCAAAAGCTCCATTCAGAGCTCAACATAACTATTCAAATGGGACAGAATAGGTAGGAGTCATTTCAGATGAGTCATGATCACATTTGAGACTTGCCTCTTACAGTATTCAAATCCAAGGATACATCTCATTTTTTAGGGTTGATATAAAAAAAGAATGAAAGCACTCACCATACGTATAAACTTTCTAAAAAGTTTGGGTTATAAATAAACATCACTGTCAATATTTAAATAGAGTTCGAACTTTAAAAAGTATTATTCAAACATTGCTTCTGTCTTGTTATTCTTTTTTTTTTTTTAGCTTGGAAAAAGTCTGTTAATGTTGAATGGCCAGTCTCATCTTCCAGTCGTCTTCTTTTATGGTCAAAGAATAAATGTGTTTAAATTTGTCTAAACAATTTGATCATTTCAGACACAGAGCTTTTCTACACTTATTGCCAACTTACTATATTCCATCAATCTTCTCCTCAGATATTTACACCATAACACTAAAGAGATGAGCAAGACTAGCCAAGAAAATGACAAAAAAGGTGCTCACAAATAAAACTTTTGCAATGACCTATGGATCACAACCTAAAACGCGACAGGCATTATAAAGAGGGAGTATTTTTAACATCAAGTAATCATAGGTATCCAGAATACATTCTCTATTCAACTGGGCAATCACAGATTTTAATTTCTGTATTTTTACAGAGACATTATTCCATAAGGGCATGCTTTGTAGCAACAATCAATCCACCTCCATAAATGTTATGTAAATCATTGACAGAACATGCTGAAGACCTTAGTTCTATTCAACATGCAATAAGAATATGTGTAGGACAAGCCTTCTCTTACAGAACTAAGCTAACCAGAAACTGAATTTCAGTACGACAGTTTTGCATCCTCCTTGCTTTTCTCAGTACACCTGCAACACGATGCTAGACAGCATAGCACTATGGGACTACATTACATGTCCCATTAATAGCAAGACACTGGGTTGGAAACCCCCACAAAGAAGGAAACAATTTACTATGGCTTAGATTTTTCCTTTCATTAAAACAGAGGACCTGCTGCAGAAGAAACACACACAGTGATGGAACTTAGCTATGATGCTGGTCAAACCCTCTTCCTCCCATTCCCACTCCAAACCCCATTCTTTCAGCAGAAAGCATCACCTTCTACTTCAATTGTCACATAATTTCCACTGTTAAAAATAGGGCAGGACCACCATCATACAAAAGCATAAAAGAAACAAGGAACATACGAGGGACATAGATATTGCTTCTTCTTCCCCTTTCCTTTCTTTGAAGACTTCTCTTTGGAATAGACTTCTTCAACCCATAAGGAGAACGAGATGAAAAAGAAAACTGCTAGTAAGAACTTCATCTTGAAGATTAAGCTTCAGAGAAACCTTTGGTCTGTGGCAAAAGAAAAGAAAGAAGTTTATGTTAAAAGGGCTAGATATGGCAAATGGGAACACATACCTACAAAAAGTAAACAAATGGGTTTGGGTTTTGTTTTCAAAAGTTTCAGCTTAGTTGCCTTGGGAGAGAGAGTCTGTTGAGCTGTACCTCTTATATGCAAGCAACTTAGGCAATTTTCTGAGAGTCAAGCAGCTTCCCAAAGTTAAGAGACTGGCAGCGAGGAACAGATTTAAGTGCAAGTTTGCTCCAGTGTGTTTAAGAAGTAAACACGATGTCCTTCAAAGGCTGTCTAACTCAAAATCCACAGAAACTTGGAACAGAATTCCTCACCAAAAAGGGTCATGTATCAACTGCATTAAATACGGTTAAATGTGACCAACCAGTCATCTAACAAGGCAGGGAACTGCAAGCCCTCTATGACCTTGCACAGATAAAATAGCAATCATGCTATCTCATAGCGCTAGTTATGAGAAAGGCTTGCAAATTTAATTTTATGCACAGAATTTAAACACAAATTACTATTTTGCAGGAAGTATTCTCGCTGCGGGGCCAGCACTGAAAGGGCCTTGCAAAGATGACTAAATGCAACCCATAATAATGTGCTTTATTCATCGTGTTCAGTTTAATATTCTAACTTCTCACATGCAAAAGTGTGTACCCCAAAGGCCAGGAGCTGAGTTTGTGTTCGGCCAGATTCGGCCCCACCTTGCCCCCAGTCGCAGCCGCACGACACCCCGGGCATTTTCCATTTGTTTCCCATCCCACAGATAATTCCCAGGCGCGTCCCTGGGCCAGCGGAAACCTCGCAGATGCGCAGCACCAGCTGCATTCTCCACTTTCCTTTATATTTTCTCTTTTAATTCGTCTCAAGGAGCAGTGGCCGCCTCTCTCTCCCTCCCTCTACCTCCGGGAGCCACCGAGATGCTTCAGCCCCCCCCGGGAACCGCAGACACCCCCCCACCCCCCCCCACCCCCCCCTCCGCGCCGGTGACGGTCGCCGAGCTGCCCCCGCCGTCCCCTACCCCTCGCCCGGCCTCCTCGCCTCCCCGGCCCGGTCGGAGGCCTCCCACCGGCCCCAGCACCGGGGAGGGAGCGGCCTCCGTGCTGCCGAGCGCTGCCGGCGCACGGCGGGGAGAGCGTGAGGAGAAACCGAGCGGGGCTCCCCCACACGGCCCGCTTCCCGCCCCCCACCCCGAGCCCCGCCGCCGCCTCCCGCCCCGGCCCCACCGCCGCGGCCGGGCCCCGCCGCCACCGCCGCTGGCCTCGGTGCTGACGGGGCCTCGGTGGCTGCCGCCCGGCGGGAAGGGAGCTCCCGGGCCGGACCCTTGCACCCACCCTCCCCACCACACCCCCACACATCCCCCCCCCGCCACACACACACCGCGATTAAAGCCTGTGGCGACCGGGCAGCCGGCGGCGAGCCATCTCACGGCCCTCTACGGAACGAAAGCGCGGCTCCTCCGGCGGCCGGAGCGACTCCTTACCTCCCACGGTGCTCTTTTTTCCGCGGCCAGTGAGCATGTGCGGTAGCCTCGGCGCGGTCCTCGCCCAGTGAGCATGTCCCGACCGACCGACCGACCGCACATGGGCACTGGGAGAGCGGCGACGCCGGCGGCGGGAGGGCCGGGGCGGGGAGGGGGGGGTGCCGGGGGGGGGGGAGCGGGGGGAACCCCCGCTCCCCCCCCCCCGGCACCCCCCCCTCCCCGCCCCGGCCCTCCCGCCACCGGCGATGGGTCAAATTAAGTGTACTACACGGGTGGACGCTTTCTGCGAGGTCCCGTAACCCTCATCATCGGGCTTCATAGTGAAGCGTTGCTGGGGTTTGGGCTATAAAATGGCAGGTCCAAAAGTGAAGGAGGTCGCCTCTGCTTCGGCGAATGAGGAGCGAGCGAGCAGGCGACCTGGCCCGCGCGCCATGGCGGGCAGCAAGCGGCGTGTCGGTTCTGTAAGGCCCAAATGTCGCGTACCCCTCAGCTCCACCTTCTGAGCAACGTTCCTCTCCTAACCGAACTATGGACACGCTCTGAACGTAATCCCACGCCCTTCAGAATTTGCTGCTGCCATATATATACACACGTGTGTGTGTGCGCGCGTGCGTGCGTACACATACATGCATGCGGATGCAAAAATCTACAGCCACGGGTCAGTTTAAGACGACAGGTCTCTCAGGACAGGGTTTTCCAGCTCAACCACAGGAACTTGCAAGTGGAACAAAGTGAGTTTGTTTCCTGAAACAGAAAGCAAAGCCCAGAGGCTTCCCATAACACTGTCAGCGAGAAGGTAAGCTTATTTTTTCAAAACCCTTCTGAACTTCATCTCAGGAATAGAAACCAGGCTGCTGTAGTTGTTCTAGAAGGACTGGCATAGACGAACAAAAGGAACAAATGACTGTCGGCACCGGCAGCTTGAGCTACTGCAGCCACAGCAGTTCTGCACGCTGCTTCCCGCAGCCGCCCAGCCCAGCTGCTTGTTGCCTCCTCTCGTACACAAAGCACCTAATCGCCTCCTTTGAGCTCTCTCAAATCCACTGGCATTTGCAAGTGCCTCCTGATGTAGCTACGGTTGTGATGAATATTTGCAGTAACTCAACAGGACAATGCATAAAATAGAAATGAATTCCATCCGCCCCTCAGGTTCACATTAAATAAGAGCATACAGCTAATATCTTTCTATGACTAATAAAAGTGAGATATATGTGACAAAGTCAAGAAAAGGGAGCTGCTTTGGTAAGATACCTTTAGTATCTTTAGGTGTATCTTTAGGTGTCTTACACCTCACAAATAATATCAAACGGTACAAGAAATATTTCAATAAGCCTTGATTTTTTTTCATGCACTGAAATGGAATAGGTGTCAGCTCTCAAGCAAGTGCTGGCAGTGAAGGGTCTGTGGGAAAAGGCCTCTCCTCCCGCCTCTCACCATATAAAAGCTGGCCAAGGTCGCAGGCAGCTGCTTTCTTACCTGGCAGCACCTTCTTGGCAGGCCGGCAGGGACAGAATAATCACGCTGCTCACGCCACCCCCTCGCTTGGCACTTGCTGTCATGCGTGCAGGACGTTGAAGGACAGCCCGCACGCCATTCAGATGTCCTACTGCAGCGCCAGCCGACCTAGCAATGCCCAAATGGGAAGGACTGGGGAAAAAAAGCCTCCTATAAAAGCCTTGTACCAGCAAGCTGGTTGATCACGAGTAATGGGCCGCGTTCTGCTGATTGGTTTTGGTGATGTTTTGTATTTCAGAGATCCTACTGAAGAGAAATAAGTGAATAAAATAGAAGTTTTACTAGTAAATGAATGTATAAGGGCAGACCCGCTTCTGTCTCAGCATTCATTGTATTTCAGAGTGCAGGGGTGCACTTGGCTGTCTTTCCTCTGCTTGTAACTGCTGCTGTGTCCACTGCTGAAAACATCCAACCATGTTCACTTCTCTGATTCAGGAATAATTCCCAGGCATTCCTGATCTTAGACATTATCCTGATCACTAGAAAATAGTTGTGTAAACCATATGCAAAATACAACAAGACTTTTCCTAGTGATCAGCCCAGAGGCATCAGTCCTTTCTTTAGTTTGCAGTAGTGGAACGTGGAGATCCGAAGATCCAGCAGTCCCCCTCTGCTTTTCAGTCACACAAACGATACTTTGTACCTGTATAGGATAGAATTTCTTTGGTTTTATTGCTCTTTTTAGTCTACTTTCTTAAGGTAATGAGTTTTGTGTAACAACACTCTGTATGTGTGCATGTTTCAAACAGCTTGTTGCAAACTTTTGATTTTTTTCAACTGATTGATACCACTTTAAAAAAACAACAACAACAACAAACCAAAAAAAGCAGAGAGCTCAGAGATATTAAGTCCTGCGTGTTTTGTAAAGACAGCTGTCTGGGAAGACAGATTGAGCTAATGTTCCTGCAGAAGGAAAAAAAAGTGAGAAAGCAAGCAGACTGGCAAAAGTGATTACTAGACATCAGAAAACCCACCTGGGAGACAGCTATTATAAATTCTTTAAACACAAACATATTTAATTCATACAGTATCTGCTTTACTGGAGGAGGAATTATGACTGAAAAACAGAACTCCTAATGCTGAATAGCTGACAAAATTTTTTTCAGGAAAGTGAATATGTATTTTTAAATTTCTATTAACAGAAGAACCCATGCCTTAGCTTTCAGATTAATTCAGCTAAAAAGCCAGGCAGCCACAAGACCCACATGGATTGGAAATCAGCTTTCATTAGTTTCAATGCTCACCAAACTAGTTTTTCTTATAAATTGAGTTGATTTAATTCACACAATTAGAAAACATAATTTTAAAAAGGATTTCATGTTCTGCAACCTTTGTAGTTACAGGTGGGTTTGATTTCAATCACCTGTCACATCTTGATGGCTTTGGTGATCATCCAGAAGCTGTAGAGGTTTACAGGGCTCCTAAGAAAGACCAGTTTCTAAAGGATGCTGAAAGCTCTTCGTTCTTCCTTCCTTTTCTACTATTGTAAAGAGGTATATATCCTCAGGTCATTGCAGGAAATAGGGACAAAACAGGTATATGGTATAAAAGGTTTCTCCCTTCTGGTACCAATGACCAGAACTGTTGAAGGTACCTGATTTCCTTCCTTTTGAAAAGACTAGTGATTTTCATTCCATTTTGAAATACAGAAATTCAAAGTAGCAAACCCAGCAGCGAACAAAATAACAAAGAGATGAAGAAAATTATAGTCTGTCCACCCTAATGTTCCAGTTCCCTCATCTCTCTCTCCTTTACGGATACTGAGTGTGACAGATGATCCTTACAGGGTCGATCTGAATGCTGGCAAATTCAGACTGTTATGCCTTGGTGGAGGCTTGAGAATGAAGACTTTTGAGAGAGCTGCATGTACAATGAAGTGTCTCATTTATTAAAATTAAATGAGAAAATGATTAGAAACATGTGCCCCTTCAAACTGGTAAGTGTAATAAGCCTGGGCTATATAAGCCTTTATGTATCTGATACAAAATAGCTTGTCAAAACAGCAATGTCATATATTGATCATAATAGACATAATCATATTAATAAAGCCTGTACTTCACAGGAAGCAGCCACATGTCTTATTGCTGTCATGGATATACAGAAAATTGGGATCATACAAGTTGCCCAAAACATATATTCCTTGCAGGCTTACACGTTTTATTATTTGCATTTCCTATGTAGCTATGCCTTTTCTGACAGATCTCCACGTGCAAAGCACTGTCAAGCTGTGTGTATGACTTCAAGCTTTTTTTCCGCCGCTCTCTTATTGCTAAAATGAAAATATTGTAGCAATGACCCCAAAGCTGAGGAAAAAACCAACAGAACAGAGTACATGTCCTGTAATCCTTGAAAGGATTGATTAATATAGAAAGCAGGGGTATCCATATTAGAATACAGATATCCATATATTGTATGGAAAGACCAAAGAGGGAGGTGTATGTGAATAATAGTTGATTCTACAGTTCTCTAATGTCATTGCCAAAGAGATTAAAGTTTAATCCCAGGTCACCAAAGCCAATAAGATTTGCACTGCTGATATCGGTGGGTGAAAATTCTTATAGAGGTTTCAACCTAAAGAACAGTATCCAAAGTGATTAAATTCATAGTTTCTGTTGTTGTGCAAGTAAGCCTAGGACCCAGTATTAATAATATTGCTATGTGAAGTTCTGCATATTCCTATGGACAGCTTAATCAGCCTGAGAAATATCTTAACTGTCAAAAAAAGTGTTCTCTCATCTGAAACACCTCTCCTTGTGTGGGAGTATTTTACTAGTGACATTGAAGTAACTTTAAACTCTTCTTGCACCTTATAACACCCACAGTCAGCATGGTACCTTAAAAAAATTTTGCACACAATCATGTAATAGTGTTAAAAGACCAACTAAACCTTTCTTTAAAATTACTCAGGCTCGTTTTCTACCTGTAAGATAATCTTTCGGAAAGTTATTTGGAAATAATTAAATCAAAAGATGCTTATTTGTATGCATCCACATTTAACCCGTATGCTCACATTTAACCCCTCTGTTTCAATAAAACTGGATGACTGTGCAATTAGTTGGCTGAACACATTTAGTGCCAGCATCATTTCCTTTGTGGATTATACCGCCCTTTAAAATTTGAGATACAAGTCAGTGGTGAAAAGGATTAGCCTGTCAGCTTCAAAGTTCTTAGATGCAGTGTTTGTTCATGCATAAATGGTAGATGTAAATGACTTGTGAAGAGTTAATGCATGATTAGTAATTGTTATCAACATGCTACAGGCATGATCTGCAGGCCTCATGAATAACTGTACCACAGCTATAGCTATACAAATCAATAAAGAATATAGCTGTACTTTGAAAAGAACCAGGAAGACAGTTGTTATTGAAATGTCATTCAACACCACGTTCTATACTTTCTGCAACACAAACACTTTCTAAAGGCACTTATTGCATGCAAAGTGCTACACAGGATTAAGTACCTGCCTCTACTTACACAGTAAAAAGAGGACATGGATTCCTTGTTGTGCAAGTCAAGGCAATTCCAGCTAATAAGAATTTTAAGTATGATTCGGGATTCCTCCTGGCTGACTATGTTGGATAGATACCTAGATATTCCTTAGGACAGACAGAAGTGAGGACAGCCTGCAATGTCACATTCAAATTTCCTTTTTGCCCACCATAGTGTATGCATTCTGCCTAAATCACACTGCTGATGTGCTTTACTGTAGTAGCTGCTCTTTACTTAAATTCTTCTTGATTTGCCCTCAGTCTGAACAGCTGTCAGCTACCTGCTAGACATATGGTGCCAAAGGCCCGCAGGGCAAATATCTTACAACCCACAAGATGCTCAGTTGCAGTCTTTGGAACACTTCTAGCACACTGTCATGGTGTTATAAGGAATTGTGCCTGTCCCAGGCTCCAACTTGAAACTGGACATGAGCCCCGAAATTCATCATGTGCTTGCTACCTAAAGAAAACAGATCCTTTTTGCTTTTCAGACAGCTATTTCAGCAGAATCTCAATATAAGGGCTTAATTTGGTTCTTAGTCTAAAAAAATTGTATTCTTTACATTTGTGCTATAATAAGTCATAAATTTAGGATCTATTTGCTCATCCAGATTTAGCAGTTCAGAAAAGGGACACCATCTTAATAAATGCAGTTTCCAGGAGAATGTCTGGGTTTTCACACTTAACACCAGTGTGAAGGATCCATGCAGGTTGAAGGACCTGCCTTAGAAGATCCTAAAAGGCACTACTAAATTTACCCTGAAATTAAAGTTCTGCTACTTTTCTTTCAGAAAGAACTGGTGATGCCTGACTGCTGATTCTTTGGATAAGGAGAGAAATGAAGACTGTAAAATGTAGAAGAACCATTATCTACACAGTAGAGGAAGTCCTGGAGAAGGAACACACTCAGCAAGAGGAACAGGTGCCTGAGGCACAAACACAGGTATGTGACACACTATTTAAGGAGATATTTTTCAACAGGGAATGTTGGAGAGAACTAGGGGTTGGAGCAATCACTAGTCTATGAACCATCTTGACTGAACATACTTTTGAGAGGTTTGAATACAATTAAGCATGCAAGAAAGGCCGTGTCCTCCTAGTTTGAAAAACACACTTCAGAGTAATCAAAGTTATATACTTGGTGCCTAGTTATTACACTACATGGTTTCTCAGAAATTATAATAACAATTAATAATTTCCAAAATAGAAACATCAAAAAATATGTTACCCAGAACTCCCTGTAGAAATCCCACTCATCCTACAATGCCAGCTTGTTAAGGAAACAAGTATTTTACACATTATGCCTGAAATGTACAGTGTAAATCACGTACCTTACATCAACATTAAAAATAAATCTAGCACTGAAAGTTCAAGAAGCTGTGGTGAAAGCTCTTGTGCTGCTAATTCTTTTTTTTTATATCTAACTGTAAACAGAGATGCCAGAGGTTTTAGCAATTGTGGTCATTCGGTATTAAAGAATGTACTGACCTTTTACTGCATCCCTAGCATAATTTTCTGTCCTCTAAGACATTACCTTTCCTGTCTTGAACTAGGAGAGACTCATATGTGCTAATGGATCTGATGTCAGCGCTGCTAGAGAGAATTGTTTTTATGCTGGAAACAACCTGGTTGTTGAAAAAATACATTCTCTGTTTCAGGTTATATATGATTATTGTTATATTTTTGCCTTTACATAGGTTAACTATGATATCAACTTAGGCCAGTCAGCAGAGCCATTGCCTTTAGTAAAACTATTCATGTCCTTAAGTGTGATTTGAAATGCTTTGTTTGATTAAGGATCTGTATTTTATGTTAGTGCTTATCTTGAACGTAGTAGTTAAAATCATAGATCCTGCAGTCACTCTGAATGAAGAACTCAATGAAAATATTCCATTCTGAACATCTAAAGGACTAGGACTGGGGTTTGCCTGCCCAGACAGATATACGGCGTCAAAGTACCATTTCTTTATTCTGTATGCACTATAACCGCAGTACTGTTCGTATGAAGACCATGCAGTCATTAAATATTTGATGAAGATTGTCAAATGACTGCATAAAAGCAGCCATGCTACTTCAGACCACTGGACCCCATAGCACAACTTTCTATCTGCAAGAGTGGCCACAGGCAGATGTCTACGGAAGAGTATGAACAGGATCAGCAAATGTTATGCTTTACCCAAATACCTTTCCAAACTCTAACCATTTTCAACTCAGAGGATTTCTTAGTATCGTTGTGAAAGTACATAGACCTTAGTATATTAGAAAAAGGCACATATCAAGAGCACTGCTGCCCTGCCCTTCCAAGATTAGGAAAAGAAGTATATGGGGCAGCCTGGGTGCACAGAGGAACTGTCAGACTGCAGAGAAATAGTCTGAGACTGGCTGTCACAGCTGTCAAGTCTAGCATGATGGCTCAGTTCCAAGGACCAAATTCCTGCTGCTGTAGGGCAGAAGAACTGGGTAAATAAGAGCCAGAAACCCCAGGCTCTTTATGTCATTGTTTTCCTTTCGCTAGCAGTATACGTGCAATAAATATTTGCCCCAGTGTGCACAGGAACATAGTTTTTCTCCATTTTCCTTCTTTCATAAAATAAAAAATGATTCAGGCTTGCAAGTAGAAGTGGTTTTCCAATCCTTATCCTAATCCTTCCCCGCTTCTCCTCTGGTCTGCCCAATAACAGTTTGTGAAGAAAGGTCTTGGGTTAGCATGCTCGTGTCTGGATCTTCCAGCGAAGATCCATCTGAAGACAGACCAGTCGGTGCCTATTTCTGGTTTCCAGTCCAACGTCTGGGAGAATGTGACTGAGTACCTCTCAGAGACCAGCCTTCAGAAGCTGTTTTCTCTCTCATTCGAGTCCCTTGCTGCTGGTAGTGCAGCTGACCAGCGAAAGGCCACAGAGACTGCTGAGGCTACACCAAGAAAGGACCTGGCCAATCTCTTTGTGGCTGGCATGCAAACCAGAAGCTGAGAGCAAGTCATGGTATCACATAACAAGATAATGGACTGGGTAAAGATGTCAGCAAACTGTACCGTGACATTAGGGACAGCCACATTGGTCTGTCTGTATATCTGCTGGCAGTAATGATGGCAGAAGTGTATCTCTAATGGGCTTTACAGCATTTATAAGTCCCATCAACTTCCCTAATATCCAGGGAGGCCTCTTTTCTAGTGGCTCATCTGGTCTAGCTCCTTACAGTCAGTGAGAATCTGGAGGCTCTGAATTACTGACATCATTCACTGGCCACTTAATAGCCTAGATGCTGAGGGTGATGTTTCCTGCTGGAAGAGTGATAGCATAAATAAAATGCATAGGAGACAACTGGTCTCAAAATCACACAAGGAATACATACTATCAGTGTTGCAGTTACACTCCTCAATTTATATGTCAGCCATGCAACTCAGGAAGACAGATCTCGGGAGACATTTTGCTGCCATTCAGCCTCCTCTCGAATGTTTTGCCATGGTTCTTCACTGCAGCGGCATGCTGCAGCATGGTGTGACGCAAACACAGCGGCTGCTGTCCAGAGCTTTTTCCAGCCTGTGCATCTCCACATCTCAGGCACACATCCCTAGCTAAACCCTGGTCTGTCTGACCCCAGATTGCCTGGACCTTGTCTGCTACATAAACTGACCTTACTTTAGTCTCTGCTTCAGTCACTACGGTCTCAATATATTCCTCACTCAATTCCTATTACGGAGTTTCCCAGTCCAGCCTCTTGGCACCCACTCTAATCTAATCTTGACTACTGTCAGCCAGTCCAGTCCCACTCTCCGATTCTTGCACAAGGGCCTGGACACTAGCGCAGAGCATGTGGGAGACATCAGAGCTCTCTCACCCATTGCCAGTGCAGGGGACTTGGCTCCAAACTGCCTGGGTGGGCTCATCAGTGAAGCCCCAGTTGGAGTTAAGGACCTCTAGATAGAACAGTTTTAGACAACTGGCATAAAGGAGATGAGTAACATTGCTTAGGTTAGATGTTTAGGCTGGCAGTCACAAGCCAGAGACCTTCCCAGTTGAACAGTGACTGAAGTGCACTGGGCATCAGGAATGCTGCCTAAGGGAGAGGAACAAATTGTGGTGGTATGTTGAGCTAAGAGCTGATGATAAGGAGGTCAAATTAGCACTAATAAGGTTCAAACTAGACCACATTTCCATGTTTGCTTATGCTGAGATAGATAAGAAAGCCCAGCCTTACTAAAGTCAAATTATTTCACACCTACTTTATTCACTTACAGAGCAGGCTAGCTGCGCTGTCAAAGAATGGTTGACTTGGTGTGTTTTGACAAGCCCATATTGTATGCTTCTTAGCACCTCATCTTTTAGATGTATACAATTTGATGAAACAAATATGTTATGCCCTTTCTCTTTCTAGAATTTCACATTCCTCCTTTCCTCTCTTTTCATGATAGTTTAATAAAATTGAACCAGCATCAGGTTCACAGTTCCAGCATTGTATTTAGGCCTCTCCTTTCCTGTCTTTAAATTCGTGGTTAACTTCCACAAATACTTATAATCAGGAGATTCTCTGAATTTTCATATCAGTAGATAGATTGGTCAGTCCAAAAATGGAGTGAGTTCCTTTTCTTTACAGTCTTCTTAAATCTACTTCAGGTACTGGGCCTTTTGCATAACATGGATTTAAGACCACTGTAACAATGCTTAACTCTGCTCTTTATTTTATTAAAGACATTAAAATTAACCAAACATTTCCCTTTAATAAGTACCTTGGCTTGGAGCTTTACAGAGATGCAGATCACAGCAAAACATAGATATCTTGAGATGCTCATTGTGATTTACTAAGAATGAAAAAGCCACATATAACTGAAATTTCTCTATGCAACATTACCATTATCCCTGAAATGCTCCAGTGAACTTTCGTAACAAACCAAACAAAAAAAGAGACCTGTTGACTAGTTCAAAAGCATGGACAGTCCTTGTTCAGTCACAGTTAATTAAAAAATTCCCTTTTAGTTCATGTGAACCAGGATTTTGAGTTCTAGTTATGGAATATCATTGGCAGTGTAGATTAAAGGATTTTTTATTGTTGGTTTTCTTCAGTTTCAAAACAACTTTGCTGCCAGACAGCTATTTACAACACAAGTTCAGAGCAGCAGTTTTGTTATTAAAGTGCTGGAAAATAAACAAATGCAAACATAGAAGTGTAAAGAAGTGTAGCCAAAACCTTTTACTAGACTAACCAGAAAATAGGCAACATAAAAGATCTTTGTTTTAAAAATGCATTTTTTCCATAAAACTAGCCACTGATGTTTACTGATGATTCAGTCCAAATATGAGCTGCATTTGAACTTTGATTGACAAAACACCCAAACCTGGCCCACACCTTGACCTGCTCTGACCACATAGCAATCCTGTGGAAGGAGATCCAGCCATCCAAAGCAGCTCCAGCTCTTTCCATCCAGGCATCTCCCATCCAGGTCTGCTGGGAGACAGTGCTGCTGGCCGCTGATTTTTAGCAAGAGATTACTCCTAGCTCTGAAATCACTCCTTCTTTCCTCTGTCCCAGGGGAAAGTCACACAAAGCTAAGCTGTTTGACTTTGCCTTGGAACAGAGAGTTGCAACGCTTATATATCCCAGCAGTGAATTCAGCTCAGAAGTGAGGTCAGGTTTTGTCATCTCCTGAATGCACTTGAACCCTGGCTGGGATCTGATTTAGACAGTGAAGAAAAAAGGAAAAAGAAACCCAACAAAAAAGAAACTACCGGGGGGGGGGGGGGGGGGGGGGGAGCATGTTTAAAAAAAAAATAAAAAAAATAAAAAGGAGAAAAAGGGAAAATAAAGGAAAAAAGAGAAAGAAAAGGAAAAGGAAAAAAAACAGTCTTCCCAGAAAGGACATTGGGATATAAATGGAGCCCTGTACTTGCCCCTTTTCCCCTTGACTTGACAGCTGTGGCTGTCCACATCAATGGGGAGAGAGGCTCAGGCCCCTTCCAAGCCTGTTTGTTGTTTTTTTTCTGAAATCAGCTAGCAGTGAAGTTACTATTAGCATTTTTCTACTAAAATCTCCCCAGCACTTCCATGAGACTCCCCTTGCTTTCACTGCTTCAGTGAGCAAAAATTCTTCAAAAGCTATTAAACTGTGTCATAAGAACATTGTGTTGCTGGGGGGGAAAAGTTAAAATCTCACCTTTCCTGTAATATATCTGCCTATAGACTCTTGCTCTCTTTAAGGAACTAAGGCATTTCCTTAAATCTGACAAAGTATAGATCTCCATTCATAGGCATGGACTAGGCTGAGAGTTGGGCTTCCCTGTCAGGCTGATGCAGATTGGAGACATTCTCTGGACATGTTGTTCCTCTCTGGTGGCTGAAAAGACAATCCTATTTTAAGGGGCACTAGCTGTTGCACTGACATTACTAAGTGGCACAGAGCAAAACAGAAGGAACAAGGGTTTGATGTGCTGCAATTCCGTATGGTCCTAGGACTGTATATGCACATTGTCTTTACCAAAAATTATATTTGTGGAAATATCTGACTGTAGGCACACACCGCACATGCATGAAGAGGTAATGTTGCAAGTGAGGGAAGTCGGGGCACTCCGATGAGTGGCTTCAGCCTTGGTTCCACCAGGAGGGAAACCATTTCCCAGCACGGCAGTCACACGCACGCTCTGGCACATCCTGCAAGACTCCAACTGTAAGTGCAAGGCAAATTCAACCCCTCTGGTACTCTAAATCACAAATGTGCAGCTATTCTTCCCCCAGAGCAAAACAGTCATTTTGAGTTAACTTCACATTAGCCATTTAGTGTCAGTAAAAGAAAATATCAGTTCTTTATCTGTTTCTCCCTAGACTGTGGGACAAGAGTAATTTATTAGAAGTCTACCACAGCTAACGGTTTTCTCTTTAACGCTAGTGCAGCCACAGTGACCAATATGTTCAGAATATAATTCCAGTTTTTGTGAATACTTTTCCTCTTTATGGGTAACCAAGAGACATATTATACTCCTCCAGCAGTGTTGCTCAGTAAGAAAAACATGACTGTGCACAGGCACTAGCTTCATTTTGAATTAATTTTCAACAAATTTGTTTGTTTGGAATTCATATTAAAGTTGTGAAATATGTTCTTTTGGTCTACAAATGATTACATCCTTTCCAGTTTACACAGAAACTGTCACTACCCTGACACCAAACTCATTTTTCTTAATGGGCTCAATCCACTGTCAGTGAAATCAATGAAGTGCATTTTTCATCAGTCTTAATGGGATCTGGACAAGGGCCTGTGTTTCTAAATAAAGCCAAATACTGGGCTGATTCTGTATTCAGTTATACATGTAAATTGGAAATCAGCCAGTTGGCAACTTCTTTTTCTTTCCTTCTCTTTTATGTTTTGCAGCAGAAAAAAAAACCCCACTTTATTAGGGTGGAAAGGGTAGAAGAGCAGGATTACAAGGATGAAACTGCAATTCTGTTTTCAAGTGATGTTACATTTGATCGGTATGCCTTAACTCAAAAGGAGATTTGTAAATTATCCTGACTTCAGCATCTTGAATAATTTGCAGCAGCCTTAGGGTTGATATGACTTAAATTCAGCTGCCCACATACTAAGAGAGACTTTTCTATTGCTGACTATTGGCTAAGTATAACAACACTCAAACTATACCTCTTATGCGGCACCTATGTATGAGGCAGAGCAAATGTGAAGTAAAGCTATCACATCTGTTCCATTCACCCCTTACCCTCAGGGATTTCCTTTAATTTATTTGCTTTGGAAAAGTAAAGAGATTTTTGCACAGTCCCTGGCATCTCCGTGTATCTAAAGATATTATAACGCAATCCCTGAATTTGACATACAGGTGGATTATGACAATGGCTTACACAGCAGACAGCTTTAAAAGCAAGAGTGACAATCTGTTTAGTTTTCAAATAATGGCAGTTTTCTACACAATTCCTCACACATAAAAATGACAGAAAAAAACCTGTGGTTGAGCACATTGCCAATGACCTCACTGCATCTACCTCAAAAAAAGGGAAAAGACAGTCCGGTGCCTGGTAAAATTTCCTTTCTCCTCTATTCTCTGACAAAATTGCTTCTCATCTTTAGGAAATGTTTAGTTCTCATGTTTTGCATCTAGAGAGCTTGATAAGAAGTTTCTCCACTTTATAAACCTTATGAGATTAAATCATTAGCAGCAGACTCATAAAGTGTAGTTTCATTCCCTCTCCTTCATTCTCTGAGTTCCTCTTTGAAAAATGATTGCTATAAAAAAATCTGATGTCTCACAGGAGAATAATGGCACTTATGTACTTTGTATTGTTAAGTCTGTCCCATGTATGAAGATACAGAGATCATTTTTGACTGGCTCTTGCATAACGTGCAGCTTATATGATGAGGAATGGCAAAGACTTTAAATAAATGACCACTTACAGGAAAGAGGATATGATAGAAATCACAGGTAAAATGGAAACTGGCATGGCAGATGAGCAGACAGAAAAGAGCAGGCCTCCGAGGCGGGCAGGCACTGATTAATCCTGTAATCCTTTCACTCGGCAAAGAGGCACAAGCAAATACTTTCTTCCATCCTTAAGAACGTATCTCCACTGACAGATTCTCCCCATATTGTTCTGCATTTATCTGTTAAAGTGTTCTCAAAACACAATGTGATAAGGGCCTATTTTCAAGCAGCAATAAATGAAATAAGATAAAAATAAGCCCCTAACTCTTCCCTTAGTGCTCTGTTCCCTGCTCGTGAGCTAAGGGACAACTCCTGTTGGTTTCCATGGGAGTTGTAAGCATCGGTAGAGCAACCAGAAAGAGTATACACAGAGGAGATGACCTTTTCTTCATCACCTTTCACGGCCTCACCAGTCCTTTTGTGTGGACAACAAGAATGGATTTCGTTAAAGAAAGCCATGCCTGCTTACAACACCATTCACCTCACTCCACCGACGATGCTTGGTACTGCCGTGTGGCTGGTGCACAGCCCCTGTCCTCTGGACAGGTTCACTTCAAACCTTCCAGGCTCCAGAAGATCCAGTTATGATGGTTTTGAGACAAACACAGCTACATTTTAAGAATTTTGAAAACAGGGCTGTGCAAGAGGCTTTGCCGCAGTGCTTACTAGTGACTTACAGGGGTCAGAGCATGTTTGACAAGGCTCCTGGAAATATTTTTTATTGTGTTTCACAGGATTTTAATAATTAAATAAGTGACAGAAACATTAGCATGAAATATCAGTTGTGGGATTGTTTCCCACCCACCCCACCACCCCACCAACCCCCGGGTATTAATCACTAATTAGATAAACCCTGAGGAATAACGAATACATGTATTTCCCAGGAAGAGAATGTGAAAAAGTTTTGACAGATGCACAGTTTAGAAATACTTTTCAGAATACATACCAACAGGACTGCAGGCTGAGAAAGACATTTTCAGGCAGTTGTCATGATGGTGATAAGATATGTCATTGGCCTCCAAAATGGGAGTTTACCAGTTCAAGTTACCAAATTTCTGACTTCTGTCTTGAATGGAATTCAAGAGAAACTAGACCCCAATTAGAGATAAGTCCTACACAGGCAGAAAGCATTATTGTTTGGGCTGTCATCCTGGCTGATGGATTTTCTCACTTGCAAGAGTTGTGTTTCATCAGCTGGTTTAATTCTTCCAGTGATAATTCACTTTTTAATGGTGTTATATTTTCTTTTGAGTTGCTGACTGTTTCTCCTTGATTTCTAACCTATTTCTTTTCCTTAACATTAAAAACATTTTGCTTGCTGCTAGGACTGAGTTTGGCTGCACATATTTAATAGACAGGACATATTAAATAGACAGTACATATTACATCAGAATATGTCCCACCTCTTTCTTATTTGGGCCTTCACACTTATCCTTTCCTCCTATTCAGACCAATCAACCCTCCTCACCTCTTTTTGTTTTCCACAGAAAAAAAGAAAGTGATGAGTGATGGAAGGCCCCACCAGTGACAGAACTTTTCCACATAGAAATACTATCTCATTCCAGTGCTTTCTAAGCTACGAGGTAACATTTTCAAAGCCACACAGAGAATTTAGCCACACATTTTCTGTGTTTTATAAGCTAAAAGAGGTTTTGAAAGATCACAGTGATGGACATATCCCTTATGAAGTCTAATATTTCATTTAACATGACTTGGTTTTCTTTATTCAAAAGCTTACAAATTCTGAAGAACAGCTTCTACTGATATGGGAATTTAAAGCATCTTTTTGTCTATATCTTCCTGATTATCTTTACTTGAAATCACATCCACAAATAATAAAATAATTATTCAGTGCTTAAATTCTATTAGAATTAGTTCTTTTTAAACAAAAAAAACAAGGTCATTTTTATCACGCATGCATTTTAGAGATCCTCACTGGCATAAATCTTTGAATTTAAATTATTTGAAACTGGTAGATAAAAGTATAATCTCAGATCTCTGTTATAATGGAGGCTGGCTAACTTTGTAACCTTGATAAATAGCAGTGTGTACTGAGCAGTCCATCCTAGTATTCATTATTGGTCTTGGACTTGGTGCCAAGCATAACCTTTAATCTGAACTGAAATGTTGTAAAGGACTTCAGGGAAGTTTTGCCTGGAGTTCTTTATGAGCAAGTCCCAAAGGAACATCATGAGAGGAAAAGGATGTAAGAAAAATGAAAAGTGTTTGCCAAATTCCCATCACTAATGACTGAAATTGCATATATTCCTCATATCCATGCACACCAGTACTCTGCACTTCCCTACTTTTAGTATTGAACTCCTGCATCATTGTGCTTACACAAGTAATTATTATTTACTTTCCAGTCCCAAAAGAAGAAATTATTTTAAAACCAAAAATAAATCTCTCAGCCATGTTTTGCCACTACACAAGAAACACCAGCCACATGAAGCCTCATGAAAGGTTACCATAAAAGCTAAAAACAAACAAGGATTACTCGAAAATGCAATTGCTCAATATACCCAGAACTGCCAGCAGCAGTTTCCTCTTTAGGCTATTGACTTCATAACCTTACCCAACCTTTCAGAAATTTCCTGGTCAACAAGACTTTTCGGAAGCTTTGTGGGGAAAAAAAAAAAAAAAGAAAAAAAAAAGAAAAAAAACATTGGTTTTAATCAGTTTCCTCAAGACTGAATCACTTCACAAGAACTCAGACTAAACAATTGTAAAAGTTACTAAAAGTAAACCAGTTCACCCCTGTAGAGCAATAAAGGCAAACAAGCAGACAGGAAAGCTTGTTGGAAACAACCTCTTTAGACTACCAAGTTGAAGGAATATTCAGATATCTACTGAATATCTGTTTTTCTGTATTGTAGGAAAAGGTATTGCAATGCTTTTTTAAAAAATATTTTTTCTTTTAAGTAAAGGTTTCAGAGACATGGGTATAAAGTAGCTGAAAGATTTCAGGCTGAAAGGGTTAATTCTTCATGAATGTTTGGGTCATGGCTATTCCTTTTCTAATTGAATACTGTATTTACAATTGTGAATATTTAAACTCATAAAAGTGATTCTAAATGTAAAAGCATAAAGTATATTTTTTAAAAGAGTATTCAAATCAGGGAGGGAAGATATTTTGCGAGAATACATTGGCTCTGCATTTAGTGCTGTTAGCATATTCCTGACCTTGGTGATGACCTTGGTGGGATTACTTACATGAGCAAGTCCAGACACACATGTCAATATTAGCACTACTGGACTATGTGTCTGTAACAAACAGAGCCCCATCTCACTCCTAGTTATAGTTAGTGATTAATATTTCAAGGAGAGACAGAAATTAACAAAGAAGTGTCCAGAGGATTGTTAAGGATTAGATGAGAAAGTTTGGCTCTCGTCTAAGTAAGGATGCTGTTATATTTTTGTTTACATAGAAGCTTGGACAGCTGGCCCTACTGCAATCTATTTTAGAGCTTTAAAGCACCCAGTACAAATCACATCCATAATTTCAGACCTAGGTTTTATGAGATTAGCCTTATGGGGTGCCATGAACAGGTCTATATGGAACAAGACACAGGAATTACCTTCTGTTTAAAATGTTTAATTTACTTTTAGAAGTTTTCCCATTCTTTAATGAAAACTGGCATAAATAAATAACTCACAGGTTCTTCTTTCCAGGTTTCAAAACTGTAAACTCAAACAACTGAAATTTGACTTTTTTAAAAAAAAAAGTTTATCACATAAAATTTGCCCTTAGAGGGCTTGTAACCCAAAATGTCTATGAAAGCATTGTTTTCTTTCAGCAGAGGCTTACAGACCTTCAGTCATGGAAGAGGCCTCCACCGTGCTGCATAGGCATGCGATAGAAGATGCACCATCATAAGGTACTTGAAGTCTAATGAAGACTAAGTTTCTTTCTTGGTCTTTTCCTATTTTAGTAGGCTTTTGGAAGGATTGCAGAAGAGCCAGTAACTCACTAGTGTGCTTCATGAAGAGCTGAGAGAGCAGATGATGCAGAACTTCGTTCTCTTCCAGAGGGTTATCTGTGAGGATTCTAGTGTAAAACAGCATCAAGCCAGGCCTTGACTCCCTGCTCAAAGTTAGATATGAGCACATGCAGAAATATTCACTTTCAACCAAGTGCTCCCAATTGCTCCCCCCCCCCCGCCCCTTTTTTATCTTTTCAGTACTGGCGTTTACTACCTCGTATTTTCTTTGAGGGAAAAGTTAGGATGTTTCTAGGGAAAGAAAACAGTAATTAAAATAAACATAAGGCAAGACCCTACCAGCAACTTTCAAACAGAACTGAAGTTAAATTTGTGCATTTCTATTAAGAGGGCATGTCCTATTCTGACTCATGCTGAGTTTAACAGTTACAAGCTGTTAGGTATGCTTAGAAGACTTCAAAGTAGATCACTTAAGAGAGTGCAGTCCTGTACTCATTTTTTCTAGGATTTTCATTTTAACAAATATTTGACATTGTGGTTTGAGAACACAAAGCAATTTCTTCCTTGTAGTTCACATGACAGACATAGCTAATCTCTCTTTCTGACTTCTCATTCCTCTCCTGACAGCAGGGATGGCTGCAGAGCCATCAACCCCAAGAGTGCTGATTGAGCTACAATAGGTGCTGCTCCTTAAAACACACTTTGAAAAAATTTTGTTTTTCTTGAAACTTGAAGGTCTTTTTCTTGCTGCTTCTGCTTTGATAGCCTATTGCAAACTTCCTGTCTACCTGCCACAGGCATTTGATTATAGCTTTTCCACCCATCCAAAGTATAATGAAATTCCTGCCCTGAAAGCCAGGGGTTGGGAGATGAAGGAAGAAAACAAGCTATTGTTTTCCTGCCTGGAAGTGGCTGCAGCCAAGAACAACACAGATTCCTCTGGTGCCATGTCTGTCACCAGCAGTCACGCTCCTTCCTCCGCCACGCTAACCGCCTTGCACTTTTATTTGGAAGAGGGGGCTCCTCAACAAATAAATGAACAGAAAAAGTCAGAGGGGCAGCACCGGCTGCAGGAGGTTGGGAAGGGCTCTCCTGGCAGACCAGGCTGGACACAAACAAACAGGAGCAAGCAGATGTTACATAACCACAATTTTTCTAAAATTATTTTAGCAATACAGGGGAACCTTGGCAGTCCTAAGGCATTTAATCAGTCAACATTTCTATAAACAAATATGTAATTTAATTTTAAATGTCATTTTATTCCAGAGTTCAGTTTCAGGTTGCTATCACACGGGCCTCTTCCTCGGGGAGATTTGTTCAAGGATGATTTCTGAATACACAAGAAGAAAGAGGACAAAAAGTTCACTCCATCCCAAAAAGTACAGTCCTGTTTTGAATTGCAAACCATGAATAAGGGGAGGACCAGGTCTTCCTTTTAACAGTGATGGATTGAATGGCAGCCTTGTTCTGTAACCAGGTAAAACATTCCCTGCAAAACTTTTAATTAGACAGAAAATTCGCTTTCTGTAGTCTTACAATTCTCCATT
The DNA here is from genome assembly GCF_964188355.1 of Buteo buteo. Classification (NCBI taxonomy): domain Eukaryota; kingdom Metazoa; phylum Chordata; class Aves; order Accipitriformes; family Accipitridae; genus Buteo; species Buteo buteo. Next base: position 47,543,134 of record NC_134171.1, read on the forward strand.
GCAGACCCAAGAACCTTTGAGGATCTGAATTACAAAAACTGGCAGAGTACAATAAAAAACTGCAACTAGAATAAATTACCTTCAAATACAGAAGAGCAAATGCTGGTATGGAAGCTGAGGAGTCATAATCCTTCTCTCACTTACATAAACCAAACCTGTTCCTGCTGAGAGAATTTCAGCTCATAGGCCCAGTGTTAGAAATGCAAGGCTTCATACTGATACACATCCTTCTTTTTTTCTTCCAGTTCAAGGGCAACACAAAGAATGCACAGGTTCGGTTTCCTCAGCCAGGAATTCCTACAACATACACTATTATCTGCTGAGTCACGAGCATCCTTCTTTTTCCTTTACTTGGCTTTTGGAATGGAATTTCCTTTTGGGCAACCAGAAACAGGGCACTGAAGCTGAGATCTGATACCAGACCCCTTCGGGTCAGCAGGCAGTTTGTCTCCGTATGTGCCACCTGACTGCAGAATGTCCCCAGCAGCATTCATTCTGTGTAGGTTAAATTATTCTATAATGCAAAGTGACTTTTTACTAGGCAAAGTTAGAAAATAGGAAACAGATTACAAATACAACCAGACTGAAACAGCGTGAAAGGCGTCATGGAGATTGCTTATAAATTTATGCCCAAATTAGGTAAACTAGCTGAAGTTTGTCACATCCCAGCAAAGTTTCTCATTCCCAGTACAACTGGTTTTCAGGCACATTTCAGGCATGTCCCAAAGAGGAGCAAATGCATTTTCTAGTCATTTGAACATCTTGATCCAAGAAGGGGAAAAAAAAAACCAATCTGACTGCCACCTCTGTTTCTGTTAGTGCTTTGGTTTTAAGTTTTGATACCATTTACATGTTCTATATGACCTCATTCTTTCACCAAGGGGTCAGCACATAATTGCAATTATATTTTACAGCTTCCCTAGATATACAGCGTGATTCAATATCGCTTCATAATCAGTTCTTTTGGCAAAATTAGCAGACATTCAGGCAGGATTTAAGGACGCTATAATCAGGTCCGTAGCTGTGGGTTGAAAGGAAGGAAGTCTGAAGATATTTTTAACGTATCATGCTAACTTCAAGTTGTTGTGAGTGCAATACTCTCGCTGTAGTTATGTTTGACTTGGAGCAGAGCAGATTAAAAGTAATTTCCCTGGATATTGGTCAGTGCAATTAATACCCTCAAATAGAGGATCATGTAGTATTAGTTTCCAGGATATTTTTTTTCTAGGCAATTCTAAGGAGGTTCAAAGTTTACATTTAATTTGAAGAAGTAGGCTTACTTGAAGTTTACTTGAATTAGTCAAAGGTCATACAAACTGATGTGGGCTAGAAACCTGTGGGAACAACCTTTCATTATCTCTCCAGCTTTTATGCCACATTTGTCTGCCGCAATTACAGTGTGTCTGTCTTAAGGTTTTGCAGGGTAGAAAGTTATATTCTTAATCTAAGCATGGAAATGAAACAAGGTACAAAGAATATGTTAAGAAAAATAGATTTGGAACCCAGATTATGCCCATCCATAATCTCAAAGGGCATTTACAGTCATATAAAATTGGCACCATCTAGTATAAAGATGTATCCCCAGGTGTAATCAGAATTAAAACGTACATTTACTTTTGTGTCTGTATATTAATCTGGTTAGTATAACAGACCAATATGAGAGAGTAAATTAGATTTTTCTCTGACATCTATTCCATCCACAGAATTAGTTTAACAGTATAGTCATGCTTACCAACATTTTAAACTTGGAGATATTTCTGTTTCATGCTCTAATGATGACGTCTGAGCCAAAAATACCACTCGACTTCAGTCCTTGTAGGATTTGGTGAGAGGATGAATAGGGAAATGCCTGTATTAGCAGTTTGAACATGAAGCCACTGACAAAGCACTTCACTGCCATATTTTGGAATCCATTCAGTTGTCCAGTTCTACAGAATCCCCAAAATGTCAGAGCCATTCCCCTTGAGAGTATTGCCCTATAGTGGATGTATTAGAAACATCCTGAGCTAGCAATTTGAGCTCAGTCTGAAATGATGCTTTGTTCTAAGTATAGGAAGGAGCCTATAGACATTCAACAGTGCATTATAAAGAATCACTTATATTTCCTATATGTATCAGTCCAGTCTACAGTAATTCTAAGGAAATAATTTATTTTGTATACATAGAAAAGAATGTTTATGCATGCATTTAAAATTTCCCAGGTGTTTTCACTTTCAGAACATCAAAGAAAGATGCATCTAAAACAAGATTTTTAATTTTTTTAATTTTTTTTTTTGTAATGGAGCTGTTGGCATCTTTTCTGTCCGAAATGAATTCCTAGTTCTTAGGAAATTCTTAGGAAACCTCTGATGGAAAAAGAAGGAGACAGATTTCTGCTGCTTTGAGACAGCAGCAGGTTTCCTAAAAAATAAAGTACCAGAATGTCAGACTGAGTATGCTTTTGGAAAGGACATTTCTAGCTTAGAAAGAGGTCATGTTAAAAACAACAACAAAAAAATTTACACATTTTTAAAAGCCATTAATACTCTTTTTACTCTCAATCTTGCTCCTCTTTTTTTTTTTTTTAATTCTGAATAGGCATGTACATAATTGCTATGGATCAGGATGCAATTAATGCTAATACTTTTCTTGTTACATCTCTAAAGACTGAGTATCAGACTCCTTTTAAATGCATAAATGTGAGAGGGCCCTGTTCCCTAGGGAAGCAAAAAGCAGAGCCAGTTCATATTAGTTATGAATCCATTCTGGCAAGAAGTTAGACCATTTCACTCTGGATGTCTCTTTCTAGCTCAAGTAATAAAGACAGGTCTGGAAATCCAATTACCGTCTCTTGTCTGAAATCTTTTAAGAACATAGAAAAGGTCTCAATGAGAGAGAGAGATGCAGAAAACATATTTTTAAAGTTTTAAATTTAAAGTTTATGCATGTATCCTCACTGTTTAGAGTTCAGACTTTAAGTGATGTGACTACACATAAATGCACTATATGTTATGACTGTTAAGTCAATTACTGACTTTTTTTTTTTTTTTCCTGGCTACAACACCAGAGAAACAATGTATAGGTTTTCTGCATTCTGTTTGCAGCTCTGGTACTGACTTGCATCTCTGTCCAAAAGGCAATGGAACATAGTTATGTTTACGAAGAAAAAAAAAAAAAAAGCTGTTAAGAACAGGGAGACACAAGCATTATTTCACAAAATTAGTTTTGGCCATACATATATCTCTTTCATTTTTATTCTTTCTAAAATGAGAGTGAAGGTATGCAGCAAGAACAGGTGTAGAAATGCAGGTTTTTAAAATGGGTATGGAAAGCCAGGTTCAAATCACAGCAGGTAAAAACGTCAAGATTGAGGTGCTTGTTCAGTAAAAAAAAATAGGCACATTTTAAACACAGACTATTTGCAGGAGCCATTTCATACACAACCTGGAGAAAAGGTCACTAGAAAAATAAATTCAAAGAAATATGCTGTGTACAGAAACTGTAGGAAGAGCAAATGAAGGAAAATTTACCACATAAGTAGACCTCTCTGACTGATGTTTGTTAAACATCTGAAGGTGCTTTGGTAAAACATTCTGTGACAGGGAAAATAATTTATGATTCTATAATTTGAACTTAGATTTTGTGATGAGGAGATGCAATTTGAACCAAATGCAAGTATGCAAGTTAGTTCACATAAGCTACCCACAGCCATGGCTCAAGTGATTAGATGTTTTACCTGTGTATGTAACCAGCTGGCCACACACGAACCACTGTTCAGTGGTGCCATTGTCTGTGCTTTGTCAATTAAGAAGGACTTATCACTCAGGTATTTTCTTACTAGTTTTCTTCTTAGGGTCACTGAATTGCAAGCCAGAGACTTCCTACATGACTCATATTTACTTTTCAAAATGAAACAGGAACAGTGTCAGTGCTTCTCCCAAACTGTAGAAGTCATCACACCTTCATCTCAAATCAGTGATCACAGGTAGAGCAGTTTAGAACATTCTGTCATCAAACTTTATCAGGAGAGCACCAGTTTTAGCAAGATTTATGAAGAAGGAAATCTGGGAAGAGAACACGCATTTTTGTCAAGGGAAACTCCACATCCAGGCCACTCTTCTGGGAAGGCAGGCATGCAAGTTCAGGTATTAGGTCTGTGGGACTGCAGCAGAGGACCTGTACCCATGTCTCTGAGATCACAAGAAGTGTCCAGATCCTTAGGTTACACAATCCTGCAGCATCTGGTGTTTCAAAAAACAGTCTCTGGAAAACCCAGGCTTAGGACAGGAGACTCACAGATTTGTGAAACAAGAACAAAGACAAATAAAAACAGACACACCGAGAAGGACAAGTCCAACAGGTCACCTTCTGGTTTTCATTTGTATACCTAGGGTTCCTCACATGGATGCTTGAGTAATAATCATAGACAGACATTAACCAGGCAAAGAAGCCTGTACTGTGTCAGAAAGAAAATTGTTAATATTTGCACAAGACAGCTCAGTTTTAGAGAATTTTGGCTTTTAAGCAAAAGCTACTCTGTCAGAAGACTCCTGATGACCTATAGGCATAACAAGGTTATTTGCAGAAGTCCCTAGTGCCAGCGTTCCCACAACCAGCCTTCCTCACTAGAGAGGTTCACTGCAGGATGTATTTTATACAGAGTAGAACATCTCACAATTCTTAATCTTGAGGATTCTCAAAGGGATGAGAAGGTATTAGAAAAATACCAGAAAATGCTTGCAAAGTTGTTTAACATAAAAATGAAAAATAAAGAAAAATTTATTCTGATTTATTTTTAAATCATATTACACAATAGACAGGATCTTGAGCTCCTACCTGTCTTTTTGGCCCGTGTGAAGGGAAATGAACCAAAAAGAAAATCCTCTGTAAATGTATCCAAGAGTTGTCCACTTTTACAGCCGCAAGAGGTTTAGTGCTGAATCCTGCCATATGGCCACTCAACCCATTCTCCCTCTTTTGAATGGTATTCAGGCTGGCACACACATAACATGGTAATATCCTCAAACAGGTTACCTCACAACATTGTCAAACAACCTAGGTTATTTTGCTTTTATATTTTTTCTAAATATTAACATTAAATTACATATTCTTTCATGTTATGAGATGTTTTTCACATTATGCTAATAACAGAAAACCCCAACGCACTTTTGATTTAGAGAAATAAGAAACATTGAAAACATCAAGAAGAAAGAAGGAGTGGAGATTGATTTTATATAAGGGTCACTGAATCTGAAGGTTGATCTTATTAGATTGAACACCTTAAAAAAGAACAAAGGTGTGAGAAAATGGCAGCAAGACAGATATTATGTGACTACAGAACTAGAGAATAAAAAAGCCAGGACTGCTGAGAAGTAGGTGCTCTACCAGTAATCTAATATCTGGCCATGAGGCAATGCCATTTCCAGGCTGAGCTTGGTCAAAAGACACCACGTAGATGCTAATGGGAGGCCCTAATGCTCATTAATATTCCCGCTCCAGGTCCATGTGTAGCATTTTTATTTATTGGCATTCTGGGGCGGGGGAGGGGAAGTCATATTTTACTAACAAATATTACAAAAGAGGTTTCTTTCTAACTGCAAATTACTTGGGGGTTCTGCTTTTGACTCATAGTGTGAGTAAAACTGGGAAATTCCAATATTTTGTAACTTTAATTTCATTCCAGTAACCTGCAACAAGAAATTCCAGGAAAGTTCCCTATTGGAAACTGTGTTTGTGGTGTTTGAGAACACCATGCATGGCGAGCCAGCTGCACTCCCTCAATTTTTTGTTCTGTGACGGAGCCCACCTGTGGGTTTGAGCTTTCAGAATGTTGCTCACAGGCAGAGGTGACAGACTCTCTTTCTCCTCATGTGTCCCCCTACCCCTCATTTCCAGAACAAGCAGAGGGGCTGAACCTTAATGCAGAGCTACTTCTGACCTGCTGCAGATTACAACTGAAGATGACCCCAAACCAGCACCAGTTTGCAATGTAACCTGCCTGCACTGGTGAGACACAGCTTTCCGATTCCCTCTTTGAAGCTATTAACAGCCGTGGTCAGGTTTTACGGCTCTGCTGCACTTCAACACAGCCTGGCCAGATCTGCTTCAGACCTCTGGGCCGTGGAAACCCAAACCCTCTGCAAAAACATTGGGGATATGTATTGCTATTGCCAATCTGCCTGCCTGGCAGGCCCTGTAGGAACTCAATTAACTCTACCTACTTGATGGAAGTTCAGTAAAGTGTATATAGTTTCATCAAGAAGAAGTTAGGAAAATTGCATAGTTTTGGTGAGAAAAATTCAATCCATCTTAAAGGAAAGTTAAGTATCTAAATCAAGTTTGCACCTCTCTTCAAAATACCACATAAAAGAAAATTTGGTCTGTCAGAAGCATTCCCTCAACTTCTTTCAGTTTTCCCTGAAACACCTTTTCAGTGGCATAAGCAGCGAGTTGATAGGCAGATGAGTTCATTATTGGCTTGGTTTTTTAAGAATGACTGTATCATGCGGTAGTTATGACACTACTTTTCCAGACTTTCATCTAACCCAATTTTGCTTCTTATTAAATTGTGAGCACTTTAAGACCAACAATTTTTTCTTCTTCTGTATTTGTAGTTGTATGTGTTTTTTAACATAATAATAATCTGGTATATACTGTTGTATTTGGAGGGGTGGTGGTGGTGGGTTTTTTTTCCAAACAAGAAGCATCCAAATATACCCTCCTGAACAGCAGAATGGAGCTCCTGGAATATTAATTATGTGTAGCTTATTTCAAGATTCCAAGATATGGTTGAAACCATCCTGATTAAATCCATCCCACAAGTGAAACATAATCTGGTGAGTGGCAAGAGGTTAAAGAGATAATTATTTATCCTACGCTGTCTTAAACTATCTTTGGAGATGCGCTTCAATCAGATTTTTAATTAATATTTCCCTTAAGTGATCTCTATTTCCTTAATGACTTCGGCTATGAGTTAGCAAAATTTTCTGATGGTGGAGCTGGGGGGAATTACGAAGAAAGAAGAGAATAGCTTATTATATATGAAGAATGATGGTAAGGCTTAGAAAAATAATAGTGAAATGGAAAATAGTGGGAAACTTAAACTCAGAGAAAATGATATTAATAAGAATTTCTGCTATGAGCCTATTAGGATTAGGCCTATTAGGATTTGCAGCACAGAAGAGATATGAATACATTAGTGGCATTGAGGACTAGCAGTTTATAAGGTTTCCAACTAGATTTAATATTTCAAGCAGTGATGGAGAAGTATAAAGCAAGCAAAAATCTCATCTGGAATACTGTGGGCAATGTTCCAGAAAAGTAATTCCAAAATACAGCCTTCAGGTAAGGGAGGTCTCTATGATGCAGGAAGTCTTCAAGGTAAGCATTTCTATGCCTACTGGCAAACTTCACTGTATAATTTCATTATTTAGTCTTCACTAAAAGCCTGTCCAGAAAAGCAGAGAAAAATACATTTGGCCTTCTGACTTGAGCTAGGGAGCAGGGAACACTGCTATTAAAATAGCTCCTTATTTTCCTCATGTGTCAGTTTCCCCATCTGAGAAACAACAAAGTTATTTTCCCAGTTTTGTAAACATAATTAAGCTAATTAAATACTCATCAGTCTGAATGATGAATTAAGCACACCTTGCTCTGCCTCTGTCCAATATCATGACTCATGACTCTGCCTGATACTACAACGCAAGAAAACAAAACCCTCTAAACTTAATCTAGGCACTGGCAGCACCTAAACTTACTATTGTCTCCTTTTATGAGCCCTTGAAGTGCTTCAGATGCCCAGGGCACTGTATCTGTCCAGAACCACTCTGGACTGGGCAGATTGCCGGGTTCCCAGGAGAACAGTCAGGAGACTAAGTGTTTCTCCAGAAAAACTGGAAGAGGCCCAGTACATAGGATGGTTTCAGGGAATTCCCAGTCTACACCTACAATATGAGTCCTTTCCAATACGAAACTACAGAAACTACAGAAATATCCAAAGCCTTTCCTGTTGAATATGTGTCACTGTGCAAAGGATGCAAGATTACATGAGAGAAAAAAACCCAGGAACATGATTCTACTATCTACTTGTTAAAGCACTGAAGAGAGAAAACAGAGTAGGGAAATCCTAGTTTGATGTTCATAGTTTCCACTAAACTCTAGCGAGAAATACGCAAGTAGGGTTTTAGTATTCCCTCGGCCTCACTAAGCAATGTTAACTAGGCTGAGGGAGCCAATGCTTTCTTCCTCTCATCCAGTGAAACTGGGATTTGCTACTAAACACTAATACCACTTTAATAGGTCATGTAGAGAACGTCTCTTCCTCATAGCCTCTCAGAGGAGGAGATGTGATTAGGCCACCATCAGCTTGAGAAGATAATTAAACCCAGATTTTCTGTTTATGAAGTACTCAAACCACTGAGCCAGCCGTGGAGGGGGCTCCCTGCAGGGCAGGCAGGGCAGGCACATCCTTTATGGGTGATTCACAGGGTAGGAGGACTCCTCCTGATGTACCAGGGAGGGATCTAATACATGGAGACAAAGAGCCTGAAAGCTGAATGACGCAGTGCCTATTTCCTTCAGCCCCCAGCTAGAAAGTGTGATAGGATAATCTCCTGAATGAATGGGCAATTCATGAATCATATGACTTTTTTAGCAATTTTCCAGACACCCTTTTGGAAATTTTCCAGTCATTGGAGCGTCTTTTTATCCCCAAATACCACAAAAGATTAAGGTGATTGAGAAATCCTCTCTGCAAAGTGGGAGCTTATTTTTAGAAAAACCTTCAGATGTCAGCTTTAATAAGTACATGATGCCTGATCTCTGTGGTCACATTGTGATGTAACTTAAAATGACCTGCTAATCAGACAAAGTATTATTTTTAGGAGAAGATTCATAATGGAATTGAGTATTGCAGCACCTTATCTAAATGTTCTGTCATCTGGTGGTCTTTACAGCCCTGAGTTAAGTGCAAAGGCTCCCCTGCATGATACATTAGAACTGCTACATAAAATTTGGATTCTCAACAGTGCATATTCTGAGAAATAAATTGCTATAGATAGCTAGGAGGTAAATCCACAGAGTCACATAAGATTTCCTCGCTGCCTGTATATAGCATGCCAGATAGGTGTGTTTACAGCTGAAACTATTTTCATAAAAAGGAAGTCTTCTTAGGGCCCAGAATCTCTTTGTTTAACTGTGCATACATTTATATGATAGATGGCAGAGCAGTCGCTTCTACTTTCTGCTCAGTAACTCAGTGGTTACTGCCACCACACACTGCACAGAGACCCAGGTTCACCATGATTCTCAGCCTTACTGAATTTTGCTCTATGCCTCCTCCCACGGAGTTTTAAATAGTAGGCAAGGCTTTTTTGGCAAAGGAGTATTTTTTGTCATGAAGGTGCTCTTGAGAGGTGGGTTCAAATCCATATTCTGGACTAAAGGGCTTTCTAGCGAGAAAGAGGGCACCAGGACACCATTTTTTTTAGTATTCCACTCACTCTTTAAGTGCGAACCAGCAAGACTCACAGCACCACAGTCAGTCATACAGCCAAAGTCAGGTCTGAAGGATTTCACTGAGAGTGTAGGATAACAGAGGTGGTTCATCATAATAAACCTTCTATTTGCTGGTGAGGCAGCTGTCCCTTTGGGCACTCTTTTGATGAGTAGACATTTAGTAGGAAGCCTCGCTCTTTTGATTTGCAGAGATCCAATGCATTTTAATATTATCCTAATTTGGAGAGCTAATGTGATTCCAATTAATTAAGATTTGCCAGCTGGTTGGATATGAGCCCTCCTCACCGCACATTCATACTATATTCTGTTTGTTAATGTGCACTGGGACATAACCTGTCCTTATTTCACGGCTGTAAATAAATCAATTCTAGCTTTTTAGTAGTGTCAGTGAAAGCAAGGTTCCTCACCCACTCTTTCAAGGGTCAGATTTTAAATGGCATCCCGTAGTATTGCTCCTCTGAGTTCTCACACATCTGCTGAATCATGAAGCTGAGCACTTGTTCTAAGATACTGTTCTTGCCTTCAGCCCCTAAAGCTCCAAAAAGCTCTGCCTTCCGTTCCTTGTTGACTTTACATTTCAGTCTTTTAATCAACATGCTATGTTGTACCACATCATACACTCAAATTTCTATAAGGCATTTTACATCAACAGTATTACTTTTAGCAACTAACTGTGTAATCTCATAAAAAAAAAAGTCAAATTCTATCTGCTATGAAGAGTGCTGAATGATTTCAATTAATAGAAATATAATCACCTTTAATTCGCTATTAATTTATCAAATTCAAGCTAACACATCTCTTCTGACTTGGATTGTTCGAACCCCCCTTTTTAAGTAACTAGGGATTTACTGATAAGAACTTCAAATTTAATTTGCTACAGGACATGATGCAGCAATGACCGTGTTATATCCCACTCCCATTAAGGTGGAGCTATAATCACTCTCTTTTCCCAGTTTTACAAAACTCCTCTATTAGTCCAAGCTTTACCAAATATTAACACAAATATTGAAATTCCCTTGAGGCAAGTTTCTTGGGTTGGGTGCAAGTCAGTAAGACCCACTTCCTTAGGTGGTTGTTTTTAGTAGCTGCTGCTTACCAGCCTCCTTGGTTACTTTTGGAATAGCAAGTATGTAATCTCCATAGGAGATGCTATATTAACACAGGCTTTTCCATTACTGCAGAAGCATTTATTTTTCAGCTAATGTGAATATCAGGAGAATTTAGTAGGCTGGAATATAAGCATTTTGCAGTATAATTTAGATGACAGTAAACTAAACTTACATTGAATGGACAAAATATATGATTCTAAAATCCTGTTAACAGAGCACCATGTAGGAAAGCCTGAACTAGAGCCAAACAACTCAGCTATGCAGACTAACAGGTACAGCCCTAAGAGCACAACACTTTCCTAGTGAACCATCTCAGTGGATGAATGGTTTCCCCCTTAAGCAAAGTGCTGGGTTGACCCAATTCTATTGTTCCCAGAATTTTAGATAATACTTTAGCATAATGCTTAAAAATCCCATGTTGATGAAGTTTGCTGTAAATAAGTTTTTACCTTCCCACACAGCGCTGCCATGCACCATGTGGGACTGTGGACTGCCCCGCAATAGCGCTATCATTGTAATCTTCAAACTGAGGATCCAGAGGAACCCGTTGTGTGGAGGCATATGATTAGGCTGGATTTAAGTTGAGCTGGACCAGATGAAAAAACTCTAGCTGAGAGGACTGATACCTCCTGAAGGCAGAATGCAGCACTGCAAAGCTATCCAAGCTGACATCCTAAATGTAGAACAGCCATGCTAGCACAACTTTGCATGCAAATCGGTTAGCCCTTCATTAATCCCCATAGTGATTTCTCTGGAGTGAAATTTTCCATTCTGCTTTCATTTTTGCAGCTGTTTCAGGAGTTCTTAGTAAATATATGTCAGATGTCACTTGGTAGTTCTTATACTTCACTCACTTCACTTTCTGTCCCTGATATACCAGGGATGAGTGATGAGTGACTACAGAAAAGGGAATGTGTTGCTGGAAGGTTTTGTTTTTTCTTTTCCTTTTTTTGCTTCTGGATGTTGCAACCTGCTATGTATTAAAATGAACAAGTTCACATCTGCAAAGTGAGGCATGAATGTTTATTTTATACACGGAATACTTGACAGATTCTCAAGCTTATTAATTTCCAAAATATCATATAGTTTATTATATTGCTTATTTTCTTTGTATGGTGTCATTACAAGTTACAACCTGATTTAATAACCTTGAAAACCAAAATGGTATTATTTAGCAGCTGTAAACATTGTTCTATGAGCAGATTTACCTAAAATAACTCATAATACTGCCCTAAGCTATCAATGCACTTTGTCCTGCAAAAAAATTTCACTCAGTATTAGATAAAAAACTACAAATCAAAGCTACCAACCTTGGAAAAAGAAATGGAACAGGTTTGCAAAAAGCATTTAGAATTTTCCACAGTTTCAACATGAAGCAGCTATTCTTAATACCATAATATTCACATAAGAATTAACTGATAGAACAAATCTGACTTCAGTCTGATAACTGCATTAGCAGTTTTGAATTAGTCTGTGCAATGAATAATATTCTTTTCATCTATTCAATTAGCATTAATCTCTCTAAGTTACTTAAAGCCATATATTAGTCTCAACTAAAATTGCAGATGTTAAAAGTACATTTACAATAACTGGGTATTTGTAGTACAAGGACATTTGACTGCCCATAGTTTGCTGGAATAAAGAGCACGGTGACTGAATGATCTCCTTTCAGTGGCTAGAGTAGTCTTAATTTGATTGAATTGCCCTCACAAACACCTCTCCCATAAATATGAGGATCTAGTAGTGTTGGAAGAGTAAATATGATCCATGTCTATAAAACAGGTTGAAGAGATTGAGAATGACCTTAAAATAATAATTAGTCTCCACTACAAAACTAGTACTGATTTCTCTTTCCATCAGCAGAATTCTGCTGCACTACAGCACTTACATCGGGATAAAAAGGATAGTCTACTGGCTGTCCTCTGCTGTCTTTACCAAAGTAAAATTCCTACTGCTTTCATAAGATATGACACTCATGGAAAAGCTATTACTATAATCACTTGTTAAAACTTACCGCACATAAAACTTTTCTTCTCAAAATATACAAACCATAACAAATAAGTTTATATGACAAAACATTTTTGTAGGGAGTAACAAGTACACAAGCATGCAGTTAATAAGAAGATGGGTGAAAAAGAATAGAAATGTGTAAGTCCTGAGCACTGAGGAGAGACATACAGACTGGACAGAAAAAAAAGACAATAACTCAGCTTCCATAGCTTTACCCAGCTCTCAGAATGGTCATTCTGCTTTAGGATGACTTAGTTGGTCATGACCAGGTATGGCACTGAAAATAGAGCTTTCATTATTTCCTTCATCAAAAAGGATCAAAATCCATTCATCAGGCTGTAAACAGGACAGTTGAACTGAGTGCAGAGAACCCACTGTTGAACTATCTTTCTCATTAATTTCCAATTACATGAAGGACTGAGCACTCTTTCTTAGCTTTGTTTTTTTTTTTTATTTTTTAATGAATATAATGGAATGAACATTACTCAGTTCAGTGGTTCACAGGATGGAGCAGAAATGTGCTGAGCTACAGAGGATCAAGTCATATTTGCTTTATTTAGGCATGAACAGGCTTACTCATTCTATGTGTGTGATAGGACTCCTCGTGCAGAAGTTTTTAGGCTCTTGTCCAATAGTGTTGTGGGCAGGATTAGGAATCTGATCCTACGAATCCATTTAGATTAGCACCCTTTGTGTAGATTAAGAACTATCATCTCAAAACTGGTTTACACTTTCAAAATATGTCCTTGTAAAGGCATTCATATTTTGCATTGATTAAGGGCTTCTTCAGGTCCACCCCTATTCACACAATTCATTCTGGGCATTGCTGACATGCTTTCTGAATGGGGGTCTTATCCTGTGAGGTACTGGGTTCCACCCAAAAAGGTGCTGACAACCTCAGCATCTTCAGCACCTTCGGCTCCTGGTTAAATTACAGGCTATTGACAGTAACTAGCGTGCTGAGGGAGCGCTAGGGAATGACACTATCGCTGTTTATGTCTACAAATCCACTCTAAATACCTAACTAGACATAGATTATTATCTAAGGAGAAAACAGTATTTTTTATAAATTTGAACACTGATGGAGTGGTATTCTTTTCAAAATGGGTTGTGACAGGGCACACCATATAACTGTATCAGAAACATAATATGAAATAAGTACTTCAAAGGCCTGCTGTCAACCTGAACGCATTTTATGGGATGATCTGTGATCCAGATGGTAGTGAAGCTGAAGTTCTTATTTTTTCACAGTGCTGTGGGAATGAGATACTGTGATTTGATGCCAGTGTTTGATCAATAAAGAAAAATGTTGGCAATACTTTGGAATATTGTGCATTCTTAACTGGATGACGTGAACTCCAGTGATTAATAGTGGGATAGCTTTGAAAAATTACTGGAAAAAGCTTTAAAATTATTTTCCTTTGTAGTATATTTCCATTCGGTGGATTGGCAAGGAAATAACAATGAGAATTTACTGGTATGAATAATGTATCATTCGTACATTCTTTATACTCTTGTCCAACTGGCAGTCCTTGATTCCCTTAAGTTTTAAGTTTGCTGCAGCATTACCTGGATTTCCAGATATAAAAACTAATGTATGATTTGAAAAATTAATACTAAAGTAGGCTTTTGTCTGTGCTCTTCTGCAGTGTATCTAAGTAAAAATCTAAATGTTCTTCAGTATCAAAGATTATTCTAATATTTTTATAATCTGCAGAAATTCTACCTATATTTATGTAGGAGGGGGTAGAAAGAATTTGGTAGAATTAAGCTCCTAAGCTCTTGGCAATAACATTTTTTCTCATGAAAAATATTCCTGTAGAATCTATACCTGCTTTTAAAACATTAATAAATGAAGGGATTAAATGAGATCTGTTTAAGAATTCTAAAATTATTAGAAATGTTGCCATCTGCTAAGGTGACATGATATTTTAAAAGACTTTTCCTATTTCTGAGTTTGGAAAAATGCATGGGATGAAAGCTTCCGTGTTCCATCTTGAACCTTATTTCTGCCAAAATAATTCAGATAGTTCTGTGAATGAGGCAACTGATGAGAAACTCAGTGTTTATGATTTTCTATGCCCCCCATGTAAAAGCTTTTTCTCAAATTTCTGCTGAGTCTCAGTTTTAGAAAGCGATATTAACTATTTTGTCGAACATGTGCCTCCTGCTTTTTTTTTTTTGACATAAATTACTCAAATTTAAGAAACTTGGAAAATTACAATTTGCACGTGATCTGTAGAGTCTCAAATTTTACAGATCAGTTCCTTGGCAGGTCGTCTTCTCTTCTCTGGGAAAGCTCCAGATGGCCTGAATAAAACTTTGGTGTGCTTCTGTAGATGATGCCAATCCTAGATTGGGCCGAATCATTAGCATACATTCTCTCCAGTTGACTCCATGCAATGTGGAACAGGGAAGCTGCCTCATTCAGAGGTAGAGAGATTTTGACAATAAGGACACGTACGTTCTGTAGATTAAAATGAGAGATCTGGGGAAAATGTCATAACTGATGGGGCAGACAAGATAGTGGGTATGGTTACATTAGTGTTTTAGTTTGGATAAGAAAGACGCCTTTTGAAGCACATCTCTCACTATTGATTATCATCTCATAGCTGTCTTGCAGAATTCAAACCTTCTTATGGAAGTATACTGAAAGGTCTCCTCCAACGTATCCATAGTGTGGATGTTGGGACTGTAGCATCAACTGATTCCCCCCTCTAGCCTATGCCGAACAAATCAGTGCAATGAAAGCCTGAGTAAAGTTGTGGGAAAGTCTCATTCTGTGAGACGATAATGGGGAAAAAAGTTTTGCCACAGTAAGGAAATCTGGACTGGAGACTGACAGGAAGTAAGACAGGGCAAAGTACAAAGAGGCGACAAATCTGACTGCTAGGGAATATTGGAGGACCAGTTATGAAGGCAAGGAGGTAGATTAGGAAAGTTAGTACTTAAGTGTGGAGAGACAAGATTAGGAGGCCAAGACTTTAAATAAGTAATTACTGCAGTAGGAGTGGTAACTAGTTAATTGAGAAGGGTGAAAGGGAAGAGGTGAAAGAGAGGAAGACTAGGAAAGAGACAGGACAAGAATAAATGAGGGCAAATGTAATGTGGTGAGTCAGGGTTAGGGAGGACAGATACTCCATACCTAGCAGAAGCACATTTGCTCCAGTGCCTCATCATTCCTGGGTGGTTGTGTCTGCTCTTCAGTTCCCAATTACTCTATTCCTGTTATATTTTTGATGTTCCTCTAATCTATGAACTTGCTTGCAATATCTTCTTAGATGTATTTCATTAACCAATTAAACTGTAATCTCGGTTTAGCCTGAAGACAAAGCTCTTTGGAGGCTAGTGCTGTCAATATGATTCCTGTTCTCTTCTGCTGAATTTGAACCTAAACTAGGGCTCATAGCTATGTAATTGTCTCAGCATTACTTCTGCTCTGTGTGGAGTGGAGTGCCATAAGACTAAAGCTGAAGTGCCACAGGTATATAAAAAAATCTAGTTCGATTAAACATATTCATGAGCCAAAGTTCTTAGCATCAATATTATTATTTAGTAAACATAAAATACCTATGACATCAAAGTAAATCAAGAAATGTTATTTTTCTGCTCCAAGCTCAATATATGTAAATATTCCACTTGAATAGCTAATGTGACTGATCTTAGCATCTCTATTTGATAGACAGTCTGCATTCAGACTGTTAACTGCTAGGTATGTTGCAAATATTGGTAGTGAAATTATGCTGCCGGCCCATAAATACCTTCAGCTGAGCTTCATTTCTCTGAAGAGCACTTTCAAATCCATAGAATATTCATATATAAATAGCTTAGAAATATTTCAGTATGAAAATGAAGGAAAAAATATCTTGTAATGCTATAAGTGGTTTTTATCAGTGTATGAAATAATCTGTTTATATGTGTTTTGAATAATCCAGTTTACCCTTAATTTTACTGAATTTGGATACAACTATCCAACTTTATAACTATGTGATACATACTATTTTTTGGAATAGCAGTGGTTAGTAATGCTTGGAAATACTAACCAAAATTTGTATTCTGATTGCAAACCTGTATCTTGCACTGCTCATTGAAAGGGAGACAGGCAGGAGGACCAAATTCAATAGTTCTTCAGAATTCAATAGTTACTTAGAGCTGACATAGAGACATGCCATCTTCAGTTGTGATCATGACAGGATTTCATGTATGCTGATAGAACCTAAGACATTATTGATCAGTAATTGATGTAATCTGATTAAAAAGCAGCCAGAAAGCTTGTCTGGCTTCTGACATAAGCAAAGTCATCACACGCAGAGTCATAAATAAGCAAACATTCATGTACACCTGAGCAAGCCTGTCATCGGGGCACAGTCCTTCATGTGCCTACTCAAATATATTCTTAAGAGCATATGGCATTTGAATACTGAGGGGCATCTGAACTGGGGTGTAAGCCCTGGAGATCATAGGATCATTCTACTCTGAAAGCCTACAGGAGAAAGTGAATGGCTTGAGAGAGTACGCTCATACCCAGAACACTCCTATGTACCCCATGGGAAAACGCCGACTTCAAGGCTGGCGACTGCCGCCATTTCAGACCTCGGTGTAGTGCACGCTTAAGTTCAGCAAACACATTACAAGGCCTAAGTGACTTAGCTACGTTCCACTTTTTACACGTTGACTTCGGAAGCCCATCGAGACCCAAATGATCTCCCAGGTGCCAGAAGTGGGTAGCATTCTTTTAAATAGTTTGGGAGACACCTAGTGGGCCTTCTTCCTTGTTTGCTCTTCTAGCTCCTACAGACTACCCAGAGCAAAGTTGCGTTGGCATGTACCTTGGGCTATGTACATGTACGTAGCTGATAAAGTCACTGGGGTTATTAAATGTGACTGCTCTAAAGCAATGCTTGTAAGTGGAAATCACACAAAAGTACAATCAGGATTTTGATTCTCAAATGTTTGAGTCCATTTGAAAAACGATTGTTTAAGCTATGAAATGTTGAGCAGAATAACATGGATATGCTTAGAAGTCTGCGTTTAAATGCTTATTTTTAGGTGTCTTTATAAGTCCCAAGGCTCATTTTAGGATTTGCAAAATAGAAATGGCACTTTTATTTAGAGCTGTGACTCAAGCAACCAAAGTACGTTTGGAGCTCCTTCTTGTCTGGCTGTCTCTGAGCAGTCCACGCTGTATAAGCATCAACATAACTGAAGCCTCTTTGGACTTCACTCTTTTTCTTTGTTATATTTTTGAATGTAACATAGAAAAGGGACCACAAATCTTCAACTTGTTTACAAATTCAGTAGGAATGGACAAAAAGGCTGAAATACTAAAATTTAGCGCTACCTCATTTACAGGAGTACTTTCTAATGCGGGAATGATTTTCTGTCCAAGTCCATATGCAGTCTCTTCACCTCACATTAGTAAGATAACAAGAATCGTGTTTATTTGTACAAATGTCTCTTTTTCTATTGCTCAGTGATCAGGAGAGCAGAATATCATATTGTCGCTTTTCTAAAAGACAATTAGTGTTTCTATTGCAATTTCTGTTATCATATTTATCACTCATCCATAAAAGATTTTGTACAAACATAATATTCAATAACTGTTTAAGACTTCTTTGCAGAGTCAAAAATAACTCCAGAATGTGAACGTAAGCATTTAAACCTCAACCCTGTTATGCCAGCAACTAATGCCTATGTAACTACACTGCGAGACCAAGTGCGTGTAACTTGCAGTTACATACAATTACACTGCAAGGTGCAAGAGCACCTTGCACAAAAGCAGAGAGTTGCCCATCTGTGTACATGCCTGGATGAGGAGATATTTATTAGTTTTAAATTACATGCTAAGCTTTGCAAAATACTTTTCTTTCTTCAGCGTGATCTCACAAGGATTATACAGGTACATTCAGAATATATGGGAATATAAAAGTACACATGTATTAATTCATTTTTTTTCCCCATTCAGTGAAGGAAGTGAAACAAGCCATGGGGAGAGAAGGGAATCAGTCTTCTTTTCCTAACAGTGGGTCCCAATCTTGCAAAGTTAAGTAAATGCCTAGCTCTAACTCCTGAGAGAAATGCTTATCTCGTTGCGTATCTTGGGGGGGTGGGGAGTCTCTCTGAAGACAGCATATAGGAAAAGGAAATAGTATGCTTCCTTGCAGAACTTGCTTGGGATATCTACAGCCCCCTGAAGTCAGTCAAGATCTCTTGGTATCAGTTCAAACCATGAAGGGCAGTCTGTGAACACCTATGCACCTTGCCGATTCCAGCCCACTTCCACAAGTAACTGTAGGGAATCTTTGTTGTTGTCAAGTGGTGAAGGGACAACGGGTGAGCATGTGCAAACCATCCACCTCTGTCGGTGATGGGATGATGTTATTTTGACTTTGGTGAGGGGAATTCTTTTTGTTGATGTAAGTGAAGTTTGTGAAGATTGTGTGATGATTGTATATTTTAATGGTAACTCTTTAAGTTAATAATAGTCACAGAGAAAGTCTTTTCATTTCAAGGATATTTATAGTTCAGGAGTACCAAGGCTCTCCACCACCACAGTAAGTCTCTGGAGTCCTAACAGGCCAAATTTCCATTCCCTTCTCTGGTGGCTAGGTCTGAACAACAATAAATTCCTGTGGGATAATTCAGATAATTCAAAGTTTATTCAAGTACAAGAAAAACTGCTTCAAAAAGTTCTAAATGAGGATGATGAAAAAAACAGAGTCATAAAACAAACTGAAAATGTGTCAAATCAAATCAGTGTGGCTATTCTACAAACCAAAGTCTGTGTCTCAAATTATTTGAAGGTGGCAATTAATGGAGAAATGTCTGTTGCAATATTTAAATTAAAAAATACTTGATACACAATTTTATAGACTATGTTACAAAACCTTTGGGGAAAAAAAAAGCCCTTGATACACCTTCAGAAAGACTACATAGTGTAAATTAAGTAGTTGTGAGATGAACGATGTCATGGTGACTGATACAAAAGACAAAGACTAAAGTGCAATTCTCAGCATGGAGAAAAGTTAGGAATACAAAGCTTTCTGTAGTTTAAAATATTTATTATGGATGCAGAAAAGAATGTGAACAATGTGGTAGCAAAATACAGATGAGTCTTAATGATATTCAGAGAAATCAGTACTGGGCACTGGAGTCACCAGAACTCTTAGATTCATTGGCATTGTGGTGCCAAGTGAAATTCAGTATTGGCAATGCAATGTGCCCTGGCAGGAATGATCAGAACTACATGTACATTAGTCTGTCATAATTATCTAACCATCAGAATATTTTTTAATGTCAATACTTCTCTGGGTCATTGCATGAGTAGATGCAATAACAAGATAAAAGCATGCATAAGAAATAATATATACAATAAAGCGTTCTATTTCACTATATACGTTAAGATTAGGCCTTCACTTGGAACGTCATGTTCCGTTTGTCCCACCCCAAATAAAACGTAACAAAAATAGGTTGGACTTTGTAAAGCTTAGAGGCATAGAGATATGCAGATGAAAAATGTAGTAAGAATGCCTAGCTGGGAAAGGGTGTGATAGGGCTATAACACAGAAAATGAACAGGGTAGAGAAGTTAAATCATATATATTTACATAATTCAAACACATATATATATACCTGATGAAACTGGAGAGCAATAACATTAAAAGTAAACATAGATAGCTGGTGATAAATGCTTAGCATGAATTTCAGAGAAGATTGGACGTTTATAAGGATAGGGATTACCACACACAATATTTTGGATGGGATTAACAACAAAAGCATTTTTGAAAAGAAGTGGAGCCTTAATGATCGAAAATATACCCTGACCTTTAATTACAAGAGGTTTAGAATGAAAGCTTCCTCCCCAGGCAGTGTTATTCCATATTCATCCACTATGTGGGTTCTTGCATTTTCCTTTGAAAAGTCAGAGCCAGGATGCCAGATGAAACACTGGTCTGATGCAGCCTAGATTTTCAAAGCTATGGGAGACGTAGGATGCTTTACTTTTCATGTACACAGTGTGAGACATTAGGTCCGTGTTTTTCAGAGGGAGCTTGTCATCAGTTCCCCAAAATACAAAGAAACCCACAAAATCCTCAGGCAATGAAGGTTCGGCTACAGTGCAATACTTCATTCATTCGATTAAAAAAACCCACTGCTTGTAATCATCAAGGTAGAAGACCTGGAAAGCAGTACATGTTATTTTTATTTCTGTTTAAAAATAACAACAGTGAACCCCCCAAATAATAATTAATAATGGTAACAATAGTAAAAGTAACTACATGGTCCGCTTTGTGCAGTACATTTCTTTCTTCATGCTCTGTAAGGGAAGGGTTGCTATTTACGGTATGCTCCAAGTCTGCCTTTCAGAAGACAGCCCAGCTTGGCTGGACAGCTTTCAGTTGCTACTAGAAATATGTCACTTATTAGGAACAGAGGGGATGTTTATCACTGTCTCAAGGGTTACTTTGGCTGAGGCGAAGAAACAGCTCAGTTATATAATGGAAAGAGCTGGGTCAAAGGATAAGAAATTTATACAGCGTGTGCTCAGGACTCCAGCAGTGCAGACTCCGTTTCTCTCTTGTGTATCTCGCACAGACAGCGAGTGTGACCACGGCTATACAGGTCTTCCCACCTGTCCCCAAAACCACCTCAGAGCTATGGGGGCTGAAGTCACCATTAAAAAAAAACCTCTCCCCAAACTTCTCATTTGAGAGAAAAAGACTTGTCCTCCCTACTGCTTCTTTTGCCCGCCCGGTATCTAGTCAGTGTTCAGTCTGGTTGCCCATCAAGCAGTCACGGTTCAAACCCTCTTCCACGTGAACTGGAAATGCCAGCTCTAGCAGAGAAGTTTGAACACAGCACCGTTTTAACGGGCGCTGAATGTCACCGGCCCTTTTAGTCCTCACCAGGGTTAACGGGGGGATACTCCTTACCATAAATGCAGTTCTGATTTCTGGTGAAGCAGCAAAAGGAAATCCAACCCTGCCCGCTTTACGCACCGAGTACCGCACGGCATTTCAGCAGGAGAGGGACAGTTATAAAAAGTTGAATCTCTGTTTCCATCTGTTTATGTAAATGCCAGAGGTCTCATTTCAGGCTAGCCAAAACAGCAAGCTCTCTCGCAAGAAAAATAATCTGCTCCCAGAGCCTTTTTAAAACCTCCTCTCCCTGTTTTCGTTCCCGGTATCAAGGGCACGCTTCAGACGAAACGTTGAACTAAGGATCAAATTTTCAAGCACGAACCCACAATAACACCGGTAAACAAATACCGGTGCGGTCAGCACAGCGTCTCACCCTAATTACCAAACCCTGAAATCGGCCCCCTACCACGGTGACCTCGGTTCCTCACCGTGGTTGGGGGGGGGGAGTCCCCTTTTCGTCAGGCAAGCCGGGTGCTGGGGCGGCGGTACGCGGGCTGCCTCTGCCCCACGCGGGGAGGTTCCCTCCCCGCGTGGGGCAGAGGCAGCCCGCGTACCGCCGCCCCAGCACCTGTTGCGCCGCCATTTGGCCGTCGGAGAGGGGGACAGCGGCACAGGCGGCCCCGCTCGCCTCCTCCTTCCCCACCCGACAACTTCCCGGGGCGTAAACGGCCGCGCCAGGTGCCGCCCTCGCCCTGAGGGGACGCCGAGCGGTTGGCGGGGCGCGGGGGGGGGGGGGGGGAAGAGCCGAGAGACGCGGCCCGACTTTGGCAGCGCGGCCGCTGAGCTGAGGGCGAGGAAGCTATTTCTGTGGGAGCGCGGCCGGCCTACCCGCCTGCCTCCTGCCCGCCCCGCCGGCCCGCCCCTCACACCAGCCCCCCCCGGCCCTCCCCCGCCGCTGGCTGCCGGCTGACAGGTGCGCGCTCCTCCGCGGCAGCAGTAGCGGCCCCGCTCGCCCCCGCCTCTCCCGGCCCCTCTGCGTGCCCCGCGCCCTCACCAGCCCCGGCTCCTCCGGCCCCCGCCCGGGACGGCCCCGGATTGTTTAGTCCTTGGGAAGCTGGTCTGGGTCCAGATTTTGCTTTGATCCTTTCTTTCGTTCTTTTTTTTTTTTTTTAAGAGAGGGGGAGAGGAAAAAAAAAAAGCCAAAGAAAAACAAAACCTGGAGACACAGAAAAGGGCTCTAGGAAAAAGTTTTGGATGGGATTATGTGGAAACTACCCTGCAATTCTCTGCTGCCAGAGCAGGCTCAGTGCTGCCTTCTCCCCAGCGGCGCAGCCCGCGCCGGGCGCTGCTGAGAGACGCCCGGGCCTCGGTGCCGCGCCGCCAGTGCCTGCTGTGCCGCAGCCCCTCGCCCCGCCGGCCCAATGCTCCTCCTCGGGCTGCTCCTGCTGACATCTGCCCTGGCCGGCCGGAGGCAGGGGGCCGCCGCCGAGTCCGACCTCAGCAGCAAGTTCGCCTTCTCCGGCGCCAAGGAGCAGAACGGTAAGGAGAGGCAGCTCCCGCCGCCGCCGCGCAGCCCGGGGCAGGGGCAAGGCGGGGGCGGGCGCCCGGCCGGCGCGGCGCGGAGCGGAGCGGAGCGGGGCTCTCTCGCCTGCGGGGCTGCCCGGCGCCGCGGAGGGGTGGCGGGTGGAGGGAGTTGGGGGCGGGGGGGGCGGGGGGAGCTTCGCGGCCGGTCCGGGCTGAGCGGGGCTCGGCAGCTGGGTGTTCGCCCGCCGCCTTCAGGGGAGCGCGGTGGGTAAAAGGGCAGCGGTTAGGCGGCCGGGAGGGACCCCAGCGCCGGCTCGGAGGCTCCCTCCTCTGCGGTCGGAGGTGCAAAGTGTTCCCCCACTCGCCCCTCACCACCACCCCCCACCAAAAAAAAAAAAAAAAAAAAAAAAAAAAAAAAAAGGCAAGGGCCCGCGCACCTTTGTAACCTAAATGCCTAGCTCTCGGGTAGGGGGGTGGGTTTTTGTGTCTGTGCGTGAATGAGTAGTATTTTGTACGGGCTGGAAACGAGCTAATCCTGCATAGGAAATGAGAATTACTTTCAACTTTCAAGTGTACCTGAAATGTTTAGAAAACTCTCAAATGCAAGTTCCCTTGGGCTGGGGCTGCGCAGAGCTGGAGAAAGACTCCTTTCATACAGCAAGGGCAGCTTCGGGGTGTGTAATTTGCTTAGCCTCTGAACTCCATATGATTTACATTATTCAGATTTTTAAGTGCCTTTCCTCTTGATCTGCTATTATGAAGTCATTTTAAAGAATATTTTACAAACTGAAACGTTATATACTGCATGAAACCACACTTAGTGTAGAATATCTAAATTTAAGGCTGTTAGCATACATTCATGGAAACCCTGGTGCTTAATGTATGGGGTGGGGGGGGTGGGGGGTTTGAAAAATTTAGTACTTTGCATGTCAGCTAGAACAAGCTTTCTCCCTGGGCACAAACCAACACAAAAGGCCAAGCCGGGAGCTCTCAAAACTCTCTGAACTGTAATGAAATAAAGCAGAAACGCAGATTTGAGGCTAATTCAATTCTCTCAACTTTGAACTTGGGACTCCCCAGATAAAAGTATTCTACGTCATATCTTTTAATAGAAAGCAAAGTTTCAGAGAGCTCTTGCAAGTGCTCTGTGAATGGGTAGAATATGCAGTGCACCAGTGAGTTTAGCAGGGGGAGATTAATACTGCTGTGGCCTGCTAATGTCATGATATATGGCACCTGTGGACTGCCGGAGCTGCTGATCAAAGAGCAGCATGGGGATCAATCTCTAATCAGAGCAACTGTGAAGGGCCAGAGGAAAGTGATCAAAAGACTCGGAGACCCAGCTATTCTGACAGGAAACCAATCAGACTTGGTGCACAGTACAGGAAATTATCTGCTCTGTGTGAGAGAAGAAATCACTTTCTACCCCTTCCCAGCTTACCTGACATTTAGAGGCTTTAGGGCACCAGTTTGTGACAAAATGGACTTGGCACTAATATACTAAAATCTCGTGCTGTTATGCTGCCTTCTGTCAAATTTGCATGGTGTGCGTGTGAAGAGCATCGACACGCAGAGAATTACCATTGCTTTGCTTTAACTTTGTCGGGACTGGAAAGAAACCTGCTATGCTGTCAGTCTTCCCTAAGAGGTTTGTTACAGCATAATGCAGCTGGGCCCTGAAGGGCCACCAGGGTCCAACAATGGGAGCACAATAGTGTAAAAGGTAAATCATATGGCATAGAAGCAAAACTGATGTAAATAAGTATATGTATACGTGACAACACAAACTAGATTCTGTTCACATATATCAGAAATGCAGCTGCCTCAGGTCAGGCTTCAACTGGTTTGCGATGCAATTTGGCATGCTCTAAAATACAGTCACTACATCTTAGAACAAATGCAAAGCCAGGAGAATATTTTTTTTTTCTTTTTCCTAAAAGTGCCCTGAAACAGTATTCTGTAGGAGTTTGCACTCACAACAGTCCAGGTTCTTCTTGTAGCTTACTTGAAGTTTCCTTTTCAGTTGTTCAGTTGCAAAACTTATTTTAAAAATTAGCACAAGTTGAGGTACAACTAAGTACCAACCCCTGACTTTTCTTGACTGATTTTAATTATTTGGGGGATCAGTAACACTGGTCAAACCAGTTCTTACTTGATTTAATTAGAGTGATTTTTACACTCTGCTGCAATCTAAAGATTGTATAGCTTTTAGCTAGAGGCAGGTTAAAACTCCCTGGAGTATGAGAATGAGATATTGCTGTTCGCATGCCAAGTAATCTTTGGTCAGGAGAGAGGGAGATTTTTCACTCACGCACTCTACAAATAAAAATTCTGTCCTCTACTTGTAAAACTGCTAAATAGCCAAGAAGTTTTGCAGTAGAATGGATTACAGTGTTACTCGGCTGCACACGTGGGTGCTGTAGCTATTGCTTCAAGGTGATACTGAAGATGTCTATGACCAGTTATTAAATCAGTGGGACTACTTTTGTTACAAAGGGTAAGCATATGCTTAAGGATTTTTTTTTCATAATTGGTATTTATTTATTAGCAAAATGATTATTAACTTCAAAATTACAATTGGACTCGATTTATTTACTAAATGTAGACATAAGGAGTTCTCTTGTTTCTGCTGCATAGTGAGGGTCATTTTAGGTGGCATCTTGCTAGTGTAAAAATTTCTTTGTAATTGTAAATTAGATAGTCTTAGAACACAGTATTTTGCTGCTAATTCCTAGGAATTCAGTGTGATGGTTGTTGTGGGGCCAGTGTGGCTCCGCTTGAAACCACTTAAAACTACCTCCTTGTTTTTATTGGCCCTCTGTTATAGTCAGATTTTCTTTAAGAACAGGTTGTATTTGTAACTCTGCTTGACAGTCAGGGGCTTTATGTGATTTCCTTGAAAAATTTATATTTATCTTTAATGTGTTTATTTTATTCGACTGAGTAAATACTCATCTGGAGGATCAAAGAAGTTTATGCAGCAATTTTCTGGAAACTGAAGTAGTAGTAAAAGGTGCGTGTAGTGATGGCTCCCATTTATCTGGATGGATTTCATTTCCACAATTCTTTGTCATGTTGAAAACCAGATTATGCTTTGAGGGGTTTTTCATACTCAGGTGGCTTTATCAGTTCTCTTATGGCTGGCTGGTGTATTTATTATCATTTTTCCACATTGAAGTAGAATGTCAAGAAAAATTGATCACTCAGTTTCTTTTGAGGAACAAAACTGAATCTCTTGCATATTGAATTTGATTACATGGGTGGTTTACTTATTTCTTCCTTCTATTATAGTTCTCGCTACTTTTCCATCTACTTTTGACTGCTGTTTTTATGTAGTATCTTCATCCTGTTTCTGTAGTTTCAGCAATGTTTGAGGAAGCTATTGGTGGATTGAGTAATGTGAATGACTTAATTCTAATGACTTAACTCTGGTGGTCTGAGTGCCCCTGCTTGTGTGATATTATTAGTTTGATCTAGATTTGATTACAACATGAGATGGCAGGAGAATCTAAGTTCTGTTTTCTTGGCTGTCTTAGGACAAGATGTGATAATATTTAAAGTAATTTTGCTAAGCTATCAGCTGTTATGGTTTCTATGACAAATATGAGGAAGTTTTTATAGAAAATAATGTAAAAACTACTACTGGGTGCCATAAGCAATGAAGTGTATAGCTTACATGGTATGTATATTTAAAATGTAGTAGTGATTACTTCAGAAGGCCAAGAAACTGAGCTCAGTTAGCAACTCACCAGGGCCAACTAGTTAGAAATACTAATTTTTCTGCAGTCAGTTTCAAGTGTGAATGAACAGCAGTAAACAGAGTTGCTGAAGTAAATCTTAGAAAACCAAAGTACTTATCTGATTTCCATCGATCCTGCACCACAGGTAATGTACCCGTGATTATCTATCTTTTGATAGATCTTAATTTCTTTAAGTTTGTTGTGGTTTTTTTTTCTTCCCCCACATGAATAGAAACTCTTAATAATAAATTTCACTAATTGATCACTTCATAATATATTTCTTCTGGAACAGGCAAGGCTTATGTCGCTTAAAACAAACAGGAGCCCTTGAACTGGAGTTTGAGACTGGCATATCTCAGGCCATCCTTGGAAAAAGTTGGTGGATGCAGCTGGAACTGAGCGAGTAGCTGAAGTGCCAGAGGGAGCTTCTGTCGTCACCTCAGTGTGTGCGTGGCCTCACACACCTCCTCGCCTAGAGGATTCCCCAGTTCATGTATCTCCAAAGGGAGCCTCCAGCTTATTCAGGGACAGAGACAGCATCACATTGTAGAGTTTCTCATTAAGTCCATTTAACTCAGGCTGAGCACCTGAAAGAAGGTGTGGATGTCGAAACGATACAGTGCATTGAGTCCTTGCAGATGGGAATATAAGTGCTTTTGCTTAAGTGCAGTCATTTGAGTGCAAAATTATCTCTTATAAACCAACATACTTTAAAGCAGTGGGAGTTGGCGCTACCGCTGCTGACTCTTGTTGAATTGCTGAGTGCCAGTACAGTCTGTTGACTACTGCTGGGTAGCAGAAATTTTCTTTGTTTTGAGAAGATAAGGAAGTATAAAATCTGAGCATGTGTCATCTAAAGGGAAACTTGATAGTGATGCAATTTTTCTCAAGTTTAATGTATTTCAGTTTAGTCCAAGACTTGTTTTGAAATGTTTTAAAGCCCTTTTCCTGGAGAGTGCAGAATTGCACCACATCCTCTTTTGACTTTAAGCAAAAGATTGTGGCAAATTAGACAAGTTCTTCAACACTGCAATAAATTGCAGTGGAAGAAAGTTTTAAAAACTGGTTTCTGCCTTTGTAGTTGACTTCTGGCATATTGTCTGCCATTCAGCAGAGTGCTGCTTGAGACTTCTCCTTAGTCCTGCTGCTTCTCTCAGTTTCTTCTGTTAGGTAGAAGTAAGGGGTTTAAAAGCAAAGACCATTTGCTACTTGTTCCAAATATGTAGGCATTCCAGCCTTCCCATATCTTTGTTAAATATCTTGAATGGAATTTAAGAGAGAAACAGGTAAAAATCTTATTTTTTCAGTAACTAGTTCCTATTAGGTTTGCAGGTCAGACTTTAAAGCTTTATGTCATGTTGTTTGGGTGTTTTTAGTTTGTCTGTCAGTCAGATACAGAGTTTTACAACAGAGAAGAAACGCAGGGCATACCTTGAGACACTGACAGTTATACTACCAAAGGGCTTATGTTGAACTTCGTCTTCACATAAACATAATGTCTTTTATATCTTACAACTTCATCCAAACCCTTTGAATCTAATTATTACATAGTCAACATGTAATAGCAAAGTACTGGTTTGCATCCTACAGCAGTGGTTGTGCATTATAGCAGAGTGGTTTTGGGGGTTTTTGTTGCTGTTGAGTAGTTGCTGTTCTTAGTTTTTGCTATGTCTGACAGTTTCTGATTACTAGAAAGAGGATGCACTGTGCAAGCCCACTTCCTTTAGCTGGAAATGAGCCTCCTCAATTGCTTTATAGATAGCTCTTGGCTTTGCCAGAGAGCCATGCCTTTGCTTTTTAGTCATAAAGTGCATGCCATGGAAAGTACACTTCCTGGTGTGTAGCGTCTTAGGAATTGGCCTATATGTAAATAGTCTTTTCGCAGAAACCTGTGAGACTTAGAAAAAGTTACACAACAGAAAATGAATATAGCTAACATGTAGAAATGTGTTTATTTTAGTAGCACTTAGGTATCTGTATGAGTGCTTAGCTGTTTTGGAGTTTCTGAGAAATTAATTGTATGTTAAAACTTACTCAGCCCTGTCATTCCCTTTTGGGGAAAACTTTTGCGGCTTGTGTTTGAATGTGAAATGCTTTTATTCAGGTAGGTGAGTGAAAATTCATAACGTGCTACTGTGAAGCTAAAATGTAAATTTGTGTTTTCTAGAGGCTTCGTTAAATTGTAGGATGTTATTTTAAGGTGGCAATGCCAGGAAAATTTATTCATAGCTCCATCCATAGACATCCTAGCCCTAGAGTTCATCAGTCTTCTGATCTTCTCTTCTTGATATCCTTCTGCTGAGATTTTATAAACATATGCCCAGTGTTACATTGGGTTATTTGTGCTTAATTTCATGATCCTACAGCATACTAAGCAGTTTTCTTTTAGGTGAACATACTCCATCTTACAAAGCATGTGTACAATAGCACCTATACACGTTTTCATAACCTAATTGGTTTCTACAGAGGTTGGTTGGCTGAGTGAGACAAGGCAGGACTCTAGACCCTCAGAGAGAGTCTTATACACAGAGAGTAAAAAAACTATTAAAAAATTAATGTAAACAAAAGGAGAGAGCCCAGCTAATTCCTTGGTCTCCTGCAGGCCTTCTGCATTAGGGTTAGCAAGGGCTGCCTTTCTTCTGAGTTTAATTAGTTCTATTCCAAATACTCCATCTTTGTTAAGCATGGCCACAATTTTGGACTTTGATGTTCACCTTGCATAGGCATGACTGTACATTTGCACTGGGCTCCTAGGCTGCTTGGCTTCTTGTCACTGTGGATTCCACTGAAGTCCTCCGAGTTTGTGTGCCACCCCTCAACCTGTTGTCAATGTGCTTTTACCCTCACCAACTAGACTGTCAGGTGAGCTGGCTGCAAGTCAAGTTAAAAGAATTCATCAGCTGTTTAGTTAAGTCTCTTTGAGCTGCTGGATTGTTATTTCCCTGTGTGGCTGTTCTCATTCAAGCTGGGCTAATTTGAGAATACGCAGGTTAACTCTGCAGTGAAGATGTTAGCAGTGCTAGTTGTGCTTTTTTTTTTTTCTTCCTGCCATTTTCATATGCAGGTGTTTGGGGCTGGGGAAGGAGAATATGTACCTCCCAGATACTACAGTCCAACACAATACAGGCAGAAGCAGCATTTGCACATTAAATAAGAAAGTGTTCAAAGGTTATTTACTGTGTAGTGGCATCATCATTTTATAGTAGTAAAAATGGGCAAGTTGCAAGGCAGTAACAAGTAATACCTTTTTTCAGTGGCAACGTGCCTTTTTTGTGAATTAATCCTCATAAATTATTCATTAATCTTGCGCTTTGTGGTAAATTCATTCAAGGTATCATTATAAACACAGATGTTTTAAGGAGATTCTTCTAGGGTGAAGAGCACCTCTGTTCCTCTAATCCCTGAAAGCCCAAAACACTGAAATTTCTCCTTGAGTTTGTTAAAACTGATGATCAGCTGTATTAAAATAGTATGCAGGGATGGCTTAGTTTGATCACTGTTGTACTGATTTCTTTACATGAAGTGCAAGGTATGCACTGGTTCTGACTAAAGCCAGGTGAAGGACCCGGTGGTGGCAGGGTGGCGAAGGCTTTCCTCTGGTCACGCACCTTGCCAGCACTGTGGCTGGAAGCAGAAATCTTTGGTTTGAATTTTTTAGTACTCTGTTTTCTAGATGAACAGTGGCGTTAGTTGAGTAGCTATCCTTTTATGTTCCCTATGATACTACAGTTCTACTAAAGGAAAGCAAGGGAGGTCTTCTAAGCTTTCAGCAAATGTCTGGCGCAGCCGGTGATAACTTTGAGAGCTGGATTTAAACTCCCTTATCGCCCTTACGCAGCTTTTCTCGAAATGTTAAGTCTGTCTGTCTCGGAAAAAGTAAAGAATATCTTGGGAAAAGGAAACAATGCTGCTTGTGTTTCCTGTACATTTAATTCCTTTTTGCATTGCTTCTGCTGTAATATTCTTATTATGAATTGGCAATAAATTATGTAAGAAGGTGGGGGGCAGGAGGTTAGATGCTGCAGTTAATTAGGGAATTGGTCCTGTAATCTGATAAATGGGCTTCAAACTAGGTTCAGGCAGTAAAAGGTAAAGGAGTGGTGCCTTTTCTGTAGTTTCCATATTCTACATCTTTAAACCATTACTCAGTTTGGCACATATCAGCAAAGTTGTAATTTTCTGTGAAGGAAAAGGCCAGGTGTAAAATACCAGGGAGTGTCATATTTGAGGAGTAGCTTACACTAGAAAAATGGTTTGGGAGACGCTCTTAACACACTTTCCACATCAGTCCATACCTGTTAATCTCTCTATGCCACTTTTTAAGCATCATTTGTTTAAAAGCACGTGAAGTGGGAAAATGACTTTGCTGGAAGCTAATTTGTGAAATAATGCATAATATTACTTGTTTTAATTGTTATCTTTAGCTACAGACTTTTCCACAGAATTCAGTTGTCCAGTCTTTTATTAAACTGTTATTTGGGGTGCTTCATTGGATGAGCCATTGCATGATAGCAACTAGAATATCCAAGAAGTTTGATTTTTTTTTTTTAAATTATTTTTTTCCCCAGTGTATTTCACCATGTAACCATCTGACTGCCTTCACCCTTGTTCAAAACAATCAGAGGCACGAGTCTTAGGGGCTCCACGTTCCTTCTTGGATTGACAGGAAACCAGTACTCATTTTATACAATAGTTAAGCATTAAAAAAGACATATGGCACAGGAAATTCTTTTGCTGTGTGTGAAGGTATGGCATTTCCAAACTGAAAGTGTTGTTCTGACTATTCCACCGGTAGTGGTGAGTTATAGGAGGCCACTTCCATCTGCAGAGAGTCTGTTTCACTTGCTTGTGGTTCTGGGGCTCATTCAAATGCTCTAAAACAAAATAAAAGGAATGGATGTAATAACTTCTTTATGGAAAAGTCATAAAAAGCTACAGGGCCGTGTAAACAAATTGGGTCATTTACAAGATTTTTAAGTGATGGAGATTCAGTCCAAATTCAAAGGTGTGGATTAGGTTTTACAGTCATCTTGACTGAATTTTGCCCTCAAGAAGACTTTATTTTTCTGCCAGGAATACCTTTGACACTACAGATGACAAATTCTCAGAAACACTGTTTTCAAACATTTTGGTGCATTCAGAGTAAAGCTGAGAAGCAGGAGAACAATTCAGTAGTATAATTTCACCTTTTTCTAGGTGAATGGAGGGCCTTTCTTGATCCACATGGTTACACTGTAAAGCTGTAGTGGAACTTTGTAGTGTTCCCGGGGAAAATAAACTAAAAGAGTTTCCCTTCTGGATTCAAACATGCCTGAACTAATTACAAAGCAACCGTTTTGGCTCTCTGCTCTGTTCGTATAAATAGGTTTGCACAGAACAGCAGTGACTGCGATCCAAGTTAAACTGTACTAGTCACAGAAACTTATGCTGGATCTAATTGAAGCATTATACATTATGTCTATGGTGCGTCAACTCACAAGACCCTTGTTTCTCATTTCATCATTTTTCAAAGAGTACTGAAAAAGTGGAATGGAAAAGAGGATAACTAATAGTTTTGTGTGTTAAAATGCATTCCGCAGGGATATTTATATGCTTCAATGTAAATGTAAGGTTGTGTATGGACAATTTTCTCAAGTTTGGGGAAGGGGCATTGGTGTTAGCTACTATGGGGTGCTTACCTTCTCATGAGATGTGATTGCTCAGCTCTGCTATTACCAATGCAACTTCACCTACCTTTCATAACTCTGCATGCACTAAAATCTGCAGATCATTTCAGAATGAAAATAACTTTACTCAGTGCAAGTTTGGAGTTAGTTGTAATTAACTGTACATGGGTGAAGCTACCTATTTTTAGGTACAGGGCTAAATAATGAATTGTTGACTCATCTTTTAGATGCTTCATACTGCGCCTGTGAAAATAATAGTTGTTACTTGGGAAGTGTATTTGTGTGACTATACAGTATTTGAAGAAGCTCTTCAGAAAGTGAATTCAAATGAATGTTGCACTGTACAGTGTCGATTTGTAAAAAGGTTTGTATTATTGGCAATTTGTGTTTTAAAAATACAGTTTTTGGAAGTGGTCTATCTTAATATCTCAAGGCTTTGGTGTCTTACTACTTAGTGTGTTGTTACACAAGGAGATCCATACCTGCAAACACTTCTGTTGCTTGTGTAACTATAGTGGACCTGAAAGTGAAGTAAAGCCTCGTAATTGAGAGCTAACAAGTAATGGCTCCAAAACAAACATGATTTCTAGACAAGGAGATGAAACTGTTGTATACGACCTTACCTAAAAGCTACTTTTTAACATATGAATAAGGATTCTTGTTGGGCCTGCTTTCTTTTCTTTGTGTCATTCAAAAATCCCCAGCCCCAGGGCACACTGCATATCTGTAGTCAGACTAGAGTCTAAAACTTGAAATACTCTAAAAATTTCTGCTAAGCACTCACTGTATTTCTCATAGTACTTGCTGGTATAGGAATTCACAAAGTACTTGCCTCTAGTGCTAATGCAGCCTTGTAGTTCTTCGTTCTGAAGTGGAGATTGAATTTGTGATGAACAGTATCATTACTGCTAAGGGCCTTTGCCAGTAGGGTCTTTCAGCAATCTTTACCTATTCTCCTAAGATCCTTTATAAAGATTGGCATAAGATGATGAGAACAGCCATCTTTTTGGTATCTTCATTGGGGATCTCTATTTTATACCTGTTCTCAGTATGTGTGTGTGGAAGTGAGTGTCCTAGGATGAGTCTAAACAGGACTTGCAGAGAGTTTTTCAGCTCAATAATTTTCATCTCAAGAGAGACCATAGAGATTGTCTTTGATCTTGCCTAACACCTCAAGAGTGCCACACCTCAGTAAAGTGAGTGTACCAGTAGAGAGAGCTCTGTTACTTAAATATCTACCTGATTTGCAAAATTATCTTACTGCTTGTGGGGGAAAAGATGGTTTTGTATAGTTGTCAAGTAGAAACGTAAACATGTTTCTAAAGCACGTGCTTGCCTTGTCAGTGAGAATCTTACAAAACTCTGATTGGCCTCATTAGTCAAGACGCATGTGAAGGTACTTTGTAGTGATAATACCTGATGAAATAGTTGTGATATGTTTCTGTATTGTTACTGCTTTTAATGTAATTACCAAAATCTGGACCTGGTCAGTTCTCTGAATTAGGGAAAGAAATGGATGATATATGTAGTATATCTCTAACACTGTCTGTTAGTTTTACAAGATCTGTAGCTTCTCTTTAAGTTTGAGAATCTACAATGTTACCATGAAGAATACTGTTTCAAGGTTGGATCAATGCCCTTGCATAAAGTTGATTTCTCTTGCTCATTATTGAAAAAAACCCAAATCTTGTTAATGGTTCTGATGCACCTGAAACAGTTTAAAATATTTCACCATAGAGTGGAGGCTTAGTTTTCTTATGGACCATTTTAACAGCACAACATTTATTTCTAGCAGCTGTTGTTTAATAGATGGTCTTTAATTACTCAAATTTATAGTTATGTGCACTTGTATGTGGTTTATTCTGACATTTTTATGTATGTGGATGTTTAATGTATGTTTGTTCTAATTCTGTTTATTGAGGTATATTGTTGGGCTAGATTGACTTGTTCAGATTTTTTCACTTTCGGGAAGTAATTGGTAAACTTTATATTCAGTATTTGCATTTCAGATGAGAATATGTTCTCTGTAGCTTTTGAAAGAGCAAGAATCTCTTGTTTTGAGTTGGCTTGGGCAAGCAATTGCGAATATTGGAACTAAAACTATTTTGAATGAATTAAAAGTGGGTTAGCAGTATGTTAAACGGGTCTCCAAATGTTCAATAAATGAAACAGTGTATAGTTTAAATAGTAATCTTGTATGTATATATGAAGATCAACTAATGCTAGGTAACATGACAAATTTACATTTCACTTTCACTTTCTTGGGTTTGGGAAGAAAGGAATTTTCCTTGCTCTTCTACGTGTCAGCTGTTCTTACATTCATTTAATTCCAGGCAATAGGGTTGTTGAACATGTGGATCATAGTCCAACATACAGCTTGGATGTGGCTGATATGCTCCACAGAGGGATAATGTCTCATCTGTGTGGCTGCATCTGGTTCACACCATCTGGTTTTGGAATGTGCATGTGCACCCAGATGTTGCTACTGAATACAGAATAGAGTAGCTATTGATTTCTGAGTCCTGTCACCTCGGCCCTTCTTCAGGATCTTAGAAGACAACTCTGGAATATGTTTTTGGTTTTGTTTTTTTAAGTGAATGGTTTTATAAATGAGTTGCAGCACCCCCCCCCCTTTTTTTTTTTTTTTTTTTTTTTTTTTCAGTTGCGTCTACTGTATCCCCTTGGCTGGCTTAAGACTTCAGGCAGCTACAATATAATGATGTTAGTTTTTAGTCACAAGTAGCTGTTTTTTCAGTTATATTCACTCTTTTCCATCGTTGTTTTGCAGGATAGTAATTGCTTTGAAGCTTGAAATCTTCCCTAAAAGACATTTTGTAAAGTACTTAATATTTGTGGTAATAGACTGCATTTAGTTAACTCCTGCTCCTGCTTTAGTCAAATCCTTAATATAAAGGCAGTTCTAAACTTGCTGCTTACTATAATGCATGCTATTCTATGTACTAGTGATTTATTGTATTTACTGCTCCTTTAAGTATGAATACTTCCTTATAGATAGTGTATTACTAGCTGACTAGCTCTAGTCCTTAAACTTCCCCACTGACAATACTTTGGATAGGTGTAAAAGATACAAAGATATATTGAGGGTTTTGTTCACTAAGGTACCCCAAAAGTTTTCAATGTGTATAAGGAATTGCACTGAAGTTGAGAAGTGATTGGATCTGGTTACTAAGAAAAAATGACATGATGCACATTTGCAAGATTAAGCTATTGTTATTAATTCAAAGCTTGGAAAAAGGAAACATGTAGCAAGGTGACTTCTTTTTCAGACTTTTGATGGTGTCCATAAAATGTGAAATGAAGTTTAGCAATTGTATTCATGTTTGCTATTGTGGTTGTGCCTGTCTAGATATAAAAATCATTTACTGCATGTGAATTGCTTTCTTATCTGAAAAAAAATGAAGTTAATAATGGTTCAAGTGTAATAAAGTTTATTTATGGAAAGTAGTACTTGTAAGATAAAAGCTAATCATACTTCCATATTTCAAGCATTATTTTCTTTTATAGTTCTCTTTCATTCAGTGCCTTTCCTAAGCTAAGGGATCCAAGCTGTAGGTAGGACTTCCACCCCATTTACAGTAAAATATTGATGGGCAGATATGAAAATCTGTGCTGTTGATAAGAATTTTAAAATAATTTGAGAAGAACTGTAACCAAAAAAAAAAATATGCTTCTGCCTTTATGCTAACAGAGAAATGGTCTTTTCCATCGTTCACAGAGTAGTTGAACAATGTTGGATGTATTATAACTTAGAGATGTGGTATTCATTGAGAGGTAAAGACAGAAACGTGAAAAGGAAAACAGTGTTGAAAGCCATGTATAAGAAAGAAAAAAAAAAAAAAGGTGTTAGCATTGAACCACACTGCATAGAAACTGTCTTTCTGTGCATCTTTTTTCTTTCTGTAGTAGAAGGCTGAATAAAAGGGTTCCAGTACAGTAACTCTTCTTTGATTACCAAGTGTGGTTAAATTTTTTTGATACTGTTGTGCATGGGTATCTTATAAGTCTGCTAGATAGATATCACCTGATTTTTACATCATGTAAAGGTATTGAAAATGGGGGCTTGGAAGATTTTTCACGGTGAAAATCAGGACATGAAGCTGTAAACAGCAATGTCTGCAATCTAGTTTTCATAAACACTGCAATATACTGGCTTGGTTTGTCCTACAGCATGACTGAGAGCTCTTGTTGAGGTCCTGTTCCTCAAAATATAGGATGTGTGTGGCATTGGTGGTGGTTGTTCGAACAGGTAGGTCTTTATTGTCATTCAGCTAAACTTCTGGTAGGCAAGCATCTAATGCTTCATTAACTATCTCCTGAGGCTGGCTTGTTACAAGGCAATATTGGTAAGTCATTGGCTTTGCATTTATGTTATTAGCCCATAATGATCAATGTGAGTGGAGGTTTACTTTTTCAGAGAAAGACATGAATACTGTGCCATTTTCTCTCCCACTTCACATTAATCAGAGTTCACATCCAGGGATTGAACAGAGAAACCAATACTTTCATCTGTGATAGTTTTTCATGCTAAAACATTCTTCAATGTCATGTAAGCATTTATATGTCTGATGAAGTACAGATAAAAGTAGCAGATTCTTAGGCTTTTTATCAGTATTGGATTCTCAATATAAACAGTCTCTATTTTTCTCTGTTTTCTTCTTGTACGTTAAAATCAAAATTTCAGACGCAGCCTTTTGAATTGCTTGTCTTTTGTGTGGCTAGTAAGTGTGGTTTTAACCGACAGCTTTGTAACAATAATTTTCATTACTTTAAACGAGAGCAAATAATAATACTTTTAAAAATCAAGATCAAAGTATTTAGAAAGTGAAACTTAATGGCAATGGAAAAATCATATGTGTCTCTGAAAATTCTCAATATATTTTCTTTTCTGGCACATGCTTATGTTGCCACTAGGAACTTGATCCTTAAAGCAAACTGCAGAATGGCACCTTGGAGCCAAGATAGATTCAGTGCAACCATTTTTTTTATTTTTTTGTTGTTGTTGTTGTTATTGCTGGCACTTTTGGAAAGAATGATTTCATAATGCCTGAAATATTTCTGAGGAGAAAAAAGGTTGCCACCAAGATGTCTGTCTTTCCCTTAAATTTTAATTATCCATATGGGTTGAGGAGCTCAGCTTAGAGCTTGTGTTATACATGATACTGCTAAGCAGTAAATTTTTTTCTGTGTGTACTTAAATAAATCCAAAATAGGAGGAACATAATGTTATACCCTCTTTCAAGAGTTGTGTTTACAGTTAAGAGTGCTTATATTTATAAACCATGGGGAGGCAGTCTTTGTTGAAATAAACAATTGCTATTTGTAGGGCACAGAGAAGCTCATAAGAAGGTAAACCCAACTAATTATTTACTGAAAATTTTAACAGTAGTTGTTTTGTCAAAGTGAGCATTGAATCTCTGTTGCACTGGTATCCTGATAGGCACAGTACATTAGAGTTTCTAGATACATAGGCAGCCAGTTGGTCTAACTCCCTGTATTATATCTTAAAAGTGGCTTTTTCAAAAGTAACAAGAGTATCTATTAGAAAGTTTTAAATTATGATCTCTTAAAAGGAGGGCCAATTTCAGCCTGACTTAATTTGTGATTGAAAGCTATCTACTGGTTGTGATGTACCAAGTGACTATAAAAGTCAGTGGGTGGTTTGGTTAAAGAGGGAATAGTGGAAAACAAGTGCATTCCTGTGGTAGGATGATGGGAGAAGGAAAATGAAGTAAAAGAAATTTAAGGGGAACCATTTCGTGGCTGTTGGAAAAACAGTGGCTTTAGCTTTAATGAATTCTGTGTTTTTGAGGGTTTTTTGCGTGTGGGGCTTTTGGTTTTTTTTAAATAAACCAAGCCCTAGGGGAAGAGGGTGTGATCCAGACAGTGGTTACAGTGTTGATTTTTGAGTAGAAAGGTCGTCAGGTTGCACCTGCCAAAAAGATTTTGGTCAGAAATGGTTAGATGTGTATTTATGTATGATGGGGAAGGCAGGAGGAAGAGGAGCTTTGGTAGTTTCTCTGTCTGTGAACAGCCCTGGAGACCCTGGAGTCACCTTTTGCAGAAATAAAAGTTATAAAGGTCAACATGAGGCTTTGAGTGCTCAGCTAGCATCTGCTTTCTGTCAGTTAGAGAAGGGCTAGAGGGAATGATCTTGCATGTAGCTGGAGTGGTCTGTGATTCAGCTCTTGAAAACTGAAAAAAACCAAACCAAACCCCAATGAAACAACCAAAACCAAATCAATCCTTTTGTTTAAGATCACTTGATTACAAAGAACACACTGTAAACATATTGGGATCACTTGCTCAAATGTTTATGTTACTGCTACCCTTTGTAGCAAAGAGTAGAGAAACTCCATAGGAAAGCTTGTTAAAAAAGAATTACAAAGATCAGATCAAAACTAGAACATGGTCTTAAAAAAAAAAAAAAAAAAAAAAAAAAAAAAGAGGAGTCCAATCAAATGTTTGCCATGTTTGGCAAATAATTTTTCTCCAGATCTTTTCCATGAAAGGTATTGATGGTTTTCCCCTAGGTGATGTAAAGAGGTACTTTCTCTGCAGTGTAGGAAGAGATGCTACTAAGACACTGTCTCCTGCATACTGTCTTGAAATAGAAGTGACAGAAGTAAGGCAAAAGTAATAATATTGTACAAAATTTAAGAATGTCTTTAAGCAAACAAGATCCAACTCGAAGAATCTGCTTTCGTTCTCTGACAATTATTAAATTGTGTTTTGCTTTTAAGATGGGTGCTGCTGTCTTAAAATTCTTGCTGCTCTGGAATTTCCTTCCCTTCCAGAACTGAAGTCTTCTGTATGTAACTCAGCTTTCCTGAATTTTCTTCCTTTATAAAAAGAGTACCCAGTATATTGGTTCTGGGTACATTTTTTTCCTTACTACTTCAAATGTCTATTTACAAATACCAGTTCAAATAAGAATATTACATTCAAAGAGATTGTGTCCAGAAAGTAACTCTCTGAATAGCTTCAGATACCTCACCATCTTTCTTACAGTGAAAAAATATTTATATGTTGTTAATGTCTCAGGCTTGGTATGATTCTGTTTTTTTTCTATAGCTTTCTCATAAACACATGATTTACTTAAAGACCTGACTTTAAAATTTTAACATCTTAATCTAACTGCAGAGGGTTACCTAATGATGATAATGCCACCTTCAAAAATTGTTTTATAACTGTTAAAGATGTAGCTATATATTAGGCTTTAGACAGTGTTAACAACTTTCTTGAAGTACCTGCAGAAATCTCCCAGGATCATGAAGACCTTTTTATTGCTTCCTTGATGCACAAGCATTGCCAGGGACTTTACTTAGTGACAGTCTACCAGAGTAACACTTAAGTTGTATTTCTTAATATCATGGCATCATTCAAGTAGTAATAAAGCATGAGCAATTGAAAGCACAAGGTCTAGCTATTTATCCCATTCTGTTCCTGTAATTTACTTGAGATTAGCTTTAGCCACTACTTGAGTAGGCTTGCAAAGAAATATAAAGTGTTAGATGAAGAGTATTTGGAGACAGTGTGGTACTCTTCCATCTGTATTGGTACTGAATGTGATATGATAGAGCTCCCGTAATTGTTTGTGGTTTTTTGGCTGTTTGTTTTGTTCTGTTTTTTATTTCCTCTCCCTGTACTCGTGCTGGAAGTTTGAGATAGTGACCGAGACCACCTACCACTTGCTGCAGGAATAACACACTGCTTTGACCAAATTCAAATCAGAGGATTGCTCTTGGTTCCCGTAAATTTCTTCCTAAACACTTAATTTTCTTGCTCTACAATAATGCCTTTGGTTTAGAGCAGCCACTAATTAACTACTTTTTCAGTTGTTTATCCCCCATTTGGATCTGTAAGAATGTGCTTGCCATCTGCCCAGTCTTACACAACTTTGGATATATTTTAGTATTGTTTGGGATGTTTACATGAAAGATGTGACTAAATTTCCATTTATTTTGTTCAATTTTTAACTTGTGGAAACCATAGGAAGAGAAGCTGTAGCAGTTGTGGTGCTGGGGTTTGAAAGCACAGCTGAAATCTTTAAGAAAGAGAAGGGAAACAGAACAGAGTTATAGGCAGAACAATTACAAAGCTCACTCAGACATGACTCCTATTTACCAAGAAAAAATCAGTTAAGAATTACCAAATTACTTTCTAAATCTGGAAATTTTTAAAGATGTAAAACTTAAGGTTAATTAGTTTATTAAATATGAGGCTGAGGAGAATTCAAGAAAAATATTCTTGATTGTACTCAAAAAAAAAAAAGGTGCTTTGTATTTGAGATGAAACAATTTTATTAAAGGTAGGCAAGGAGAGGTAATTAAAGATATGGAATAATATGTGCATTTTGAATATCATCAATGGTAATGAGGCCAAAAGGAAGAGATAAGGTTAAGTATAATGCTGTGATCTACAATACTGTAGATTAAATGAAAGCACTTGTAATGTAGCCCGTGTGCCAAGGCAACTCCCTGAGAAATATCTAGAAGGTTAATAGCAGCCATTCCAGGCCAAAGGAGAGGTCTAGTTAGCTCAATGTGTTGTGCCTGACAGTACCCATTAAGGAGCGTAATGATGATTCCCTGATCTATTCTCCTGCCTTCTAGCATTTTAGTAGTCAGAATTTTTTTTTAGGGTGCAGGCAGAATTTTGGGGTTTGGTAGCCCAATAGTTTTTGGAACCTTGTAAACTTTTGCTGTCTACAGTTTCTAGTGATAAGAAAGTTTAACTGTGTAACAAATATCTTCTGTTTGTTGCTTCACACACACTATTGGATCTTTTTATTCAATATCATCATCTTCTTTGGTTTTGCCTATGATTTTTTAGATTTGAGCTGCTATTGTGGAGCCTCACCTGAGAGCTGCTCCACGCTTTGGATCTGCCACATTCTCCTGTATAGTGTTTGTATGTATATCTGTAGTAAATATACACATAGGTATGTCTGTAGATATAGGAGATATGAATAAAAATGCATATAAACTATATCTCTTCTGGTATTCCAAGTATCAAAAAGTATTGGCAAGAAATGTTCAAGATAGGAGCACACCATGGGTTTATACAGTGATAGTGTTTTCTCTGGTTCTCTGTGCTTTTGCCGCAGGTTCTTAATATTCAGGTTTTTCTCTTAGCAGTGTAAACCTGTCCCAGTAGAACAGACAGCAGCTCTGCACGTGGGAAAGACACTGAAAAATTGCTTTGTATGGTGCTCTGATCTGGGAGTGATGAGAACTGCAGTGAGATGAAGCCATAAATTTCACAGGAGCAAGCCATTTCCATGTTCCACTTCAAGTATATCATTGTTAATATGGGTAAAAGATGTTGTCGTTCAGGTGATGACTGTAAAAATGGGAAGTAAACATTCTTAAGTGTTCTTCCCTGAGCATTAGGTTGTGGTGTCAAGTGGTGTTCTGTTTGTTTTGGCCTTGGTTTTCTTCCCATAGACTTTTTTTTTTTTTTTTTTTGGTTTGTAAACTGTCAGGACCAGAATCTACTCCTCCATTAGGCCTCTGCCTAAGAGGAGCAGAGACTTTTTCTTCTACCTTACCAGCCTGCAAAAGGAACAGGTCTAGTTACTGAATTTATATGAAGGG
Source organism: Buteo buteo (assembly GCF_964188355.1). Classification (NCBI taxonomy): domain Eukaryota; kingdom Metazoa; phylum Chordata; class Aves; order Accipitriformes; family Accipitridae; genus Buteo; species Buteo buteo. The sequence continues at coordinate 47,585,155 of NC_134171.1, forward strand.
CCCTTTTCCATACTGTCATTGGCACATCACAGCTCTCTGAGGCAGCGTGGAGGCTGTGAAAACTGTGGTCCATTTGCCATTCATGCGAGGGAAGGACGTGTATGTGTAGGAAAGTTTGTTTTGCATTAGATCTAGAGATGTTTGAGCATCATAATGACAGTGAATTGTCCTTGCCTGTTATTTTAGCTCCCCTGCTGAAGGGAAACCTGCCCTAGAAGTAAGCAGGTTCTTCAGTGTAGCCAATGATATTTAGATCTTGAAAAGGAGTTGCCTGTCTCCTATCCCTTTCCTTGCCTTCTTTCTGACTTGAATTTTATTTGTAAGAAAGTTTACTAGTGAGTTTCACAGGTAAGCCCATATTTTTTGTCTATCTTTTCTATGATAGTGACTGATTTCCCCTACCTGCTCCTTTTTAAACAGAATATTTTCTAGGTTTCTTGATTATTTTTAAATGAAGAAAAACATATCCTTCAGAGTACCAGATACTTCACCTGACTGTATCTTTCTAGTTTCTTTTGAGTCAGCATTTGCATGCCATTCTGCATTTAGGAATGTGTTTTTTGACTGCAGCCAAAGTATTATTTTTTTTTTTTTTTTTTTTTTAGTGAAGTATATTAAAGGGAGAACTTGTGTACCTCTGATGCCTTCTGTCCTCTGAAGTTCTAGTTATTATGCACACAACAAATAACACCTACTTAGTCGATAATCCTCATTAACCTCATCAGGTAGGGGTGACAAGATAAACACTAGGTAGTAGCAGCTACTTGTTTTCTGATAGTATTTTTAAATTCTGCAGTTCTAGAATTAATGTTGCTGACATAGCACTATTATGTTTAAACTGTAGAATTGAAAGTCAGCTTTAATTTTACCCTGGGAAGTGATTTGGTAAGCATTTTTTGTTTGAGATGACTTACAAGAAATAATTTTCAAGATTGCCTTCTATGTTTAAAAATAGCCTAGCAATTGAACTATTAGTTGTCTTGTTTTGTTTTTCTTTTTTTCCATCTTTAATGGATGTTGGGAGGAGGAATGAATTCTGCAGCCACGAAGAGCCTAAAGCATGCTCTGCTGAAATTTTTTTCTTTGTCTTCAGTAGTATTCGATGACCCTGTTAAGTAAGGCCTGTAGTGATCCAAGCCTGGTTCTTCATGGGCAGCATTAACAGCAGGGACTGGTGTCCCTGAGGATGGTGTCAGTGGCACGCTGCTCACCAGCAGTTCTTGTCTGCGGGAAGCCCTTTCGGAGGGAAAAGGTGCTTGCTGTGAGATGTGTTTCTTGATTGCTGCTGGATCCAATACTGATCACCTGGGCCTTTTTCCCTAGTCTCCTGTCTCTGTCTTAGGAGGGGCTAAAGGTATTGGGAGAGGAAAGGAGAGAAATGATGTTCAGTACACAAACTGAAAAATGCTTATAAATAGATTTGTATTTTTCTTTATTTGGAGAATATTATGTGGCTTTATTCACTAAAATAATTAGACTTTTATGAAAATATAGGCTGAAGTGGTACCATGCTAGGTGAAATGTAGTAGAAATCTCAGATCAAGTTGCTAGTATTTCCTTTTCTGGCTTGCTTTCAACTGTGCCTGTGAGCGCAAAGGAATGGCATGTATTTATACATTTGTAAATAAGATCCCACACATTTTCCGCTTGAGAACATGTACTCAGACCTTTTATGGTCAGGAAGGGGTGTTTCCCTCTTGTCTGTGAGCTACCCAGAGAACTACACGTTTCCAAGTATGCAGTTCAGAAACTCAGAGATAATGCTTTGTAAACTTGAGTTTAAATAAAGAAGTTTGGGGGATTAAAGACAAAAAAAGTATTTTTCCTCTTTTTTCCAGTAGAAATATACTTTAGGATAAACAACAGGTTTTGAAGTCAATGTTCTTGCTAAGCTGAATTGCCTCATTCAGCTTTACTTCTAAAAATAACACTTAGGTCAAGCTCTCATGACTATGTTTCTTCTTTTCAAAATGTCTATCAAGAGAAATTCAGTTAATAATGGCTTACTAGGATGTCCAGAACTTATCCAGAACTCCTCCTGGCTATTCAGTGTCAGTTGATCATAATGGATCAACATACTCTAGGAATAATATTCTTGGAATAAATGATTTTGTGTTTTAAAAAAACCCAACAAAACACAACAAAACCACACCTAGGTGACATGAAAATATTCCAAAAATAGTAGCTCCTCTTAGGTCTGTTATTTCATTTATTAAAGCAATTTCTGAGTCAATTTGACTGTTTGACTGATCTCCAACCCCATAAGATGGATGCAGAATACTTAAATGTCACTTATTAAAAAGTACTGTTGTGCTGAGTAATATAGAAGGCACAAATGCAGTAGTTATGAAGCAATTTAGCTACAGAGAGCATAATAAATCTGTTATCTTTCTTTTATGTGAAATGGTGAACTGTTTTAGGGAAACTGTAGTGTGCAGTACAAAATACATGTACATGTGGAGTTTAATTTTCCACTGACTATCACTTCTGATCATCAGAGCTTTGAAGACTGCAAGTAATCTGAAGTTGGACAATTTGAAACACTTCAAATACACTACAAGAGCTATAGCTTTTTTAGCTATTAAAAAGGTTTTCAGTACTTATGCCATAATGCACACAGTACTCCACTCTGGCTTTTATACCAAAAGGTTTTAAGTAGCTTTTGTTTAAACCAGTTTCTTACTGTCTTCAGATTAAGCAGAAAAAAACTTTAATACTTGCTGAAAAAGAAGAATGCCTACAGGAAGAAGAATAATCACTTGCTGATTACTAAAAAGGGTAGGTTTCAAAATTTTCACTTAGTTTCCCAAAGATGCATTGCAATGAAAGGTGTGAGACTTGCCATTGAAGTGTTTTTCAATTTCTGGGCTGTTTAATTAGGTCAAAATAAAATCACAGCAAGCTGAACATTATAATAACAGTATGTGTCATTACAAGTGACAAGATTATATTTTGAATTACAGCGCTTTTATGCGTTTTACATATTCAGTTGCAATTCAATATAAGCTTTAAGTGTTTGGGAAGCTTGCTTTTTTCTAGTCAGAAAAGATGAATTGTATGTGATAGCCAGTTCCCTTTCACTTAGTCTGTTTTTGGTTGTATCATTCTGCAAAGGCGGAATTGGTGCATTCTTCAGGTTAGATCACAGAAGTCTAAATTTGCAGTCAGTGGAGATGTCCATAAAGGATTTGGCTTAGAATTTTTTTTTGAGGATGCATGTAAGTTCTCTGAATTAGTCCATACAAGTAGGAATTCAGGCGAGAATTAAGATTACTTTGCAGATGCTTTCATAATATAGGGAGGTTCTCTCCAAGGTCATGTTCTTGCATTAACCAGTGTTTATTTAATCTTTGAAAATATGTAGTAAAACAAATCTCAAGAGTTAGGTAGTGCTTGTATTTATTCTTGCACAGGCAGAATTCTGAAGTTTTGTGGTACTGTAGGGGTTTTTTTCTTAATTTTACAGCCAATTCTTTATTCCTTACTAATTTTGGGGGGTAACATGTCACTAGGGGTTTATTGAACAGGGGGAAAAAAAAGGCAGGGGGGCAGAGAAGTGATGATATGACACACAGGAAGAATGAATTTGCCATATCTATACTATTGATACTTTACTTTTAGGTCAACTTTCACCTGTCACTTGCTATATCTTGTTTATGAAGGAGTTGTTAACTCGTATTCTTGCCTCACTTATGTGTGTGAAACTCAGGAAAGTTTTATGAGTGAGAAAAGTTATGTGATCATCTCTTGCCTTAAGATGAACCAAGAAAGTAATTCCTGTTCCAAAGAAGTAAAAATCAGTGGCATAATAGACTTTCTAGGGCACTTTCTCAACTTAGCTCTTCATTACTTTGTGTAGGCCTAGAAATCCCAGTGCCACTAGTTAATTAGTGGCATAATCCTGAACTTTGCTCAGCCAGAGGCAAGCAAAGCTATTACTTAAGTGGAAATAAGTGAGTGGGATTAAAACAGAGAAAACTGGGCCTCAAGGGGATCAAGAGTATTCTTAGAACTCAATTGTTGTCACTTAATGTGTTTAATTATCTTTTGATTCACAGGGCATGCCATGTGCAATTATCTGGAGTTACAAATAACTAATCTGCAAATTTTTGAGTTAAAGCTGCCTTTTTATTGATGTTAGACTAAAACATGTCTTCTGTGAAGTCTCACCCTACAAACCAGGACCCATTTTGCTATTTTCCTTTTTTCTTTAGTTTTTCTTTCTTCTGCCTCCTCATTTCAGATTAATTACTTTTTGTACTGGTTTTACATTTCTAACCTTTTACAGTTGTTTTTTGGTAGCCCATTATATGAGTTATTTTCTCTCCTGTGTGATTTTGTAGTTATTGTTGAGGGCAGAAGGATGACCTAGGTGACTTCTCAAAGGTCTTATTGATCTCTGTTTCCTGTGATTGGATATTAAACTTGCTCCCCAGTTAGCCATACACAGTATCACGGAGCTAGTTAATGTTTTAGGTGAGAATCACATTTATGACTTACTAGATAGGAGGTGATTCTCTTGTGTTAAGATACAGTGAGCACTTCGATCCTGACCAGAAAGCTTTTCAGAGGGACTCTGTGCTAAAAATGCAGCTGCTGCTCAAGTGCTTTGCTAGATCAGGGTCAAAGCATTGAGAAACTTGTAGGTTCAGATCTATTTCTTCTGACCCAGTGAGTAGTGATGTTTAAAATATAAAGGTTTGTTACAATAAGGTGTTTTGAAATAAACACGTGTATTATACCGGCATAGTCAAATACATCACAAATTGAGGCTACAAAATAGTCATTTGAACCTGAATACCTGTGCAGAGTATCAGATTGCCTGTTAAACTGGAGAGCCCTGTTGGTTTTGCATCTTATCTGTCCTTTTTTATGGTCTGTCTGCATGTAACATCAGTTATTGCTCTGAACCACACAAAAGTGTGTTTGGTTACTTAAAGGCCACCTCTTGCTTTGAATGATAATGAAGCAGATGGCATCTTCTATTACCACTGAAGCTGAAAACATGGTATATAGAGAATAAAGGAACAAAACTCTGCAGTTGTGGAATCATCAGTGAAAAGCTCCAAACACAAAACCTTGCTGTGATTCAAAGCCTTGTTAAAAATTCCAGTGGCTTTTTCCAACCTAAGCTGATAGGAAGGCTATATTTGTAAGCCTGGGATGTTTGTGGGAGCTGTGGTTGTGGTGGCACCAAAGGGTTAAAGTTCAGTCTTTATTTTCAGATCTCTTCACCTTTAAAGCAGCAGGTCATTAGTTTTTATGTTCCATGGTGGTTGTTTTTTACCTGAAATTAGGAGAGGAATAATTCTTAGCTGTCAGAGCCCTGAAATTGCACCATCGAAAAAGCTTAATGCAATTTTTGTGATGACCATGTGTGCAATTTTATTGTTCTTTCCAACAGCAGCAATGTGATCTGCTTTTTAGTACAGCTTCAGGATAGTCTTAACAGTCTTTTTATTGTCATTGTGGTTAGTTATCAGAAGTCTTACATTTGAGGGAGGAGAAGGTAATACAAAACCTTCCTTAATAACAGGAAATATTTGCCATTTTACCTCCAATACAAAAGAATTCATGTTTGCTGAAAAGCTGGGTCCTTCTAAAGGTCAGAACTGTGGAGCTGTTGCATCCTTTGCTTTCATAACTCCTTTCAGTTTTGTCTGTTTAGAGTCAACCTCTCCTGCATTCCCAGCAAATAGTGATTAGTTTTGTTTTTTGTGGTGTGGGTGGGCTTTCCTGGTGTGCTTGGGTTTTTTAACAGCATACAGAAAAACAGTATAAAAATAGGATTTTGAAGCTTTTGGACAGGAAAACTGAAGTACTGTTTTTAAACTGATGAGGCAGGGAATGTGAGACTGAGTTTGGGTATTAGTAAGTTAGACTCAACTAAAGTAGATTTTATTGCCAATTTTATATTTGTAATAGTATCCTCAGTTACTGCTCAAGTTCAGGGCTAAGGTTATTAATTTATTAAAATTGTAATGAAACAGAAGAATATTTTTGAACTGACATAATTCAAATTTGAAGTAATTGATGGAGGCATTTGCGTTGTCTGTCTTTCTTAAAGTGCATACAGTGCACAGAATGGACATGAGGAAAGGTGAGGTTTTGTTGTATTTGAGGCATTTGACCTTGGTTTGGAAGTCTACTTCAATCTGTAGGTTTCCCAGGGTTTTTCTCCTGTGATTCAGGACTAGGTACTTACAGTCATTTTCAAGTACCACCTTCACCATCATAAAATGAGTGTCCTGTGTTTGCCTGCTGAGATACAATCTAACCTTGGAAAGAGCTAACATCTCTTGATACTCTTCCTATTAGTAGTTGCTGACTACCTAAAAGGCTTGGCTCTTGTGTACCTCCAGAAATACTCCCTTCCTGGCAAGCTGAGGTGGTGCTTTGTCATCATGTGAGCTGTCTCCAAATGCAGATGACATTCTTCTGCTAAACTTCCCAGCTGGGCTTTAATTGGGAATCAGCCTGTACTTTATGCACATTTCCATAGCTATGCTCCCCACAAAGCAGAGTGGCAGTGTCTTTTGCTTGCAGTAAAGAAATCTGCTGTTCTTTCCTCGAGCTTAGCTCATGATGGGAAAGGCGCAGGATTTTTCCTTTTTCTGAGGGGTTTCAAACCTCGTGTCTGACATTCCTGGAGAAAAGCTGTAGCATGGCATTTAAGGATGCCTCCAGGAGTGTGTCATTTGATGAATTTGAACACATCTCTGAGTGGAATTGAACCAAGGCTTAAATAGTCCTGGTGTTTGTTAAGTCACGAGGCTGTTGCTTAAGAATTGGAGTAGCAGAATTACCTGTTTCTTTTCCTTTCTGTTTGTTTTTAAAAGAAATGAGTGCCTTAGGACCTTCAGAAGGAGACTTTGACTTACGGATCTGACTAGATCAGCTTTGAGTGGGGCACTGAGGCCTTTGAAAGAAGAGGGACTTCTTCCAAATCGCCCCCCTCCGCCTCCCAAAAAGCACATCTTCCTCTGCCATAGTGTTTTATTTTCTTGAGCCTGCTTTAAGTCTTTCCATGGTACACGTACTGATTTGAACTGTTGGGTTGGTGTATTTTTTTGTTGTTTTTTAAATCCTATTTTTCTTTCCAGGAGCCTAATACAGGTTTACAGATTCTCTTGGAAACCATGCACCCAATATTTATGTACTGCAGCACCCCAGGGGATTTTTTTTATTTTTTTTTTTTTGGTAACGTCCCTTTTCTATTTTCATACTGTGAAATTCTGATTTTTATATCGTTCTTCTAAAAATTGATAATTGTGTCTTTATAAAAAAAAAACCAAAAAACCCAAAACCCAAAACACACAGTTGTGTGGCATTATTTTGGGTAAAATCTATACATTCCATTTCTGTTGCTCTGTAAGTGAATGCTAATCTGTTGAAACAACAGTCTACTGAAGAAACAAAAAGTGCAGATCTGTGGAACATGGCTTTAAAATCTTGGTTTTCAAGGAGCTTGTGAAAATATACAGTAGGGTTTATTACATTTAAAATTTTAGACTTTCATAATTCACATTTCAGTATCGATAGATAGATAGTAAGTATTGCTGTTGATGGGCTGCATTTTTGATCATCTTATTCCACTTGATAAATAGGAACTTAAGAAAATAGCTGTATTCTAGTCGGACATGGTCAGTCAATTCAGCTTCTTGAATTCCTCGTTTCACCATTATTTCTCTTCCCCCTAGCCCCCCTTTTTTTCTCTTGTTTGAATAAAGCCTACAGTGAACTGTAACCTGAGGCCCATTGACTGGGAGATTTCTGGAAATCTGTTTTACAGCTGATCCTTTATGCTTTATTAAGAACAAATCTAAAGTACAAAACTTAGAAAATTTTCTTGTGCAACAGGTAATAAATATAAACACTACGTAATGCTTAAAGGTTATTTTTACTATCTTGAGAGACTCAGTATTTGTCTCAAGAATTCATCAAATTTGCAAGAGAATTTGATACAGCTTTTGTTTCTAGAAACACGTGTGCAAGATAAATCTATGAAGTACAGTAAGTGTATTTCTAACAGTTTGGATGCTACTATAAGAGTATGAAATAAAAATTCCATACTTAATATTGGGATGCATATGACACCTTTTTAAGTGGTATTATAATTTTGAATGTAAAATAATGAAGCCCTCCTCTTGTTTAGACATCTAGTGGAGATAAAGCAGCAAATGTAGTCCTGTTTTTCTGTTGTATGAACATATTGTATAATGTGTGAGTCTTGTAAATTCACAAATGTAAATGTGGATAAACAGCATTATACCTTATCAACTTCAATATGCATACCATCTGGAGGATAGACCTATAAAAAGGATGTTCTGAAGCTGTGACTTGATGGCTTTGCTAGTGATCTATTTTCATTCTGCAAAAAAGCATTTTTGGTCTTACCTAAGTGGCAAGAAAGTAAACTGTGACAGTTCTGATTGGGGCTTTTGAGATGTTGATTTTGTAGTCAATGTGAAGTTAGAAACACACCCAGTTCAGTTGGGCTCAGGCTTGGGGTTGACTATATGATAACATAGTGTTATCCCAATTTAAAGCTGAAATTAGTTGCCAGATATTTTGAATACTCAGTGTATATATAAATAAGAGAGTTGCAACTTCTGGTAAAGGTGATGTGTAACTCCAATTTCCAGTTGTTGCTTTCAAATTGTCCAGTTTGCCTTGATGTAAATGTCACTGACTTTTAAGATACTTCTACCTGGTTTTTTTTCTCCTTTTTTCCACATACAAGTCTGTACCAATATTGTTGTCTTGTTTGGTCTGTTTTGTAAGTAGAAAAGTGTACTGTTAGTATGATGGAGTGTGGATAAACATGTAGCTTTTCAGTGACCACAAAACTCTAATTGCATGACAAGTATATGGAAAATCAGATTTTCTTGTGTAAGCAACTTGAAGGCCATTATAGCCAAGTTCTCATTGAAGCCATCCTTTACATAAACCCATTGTATCATACCATAAAAGGAGAGTTCTCTTGCTTTAAATTGAGGAGTTGTTAAACCAGAGAGATAAAAAGAGAGAGATGTAAAATTGAAAAGCCTTTCAGTTTATCATCAAAGACGTGCTGTCAGCGCTAAAATATTGCATTGACATGAGAGAAGGGTGAATGTTGTCCCCTGCATGTGAAGTAGTCAAGCACTGTTCCATTCAACCTTTGTTCTCCTCTATAATAAAACAGGAATGAGACCCTGTTGGACATGCATATTTAGGCAGAACCAAACTCTGATCTTTTGCATACAGCTTTACACAAGTAGTGGGATCGTTCACAGCCTATGGAGTCAATCCCAATGAAATGTCTGACTTATAGGATCAGTCTTAACATTTAACTGCTAAACTGTAAATTGTGATCATGTTCTATATCTGTGTATCTTGAAGATCTCTCATGTGTGCTGTGCTCTATAACATCATGTCTACCCTACAAGTTTAGGCAGTAAGTGAAGAAACAGTTCAGAATGCCTGCAGATCTTAAAAGGTCTGATGTTACGTATGAGATGAGTTTCTTTTTCTCTGCAGGAAGGTGAATACACTGAACTGTTAAATTTAGTGCTTTTTGTTGACACTATTATTACCTTTTCTAAGTCAGTAGGCTTTGCAGTATGACTGGAGTCCTGAAACTCTACCCTTCGCTGGTGAGAAACCATTGAATAATTAGAGCTGATTACAAATTGGATGATGTTTTTGCATCTACAAAATTAATTGTAGGATACTCATCTTCCCTCTTGTGTTCGTCCTGTCCCCCCTCCATGTTTCCTATCTTTCTTTTCCTGTATTTTTTTTAATGCTAGTTTTATTACTAAAAGTTAAGCTCACACATGTGGTCCTGTCAGGCTATAAAAGTGGTTGCTCGAGCAATATGAGGAGACTGCCTTAATAATGCTGGCTTTTACATTTAGGGCTGATCTTGCTTAGAAACCCTCAGATAGGCTGTATGCAAGAGAGCAATAAATTATGTGCAACTTGTAAAACATTCTGGGATACACATGGGATACCAGATCAGTTGGCAGCACAAATTTTCCCGTCAGGGGTATGTTTCTAAGGTATCTGGCAAATTGCTTCATCAATCTTTGCTGTTTACCCTTTAATAATGGTGGTAGTTTACTTTACATATTATTTCTTTGGGTAAAGCTTGTTGAACAGTCCCCAGGATCATGTAACCAGTGGTTGATGAAGTTCCATTTCCAGCCCTAACAGCTTTGCTGGCTTAAAAGGAAAATTTGAAACTTGTGGAGATAGAAATTTCTGTCCCACATATTCACTTTAAACTGTTCCTTTAATTAATAACATACTTAACTTATAATGTGTATAATCTGTGGGCCATGAGCTTGTGTTAAAAAATCTATTTTTGTGTCCCTACTTTTTTACTGTCAGTGAAGTTTATATTTTTAAAGGTTGACTCATTGTGGAGGAAGCTATTGGACGTGTTCTGAAAACTGTTCTTCATAAATGCTGAAAATAATGGGAAATTAAGAAACTGTAATGATAGAGTGGTCTTGCAATGTAGAATAGCTTGGATGAATGAAAAATCAAGGATAGTCTGCAGATACAGAAAGTCCATGAAACTGGTAACATCAGCAGACCCCACTGTTTTTATGCATAGCATCTTGTCTTGATTGTAGGTACATCAAGAGACACTGTTGCAGTTGCCTGACTGTGGTGGAGCTTGAGAGATACAGATCAATTTTGAAGCTGACACCAAACAGAAAATAAGGCAACATAAATAACTATTCTGAAAAAAATAAAAATCCATTTTTTTTGTTTGTTCTTAGGAAGCGGTATTTTGGTTTGGGACAAAAAGGTAGTAAAACAAGGCCAGGATTTTTTGTCCTTGAGAAGGGGGGGTATGTGTGTATCTATGTATCTGTGTGTACATAAAAAAACATAAAAGCATATACATGTATGTATATAAAATATTTTTATAGAAAAAGCTGTAACAGCAAAACTTGGGGTTTAGCTGATGGTTTTGAAGGAAAACCTTTGAACATGTCTAGAACCAAGCAAAGTTTTCAGAAATAACAAATGTGGTGAAGCGACAGGTGATGTGTAATGTACTGCAAATTTGGGGACACATAAATTTAAATTTATGGATATGGTTGGATCTTTAGCCCTATAAATATGTAAACACACGAAAAACTAGTAATGCTTTTGAAATTAAACATTGCAAACCATTACATTCCAGATTGGCTCCAAATTATTAATCTCTATCCCTGTAAAAGCAGGAATTTACTGAAAGAACATGGACATATCTCTAGCACTAGAAATCTGAGCAGTGTCTGTGTAATATCATGCATGCTACTGAAATAATCCGTGAATTAGTCACACATTTATCAACTTACCATTGCTCTATTCAGAACTTCACACTGGACTGCAAACACTGAATCCCATAAATGCTTTTCCCAAAAGCTAATATGAGAAGCCTTACTGCTTTTTTCTTTCTTTTTTTTTTTTTAAAGGGAAAAAAGGAAAACAAAAACACCCTGCAAAATCTAGCAAAATAGTGAAGGGTTTCTTAGAATATTTTGCACTGGTTTTAAATTTTTATATGCCTGCATTAATCTTGGCTTTCAGTAAATTGCTGTTGTTGCGCTATATACTTCATTACTTGGGATTTAGATCCAAGATTTGATGTGGAAAATGTAGAGATAACTCTTTCCCAGGAAATAAAAGGGTAGGGTTTTTTCTTCATCTGCTGCTCTGCTTGCTTAAGATTGCTCTGGCCACAAAGCAGTGGCTTCACCATTTACCTAGCCAAATCCTGTAGCTCTATGACTGTGTCTGGTCTGACACAAGTAGTCTTATGAGCCATGGCAAGCAAAAAAGAGTTGCAGGTCTGTGCCAGGTATGCATAAAGCCAATTCTCTCCCTGATGGCTGCAAACATCAGTCCTTTCACTCTGTTTCGTGGCTGCAGTTGCATTCCATGCACATTCTGCGTGAGGATCTCTTTATAGCATCAAAATCATCCTAGTGACTTCAGAACACCTGCTCCATCATCAGATAATAATCACTATGGACTATGTTAAGTTTCTGGCTTAACAAGGTGCCCTGAAAAGTATAGATCTCGTAATTAATGTCTGTGACGTAAAATCTACAAAGCATGACAGATACAATAATGAGCATTTATCTTTTTTGAGCTGGTACTATTGTACCCTGCTCTAGCTCCTAAGCAGCCCTTCCCTGATGGGTTTAAATGACAAAGGCCAGAAGCAGTGTCAGGGACACCTGGCTTAACCTCGCTTTCTTGGTAACTCAGAGTGAACAAACAGCATCCCTGTCACCTTTGTAGAATAAAACATGGAATGAGCGTCTTGGTTTGATGCTTAGGGTTTTTTGTCATTTTAGAGTCAAACCTGGTGTTTCAGTGTAATTTCAGGCTTGTTACAAGGACAAAGTTGTAGTGTTTTGGTTTTCTTTTTTAAATTTAATGATTTGACTTCCTTCTGGAAGTAACAGGCATGATAATTTCAGTGTCACCCACTGTAACAGTGCCTGTAATGTATCTCCTGCTAATGATAAAATGCTCTGAATTGTGTATACTTGACTATTGAGAAACTTCTGACTATTGAAACATATACATCTTTTGATTTTAGGCTGTAGTTCACCTAGTAGTTCACATGTGCATGTGAAATTGGAGTTAATTCTCTCTTTGGAAGATGTGGTAACACAAGATTGTGTTCTTAGTTGGCCTGCAAAACCATGTTTCACTTCACTGGGCTGTGTGTGTCTTTTCTTCCCTTCCTTAGCTGTATGTCTGAACGACCACATTTTTTTCAAAGCTATAAATAACCTCAGACAAGTAGTTTATAAAACAGACAGATAAAATAAAAAAGAAAACAAAAGACTATGATCAAGCCATCAGGTGTGTACAATGATTGTGGACATGGGGAACCCACCTTGGTGCTTTCTGAAGTCACTGGGAATCTTTTCCTTGACCCGGTGAATGAGTGGTCCTGCTTATGCTACTTTGAACTTCTTCTCAGAACACGGCTCTGACCGAGGAGTCCCTGCTAGCGTATCCCTTGGGAAACAGACACACAGAAAATGGTTTTTTGAAAACATTTTCCCCTTAAAGATCCCAAGGGGTCTTTTTATTGAACAAAGCTGGAAGGATAGAAGCTGGCATTTAACCTCTGCATGTGTTGGTTAGCCTTAGATAGGTAGTGGTGCTCAATTCCTCTTGGTAGTGTGTTGGTGTTGACTTCTTTGACCTGACTATTGTAATCAGCTGTTTCCACAGCAGAGACCCACCACATACATCTTAATAACAGGCCTCCCATCGAGAAGCAGTGGTTGAGTGTTCTTAAGTAATGGTTTTAATCTCTGCATAAATCTGAAGTTCTGTAGATAAACATTTCAGCTAAAGAGTGTGTTAAGCTCCAACTCTGTGCTCTCCTCATGCAAACAGAGGATTCTCTCACTCTGCTTCATGAGGTGTGTGTTTGTGGTGTTCCTCATTAGCGTGGTCACAGGTCCAATGTTAAGCTGCTAAATAATTTAATTTTGTTTTGTTTCTTCATAACATTATATTCTCATCCATCCTTGTTCCTACTGCTCATTACTCATTTCCAACAGCCAATAGCACAGGATTTGAAGGACACATTTCCCTCTTTGTTACACTAGATGAAGGTTTAAAAAAATAAATTATTTTTCCCAAATAATATATTAGGAAGTTTTGGTGTGCAATAGGGTGGTTGCTTGAAGAATTTTGTGAGGTTGCTTACTAGAGATTTGGTTCTGAATCCCAAAGTGCTTATGAAGACCTAAGCTGCATTCACAGCAGGAAAAATTTCTAGAGAAAAGTGTATTAGCAAGTGTACTGTGGTGGTTGAGTATGGTTCCTATGCTTTTGTATATAGAGGGATATAGACAGATAGGGAATAAGTAAAAAATGGAGATGGAAAGGAATGTAAGAACTCATCAGAGTGGATGTGGAAATAAGAGGAAAGGGAAGGTTTGTCAGTTCCTCTCCTGTGGAAGAATGGAAAAATGAAAGAAATGGCAGATACAGAAGAGCAGATGCAGAAGATGATAAAGACATCTGCTTGAGAAAGGCAAAATACTAGATAAACTGGGATAGCTATGATAAGACTGCAACTGATTGAAATAATTTGGTGTCATCCAGCCTAAGCCTGTGGTTAGTGTAAGCCAAAGCATTTAGTCTGGAAAAAGCAGGTATGCTGCTATACTGTGAAGCAGCCCATTGTCAGGGTCCATTCTGAGAAGATAAAATAGTCCATGCTGTGCTAAAAAGGCATTTTATACATTGCTTAATACTTCAATGTCTTTGTATTGCAAATACCATTAAGCTTTCTTTTTCTTTTTTGGTCAGAGTTTTTTGCAGAAACAAAAGATCAGCCAAGAACTATGAGTGGTTTGACATGTACTTCACTTACATTATTATTATTGTGTTATTCAGTATTTTTAGCCAATATGTAATTTTCTCTGTATTGTGGTACATACGTAGAAATTTTCTGAATACACAGATTTTTAAAATGGAATATGGTTTATAATTTCCTCAGAATATCAAATATAAACCAGCTATTATCAGCAGTAAGAAGATGATTTTTCCTTTTTGGCACTGGAACATGTCTGTTAAACTTTCTCTAATGCAGGCCACCTGCTATTCCAATGTATCAGTATTTTTGCTAGATACACCTGGTATGTGGAGGAAATGTGCTTGTGTAGTGTTGTGTGACATTGTAAACTTGAGCTTCCTTTCTCTCAAAACTGCTGTTTGAGATGCAGTTGTTTCTTGGCAACATTTGAATGAATCTGCATTTTTTTTTGGCATCTGCAGGAACATGGGATACTGGGAAACATAGCTAACATAGCAGTGATATTTCTTGTGAGGGTAGCTGCTCTTGTCCAGTGCTCGCATTACTTTAACAACAATTTCTTTTTTCTTTTGGAAACTCTATAAATATGACTACACTGGGGGGGATTTGTGTGATTTGGTTTTTCTCTACCATGTTGACAATTATTTTTCTTTCTGTGGGTTAGGTCTACAGTCCAGAGATCACAAAAGTAACTACTGTAGGACAAGGATAATGAACACTACAGTACAGTAAGAATGTGAAGGCTTTAGCAAATTTCTGGGGGATTCAAGATTTTATGTTCCAGTTGTGAGTCCTAATCTTGGATTATGGCAAAATGTTACATCGGAGCGGTCTCACATTGGGTTTTTTTGGTTTTTCTTTTAGTCCTGAAAGGCTCCAAGGTTCAACTAACGTAAACCATTCATCTGTACTAGGGCAAAACTTTTGGCTGAAGCATTTATATGCAAGAGAATGATTTGGAAGAGAGAGAGATATATATTTATTTTTACATCTAAAATTTTCATTAAAAAGTTATGTTTCCATAGGATGAATTTTCTTTCAAAGCACTATTTGCTATTGAGGATGTCATGTTGTTGCTATATATTTATACTGTTGTTTTTTTTTTTTCCTATGGATCCCACAGTATGTATGAAAAGAAATTTGATAACCTGCAAAAACAGGCAATTGTGATGCCTTCTGCCAGCTTTTCTGGTGGAACATTGTCAGTCACAACAGAATTTTAAATACACAGTTTTAAAACTGTGAGCATTGAAGTATTGCTCAGTCATAATGCCATACAGTCCCATGTGAAATCCACTGATAAGTTTATATTTGCATAGTTATGGACATATAAATGAGATAATGACATTTTATGATACTTTTTTCTTTTTAACACATTTATACCCATCGGTAAGAAAAATGCATGTGTACTGGGTTTTTTAGTTAATTCTTGAAAAAGCAAGTTAGTTGACTTAAAAGCAAGTTCAAAACAGTGACTGAATTCCCTGAGTGCAGGGTTAGATTTTGGGATGGTGGCAACAAAAGTTCATGTAAAAAAAGGCCTACTTTGGTCCCATTAGATGCTGTTTAGAACAGTAACACTGATAAGGTTTCATAGTTAGAAATTTTCATGAATTAGTTCTTTTTTCTTTGAGCAAAACACTGATAGGTTATGCATCTGCAAGGCTGGTATTTTTTTAACTGAAGTATAGCACTCTATTAATGGTCAACTCATGCTTTTTTTTTTTTTTGTAGGATAATCTTTCTTTTTAAAATTTATCTTTTAATATCTGAGGCTGGTAGATAATCTGTACTTTTAAATGGAAATATATTTTTAAATAGTTTGGGATGTTATTCCCACATGATTCATGTTCATATGACCCAGAGTATTTTGTAATTCCTTGTGTAACCTCCTATTTGAGATATTTATAACCATTCCTTATCTAAATAGGAGGGTGGTGTATGCTCCCATGGCCATGTTAAAATGGTGGTCCTGAAATAAAAATCTATACCATTTTGTAAGAAATAGTGCAACTTTCCACTATAAAGTGACAGTTTTCCCTCTTATTGCTGAAGATAACAGAAGCAAACTTGGGGGCTGGAGGGTTAAGTGGAGGTGCATGCATGTGTTGTGTGTGTACAAATAAACATACACCCATCTGGCAGGAGAAGGGGAGAAAGAATAGCTTTCATAGCATGGAATCTGATCTATCCTCTGGAAGTTTGCCCCTTCCTAGGTCAAATTCTCAACTCTTTGTTAGAAACTGTGTATGTAGCATGGCTATGTGGAAAGATTCAAAAGATCTCTATGGCTAAGCCAGGGGTCAGAATAAGGATCTTTGATTGTAGTTGTTTGGGGTTTGTTTCTGTGATGATTGGGGGGGGGGGGGGGGGGGCAGGGTTGAGTACTCTCTGGGGGATTCCTGATGGCAACTATGTACAACTTGTATGCAGAACAGAACTCTGCATGTTCACTTTATTTTGTAGTGGGTCTCTAATGGAAGGACAACTCAGCCCCACAAATCTGTACCCCTTAGAAGTTTTAATTGATTTTGGGTAAGTTGACTGGAATAGGAAGAATACCAGTAGGGCAAAAGGGAAAAAATAAATTCTTTTTCTTTGTATTGTGGATTCTTGGGTTTTAAATGTACAGTCTCCACGTGTATTCTTAGAGCCTTTACCTTAAATTATAGCTTGTTTAGGGCAGGGATTGCCCATGATGCCTTTCAGAATGGATCCTCATTCTCATTGTGGCATACGACAGTAGAAAAAGTATTTCTAGTCAGACAGGTCCTCACTGTTTCTGTGGTTGGACATCTTGTATCTCAATATTGAATGCTCTACAGCTGTAAATTTTAGTTGTTAAAAAGTAGTTTATTTATATAGAAACAAGGAATTTGATGCCCCAGATTGTTCCTTCTAAACTGCACAATCTATTTCATAGCTCTGATCAAGCTCCATCTTTAAAGGCATCAGAGTTTTTTGTTTGTTTTGGGTTTTTTGTCTCTGAAATTCCTATTAGAAGACTAGAGGGAGATGGAAAGTATAGAGGAGGTGAGTAGAGACATAAGGAAGTACAGTAAAAGTTTGCTGCTGAGCTGAGTTTACATCATGCAATATTTGAATTTAGGAGGCAATTCAAATTCAGAAGTCCTGACTTCAGTTCACTTGAATCTGAGAAGGGCAAGGCTGAAGCACAGTGGTAACATTGTATTATAGTTTCTTGATACTGCTATCTTTATCAGAAAAAGAGGAAAATGTGTGCTGTAAATTATAAAGACCACAAAAATGAAACTTACACTAGAATCAAAAGTGAAGAATTTCTCTGAATATTTGTTCATAGGCAGATAAAAAAAAAAAGAATACCGAAAAAGCCAAGAACCAAGAAATATGGATAGAAAATAACATCATTACTTTGATATCACTGGAACATGGAAATTCAATCCAAGGAAGAGCTAGTGAAAATAGTGGTGACAGAGAGGAATGTGAGGAGTGAAGCGAAAACCTGTGAGGCCATGTGGTAGCAAAGAAAGAGTCTTTCAACTTATTGTATGAAAAACAGAGACATTGGGCAGTTGTAACTTCCCTCCTCTAAAGTATAGGACTCCAATGAGCTTGTTTTTGGAGCTAGTTACTGTTATAACTTGGATAAAGCTCAAAGCAAAGATGCAGAGTTATTTATAGGGAATTATGAGCTGAATATGTGTATTTTAGGTAAGCAATACCCAAGGCAAATGTAATAAAACTTAAAACAATTGAAATTGCTTAAGTTCTAAAGGAAGAACAAAATTTATTTAGGTGGGTGTAAGAAGAAATGGTAGCTAGACAGACAGGCATTCAAAGAGGAAAAAAGAGAAAAATCTGATTATGAGGAATAAAGTGCAATTTGAAAAAAATCATGAAATTATATGGTAGTTTTCTGACTGATGTGGAAAAACTATTTACTGGGGGAATTTGAAGCTGCACATGCTTTTCATCTTCTACTTTTTGTCTGCTTCTATTTTGCCTGAAAAAAAAATGAGGGCGCCTCTGTTGTTCTGCCTTCTGAACTTGCAGAGAGACAAGTTCGGTTGCCTTTATCTCAAAATGTAATGATGTTTTAATACTTGGCACTTCACTTTGTAAGTGTGCAGAATAATGCATAGCTATTTAAAAAGGCCCAGAGAACTTAAGACATCTTAAACAAATGTAGTTCACGCTGTCAGTGTTCACCAGCTTGAAAAGGGACAGCTTATCCTGTTCATCTGCTGAATCCACCAGGGAAGAACTGAGATTGGTGAGTGGGAAGATGCATGTCATGTGTTGGGCTATCTGGGTTCAGTGGCCTCGCCTGACCTTAAAACCTCATTGATTTCCCCTGCCACTCCCATTGATTTCTAAACAGTTTTTGTTCATTAAAATTCAAACTAATTTACATGAGTGCACTTCAAAGTTCTCTCTGTTTAGGGAAAAACTGAACTGGTGACTATGAGAGGTTTTAACTTGTGCAGTAGCTCCGTGAAACCTTTAAGCTTCCCTTCTTGCAAGTTTGTTCCCACAACACTACTTTCTCCTGTTGTGTGTGGTGCTCAGAACTAGTCCTGAGTCAACTAGTGGACCAACAGACAATTCTTGGTTTAGTTTTCTAATGTAGGCTTGTTTTAACCCTTTTGATTAGCATTGCAAGGTTTGCCTGTTGAAAGTTCCTGGGGAGCTGTAATAGGAGAATGATAATTAAGGGAGTTGCAAACAAGCAGAAGAGATTACACAAACATATTTTTAAATGGGGAAAAATGATCATTTTTCTCAGGGTTGCCTCATACTCTTTGGAGGTTAAAGAAGTCCTGCACTATTAAATATTTTTTAAAATAATTTTAAAGAATATTAAGCAGATGGTGAATGCCATTTTTTTTTTCTTTCAAGAGTGATTTAAAATGAAGACTTTAACGTGACCTTACAGAGAATTTATTCCCCTTGTAAAGTAGTGGAATATACATTAGCTTTCCCTTTTTATCAACTGTTGCTTTCAGTGAAGCTGCTGATAATCATTTAAGGATCTCGTAGCCCAAGGGTATGTCATCTGGGAGGTTACTGGTTTATGTGCTTCCCTTGAGATTCCCGTTACTAGTTGGAATTACTTAGCTTTCTACATGGGTATAAATTTTAGAAACACAGAGTGTGGGGCAGGCTTCATGGAAGCAAACCCATACGCAATTATGCTGAGTCCTTTGAATACTGTTTTACAGCATCTGTTCTAAGACTGATATTTTAACAATTATCTTCCTAGAGTGGGGAAAATCTAAACTATACCATGTTTATTAAACACAGTTCAGAATGGTATTTGCACGTATAGTGTAGGCAGTACAGGCAGCTGAGCCTGTACCCATCCCTTTTAGAGATTTGGTAAAAGATACTGTAGAATATAAGATGGCCAAATATTAAAAAAAGAAAATCAGTAGCAACAAGACACAGTATCTGAAGAACTAACAGCTTTACTTTTGCAGTAAAAGTCATGTCTGTTGAGGCCTTGGTCCCTAGGGCACTATGAAAAAATTACAACTTTCTGTTTACTTTAAGATTATGTCACTCTTAATGTTAAAATACAGTTAATTAGAAAAATGCAAAGTACTGTGCCGTTGCTCTTAGCATTCATCCTTGTTTCATGATAAGTCATCACTTTTTCATAAAAATAACATAAAATTGAGCCATTATAGCGGTCATCTTCAGTAGTCATCAGCTGATAGCACTGGGACTACACATGATCTGAGCAAGCAGGACATTGCCTTTTTTGTAGGAAAACAGCAGCAGAGAGAACTTAGTGATGTTCAACCTCTCTCCATGTGCCCTGAACCAAGTGTAAGGTGCATTTGAACCATTTGTTGAATGTAGTTACACTAAAATTCACATCACGAGAAATCTTGCCTTAGAGAAACTGGCTACTGACAATCCCATTTTCTAACCTGTAAGATGATTTCAGTAATGTTTGGATTCTCAATTCATGTACTTGTTTTGTGAAAGCTCAGAAGTAGCTGAAGTGATTTGTACAAACACATTTTTTAAAAGTGATAGGATAAATTGCTGCACACTTCAAATCTGGTTAAGAAGGGCTTAGCCCCTTTTCCTACTGCAAAAATACTTTAAAATTATATGCATTATTATATATGACATTATATACAGCTATTAAAAGCACAATCCTTAAAAAAAAAAAGTGAATTAAGTAATATAATTAGCATGAAAAGCTAAGGTATGTGTGCATTATCTGTAGTATAATACAATTCTCTTACTGTCTGCTAAGTAAGATGAAGCTTTCAATAAAGAAATTTATGTCCATATCCTAGTGAAGATTCCCTGTATAGGAAACTTCATTGCAAAGCCTATGCCTATTATAGCAACTGTCAATATTTAGATTGACTTTTTTCTTTTTTCTCTTTTCAAGAGAAGTTGAGTTCATAGTCACTTGTAATAAATTCTGATGTGGTTGTTTTATTAGTTCAGCACCCAAATATACACAGGGGATATTTGTGTTTTCCTGTTTTGAGCAATGCTGCCTTTAATTGCCTCTCCAAGAACATTAAAATAAGAGTTTCTTGGATGCTACCAAGTAATATTATTAAGTAAGTAGTAAAATACATGTGTTGGATTAATTTAGTTGTGTGCTTTTCAGTCTTATAAACTGTTAACCGGTGGAGAAAATACATTTAATTTTGCCTTTAAAGCTGTGTATAATTTAGATTGTTGCTTATGCTACATGTGCAAGCACATACGTGCATTAAGTCTATTACAAATTAATAGTTCTCTATTTTTGAAATGTGAAGTTTTCTAAACAAGGTGGTTAATAATTAACGCTAAGATAGTTTGTGACTAGAACTAGGAGGGTTTGGTGACTATTTTGACATTGCCGTCAGCAAAAGTATTCAGAAGGTTTTCAGTCAGAAAGCTTTTGTAATACTTTTACCAGATATTCAGATTCTGTTAATGCTAATTAATAATTGTAAAGTTGTTATTACAAGAGAATGTTTTGTGAAATAGGTATCTAAATCATGACACAAATGTCATGTGTATAAACTGTACTGTTTCATTTTCAAGACTTCAGTTTTTGTGTGTTTTATACTTACTTTAAGTGGAATTATTCACTACAGTTTCTTCCTGTTTTTAAGTTGGGTCTGGTTACACTCTTGTTCTGAATCTCTTTGAGACTTAAGAAGCTTCTCAGGCTTATTTGAAGATAGTCTTTCCAACAGCCTTTTGGAAAATAGGTCCACAATCTCAAAAAGGAACGGATTAGACATCATTAAGGGTTTAGAGGACCATTCAAATTTAATTTGAACAATTTCAGGTTATCCTACCTTTTATCAGTAAAATGCTTAGATACGCTAAGACTGATTTGGAAGACATATGACTGCTTATAGCAAAGCAGGAGTTACTGAAGTCAACACTGAAGTGACATCTGTGTTCCTCAAACTTCAAAGAAAAACCTTTGTCCTCCTCTCAAGATTTAGTAACTACAAATCAACCCATCTTTCCTATATTTTTCTCACGACTACTCACAATGTTTAATTATCATGCAGCCTTGCTTCTTACCTTTTCCATTTAGAAATGTGTGATGGTTGTGTGCAATTTGGGTAAAACCTGGATTGTTGTGAATGGCTCCTTCCGTTTTAGAACATATAGAATTTGAGAAAATATTTTGAAACATAAATGTAACACTTAAAAATACAATTTTTTTACTGTCTCTAAATATATTTGTGATTCTAAGAAAAAAATTTTATAGTCTTGCATATTTTTTTAATACAACTGTGTTAGAGGGATGAGCTGATACTTTTATGTGAAAACAGAAACACTTGGTCATCTTGATACTTCATTCTTCTGGTAATGCTGTAGTCCTCATCGTTGATACATCTGCAGAACAACTGTATTTTTCTTTCTGTGCATGAGACTGGGAGTCACTTTTAAACTGTGTCTCAAGTTGTTTGGGGGCGGGGGTGGGGGAAGAAGTGTTTTCAGCTTCCCAAAAGACTATTTGGTTTTATAAAATATTTCCTGTAAATTTTGGGGCTTAATGATTTTATCGTGGGCTTTACAACTAATGCCTGGATATATTTGTAGATGCTAAACTAGCATAGGAGGTAACAGACTTCAGATACTGCTTAAGATACTGTGCTTCAGGTAACACTGGGAGTGGCATCAGTTTGACCAGTGAGTAGGACCGAAAGATCGGTGGCCTCAGGGAACTTGAGGCACGTTGCCAGGATGAGGGTGTGTGAAACACACCTCTCCCTTGAGCAATTGTATTCTTTAGAGGAGGAGCATTTCTTCGAATGTAGATGAAATAAAATGAATAAACAATGTGACTGATAACAAATTGAGTCTGGGCTACAAGCAGATCAGTCAAGAACTCAAATGTGGAAACAAGCAGTTTAAAAGGCATTGTATTGAGGACTTTATGTGATGGTATGTAGTTCAAAACTGATAATCCAACTCTAAACCTTCTAGTGATACTGTACTTCTGTTCTTTGATTTGTCTATTAACAACCATGTTTCAACTACTGTGCCTGACCCAAGCAGTCAGTCCAAAACTTTTTCCAGTGTATTTGTTTTCCTTTTAGACTTAAATGTTTTGCAGATACACTTTTTATTTCATATATTAGAAACTCCTGTGATATAAATTCATTTTTTTACATAATGCTTTCTTTGTCTGATATGTGGTGATACAGTGGCAGTGAGGCTGCAGCTCTTAAATTAAAAGTTGTATATCACAAATCATGCTGATGGGTTATATTGGGGGAATAAGTGCATGTTTTAACATACACCCACAAACAACTCTTCCTGAGAAATTTGAAAACTGCCTTTCAAGTAGGTTACAAACCATCTGAAATAAGATGCAGTGATTGCCACTAATTGCATTTTTTTGTGACAGAACTTTTTTCTTTTTTTCTCTTTTTTTCTTTCTCAAGTTCCACCAATTTTTTACTGTAACTGAGTATAAAGGGGAGGGAGGGAAAACACAATACTCGACACTCAATGTTTTCTGAATTACGTATGCGTATGTGGTGGCTAGAACAAGGCACACTTCTTTCGACTTCTTTCTGCAGGGATTCTTTTAGGAATTTACAGATATTTGAGGAAAATCGCAAATACGTGGTCTAGTGACTTGGTTTTCTATTGCATGTCTTTCGAAGAGCTAATGAGAACAGTTCTGCAGAGTGGTGCCTTGCAGGCAGAGGAGGTAGAGCTTTCTGAAGTTGTGTTACTGACTTAGCTGGAGGATGCGAGAGTTGTGGGCTCTGGCTGAAGGCGGTGGACGTGACTGGAATGCCCTTGAGACCAGAATTACAATCCCCAACTTTGGCCTTCCCTGTTAAATTTAGACAGCAACTTAGTTTTGTCCTTTAATTAGAAGTATCTGAGATGGGCGAGTTTACTGTTTGAAGAGTGTGTGGTAATGTAGTCTTTGCTTATGGTGGAAAGAAGGACTTCAGTAGTTTAGGCTAAGAATGGATGTTTGTGGTCAGGGTGCACAAGCTTGATATATTTGAAAACAGCATGCTGATCCTTACTGGCTGTAAGGAAGATGTTTACATGAAATGGCATTGGATGTGTTTATACCAAATCTGAACTTAGTGCTTCTTATAACTGTTTAAATTAGAAAGTAGAATAATACATTAACATGCAAAATAACATTTTGCTTTCTTTAGACTCTGGTTTCTGTGACTTCTTACAGACATGTAGATAATGTTATTTAAGAGGAAAAATCTCCTTTTAAGGAGACAAGAAAAAATGAGAAAGTACTATTTCCCATGTATGTTGGCAGAGTTAAGTCTCTTCAGTGTAGTTGGATGGCAGAAGGGTTTTGGGGGTGTTTGGGGTGTTTTGATTTGTTTTAAAGCAATGTGAATCTATGGAGCGCTTCAGAAGGGTTACAAGGACTTTATTTCCACCCTGTGCAGTGTTATCCAGGAGTCTCAGGACCAGGATTTTCTGCATGGGCTAGTTTGCCCTTCTGAGAAGTTAATACAGGGCTCTGTATACTCAACTACCAGAGCAGACCTAGTCTGCTCTGTATAAAAAGAGCCCATGTATTCCTGAGAACACTTTGAACCCGGGCTCAAATATTAAGTTTGCACAGGAGACCACTACCCCTATTAGTCAAACACCTGTTGAAAGAGAAGAGTTAAGATTGTTTGTTGTCCCCCTTCCCCCATTCAGAGGAGGTTTGAAATACCCTTATCTTCAAAGCTCAGAATAGATTTGAGGCAAGCTCTCTGAAGGGCTGTATTTCCATCTGCACTCTTCTTCAACACCTGCATTCCTCACATTGCTACCAATCGCCTAGTGCTGCAGTAGTAAAACTGCAGAGTTTGCAAGTCGATGGGATTTATTTTTAATAGGTTTTGAATTAAATAATATATTTTTAAACAACTGTTGGTTAAAAATACTATAAATATTGATCCAGGGTCATTTCCCTGAAATTAATAGGCTATAAATAAAGTGGTTTTTTAAACAGATGGTTCTTAGCCTACAGTCTCTCCAGTTAGTTTTTAGGGCCTTCTCATACACTGGCAGCTAAATGTCAGTGAAGGAAGCCAAAGTAATGTTTATCGCATTTTGTTTGTAAACTGTACCTCAATTTCATGTCAACACTTGATGTATTTTTGTGGTTAAGTAATGTGTTTGGTTTTTTGTTGTTGTTGTTTTTTTGTTTGTTTTTTTTTTTTAATCATAGGCAGTAGGAAGTACGTAGTTAGTTATCTGCATCAAACTGAAAAAGAACAGGCACTGTGTCTGCCCTGCCTGGGTAAAAACAGGACCAATAAATTATTTCTTTACTGTTCCTGATCCCCTTTCTCACCAGAGGAAAAAACTTAGTGCCTTGACCTTCCAAGAATGATATCCTATATAAAACTTAGCAATGGTTGGATGCTTGCTTTGGCATGTGAGGCAGTCTTGTATGCAAGTTACCTTATTTCTTCCCGAAAGGGAGAAGGCTGGAAGAAGTGGTGGTCCTGCCTCTCATTTTTTGCCATGGTAGCCTACTATTCAGAGCATTCATCCAAGAATGAGGGAGGTAGTTCTCAGCCCTCCTCAGCTGTTTTTGCATGCCAGAAGATACAAGACCATATACAAATGGGAATAGGAGCATTCCTCATCCCTGTTCCTGAGAATGTGATACAGGCAATAGAGAATGCAACATTACAGCACCTGGAGGGAGAGCAGAGAAGGAGCTCTGCTGTGGGCAAGTATGGAAGGCGGTCCTGAGGAAGGATTAAAAAAACACTCTTTGAAGGGAGTGTTAAGGGAGTTTGTATTAAAAACTTCATAGGCTTCTAAGTTTTGTGTTTAAACATCCTGTGTTCATGTTAGAAAGCTTAGATTGCAAGGTATTTCTTTCAAAATACTCTTTTGGAGTCCTGGAGAATGTCTGGTGATACAGGTTGCATAGACTAAACTGCAGCCTGTGTCAAAGTATCAAAAGGCAATTTCTTGATTTATTACTGCTAGCAACATAGTATTGTGTTGTGTTTTAAATATTTAGATTACTTCACTTAGTGTTTTTAAAAAAATTCATAGTGTGCAGATTGGGCAAATCAGATATTTTTGATAATTCAAGACTAGATTGATTTGTGTACCTTGGAGGAACGGCAACATGACTAGATAGTTATGTCTCTAGCTGTGATACAGTTTAGAAGACATTATTTACTAACCCAATATTTATCCTTTTTCTGAATTTTCCCATGTTATTGTGCCAAATTATACTGAATGAGGACAAGGTACTCTTTAATTACAACTTGATACGAAGCAATTATTAATGTAAAAATCAATACCATTCTTATTCATTTTGTTAGTCTGTCATTTAGGATAATGTTTTTGATGATGGAAATGTGGAATATTGGAAGAAATTAAAAGAAAAACCTGCAAATGGACATAACTTCCTTTTCTGTAAAACATGAGCATAGGCATATTCAGAGGTCTGTATAGGCCAGTGTTCCCTGTCTGAGTAGTGGCCAAAGGTAAACAGGTTAGTAAATATATAAGAGAATAAGCTTATACTATCCATTAATTCTCCCCCAGGCTGCAGTTGTCTGTTATCCAGAGACTTCATGATTCAGAGGCAATTTCTGTGCACAGTGGACTTCTATTCTGGTAACATGTCTAGCTTCCCCTTCAATCTGTGTATATTTCCAGCATTCACGCTACTCTGTTGTAAAAATGTTTACAGGTTAGCCATGTATTTTTGTAAAGAATTACTTTCTTTTGTTTTGAGCCCACTACCTGCTGCTTGTACTTGCAGTTGGACCTCTCACCACCCGCCTTTCTCTGTGAACCCTGTGTTATGAAAGAGGCCTGTGAAACTAACCCTTTGTCCTGCTGTTTCCATGCTGAAGAATTGTAGATTATTTACTTGTTCTGTAAATAGAAGCTATTCCCTAGCTTTGTCATTCTTCTTGCTTTTTCTAAACCCTTTTGTGACATTGAAGCACACTGGTAGAGAGGAGCCATAGTGGACTCTGGCTCCCAGCTGGGGGTCTAGAGCTTCAGGACAAACCACCATGTACACTCGTCATGTGGGTTGAATGTAGCCCTTTTACTGGTGTGGTGGATTGACTCTGGCTGGACGCCAGGTGCCCACCAAGCCACTCTATCACTCCTCTCCTCAGCTGGACGGGGGAGAGAAAATACAACAAAAAGCTTGTGGGTCGAGGTAAGGGCAGGGAGAGATCACTCACCAATTACTGTCACGGGCAAAACAGACTCAACTTGGGGAAATTAATTTAATTTATTTCCAATCAAATCAGAGTGGGATAATGAGAAATAAAAACAAACCTTAAGACACCTTTCCCCTGCCCCCAGCCCTCCCTCCTTCCTGGGCTCAACTCCACCCCTGGTTCTGTCTACCTCCTCCCCGCAGCAGCACAAGGGGACAGGGAATGAGGGTTGGGGTCAGTTCATCACATGTTGTCTCTGCCGCTCCTTCCTCCTCAGGAGCAAGACTCCTCACTCTTCCTCTGCTCCAGCGTGGGGTCTGTCCCATAGGAGACAGTCCTCCACAAACTGCTCCAGCGTGGGTCCCTTCCACGGGCTGCAGTCCTTCAGGCACACACTGCTCCAGCGTGGGTCCCCCCCG
Source organism: Buteo buteo (assembly GCF_964188355.1). Taxonomy (NCBI): domain Eukaryota; kingdom Metazoa; phylum Chordata; class Aves; order Accipitriformes; family Accipitridae; genus Buteo; species Buteo buteo. The sequence goes on from NC_134171.1 coordinate 47,612,577, forward strand.
CGGGATCACAAGTCCTGCCAGAAAACCTGCTCCAGCATGGGCTTCTCCCTCCACGGGTCCACAGGTCCTGCCAGGAGCCTGCTCCAGCGTGGGCTTCCCACGGGATCACAGCCTCCTTCGGGCACCCACCTGCTCCAGCATGGGGTCCTCCACAGGCTGCAGGTGGAGATCTGCTCCACCGTGGACCTCCCTGGGCTGCAGGGGGACAGCCTGCCTCACCATGGTCTTCCTCATGGGCTGGAGGGGAATCTCTGCTCCGGCGCCTGGAGCACCTCCTCCCCCTCCTTCTGCACTGACCTGGGGTCTGCAGGGTTGTTTCTCTCACATGTTCTCACTCCTCTCTCCTGGCTGCAGTTGCACAGCAACTTTTTTCCCTTAAATCTGTTATCCCAGAGGTGTTACCGCTGTCACTGATGGGCTCAGCCTTGGCCAGCGGCAAGTCCGTCTTGGAGCCAGCTGGCATTGGCTTTGTTGGACATAGGGGAAGCTTCCAGCAGCTTCTCACAGAAGCCACCCCTGTAACCCCCCAGCTACCAAAACCACTGCAGCTTTAGAAATGGGAGTACTTGAAGGACATGAATCCTGCCATTCTCTTAGCTGCCAATGTGATGTTCCTGTGTCTGGCCCTGCTCTGCAGAAATTTTGTCACTTCCAGCTTAAACTTAGAAGTGACTGACCTAGTGTGGCTCTTGAGAGGAAAAAAAAAAAAAAAAAGCATTCTTAGCATTTTTTTTTTCTACAGACTTAATTGTAAGTCTGGTTGGACATGCAGATATAGGTGAATGTTTTTTGTGGCTCGTTGGGAAGGAATGTGAGGTTAGTGAAAGTATATGTTAATTTAAGAGGTTTGATTTGTGGGACAGCAAGTGGAGGTACTGTGAAGAGTTGAATGTAGGAGTAAATGTCCTTGGAACCTTCCTGCTTACCTTGGGTGAGGATTGGCTGAAGCACTGTAGTGATAATTTTACAGAGGGAAATTCTTGTGTTTGCAATACACACATATTAAAAAGTGGAGTTTGTGTACGGTTTGTGTGGACTGTTGTATGGATGTATTGGCTGATCTGTTTCTTCAGTCATTCATAGCAGAAAATTAGGTGGAAAAGGTTTTCCTGCAGTGCTGGTCCCAGGAGCAATGATCACAGCATGGGTTTTGGGGAAGCATGTTCAAAGTTAGTCATTAACCTCATTTGGCTATCCCACTGAAGGACAGCTTCAAGATCACTATGCTTTGCAGTGCTGTGAAATTGGAGTTTCCGTCACTTTTCAGCCCTTTCTTTAATACAGTATGAATGCATTGAATGTCTGTGGGATGACAGATGCCTTCCTGCTATAATCCTTTAAAGTTACTTCACTTTTTCTTTATTATGACCAATTTGATTTCAAGGAAGCAGAAATTTAACAAAAGCTTATTGAACAGAATTAAACTCTTGATGTATTTAATGAAGCGTAGTTTACTGTAGCTGCCTCCCTAAGCCAGTTTGTTTTGTCTACCTTTTGGAGTGCTATCCTGTAAAGAAATCTTACACTTTGCAGTTTCCTGTTATTCATTTCATTTAACTTTGACTATAAATTACCTTTGGCTCTATTACAAAGCTCTCAGAAGATAATCAGAAGAAAACAAGAGTCAGGAAGAAATAATACCGATTTGTTTTTATTCTATAAATCTACTTTACTGCCAGCTAGTTGGGCATAGCATAGGAAAAGAGAGGAGTCCAAAGAGCAATACTATTTCTGGTTGGCAGTACACAGGAGTTAATTTAGTATAGTCAATCTAGACAACTTCCCCAGCTACCATCACCACGGAGTCCTCTGAATTAGCAAAGAGAATCTTTGTTACTTTATAATTTTATTGCCATTTTCATTTTTCTTCAGCCTGCTTTCTGTATTTTCAGTGCCTTTAAGTCACATGATTACTGATTTATTGATTATTCCTAACATTGCTTAAAGAGTCATAAAGTTTGTGGCACTGTACAATTACTTTACAATTTATCATTGTTATCTAAGGACCCGTTCTTGTAGAAATTAACCTGTGAGAATAGTGTTGTAACAATTTCTGGTAGTAAATGTTTGTGGTGGTAGGCAATAAATTAGATACGATATGGGCGATTGGAGGAAGTGAGGTAAATGGAATGAGACAGAGAAGTAAGTTCAAGAAACTGATCAAGCCATTGAGTTTTATAGGTGTTTCACGTAGAATCTACTGGATTTGCACACTTTGGTCACTGCTAGAGGCTATATGAAATAATAAGTTAGTATCTGCCTGTAATGTCACTCTCCAATTTCTCAACAAAAATTTGAGCATAGAAAGATGACAGCTTATGCAAACTAAGATCTCCCCCCCTTTCAGGTCAAGAAGCTGCATGCCTAATGAGACAACAGAAAGAAATAGAGCTATTTTGTCTCCTCTTACATGCTTTTGGATGCAACCAAATGATCTCTTTTTGTACTCAGGCCCAGTTAAAAGCCATGCAAAGAATGAGCAGAAAAATACGATAACTTAAAAATAAAGAAAAGCATAATTAGATCACATTTAGAAAAAAATTCACTAATATATTTGTTCTTTTGGGTGGTGTTGGAGTGGTGGCAGGAAAGGCCAAGTTACGTGTATTTGTTTCTTTTGCAGTCTTGCTGAATACTCATTTATACAACCAGCCTTTAGGGAATATTTTAGTTATGTAAGTAGAAGTCTTTTGGCTGGTGGTACAGATACAGTCGTCCTTTTGCTTCATTAAGACATTTCTATAGCACTTATATTTATCAATTCCATATGATGTGGAACTTGTCCTCTTTGTCATAGCTGCAAATTTTTAATGAATGTGTGTCTATCACTTTTAAGCATGCTCTGGGACATTGCTGGTGCAAGGAACACTTCATTTCTTGCAACTTGCAGTAAGTCTATAATTTCCAGAGAAACAGTTGTATTCTTCAACGATGTCTTTTTGGCACGCTTTCAGAATAACTTTATAAACCTGACAAAAGTGGCAGTTGGCAGAATTGGTCACAATTCTGAATCAAAGCATGTTGTTTACTTAATAATTCTGTGAGGCTTAATCATGAGGCTTCTGTTCACTTTTACATTGAACGTACATAGCAAAACCTATGTGTGAAATTCCAGAAGTGTATTCTTGAGTTTATAAAGGAGAAATTCCATTGGTACATATTTTCTTACTCTTCTTTTTCTTCTCTGTGTGTAAACTCCCTTCTACCTAGTTCAATTTGTGAAGCAGATTTCAAAGCTGTTGCATTTCAATAATTTAGCAGTTTCTTTACTAATTAGGAGAACTTTACAGAATATGTTGCAGGACATCCATGCATGTTGCTGCATGAGATAACATCATCTTAAATGGGAAAGACTGTCTTGTACTTGCAGGTTTAAAAGTTGTCTTTCTGTGACACATCTTTTTCTAACTTTCTTAATATTTGGTCCTATTGTAAATCCTGTTTGTGCAAAATTACAGACACCAACAATTAAGCAGAATGCTATTAATATGGTAAATACCATTCCACTGTCATTCCCACAGCATATGCAACACCTGCTTTTCTTATCAGAGAGACAGGTGTATTTACTAATATATATATAGTTAGCAAAAGCAACTTTCATATCCTTAGTTTATTTCCAAAAGCTGAATCAAATTTTTTGTTGTGTAGAGTTATAAAATAGAGAGGCAGAGAGAGTTTGGTTCCAATTTTTAAAAGAATGTGGCCCTAAATTTTTTGCTTTTTTTTTTAAATTTCTTTTGGAAAAAAAGACTTTATTTTGGTAAAAGTGGACTTGAAGTTTTTTGATAAGTACAGTTCATTTAAAGACTTAGATTTCTTTCATGAACATATAACAATTCCAGAAGATTGCCTTTAGCACAGCCAAAAGTTGTGAGATTTTGTAATTTATTTTTTTTAAAGTAGGTAATATACATCAGAAATTGTTTTGCTTTCCATTTTGCTTAGTCTGCCTGCAGAGTAAGAAATTGGAAAGCTCCACCACATTCCTGAAAAGAAACTGCATTTGATGGTCGTGAGTGCATATCATTAATACATAGGCATACATATTCTATGGTTATGCAGCAATTACAATTTATTATTGCTGATAATGGTAAAAGAATCAGTACCCATGGTATGTGGTCTTTTTGGTACCTTGACTTTTGGGATTCACTACTTGAATTCCTTGTATGTGGGATTTAGATTTACCTATTAGAAAACGTGTCTTGTTCTTTTTGTAGTGAAGTTATACTAGTGTTTTAGGATAACACATAAGTTATCAACAAGTTTTATTTTTCATTGTATTGTTTTGTGTGAAGCAATTATATAATTTGAAGCTGAAACCAGTTTAAACTTTACATGATTAATGTCGAGGGTTATCTAGCTCATATTTTTCTCAGTAGTTCTCCACACACACAAAAGTAAATTTTCTGAATGTTTTTTTTTTGTATTCTGGATTACCCTCAGGGCTCCAGGTAGTTATCGTAAAGGAGTACACATGAAAAGCACACAAGAAAAGGTCTGGTCTTACATACCATCACTTACTTAACCACCAAATGTTGCAGATCTTTGTCCCTGTGCCTGGAGCACTGAGTTTGTTACGAGCCAGCCTGCATCTGCATGGAGGTAAAGGTAAAATATGCCACAGAATGCAGATCAAGAACAGACTTAAAGCGCAACCACGCTCAAGGTTCGTTCTTTGGAGTATTTGGAGTTTAACGAAATCACTGTGTTTTATTAATGAGTACGACGAGTCCATTTGTAGTCTTTGGACTTGCAATTCGACTGCTTTCCAGCTTCACTGAATTGTAGTGAAGCCTTTGCACAGCAGTCCTCCTGGCGTCATAGGTAACGCGGTCTGGAGGGAACTCTGGAGGTCACCTTGTCCAGCCGCCTCCTCGCAGCAAGGCTAAGTTAGGTGAGGCTGCTCAGGGTCTTATGCAGCTGAATTTTGAAAGTCTCTAAGGATGGAGATCGCAGCCCGCCTGGGAGCTTGTCCCAGTGCTTGACTGCTCTGTGTGAAGACTCGTCGTCCTTATGTTCAGTCAGACCTTGTCTTGCTGTAGCTTGGCTTGCAGCCTCCGGCTCTTGTCCTGTTATTTGTGCCCCGAGTTAGACGGTCTCCTCTATGACCCCCCCCTTTAGGTTGTGGAAGACTGCTATGAGCTGCATCCTTAGGCTTCTCTTCTCCAGGCTGAACAAACCCAGGTCCTTCAGCCTTTCCTCCCGCATCGTTTGCTGCAAACCCTGGCGCGCTTCGGGTGGCCCTCCACTGACCTGCCTCCGGTTTGTCCACGTCTCTCACGCTGGGCACAGGTCTGGTGATGCGGCCTCGGGAGTGATCAGTCCCGTCACCTGGTGGCTTGTGCAGCCGGGTGTGTGTTTAGCCCTTCTTGCCGCAAGGGTGCACTGCTGACTCGTTCATTTTGCCGCCCACCGGGACCCCCAGGACCTTCCCCGCAGAGCTGCCACCTTACCAGGGGCTGCCCCCACCTGCCCTGGTCCCTGCGGGCCGCTCCGTTTCCCTGGGCTGACCCTCTGCAGGCTCCTGAAAGGCTGCTCCTGCAGCCTCCAGCCTTCCAGGCTGTCTACAGTGTCCCACTTTTTCTTCTTGCTTTCAGACATGCTGACTTCGGGCTTCTTCCTTTTGCCTAGGTTACTGGTAAGAATTAGACAGCATCAGCCCCAATACGAACTTCTTGAAACCATTGACAGCTACCTTTTGAGCCTGGTGGTCCAGCCAGTCTCTCACCCACCTTGTCGTCCATCAGCCCAGCCCGTATCTCCTCAGCTTGGCTAAGAGGAGAAGTGATGGAGTATTTGATGTTGGGGAGTGTTGAAAGCCTTACTAAAGTCCAAGCAGATGAAATGGGCCGCTGTTCGCTCATCCACAGAGCCAGACATCTCATCACAGAAGATGAGTTGCTCAAGAGCAAATAAGTGGTGGCTTCTGTATGTCACCTCCTTGCTCTTCTTGTGCCTGGAGATAGTTTCTGTTAGGACTTGCTTTGTTTGCTGCCTGGAAATTGAACTGGGACTGACTGCCATTCCCTGGATCCTCCTCCTTGCCTATTTTTTTGGCATAACAGTCTTAAAGTTCTGTTTCTGATCACAGCTGAAGTTTGACCTGATAGGTTCAAAGGGTCTCTGTAGTGATACCAATGCTTTTTTCCTGAGTGTGTCTTGGAGCTTGTGGAAGATGCAGTTTTATCAGTTGCTGTTGTGAACTCTTATCTCAGCTTCTCATGTTTGGCTTTTTTTGAGAGGTGACAGTTCTAATTAACGTATTTGTTGTTTCACTTTTCTGCTACTTTCTAAAATCGCTAATACACCAGCAACAGTAACCCCAGCACTGTTTCTTGATTGTCTCTTCATTAAAAAAAAACAACAACAACAAAAAAAACCCTCCTCCCCTAAACAAAACAGAACACCCTGAAAATACATACCTGCCCTTCATTTTCTGTATTTTACCAGTTATTAATCTTTGGGGAAACCACTTCTGACCTAAGGCACTCTTATAAATGTCATCTAAAAATAATAAAAAATAAAGGTTTCTACATAAACTGTATTAAAACAAAAATTTCCATTAAAACCACTTTACTTATTTATGTGCATGGTTTTTGTGTAGATATAAATTTACTTATATGATTTCATTGACCTTTGTGGTACTAACTGCAGTCTTTAACATTAAGCACATGAATAAGTGTTTTCAAAATTAAGGTTGTAAATAATAAACTGGTTCACAGGGAGAAATGTGTCTTACTGATGTGGTTTTTTGTTTGTTTGTTTTGAGGGTTTTTGTAAATTTACAGTTCACATAAATAACTTATTAAAGTCACCATTAACATGCCAAGTCATTGCAACACTGTTTTCTTATTTCAGAATAATCAAAATTAAGAGTGCAGAATAATCTTCAAAGAACAAAAACCTGCACTGCCTTTTGCTCATGCTGACTTTAGAGAAATAAGACCTGCAAATGAGGATCCCTTACTAAATACCAGACTTCCCCAGCTGCTGCATGCTTCAATATTAATTTATTTCAGTACCTTTGAAAGACATTGTTGGGTATTTTATATAAATAAGTGAAACATTTGCAGTAATGTTTGATTTTTGTTTGTTTGTTTGTTTTTTGTCTAACTATTCTTTGTCTATGTTTTGGTCTCCTCTTAATCGTTATCTCATACTGGAGATGTTACATTCCTGATTTGCCTCCAAAGAGTCTGATGTTGGGCTGCTGGTGGAAGTACAGTCTGCCTTGTGTATGGCTGGCCATTTTGGGAAATGGCAGTTGTGTTCACGTGCAGCCTCCTGGAGACCATATGTTAGAAGATATTTTCATGTTGTTCAGCCATCTTGCTAATTCTGATTGAGACTGTTGATCAGTGCTGTGGTGCTGGGTTGACCCTGGCTGGATGCCAGGTGCCCACCAAGCCACTCTATCACTCCTCTCCTCAGCTGGACGGGGGAGAGAAAATACAACAAAAAGCTTGTGGGTCGAGGTAAGGGCAGGGAGAGATCACTCACCAATTACTGTCACAGGCAAAACAGACTCAACTTGGGGAAATTAATTTAATTTATTTCCAATCAAATCAGAGTGGGATAATGAGAAATAAAAACAAACCTTAAGACACCTTTCCCCTGCCCCCAGCCCTCCCTCCTTCCTGGGCTCAACTCTACTCCTGATTTTTCTCTACCTACCTCCCCTCCAGTGGCGCAGGGGGACAGGGGGTTGGGGTTGGGTCAGTTCATCACACACTGTTTCTGCTGCTCCTTCCTCCTCACTCCTCCCCTGCTCCAGTGTGGATCTGTGCTACAGACTGCAGTCCTTCAGGTACAGACTGCTCCAGTGTGGGTCCCCCCTGCGGGATCACAAGTCCTGCCAGAAAATCTGCTCCAGTGTGGGCTCCTCTCTCACCATGGGCCACAGGTCCTGCCAGGACCCTGCTCCAGCGCAGACTTCCTACGGGGTCACAGCCTACTTTGGGCACCCACCTGCTCCGGCGTGGGGTCCTCCACGGGCTGCAGGTGGATATCTGCTCCACCGTGGACCTCCCTGGGCTGCAGGGGGACAGCCTGCCTCACCATGGTCTTCCTCATGGGCTGGAGGGGAATCTCTGCTCCAGCGCCTGGAGCACCTCCTCCCCCTCCTTCTGCACTGACCTGGGGTCTGCAGGGCTGTTTCTCTCACATGTTCTCACTCCTCTCTCTGGCTGTGGTTTCTGTTGCACAGCAACTTTTTTCCCTTCTTAAATATGTTATCACAGAGGCGCTACCACCATTGCTGATGGGCTCGGCCTTGGCCAGCAACGGGTCCGTCTTGGAGCCGGCTGGCGTTGGCTCTGTCGGACACAGGGGAAGCTTCTAGCAGCTTCTCACAGAAGCCAGCCCTGTTAACCCCCCTGCTACCAAAACCTTGCCACACAAACCCAATACAGCTGTTTTTTAAATGGCCATCTGAAATCTGAGCAAAGTAGAGTTAGGAATGTTCAAATAAGATCAGCACATTTTGTAGCAATGAGAGCATAATTGCTGTAAGTTCAAACTAAACTTTTCACTCACGTTGAAGGGGAAAGAGGAGGAGGAATAGGAGGGGAAATCTTTTACAGCCAGTGTCATCATTAACCTTTCTTTTTGCTGCCCTCTCTTTGTCTAGCAGTAATTAGCAATTATTTTTTAAATAGCCTGACTTTTGTAAATCAGGTACACTCAAATTCTTACTCTGTATATTTGTGTAGTGATTCTCAGAGAGAATATCCAGCACAATATCAGTCCTTAGGATGGGGTAGTAGTAGCCAGCGCAATTATTAGCTGGTAGGGTTTTTTTTGTTGGTTTTGTTTTTTTTTTGTTTTGTTTTTTTTTTTTTTAAGCAATTGACCGAACCTCCCAAGAAAACAACCTAAAATCTAGTGCTACAGCTTTTACACCTGGCATTCATTCTGCCAGCCCAGTTCCACTTCCAACAAAGTGGATTATACTGTTATTTCCTTTGGTATTGAGAAGAGAGAGGAACAATTTTGAAAGTGCCTCCCTTACGTAGGATATTAATGTCCATTCAGTTATGTCCTGATGTATTGAAAACTGAGATCTGTGCTGCTTTTAATGCAGATTCTTACGGTGCTTAAATTCTGGCAATAGACTCTGACATTCAGGCCATCTGTAGCCAGTATTTCTGATAACCTTTGGAGAATCTTTTGTAGAGAATTGGATGTCTTTCCTTAAAATTATGCTTACAAGTTAGACGAAAAAAGTATGTAGAATAAAGTGTTGTCATATAAAACTAGAAGCTCTGTTGGCATTAACTTGAATGATCAGAGAACCTGAATTTTTCAGAGTTGGAACTGGCAAGACAAGGTTGGGATGCGTATAATCTGCAAGATCCAATTTTCAATTGTGTATTTTTTTAGAATTTTAATATAGAAACAGTATTGATTATAACTTATTCTGCCACCTAACTACATATTAATTTTATTTGAAGACTGGAGACTTATTAGAGAAAACCCAATCTGCTTTGTGTCACCTCTAAGCATGTAACCTTTTTGTAGTGGAAATATTACTTTGGTCAGAAGTAGGATTTCATATGGAAAATAACAATTTTTTAATGCTGTTGAGCCAGCCGGTAGGACCAGAACTATAAGAACTTCTGAATAATGCCATCTGGCACTCCTGAAGTCTGCCTCAGAAGTATTTGGCAGTTGACTTCATCAGGTCATTATGTCATTCTCAGATCTGTGGATTGGAAGAAGATTGGTCGTCTTCCAAAATTCTGTCTTTCAATTTAGAAACAGTATTTCTATCTGTTGCATTTTTTTCCAGAACTAGTAAAGTAGGATAAAACTTTGTCAGATGTGCCTGCCACTCTGGTAGGAGCTTGGCAAGCATTTAAAGATGGATGTTTAAAATTTTTTTTCCCCCCTCAACATGGTGACACACACAATAAATTATGGTCATTGCAAGTGGAAAACCATCTGAACATACTGTGAAAAATAATTGTAGTGTAAATCTGTTACTGGCTTGGGTAACTTAGAAACAAGATTACAAGAAGAGGTGGTGGTGGTTCCCTTCCCTTTGCCTTAACAGACTTGCATGGGATTTAGGAAACAGATCAAATCCTAGCCCAAGGAGATTTTCCCAGGATTTTCAAACATCTCCATTTTCCCATGAGGAAGGTAGCCCTTTGATGCTGATAGAAGTGCGTAATGCTTAGCTCTAGTTCAAGCAGGAGCCCAAGTTTGGCTGTATAATGGTGCACTCGGTGCCTCCCTTAGCAAGCTTTAGGCAGTGCCCTCCCCCATGGAGAAGGACCCCTCTTCAAAGCAACCTGCTTTTCTCCACGGCCTTGTGCTTAGTGGGGGTATACTGGGGCCCATGGGCATTGCAATGCTTAAACCTACGCGAGTCAAGTGGGTAATGCAAGATTGCTTGTTGCAGGTTTGCATCATAGTGTTTGCTCTCATTTTAGCCCATTTCTGATGTACCTGGAGTCACTGTGGGCAGGGAGCTGGTCTGCCCAGTTTACTGTAAAACTGGGCACATGCTGTGGGAGTTTCAGAATGAGTTGGCTGAGGCTGGATCCAGAGCAGAACAATACTACAGGGTTTAGAGCTGGAGCTTGTTTATCAGCTGTAGTCCAAGAAAGAAATCTTTTGGGGTTTGTTTTGTTTTGTTTTGTTTTTTTTCCCCACCCTCCCCTCACATTTAGGGTACTTTTGAACTTGTGCTTTTTTTGTGACTTGAAAGCTGAAAACAGATGAATTACTCCAGTATGCTTACTTTTGGAAGCTTCAGCTGCTGCGAAGTGAATGTCAGCCTGCCTGCTGATGGGCACATCTGTTATATTTTATCTGTTTTGTAATCCAAATCTTTCTGAGACCATTTCTGTCCATATACAGTCAATCCAGTTGCACTATTAGTGTTTGAGTACAGATGGCAAGTGTGCTCATAATAACGTTCCTGACTGTAACTTGGACTCTGTGAGACAAAAGTTGACTTTTACCATTTGTGAGCCATGCAAACAGAGAATTATTTTATTTTGTTAGACTTATGCTGGACTTTGGGCAGATGTAGTCTGAAAAAATAGTTTTACTCTGAAGACTTTTTTCTTTGAAGAGGCTGCTAATTCAGCCTGTCTGATATTCCTGAGGAGCACATCCCACTAGACTTAAACATTATGAATAATGTGTTATTCTGAGGGTAGTCACCAGGGAGATGACAGAAGCTGTCTCTTCGTGCGTCATTTAGATCTTGGTGAGAGTTGTAAGTTGCAAGAGTGATTACAGAAATCAGAGACCTCACAAATAGTAGTGAGAATAAATACTGGGTTAGTATTTAGACTGGAAAAGCTCTCATATTTTATACAGACTTTTTTTTAAAAGTGTATTTACATAATACAGCTATCAAAAATAATGAATATTTACATATCGTCTGACAGAAAAAAGGACGTAACAGCAGGATGTTAGAATCCTACTAGGTTACCCCCATTAGAGCATAGGAACAGCACCAATGCAGAACAGGACGTAAGTATCCTATAATTAATCTTGAAAGTTTGGGAGTTTGGGGGGTTTTCTGCTGGGAACTATTTAAAAAAAACAAACAAACAAACAAAAAACCCCAACAAGTGATCTCTTTATCCGATAGTAATGCAGCCAAAAGAGAATGACATTTGCTATATGAAGTATCTACTGAGAGTAATTTGTCATTAGCAGCAGACATTAGTTAACACTATAAGCGCCACTATGATTCTGACTAAACAGCACTTGAGAGTTTGGTTTAATTACTGTAGTAGTAATTATGTATATTACAAGCTTCAGCATAAAAATGGCTGATTATATGTCTCTTATAGAGGAGATGAAAAGTGAAAACAAAATAGTTAATTATGGTGTAGACTTTTCATAGCTTGCACAGCTGTACTAAGAGAATGAAGACAGCTGCAAGAATAAGCTTTAAAAATAGTTTGTTTAGCTTTCCTGTTTCCTAACTACACACACATGGTAGCCTGTCCTTCTGGAAGGAGGCACCTGGTACCAAAATGTTTCATCTTTGCGTCTTTCCAAAAAGCACTCACAGCACCTTCTTGGTGGCTGCAGAAGCACTGGGATAGAATTAAATTAAGTAATATTAAACACCTGTACACATGTATGTATGTAGTAATCTTCCATTGTGATACTGTAAAACATCTATGCTAATTTTTCTAATTCTTAGAAATAGTTTTGTGTCTCTATTTTTAGACTTGTAATAGTGGTAGTTACACAGAGCAAGAAGGAAGGTGAATTTGTAGGAAAAATGTTAAAAACACCTTTCTGAAACAAAGACACAGTGAATAAACTTTCTAGTGTTACTGTTTTATAAGCCATAATTTGAAGTTGTTTATAACAGGCAAATGCTTTTTGATCTATATTCTGATGTTGACTAGATTTTTATCTTTCTAGAGAGATGAAAGTAGCTTAAATGAATCTGCTAAAAGAATGGAAAGCAACTTGAGGCGTTTTTATTTTGGAAAATAGGGTTAATCTGCAGAAGGTAGGATAGTTTGCATAAATTTGGTTAGAGAGAAAAGGCCTTTAACCTCTGCTCTTAAATGAGAATATATGTGATTTTTCCATGCTTTCTACAGAAAACTTTTAATTTGTCCATGTAAGTGGAAAACAACAAATGTAATGAGATTTATACCTAAATTTTAAAGCAGTCATCTTACAAATCAGAAATGTTTCAATTTGTAAAAATAATTAATTACTTATGAAAAGGTTTTGATACTGAATTGTGTCATGTAAAATGGCATTTTGTTGTTAAAAAATGAAGAAACAAAAAGCCTAGAATAATATGGAATGAAAATGATAAGTTATTTTTCACAGTTAAAACTGGTGAATAATCATGGATACAGAATTTTAGGAATATTGAGTCATATTTTCACACTTCTACTGTTTTTTCTGGAATACAATCATCAGTAAACCATTACTCTACAAACTAAACTGGTGCCCATTTTGATAACATCACTTATATTTTACTGTGATGTATACCGTATAATCCAGTCTATAATCAATTACGTTAAGTGGTCAGTTAGTACTTGTTAAGCAGGGTCCTTGAAGGGCACTACCTAGTTTTGCTGCTGTGCTGGGAAAATTGAGAACCCTCAATACCCATGGAATAGTTTTCCCAGTAGAAAATCTTTGCAATTGACTGTTGTTGCAAACCCAAACAAACCCAGTAAAATTATGATCTGACAAACGAAGAAAGAAATAACTTGAGACAAATTACATCTGTGTTCCTTGCAGAGTCCTACTGCATGGAGACCCATGGAAATGAGAAACTGTAGGTTGTTATTACCCTGGCTGTTTCAGTACTGCACTGTCAGCCTCTTTTTGTGCTTTGTGACACACATTCTTCTTCTTCATTCATTGGAAGCATTTCTTTTTTGTTACATCCCCAGTAATCAGGAGATCTATACCTATCAAAGTTTTCTTTAATGCTCTGTCTGATCTTAGTCACTCTTACAGTAGTAGGATACTGCAGTACTCCATTTGTAGAAATGCTTTCAATATTTTCTTCCTGTAATCTTAGACCAATTCTGAGTATTCAGAACTTTGCTGCAGCCTCATACTAAGCAACTGGTTTAGTGTTCCTTGCATTCATGCTCACACCTTTAGTATTCAGCTGTGTCAGACTGTGCTTAGCTGCTTATTTATGCTAAAATTCTGCAAGACCACCCCACAGCAAAAAATGGGAACTGGTGATGCAGAGTTGGGCAGCTGGCTATCGTCGTGTTACAGAGAGTCCCTGCATGATATCTCGGTCAGAATTTCTCCTGGGTGCTAAGTGTGCTGCAGGCAGGTAGGTGATCCCTCCTGAGCTAGAATTTAGGCAGAACTCGGTGCTTTTTCCCAGGGCACAGTACATCCCCACAGGCATGCTCACAAACATGATTATTTAGACTTATGTATAGGGTGGGTTTATGTGTGTGTATATATATTTGTATGTGTATGGAAGTATATAAATAAAAATAAAGAGAATATATCTTAATGAGGTCAAAGTAATTTACTGGGTTCTGCATCATAAATGGCAGAAAATGTTTACTGGTTGCTTCTCTGCCTTTCCTTGCAAAGATACCAGTCTTGGGAACAAGTCTGGTGTGATGACTAAATATTAAAATTTGACAGCCTTGTAGGTAGTTAAAAAGAGGATTCCATAGTGCCTTTCAAGATGAAATTGCTTAATCAAAAGTGGACATTGTTTCTTTTTCTTCCGTCTTCTTTGATGGCAATAGAATTATGACAGTATCATTTTGTGTGTGAGTGTGGAGAAAAAAATTGGAATAGTTTTTTTTACTATCTGGATATAGACTGTCTAATATACCAGGTTTAAGAGGATCATTTCATAATTTGTCATCAGTTTACCTTCTAATTCAGTGTTGGACAAATATAATTTTTCATTATATAACACATGTTCAAACACTGATATTTGATACTTCATATTCAACTTCACAAATCTGGTATTTGCATAAGACTAAACCCCATCCATGTCTCTTTTTTTTTTTTTCTTTCTTTTCTATAAACTGTGCTTAATATGTTGGTATTCTATGCACATATTAGTGCTTGAGTTTCATTTATATTTGTTTTGTTTGTTTTTTCTACTGTGATTAATCAATATTTCCACTTAGTTTACCTAAAAAGTGTGTTGTGAATAGAAATAATATGATTCTGTGTTAAAGCAATGGAATGGGAGAAAAATTAGGGCTTTCATTTTCATTAATGAACTAGGACTGCAGATTTAGATAAGGCTTTGACAAACCTTAGAAGAGAACACAGATAACCAGCTCTTATATAGTGCTGTTATGTATGTGTGGATCAAAATGAAAAAGTAAAATGCAATGAATAATGACTTTATAGGAAAAAATTGCCGCAAAACTGATACTCAGGATAGTACATTTTGTCACTGAATGAATAACTTGATAACCAACTGGTATCCAAATTTGTCAAGAACTGAGTTTGTCTGGGGGTTCTTTTTGACTTTTGTTAATGAGGCATAGCAGCTGACAATTTTTTTTCAGTGAACTGATCTCACAAACATTGACAGTATAAGCATTTTCTGTGTATAAGTAAAAGCACTGGAGGCTTAGATAGAAGTACATATTTGCAGCTGTTTTACATAACATCTGGATTTCATCCACGTTACCAGCTGTAATGTACATGGAATAAAAGAGGGAAAGACCAGATGAGAAGGATTCCAGTAGATTGTGTCATCAAATGACTACAGCTAATTTAAACACTCAGGTATTAATAGTGGTACAGTACTCTGAATTTAAAGGGCAAAACCCCCACAACCAACCAACCACCTGCTCTCACTCCCCAATAATAATAATAAATAACAATAATAATAATAAAGGAAGATTTAATGAATTTCTGGTGTTCTGGTCTTAAGGTAATAGTAAAACCTAGACTTTAATTGTGAACTCTTTAGTGCACTTAAAAAAGCTGTTTAATGGGTTTTCTTTAGCTTTGGAGGTCATTAAATGTTTCAGGTTAAGTTTTTGCTTTGACTTAAGTTAAATTCCATTGTGCTAAAGGTGTAAGATTTTGTTATGTTAGCAATCTAAGACTGGTCGTCTAGCCCAGACTGGTTGGTAATATGAGCCTGGTGAAAAGTTAATTACATGCTCTGTTGAAAAAGGAGATGGTTCTCATCATCTTTCAGGATTTATCTCCATGAATAGATAGACACAGCAAGTATTTATCATCAGTTGCTTTTTTTCATTTATATTTACACAAAATGTCCTTAAACTTGTTATTGTAACTCCTGCCTTTTCACATTGAGGCACAATTATTTTGGCTTGTAACCAGAATTTGTATAAATATTATTAAAATTAAATTTGTAACACAAATAAGAAAGTGGCTTTTGCTCTTCTCTTCTTGCAGGAAGTGTAAAAGTTAGAGCTTTAGAAGATGAATTAAACAAGTCCCTGAGCTATTTAATTGGGAATTGCTGATAAGTATTGTTATTGCTTAATATTTATGTGGCATTATTTTCCAGTAGCCCTAACAAGAAAAAAAAAAAGTTGTCCTGTGAAAGGAATTATTAGAATAGGAAACTTGAACGGATATAACTAAATGCCTTCGGTGAGCCCAAGAATATTGTCTTAATGAACAACTTTGGGCTGAGCTGTGAGTAGATGTACATTTTTGCTGACTTCTTATCCCTAGTGATCCTGTCCTACACCGGGCATTAGAGCTTGTGAGGGTTGTGTGCTGGGGGAACAGCACATGTGTCTGTGAGTAAGGGAGTGTTTTTGTTATCAGCTTGAATTTTAACAGCAATCGCAAGGAAAGCAAGCAATTTTGCAAATGGATAAAGGAGGTTTACTGTCGTCTGCAGGATGTACCAGAAGATGGAATGAAACCCGTTTTTCCAACTGTTGGGGGTTGGAGGGAGTTGTATGTGAAAAATTGCCAAAATAAAGAAAGAAACTGTGCTTCCAGCCCCTTTATTAATCTATACTATTTTTACTTTACAAAGGTTACTTTGTTTCAATTGGGCTTTTGCCTAACATTTTCCTAGACCGGTCTCTAGAAGTAGTAAGGATAATAAGCAATACTGGACAAAGTGCAAATGCAGACCCTTGTGGAAACTTCCAGTCCTTGTGGGAAGTCTCCCAAAGGAAGTCCTATCAGTACAGCAAACGTCTGAAATGCCCTAATATGCATTCATTCTTCTGTCTGTTATCTCATAGTTAAGTACCATTCTTTTACTACATTAGATGGTTATGATGTGGTTGAGGAAAACTCCACCCAGAATAGCTGATTCACTGTGTGCTTGAGAGAATGAATACCTGCATAAATGGGGTATTCTCTTTATTCCACTTCAACCAGCAAACTTAAAGAAATTGCTTTTTACCAACATATGAAAAGGAGGGTACTGTCCAGAATATTAGTGGCTTTCTGATGGTGTGTGTATATGGTACCGCAAAGAGGTGGGAACTACTTTAAAGTCAGAAGTCCCCTAGTGCAACTGGTGCCAGGCTGGACCCTAGTAATGATGACATGAGAAAGCAGCATCAGCAGCACTGTGCTGGGGCGGACTCACCTCCCTCACCCTGGGGAAGGGCCCCACCATTGAGATTCTCAGAGCTTCAGTAAACCCTTGTAGAATGGTGGAGAAAATGGGAAATTAAACTTGTGGGAGGCAAGGAGGACACTTTTTGTGCTCCTAATTCATGGGATCGGTTGGGCTCCTGGCGGTGAGATCTTTACCCGTTCTTTTTGTCACTCTTAAAGTCAACATCTCTCAAAGTCCCTGCTGAACTGGAGCATGTTTTTTATGTTTCCAGACCAAGACAGTGGAATGATTAGACTGGTTAATGCTGATCTGAGGATATCCTTGGATTGTAATTTGAAAAATCCTGGGGAATGTGCCAGTTTGAATCCGGCCACATTTCGAATTTCTACCCTTAATTGTTTTTTCTGCTAGTAGTAATTCTGATGGTATGGACTCATTTTAACACGGCTGTTAGCATTGTTGACTCCATGTATGCCTCTGATATTTGATATATTTCACATCCATCTCTTCTGAAGTGGGCACAAAGACTTTCATCTTTATTAGTTTTAGGTCTGCAGCTGGTCTTCAAAGATATCAGAAACAGTTTCTGCTCTCCTCTTCCAATGTGGGAAAACAAGAATCTTCCAGAGGCAAATCTGCATTCCCATGAGCTGAGCGTGTGTGATCACTTTAGCCTTCATCAGATTTGGCCAATTTCAAGATGAGATGATGACTTATTTTGTTGTTGTTCTTTTCAATTATTTTCTCACTTTCACTTGTGCTGTGAACTCCCTGGATCTTACAAGTAGATTTGATTTTACTTCCAGAATAGCACTTAGCAGTAATTAGACATACCGTAAAAATTAAAAAGATTAGGATGAGAGCCTATTCCAAGAAAACTTTTTTTTTTCGTAAACCACAGAGTGAAATCTGAAAAGACTGCAGACCACAGAGCTACTTCTGCTGAACTATGAAGTAACAAATATTCTTAATTGATGGAAGAGCTTAAAGAATTTTTTCATCAGTTCTTCAATAAACGCCTGTATATGGATGCACGTGGTTTGGCTTTGCAGCAATGCTACTCATAATGCCTCCTGTTCTTCATCCAAAAATGTTTAAATAGTTTAGGTGAAAGTTCTGTACACAGGGAATTTTTTCCACTTTGTAGATTCTAATAATAATAATTAAAAAAAATCATTTTGTTGTGTATCAGCATGTGTATCCTACTGCAGCATAGTCCATAAAGAGTTAGTCTAATTACTTTTAATAGAGAGTGAACTCCAGTTCTCTCTCAAATAATGTTTTGGTGGAAATGGAATTTGAAACCAGAGTAAAGTTAGTACCATATGAAGAAAAGTATATCTGTTAGCAAGTCTGTATTTACTAGCTTTGAAAGAGAAGTCCTGCTTTCAAGTGAAATATGTTTTATCATCCCTTGTGGTCCAGCCTTTCTTCTTTTGACAGTGAAACCTCAGCTTAAAGGTTATTTTGAAAACTTTTCTGGCTGCAGAGGAACTATTATACTTGCAGTGTAATCAGCCATTTCAGTAACATTTAGTTCTGTGTAAATAGGTAATACCATGAAATACCAATCCTCTTTCTCTTTCTGTTCTTCATCCTTTCATGCCCTAAGGCATGCTGAAGACCTACACCTAAGTGAGGTGAATTTAAGACATCTCTAGATTTAAAAAATTACTCTGAACCTTCCTTGAATATTTTTTGAGCATCCTCAGAAAAATTGCATGTAATGCCTGTGTTTTAAAATAATCTTCTGACAGAATAATGTTGTCAGAAGCTAACTTCATCATTCTGTCACTACACAAACAAATTGTGTTAATTTAAATTGCAACCAGCAAAAGGCAAATCAATTACTTCCCTCAAATCCAGTCAGTGAGGAAGGAGTCGCAAACAGTAAAATCGCCAGTCATCAAGACAAGTTTACCAAGTACATAATTTAATTTGTCTGCTTTTGCAGGAGACCAAGACTATTCACTGCCCTTAGTTCCTGAAATATTTTTAAAATGTTAATACTCTGTATTAAAAAAAACCCAAAACAATACAAACAACAAGACATATGCATGTCTTCCGCCACCCCTGCCCCCAAAAACCCCAACAACAAAAACTGACAGCAACCAAACCAACCCAAGCAAAAACCCATATTCTCAGTTGATTTTCACTCAGGAATCTTTGCTTGGTTATTCAGCTTCAGAGTGGAGGCAGTCAACATTTGGCATCCAGCGCTTCGTATTTCTTTGCAGCAGTGAGGCTTTGATGTGCAGATAATACTTCTTTACCTGTGGCATGTTATAATCTTAACTTCAATCCTTCTAGTTTCAAACAGCTGCTATAGCACTTTGGACCTTTCTTTTTTTTTTTTTTTAATTGTGCAAGATTTTCATGAAATAGACTTCAGCTAAGGTGCCCAGAAATAAGATTAACTTGGCTAGAAATTTCAAAAAGCACTGAATTAACAAATTTCAGATTTTTTTTAAACATTCTATGTGTATAGAATTCTTTTTCATGCAATGCTATGGTGGACTAAGTAAACAAAATTATGGACCATCAAACTCTGTAGACACATATTACTGGAATTCTGCAGAGGGGAACTGATTAGATATGAAAAATATTTACTTTCTTCTTCAGCCATCGTGTGCTTGAGATATGCATGTTTAGCTATTGTAGACCGTTTATCTCCAAGTGATTCAAATGCCCCATTAATTGTGGTGCTGGGTTAGATTATGCATATATTAATTGTTTTGTTCATTCTTTACATGAGAGCATAAGCTTGAGGGCTTGATGTTCCTACCTTGTTTGCTTTACAATTGAATTACTGGCTTCACCTACTAGTGTTGAAACCGTTGATAAATGCCTTGTGTTGGGAGCACATTGGAATTCTTAGGCATAAAATTATAAATGAAATGTGCATCAAGATGTGGTTATTTATAAAAGCTGTTCTCTTCTGTATAGTAACCTGCTGCTATGCCCTGGAAAAATGCAGTGCCTTAATGTAAGGTACAATTTCAATTCATTGAAATTGCTACAGTTTTATTCTATTTTAAAGTGTATAATTCTCTGTTAGAATTACAGCATGGGGATTAACATTCAATTCATTCTATAGTGATTCCAAATGTAACTAGGGCAAAATCATTTTTACCTTACTTCTTTTAGCAAATAGAGTCCTGGGATTTAATTTCTTCCTTACCTTGAGACTCATGTGATATGATGTGAACTTTGAATTCAACTTGTCCAAACTACAGTTAATAAATGCAGTTCTGTGCCTGTGAAATTAATAGTTCCACCTTCCACCTCAAGGAGTTCAAGCGAGGATATAGATTCAGCCCTAACAGGCATCCAAAACACCTTCGGAAAAGTGTGTGAAGAGACTGGAAAGTTGTTTTCATCAAATATCCTGACCTAGCATACAGTTGACTTAGGATAATTTATCAGTGAAGCATCTATTCTTTCTTGGTGAACAGATAGGCCTCCAATATCCATATTGGGCAAGAGAGCACTACTAAGGTGTGTCACTATTTGTTCTACCGTTGGATCTTAAACCAAAGCCATGTTGTCTAAACTGAAGCCAGTCCCCTCAGGGGCAGTCATCAAGCTGCGCTAAGACTAAGGGTCTGATTTCATTTTATACTGTTTGCTTGTTCTCCAGAAGTGCAGGGGAATTATGCAAAATGCATTTTAACCATTGATTTCCCCCAACCCTCCCATATGCCTATATGTGTTTTCCAAAGAATTTGAAGAATGCTGAAGAATGTTATGGATGGTTTGGCAAGGGTTAAAGCTTAAAGAAAAAAAAGGTAGTGACAGCTCTGGCTGAATACTGATCTGTTACTTAAACATGATCCTGAATAATACTGAGGATAGTAAGACTGCTGTGGAAAGCAGCGTACATGGCATGACAGATTTCAAACTGAACAGTAGCTTTTGTTGCAATGCTGTGATTGATCAAACTAGTTTAAGGGATTGTGAGCACAGGTAATGTTTTCTTCAATCCCTTCAGTGGCAGGGAAATATACTGAAAAGAACAGGAAAACACACCTGATTAACACGTGACTCAGAGGCTGGTGTCATTGGGGGGATTTGGGGTTTTTTGATCATGGGGAGGTTTACATGGCACTGGGCCTGCTGGCAACAGATGGAGTCCAGCTATCTCAAAGGGAGAAAAGGATTCTTGCTCATGAGTTGGTGGGGCTCATGGAGAGGGGTTTGAAGGGGGAAGAGGATAAAACTAGACTCACCAGAGATTAGCCTAGGGGTGGCATGCCAGTGTTGGGGGTGGAATCGATAGCCCAGCTCAAGTGCATCTACACCAGTGCATGCAACATAGGCAATAAACAGGAGGAGCTAGAAGCCATTGTGCAGCAAGATAGCTATGACTTAGTCACCATCACAGAAACATAATGGGATGACTCCCATGACTGAAGTGCTGCAATGGATGGCTATAAGCTCTTCAGAAGGGATAGGCAAGGAAGGAGAGGTGGTGGGGTGGCTCTCTATGTTAGGGAGTGTTTTGATTGTACAGAGCTCCACGACTGTGATGATAAGGTCGAGTGCTTATGGGTAAGGATGAGGGGGAAGGTCAACAAGGCAGATACCATGCTGGGAGTCTGTTATAGACCACCCAACCAGGTTGAAGAGGCAGATGAAACATTCTACAAGTTGCTGGCAGTAGTCTCACAATTGTGTGCTCTTGTTCTCATGGGGGACTTCAACTTTCCAGATGTCTGCTGGAAATAAAACACAGCAGAGAGCAAATAGTCTAGGAGGTTCCTGGAGTGTGTAAAAGATAACTTCCTGACACAGCTGGTAGGTGAGCCTACCAGGGCAGGAGCCTCGCTAGACCTACTGTTTACAAACAGGGAAGGACTGGTGGGAGATGTGATGGTCAGAGGCCATCTCAGGCTTAGTGACCATGAAATGATAGAATTTTCGATTCTTGATGAGGTAAGGAAGGGGGTCAGCAAAACCACTACTATGGACTTCTGGAGGGCAAACTTTGGCCTCTTCAGGACACTGGTTGAGAGAGTCCCTTGGGACACAGTCCTGAAGGGCAAAGGGGTCCAGGAAGGATGGACATTCTTCAAGAGGGAAATCTTAAAGGCTCAGGACCAGGCTATTCCCATGCGCTGCAAGATGAACCACTAGGGAAGACGACTGGCCTGGCTGAACAGGGAGCTTTTGCTGGGACTCAGGGAAAAAAGGAGTTTACCATCATTGGAAGAAAGGGCAGGCAACTCAGGAAGAGTACAGGGATCTTGTTAGGTCATGCAGAGAGAATATTAGAAAGGCAAAAGCTCAGCTAGAACTCAATCTGGCCACTGTTGTAGGAGACAACAAAAAAATGTTTTTACAAATACGTTAACAACAAAAAAGAGAGCCAAGGAGAATATCCATCCTTTATTGGATGCAGAGGGGAACATTGCCACCAAAGATGAGGATAAGACTGAGGTACTTAATGCCTTCTTTGCCTCAGTCTTTAATAGTGAGACCAGTTATCTTCAGGGTACTCAGACCCCTGAGCTGGAAGACAGGGACGGAGAGCAGAATATACCCCGCATAATCCAGGAGGAAGTATTTAGTGACCTGCTATCCCACCTGGACACTCACAAGTCTATGGGACCAGATGGGATCCACCCGAGAGTACTGAGGGAGCTGGTGGAGGAGCTTGCCAAGCCACTCTCCATCATTTATCAGCAATCCTGGTCAACAGGGGAGGTACCCAGATGACTGGAGGCTTGCCAGTATGACGCCCATTTACAAGAAGGGTCGGAAGGAGGATCCGGGGAACTACGGGCCTGTCAGCCTGATCTCGGTACCGGGGAAGATTATGGAGCGGTTCACCTTGAGTACGCTCACATGGCATGTTCAGGACAACCAGGAGATCAGGCCCAGCCAGCATGGGTTCATGAAAGGCAGGTCCTGCTTGACCAACCTGATCTCCTTCTATGACCAGGTGACCCACCTAGTGGATGAGGAAAAGGCTGTGGATGTTTTCTACCTGGAATTCAGCAAGGCCTTTGACACTGTCTCTCATGACTTAGACAAGTGTACTCTTCACTGGGTAAAAAACTGGCCGGATGGATGAGCCCAGAGGGTTGTGGTGAATGGAGTTAAATCCAGGTCCCAAGTGGTGCTCCCCAGAGCTCAGTATTGGGGCCAGTTCTGTTTAATATCTTTATCAATGATCTGGATGAGGGGATTGAGTGCACCCTCAGTAAGTTTGCAGATGACACCAAGTTGGGAGGGAGGGTTGATCTGCTTGAGGGTAGGGAGGGTCTACAGAGAGATCTGGACAGGCTGGATCGATGGGCCGAGGCCAATTGTATGAAGTTCAACAAGGCCAAGTGTCAGGTCCTGCACTTCGGTCACAGCAACCCCATGCAGCGCTACAGGCTTGGGGAAGAGTGGCTGGAAAGCTGCCCGGCAGAGAAAGACCTGGGTGTGCTGGTTGACAGCCGGCTGAATAGGAGCCAGCAGTGTGCCCAGGTGGCCAAGAAGGCCAACGGCATCCTGGCCTGTATCAGAAATAGTGTGGCCAGCAGGAGCAGGGAGGTGGTTGTTCCCCTGTACTGGGCACTGGTGAGGCCGCACCTCGAGTGCTGTGTTCAGTTTTGGGCCCCTCACTACAGGAAAGACATTGAGGTGCTGGAGGGTGTCCAGAGAAGGGCAACCAAGTTGGTGAGGGGCCTGGAGCACAAGTCTTATGAGGAGTGGCTGAGGGAGCTGGGGCTGTTTAGTCTGGAGAAAAGAAGGCTGAGGGGAGACCTTATTGCTCCCTACAACTACCTGAAAGGAGGTTGTAGTGAGGTGGGTGCTGGTCTCGTCTATCAAGTAACTAGTGATAGGACAAAAGGAAATGGCCTCAAATTGGGCCAGGGGAGGTTTAGATTGGATATTAGAAAAATTCATTACTGACAGGGTTGTCAGGCATTGGAACAGGCTGCTCAGGGAAGTGGTGGAGTCACCATCCCTGGAGATGTTCAAAAAACCCGTAGACGTGGCACTTCAGGACATGGTTTAGTGGGCATGGTGGTGTTGGGTTGATGGTTGAACTCGATGATCTTAAAGGTCTTTTCCAACCTAAATGATTCTATGATCTCTAGAGGGTTGTCAAGACCCTCGGGAACACCACAGACAGTTCCCTTAGGTAGTTTTAAAAAGGTTGACAAATGGGAAATGTATCTGAAACTAGGGCTATTGGAGTGACTTAAGACTTTAAAATCTTACTTTTCATTTTACAACTGTAGAGCTTTTTCAGATGATCCCATGTAAGGCTTCTTTATCTTGGGTTAAACATAACTCTAGAAGATTTTGATATTAAAGGTAGGCAGAAAAAAAAAAGTCAGAAGATCTAGTAATAAAAGCTTGAGCTTCATGTGTGAAATAAGTAACAAATTATATGTAAATAAATAAAATAATAAATTAACATGTGAAATAAGGTGAACAATGGCAGCATGGGGGAATGAAGCATAAGTATACCAAAAGATTTCAGGAGACTACAACACTGCATACAGCCTTTTCAGTGGCATAACTTGTGACTGTGTGTGAGAGACTGAAAGAGTTAATGTCTCAAACAGTGTGGTGCAGCAAGTTCTGCTTGAAGACAAACCCTGCACAGCAAGGAACCAAGGTGAAAAGCCCATCAGCTCAGACATCAGCAACAGGAGGGGGAGGGCGTGCTGGATGGTGCGCAGCTCCCTGTTCCGATAAGCTGTTCTGATACAAAGATCAACCAATGGCCGTGTCTGCAGGGAAGGAGAAGTTACTCCACAAAGGACCCTCATGCCCAAAGGCTCACAAACTGCTCATTAACCTGATGAGTTTGGGTGCCCGCCTGAAGGAAGGGCAAGGATGATAAAAGGACACAAACTGAAGCCCTGGGCATGCAAGCCCACCGGAACTGGACCCCTCGGCTGACTGAACCAACGCTGGACCCAGGACCGGTGAAATCTTTCTCTCTTCCTTTCTCTCTCTCTGTCTTCTTCTCTCTTTCCTTTTCCTTTTCCACAATCCCTACACCTCATCCGTTTCAAGATATAAACCATTGACCAAGTCTGAGACTAAGAGTGGATCCAGCCACCCCTGGGCCCTTCTCTGAGGAGGAGTCTAGAAAGCAAGGGGGTCTGCTCTGAACCTCCTGACTCAGCGGAAGGGATCTCCTTATTCCCTGAATTGATGTATACGGTTACACAGTTTACAGAAATAGTCTTATGCCAATTCCTGTTGTGAGAAACCCTGCCACCTACTACCACACCTCCCCAGTTCAGTTTGCTTCTGTCATGAATAAAATCTTTAACTGATCGTTTGGTGTCCTTTCACCTTAATTTAGTCCGAGGGAATTTCGAATTAAACACGACTCCCTGGTCTGTCCAGTCTGGGTTTTGACACTGTGATGGTCCTCAGGGCCCTGCTGTTAGCCCTTCTTAGGGACATCTGCTATACTGTATTAGCAAAAGGGTCTTTTGGAAGCAGTTTTACTTAAAATAGGCTACTGTATTGTACATGCCATGGGACATACGTCTCTTATGGCTGCTCTAGTATGCCTTTATGGTCTGTCTGTGGAAAAATAGAAAGGTCAGAGTAAAGTAAGGATAAATTGTGTTCAAATGTGAAAAGATGAAGTCTCTGTTGTGAATAAAGGATGAAAGAGCAGGTAGGCTCATACCGCTTGCAATTAACTGAAAATTACATATGTTTTACTTGTCTAAAGTTGAGAGAATGGCAAGAGTTCTCTCACTGAAGCTAGAAATTTTATCCTATGCTAATATAATTCTCATCAGTTATTCTAAATGTTGATTGCTTGTCATTGTGGTCTGTTTATAAAAGATTTCCTTGATGTTCAGGTACACGAGTTCAATAACTAGCAAGATCAGAGATGCATGTTAACAGAAGGAGTTGTAAAAGGTATTATTCATCCATATGGCAATTTTATGCTATACAAAACCTTTTCATTTTCTCCTTGCAGGAAGACAGACTGTCTTTTGTAGCTGGACTTGTGCTTCCTTTCTGACTTGCTTCTAGACATGCAAATCCTCTTCTGGAAGAGTACTTTTCTAGAGTGTCGCATGATTTAATCTTCCATGCAGATACTAGAAATGAGTGTTTAAAGTTTGGTTTTGTGCTGAGTTCTGTTGTCTTGAAGTTCTTCCAGTTCAATAACAGTTGCATTGCATTCATCTCTGCAGATCAGTATTGATATTGCATGACCGCTTTCTGCCAAATCATCTTCTAGGAATCAAATTTTAATGAAATGAAGGCATTATATTCTTCCAAAAGCTTTGTTTTAGCAGGCTAACACCAGCTAAAACTTTTTTTGCTTTAATGGATATTAAAGATGTAATGTTTTTTCATCTCTAAATTTGGTAGTATAGCATAGTCCAGTTCAGAAAATACATAAGCAGATGCCAGATAATTTCTTTATAGTAATTTCTTTGTTTCTCTTGTCTTTTTAACATAAGGATATGCTGGAGGTTCATTTTCTTTATACGTAAGGCAAGCCTGAGGCAGCTTTAAGCTGGCTTTGAAGTTTCAAGTGGCAATGTTACTTCTGTACCAAGAGTTTGGCACAAGCTTTCTAGTTTGTTTAGGACTCTCTGCATTTTTGACAGTGAACTGAATGCCACATTGAGTTCATTGTTATAGTTACTCTTGCTCTATAGGTAAAACTAGCCCGACATGCTGCATTCACACCTTCAATTGTAGCATACAAAACCCTTAAATCTTTGGTTTTCTTTTACTTCTCCTCTTGCACAACTTCATCACTGTAATTTTCTGACTAAAAATATTAGAGTTATATTTTCATATAGTTAACCAGTAACGCTTTTCAAAATTTACTTGAACAACACTTTCTTTTCAGAACTTGAAATATGACTGATGATCTTCATAGATGTTTGACTTGCTATCATTTTAGTGCTCTACTGTATGAAGAATTAAAAAAATAAAATCTACACAAATACCAAACAATGGAAAAAGCAAAACAAAGCATTTCAAGACTGGTATTTGCAAAGATTAGGGTAGTGGATTTAGCTTTTTTTTTTTTTTCCTCTTGAAACATGATCAGGACAGGATTATATTTTTCATTCTGAATAATACCTAAAATGAGATGTATCTGTTTAACACATACCGTATCCATAGAGTCTATTTATTCAGACTGAATTCCACATGGCCCATGGATAATCTTTTTCCCAAATGTTTACTAGTATCTGCTCTTAACAAGTGCTGCACAATATAAACTGAAAGAACTATAAAGAAAAGGGGCATAATAAAATTAAGCCTTGCTTTTCAACAAAGTCTGACTTAAGATCAAGAAGTGAAATTTCCAAATGCGTCAGATTGTAAAGAATTTTTCTGTAAAGGACATGAATCACATGCATTTAAAAGCATACAGGGAGCCATAGCTAGTGTTAGAAAATGAGATACAAGTAGTTTTTAAGAGATGGCAATGAAACTAATGCTTTTAACTGAGATGAAAGGAGATCTAGGTTCATTTCATGGTTTTGTTGAAGTTATCTTCCACTTGTAACCACTCTGTGCCATGCACAGTCTGGAAAACTGGGGTAATACTGGTCTGTTTCCCTGTCCCTTCCTACCTCAGCTGGTATGTACAGTCTTTCAAGACAGACTGACTGATACTGTGTGGGCATGTGTGTGGTCTCTAGTACTACCAAAGCTAATTTTGGATGTAGCTTGTAAGTGCTGTCATAATAAAATTGAAAACAAATTGATATTGCTGGGTTTGAGCATTTATATGTGATGTTTTTCACATTCACTTGAGTTTCTGTTGTTGCCATAGATACTATTTTTAGTTATAATTTCTGTTGATGTTTATTTACCTTTAAGAATTTAGTTAAGTTTTTCCAAAGCTTTGCTAAATCAGTTTCCTGTAGGAAAAAAAAATACCTATTTTGAGTAGCAAAAGAATTGGAAAGATTACGTATTTGAAAATACTCACTAACTTTTTTCCACCCAAACCTCCCAAACACATAAGCTTTTAAAAATACATTTTTTTCCTTTAAAGAGTAAACAAATAACTTTATTATCTCTTAGTAGATATAAATAACTCCAGCTGGGCAACCGTTTTCCTGGTTTACTGTTTGTTCTTGCTTCCTGGTCTCTCTCAGCATTAAATCTTACAGCATGTCTTTTCTATTGACAACATTTTTCATGTATAGTAAGTTGTAGTTTTCCAAGGAGACTTGCAATTCCTCCTATCCCAGACTGTTTTAATCATGTGTTTGTTAAAACCTGAGTAAGTAGCTTTCAAAAGCCTGACCCTTTCTGAGCTTCATTATCATTGACAACTACTCATTTTACCTGTTCATTATTAAATAAGACTGAACCTCCTGCTATTATGGTCTTCCACAAGATACACCTGAAAAATGGATTCATTGCTGTATACTGTTCGGCTTTGTTTCAGCTTTGACAGTTTTCAGTATCTATTCACATAATTTTGTATAGGAGGACTTGTGAGTGCAGAATATGTAAAACACTTGAGTCTTCTGCAGGGGAGGAGAAAATAGGATACAGAAAACATCAAAAATACTATATAGCAGATTGATGCTGTGGAATATAGCAGAAAAGAAAAATGTTAAGAGAGGTCTTGTAGGAAGATGAAGAAGTTGTGATGACCTCACGCTGTTGATGGGTGAAGGTCAGATATTTAGATTGATTATATCTGTTGTCTGCCCTTGCTACTATTGATCATGGAGCTGTTTACTATCTGCCAAGCCTTGAAAAGGCATGGGGAGTGATTCATTCAGAATGGTGGGGTTTTTCCTTTTTTTCCTTTTTCTGTCTCCTCTCTCTCTCCTCTCCTTTCCACTCTTTCTCACTCCATCCCTCCCCATTTAGGAACTAAAAAAAATAGTTTGAGTGGTTACACATTTTGTTATGGCTTTTTTTTTGTCAGGGCAGTTCCAGGTAACTCCTTTGGCATTTAGAGGCCATAATGTATATGTCAGTGAATTGTAAATCATTTAAAGTGAAGAAAAATAGGGGTATAAACAGCTGTTCTTTTGCTGTGCATACAACAGGTATTTTTAATTCTATCTCATTCATCCTTGCTAGTGAACTTTGAATGATTACTGTATGTAATAAAGTAATGGCATATAGATGAGAGTCAAATACCCAGCTGTTATCCAAACCATATATGACTAATGAAAAATGGACAATAAGAATTATTCTTCTATTGAAGAATATTTCTTCAGACAATAGCATTAAAAAATAAAAATTTGTGCATTGGTGATAGCCTGATGTGTTTTCTTCTTGCTTACAAAGTACAGATGTGGAATCAGATTAGCTTCTCAGTGTTTTATTCTGTATTTGGCAAGGAGACTCTTTTATATCCAGTCTGTAATCTTTCAAATATGTATGCTCTTACAGTTATCAATACTTTTGCATTTCTGTATAGCAGTGCACCTACACATAGTTCTGTTCTTACTGGAATTAACTATAATATAGTGCCTATAAAACTTCCACAGCACTTTCTGCAGGAAATGTTATGTCCTTGCCTCTTCATTTGCACCTCCGGAACAACTCATGATTCTGGATTAATTCATTAAATATCCGAATAGTTTTGGTTGGGGGAAGAGGCCATAATTTTCTTTTCTTAAGTGATGCCTTTTCTGTCTGAGAAGACTCAGGTCACTTAAGCTGGCAGTTTAATGGAAGAGGATGGAGACAGGGAGCAGTCCTTGACTAGAGTCTGTATGTTCTGTGAAGGTTACTTACTGTATAATATTGTTATTAGGAAAAAACCTGAGGCAAGAACAAATGTGCAAAAACATTATCAAAAGAACCAGCTTGACATTTGTTTTATCCATAAGAGAAAAGAAGGATATTGCTATAACAAGTTTAACTGCTAATTGTCATATTGCAGGGCTCTTTGTTAATTTTTGAATGACTGGAATGTATATTTATTTTATGAATATGCAACATACTAGTAATCGTATTTATTTCAGGATAATTATTGGCCCATGGCTGAAAAAAGCAGGTGATATTATTATCAGTCCATTATAAAATAATTATTTCAACAGCTTTATGTATTTACTATAGATGGAATTCCTTTCATATTCAAGTTAGCAGGAGCTTTAATATTGATTCCAGTGCAGCCAAGACTTTACCTGTGGACGTTCGAATAAATGCTTATTGAAACACTCTAGAATAATTAGATCTTAGAGTATGTGATAACACCAAAAAGTTACCTCATCTAAAATTTAGCAAAATGAATTCTTTATCTTGGCTAAAATGTAGTATTTATCTACTTTTAAAAGATATTGAGAAGTTCAGGACCAAGACTGCTTTCCAAAAGAGTTTGGTCTGAAAACAGATCTCAATTGAGGTTACTTTTATTGGAGGAAGATTTACTGTGCACAAAAAACCCTGTTTAATTGCCATCCTTTTCTTTGAGCAGAAGCCAGAGTACTAGGCAAAGTGCTGGCAGAATACTTGAAGGTTATAAAGTATAAACTTGTAAAGTAAAAGTATAAACTCATTTTTGTTTCTTGATGCAGTTTGGAATCAAAGAATGTTTGTTAGCATATGATTAGTCATGATTATCTTCTGCAAGACATTAAGTCATGCAGCTGTTTGGAAACTTTATTAAATCTGTTACTACAGTTCCATGCTCTGTTCTCCAATGATGTCTTTTTTTTCTTTTTTTTTTCTTTCTTTTTCTTCCTTTTGCCTTCCCTCTTGGGCAAACTGCCAAAACTTGAGGGTTCCTGAAGATCGATTAGAAAGCTTTTGCTTCCCTACTCACTTCATCTGTGTGCAGTCCTTCACATAATGTTCTTTACATAGCTTCAGCAGAAAGACCTTTAGCCAGGAGTCAGCTAGTGTATGATATTCAGTGCCTAAGGTAATAGTACAAGTTTGAACTCAAAATAGTAACTGAAGAAAAAAAGAGTATGTTAAATTGTAGGATTTAAAAAAACAAATACAACCCTCTATGTATTCATCTTGAGTTGTGTGAACTGGAATTTTTTTACATGCCTTTTCAAGTGTGTGAGGTAAGTATGTGTCAGAGGGAGGAGTAATCTAAACAAGATGTAATATTTCTCCTACATATTTCTACTTTGTTACTTTACATCTGTATAATACTTTGTTGTATTTATTACGTTTGCTAATTTAGGTAACAAGTACCTGTGTAAATGAGCAGATTTCTAGTTAGAAGTTGAATTTATCATGCTGCGATAGTTGACAGGTCATACGTGTATATTGTTCATGTGTGTGTTCACTTCTCTCTTATTTCTTACTAATACCTGAAGAATCATGCCAAGATTTCAAACAGGTAGCTATATCAAAGCATACAAGCAACTCAAAATGGAAAATCCACAGAAAGCTAGATGTGTCTCGGAGACGTAACCCAAAAAAGCCACAAACCATACCACTTAGGAAAGCTGTCTTAGGAGATACAGCAAGCCTGTATGAAATTTTCTCACTACTTGAAAAGTTGGTGATGAAAACGAGCCCTGCATACTTCAAAAGCATTTCTTATGGTACTTGAGGCACAATGGGTGGGAAGAACAGACTGCTTGTTAGGTAGGTTGAAAATTGGCTGGATGGCCAGGCTTGAAGGCTCAGCATCTAGTTGGTGGCAGGCAGTGAGTGTAGTGTGCGGGGGCTGGCCTCGTTTAGTCTGGGGAAGAGAAGGCTATGGGGCAGTCTAATAGCAGGCTCCCAATTGCCTGAAGAGCAGTTGCAAGGGTGACCAAGTTAAACTCTTCCTGGTGGGGGCACAGAGTGTAAAAACACAACAAACCCTGAAAATACCCATGGCTAGAAGTTGCAGTTTGCGAGGTTCAGATTGAACATTAGGAAAAACATCTTAGCTAGATAGTACAGTGCTGGAACAGGTTATCCCAAGGCACTGTGGAGTTTCCATCCGTGAGGGGGTTTGAGTATTGGCTAGAAAATGCCAACCCTCAAAGGGGTGACCTGCTGTGGTGTGAGCAGGAATTGCAACCCAAGCAGGAGCTGGGACTGCAGGTCTCCAGAGGTCCCTTCAAAGCAGCATTTGTATGCTTTTGAGTGGCTTTGCCCTGCTATCCATTTTATATATGAACAATATCAAACAGAGCTATTTGTCTTCAGTTTTCTGCCAATAACAGATGATTTTGGGGCTTTTCCTTTTACCCAGCAAAAGAGTTGAATTTCATTTTGACTGTTACATTCAGATAATAGCTTAGAAGTGCCTGGAGGCAACTGAACCAGAGATGGAGGGCAGAAAGAGGTACCCCTGTATGCCTGGAGTTACTACTTTTGAAAGTAGCCTTACTGCTTTTTGAAAGTCTGGTGAAAGAGGAAGAAATGGCATGTTAAGTTACATTTCAAAGAATTTCTTCTATGAAGTCTCGGTTTCTGTGCATATGTGGAGTGTTTTAAAAATTATATGGGAATGTTGTCAGGAAATCCTTTCGATCACTTTAATTAAAAAAAACCCGCTTCCTTCTGAAGTTCTGTGGTAATGAACAACTAGTTCCTGTCATCTTTAGTTTCTGAGTTTTAAAGCAGAGGACTCACACAAACTGCAACATAAACTGCATATGTGAAATAGCTCTGATATTAGCTGGTAAATATTTAGAGTTGAAACTTCTCATATGTTTGAATTTGGCTCTTTTTTGTTGTTTTGTTTTAAAGCAGTGATAGCCACACATGAGCTAATGCTGTTTCTGAAAGGCCTAAAACTTGGTTTTCATAATTAAGGGCTACTGAATGAAATTAACCAAATAATATATTAACAGCATGTAATCAGCAGTACTCTCATCTTGTCCTGTTATGAAATTAATGTAGGTTTAGAAAAAAGTTTTAAAAATCAATTTCACCAGTACTGTGTGACCTGTTAAGTGAATCAGCCTTTTAAGTGAATCAGTGCCAAGGTCGTTACTCTAACCATGGTGCTCCTCTCTTCTTCTGCAGCTCCTCGTCAGTCTCCTGAACTGTATGTGATTTGTCTTTTACTCATGACCCTGGCTAAAATGTAGTGATTACGATGTACTAAGAAAGAGGTATTTGCTATATTTAAAAAGTGTCAGGGCTGATCTTTGTGAAATGTGTTGTGCCCATGGGGGAAGAGACCTACTTTGAAGTAGGCAGGAATGAGCTTGTCTAGTCGGTGGGTTTAATTTCAGTTTACAGTGGCATCTGCTGATCTGTTTGGTGATACCGTGGTTTTTCATCTGCATTACCACGTCTGTGGAAGGGTTAGGCATTGCCGTGCTTTCAGAATGCCTGGAATCTTGTAATTTTCAGAGGCAGACTTTCTACATTGATAGATATATAAATCTGGTGATAGCATCTTGTACCACATCAAAGACGACTGCGGCGACTCGTTCTTCAACTTCAGGCTCTGTTAAGTGTGTGCTGTCCTTTCCTAATAAGTGTAACCATGTCATATCCCTGGGTCAGCTTAGGGATTTTTCCCATCTAGTGTGCCCTTTTTTCAGGACTTTCTCTTGCAGGTGATCTCAGTTGCCCATCTTCTGATGAAGCTTGTTACTGAAGATGGAAATACGTTGTTTTGGTCCTTGTCTGTCTGAATTTCCCTTGCGTGGTATTGTTACCCCTTGGCTGAGATGGTGCCTTGCCTACCTCAGTCCTTGCCTAAACTGATTCTTCAGGGTTGTTCTATGCTATCTGTACAGTAATAATCTTTTTCTTCTTTTTTTTGGGGGGAGGGGAGTGTGAGGAGGATGGTTGTTAATAGAAAGGCAGACAGATCATGGCAGCAATGTATATAGCTTAGGAGTTACACAGCTGACCGCTGTAAATCTGACTGAACTTGTTACTCCCTTTCAAGTGTAACTTGGACTGATTTATCCCTAAAATAAAGCCAGGAATTGCAAAGTCATTCCACAAAGAATAGAGACTGTAGTCTCATCTTAGCCACATTCAGGTATCTGTGCTCTTCACACAGTTTACTCCAATTTTCAGAACATGCATGAACTCAGTAGGAAAAGGCTAGCTTTTTGAGGTACAATGGTACAATTTATGTAGAATAGATAAAAAGGAATATTGCAGCTTATCTGAAGACAAGTAACAAGCTTCATTCTCCAGTGACAGCAATTACTTGCCTTTGTAGTCATACAAAATAATTCTTTTGTAAGAGAAGAAATTCCACTGTGTGAGAGCAAATACTTGAAATGGAGCAAGTGGTGTGTGTGGGAATTTGATATGTTCATGGAACACTGTTGTGTGCTAAAGTAAATAGATATTTTTCCTTTACAAATGGAGGAGCTGAAGGTACTGGAGATGCCGCAACTTCTGTTCACTAAATTGCCACATGCCATTTGTTTCCTTTGCCCCTTTTTATTGACTTCTCATTTTATATGCCTGGACTTTTCATAGTCCTTACTTGCAGTGCTGTTGTTATCATTGTCCTGATGACACAGAAGAAAACACTTTCTTAATGTGTTGTGAAATATAACATGGTTTGTAATCCTGTGTGTGCTTTTAAAGACAAAATAAACCACTGAATATAGTGTCGTCAGACACCACACTTTGACATGTTTGTCTGAAATGGTGGTCCTTTGCATACTTTGGAAATACCACTCTGGTGTACTAATCTCTGGGAAAGTAATTTTTATTATTGTTGGCTCCTGTGTTTAGCGTGCAGCTCTCAGCTGACATACAATACATTATAGAAAAATGCTTGTGACTCAGCTAACAAAAACCCAATGAAGTGTCTAAATTGGGAATGTGCTTTATGTGCCCTTTTTCTGTGCTTTTTTCTTATTACTGCATGCTGTCCTCTCTTATTTGTACACAAGACAGTCAGTCCTCTGCAACTGTGCGTGGATACTGGCAAGACCACAATCCATCAGTGTTATACAAGCAGCAATTCCACTTAAAAGAAAATTTACCATTTTCATATCACAAGTAGAAGGCACAAGTCCAAAAGAATAGAAAGGAAAAGTCCATCAGACTTTAAATTATATTTAAGTATAGATTAAGCCTTTTAAAATAGCAATGCTGTTTCTGTGGCCTTCTTTTCTTGCACTGCATTCATTTAGCTGTCAGCCTTTACATGTAGCTGTAACAAGGTACAATTGCAGTGTATTTTTCTTTGTAGACTGAAGCATATATGTCTTACATAGCTTCAAATGAATGTTCCTCAATGCTGGTTATAATACAGTCAGAAAAATAAGATACAGTATCTAACTGAAAGAGACAATCGAATAGCTGACAACAAAATAATATTAATAACTCTCCAGTACAAAGCTACAAGCTGACTTTGTTACTAAAGTTATTAATAAGTAACTCTGAGAATTCCTATGATTTACTGACTGAAATGTCAAACTTGACTGTATACAGGTTTTTAGAAAAAGCCAAAGTTAGTAAAAGTCATGTGCTATAGCATAAGGAGGATTTTTTCATTTGATGTGCTTATGGAATTAAATTTTGTGGTTTAGAGATCTCATCACCCTATGTCACAATGTTAAAATGTATCCAGATCAGGTCAGTGCCTGCTTTTTGCAGCTAAATACTCAATATGAGCTGATTCCAGCTGCTGAATATGAATCCCTGTGAATGTTGGGCACTTGAGAATGAGGTCTCTGTGAGACTGTGAAGAGAATTGTTGGGCACGGCTGCTGCTCACCGAAGGAGTCATTTCCTTTTGGTAACTCCTTGCAGTTATGAAGACCTGAAGAGGTCTTTTCAGTAGTTTCAGTGTTACTGTGTGCTTTAAAAATCAAATGTAGCTGGCTTATTTCTTTTGAATTCATTTCCTGCTGCATTGTAAAGCATTCATTTAATTTTACATGTGTTTAGTCTAAAAGTGCTGTGAAGAATTTTGAGG
Organism: Buteo buteo; assembly: GCF_964188355.1. Classification (NCBI taxonomy): domain Eukaryota; kingdom Metazoa; phylum Chordata; class Aves; order Accipitriformes; family Accipitridae; genus Buteo; species Buteo buteo. The sequence continues at coordinate 47,648,387 of NC_134171.1, forward strand.
AATGCCCTTGATTGAGGCTTATCAGTACATGCCTAATTTCTTACACTTGGTGACTTTCCCAAGTTTCCTAAGCATGTCCCAGTTTCATTCTTGTACTGGGATAACTTTGTTCTGATACAGCCCTCTGGAAGGAGGCAGCCATCAAAATCCTTATCACTGAACTCAATAAATGTAAGACAGTCTCCATTAACAAGAGACAAATTTAAACCATCCCTTTTGTGGTAGGTGTGAGCAGACCTGTCCCTGTACCCTCATGTGATCTCTGTGCAATCTCCAGTAATAGAGAACTGAAACCAGCAGCAGGGTGCATGATGTAGTCCCTTGGGCTGCTGGGTTTCTGTGAGTAGTCCAGTCTTGCATTTAGGTGTTTGCAGTCACATTTCTCTTAGCTCCACTTGAACATCTGTTCTGCTTTCTGAACAGCAGTTGAGGCTTGGGTTTCAATAACTTTTTGCTAGCAGAGTAATACTTATCACTTTCGGGTTGTTGTTACTATGCAGATTTTCCAAGCAGAAATTCCTTGCAAGATGAAGAAAAGCAAACAAAACGAAACCTCTGCATACTATACAAACACTTTAGAAAAAGGAGATGAAATGAGTATTCATGCATCTGTTTTCTGTCTTTACTATAGGCGTGCAGGATCCTCAGCATGAGAAGATAGTTACTGTGACTACTAATGGAAGTATTCACAGCCCCAAGTTTCCACACACATACCCACGCAATACTGTGCTAGTGTGGAGATTAGTAGCAGTAGACGAAAATGTATGGATACAGCTTACTTTCGATGAAAGATTTGGGCTTGAAGACCCAGAAGATGACATTTGCAAGTAAGTTACTTTTCCTTTAACTTAGAAAAATTGGAAGGGAAGTGTGGGGGGTGAAACAGAAGTGTTGCTCAGGTTTTGCAAAAATATGACACCTGCATGTCAATATATTTATAAAATGCATCTTTTAAAGTATTAGTCCATGATTTTCTTTTGCAGTGCTAGAGAAGGATTTCATGCTTGAAAGCTTTGGGTTCTCCCCATTTTTCCTTCTGCATTTAGTATCTGGGCCACGGATATATTATGACATAAAAATGTGAAATATTTAATCTCTCTCTCAAATAAATGTGTTGACATCTGGGAAAATATTCTTGACAGAACGTTAGAGCAATGAATGTCTAATTTTTACAGAGAAAATTTGGGTAAGCAAGTTACCTGAAGTGGAATTCAGGTAATGACACCAATTACAACATCCCTGTACAAAAAACCCCGACACCCTACTGCTCAATATTTTAATTGCCTTTAATGGTCAAGTACTTAGTTTTCTATGAAAAACAGCACTTACAGCATTGCATTAATTGACATTCTTTAATGGTATTGCATTTTTCCCAACTTCAATAAGTATTCTGCCTGCTCAATCACTGGCACAGGTATCTGTGGAACCTGTATTTCCTTCCTATGATTTGCAGCTAAAGGCTTTGTAGCTTGAGAGAGAAATAACCGTGATATAACAGGCATCAGGATGGATGTAGTTCTTAACCAAGCCATCCGATTGATCGTGTTCTGGATATTTTGTGAGGCAGTAGGGTCTGATGTTATATATGCTTCCTGTGGGTGTGTGAAAGGGGAGAGATCCTAAATTCTTGTATCCTGTATCTGTCTGACATCACAGCAACACATTGTAAAAAAAACCCAGCGTATGAATAGTGCTACATTGTCTGAACTCTTTTCAGTAAATTCAGTAACAGATAAAACATGTCATTTGAATGGCATATCCTCCTTTGATGTGTTCCTGGAGAGGTACTTCAAACAAGATTTTTCTTTCAGAGTAGCTTTTTGTTTGGTTTGTTTTTCTGTTTGGGGTTTTATTTTTGAATACCTTGTATACACATTTGATTTGATTCTTGCTTTCAGTTTTTCTAATTAACTCCTAGTGAGTTGGTTTTATATGTTGTATCAGCTTTTGATAACAAATTTGAATTTCTTAGAGGTTACTTTTGCACCTATCCTTAATTTAGGAGCTGAGGTTCATAACAGATGGGCAGATATCTTTCTTTCATAATTCTGAAGGGAGCAATTGTCAAGGCCACGTCAAATATAATTAAAAAACTAAGTGCTATAAACATATGTTTGCTCAGATGAGTGCACTCCCTTTGCACAGTAATTCTTTTCTTTAAATGAAAACTTAGCTTGCTTTTTCTTTTCTTTGCATATGCCAGAGTGAAGTGGCAAGTGAAAGAAAATCCAGGTAGGGTGACTCATTCGTCCACTTGCAAAGAAAAAAGTAAGATAAGTTAAAATATTTTTAATATAACTAGAATATTATTTTAATGGGAGTACATTTATTTTAAGTAAACAATGTGCTGAATACAAAAGTACTGGTCAAATTAAGAAACAGTAATAAGTCACTCATAATCTTCGCTCGGTCATAATCTTATCATGCTCATATTTGTACAGGGATACCAGGAAGCTGTATGAATGCAATTCCTGATATGTGCACTTTTGAGGGCGCATTGGGCTTTTTGGCTTGGAAGATATGACCCTCTGAAAAAGACAGTTATAGTGTTGTCTTTAACCAAAAGAAAAAACATAGCTAAGGTTTCTATGAAATTTAAATTCAGTAACAAATTCAGTAAAGGAAGAGAATGTGTACCTTGTTTGATGTGAAGGGAGTATAAATAATTGACAAGTTGAGGAAATAACTAAAACACAGTGAGTTTAACTATGTAAAATAATTCTACAAAGGCCAAGTAAGTTACCAGTTATCTGAGTAATATCTCTTTATAAGTAATGTCTTGTGTTTCTTATCTCTTGTAGTTCCTAATAAAATTATTTAATCTTTTTCCAGTACTTTCTGTAGAAAAGCTAAGGGGTTTTATTGACTGCATCCCATACTATTTATTACTCCACTGTGTTTCTGTCATCTTGAAACACAATACTGATTTGTTGCTGTAGAGTACTCGACAGTTTCTCCAAAGGCAAGTTTCTATGACAAAAGACAGAATAAAATATGACATGAAATTTAATGTATTATAACTCTATACCTTACAGTGACCTGATCCTTTAGTTCTGACCTATGACTGAAACTAGGTAAAAACCAGCCCAGTAACATTAGACTTTCTATGCAGAAGTGTACAGTTTGTACCAGGATATCTTTCTCTCCCTTCTGTAGTGTATGACAGAACTTCAAGAGTTACCTGCAGTGGTCATCGTCACACTTTTCAGTTCATCTACTCGCTTCTTAAGCTGCATGTTCTGTGCAATGCCAGAGCTTGCTCCATCATCGCTGTACACTGTAACGCCCTGTAGCATCAGTTCACTGGGCCTATGAGAGAATACACTACAGTATATTAGTTTAAGATAGTTAAATCTCATAGTAATTCAACTATTGCTGAGTGGAAGAAAATAAAACAAAAACATATCCAGCTATGTAAGACTTTTTTGCTTAATGTAGTTCTATAACAGGAAAACAATGGTAGTGGTAATAAGAAATGTCCTATATGTATCCTGAAGCTATGGCAAGTTTTTGCCTGTATCTGGCTGACCTGACCTCCACAGCTGGATTTCTCCGAAGTCAGTTCTGACATTTCAAGCTATTCTATGAGGTCTTTTAATCTAGAACAAATACCACATTTTACAGATACATTAAAGGTACCAGTCTAGTCTCCACTTTAAATACTTTCCTGAATCTGAATCAGCGTGATCCTGCATGGCTTTTTTTCCCCACTCTGTTTTCACTTGCAATTCAACTTGCAGTATTTACTAAGGTAGAACATTTGCATTACAGCAAATTCTATGTTTACGACCAGCCATCCTGATCCAGCCTCACCTGGAACAGCATTAGCATGCATAGTCATAATTGTTGTGCTAATTCTCACCAGTCTTAAGCATGATTGCTGTGTTCTGTATGTTTTGGAAACAAAGTTTAAATTATAGGGTTTTTTAGAATAAACTTCTCATATTTTGCCTGTATTTCTCCAGGTGACTTTTGTCCTGGTTTTACAATTGTGATGTGCTTGAAATTTACGCAGTTCATTGCTGCATTGCTTAAAATACAGCTAATGATTTTTTAAACAACAGTTCTACTTCATCTGCACTGCACCCTTTCTATAGGCAAAATGTTAAGAATCCCACTGTGTTCTTTTCAAAGTGAAAAAACCCTCCAATTTATGTGGAAACTAGATCCATGCATGTATCTCAGAAGAGTTTTACGTTATTTGGTTGATAATAAGGATATGTAAATCTCTGCAATATTGCAGTAATTTCAGTCTTGTACACTTTGTTTGATTTCAGTTGTGACTTGTGAAAGAAAAAGTTTACGAGCAAAACAATCTCCCAGCAAACCAAGCAAACAAAAAAGGAGAAGGATGCAATCTCCTGGCTGTTTTGTGCAGTACTGTTCAGATGATAGAACTGGCAGTGAATTTTCCTTACATAAGGGAATTTGTAGCTAACACAGGCATAGTGGATTTACATTCTGTGTGCCCACCCTGTCTGGTGAAAAAAAGAAGCAGCCTTTCTTCTGCTCATATGATAGCTGATATGACAGGGAATTATTTTCATGATGCTAGCCCCTCAATGCTGTTTTAATTATGAGGCCATTAGACTTCTGTGCCTTGCAGCTCATATCATCAGGGAGGTGCCGTAACTCTTCTTGACTAGCAGGGACTGATTTTTGCTCAATTGTTTCTTGTTGTCCAAATTTGTTGTTTTCTGTCTATGAGAACATGCAGTGATAACAGCTTTGTGATAAACTCCTCTGTGACAGGAAGTCACAGATTTACCTTTCTTCCAGGAAGAACATGGATGCTATAGTTGCCTTTAAAAGGCAGTCTGATGTTGTGAGTAGGTTGTACATTGGAGCATTACAATGCAAGGCTGCAATAGGAAAAGAAAAAAAAATATCTTTCTTAGGTTAGTAGGATGTGTCAGAGTTGCTCTCTCCCTGTGCACAGAATGGCTCTAGTTGTTCATCTTAGAGGTGGTTGCAGCTGTTCATTCTAATCATCAGATGATTACAGTCTGTTTGACTTTTATTATATATAATAAAACACAGAAATGTGTCACAAATCCAAAGTGCAATTACTGTAGATAAGATGATAAGGATAAAATACATGAGTAAAAGAATGTGGAACCAACTGATAGTTGAATAATAGATGCCATTTGACCATCATCTTCGTATTAGGATAGCTATACTCATTTCTGACTCTCTTCAGTCTAATAATTTAAAGTATGAACTATAGTCTGATGTTGGTTTTTTGGGGGGTGGGGCAGCTTTTAGCACCTGCATATGTGAATCTGTTGCTGTACTTGTGTAAGTGAAGCATTTACCTATAACGTTTTGAAAGAATTCCCAAAGCTTGTCTAGTTAATATGTGCAGTATGTAGAACTTTTGCCTGAAGAAAATTAGTTAAGCTGAAGGCAGCTGTCAGTGCTAACATGGGGTAAAACCTATGTGAGTAGTTCTGTGACTTTTTTTTCCTCTTCACATCAAATTAAATACTTCACTCTTAATACCGGGAATGTTCTTCCTCTGAGAGTTCTTAGGATGATGCTTTATGATACAAAGCCACATGCATTAAATTCACTACCTCCTTTTTCCCTGATGTTTTTGTAAGCTACTTGCCTTCACTTCAGATCCATTGTGACTGAACTGTGCCCAAGCTATTCCCTTTCATTAAGGGAACATCAAGGTTCTGTGGTAGAAACCGTAATCCAACTGGCTTCAACGGTCATATGTGTTCCTAATGAATGTATCATTAGGAAATTATTGATAAGGGTTAAAAAATTAGAAGATTTGGCTCAGTCTGACAAGACTGGAACAAGTGTATCAAGAGGAAACATACTGACACTGTCTTTAGTCAGCAGCTGCGAAGAAGGAAAATATTTGCTTAGCTGTCTTTTTTTTTTTTTGACATTTATTCAAATGCATACTATGCAGTGATAAATTATGATAAACACAATAAAAAGGCTAAACATTTTGTTGTGTAATTTTCTAAAGAGACTTCTGTGTAATATAAGACACAATGGGCAACTTACACCACATGGAGCTTCCTTTCTTGTACAAAAAAAATCTGTACAAATCTGTACATCTGGCATGTGGAGTAAAATGTGGATACACAACTGCAACTCCTAACTGCTTCAATAAAAAAGAGGACAGCTGTTTTGCTTCTGTTTGGCCCCTTGTCATGGAAGCACCTTACAGCATCAACAGAGCACATGGATGAAAGATTAATGTCAGCATGTTTTCTGTCTAGAAAGATGAAATTCTAACCCACACCCTGCCCCCCGGGGGAAAAAAAAAAGAGTAATATTTTTTGTTTTGCCTTGAGTGCATTATAGAGGCAATATTGATGTATGCGTGAAGAACACACTAATATCAAGCATAGATTCAGGAAAAAAAATATAACTCTTCACATAAAGTAAGTATTAATTCTGGGGCTTTTGAGGGCAGTGAGTTCCTTATCAGGGTCTAGTTCCCAAGAAAATTGTTTTCTGGACAGCTGATGGTCTGTCCTTACTGTCATATAGTCTTAAATGCTTCTCATGGACTGTGATTACAGAGGGTGAAGTTATCTCTTGGGTAAGTACAAAGTTCAAGTTGGCTTTGAATAACTGGACAAAGACCTTTAAATGAACTCCGTATTTAAAGAGGAACTGGTGCAGATGATGATCATGGCAACTCATGTCACTAAGTAGGTGGGCTGCTGGGATTTGTGCTTTTTTCCCCCAACCCCCATTCTGAAGATGAGGGGGTTACTGCTGCCACCCTTATTTGAAAATTCAGAAAGCAGTGAGGAGTCCCCCAGAATTTTGAAGGCTTCAAATTGGAAAAAAATACAGTCAGCATCAAACTGGGAAAAAAAAAAAATGGTCAGCACCAAAACCCACAGACTCTGAGAGCAGAGATGAATGTTATAGTGAAGACCAGTCTTTAAAGCTCTTTTCTTACAGCTCTTGCCTTAGAATTTCAGGGTGTTCTAATTTAGCCAGCTGTTTTTTATGACATGCTACACATACAGGTGGGCTGGGCTCAGTTTAGGTGACTCTACATATCAGTGATACTTAAATGTCTCTTTCATCATAGTCTATAACTTCTTCAGCAAAAGTGAAGTCATACTAAAGTTAAAATTTATTACAGCTCTGTTCTGCGAGTCAGATCCATTTGGATATGGTTGATTCCATTAATATATGGAATTATAAAAAGCATAAGAACTCTTGTTCCTCAATACACAATTTCTTTTTTACTTTTTTTTTTTCCCCAACACAAATTTCTTGTCAATCATTTTTATTCAAAGTCTGAAAGGGGGTCATATAATTTAAATGGCTGGGATGAGTTCTAGCATTCAAGTGCCTTAGATTAATTGAAATACTGATAGGAGAGAATTATTATGAAATAGCTAATACAAGCTGAAGTCCTTAGTAGCAACATTGATGTTTTACTGGTGGCAGGAAGGTGGCATTTTAGGAGCAGTGTGTAGAAAATGCCATAAAACTTGTGTTAAGGCAGCTGGCGGAGTAATTTCTCCTGGTGTTTGTGGGGTTGGGTTTTTTTTGTTTTGGTTTTTAGTTGCTCAGTCTATTTGCAAGACAACTGAATAGTGATGCCAGTTCAAGAGAGGTTTAAATGCTAAATGGAAGATGAGAGCAGGGGATAGGGATCAAAGTTTTTAAGAAATTAGATTCAATTTGCGCCACAATCCTTTCGTTATCTAAAAATTGTTCTTTTACATCTAAAGAAAAAAGATTAATACTACAAAGGTTATTTCTTTTCATGTGAGTTCAGTTGTAACAATATTATTTCAATTTAATGAATGCAAAAGAGTCCGATAGACTCATGTATCCTGCTTTCTTATTTTCTGAAGAAAAAATAAGTGGTTTTTCATGTCAAAAGAAGTATCGGGATCTGTTTCTTATCTATTCTGATTTCATTACACAAAATTGTGGTTCCTTGTAGTTTCTTTTTATTATTATTACTTTATTTTTTTTAAGAAAGCTCTTATTTTTGGATTTACCATGTTAACAGAAAAAATTGACTCTTTGATTATCAGATTTTTCAAACACTAATTCATCTTTCAGCTGGTCCTGTTCTGCTGGTATAGCTACTGTCCATAGTTCAGACTGTGGCAGAGGTGTCTACTGTATCCAGAAGTATACACATTCCTTTGGGTTCTGTACTGCTTACTAAAAGTTGCTTAATACCATTCTCATGATAACAGTTTTGTAAATGTGACAAAGCAGATACTGCAGGCAGTAAAAGAAGATAAAAAAATTAGAAAACCAAAATGCAGTATGGTTATAATGGAGACTACTTTGTAATGCACATTTCTTAAGCTTCAAAAAGAGTAAACTTAGTTCTGCAGAAAGGGTTTATAGCTGCAAAATTGTACTCTCTAAGCAAATCAGAGTGCAACACAAGAAAGGCAAACAGAAGAAGATGCTTCTCTGAGCAGAACAGGAGGACACCATAGCCTACATGATGTGATCAGAAGGACATGCTGCACAAACTTACGGGCTATCACTGCATTCTTGCCCACCCGCTTTTCCCTCCTTTACAGCAAATCCAGCATTCATTTTTAGTGTCCACTGTTGCTGGAGGACACTATAATGGATATTATTTCACAAGTAATTTAAAATCTATTTTCACAGTCCAGATGAGTGTTAGGAGAGTGATTGCTGATGAGTGGGCAGTTGACATAATCCCTTACTCCTGTTTCACACCAAAGACTACACTCATTGACTTAAAAAACATTTTAGGCTCCTTAAAATTCCTTCCTGGTCCTCTCAATCTCAAGCAAGCTGTTTGAATAAAGTAAACTATGTCCACAGTACCAAAATATTTTTGTAAACGGTCCTAATCCTAATTTATTGCTTCTAAAATTTTTTCATGTTACCGTAGTTGGCTGCATTTCTAATGGTGTAGACTGAAGTTATTTTCTTTGAAAATGAGTGTGGCACTGCTGGGTCTTGCTTCTGTCTAGGGTACTCTGGAAATAGTTGTTATTGATGGAGTTCCCCTGCACTAGCCCTACCACTTATTAAAAGGTAGAAGTAAATGTCTACTATAAGGGGGCACAAAAACATGCTGTGAGCCATCACTACCAGAGCTCAGGGATGTAGACAGACCCTGTAGCCATCTGTGGTTTCTGGTGTGACTCTCTGGAGTCCTGATATCAAGAGAAATGGAAGCTGCAAAGGCAGGCCCAGCAGAGTAATCTAAAGTTACCCATTGTAGTGTCTAAACATTCCAGATTATACATACCATGCACTCCCTCCCTGATGCTTTCTGGTTACTGAAAGTCTATGTACAGTTAAGCCCATAGCCTCACCAACAGGTTTATAAGCAGCTTTCTCCTGTTTAATCAGCAGGAATAGCAGATGTACCAACTGTCCTATTCCTAGGCGGACAGTTGTGTTTCTTCACATTACACAGCTTCTCTCTCTTCTCTTCCTCCCCTTGTCCACTTCCTTTCCTCTCTCCCTCTCACTAGATGCTGTGGTTGCTTCTTCAAGTGTATCATCAACATTTTAATAAAATATGTTGCTCACGTGAAATTGTAGTTAGACAGCATTACCAGCAAACGTTGTCAGTCAGACAGTCCTTTCTTGCAGTTGATGCTGCTCCATTAGGATAAAGTAGAAGTGAAACGTAATGCAATTTACATTAATCTGTTCTCATCTGATCATCAGGATATCTGAGAAGATGCATGTGCAGGAGAAATTGCAAAAAGTGATTACTTATTGCAGTAAAGGTTAGATGGTCATGTGGGAGTGTCCGAGGGGTTTTATAAGGTAAAATAAATAGATCTTTTCCTTTTCTGACAGTAACATGAGAAGAGGGAGACCAGTAAACTACCAGCAATTATTAAGTACTGCTTCAGACTAGCCTTTGATTCATATACTGTGGCTGGATTAAAAATAGTTTTGCATAATTTTATGACCATTAACTTATAACTGGGTAAACTGAAGTGAGAGGAAACTCTTTACACTCTTTAGGTGAAAACTGATCTCCTGCTAGGGTTGGGAACACATTTTTTCTGCCTCCTGTGGTGTTATGCAACTGGTCGGTTACATTATAGGGGTTTTTCACTTTCTGTTAAAGTAGCAATTACTAGCCTGTCCTGAAGCAGGATATTGGACTTCATGACAAATGGTCTGTCCTGGATCGGTAAATCCTGTGTGCTAGTGTAGCAGCCAAGAGACCATATGTTATTGTATTGCTGAACTAAAGAAATAAAGGTGTTTTCATTTAAATAAACATAGATAGAGCCCCAATCTCCATTGAGGTAGGCAGGAAGGAGGGAAAAGGAAGAGGGGAAACAACCAGGTGTGTAATGCTGCTCTATCATCAGAGGGTGCTTGAGGGGAAGGGGTGCTGCCTGAACTGCCCTGGATGAATCTTCACATGCTGAAAATGCCCCTTAGGAATTTTTTGTTTGTTTGTTTTCCAAAATATGCTTTTGAATATTGCTAGGAAATTGCTTAGCCAGTAGTTTCACATCGTTGACTGGAGCCATCGCTACATTCCAGGATATAAGGAATGTGCATAAAGAAAAAATTACCATTTGGGATACTAGAATAAATATTTAAAATGCTGCTTGAAAAACAATGGTAAAAACATGATTATAGATTCACAGAAGTTGGAGCAGATACATTGACCACTGTGAACAGTGTGAGTAGAGGTAGAAATTTTGTAGTGGATTAGAAAGAATGCTTTACAGCCTTGGCTGTTGATGTGAACCATGAGCTCCATTACTGTTTTTGGTTTTGTACAAAATATTGATCTCTACAGTAGGAACATGTGATTTAGTATGATTGCTGTAATTCCCAGGATAAAATATAGCAGACTTTACAGAGAAGTACTGGGAAAATGTTGGTAAGGTGTTTAATTCTCCAAAATCTGGAGAGTGTAGTACTATATGATGTAGGATACTTACTGAGCTGGTGCACTCTCTGGGAGCAATGGGCTGCCTCTTTATGAAGGGAAATGTGCTTTGGAGAATATAGTGTCCAGTGCAGCAGGATCCTGAATTCTGATGGCCATTTCCACATGGTGTTGTACTGTAAGTAATCATAATAACAATAATAATAATAATGATAAATTGTACAGGTATTCCTTTGGGGGGGGCAGATGATGAAGAATAGGAGTACTAGTGTGCAGCACAAGAATACTCTGTCTTATTACCATCTTTGTTACATGCATTATTATTTCAATTCATAACTTGTACAGGATACTAAAGAAATCTGTGGTCCACACAGGCAGTCAGTAGCAGAAAGCAGATGGATTGGAGGTGAAACAGTACAAGAAAATGTTTTATGTAGATGTTATCTATTTTCTAGTCCTTGAAAAATAACCCTTCCTTGTGGAAAATCTTTTTTACTCACTGTATTTTATATGGCTACAGGAGAATCTGTAGTCAAATAGGAAAAAGGTAAGCGTAGCATAGTAACACTGAGCAATGGAAACTCATGGAGACTTAGTCCCCATGGAACTTCTTCCTTTGCATTTTAGGATGAAGGCCAAGGTAAGTAAATGGACTGGGCCATCACTGGCAAGCTAATTCACATATGTCAATATGTTTTTCCAAGCTTTCCAATTTTCCCAAATTCATCTTTGTCTTTGATATATAGTAATAGTAGTGTTGGTATGAAATTTCCTGCACTTTTTTGTTTTGTATTTCTGTTCTATGTAACATGCCATTTTTAGACCAAACTTAACCCTTATTTAACGAGAGCTAAACATGTTTCTCATCCTGACTGGCATTGGCAATACCCGCCATTCTTTGATACAAAGGAGATAAGTACAGGTTATCTTCTAAGAAATTTGGCAATCAGTCTTTTAAAAGGAGGAGTTTGGAAAACGATCTTCTCTCCTTCTTGCCTCCACTGTTGATCTACAGGATTATAGTGTCTCTTTCTCTAAGATTCTTATTCAATTGCTCGAAATAATGTATCAATAGAAGTTATACCAGTATAAATTAGTTGGCAGCACAGGCTATCTAGGACTAAACTCTGTGGTTGCTATATTCCTGAAAATACTTATTTACATGCTTTTTCCATATCAGTAGTTTAACACATGCTTAAATAATTACAGCGTTGTTGTCTGAATATAGAATTGTTTTGGTTTAGAGCCTGAAGTACATGTAACAATGTATCTAGTTTACAATTTCTTATTCTTGTGGAAAAGTTAATGCCCTTTCCTCCCCACAAGGCAGAAGTTACTTTCAGAGACTACAGGATATTCATGTGCTTAAGATGGAGATACTTAAGTGCTTCCAGTGTGCCTTGATACCAGTCACGATGATTTATTTCCTAGAGGTGTTTACGTGCCAATTTACTAGTCATCAGGGAAAGGATATGTTTTCAGCAATACTCAGTTTATCAATTGGCACTGAAGTAAACTTTTGATACAAAGGAGAGTTTTGGGGAGGAGGGTGAAGAGATGTACTTCTTTGGATTTCTTATTTTTACATGCAGTGCTCTGACACTAGTTCACCAAGCAACAAAAGCTACTGTGCAAAATGTATATGTCTCAGCTTCACATGGTGCCTTAACTTTTCAGCAGATGCACAGAAAATGCAAATGTGTTTTCTGGTAGACTGGAGAGCAATAATGCAACAGTTAATTTCTCCAAATTGAACCACCAGTGCATCCTTTTCTTTTCACGAGAAGTGTTCAAACGTTTGAAGAGTAGAATTTGGGAGTTTGAACTCTGTCTTGTTTTTCCCTTTCACTTGCAGTGTTGTAAATGTATATTTATGATCAAAGTGGCTTACAGGGAATGAAGGGGAAGAAAATTGAAATCTAAGGATTAAACTTTTTTTTTTTCACGTGTCCTAAATAACAAGGTAGAAATACAGAGAGAGTTGTGCGGTTGTGTTAGAAGCCTCAGGCTATTACAAATCAGTATGAGGAAAGATTAAATAGAGAGAACCATGGCAACCATCTAACATTTGTGAATGAATGTGTGTTTCCATAAGGCAGTTCCTAAAGTACAGTACTGCATATTCTAAAATAAATGTATTCAAAGTAGGTTGGCGCAGAAACTACAATCCATATTTGGTGAATGGCAGTTAGAAATGTTCTCTGTTTATACCTTGAGTATCTTTATTTCATGGAAAATTTAGACATGGCAGGATACTTGGGGTTTTTATGCTCATTTGCTGTATTGGCTGGAAGTGATGTCTATTGCTGGAAGTGATGTTTGTGTATAATTAAACATCATTTTCTGAGTACAAAAACCTGACCTCATCGGTTATTTATTTGGATTATATCTGGGTATGCTGTTTCTTTCCAGTGACTGTTAAAACACAGTGTGTGTAAGATCAGCAGATACAGGTACTACTATGGAAACTTATTTCATGTCAAATCATTGCTGTTCCATCATCTTTTCTCTGTTTTTAAGTTAAAACATAAAACATGACAGAAAATGTAGAACGTAACTCTTTTCTCAATTGTTGGATAATCTGTAATGATATCCAAAGGAGTTTCCTCTTATAGTGGAAGGCACTGCCAAATCCTCCTAAAGAAGATGAATGCTAAGGGTGAATTGCCCATGCTGTGAGCCTCAGGAACTGGAGTCAAATGACTCTGGGTAACTTTTTTCAGAAATTCCTATTGGAAAGACAAAATCCAGAGGGAATATTTTAAATAGTTACTATTTTATATCAGGTAGTTTTTAAAACAACAGTTTTCTTCCAATAGCCTGACTATACTTTCACTCAAAGTAGCCCTAGTCAAATATTTCTGATAACATTGAGCAGAATAATTTTTTTTTTAACTTTTACCCTGCATGGAGTATTTGCTGGTGCTGCCACAGGGTCACCATGTCAGCCAAGGTGCCTTCTCCCTTCTGTTCCTCCAGGAAATTTGCTTTCTATACCATTTGAGGATTTTTCTCCTCCACCTGACTAGCAAGTGGAGTTATTAATAGCTAACTTTTACTGATGTGCACTGCTAGTGGTTTGTGACTTCAGGAACCTTGTAGTTACTGGGCTGAATGGGCCAATCTTTCCCAGTCTGAGGTTCATGATAGATACTGCTGTCTGGCAACAAATACGAAACAGTATGATGTAAATAAATGCTTCTGAAAGGCAAAGTAATTAATTAAACAGCTGTTCTGAAGCTTGCAAACTTGGGTGGTGGGTGGTTGTACTACCTGGCCTGGCCTTATTGGAGGGGAAAAAATATAATAACAAAAGTAAGATTTCCTCTTACATAAAGTGAAAAATAGTGCACAAGTACCTGCAGTTTCATTATTACCAGTTATTTAATTTTTGTGTCATTTTGATTTTCATCTCACATGATGTGTCTTTTGTCTCTGTGCTTTGCTCTTTGAGGAAAAGGTACTTCAGTCTCAGTGAGAGGGGCAGTATTGGTAATAGAAAAGAGGAAAGTTCTCCACCTATTGAATGAACGATGCAGTGCACTCTTCTTTTTACAACTGTATTGCTACATCTGTAGGCTTTTAGTTTGCCTGAAATCCACTTATTTCTCTAGTCCAGCATGCCACTCTCTCTGGCCTTCTTCCTTCTTGGGGTCCTCCCATTTTCCCTCTGCTCTTTTTTGCATTCCCCTTGTCCCATCATGCATTTTTGCTGGAGACTGTACAGCATGTTGACCTGTGGGGAGTAACAAGGCTGGTGAAACAAATTGGGTCTGCCATTAGATACTACGGATTTGAGTGCCTCTGTCATGCTCCAGTGTTCCGTTTTCCACTTGGATAAACATGTATCTGCCCATCAGAGCATTACTGGAGAGCTAGGTTGATTGGAGGAGGCTTCCAGGATTTATTGCAAGTGAAGGCTGACACGCTTTGAATAAAATGTCTTCAAGCTAAATGTTTGGCTTTACTTTCTTCTATATGTAAATACAGTGTTTATTCGCAAAGAGCAATATGACTACTTACAGATGTGATTTAAAAGTGATCTAAGAGGCGAAGACTATGTAAGGTGTCACCAATACCCTTACAGTTTTGTCTATACAAATACACAGTTAAGTCAAATGATGAAAACCAAAAATTTTTTTCCATAGGAAATTCAAATATTTCAGTAGCAAAAATGATAATTATTTCAAATGGATGTGGAAGAAGGAGAGGAAATATTCCTTTAAAATGATGGTGTTAAAATTTTTCTTATAAAAAGATCAAAAGTATATTTTCATGATGACAGTTTTTAGTAATTTCCAATGTTTCCAAAACTGAAGCTGTCCAAATATAAAGCATCTAAGTTCTATTCAATAACAGTGTGTCTGGTGAACTGCCAGGGGACCTTTAATGCTTTTGGTCTGCAGCTGAGGTAGGTATTTTGGTGTGCTATGCCAGCACCAGGAAAACCTTAGAATTCCATGTGCTTTAAAACAAGTTGGAACAGAAATATTACAGAGTCCCAGAGGACACTGTCAAAAAAAAAAAAAAAAGATAGGGATTGTTATCAAATTCCTATTTCTTCATTTAAAAAAAAAAGATAAATTGAAATGGGTTCTTATCAAAGGGGGAAGGAAAAATATATTTCACTTTTTGCAAGCTGTTTTAATGGGCGTGCTAGATTTTTGTCTAGCGTGCATCTATATACAGATGGAAAGGTCCAACGTCACTGATATGACAAAGTGTTTTACCCGTTGGGTTTCTGCTTCTTACATTCATTGATATATTTGTGGAATTCCAAAGGCAGAGGGAACCCACAAAAAGGTCACAAAATTGCAAGCCAAGGTAAACAGCCTGTCAGAGTATGTTTAGCAAATGCAGTGTAAACCACAGAAAAAATATAGAAAGGAGAGGAAAACCTATTCCCTTGGAAAATACATTTCCTGGTTGGGAAGGCATTGAAGTTCAGAGTTGTTTACATTGCTTCCTTGCTCTTTTCCAATAAATTGTCTTTGTTCAGGTTGTTAATTCAGTCCACGGTCCCAGGCACTGAGGCTACAGGGAAGAGGAATACATGTCCTGCGACAGGTATAATGGAAGGCATTATGGGCATCACAGCTAAAGGCAAAAGCATCTTTCATCCCAGGAAGGAGATTGGACTACCTCTTTGTCATAAATTTTGCTTAGTAATATTTGAATTATGTATTGAACGTAGATACAGCACCAGGGCATTTCTTTAGTCGTTGTCAAAGAGGGTTCTGTTTTCTCCTTTGTACACTGCACAGAAGAGAACGATTCTTTGTTTTGTTCAGCATGCATTTTAACATTTTTTACTCCATTGCAGATGGAAACTAGCTTCTCAGTTCTTGGTTATTTATCCTAGTTTTCCTGCATTTCAAGTACAAGCCTGTCTTGATGTGGAAATAGTTTTGGATGGCTATGCTATTGTCCCTGTTGCTCTTTAGCCCTGTGACATGAAGATGCAGAATTATGTAGCACAATCCTGTAAATGCTAAAGCATCTGAAACACTTTGGTTTGTTACTTTTCACAGCAAGTTCAGACTTCAGTCCAGATGTGCAACGCAAGGAATTTTAGTTGCACAGAAGATTTTTTCGACAGGCTCTTGCAGCACATTCAGCCTAGATAACTGACAGGAATAAAGTTACTGGCTAAAAATGTCATTATGTCCAGGAAACATGTGAGGGACTTTTTTCTGTTGACATAGACAGAATTTCTAAAGATTCCCCTTGCTGATGGTGAAATGTCTATATTGTGCAGGGAGCTCCACCTACATCTGTGTTCAGCAGTAAGAAACTGATACTCATTTCTCATGTATTTGCTTATGAAAACAGATTTTTTTGTCTACAGCACCAGACTTGTTTGTTGAACATAAAAGAACAGAAATCCTCTATAGGTCCTGAGGGAGACATTGCAGAAAGGGAGTAATCATTGTAAACTCTGCTGTATGTACTGTACCATGTTGCCATGAGAAGGTTACATTTGATTGGCTTATAAAATAGGTTTTAGTAAATCCCTTAAATAGTGATATTGGTAATTGTGCATGCTGCAGTGCAGTACTAATGAGTGCTATATAATGATTAAAGTGTTTCCAGATTGATCACTTGGAAACAAGTGGATTTCTGATGATCAGAGTGGTATTAGGGTGGGAGAAGAGTGGCTGAGAAACCTCTCAATCAAGGTAACACTGATAACACACAGAAAAAACATAATTATTTTGATTACAAATGAGAGCTTGTTTACAAATACCACATACAAAGATCAAGGAGAAAAGAACTGAATATAGAAGAAAAACACTGACAGAATTATTTGGATCTGTCATGTATATCAGAAAGCTGAATTTTATTTGGGTTTTTCAGAATACATATTTCCCTCTATTTTACCTTGCAACTAATGGAATTAATTAGCATTTATTTTAAGGGTCTAAGATTTAAACTGTGGAATTTGAGTTTCTCTTTTACTTCAGGGGTACCAGGAGACCAAAGGGTGCAATAGAAAGTACTCTGCAAGTTATTTAGAAGCACTAACACCTATACTTTGCCTGACCCCCCAGACATCTTAAGCCTAAGTCAATAAATGTAACGATTAACTTACTCTTTACGAATCAGAAAAGTAGATAAGTATTTAGTATTCTTAACTAAAAAAATAAAAATGTTACCTTTAGAAACTTCATAAAGTGATTTCAAAAAGAAAAAAATAAAATTCACTGCTCAAAATCAATTTGATAAGTGTGTTGAGCCCTGAAGTCTTAGTACAATTAATGTACACATTGCCTTTGTAATAAGTTGTATACCTGATCATAAAGTAAAAACGCTGGTGGATCAGTTAAAGGAATTAGTTACTGTTTGGCGGGGGGAAAAGATGGTGATAAAGTAATTAGTATCAAGTTCAACAAAGATTTAAAACTGTGGTACATGGCAGTAATGGATTTTGAACACAGTTAATGAGCATATTCATTGCATTCATTTTTAATTAAGTGGAAAAAAATACTGGTCCTTTAAATGGAGATAATAAATGTGCAAGTCAGTCTTGCACAAACATGCAACACAAGAATTTATTGCCTGCTGTCTAACTAGGGAACTGGGAATCATTATAAAGATTAGCTTTACTGAAAAGAAATCCAGAAAAATCTTTAGTAGAAAATGTTTATGAGGTAATAATTTTCACATTAAATATTGCTTGGTATATTTGGTAGAGTGTGTGTGCGTGTTTTGTAAAATATGAGTATTTGCTATCATCAGAGGTAGGACTGTTTATACCCTTGAAAAGGACTCAATGCTATTTACCAATTTAGATTTACTTGAGACTTATTTAGTATATGACTACACATGTGAGAGAACACAAAAATACCAGAAACCTTGAAACTTTCTCAGAGGTGTGTTAGAATACAAGTTGTGGT
This sequence comes from Buteo buteo, assembly GCF_964188355.1. Taxonomy (NCBI): domain Eukaryota; kingdom Metazoa; phylum Chordata; class Aves; order Accipitriformes; family Accipitridae; genus Buteo; species Buteo buteo. Next base: position 47,666,654 of record NC_134171.1, read on the forward strand.
TTAAAAGTAAAACGATGACTCAGAAAACTACATCTGTGAGCTTCCACACGCTTGCCGTGCATTAACCGATGCTTTCTCGCCTTCCCAAACCACTGGGCCATGCTGCTGCTGGGGCTCGAAGGCTTTCAAGCTGCAGCAGGGGAAATCCAGCTGAAATGCTTAGTGTTTATTCTGTCAGTGGGCAGCTGGGGAACTGACATGAAACAGGTTAAAGCACTGAAACCAGATGTACTTTCTAGAGCAGTGGCTTTCAATGTTTTTATGACTTGGGAACCCCCCTAAACATTTCCAGTGGAAGCGAGGACCTTTGTGTGGTGTATTGAAGCTCACTGATGACAATTGACTGGTGTTTCTTAGGTACCTTTCATGGATCTATTTGAAGTTGTTCACAGATCCCCAGCGATACCCAGACCACATGTTAAAAACCAATGAAACTAAATCAAACCTAATGTGTTTCATTCGCTCTAAGTTCCCAACCCATATCTCTTTTGTCAATATTACCAAAATATCAGGTTCTTCTGACATGCAGTACGTCTAGGTCTTTGCTCAACAAATGTCTCACTGGGGTATGAATAAACTCAAAATGTGCTTCCAAGTTTCCCTCAGCCACGTTAACCTTCAGGAGCTTATTCACCACTGGCATTACAAGAGAGCAAGTTTTCCATACCAAAAAACCCCTGAACTTTCACTGGTGACATGCAGTATACTGTTAGTGATATTGCAGTACGAATTACTATGCCACACTTAGGCAATTTCAATCTTTTTTCACTGACTTTATTCTGCCGTATCCCACGTGTTGTAATTGCTTTCCATAAAGGGAGCAAACAAAACCATACTCATGGGTCTTTTCAAAATGCTAACTCTGCTTTTATTTTTTTAACCTCACTGCATGATTTTATTATGTATTTAAGCCAGTAGCAACTTGGAAGCCAAGTTTAAAATAGCTGGCTTTGGTAGCATACTTTCAGTGTTAAAAAAAAAAAAAATAAAAATTGCAAACTGCAAAGTCAGTTTATTGATTAAAGTAGGAATTTTTATAGAAATTTTATCAGTAAATAAACATTTGATTTTCTTTTCTGTTCAGGTATGACTTTGTAGAAGTTGAAGAGCCTAGTGATGGCACTGTTTTAGGGCGCTGGTGTGGTTCCACTAGTGTGCCAAGCAGACAAATCTCCAAAGGAAACCAGATCAGAATAAGATTTGTGTCTGATGAATATTTTCCTTCTGAACCTGGATTCTGCATCCATTATACACTTCTTATGCCAGTAAGTAACATGTTTCAGATTGAAACATTTCACGAAAACAAAATCTTTGAAGTGGTAGCTCAAAAGAATCTTTTAATAGCTTAGGATTAATTACTGTTTATTTCTTAATAATGAGCAATCTGTCTTCCAGAATTGTACATTTTGTTTCTGTTTTTTAACTGAGTGTTCTTGTGGTTCTTCTTGGATGGCTTTGGACTGGGAAGTTGTGGGCTCAGTTGTTTGTGTGGAAACTTCAATAAAATGTTTGCATTCCTAATACAGTACTGTGAAAAAAAAATTCTAGCTTTGAGAAGAAGAAAAATCAGCATAAGAATCAGCTGTGTGACATTGAGAGAGTATTGGGAAGTTACAAAGACGACTGAAGAAATTAACATTTTTATTAGTCAGCTGCTATTAGACATATAAAGCCAAATGATTATACCCAGTTCAAAACCAGAAAAGTTCTTATGCTTCTGGATATGACAAAGCAGACAATGCATAATACTCATTTTCCACTGCATTTTCCCTGGAAACTATACTTTAGATTTCTCTCAATTGTTGCTTAATGCTTGTAAATTGCAGGTATTAAACAATAGTAATTGTCTAAAATGTGACTATTTTCACTGTCAACAGGTTTCTGTTGCCTTTTTTCACCAAACGAAAGATCTCTGATAGCAAAACAATGTTTATAGATTTTTAAGGATGAGGTAGTGTTCTGAAACATTAGAGTGGAGCAGAACAGGGGTTGACTTGATCTAGAATCGGTATTCCATATCTAAAGAGAGTAAGGAGTATTTCTGTTAAATTGCTTATAATTCACTTTGTGACTGTCCTAAGTAGTCTTGTGGTCTGTGGTATTTGGTTGGTGGAAAATATCTGCAAGCTCAATAAAAAATTGATCAAAAGAATCCATGTTGTAACCCCACTGAATGCACTTCACTTAAAATGCATTTGGCTTGCTTATTGCTTTTGCCATTTTTGCCTCTTCTCCCCATTTGCAAAACGTCAGTTACTGAGAAGAAGAAAAAAACAATTCCACATATCTTTTCAACAATTCATAATCTTCTACATAATATATTTAGCATACTGATGATGATGTCAGTGAAGTGTAGTAGTGTGTATGTGTTTGTGTACATACATATATAGAGAGAGAGATGTTATTTTCTATCGTTTTCCTAGAAGTATTTTTAAATATTTAGGCCTAACTAAGAACTATTCCTAAAGTGATTAAAGATTTGATCTTCATATTTGACTCTTTTGTGAGTTAGACCCTTTTGTTAGTGGAATAGTATGACTTGATAATGATGAATTTTGAAATTAAATAAAATGTCAGTCAGTCTCCAAACCAACTTGAAATATGGCCAGGTTTAAACTCTTATACACCCAAAGGCAGAATGTAATAAGTATGTTTGCTTTTAGAAAATGGTAAAAGAAAATCCCTAAATAGATGTATTTGTGGGCTGATGCCAAATTTTGTTGTTGCAGCTCTAGTATTACATCCTACCTGCTACATATCTATCTGACTTATGTATGATCCAATTTCTGTTGCATGGATTAGACAAAGGCACCTAAAAATACCAGAGTATATGTGTAATTATCTTTATGCCGTGCTGTACAAACGGACTGAATTTATTCCTTGATGTTTGATGGGGAAAACTTGTTATAACATTTAAATTATCAATACTTGCAAAACAATTCTTTAATCTTCAAAATATTTACATCACTTATTCAATAGACAAAAACAGAGGTGACGTCGTAGGATGCATTTTTAGTTCCCTGTTTTTCTCAATTAACAAAGCTTATATAGCATATGAAGTATACATACAAACTGTTTTAGAAACCAAGCATGTTATCTGTCACATATGTAACAGGCAAGAGCAGCCCCCTTCACGTCATAGGAATTCAGAACTAGCCCCAAAATTTACAGTATAACAACTGCTTATTGTTTTGTGAGGATTAATTTCCAAATCTCTCTTTAAAAGGGCTGTGATCTTTTTCATCAAAAATTATGTCTTAATAAGCCATGCAAAACACAATTTCACATTTCAGACTGCAGATTGTAAATGAAATCTGTATTGCTGAGTTTCAGGATTAGACCTGCTTCTTGTACCTAGAGCAACTGAAAACTGATGCCCCAAAAAAGTGTTTTTCTTTAAAACTGTAATGCTATCTTATCCAACATTTCAAGAGAAGCTAAAATTTACAGCCCCCCTCCCCTCCCACCTCCCTGCAAAAAAGATGTCAGCTATAGGAATGAGTGTAAATTTTAAATGATTCTTGCAAAAGCATTACTGTTTCACTTAGTTATTCACTTCAACAAATTGGTCCTAAACAGTTAATTTATTTTTTTCCCCTCGTTTTTTGACAAGAGGGGGAGGGGGAGATGCCTGGTAGACTAGCAATGAGAGATTGTTTGGGGAGAAATGAAGCAAAACTGAAATAAAACAGTGCAAGCTTGTTTCTGTATTTGGAGGCCACACACAGAGAGGGGCACTGGACACATTTTCAGGTCTTTTAAGGAGCAAGAGAAATGGCTTTGTTTAAATCTGTTTTAATTTATCGTATCTATATACTTTTACTTTGTATATTATATTTCAAACCAGTGTTTCACATGATGAATAAGTAGGGGAAGAATGGCTATTGATCTGATTGCTTTAGTCACTCAAAAGGACTCACAGCAGTTCCAATGTCGATAGATAGAACATCATTTTCTAGAAAGGTTTACCATGGGATTGTAAGGCGCCACATAAAAGCAGTGCACTTACTGTATACAAGGAGAATGCTCTCCAAGAAAAACATGAAACTTTTCTTCAGATGCTAGCTAATTACAGTTTAAAAATTTTCATTTCTTCCATTTTAAATTGTGTACCCTGGGTACATCTACAACTTTCTATAATTCTGGTCTAACTCCACTTTCCTTTCCACTGTTCTATAGCTGCAATTTTGTCTGGAATACCATAAAGTGGAAGGAAGTGTTGAAAAAGCTTATTCTTACTAAGAAAATGTAGTTTGTGTTATTTCAAAATTATTATGCTACTTTCAGCACAGCTGTTATTCTTAGTCACTCTTTTCATGGTCTGCCCTGTCACTTAGTCTGTGCTTACTGGTGAGCTGCTTTATTCACTAAGAGCTGCTTAGTGGTTGTTCTGCATTTTGACAGTTCAGCTATGCATTTATTAAAAGTCATGTTTTTGGCAGCACTATACCACCTAAACCCTCCTAGAACTTTATTGCAAAAACAATCCATGTTTCATTTCTTTTCCCCTTCTTCTTACTTGCCCACAGTTACAGCTCTAATCCATATAGTAGCCACATGCAATTGAAGGAAACCTTATAAACTCTTATAATGTATGTTTGGGCTTCAGTCTTCCTAGTGACTTGTTTGGTTTAAATTATGTCAGTTACAAGTTTGGCAGAGAAAACTTGATGTAATAAAGTCCATTGTTACTTGGGGGAGCGGGTGAATGGGATACTTGATGCCTGAGGTGCCATTAAGGAATGCATGACTGATTGCCAAAGTAGTTATTAATTATTCAGGGCACTCAGAACAAAGCAGCTCCAGTTAAAGTTGAAGCTGGGGGTGACTGTATTCTCCTTCTTTTTTTGGCATATGGTAGCGTGTCATTTGTCATCAAAGATCATGCCAAAGATCTTTGCAAAGAACAGACTTAACCCTCTTCCATGCAAGTGAAGATGAAGAGGAAAATCCAAGTAGCTGCTTAAATACTGACCTAGCCTAAAAGTGACTTGGCAGGTGTTTTGTGATTTTGGTGCAGTACCTGTATGGCTACCTGGATTTCAATCCAAGATATTTTTTTTTATTTTTGACTTGGAGAAGCTGTTAGTAGTGCTCTTGCTATTAACAGTAATGAAAATTAAATTTAATACTGTGCAGATAATCTGTTTAGGGCTATCTAATAATTGTTCTTTTATTGCATCTTAATTGTCTAAGCTTTGCTCTTTTAGGGTTGAGCATGTTAATTTTGTTTGTGGAACCTTTTTAATTAAGCTTGTTTAATGAAAAAGGCAAATAAAATTTAAATGCTAATAGAAAAAGTGCATACCAATAGAACAGAGAAAGGAAAGCTCTCATCTAGCATTCCCTCCTTTTCAAAAGTCCACAGATTTCACAGTTATCAGGTGTGTATCTTGTATGTCAATACCAAAGCCTAAGAGAGGCTTAACTTTGGCTGCAATAACCAAAAATCCACCCGAAAACATCATAAAGGACATTACTGATCTCCCAAACAAAGGTTTTTCTACACTGTCTTAAGAAATAATCAAAAGATTTTGGAAATAACATGTTTTCAGCGTTGCTTAAGCCAAGGTGGTATGAAGCAGCAGGAGAGCATACGAGTGTTATATAGTGCTTTGCGATGCTACATGAAGTGAAAAAGGGCTGTGAAAATCCTTCATATGATGGGAAGGACTCTTAAACAAAACCTCTGTGTTCAGAGCTTCCACTGATTAGGTATAATGAAACCTAAGCCGAGATAAATCAACAAACTCCTAAAGATGCTCCAGCATGCAAATTCAATCATTCAGATTTTTTTGTGTGGCAAAAATCCATTGTAAATCAGAGAGGTTTTTGGACTAATTCTTTCCTTGGAGATTTCATTTTGCATTAAATTTGTGCTTGAGAACTGAAGAGAAATTCCTTTTAAATTTCTTAGGTGAGACATTAAAGATTACCCCAAAATACATAGATAGGAGTGACATGCTTCAGGTTAATCAAAAAAAGTACAAAAAGTACAAAACTGAGGATGGCTATTATCCATGGCACTACAATGAGAGAGGAAAAAAACCCTTTGAAGCAGAAAGAACCTAGGAAGGATATCAAATCATAACATCTTGTTTTCCTGTGACCACATCTCATCCTGTCACAGGTCATCATGAAAAATTAAAAAAACTGTGTATGTGAAGCAGACTTGCAGAGAGATGGGGTTAGAAATAAATCTAGCAACATTGTTGTAGCAAAATTGTGGGCCTGCCCAAAAGTCCACGGAAATGTGTTCTTGACCTGTCCAACCTGAGATGTCAGTGTGGATTTTCTGAGACGCTAAAAGGAAGAGAGACATTTTGAATGAAATTGGGTGTCATTTAGTTCTTAAAAGGAATGAACGTGCTTACATGATAGCAAGTTTTGTACTCTGAAGGACTACATTCCTTTACCTCTGGCCAAAATTTGAATGTAGTTTCTCATGTAGTATATGTAGGCTATACCATTTCTTTTGTATTTTTCTGTGATGTTAGTTTTACAGGAAAAAGTAATTTTGTTTTCTTGGACAGACTTTTTTTACAAATTCATGTATATTTGACTAAGATTTAATTCATTGAATTTGGAAGTTTATTGTATATCACACCCAGTTTCACTGTGGCAAAAGATATAAAAAATCAGCTGGTTTTCTTATTTCTAAATAAGTAACAATAATTTCAAAATTAAATGCAATTACATTACCACACCTTAAATGTCATGCTTTGTTTTTTTCTATTCAACATCTTCCGTAGAGTTTCTTCCTGAAAATTTCAGGGGTGTTCAGCAAGTAACATAACTGATTCTGGTTATGGAGCATTCACATAAGTCTTCAAATTGTATTTTTGAAAGACAATATTGAGGGGAAGTCAAAACAAATGAGGTGGAGAAAAGCTTCTGAAAACTGTTCTCCTTTTAGTCATCAATAGCATTATGTACAAGTTAGATCACTCTGGCAACATGTTTCAAGTAGAAATCAATGCCATAAGCAAGAGATGGGGTACTGCAACTGTCAAGAAAAAGCAGGCAGCCTTTTTTGCTCCTTTCCCCAAATTATGTCTTTGATCCCATATTAACCCTCTCCTCCCACATGAAAGCAAATAGTAGAATGATTCAGTGCAAACAATGTTTAGCCTCTTTAAATGCCCTAAAAAGTGAAAAAGTTTAGAAAACATATCAGAAAAGTATTTCAAATACGTGAGACAAAATCTTTTCTTTAATTCCTGTAAGTTACCAAAGGCTTTTATTAGGTTTCACTTTAGTAATAAATATTTATGTTGTCAGGGACTCTTTTTTGTTATTATTTGGAAACTTTATTAATGTGTCTCGTAGCATTATATATGCATATTTATGTAATTTGAAAATGAGTATTACTTTTACATGATGTATCATTTATTGTAGTGGTCTGCAACAAATCTTTCATATGTAAGTTTTAATGTTGTGTACTCTGTTGTTTTCAAAAAGTCTACAAGAGAAGTTAAAAGATAGAAAGAAGACTGGTTTTGTCTTGTCTTGAACAATTTCAAAAGTCTCCTGGAATGTCATGACTCTGGGAATGCTCTGGATGGTGTATATGGGATGTTACGTAACATTATTTCTGTTTGGGAACAATCTGAAAGAACTGTATTTTGCCAACTGATGAGAAAATAGAGAAAAAAAATCTGTACAAATCCAGGAAAGACAGTAATGTGGAAAATCCAATCTGCATTAGTGATGCAAGGAAGAGAATACATGGCACATGGGGAAGATGGACTGGGGTGAATTAACCAGCCTTGTGGATTACCACAGCAGTTACCTTTGGTGTTCCCTTTGACATTCAGTTTGACTTAATAGACATTGAAGTTTACACCTGCTGATAAGCAGGGAACACATTACTAATGAAAATAACTTTCAACCATTACATTTTAGTATTGTAGTCCTGAGTATATTCTGGGAGTCCTCATTATGGGAGTGTATCCTTATAGGAAAACACAGTTAAATATTGAAGCTCAAGATTTAAAAATAAGTTAATGTCTTTTATTGCATTTTGACATCAGAGTTTGAAGGACATTTCAGATTGTGAGGTTTTTACTTAATGATATGGCTACCATTATACTAACTGATAAACTTTTTTTGAAGTAGTGTTTGAGTCTTTTGGTTGGGGTTTTTTTTTCATTAAGTTCACTCAAGAAGGACTGATTGAGGTCTAATCAGAGCAATTACACAGAAGAAATTAACAAAAGAATAATACTGCCACTCTGTATCAACTATAAATATTAGCCTAAAATATGTTATTCTCTATTTGCACCAACTTTCCTTTAACTGATCTTCAAAGAGATTATCTCTTCCTTCTCAAAATCTCACTTCTAAAACAGTTTTTTACAAATGAATGAGGATCAGATCAAGCTGGTTAGTCTTTATCAGTCAGTAGTAATACTTTAAAGCATTTAATATGTGTCATGTATATTGGCATTTCAATTTGAAAATTTATTATTCAACAGAGTTAGCAGTAATGTCGAGTTTCTAAGCCTTTCCAATTGCCTTCTCAGTTTCCCAAATATCAGGCTGCCTTAAATCAAACCAAAGATTATCTAGCCCAGGAGCCCGCAACCAGTGGTGGTCATAAATGGATAGCAGGGAGCACTATGAGGAGGTCAAGCAGATGTGATTCTTCTGTATCTTCTGATACCCCTCCTGTACTCTCCACTTACTAGCTATTTTTTTGCAGAATAGGGGGATTCCCTGAGCCTGTGTGCTTTGTCTATTTAGTAAACTGTGGCAGACATTCCTTGCAAATAATTGTCCATGTACCCCTTGAACCAAAGTAAACTTCATGCCTTCACAACATCCTTTGCTAAAATCAGATTGTATAGGCACCTCATAGAATAAAAACTTCAAACAACTGCTTTACTTGAGAGGGATATGTATGTATATAAAAATGTGTCACACTTAAACTGTAAACTCACTCATCCCATGTAATTGGAGCTGTTGAATGCTACCTCGACATAAATGTTCCACAATGATGTCCAAATGTTCTTTTAGTCTTTTAAAATTATTCTGTAGTCATGGTTCAAATTTATTTGTTCAATCTTATTGATCATATCTATTTTAAAGAGTGCAGTGTCTCAGTTATTTGTGTGTGATTTTTTTTTTTTATTTAATAGTTTACTAAATGTTATATAAGCTACTTTTCACATAATATGTTTGGTTTAAAAAACAAAACAAAACCACCCCTGCTACCCCAAAACCAACCAACCAAAACAAACAAACAAACAAACCAAAAACACAACCTTCCTGATCTCCCAGGTCCCTTTAGCTCTGCTGGTTTAGGGGTTTTTTTGGCTACCTTTATCTTTATTTTTTATGTTTTAAGTATTATGTAATTGTCTAGTTGACTATCCCTTTTCCAATTTCCAGGATCAACATGTTATTCACAGCTTTTTGAGAAAGCACGCTGATGGCTTCTCTACAAATTCCAAAGCAAAGTGACTCTATCCCATTCTCAAAGTAATCCCCTGTGTAACTGGCACAGTCCTAGATTTTTTGTGCATTCAAATACTGAGACGTTGTGTCTGACATGCTTGCTAGTGGAAAAAAAGGTAAGCAAATGTACATTTGATACTAGGTTTCAGGCAGCACCATAATTTTCATTTATGCTATTTTAGCTGCATTCGTGTCATGTCCCTATCCATTATTAATATCTTAGTCATGCCGCAGTCCTATCCATTGCCTCACCCCACCAAAACAGGCAGTAACTAATCAGAGTTGTGTGTACTGTGCTAATTTTTCTTACTGTAATTCTGGTAGGAAAAAATGAAAACAGGAACGAAAGGAAAGAATTTGGGACAGAACAGTTACTCAGTGCAACTTCTCTTTTGTTTTTTATACATGGTCCAGATCTGAAAGGCTCTTAGGAACAGCAGAATTGCATGGAAGAAATGGAATTATGTGAGCAGCTCTAGACATTTGAGATCAAATCAGCTGTGGAGTAGCTTCTGTAGATGACTAACTGCACAGTCTAACTCCACAGACTGGTGGAAGCACCTCTTTAAATTTAGGAGAAAAATTCTTGACAGAGTAATAACACTGTATAGTAGCTTCAGGGTAAGAGTTTGCTTGTGGAAAGATTAATGTGGGGTATTGGTAGTGGTGTTAAGAGAAATCCTTTTGTTTCTGAAAAGGGATGGATAATAAGCAGTACAGGAATACCAAATTTTGCACCTGTCTTGTCTTAGCAATACCTGGCCTCTGGTGTTACAGATGGGGATTATGAGCTGTCGTTTGTTAACTTCTTGTAAGTACTCAAAACTTTTTTAATGATGATGATGAAAGGTTTGACTGAAGAAGCCAGGATTTTTGTTGAAAAGGTTTCAGTTTTGTTTTCATGGGAACGTCTAGATAATCACAGAGCAGTTGCATCTGTTCTATCAGTTTTCTCTGGCTAGGGTGGAGGAGAAGGAATTCAGGAAGGTTGCTTCCATGTATGCTCCTCACAGATGGTGTATGTTGTTGAAGAACTGTAATTGTTTAAAAAACAAAATGAAACAAGCAAAACCTTGCGTGTGAAAATGGAGAGCAATTTGTCTGGCTAAAGACATTTCCAGAGGCAGAATGCTCAGGCTGCTTGAGTATTCATTTCACTCTGCTCTTGAGCTAGGCAATAAATTGTAGGAAGAAAAATAGTAAGAATCATTTATGAGGAGAAATAAAATGCTGGGCTGCAAATTGAAGGGAGTGATTTAGTGCATGGAAGACCAGGTTCAAAGGCACTTGAAAAGTGGAGGTGTGAAAGCAGATGGCACAGCCTTTGGAAGAAATTTTGCACGTAATCCTACAGACAGTGTGAAGTTGGTGGTTCCTAATATCCCTTCCCTTTCAGCTGCAAGAGGACTCCTTGGGGGAACTCCATAATAACTCTACCCTGACACCACATACAACAGTTCTCAGGTCTCATCTGAATAAGTCTGTTAGGTGGTTAGGGGAGTTTCAGTGTATTGGTGTGGGTAATTAAATCAATCTGATGCTTTATTGTCCAGTATGTAGCCCTAGTGTCTTTTGATAGCACTTAGTTAACTTAAGAGTTTCTCGGTAGACATCTCTTGTTCTAAACATTCTTCTAACAGTGTGACAAATACCCTCTAAACAGCATGACCGTCTTTAATAAGACAGATGCTGTGCTAAGGTAATTTTGTTAGAAATCAGTATCCTTGTGGTTTTGTGAATAGTTGGCACCATAAATACAATTTCTTAAATTTGAATTTTCAAATGTTTACTTTCAGTATTTTTCTTTTACTTACTGTGTCTGCATGCAAATGTAAAAAGGTCACTATTTTTGAAACTTCAAAACATCTAAAATCCAAAATTGTTTTGTAGACAAATTTTGCTAACTCTGTGCAACTGACCCTGAACTTCCCTGCTGGCTGACATGACCAAAATGCCTAGGTAGCCAAGGAGAGTAAGGTAACTGAGTTGAGCCAAATTATCGACGTCACTCGGTCATCATCTGTATTTCTTGGGGGAAAGGGCCAAATGCCAAATCATTTTTAACTTGCTAACTGGCAGGACAGTTAGCTACATATATATAGGCTTTTAATAGGTAAGCTGTTAATAGGGTTGCCCTTGCTTATCTTCTGAAAATCACTCTGATCTTCTGAACTCTTCTGACTTGTGTGTGCATATTTGTCTTCAGGCTTTTCAATGTGAGGTGTTCTGGGTAATCAAAAGTTAATAATAAAATACTTCTCGTTCTTGAGTCATCTGTGTAATGCCTTTTTGGCTTGGAATTCTTGTCGTTTAGTCAAAGTAATCTCTTCTTGTTTGTGCTCTGTCAATACATATAACTTTAAATACTGTATTTACTTTTTTAAATTGCCTTTCTGCTTAAGAAAGTCATAGGCACCTTTCATGTAGAAAAAAGCCTTGCAGTTAGGTGCCTAAAACAGCAGTACATCTTTTGATGCAACATAAATGTAGAATTAAGGGTCATAACAGTGTTTTGAAACTGTTAGTTTGTATAAAACACTTCAGGGTACAGCCCAGCTTTTAACCAAAAATCAGAGATAGATGGTCAAGTCAACAGTACAAAGACAAATGAAAAATTGTCAGAGGGTTTTTCAGTTATGTTCTCAATCATCATTAAGAATAAAAAATTGAGTTACTTTTACAGCTAGGTATTTACATGGATGAAAGACAATATAAAATTTGGAAATAATTTACTATTTTGCTAACAAAACATATCTAAAAATATTAGAACTTAAGGAACAAACCTGCGCATCTTTGATGTAATAGAGGTGATCAGATTGAATACCCGATATTTTGCAAATGTCAGAGACAGGTGAACCTGAACCTTGTGCAAAGCCCTGTGTAAGGAGGTGAAGCACAAGTGCAGGTCTTTGGGCAACTGTCAACCCCACAGCAGGCTTCTGCTCTGCTGTAGTAAACCAAACTGTTCTGGTTATGTACTGCAGAGGAGCGCTATATTCCTCCTTACTTTAAAGCCTGAGAACACCTTTGAGGTGATGTCATGACAGAAGAAGAGCAAAGTACAATCAGCTGCTACTTTTGTGAGCTACTAGCACGTATCTCTATGTAGTTAAGGATTTATTTATACATTTTCTTACAATTAAGACTAAACAGAAGAAGAGAAAATAACACCTAAGCTTTGTATCTAACAGTGTTAGTAAACAGTGAGGGGTTTTTGCAGATTTTCATTTAGATAATAGGTACACTTACAGAGACTTTTGTGATTGTTTTCTGAGATTGTGGTTGCTGTCCGTTGTTTTAAGTAGGCACCCTTTATATTTTGTCATTTATTGCCTCCTTTTCTATGAACTATGTATCTCTTACTAGTGCATCTAATACTTGAAAAACTACATTGGGAAGGTGCTCGTTAAATTGGAAAAGAGAGTTGCCAAGCTGTTAAAGAAGAAAAAAAAAATCATAAAATTTCCATGATAATGTTTGATATTTCATTACCTGACACTGCTTACAAATTATAGGGGAATTTGAAAAATCAATAAATTAAAAGCTGCCCAAGTGTGAACAGAACCAACTTTTCTGTGCAGGCTGTTTAAAAAAAGTTAATGATAATTTTAAAAACAATTATGCAAGCCCAAGGAGCATCATTAAGCAAGCCAAACAAAGGTATAATTTACAAAGCCAGTGCTATACAAAAATGCCAGTGGATAATTTATAGATAGGGGCTGGCCTAAACTTCATGGTTAATACTTGGAAGAGTGGCAAAATACTAAGGTGATGTCATCATAAAAATCTGAAAACAGAGGAAAATAATTTTAACAACACAGTTTTAAGAAAAAAACTTTACTTTCCATTCTTAATTTTTCTTTAAATCTAATTCCTTTATAAAGTATGAGAGTATACTTACTTATGAAAGACTCCACACTGTCCTCTTTTTAATTAAATACTTACAAAGAGTAATCTCTTAATCAAGCAGTTAGAGAATCCTGAAAGAGAACCAGGAAGACGCACATCTTGCACAGGGCGCAGCATCTGAACTTTTCAGTATGGATATTTCATACCCTGCTCTGACTCTGTCACAGTGTTCTGTCTCCAACAACAATCTGTCATAGGCCATGGCTTCCTTGCAGTAAGGCACTTGCACCTTTCACTTATATTTTCTGCTGCAGGAAAAGGATGGCAGCTCTTTTCTGTTTTCTGCCATGTATTGAGGTTTAGAGGAGAAAGAGAATATAATGGTCAGGTTATCTGAGGGGGGATAACTGGCAATAGTTATAGTGCCAAATTGTCATGGTTGGATCATTCTGTTCAAAAACAGTATTCCTGTGGGTTTTGTCAGGAGAATAATTGTATTTTAAAGTTATTCTAGCAATGTATCAACTTGGATATATGATGGCATGCAATTATAATGTTCATTATTTCTATTCATATAGTGATAAGCATACTATTGAAATTGCAATAATAGATGATGTTATACTTTCCAATTTATAGGCTTTTGAAATCTTTGGATGTTTTGATTCTAGTTCTTCTTTGTCATACAGACAGTGTGACTGGTGACAGACAGATTTTTAAGCAAGCAGTTCTCATTGCCTTCAACAGGAAATATGAGGTATTGGAGTCTGAAAAACAATGACCACATCATCAAAATAATGGCCACATTATCTAAGTTTAAATAGATTATTGTTTTTAAAAAATACATTGATTAATTAATTGGCAAGTAATGCTTTCTCTGGATGCATTTATTACACTGAGAATAAAGTTCTGCCCAGTGAGATCTAATTTAACAGTTGCTACTTATTCCTCTAATTTCCTGATTGAGTGAATCATACACCATGGACCAGTTTCAGCAATGAAGTAAAGATTGCCTGGAAGAATTTAACTTTGATGGTAATTGGGTTAAAAACAATATTGATGTTATCATTCTGAGATCATAATCAGTGTTTATCTCAAAAAATTGGTTTAATTTTCTGTGGGAGAAGTGGAATAGTGGGAGAAAAAAAGAAAAGAGGTGTCAGTATAATTTCTCAGAATTCTCTTTTACAACACATAATAGTTGTTAAGGTAACCCATATCTAATACTAACATATTCGAGGAGAGAACATAACCTTAATTGTTAAGTAGCAAAATGTCCTCTTCTGACTTTTTAACTGGAATATAAACTTACAAAGGGAATTCTTACTCATCTAAATTCAGTCAAATTATATTAAGTTTATAGTGATGTACTTGAAATGACACTTTGTCTCCCCTCCCATTCCACAAGTGGTTTGTGCTCACACATCCTAATTTGTTCATTCAAATCCTCATGTTTGTCCAGTGGGACTGCACAGATAATCTGAAAGATGCAAACCAGCTTCAAATTAAATAGTAAATAGTGGAAGAACACTAAGAACATGATAATACTTTCTTCTTGGCAATTAGGTACCTTAAATGTATAATTGTTTACAAAACCAGAAAGGATTTTCTCCAAATGCTAGATTGACTCTTTCTTCAGCAAACCATGGCAGTCATCACAGTCCATTTACCCGACTTGTTTGACGTTGCTTCGTAAGTGTAATTAATGCAGTACGTCTCTATTATGTTCATTTTCGGTATTGAGAACCTTCAGACCAGGCTGGATGGGGCTTTGAGCAACCTGGTCTAGTGGAAAGAGGGGTTGGACTAGATGATCTTTAACGTCTCTTCCAACCCAAACCATTCTATGATTCTGTGATTCTATGATTCAGAATGGATTTCTATTCTTATTTAAACAAACAGATAATCTCATGAGGCTTCACTGTGCAGGGCAGGTGGAAGAAAATCCACTAGAAGTAGCCATGCAGATTTCTTCAGTGAGGGTTCTTGACCAGTGTTTCCTTGCAAAGTTGCTCTCCCCCCGCCTTCTTTTTTCCCCTCTTCTGCAGCAGATTGTAATGTCTGTCCCTCATACCCAGGAAAAAACATACCAAGATATATATTCACTGATCAATGCTTGTAAATAATGTCTTATTAATATCATCTTAATTTATCTTCTTATTTGGCTTATTTGCGAAACAGTGCTTTGTCAGGCATTCAAATTAGCATTTTCAATCATAAGGTTTTGAAGCACACTTTCTGTCTTGATCAAAGAATAAACTTGTGGTTAGCCAGTATCTTTCAGTCTAGTAGACTAATGCAGCAAATAACTTTGTGTAATGTTGGATTCAACAGAATGAAAACAATATCTGCAGTTCACAGAAAATCATATTTTCTATGGGCTGGAAAATTCAGGTGGAACCAGTGCCTCACACTTTGGCTCTTTATTTAAACTGATAATAAACCCCACATCTAACAACTTCCTAGATTGCAATGTATAGCAGCCTGTGAAACCACAATTAATTAAAGCTTAGAAAACCACAGTTTTTGATCTCTGTGTTCTGTAATTAGTTCCATATTCTACATGAAATCATCAGAAACACCCAGTATTCCTGAATCAGTGAACAGGAAAAAAAGAGACTGAGGGAGAAATTCTTTTAAGTATAAATACCAGCAGAAAAGTATATTTCAATGTGTAAATATTCATTTTCAAATGGTTGTTAAAAAGCCTTTTATAAAAAGAGTACATGTGAGAAATAGAATGATCAATGCCTCTACAGAAGACCTTACAACTCTTAAAATCATGCTTTTGAAATTTGAAAAAAAAAAAAACCTCACCACCTTTAAATGTAATAGTAAGGTAGAACAGAGTTTGACAACGGTTAAGATTAGTGCAGCATTAGTGTGTGGCACTTCCTTTCTTGTGCAGGTAAGTGTTTTGACTTTGTTGCTTTACAGCATGGTGAATGTGCAAGAACAGAGAAGTCATGTGAAAGGAGATGCAGCTGTGTGCACACAGAGGGAGATCCCTTTAAGTCAGTGTGATAGTGCTAGCAGTTCTGGTTGCAGGATTGGGGCAGTAATCGATGCCTGAATAGACTTGTTTAAAACATTACAAGGAAGATTAATGGCCTTGAGAACATAAGTCACCATGATTTTTCCATCATTTCTGTTACAGAGTGTGCCACCCTTACTCATATTGTATTAGCAAGCCCAAATTAATGTAATAAAATATATATATGTATCAAAAGACTTGATCTAGTTGAGCAGATTAGTTAGAGATAATTTGGCCACATCTGTGGACACTGTCAGTGTTATAACTGAAGCTATTTCAGGCCTAATGGAAGTCAGTTGATTTAGTAGCAGTCTTCAGGAGAATGAGATTTGTTCTACAACATGCTGGATTTGTTAATACTATGGGTTTATTACTTGGCAGATTTCATCCTTCCTTCTTCTTTTTCTTTTTACATATGTCAAGGAAAGGGCTGAGAAAGAATTGCATGTGCAAAGGAAAATATGGTTTTTTTCATTATAATAAAAGTAATTCGACAGTTTCAAAGATTTTTTTTTTTTTTTAATAACACCAAGAATCATGCTGAGGCAGTTACTTGTAGCAGTGCCTTAAAATTCAACCTGTTCTATTTTAATAGATTTGTTCATGCTGTAAGGAGCACAAAATTTCATGGGAGCCTACTAGAAATAGAATGAAGTAGTCTGCTTTCAAATCATCTTTGAAGGATCCATATTAAACAGCGGCCATAGAGATTGAAAAAGTAGAGCATGATAAAAATGCGTCTACTTTTATTTTATAGCTGATGCTAAACCCATCTTCTTTAAATGGGTTATATTACATACTATTTTGAGGCTTCAAAGAAATTGTAAATGATACTGCCAAAGGAACTTCTTCTCCTAAGGGACCAACTTTTATTAAAAACCCGTGACTCCCTACTTTTCTTCAAGAGAAAGTAGCTAAATTAAAGCCCAAAACTGGAGTAGTTTCATTAATTTTCATATTCTCATGTGAGTTTAAGGGCTTGTAGGTTGACATGCAACAAAAAAACCCAAACCATATTTTTCTACCAGGTATTCTATAGGTATACAGGCATGCAGTTACTGATTTTTTTATTACAGCATTACTAGAATAAATCTAAAGGGTTAAAATGTACAAATGGAGAAATAATCAATGAGGAAAAAGGTGTATTAGACTTCGGTTATGTATACAGAAGAGTTTGGGGCATAGCTAGTCAATAGCACAGATTTTAAAATTATTTAGAATTAATTTGTTTCTAGAATTCCACATTTCCCTCAGCATGATTTTACATATTTTCTAGAAACAGCGAGGTTACCAGATAGAGGCTGTGTAATGCAATCACAAAAATGCAAGGTTAGAAGGGAACTCAGTGGGATCTTTTCTGAGCAATTGTCCTGCTCAAAGCAGGGAGTAGATAGACCAAGCTCATTCTTGCTAGATGTTTGTACTGTTCCTGAAGTTCAGGGACAAAGATTTCAGTTATTTCCCCAATCATCTGTTGCACTGCTTTACATAGTATGAAATTGTTTTCTAATATGCAACATAAATCTTTCATGTCATTGATGGACTAGGGAACAGCTGACCATCTGATGCTCTCTTACGTGTTTGTTATCATCTCCTGTCAGCCTAGTCTTGTCGAGATTCAAGAAACTTGTATCACTCAATCTTTTATCATAGTTCATGTTTTCTTTTTCTTCTTGCGCTTTCCTCTTAATACTCTCTTTCTTTCTGCCTATATCTTACAAGTGCTGGAGATAAATTTGAACACTGTATTTCAGCTGAGACCTCCGGCAGCTCAGTAGCCTGGCTTTACGGTGCTGTTCTGAATATATCTGAGTGAGACTTGCCTTTTTCATAAGAGGATCACATTATCTCCTATTCAGGTTTTTGTCCCCTGTAACACTGTTTATTCCACTTCAGGACTTGTGTGCTTGTGATTTTGCATTTATGCTTTTAATATTTTACTCCTAAATGCAAGGGGTTTTAAAAAGTTTTTCTTAAATTTCTCTTATTAAGCATACTTTCCCAATTTATTTTTCTTTTAGTTGTTGTGTAATAACATATACTATACTTGTGTGCATAATGTATATGAAAGGATAATGAGGTAACCTGAAATGGGAATTAAGAGATATAGATAGTAGAAAATATGCAGGTAGAAGTGATACCACTGAACGTTAAGAGTATGTCAGTACAGCATTATAGTTAGGAGTATAGGGCTATAAAGGTTAGCTCACAAATTATAAATCTGGCTTGTTCAAACGGTGTGAGAATCTTTATGTGGACAATGTAGCCATAGTCTCTAACATGCTTTTTGGCTTGTGACATGTATGCTACATATAAAGCAAATTTAAATATGACAAGTAAACAATAGAAAATATTTTTCTTCACAAATCATAAAATATGGTAAATCTCTAACATGTTTGATGACACTAAGAATGGATACATGAGGACAGAACTGAGGTTCCTTCCCTGTAAAGTAATGTTTTGTTCAAGGATTTTCTCCCCTCAAGGCAGGACAAGCTCTGATTTGCAATGTCTGCTGTACAGGAATGTTGGGTGTGTTCCTTTTATTGTGATATGAAATGAATAGAAACCTGTTGTGGAATGCAATTTAACATGCATACTGAAGGATCAAATTAAAATTGCATGCACTGTAGAAGTAATTTTCATTGTCCTTGCCAAATACACTTTCCAGTTGTAATAAACAGTGATTCCTAGTCTTTAATGTTTGATGAACCTCCTGTGAACCTACTGGGATAAGTAAACATTTTATTAACAACTACCCATTTCTAATACCTAGAGGGATCTTAAAGAGCAGTTCATTCCCTGACTCCAAACACTTGCTGTTGTTCCATTTGGTTAAGCTTTTTATAAGTTTCATGTATTTTGAGTAAAATGAGTAATTTAAAAAAAAGTCTGTAAACATTATGTCCTTTAATTATGGCTGACCACATGCCCTGTCATAGAAGAATGTACAAAAACTTTTTTCTATTCAGAACAGCTGCACTTATGTTGACTGTTTATTCCTTACAAACTACTGTCTGTCAAGTAAGAACTAGAGCTTTGTGTACAGAGCAAAAAAATCCTTCTGTAAATCATAAATGTAACAGATGCAAGTGTGCTTCCTGTATGACTTTTGGGTGTGTCTATAAATGCAGTGATTAATAATCACCCTAACCCCATTTGCAATAAGATCTGAGCAAACATTCATTGGACTATATCTACGTGCTCACTGCAGTCTGTTTGTGGGATTTTTGCATTGACTCATTTGTGCACTGAGGCTCTTACGTTACTGCTTGTTCAATTACAATGATATTCCTCCTTTTAGATGATAATTTCACATTTTAAGCATAATTCAGATTATTCTGTTGCAAATCCTTCTCCTAATTAAGTGAAAGCTATTCCAAATTTCAGCCTACAACAGGTGTATATACAGGACTTGCATAGTATCAAAGTGTAGGGTTCGGCGTTCAGAAGATCTCGCGATGTCACGGAAAGTTAGAGGGTTAGTTGCAGCCTTGTGATGTACCTGTAACCCCACCTCCCCTTGTTAGTATAAAAGGAATTAACTGCGCAATAAAAGGCGGAAGTTGGCGCTCACACTGTGTGTGTTATCTGTCTCTTTCCCTGGTCCAGGCCGACCAGTGATCTAAGCGTGGCACCTTGATATGTAGCGAACGCTACATCAAAGTTTCAGGGAAAGAGATTAATCTGCAGTGGGATGCTTTTGTTTCTCCCTTTCTGCTAAAGTTCAGCTAAATCTTGGAGCCAGGGGTCTCTGTAGCCTAGAGATGACTTTTGATCTGAACTGTAGAAAAATTTATTGGGATCTCATTATAAGTACTGAGAAGAGAGATTCTCTTTCTTGCTCTCAGTATTTGATACATAATTCTTTATGAAGTTTCCCTTCTAGAAAGGAATTGCAGGTGTAATAGTACATTCATCAAAATAGGACATTCTCGAAAATATAATTTAAGGGACAAATATATATCAATTGCAATGCTACTGTACTATATATAAAGAAGAAATAATCAGATTCATCCAATAGAATTAAGTGTTGGATAAGGTATATAATATTTATACATTTCTATTATTGACCCCACACATTTTCGCATTTAAGTATATATTCACAAAATTAAAGGGTTTATTTGTACTAGTGTTTGAAAAATGCTTCTTATTCAGTTGTCTACTCATACATGCATTCAAGTATCTTCAGACATCCATGAAAGAATATTTTAGTGCAAACTGTTGTTTTTACTGTTAAAAACAGTCATGAAGTACCTTGCTTTCTTAATCACAAGCACAATTTAAGCACAAAACAAAAAACAAGTTACCTCAAGAACTTACAGTTGAGTTATAAAAAGGTGATAGTGGATGTATTCAGAAAGCCATGAAGCAATGAAATAATGAAGAAGTAATTTTAGAAGGGTCTCTGCAGAGTTCTACTTTAGCTCCTCAGTGAGAGCGTATGAGGAGAAATCATCACAGTTATTGGAAAATATAGCAAGTAATCAATATAGAGTCATGCCCTGGAAATGGGTATGAGACTGTGGATAGCCTTTTAACAATGAGAGCGATAAGCAGAGGATAAACTTTAAATGTCCTTAAAGACTATGTTGAGGAGTTTGTATAGTAAGGAAGAGTTGATAGGAAGGTGCTAGGATAGGGAGGACAGAGTTACTATTTAGGAAAATACTTTGTGTTTTCATAACTTTACATCCAGGAATCAGAAGCAGTCCCATGTGATGTGAATAGTTAACCAACTGTCCTGAACAGAAGTTCACCAAGGCAGAAGACTGCTGCCAACATCCACTACAAGTGATTCAACCAAACTTTTAGCGAACACTTATAAAAGATGTGCTCCACACATTGAAATGATTCATTGCAGCTGTTAATTTGTGTAGGACAGTTCTGTGAATGTAAAAAAAAAAGTTATCAGACTTGCAGATGATGTTTTTTTAGATGTCGGGCTTTTTGCTTGTTTTAGCACCATACTGCAAGCACAAGACACACTGCAGGACTTACTTCAAACAAAGATTTTATGAGATTAGGGTGAGGGAAACTGTACTTCAGTAAATTATTTTGGGACTTCATTTTGCCTATACACAGGTCTATTTTCAGTCATTTTCAGCAGGTACTTTGTCTGTGTAAACACACACTTTATACTCTTTAAAATGTGTAGATAGATACTACTATTGCCCATGGTCTGAATTAGACTAAATGTTTTTATTAAGCATTCAAATAATACAAGAAAGAAAATTATCTACTGGGTTTTAACTTCTTTAAGTTGCAGTTATAGTCCTTCTATGAGCACATGCATGAGGTAAATAAACATCTAGTTAGTTTTAAATGTATTGCATATGTTTGGTTTGAGAATGTTATAATGCAAGTTTCTTTGAAGTTCAGAAATCAAAGTATTTTGCAGTTGTTACTAAGATACAAAAGGTAGACTTACTTTTTTTTATGGTATATATATACTTGTATGGGGTGAGGAGAGCTCACTGTAAATTTTCTTTAAAGTCTCATTTAGAAGAGAGAGATACATA
Source organism: Buteo buteo (assembly GCF_964188355.1). Classification (NCBI taxonomy): domain Eukaryota; kingdom Metazoa; phylum Chordata; class Aves; order Accipitriformes; family Accipitridae; genus Buteo; species Buteo buteo. The sequence continues at coordinate 47,688,515 of NC_134171.1, forward strand.
AACAAGAAGATAGTGCTCACTAAAAATTAAGGTTTCAGAAGTAGTTGTGGTTTAGATAATACTCTGCCACAAGTATACTTTGTAGGAACAAAAACTCAGGGATTATATACCTAAAATTAGTTTGCATATCTACAGTAATCTGAAAACAACAAAAAAGACAAATTATTTGAGGAAGGGACTCTAGATGAAAACCGACATACTGATGTAACTTTGAAACTTTTTGTCAGGGAGATAGTCAATGCCATAACTTGTTCTATACTATTAGACCTGATTCATTACAGACTAAGTGTTTGCTTTTAAATGCTCCCTGTTCAACAGAGTACATCAGGACATGCTTTCAGAATAAGGCTAAGTGTTTGGCTACTGAGTCGAAATGTGTCCGAGTCATGAGAGTTCTTGCATTTCTTTGAGTCTTCTATCTGGAATCTTATCATTCAGTACTACGGCCACAAACTTCTGATGTAAGCAAATACAGTAAAAACCCATGGCAAAGGTAGGAAGACATCAAAACTTGACTTCTTTTGCAACTAGCAGGCTGAATCTGCAAGCTTTATAGATTCTAGGGGTTTCAGGGTTTGTACGCTTCATGGTTTGAGACCTCTGCAGTTGCCAGAGATGCTGGTGACACAGCTTTCAAGCAGAATTGTTTGTATGTCTTCTCTTCTTAATTAACCAAAAGAATACATCACAGAATGAAAGTTATTGCCAAAAAGAATACAAGAATCACTGGATCATTTTGTAGAATAACAAATACTTTCAGTAGAGGAGAGACAGGAGAGAGAAATTTGGTAATTTTGTGGTGCTTATGAAATCCTGATGAAGTAGTGTGCGGTGCTTTGATGAGACTTACCAGAGGCACTGAAAAAATCAGTAATTCCATACAATTTCATCCAAGAAAGATAGTCATCTGTCTGTATATATTTCCTAGGAATAGAAAACACTACAACTAACACGATGAAGTGTATTGACAGCAACGTCTTCCATACACTACAGTACTGTGAGCATTAGTTTTCTTGTTTTGGCCTTTAAAATTAATTAGTGTGGATTATGACTGATGCGTGTGATCACAGGAAAAAGCAAAATGTATATTTATACATATATAAACATACATATATATGTATACACATAAGTGATTATAGATATTTATGATGACAACTAACCAAATCACTAAAGTTTTTTGAAAATGGCTTCCAGAGATTATTGCTACTGATGGCATCCTCTGAGAGTTTATGAACTTGCTCTAGAGATGTGTCATCTTTGTCTTCACAAGAGTGGCTCTCACATCTGTGCTGTGTATTTCAAAGGGTGTCAGGGTGCACAGGATTCAGGCAAAAAGCTGCAATTTGCCAGAAGAAAGCTGATTTATTTCCATGCTGCTAATTTCCTTCAGAGCATCTCCCAGTTGTTTCCAGCACAGATAGAATTCCAGGCCTTCTCTGTGAACTGCACAGAAACTCTTTTTGGGGGAATATTTAAAACTTTTCAGAAAATATATTTTATCTCGAAACTTTCACCTGATGGAAAGTTTGGCTGCTCGAAACACTACTTTTACACATCTTTATTCTTTTATTCACACCTGTGACAGTCAAAGACAGAAAGGCACAAACACATTCACTTTCCCTTGTGACCTTATGGAAAGAAGAGTAGAAACGATGCACTATTTGGGAAGGAATCCTCAAAGTGCTGTAATAAAAATACAGATGTAGGGTTTGGAAACCCATCTCTATCTGACTTTAAGATGTAAATTGGTACGAGTGCATGGATACTCAGTGAATAAGGTCCTCAGTGAGATAAAAGGAAAGCCCTGCATGCATGTGAGGAGAGGCTAGACAAGCTTTTGATAAGCGGTTGTAGCACAACATGAGAACAGAAAATTTAGGGAGCTTGTGAAAAGCAGAGAGCTGGAGGCCCAGTAGGGAAAGAGGGGGCTGTCATCCTGCATTCTGGATCTCATGTGAAGTAGCTGATTAAGTTGAGGAGGGTTGGTACCCCTACCTGTATGTCATTTGATTGGCAGAAGTTACGTCCCTGAAGTGAGGATAGCTGAATGAGATGCATGTTTACTTCAGTGCCACTGGAGCTTAATTTACCAGACCTACCTACTTAGCAGCCCTGGAGCTGCTGTGTGTCTCATGCAACCATCCTCACTGCTGTGACAGTAACTTCAGCTAAAGAAGTAAGAAGCACTGCAATGGATGGGAACTACGCCGGCCTTCCTGGCTTCCATCTCTGTCACATGCAAGTAAACATCCTTGGCTTATTCCCCAGCTTTGGCAGTCTAAATTGATTATCTGCCTTTGCTCCTTCTTTTTTCATGACTTTGCTGGAGGCATAAGGAGAGGATCCTGGAAATTGATTTCTCTGCTTAAGTGATTGTGCACAGGCCTTAGCTGCAGATCATCTCTACTTCCTTCTACATTGCTACTTGAACAGGACTAAAATTTTGCACAGCAGTGGTGCAGGTTAATGTTGCCCAGAGATGATGTCTTTACAAGTGACAGACTTTCACAAACAAATTAGCTTTTTTGTACTGCATACCTGTGAGCAAGTAAAAGTTTGTACTCTTTCAGGTAGGTCAGGATTTCTAGAGGCTTTTCACAGTTATTACTGCATGTACTTATGGGAGAAAAGAAGGAGCTATTGTTACGCCAAGAAGCTTCTATGTCCTCAGGGCAAACTTGGAAAGAGTTGGATATCTGCTCTCCCTCATAGCTTCTAATGATGCTAATAGGAGGGCTACCTCTGATTATAAAGGAAGAAAACAGGCTTGCTTTATTGTGTTACGAGAATGTGCATGTACTATTAGTTTCAAGAGCGTATCTCTAAATCTAAGCAGGACTCAGACTGTTCCTGTATTATTATTATTGTTATTATTATTATCTGCAAGGATATTTAATTAGAAAAAATATGTTATTTCTTTCAAAGTACTGATCCTAGTTGGTTTTCAGGGGAGGGGAGGTTCCTCTGAGGTTTTCTTTATTAAAGAGTCCCTTCTAGTCTGATTAAACCATACTGATGTTTAATAGTTTCTCTAAACTGTGCTAACTGATGAATGGTTTTTCACCCAGAAACTGCTTGACAATGTTTTCTTCAAGACAAGAAATGAAAAAAATGGGGATTTCTTTTGTGGGGGAGGAATTATTTTAGACATATTATTCACTACTTGTAAGTGTCCTGTCATGCCAAGTATTTGACTCACTTGTTTTTGTTGTTCCGGTCTTAACTCAGTGATTGCGTTATTAAACATGAAATTCCTCACTCCTGGCTGCAGCAAACTAACAAAATTGCTTCTTGCCTCTCCTTTAACTGGAAGAGGGTAGTGTCAGTACCTTGACAGTCCTGTCCTATGAGACAGGAGCAAAAGGAAAGCTTTGCTTAGATCGTGATGGTGCTTAAGAGCTGATCCTGTGTAGATTGTATGTGAGTGCTGTTTTGTTCCAAATTGTTTATCCTTGGAGCAGGTTCAGTGCAAGGAAAGAACAGATGGATAGTGGCAGAATGGGAAAGGTTATAACATACAGTCTCATATCCAAAGTTTTACCCTTTATCTTTCTAAAATAATTCTGGATTCTTCAGATAAACCAATCATGAGCATCTAATAAATGTTTATTGTATTCATTCTCTCACAGAATTTGTGAGATCAAGGAATTGCCTTTATGCTCATTCTACAGATTTGATAAGGCTGTGTTAGAGACCTACATGCTATGAAATTCCTGGTGCCAGAGTGAATCTAAAAATGTTTGTGTTAGTGGTTGCTGTGCTTTTGGTCGTGATGGCTTAGCTGTTGGAGGTCTGTGCTGTGACTAAGATTGCGGTTAAAGAAAAAAGGAAATAAGAAATACCCTTTTTCAGAAAGATTACTTCTTGTTTATGATGCAGCCACATACACAGTCATGCAGGCGTAGCAAGTAGATGCTACTGCCAGATGCTTTACACCATGAAGCTGTGGCTTAAATATGCTCAGGATCACACAGGAAACGTGCCAGAACAAGAAATGAATCACAAGTCTTCAAGTTAGGCTACATACTAAATCATCCTTTAGGTTTGAGCTTCAATTAGGTAATTTCAAATTGTTGCAGTTTTTGTTCTGATTTACTGCTTCACTGATGATCACCTTCTTATTCTACTTAGGAGAGTGTCCTACCCTTTCCCCTTTGAGAAAGAGGCTAGATGGAGTAGTTTTGATTCCTTTAATAGGGCACAACTAACATTGTGAGCACCCTAAAATGCATTTTACTCCCTAAATTTCTTCTGGGGTGCTGCTGTTACGTATAATATTCAGGGCTGGATAGTTTCATGAAGTTAGTCTTTATATTATTTCCTTCCTTTTTTCCAAGCTCTTATCTTAAACTGTTGCCTAAATTTGGTCTATTTGCCTGTCTTTTACACTTGTAAACACCTTAGGGGATTTCTATAAGGTATTTGTTTTCACAGAGTGAAGTACACGTACAGAAATACAATATAAACAGACCTAATGAAAGTTCTGTTTGATCCAACACTAATTGTCATTCTTGGCTGTTCTACAGGGCAGCAAAAGCCCTATGTTTTCTGCTCTGGTTTTCATCCTGAATCATTTTAACTAACAGTAAAGATGCAACCGTTTGGCTCTACCTTGGTTTTAAACATGTTTATTCTTATTAAAGTAAATTGAAATTTTTTCCTGGGCACAAACCCAAAAACCATAGAGTGTTTTGTTTACTAGAGGAATCACATTAAAATACAGAACTTGTTGATGTGTTTTTCAAATCTGTCTTGACAGAAATTATTCATGCTCAGGCAAAAAAATAAAAAAGGTGGTCTCAAGTCTAAAACATTAGTATTAATCAAGGATGTGCTGCTATGACAGAAAAAGTATTTACTGTTGATTAGTATTTATTGTAGAAAAGCTTGGAGAACATCACTTCCCAGTAAGTGGTCTCTATCAGGAAAACTATTTTGGATAGCTGCTATACCTAAGTAAGTGTCAGCTGTCTTGGGTTATGTGTCCCCTGTCAGATAAAGAGATGTCTGTTATATCAAAGGTTGATTATGTGCCAACTGGCCTGTTAGGGGAGACGTGATATAGTTCTGTGGAGTAAGTTAGGTGATAGATGTACAGTTGACAGATAGCTACTTCATTGTAAGATCATCTTCACTGCTTCCATCAACATTGTGCAGCAAAACAGCTAGAGCTTATTGGTGGTCCTCCTGTGAGGCTTTCACACCACCATTCTGCAGTGAAATTGCATCTCTGAGACCTACTGAGTACTGATGTTGGTAGCACTGCACAGAGAGTGACTTGACAACATTAGTTTATGTCAGGCATGCAGGTGGAGGCAAGGGTCAGAGTAGGAATGTCAAGAGAGATGTAGATTAAATTCTAGGCACGTGGATTTTTATCTGAGATTATTAACCAGAAGGAACTATAATAGAAGTGATGGACTTGCTATAAAATGAGGGAAAGCTCCATGTAAGGAGCATTTCAGCATTTTGAAGTTGCAACTATGATGCTACATTTCAGAGTTAAGCTGAAGTTTTGTGCTTGCTTGTTCTAAAAGGAATGTCCCATCAATGAAGTTGAGTTTTAATTTCTTGCATTAAGTCATTTCTCCTGTTATCTTCTCTGAGAGTAAAACCTTATTGCAGGTGTAAATACTGCCTATAGAACACAAAAAACTTTGAGAAAGTCAAGTGAAATTATAAATTGTATAAAATACCAAGATATAGTTTTACTCAAAGGAAGGAGTACCATTTATGCTGCCGTGGACATTCTATCCAAAAGGTTGAAACTATAAAATAAATAGTACCTATTAGCAAGTAAAAGCAATGTAGAGTATAACTTGAATTACCATTTATATTAAACAATTTATTGAATTGAGATTTCATAAAGGTTATTATGTTATAAATATAAATTACAGCATTTATAGCTTATAATATCAATTATATTTAATCTTTGGTACATTTTAACTGTCATTTAAATTGACTAAATTAAGATTACTGGGAAAAACATTCTTAATCTTGAGATTTTAATTACTTTATTCTAAAACGTTCATCTTCGAAGTTGTGCAATTTTGCTGTTTCAAATACTTTTTCTTTATGTTTTGGTTTGCTGTGAGAATGATTAGAAAGTGTTGACAACTTTAATTGTGTTACCATTAAGCACAGTGATTCACCATATCCTCATAACGTTTTAACTCAGGCAGATGCCTACTGAATCCAGAATAACATAAAACATGCTAAGTGTGCATGTTCTAAGTTGTAAATGTGGAAATAGATTCTAGATCAATGGATTTTCATCTGGAATCCATCTATTTCATTGGTAACAAAAAGTCCTAGTAGAAGTAAGACACCAAAGTAAATTCTTCAGCTGCAAACAAAGTAGATTTTTTTTCTTCAGGTACTAATTCTACCATTTGATCCTTATTTTGTTTTTCACCTTAGCAAAACCCTACACCTTCAAACCAGGAAATGTGGCTGTTACAAATACATCATCGTGGAGAAAAACAGGAAGAAAAATTTTGGAATATTTTTTTTTGACCATCTGAATTATAGTGTCACAGCACTATTCTGAAACTTGCTGAGTAGCATGTTTTGCTAAAAGCAAATATTTAAATTATAGACCAGAATCTGTTGCTTTATTATCATAACCTAATAGATGGATCAACATGTTATTATTTTTAATGTGGGCAGTGGAGTGAAGAGGAAAAGAAATATTTTACTTTTTGAAATCCATATTCATCCAGAATGGGAAGCAACTACTTCACTCACTCTATTGGAAATGATGCCAGATTAGCAAGAAGAAAATATAGTAAAGTTAATAGTAGCAGCACACTAGATTTATGTTTGGTATTGTCTTTGCAAGACTCCCGGTTGAAAAGCAGCACAAATCATTCTAGTGCCTGCATTTCTTGCAGATGGAGAGAGAAAACCCTTGAAGCAGAAAATAGGAAGGGCATGGTGGTTACTTCCATTTGCTGCCCTTTCAACCACACAATTAGCTGAAACCAAAAATGCACATTTAATAAAATTGAGAGCACAGAAAGGAAAATATAATTATTGGTATGAAATACAGCTATCACAGGCATATGTATGTTAGAAAACTGCTGTTTAGTATGTAGTGTTGCAAGGATTATTTTATTAAATATTTTTTTCCTGCATAACTGTTAAATTTCTCATCAATTTCTCTGATCATTTTGAAAAGGTAAATGAATACAATTGATCTGACATTATAGATGGAAAAGAACTGCAGTGTGTATAGATTTCACATTAGAGTACTGGGAATGTGATTTTGACACTAAGTGGTATGAGGATTTTTAAATATATAAAATATAGATAAATACATATTAATAAATATATATACATATGTACGTGTTTTGCAGTACTAACAGGCACTGCACAGGGAATGGACAAGAAGCATGTTAGTTCATTTATTGGAGGAACATTCAATCCTTCATTCTTAATAATATGTTGTAGGACTTTTGTAGGAAAATTCAGCAAGGGACCTCAGGAGATCTCTAGTTTAACCACCTGCTCAGGGTAAGGTCAGTTCTGAGGTCAGACCATTGCTCAGGGCTTTATCCAGTCAGTTATTGAAAGCCTCCAGTGATGGATACTGTGCAGCCTCTCTGGGCAACCTTTTCCAAAGCCTGATTGTACTTACAGTGAATAAATTTTTCCTAAATCTTTATGGACTACAATTGAGAGCAGTGATGCATGTAGCACTATGCATTTAAGTTTGAGATTTCTTGTCCTTTCCATCCCCTAAATTAGCAGTGTGTTCAAATCTTTCTTCATAATTTTTTATATGGTCCAGATAAATTGCTCTAGTGTAGAACTGTGGACATAATGTCTGTAGTGATGTCTGCCTATATAAAAGTCTAAAGAAACTTATGGAGGTGCAGCAGCAGCTTCCTACTTAGGCTGCCCTTCCTGCCTTTTTTGAAAATACGAATCAATGCACAATTTTTAAACAGACAGTAGAGTGAGCAAAACCAGAAGTCTCACTTTGCTTGAATTGCCTGTGACTGAGTACCCCTGATCCAGTTTGTCAGTGAGATTTGTGCTGTGGGAAAGTACATAGACTTTTGCGATACTCAGTTGCAGCATTTAAATACTTTTGATATCCTTGGGAACTTGTTTTGTTTTGTTTTTTTCTTCTTAAGGGAGAAGTAATTATATTAATGCCAGACGTTGTTAGTACTCTGTTCGTTATTGTTTAACCAGAAACATAATTCTTAGTACTGTATGAAACGTAAGTGGTGCTTTTTCTATCTATAAATGAGAGTGGGAATATTTGCTATCTTTGTACTAGGATATGTTCATATTTTACATTGTAAGACAAGAAGACAAAGATTGTGGCTAAGTTTGAGAGGAAAGGCAGCATGTGAAATGTGTGTTTCCTTGGATTTCTAGGGGGTTACAGTAATTGTCTGTAATGGGGCCATATTTTCAAATCGCTCTGTTCTATTTCTAAAATCTTATCCATCACTCAGTGAACTTCTTCAAAGAACAGGTATAGTGGCAAGCTATCTTCAAGGCTAGGAATGTAAGAAGTGGGAAAACTGTCTAGTGGAAGTTTGTTTACAATTATCACTAAAGAGTAATTAGGTACTTTTTGACTCTTGTCATTTGTCTTATTGGGTAAATTGTACATTGGAAACAAGCTAGCCACTTATAAACTTTCCCAGCTATGTAACTTCATAAAGTACAGCACTTCATCAAAGCAGACCCATTAACCCTCTGACTGGTACTCTTCTCTTGGCTTTGATTGCAGCACCACACAGAAGCACCTAGCCCATCATTGCTACCCCCATCAGCTTTACCGTTAGATGTATTAAACAATGCTGTTGCTGGATTTAGTACTGTGGAAGAACTTATCCGGTACCTTGAACCAGATCGGTGGCAACTGGATTTGGAAGATTTGTACAGGCCAACGTGGCAACTTCTTGGAAAGGCATATATTCATGGGAGGAAATCAAGAGGTAAATTACTCTTCTGTCTGGCCTTGCAGCTTTCTATGGGTATGTTTTCTTAACAAAGAAATGGTAATTAAGAGCATTCTTCACCTTGAGTTTTGGTTCCAAGAAAGGAATATGTTAGAAATACAGCAGGGATTGTTGTTGTTAGCTATTCTCACCATTATATTATCTGAAAAAGGACAATAACCAAGCTCAAAACGTAAAGGAATTTAGCAGGATAAAGTAACAAAAGGGTGGGTGGGAGGAGTAGAAGCAGACAGGGTAGTTTTCTGCAGGGAACCTGGGAGATTTTTATTTCCACAAAGTAGCAGGGCGTCTTGGCTGGGTGACATAATCTAACTTTGTGGGTTTCTTTTTTTATGGAGGGCAAAAACTTTATTTTTTGTTTAGCGTGGGTGATTTCTTACACTTACTGTATCATGTGAATGATTGGTTTATTTCCTTAGAATTGTTCCGGTCTCTACACCATATGAATTGAGAGCAAGTAGCTAAATGTTTCTCTTTCATGATACCTCATGAAATCCCTGTGTCCATGTCCAGTTTGATCATGCAGTTGTTAACTTAATCAGATGTAAAGTAGATTATGTATTTCAAGACTTGTGGAGCTATTTCTTGTTCAGCAAGTCATTTTTGTCCATCTACTTTTGACATTCATGAATTTTCTACCGCATATCGTACAGATGCTGCCCTCTATTTCATGTTTATGGATTCCATGTGGATGGATAGCATGCAGGCAATACCTCCTTCCTTGCCCACCATACAGCATGAAAATGAAAACATACGAGTACAACTGAATACTCTGTTGAAAAACATGAACTAGGTTATTATCTGATGAGCAAGAAAATGGAGGAAGTAAAACTTTTCATAAGTCAAATTTAAGTTTTTGACGGCTAATTCTTGGATCAGAACCTAAAAATCAACCCTTCTACCCTACCTGTATTGCTACAGCTATGGACGTGGCAACTAAATCAAGAGTCAAAGAGGAGGAAATCTATTTAAAAGCTTTCAGCAATGGACCATGCCTTTCAGACAGTCATTTAACACTTTCTTAATTAGACTCAGTATTTGCCAAAAGTATGCCATAAGCATACAGTAAGTGGGAGAAAAACAAAATATAATTTGTGAAATGTTACATAAACTAAAAATGCAGGTGTTGGATAACACCTATATAGACAAAAGCAACTCCCTGCAAGACATATCTTAGAAAGAAACTATCAGAATAAATCTTTTAAAGACTTCTAATTAGATGCTGAAATAGATTTTTCCACTGAATAAACACATCATGGTATTGCCACATTTATCTGTAAGAGACCACCCTCAGACTGCATTACCAAGTGTGTAACGTAATAGCCTGAGGTGGAAAATATGTCCGGTTGCGATGACATAGAATTAACTGTTAGGTCTATTAAATAGATAGGGAAAGCAAACCTTTTTTTGTTCTTTTTTTTTTTTCCTTCTTTTTTTAATGTTTTTCCCTCTAGCAGCATGTTTGCTCTATTTAAAAACCTTTTTAAGAAATGTTTGGGAGAAGTGCATGCCCTAAAATGTTTGGGTTTTTCAAACTCTTTGATTCTATAATTAGATCAGTTTTATTTTTGCAATAGTGCAGTGCAAAAGCTAAATTACTGTCCTGATTTCGTAGACAAACATCAGTTTATATCTAGATTAAATGAAAATGTAATTAAAAGTGTATGTTACTTTATGTAGAGAAGAGTATTGTCCTCCTACTTAATAATTCATATGAAAAAGACTATATTTAGACAACCTAAATTCCACAGAACTTCTGTGTCTGATGTTTTCTCTGGATAAAATGGTTCCAAAAACTTCTAGCCAGGAAAGAAGAAACACCAAGTTCAGAGGCTTTGATGTCTAAATATAGTACTAAATTCTTTTATAATACTAAACATACTTAAAAATAAAATATATTTTGCTGTGCAAAAATATGATCCCATCGCTTCCCACAGAAATTTATGCATAATCATTAGACCATATTCTGAAGTCTGTTTAAGAAGAAGAGTCACAATTCAACCATAGTCCTTAGTAGATGCTTTTCTCCTATAGTTATGTGCCTTTTTTTTTTTTTTTTTTTTTTTTTTTTTTTTTTTTTTTTTTAACATTTGGGGTTTTGTAACAGCCCTGTCCTATTGTAGGAAGAGTAAGAAACTTACACTTCCAGGAACATCACCAGGGTGCTTGGGAATGAAAATCATCCTGCTGCTATTTGTGCCCACAAGCAAGTGCCCCAACCAGAATTTAGTTTGTTTCATTGACTTTGAGAGCAGCATCCAGCTGGAAGAATGTTTTGGGAAAAAGGGTTCCCCATGGTACTCGATACACATCCCAGAAGATGTCAAACAGTTGCATTGCCAATTGCAGAACAGTTACTTTCAGGCTGGAGTGAACATGGATTACATCAGTTGTATGTGCCAGTGAAGGCACACTTTTGAAACAGACTTTACTGTAGACCTACCTGCATCTACATTTTTTTCTCCCTTTTTTTCCTTCTCCCCTTATTTTTATTTTAGTGTTTCCCATTCATGTGCTACTGCAGACCCTTCCATTCCTCCTGAGCTAGTGCTAGACAAAAGAACTTTGACTGTTGTGTCAAACATTATACATGAGTGGAAGCCAAGTTGAAGGAGTGTTTAAATGTTCACATTATAAAAGGTACTGTAACTCAGTGCACTTGGGAAATCCACATAACCTTTTATTGTGGTTAAGTAAACACTTTTAAGGGAATATATACATTCTCTCATCTAACTTCATGCCCACAGTGTGTTAAAATAAATTTTGGACAGACAGATACTCTTTGAAAAAATAACAGCTTCATTCACACACTTCAAAGAAGTGATTATATAAGCATGAGATAAATTTGCCACAGACCTTTTAATGAAATTGAATTACATAAGGTAGGGCAAGGGTTCATTGTGAGGCATAAAAGCAATATACCTTAGTACATTGTAAAGCATGGAAACCAAACATGACATTTTTCATCTCTCCTGAAACCTGTTGTAACAGTGAGGCACACTAAAAGATATCTGCTAAGAGCTGATTGCGTGTTCTTCCACGGAACCTTTTTAAAATTCGGATCTGCAGGTCTGAGGGTTTCAGTTCGAATTCAGTCCAATTTTGTGACAAAATGTGTAATACACTTGCTGCTCATTTTAGTGCATTGCCCTTTTCTCTATGTTACGAGTACAGCTATTACTGGGAAATGGATGCTGCTGCCGGTAGGCAGGATGTAATTGGGAAGTATAACACCATTCAGGCATCTCTCTCCCACTGGTTGGTGGGCTTGCTAGAAGAGGCATCAGTGCCCAGCTTCCACTTTCAATTTCCCATGGTGAAGGGCTGAACAGCAATTGTGTTAGGACGCCTAGGCTTAGCTTCTTGAAAGTCACTGTACCAACCATGTCAGTCTCTGTAGAAATTTACCAGTAGAAAGTATTAGCAGAACTAGCATTTCTCTCATTGTGCTTTAGGCATTTTATCCTCATTCAGACAGTTCACTTATTATATATTTGAAAATGTAACAGGAGAAAGTAATCCATTCCTATCCACCATCCTTGATTAATGGAGGTAGACATGTCCACCCTCTAAATGACTCAGCCTAGAGCTATTAGCTGATCAGAAGAGCTTAAATAATTTCTAATTTCTCACAGTGAATCTCTACCCCGGAAGTTTTGTCTTTCTTTTCCTCTGCTCCCCTCTCAGCTTTCTCCAAGGAGTGCTCTTGCAGTGTGGGAGGCAGGCTGGCGTCCTATCAGTAACTTTATTGGAGTTATTACACACTCCTTGCTTTTAAAAATCAGATCGTTTATTTAGAAGCCTATGTTAACCTGATAGTGATGGAATGAAGTGCCCCAGCTTGGCATTCACTGTAAGTGCAAGCAGAGAAAAGGCTTCAGTGTGTTTAACTGACCTTTCACAACAATAAACCCTTACTTACAGATGCCGGTATATGGATAAGGTCTGCAAAAGAAATGTTTGAAGAAACATGGAATTAAATTGCTGCCCAAAGATCTGCTCCTGAGACAGTACTAGTGAGCATTTCTACTAGAGAAATGCAGCTTCTGGATTCTCTTTATTTCTCACATGTTTAAATAGAATTGAGAGATATTATCTTGCCTTGATAGGCTGAAGTTCTCCTTGGTGACCTCTAGAGGCTCTTTACATAGTAGAGGGAAAGAAAAGCTATTTCTCTAGAGGGTGATTCAGATCAGAAACATATTTTAGCTTTATTTTAGATCTTTTTATTTACAAACTGCTTGCAATAACTATAAAGTATTTGTCAAGTAATATCAATGCACTGGGATTTTTTTCCTCTAATTTCTTCTTGATTTTGCTCAAAAACAGTTGGTCTAAAGCTCTTTGCTGCTTTGTTCGAGATCTCTATTTCAGTCATCTCAGTAGCAGTGCAATCATAGGGATTTCTTTTGCTTTTTTCTTTTTTTACCAGGTAGAATACTCCTATGAATTAGACATTACTTCTGTTTCTTAATTATGGTAGGTTTGGAGAGAAACAGTTCAGACAAAAGATCCCAGATCATGCTTTTGTAGTCTGGCTTTTCTGAAACAAATGAAATTACATTGCTTTTCACCAAAGTAAAAAATGTATTATTTTTTTCACTAAACCAATCCCATTTTTTTCAGTCTTAACTGCCACTTGCAAGGCCCGTTATTTCTTGGCTATGCAGCTAAGGTGAACCTAAAGGAGCTTGCCCTGTTTCAGATCTTTTCATGAGCTTGCTGTTCAACCACTGGCATAGTGAGACTCTAGTATGATACAGTGGAACTAGCTTATAGGGAAACTGGTGCCAAATACTAATTAATATCTTTAACTTGCACTTCAAGTTAGGTGATTATAAGGAGGAGCTGTATTTTATTTAAGATACATCAAGTGAAAATGAAACCTAGAGAAGCAACAGAAATTCATATATATGCTGCTATGAAGGAGGAGGGGAAAAATGGAGCCTACTAATAGTTACATAGATACACATACTTGTGCACCGATTTGTTGTCTGTACAGTATTCACTGATGATGACATAAGTTCTTGAACTTCTTACTCCATAGAAGTGAGGTCCTCTTAGATATAAATGGTTTGATTCTTTCTTATACTTACATCGCCCGTGCAAAGAAGCAATAATTGAAATTTTAGCAGGGAATAAGTTTGAATGCTTTATGCAAATGAATTGAAAATGTGTTTGGAGGTTTGTGGGATTCTTAATTGCTGTGTGTATTTCTCCAATCCAAAGTTAATATAGAATAGCAACACTAGAGCTCAGAGTATGAGCATGGCCAAAGAGAACTCCATTAGAGTTGATTTGATAAAACATTTATCAGAACATACTAGCCAAAGTTTGATTTGTTTAATTTGAACCAACTCTGCCAAAGTTATAAAATAATTGGTGAATATTCCTATACAACGATCATTAAATTAAATTTCATGGTATTCATATAACTGCAGTATTATACTTGTGTGCTGAACCTGTACCAGCTGCACAAAAATGAACTTTCCTCAAGGGTTCTGCATTGCTGAAGCTGGTTTACCACCAATGAAGTTGGATTACAAATCAGAAAATCACCAGTTTGTTTGTCTTTTTTGGCAGTGGTCGATCTCAACCTCCTAAAGGAGGAGGTGCGGCTGTATAGTTGTACTCCTCGCAACTTTTCAGTGTCACTGAGGGAGGAGCTGAAGCGAACTGACACCATCTTCTGGCCATTGTGTCTTCTGGTTAAACGTTGTGGTGGAAACTGTGCCTGTTGTCATCAGAGTTGCAATGAGTGCCAATGTGTACCAACAAAAGTCACCAAAAAGTACCATGAGGTACGTGCTTTTTTTGCATTTGTATGTTTGGAAATACTGAAAGCCAATTAAGGAATTTCTTTTTACTATAAGAATGCACCAATATTAATATTTTAAGATGTTATGTATTGAACTTGTAGTAAATATTTTTTTTACCATTATACTGAGGTGTTACATAAAAAAAAGTAATATCTTCCTTGTTGAAATACTTTTCTGTGGAACTATTAAGTCATTCCTGAGGTATTTGTTTACTGGTGCAGTTCAGACACATCACAACCACACCTCCTTGTTCAGCTTTCTCTAGTGGTAGATGTGAATTTTATGAAGGAACAGATATCTGTCCATTTCCATTGTTATAAATCTATAGCTAGAATTATTTATTATAGAATTATCTAATAGTTCCATTGGGTTAACTATACTATTAGCCCTTAAATAAAATTAAGTAGAAATATGAAACTGCAAGACTCTCTTCTTTGATAAAAGCAAGTATCTGTTCAACATGTTTTAATCTGTTTTGTAAAGGACTTGAGGTAAAAACAAAAATAGTAATTAGCTGGTAGAATAAATGAAGACATTCAGCTGAGGAAAGCCTATTTCTTTTAATATGCTTACTGTCATCCAGTGTGTTTCTTGTGCAATCTAGCTCATAGTCTAGGTGTCTGATGAAGCACTTACTGTTTTCTTGATGCTTGGCTTCTTCTCCTTCAGGTTCTTCAGCTGAAGCCAAGGATTGGCGTCCGGGGGTTGCATAAATCATTGACAGATGTACCTTTGGAACACCATGAGGAGTGTGACTGTGTGTGCAAAGGGAATACTGAAGGATAAACATGATTTAATTGTGCTGTTTTCTTTCAAAGCACATTCAATCAATGGCTGATTCTATTATGGGGCTTGTGCATTATCTCCTTCTGTAATCTCAGTTGTTTGCTTTGGGGATCTTCCATCTTCAAGATTTACAGTGAGCTCTAAAAAGAGGAGAAGCCAAACTGGGATTATATGTTGTGTGACAGCTCTGTTTGGAAGCCCAGTGAAAGGATGGGAGAAAGGCATCAATGAGGGATTTAAAATATATGTATTGTTTTTGTCCCCCACAATTTTCTTGACAATACATGGATTTATAATTTAGGAGTAAAAATAAAGTTAGAAGGCTCACATCATGGAGACTTGATCCTGCTGGCTGTCTCATTTCTACAGCTCCAGTACATCTGGCCTCTGGTTGAAAACACCTGAAATCTTTCTTTCTGTGTTCAACTACTCCTATGTACTCTAACTCGAAGCGTTCTCTGTTGTATAAACTTGGGTTAAAACAGACTATCTTTTTCCAAACTAAACTTAATTTGTCTAATGCTGGTAGAAAGGACTGGATTTTTCCATACGCTCTAGTAAAGTTCCTGCCTTTTAGAAAGAAGACTGGACAATAACATGAGCTAAGGAAGCAAACATTGAAAAGAACAGCGCCTTTATTCTTACTACTATGGCTGACGATTTTTTGTTTGTTTGTTTGTTATTTTTTATCGTGTACATTTTTATACTCTCCTTTTGACAATATAACTATTTGCTTTTCTAAACTTGTTAAATATATCTATTTTTACCAAAGGTATTTAATACTTTTTTTTATTGCAACCTAGATCAACTATTTTTTAGTTTTGTGAGACTTTAAAGCCAGATTTATACAGTTGGAGGAACAGAGATGTGGTTACAATGGGAAAGGAGAATGATCTCCTTGCAGTTTGTTGCTACACAGTGAAAAAATACAGTTTTTTACCTGGATGCACAGTAATAATAAACAGAGATGTGTGGATGAAGCTCTGAGCTTGCTAGCTCCATGACACTGAAAATATGAGAGACAGACATTACGATAAGTGGTTTCAGAAGCTGACTTCAAAAATTCCCTCTCTCCATACTGGCCTCTGTTCAGGTAGAAAAGAAATGAGTGTAGATAGATGCATTCTGGCTTGTTTAACTCTTTAATTTCTTTAAAGTAGGATGATCTAC
The DNA here is from genome assembly GCF_964188355.1 of Buteo buteo. Taxonomy (NCBI): domain Eukaryota; kingdom Metazoa; phylum Chordata; class Aves; order Accipitriformes; family Accipitridae; genus Buteo; species Buteo buteo. The sequence goes on from NC_134171.1 coordinate 47,705,274, forward strand.
AACATAAGAAAAGAAGCCCAGTGGCTTGCAGCCTTCATGATGCATCAAGGTCACAGGAAGGCAGCCTTGTTAATGTTGAAGTGTATGGTTTTCCATTGACGGTTATAGCTGTTTAAGTACTGTTCACTCACAGGATTGTAACACTCTTCAGTACAGTATGATGAACTATGGTTTTGTTCTTCTGTACGTTATATTCTTTAACCAATACACTTATCCCACCCTATGCAAATTGAAAAGGAAACAGTAAAGTATTTTGCTTGTAAAATGCTTTAATATTATGCCTAGTTTATTTTTTTGACTATTGGATTTGCAGATTGTAATGAATCACCAAATAAAGTAATAATGCTAATTTTGGGAGAATAAATGTTTCTGTGTGGTTGCATATTTGTATCTGTTCAATATACAATAACAGGAGAAGTTAAAGAGGGTGATTTTCTATGTACCATTTTGAAAGTCAGTTATGAAAACAGAAGTCTTCTGTTACCAAGACTTCCACTTGCTTTATTAACTGTTTTAATGTAAATCCACAAGAAGAAAAAGGGAAAGAAGGAATGCGATGCTATTTGTATAAACATTCAAAATGTTCAAAATTGTGTGGATGTGAAGCCATCAAATTGAAATAACATCTTCTGTTATTGTTTCCATCATGAATATGAGTTCTGATGAAAATGTGGAGCTTTTTGCAAGTTGGTATGACTTTCTGATATCAGTTCTGGAAAGTTCTCAGGTGGCTTTTGATTCTGTCTTAGCTGGTCTGTTTTGCCTCACCCTCAACCTCCTACTGAATAAGAAAAATATCTGGTGTAAATGCGGCATACAATTATACAGTCTGAATATTAACCCTGTATCAGAATGCAGAATTATAGTCCCACAAGAAACCTGATTTACTTGAATTTTGAGACTTTGATCAGAATAAAGAGTGTTTTGCAGGGATGTTGGGGATTTTTTTGCACTTAATATTGTCATCTTTTTGTCATTAAAAGAGCTTTTGAAAAGCAAGTTGAGATAAAAGCAGAAATCATAGCCTCTGGCATCATAATTCAGCAGAAGAATTGAAAAATGTAATCCCGTTACAGAAATTTCTGCTGTAGGAAATGCAGGAAGTCTCATCCTCTCTGTAGACGTGCTAGTGGAAGAAGGCACTATTTTGGGGTAGGTAGCAGAGGAATGGGGAGTTTCTGGAACCCCGAAGGGTATGGAGGGTAATGTTTTCCCAATGTCACAAATGTTTCTTCTGTTGCCCTCCTCTGGCTTTGGCTGACTTTTCTTCCTTGCCAATTTCTTGCACCAGCATCCTTCCCAATTGCTTGCTATAGGCCTGCATCTGAACTCCTTATCGCTTTGCTCTTTATGTACGCCTTCACAGTGCTCTCTCTCTCATCTGATCCAAAATCACCATCCCTCCCACTTGCTGTCCTCTTGCCGAGCATTAAGCACTTTTCCTCCTCCTCGGCTCCCTGCTGAAGCTGCATCTTCTCACTACCACTGCCCGGACTTCGTTTTTCCACCTCCCCTTAGATATTCAGGGCATTTAGCACTCCACCTCTTCCCTGGCTTAAAGAGTATGAACACCCTCGGCTCTTTTAAAGGACGGGACTTGGGAAAGATACCAACCGAGCGAAGCGATGAAGGGTGCAGTTCCCCTGCCTTGAGCTACGTCCTCTGTCCTGCTGGGTAGAGCCGCTGCCCCCCGGCAGTGGGTAACTTCTGCTGGTGATCTGGTGGGATGCACCCATTCCGCGTCCTGCCTTCGTCTAGAGATCCTGCTGAGCTTTCTGCAGTCTTTTCATCCAGAAGAGTCTTAAAATGTTTTGAAGATGTCCTTCTGACAGCGCAAGGGAGCTGCTGTCACAACAATAAATCACGTTAGTGACCTCCCGTTGGCGGGAAAGGGCGGGGTGAGGTAAAATATGTGGGACAAGGCAAAGAAAGGTGAGGGGGCGCAGGTGGGCTGGGGCAGGCCGGGGCTGCCAGGGGCAAATACAGCAGAAAAGGACAGAGAGAGAAATGGTGCTAATGACCGCGGTCTCCTAATTTGCTGACAGCTCCCCCACAGTGAGGCCTGTATCTCCCTGACACCTCCCTCCCTTGGGAGGTCTTGTCAGCCCCAGGTGCGAGGCTCTCCTCAGCACGCCGTGCGGGGACGCTGACAGCCAGCCGAGGGGAGGCACACGGCTCTGGGTTTAATCGGATTGCCTTGAACATTGCCAGTATTTGTCTTAAACTTTGAAAAATATATTTGATATAATACTTAAGAACTGCACATAATAAATGTAGTAATTATGGTAGGTACGGTTTCAGCATAAAGGGATTATTCCACACTAACAGAAACAATTGCCTAACTCTCCCTCTCCTAATTTGCTTAAAGTTCCCCAGCTGAGAGGTTTTAATTTCTTCCTTTGAAGATTTTCTTACCCAAAGATGAAATTTTTCAGTCAGGTGTTGCTGAGGAGCATTAACTTCTTGCAGCCTCGAGGTAAACCGAGGCTTGTTATACCTATAGTTGCACACAGCATTCAGGAAACGCTCCTCTGAGGGTTTTGTTTCATTATTATTATTATTATTATTATTATTATTATTATTATTGTTGTTGTTGTTGTTGTTGTTATTATTCTGTTGTTTCTAAGCAAAAAGTGTGTTAAAAACTAACTGAAGATATTAATTATGAATTACTAACAAGCAAACAACAGTGCTTTTCACAGTTACAGGTCATCGCAGCTGAATGCCAAGGATGCCGTATGTGTTAAAAAAGATTGAAAAAAGCAGGTAGAAAGCCTGTGATTTTCAATGTGGAATAGAATTTGCAAGCTTTGATCTTACATCTTTGTGGAGATTTTTTAAATTGTTGCTGTCTATTTTAAGCCATGAGTTGCTGAGCTTCATTAATGTAAGCATCAGTGTATTGGACTAAAGAGGGAAATGACTGTTTCCAATGGGCCTAAGCAGTGGAAACAGCTGAGTGGAATAAAGTAGCTCCTGTAAACAGACAAATCCAAATTGTGTAGACTGCATTTTGTAGGTTTTATCATATTCCCAATGAATGGCTTTGGCTAAAAGTAATTATTCCCCCCAGAGGAATAGGTGGGGAGCTGCCGACTGATGGTGAGCCTTGTTTTTATGGATTCTGTAGATATTCACATTCCTGGAACCCTCCTGTCAGCCGTGGCCGGCATGGGAGTGATGTAGAGCAACACCAAAACTTTAGTCACCAAGGGCGTTAACTGCAGATCTCTTGGCTCTTAAACTCTTTTAAGTTTCCTTGCTCTTTGTCTGCCTGGTTGCACAGGCTCACAGCTCCTTTTCAGCAGAAGAGGAGAAAAAAAAAAGATGTGGTTAATAGAACAGAGTGTGTGGAGGGGAAAGACAGAAGTACAAAGCTACCTTATTTAGTAGCTACTGCATCAGCTAATGTAAGCTGTTATCTGATTTCCTTTCTAATGGAGGACCGTGTTGAAATTCTTATAAATTTGCAATTAAGATATTAGCTGCTTAAGTGGTCTTATTTTGATTGCACCAAACTCTGGAAATAAAAATTGGAAACATTTACTTCCTGTTTGACTTCTGAAGATACAATAGTAGTGCTACTGTTAAAAGCCCTCTCATAAAACCTCATGCAGAGATGCTAAAAGAATCATGATTGCAAGATTCTCATTCAAACCAAGCTCTGAAGCTAAGTAGATGAACTTACTTTTCTGATGCTGCTTGAGATATGATATGGTATGTTATTTAGTTTAGTTTGAGTAAGTTTGCTTTTCATATTGTTTTTTACATGGGATGCTTCATCAGACAACTTGCCTTTCAAAGTCCCTTCATGCACCTTTTAAACCCAGGGACAGTGTTTTTCTTTGTCTGTCAAAATCATAGAGTAAAAATATGGCTACTTTTTTCAGCAAAAATTGGACAAAACTTTTCAGAGAAGACAGTTTGCCTATTGCCTCACTGGAACTCCCCTAGATTGTTGAAAGAAAAATAAGTTTACAGCTCAGTCATGGGAGAAAGATGACGGCTTTTTTGAAAGTGTGATTCAGAGCACATACGCTAGATTCGTGCTCTGAATCATGCTCTGTGTCAGTCTTCATTGAGCTCATCTGTCTTCATCGAGTACAGAGCCAAAGTCTGGCCCTCCCAGTTGAGGCAGCTCTGATGCATGAGGTTAATCAATAGGAATACCCCATTTACAGGCCTGTTTTCTGAACAAAATGTCTCCTTCTCAAAGAAGAGTCTCAAGAAGATCTGCAGCCTGGATTGGTTTTCCATATAGCTGATATGGCAAGCTTTTGTTTTGCCTAATGAAGACAGAAGTGCCAGTTTGACTCAAGCCCATGTTGCCTTCCTCAGATTCTGCAGCACTGAAGATCCAAGCCAGCTTGGTTCTGGTGTCTTTCCTGTTGAGAGTGAGTGACAAACCACATCTCTGCTAGCAAACTTGCTTTTCTTTCATTGTGCAGAATCCTGATAAGTTAACAAGGTTGGCAAAAAAACTTGTTTATCTGTCTCACTTTGTCCTGCTTCAGTCATATATGTGGGGTGAGCCTTGGGATCCCAGAGAGCACCTACATGAAACTCATTTAAGAGAGAAGGCCAGTGAAGGCCATGATGTTTAGGGTTCTTTTTTGAAGAACAGCATCACACAGTGATCAGTACAATTAGCAACTTTGTAAATCAAAAGATAATAAAATTAACTGTACCACTTTGTTTAAAAGGTTTAATTTAGAGATTGATGAGAATAAAATAATGTTTAAGCTTTGATTTCACTCTTTTCAAGGTGTTCCACAATTTCAGAAGAGGGGCTGCTTTTCACCCTCACTAATTGTTTTTTATTCTGTATCCTTTTGTCATAAATTGAGTAATTTCCCTCAAAAACAGTAAAATAAACACATAACTCATTATCTCCTAAGGTGTTAAAAAGCTGGAACCCCTCTCCAATTCTTTCTGCCTTCAGGGTGACATCTCTTTTACTGTGACTAACATACTCTTCAGTGAGGAAAAGTAGGTGACCTGTCTACTATATAGTATCTTTACGCTTGCAAGGCTAAGCAGACTTTTGGTATACTTACAGAGAAGAGGTGCTAGGCAGAAATTGGCTTTTTGGGGGGCTTCACATAATTGTGAAGTCATAGCAGGCTTGATATTGCTGAAGGGCGTATGGAATTCAAATGAACAAAATTCCACCACTGTTCTGCAGAAAGGATATGCGCCACATGCAAAGCCTCAAAAATAACTCTATTTACCTGTGACCCACTTAGTTACTTTTCAAGTCTCATGTTGAAGATAAGTGTTGAAAGACAATGTATATCTGAGCTATAGGAAAGCTTTTTCATCCAGAGGCTTAAGTAACTAGAGCTCTGATTCATTCAGTTAACCATAACAACAGCCTCATTCCGTGTTATGTTGTGTAGTTAAATCTCGGAGCTTAGGCACAAATTTCTAATATAGGCAGAAACAATCACCTCTTGGTTGTGGGGCTAGGGTAAGAGGGCATCCTTTCTTGACTGTGTTACAGCATCTGGCTCTTTGGGCAGCAGTCTGCACGTGTTGCTGAGAGATACGATCTGCATGTGGTCCTTGGCCACAGGCTGGCTTCCACTTAGAAAACCTGTTATCGATTATGAAGAATTGGGAGTCTGTGAATAAGAAAACAAGAGAAAGGTCTGTGTTGCTTTAGATCAGGTGTTCATCTAGTTCAGCGTTCTTGTCTCTCTTCATGGCGATGGTTGATGAAAGTGTACAAGTACCCTACACTTTCCAAATTCCACAAATCAATAGTTTGGGACTCCTTTAGCCAAAGTATGAATTACAGGCCATAACATCCTTATCAGTGGCTGTAAAACACAGCCCATTTAAATGAATGTGTCGTCTGTATGATGTGATCAGAGTGAGTTGAAATTCAGCACAGGCCCTGCCTAACAGAGAGATGGTTGTTTTAAGTTTCATAAACTTGGTTTCCTTTGCCGCACCTGAGCTTAATGTGCTCAAAAGGGGCAGCTTAGCTGTTTCACTACCAAAAAGGCAGGGCGATAATGAAGTACAGCTGATATATACAGGGAAAAGCAACACACTTCTTGCATGCACTATGAAGTATACAGTAAAAGCGGTAGTGTTGTACAGACTTTTTACTTGCTGGAAGGATAAAAAATAAGTTACTAATTGTTCTTTTACAAAGCATTGTTAATGTGCTATATATACTTTCCTTCTGTACATTTCATTATCCCCAAGGCATTGGTCAGGTTGGACAGTCTTTTCTCATATATTTGGTATACTCTCCTTTTCTTTCATCAGTTTCAGATAAATTAAAATTTTAGCAGTTTTTTGAACCTGAAGATTTTACTGTTGGTAACAAAAATTCAAGAAGTATTAAAGGCAAACTTTAAAGCATAGCAATCTCCAAACAGAGACGAGTTGTTAACACCTCAAAAAAAAAGAGACAAAATTATGGCCTAAGCCACGATGGAAATCTGTGTCTGTGAAGAATCCTTTTCAGTCACCTTGGCAATTCTACATTTCCAGTAGTTTAGTAGTGTGGCACATTAATGCCAAAGTAATTTAGCTCTTTTTTTACTTGTGAAAATAAGGATTTATTCCATGTAGTTAGTGAAAACTAAGCTAGCCAGCTACATTAGAGGAGCTGATGAAGTGTGGGCTGGATGAGCAGGCATTGAGGTGGATTGAAGACTGGGTGAACGGTCAGGCCCAGAAGGTGGTGGTCAGTGGAACAAACTCCAGTTGGAGACCAGTAATTAGTGGTGTACCCCAGGGGTCGATAGTGGGTCTGATCCTGTTCAACATCTTCATTAATGATCTGGATGCTGGGGCAGAGTGAGTGCACCCTCAGCAAGTTTGCAGATGACACAAAACCGGGAGGAGGGGCTGATACACCAGAGGGTTTCCCCACCATCCAGAGGAACCTTGACAGGCTGGAGAAATGAGCTGACAGGAACCTCATGATGTTCAACAAGGTGAAGTGCAAAGTCCTGCATCTGGGGAGGAACAACCCCAGGCACTAGTACATGCTGGGGGCCACCCCGCTGCAAAGCAGCTTTGAAGAAAAGGACCAAGGGGTCCTGGCAGACACCAAGTTGAACATGAGCCAGCAATGTGCACTGGTGGCAAAGAAGGCTAAGGGTGTCCTGGGCTGCATTAGGAGGAGTGTTGCCAGCAGGTTGAGGGAGGTGAGCCTTTCTCTCTACTCAGCACTGGTGAGGCCATGCCTGGAGTACTGTGTCCCGTACAATAGAGATATGGACATACTGGAGCAAGTACAGCAAAAGTGCATGAAGTTGATTAATGGGCTAGAGAATCTCTTGTATGAGAAAAGGCTGAGAGAGATGGGACTGTTCAGCCTGGAGAAGATAAGGCTTGGGGGGATCTCATCAATGTGGACAAATATCTGAAGGGAAAGTGCAAAGAGGATAGAGCCCGGCTCTTTTCGGTGTTGCCCAGTTACAGGACCAAAGGCAATGGAGGTTCCCTCTGAACATCAGGGAATACTTTCTTACTGTGAGGGTGATTGAGGACTGGCAGAGTTTGCCCAGAGAGTTTGTGGAGTCTCCCTCCTTGCAGATATTCAAAAGCTGTCTGGACATGGCCCTGGGCAACTGGCTGTAGGTGGCCCTGCTTGAGCAGGGGAGTTGGACCAGATGATTTCCCTTCCAACCTCAGCCATCTGTGAGCAGCACATATACAATTTCCACCAACGTTAAATCTACATCTTAACGCTGAGATAATCAAATCATCATAGAACTAAGAATTAATAAGCACAGTCAAATACATCCTTATACCACAAAGGATATACCTAGGCATCAAATTGCCTCTTAATGTTTACAATCTGATAGATGACAAATTCTTTTACTTCGTTTTCTCCCAGAATAGGCTTCTAAGGGTTCATATCTCTTTGTTAATCATTACTTTCAAGTTAGTTAAAAACTGAAGATAAGGATGTGAAATAATCGTATGTTATGTGATAGGAAAAGGCCTATATCTAGGCTAATATCCTGTGTGAAATCACACCTTTATTTTTCAAGTAAGATCAAGTTTCTTGTATAAGTGATAGCCTTTGAACTCTTACCAAATAGCTTACCTAATAGTCCTTCTGCATTTTAGTTTTGCTTTACATAGCGCGTAAGAACATAGCCATTTTCCTCTCAAACTTGTTAATGGTACTTTGCCCTGACAAAAGGTACCTCATAAGTGCCAACAGAGATCGGGAATTGCTAGTCATTTAGGAAATGACATCAGAGCAATTTTATGGCATGTTGTCCAGAGGCAGCAATGCCAGGAACAGTACCACACAGGACGATGATAACCTCCATCTCACAGATAGGCCAGTATGTAAATACCCACAGGTTGCAGGGTTGGGGACCAGTAGCCCTGGGAGTCAACTGTGGAAAGGATCCACTTCTTCAAAGACTGACTTGTCCTTGTTATTCTGTTTGAGAGAATATGTAAAGGCAAATGACATCATCCTAGTCTCTTCCTGGAAAAAAAAAGGAATGAAAAGCTAGTTAAACTATCCCAATACTTATATTGGGATACTTATGCCCCATGGGAACGTGAAACAACAAATTGAGTATTTATTTAAGCAATACTGCAGTTCCCCCTGCACATGTTCCAGGGTAGCATTTAAATCAGCAAGGGCAGCATTCCTTCCAGTGTGAAAGTGGTGAAGATCCTCTATATAAATAATTTACTCTATAAAGTACTTGCATTAACATATCACTGCTATACTAACCACACTCACTCATGTCAAACTACTTTGTGTGGTGGGGTAAAATTGTTGCCTTAAATATGGTAGCTTAGTTTTCAACTATTTTAAGTAGTCTTAACGGATTTTAGAATTTTGGCTGCCCTCGTAGTCTCCTTGAAGGTCACTCTGAGTAATGGCTGCAGTGAAAAATTTCTTCTCTGTGACCTGTGGGACAGTTTTAAGCAGTGAGGTCATGCAAGCACTCTTATTTAAATGCAAGCGAAGAGGCCAGGCACAGATTTATTTTTAAGTTTCAGGAAAATGGCTAGAGAAATAATTCCCGATTGGCAGAAAGGGAACTCCCATTCCTCAGCTAGGATTATTTTGTCTCTTAAAACTTAAATTTCCTTCCCTCTTATAGGAAAATGTAAGAAGATTAAAATAAGGAACCTATAATCTAATATTTAGCTTTATTCACTTTCATATATTCTTTTTGTACATGTCTTCCTGCAATACAAGCAGTGAATCTAGACTGCCTGAGCCTATGCATTTTCTCCCTACCTTCAAGCTGTGCTAATGGGCCCCGGAAGGTAGAAACACTCAGTCTTTTTGGTTGTTTCACATCAGTGTCAGTGTAGTTAAGCAATAGAATTAGTAAGCAGAGAAGAGCAGTTAGTCCATGCAAATAAAAAAGCTCAGGATCTCTACAGATGAAAAATGAAAGAGCCAGAGGAACTCTTTATGGACACAAATTTAAGGTAAGCACCTAGCACCTCTTGGGAGCCAGCGGGCTGTAGGGTCTGCCTTTATTACTGCCTTTGGAAATCTCCCCTTTGAGCAAAAGGAAAACGAGGGCAGGAACATATCTTTGAAAAAGGACCCGGGTGTAGGAAGACTGAAGAAACTAAGCACAAGGCTAAGGGTGGTATTTACAAAGCACGATAGCCATGTTTGGGAACTGATGGCGTTCACTGTTTGAGGAGCTCTGAAGGGCTAGGGTTGTGCCTCTCAACTCCAGCCAGATGGGTTCAGCTTTACGCTGCTCTGAGTCTGCCTGGCAGTGTCAGATGCTAAAACCAAGCGTGGCAGAGACCTGCCGGTTAATGGGCACCTTGCCTCTGGCAGGCTGAAGGGGACTCACCTGCACCTCCGTAAAAGTCTTCACAAAGGCCCCCTAAGGCAGGAGCACTCCTGACTGGCTTTGCAAGGGTATGCCCTCAGGGACAGAGAGGATCTTGGCAGAGGATGTGCTGTACTGTGAGAGACCTGCCATGCCTTCACACCTGGGAACCAAATGTGCTGTCTTCTGCAATTGCTTTTTGGATATGTTGTGAGGCATGGCTTCTCTTAGGCTGTACAAGGAAACTCAGCTCCCACAGTTCTCTCTGGTCATCATTACTTTGTCAAGTCATAAAAGCAGCAGGAGGTTTTGTCAGAATATTTTCCTGTCCTTTTCTTCTTTTCATTGTGTGGTTTACTGTCTTCGCCATCCTGCTGTCAGAAAGAGTACATCATTGGTCTGAGCTGCAGTTAGTAGTGGTATGCCTCAGCTGTAATCGTGGCTCGAGTTAGCGCATTTCATTTTGCATCAGTGCTAGCCGCAGGTGCGCCCACGGTCCATTATAACTCAGTTGATGGATATTAATTTGTTCGTTGGTAATGTGCTCAATTGCCAAAACTTGTTTGTTTTCAAAGGCAGCATAAAGAGAGTGCAGGAGGAAGAGCGGGCAAGGCAGAGAGTGCCTGTCAACCACTACCCGTTGTTGGCAATTGCAAGCTTGGATATGGAGAGACTGAACTCTGGAGACAGTGAAATGAAGGGGAGCTTTGGTGGGACTAAGCTGTGGTGTGCTTCTTGTAGCGGGGGAATGTTCAGAGACCTGTCAGGAAGACAACTGCTTTTGGAGTTGAATGGCAAAGTTTGTAGCTTAGAGACATCAGTCAATGAGTTTGGGCTGTGGAGAAAGAGCGTGGAGGGGAAGGTCACAGTCTGGAAGTGCCACCTCATCTATGAAGCAGTGGATGGTTACTTCCATCTTAAAGAAATGCAGTAGTGGGAGTTACTACCACGTGGATACTTGAAAATACTTAATTTTGTCATGTTATGCAAGCTTGTGACTCTGGGATTACAGACAAAATTTATTGTTTGATTTTTGGTTGCTGCACCTGGCTTTTGACCAAGTAAATTAAAAAGTGAACATTTCTATAGTTAAAGCAATGTTGTTTGATCCATGGGGTCTTATCACTGATACTGTTACGGAGGAGGAGGCAGAGAAGGTTCACTATGTCTATAGGCATAAAGCTTCCACAGCCTCTGAGCAGAAACATTTTGTCCTGTGCGAGCAGATTTACTTTGGAGAGGGTAAGCTGTAATTCTTGGAGGCCTGGCTAACATATTGTTTCTTTGGCTTGAAAAGCTCTGTACTGGGTACCTGAACTGCAGCAAGGAAAAAATGAACAGCTTTTGTAGCAGATTCAAGCTGACGGTGGAATGTGCATTTAATAGATTAAAAGGAGACACGCATTGTGTTTAAATTCAATGAACCAAGTACTCCAACTGTTTGTGTTTCATGCTATGTTTTGCCCATTATTTGCAAAGCATAGAGGAAAACATTGCAAGGTGAAGCAGGGGTTTGGAGAGGCTGTCTGCTGTTTTCTGAAAAGCCATTCAAGAGTGTAATGACAAGAGCTGGTTGTGGTTGCATATGACTGAGGAAGACTTCAAGAGGCTGAGCATTTGCTTAAAACATACAATATGCATAAAAACTTAGGATCAGGCCTGTGATATAAGTTGATTGTGACTTGAGCAACTGGCTAACGTTTAGCTTTAAACAAAAAAAATGTTTGAATATATTGGCTATTTCCTAATTTCCTAGCACATCTTCTTCAGCTCCAGTCTCTTATTATTTGATTCAGCAAATCCTACATGTCCACAGCTGGAGTGAGCTGCTGCAATTGCCATTTATGTGACGTGTACTTTGAGACTCAAGTCTAACAAGCGGGAAATTAATTTTTTTAAAAAACTAGCTTGGGCACATCTCTTAGCAATCTTCTCCCACTGTGCAATCAAGAAAATCTTTACTTTGAAAGTTTAGTCTTCTGTTTGCTGTGTTAAGTTCCTTGGTGTTCCCTTAGCCTGTTGCACTTGATTTCGTTTCTACTGTGGGTGTAGTATTTTTGGCAATCAGAGGCATTACATTTAATTTTCTACTGTTTTAAACTTTTTCTTTTTGTTGGAGCTCCAGCAAAGTTCTTTACCAGAAGTACATATTGTGAAGTACATTTTCCTGAGTTTTTCATGGGTAAATTGCTTCATCTGGGAAGAACAGGAAAAAAACGTGATGCATTCATTCTGCAAAAGATCTTCAAAATTATTTTTTTATTTATTGTGGAATATTCAGCTTTCTACCTAAAGTCAGAAAACTTTTTGACATATGCATTGATTTTTTTTGCCTAATTCTTTTGTCCTTTTAAGAGATACCAGAAGATAACTTAAGACAATTTCCCAGTATGTTGACTGTCAGTTTAGTTGTATCAGCCACATGAATATGGATTCATTCACACAATAACAAACACAAACAGATCCTCTTTACTGCTGGGTAGGCACAAAAGCACACTGAGGAACCACAGGGGGAAGGGCTGTGTGTTGTGTGGTGTTGCCTGCCCCATGCACTTCTTCACCTCTGGTGCATGACACCACTGAAGAAAAGTGAAATTTCAGTGCTATTAGCATGTGCTTCTTCAGTCTGGGAGAGCTGGGCTGGAGACCTCTTATCTCCATTTTTAATGCTTTTGCTGTGCCTTTATATTGACATTTTTCCCTGATGTGCAGATATCAAGTTCATCTTATTTTCTTCTATTTTTAAGAAGTGGATGGGATCCCATCAAACAGTCTTTCAGCTGCTCAGTTTCCCACATGGTCTTCTGTGAATGTGTCTGCACAGTGTTTAGAGCAGGAGTGCACTTGGAAGCAGGAATTCATGTAAATACCTAAACATACAGATTGTGTACAGTAGATCACACTGTTTACATCATGCTACACCTGTATAGCTCCTTCACAAATGTATGTGCACAAAAGATAGAAGACTACCAGTACGAATATTTGTTACAAAGAAAGAGCTCCTTTTAATGGTAATCTTTTCTTACTAGCATGAAAAAGGAAGAATTGTCCAAATTAATACTGATCTCCTCTTAATGTACTCTCTGCCAAGGTTGCAGTTAGATTATTATCAGCTTCAAGTGATTTTAAAATCAAATTTTCTTTGATGATAGAGGCATATTCTAAACTAAAATGTGTGCATATTTTGGTATCTTGTAATATTCCAGAAACACCTTTAGTGAACCGACAGATAAATAGATTACATAGTAATGAATTTCCCTTTCCGTTTACATGGGAAATCTTCTCCTTCTTTTTTCGGACCAGAACGCTAAGGATTTCATGCATTACAAGAAAAGAGAGAGATTGAGTCTGCAATTCTGAACTACAGATTCTGTGCTATTATAAGCAAAGAGTATGCTTCCAGGTTTAACATAATAACATCATCTCCTCCTCCCCTTCCTTCAAGTTGGTAACCTATCGACTGGAAATCAGCATTATATTCCTTGTGCTGCCACTGATGCCTGATGTAATGCTGAGCAAGTCACTCCCTTTCTTAATTTACCCCGTTGGATGTAGGTGATGATACCTTCTTTTTACAAGGCACTTTGAATTCTGAATATGGAACACAAAATGCAATTTTAAATACAGTTTTATTTGTTTTAAGACGGTTTGGAATAATACCATGTAGATAAACCCAAGGGTATACAGAATGAAAAAGAAATGGAATTGCAGAAGTTTGGGGCATGTAATTGCATTCCCACATAAGGGGAGAACTGTGGTTCACCCAGGTAATTATTCCACAAAGTGCTGGGATGATGCATGCAGCATTCATAATATTGAAACTTCTGCTTTCTCAGAGTAACCCAGGCATGCATTAAAACAGCAATGTAATACTTTATTGTTTGGGTTGGGTTTTTTTAACACATCTGCATTAGTACAACTTCTTTCCCAATTCAGCAGGACTAGTGTTGTGCCATTTAAAGATTACATTGAATTCCACAATTTGTGTTTTTGTTTGTCTGCACTGCTTTAGAGACAATATATCCCAGCAAAGATTGGGTTTTACAGTGTGAATTATCTGAAAAGCCAAGACTTCAGGAATATGTTCTTTCAGTGGTTGTGTCTTTCTTGCAGTTGTTTTTTGCCACCTATGACTTGAAGGATAATAAGGAAATCATCTTACTGTCTATGGATTATTTGGACATGTGAGGGTTAATGGGATTGAAACAAGTGGTTTTTTTCATCTGGTTGTTGCTCATAATCCTGAAAGAAGCCATGTCAGATGTCTTTCCTCCACTTTACCATGTATTTGATATATTAGAAATCCATGTTCAATATTTCATTAGCTGCCTTTTTAATTTTTGGCTAAATTTGCTAATGGTATTTTTTTTCTGTTTTTAAGAACTGTTTCTGAAGTAACTGGGAGAATTTTATACTTCTTAGTCTTCTTTACAGACATCACAAATGCTTCTTTCTAACCTAAAATATCTTATAGTGTTCAAAAGCTTTTCTGAATATCTTTGTCTTCTTTCTCTCTCCTCATATTGCAATAAATCCCAATTTATAGTCCTTTTGGCAGCTACAGTTGTAAAAACTTATCAGTAAGAACATAAAATTTGAGGCGGATTGTCTAAATTGGTGTAATTTGAAAAAGGCCTAAAACTACACCAAGTTTAAATATAACATGAATTAGTAACGTGTCTCCAGATTGGCACTGGGTTATTGAAAATCTCTGGGGTCTAGTATTGATGTTTCAAAATTAAAATTGATACTTCTTTATATGTATATGTGCATTTCCTTATTTGTGCATTCATAGGCTAAACTTTGTTCATTTAATGTAAAAACTTCCCTGGTTACTTGTGCATCTGTTTCAGCTGTTACCTTTTATATGAAAGTAGCTCTGTATTCCTACCATATATTCTTGCGTGTCATATATGTATTTTTATTAATTTGCTATGCTGTCATTCCTATCATGTTGGTAGTTTCGTGAAACCAAAAAGCATATAAATATTAACAAAAGAATGAGTGGTAAAGAGTGCAAATTACACAGAAAGTAATGTCTAAAACATAGAAGCCTTCAGTGCTGTATATTTTACACTTAAACTCAGTGACAACAGGAAAGCCGCTCCCTACTCCCCCAGTCTAATTACCATGGGCTTTATAGCTCTTACAGCACCTGGTTTCTTCTCTCCTTTCAAAGTTAGGGTTTCTGAAGTAAATCCATAAATCCAGCAAGTATTAACTCAAAAGCTTTGAACATTGCTTTGTTCCTGTGCAACATCAGATTTGCAGTTGTTGCAGTGAATAGAAGGCATGTAAGGTAGAACAGAGAATGGATGGTGCATCTGCTCTCATACCTTTTATGCCATTTAAACTGCTTCTGCAGATGTATGAGGACTGTTTTCTCCTTCTTCTCCCACACTAATTGTAGAGTCTCATTTTTCAAATTGGGACCAAAACATGATTTTGTAACAGACAGGGGTTTGGGAAAGAAAAAAACAAACAATAAAAAACCAACCTAGTCTTCACAGAAAGAATCTGAATGGTGGTGCATTAAATTATAAAAGGGGGGGAAAAAAAAAACAAACAAAAAAACCCCAAAGCAGTGTTATATGTTTTAAAATTCAAACGCACTGTTGCAAAATTAAAAGTTTACTGATGAAGCAATAAGGTTATTTTCCCTCTTTCATCTTTGTTAATCAAGACCTTTGTTCATTTAAAATCAGTAATATCACTGCAACAATGTTATGCTGTGAGACAATATTTTGACTTATTCAGAAATAAAGTGGGGCATGCAGTATTTATAGAGACAAGTTACGAACTCTTAAAAACAAGATTTTATAATGGAAGTGTTGACACAAGCTTAATTCTGCTGGCATAATAAATTCCATTATAGTATTCATTATAGGAATTTCCAGTCCTTTTATAGACTATGGAGTCTCTGGAAAGCAAATGAAGTAAAGAATAACTAGGCTATCACAAAAACTCCTTAGAGTAATTACTTCTTAAAAGTGGCATATGTTTTGAGAGTGTTACTTTTGTTTCCAGACTTCTCCTTTTCTCAGGAGACATTCTTTTTTTCCCTCCTTCCCTGTTCTGCTTTGAATTCATTGTCAAAGAGACATATATAAAGAAATTTTCTAGGTGATTTCACTAAGTCACAAGAAAAGTAGAAATTTCAAGAATATTCAAGTGGTCTGCTAAGTTAATATGGTACCAGTCATATATTTTTTATCCATTATTTGACTGATGAGGCTCACATTTGGACTAGGAAACTGATGAAAGGTAAATTCCAAAGACTGAAGTGAACCAGACCACTTTCAGAAGTTGTATAAGGCCATATCACAAAAGGATTCAGCATCAGGTGCCCAGTGTTAGTTACTTGATGTTATCTATCCGTTTTGTGATGGGGCATGGTGGAAAAAGGCCAGTTAGGTCTGATTTAGCACCTAACTGACCATGTGGTGTCAGGACAGTCACTGGTTTGGGTCTCAAAACAGTGTAACTACATTAATGTGACACTACATCTGACCTTATATGGCCAGAGGTAGGGCTTATTAACTAGGAACAGGGTCATGCTGATATGGCTATATTATTTTTGGCTAAAGGCAGGTCATTCAACCAAATCATAAGAGCCTAAATCCCACATCTTCTGAAACATGAATGGTTTCAGCTTCCTTATCTACCTGCTTCTCTGATGCTGCCCTAAATCCCCAGGCAAATGGCAAAAGCAGGGGGAAGTGGCGCTCTGCTATTTCAGCTGAATCTATATTGCCATTCAATTAAAGAAAAAACCTCATGGGCTACAGGGCAAAACTAAACACAAGAGCAATGCTGGTAACATTTAGCTAGGAAGATGGGAGTCCTGGATTTGGATCTTTGCCGTAAGCCTTTTGTGAAACCACTCTCGCCTTAAAGCAGGCTGTGCACCTCACAGCCCTGCTAGGCTGAGCCTCATGAAGAGCAGAGGAGCCAGAGCCCCTGTTTGTGACTCTGGTGTGCCCTGTGTGAGAGGGACACCTGAGGGTCTCCCACTCTGCGTGTCCCATGGACTCCTGTGTAGGCTAAGCCTAGGGTCTTTGTACCCAGTGGGGATGCTGGAAAATTCAGGTTCTCCAGGCTCTCCCTCGCCCAAGTAGGAGGCAAGATTCTTTTGTGTGGATTGTTCTATTGTAATTAGGTACTGAAATTCTGCCTAGCCCATGCATTTGGGAACCCAAACGCTTTTGTACACCTGAGTCTTCAGTATGTCAAAGTCTAAGGACATGCCTGAGTCAGCAGGGGTAGAAAGTTTTGATCCCATCAAGCCACTTTAAACCTGGAAATGAAAGTGCTAGGGAAAGCTGTGAGAAGACACTGTAGCTGATGGGAGATGTAGTTTGAGCGTATTTGCATAGTACTACGTGAAAGGTAATGAATGCCATCTCTCAAGTGGCTGGCTCGGAAACAAGATGGTGTGGCCTTGCTTATATTGCATCCAAGCCTCAGCTAGTAAATCTGTGTGGTGCTGTACAGATTTGTTGTGTAAGTCTCTGGAAACTTTGAAATCTTAGACATGTCCTGAAGTCTATTAACTTTAAGTCAAATTCAGGATGGGACTTCGGTATAACTTGATTTGTTTGAAGTTGTCTTTGTTTTGGAAAAGAAAATCAATTTGATATAATACTATTGTTAGGTTTTTTTGGAAAAAGGTACAAAAGCCTTCTCTGAATGGTACCTTTTCACCTGTCTCACAAATGTGTGAGACCCAAACCATGTTTCTAATATTTTATTATTTTCTGATTCCAATAGGTGCAATCTGTGAGCCCTCTTTCTTGTGTAAATCATGTGTACCACTTTCTTGAAGGAGCTATATGCATTTTCACCCACAAAGAATTCCACTATGTGTAAAAGCAACTCCCACATATTAGCCCTGTGTACACCTTTAACTGGTCGTGTTTCAAATCAGTCGCGTGCTAGAAGTAACTCTTTCTTACCTTGTCTGAAAGCAGTTGCAGAAAATCATAGAAGACATTCCTTAACATGCCTTTTATTTGTCATTACAGGAAAAAGGCTGAACTGAATAATTTGATTCTCCCATATTTTTCTGTAGGTTCTTTTCAGTTGCCAGACCTGAACGGACTAGAGGAGAATTTATATTGTAAGGAATAGAAAGCCTGAATCCTCAAAGAAAATGTGAAAAAAACCTCAGGAATCTCACAAATGCTAACAGGAAGATCAAGGTGGACACGTTTTATTGTTCTTGTATGGGTATATATTTATATATGACATTTATGTTAAGAAACTGTGCATTTAAGATGCATACTTCACAAAAACTCTAGCTCTAACTCTTCTTCTGTAAGTATTGGTTGTCCTTCAAGTAATTCAAGTATCCACCTGGAACAGGTGGATCAGGTGGACAAGGCAAGATATTAGGACAGAGGATGCTCTTTAATGGACCTAAAAGTATGTTGTGGCTATGGTGACAACCCTATCAGAAGACAAGGGGAAGGTACTGATGCTAAACACAACATTGGGTGGCAGTGCAGCAAGCTGTTGTCCTAAGGAAGTCCATGACAAGCTTCTCTCTTCAGTGGGAATTCTGCTTTTTATGGCTGTTAAACAAGTGGGAGGGTTAAGTTTGTACAAAGTGGGGAGATGGGTGAAGTGTCCTTTCCTGCTGCTTTTAATTCCCAGAGTTCTGTTCAGCAGTTATTCCAAGAAATGACTCAGGGAGTACTGGGCTATAAATAATGTTCTTTTACACTTAGGGTATGACAAGAGGGAAGAGAGACTAGATGTTTAGATGATTGGCCTGATGCTGGAGCTATTCAAGCCTTCATTTCCAAGCTGTGAGAGTTGGCTGAGTTTAATTAGGGACAGACAGCTGACATTTTGTGAGTTGTACATGCAGGCCATCTTTAGCTCACTGAATAGCATTCTTATTTGTTCTATTTGGCAAATACAGTATTCCTTTCACCATTCCGTAATACACATCCCTTGCCCATTTACGTGTGCAGACATGTTAACTGAACAATGAAAGTACGCTGTAAGTAATATGCATGACTTGATTGCACTGTAAAGAAATAATAACCAGCAGAACATTCAGCAAGTATATTTCCATGGACATTTCTGCATGTTCCTTTTTTTATCAACTGCTAATATTATAGTCCTGAAATTTCAGGGAACAGAACTTAAATATGTGGATTCTTGGTTTAGCATGTGCTAAAGCTTGAAGGTCTCACAGTATTTTCAATCAATGTATTCAGTTTATTAATAAATACAAGGACATTATAACAGTACCCTTCAAGCTACTAAAGACCAGGCCTCTTCAGAGACTGAGTTGTTGATGTACTGTGTCATTGTTGTGTCTGAGTGTTACAGTGTTCAGATTTCTTAAGACTGAGTGCTCATCTGACTATATTTTAGGAAATTTATAGGTAATCAAACTAAAAGGATAAAATCTAGAAATGCAAACTATTTCAGGTGAAGAAAGGTCTCAGTGGAAAGTTCAGGAAAGAAACAGTAGCTCTTAAGAAATGTATCTTCTTTGACTAGGTGCTATAACCTTGGTATGCACTGTGGTGCACATTTCAGTGAACCACTTAAAGGGAAAAATAACACAGGAAGCTAACTGAATAATGCATATGTCAGATTTTCTTTCTGTTTACTTGTTTGCCTTTTTTGAAGAGAAAATCATGAGTTTAGGGGGATAGGGAAGATTGATTGATACTTTAAGGCAACTGAGAGAAAGCTTAAATGACGGTGAAATATAGGACAAATTTTATGCATGTATATTACATATTAATAATCAATATGATCAGTGAACACTTAGGAATTTTTAAGAGACATTCACTAAGTTAATAGCTGAATAGATTATTTAGGTAACTACGCATGTGAATGTGGTTTGCCGAAATTTTTATCACTCATAATTTTATGTCCAAAGAAGTGAAATTACTTTTGTAAGGAATCAGAATAGGCCAGTACTGAAAATCTTGCACATAATTTGTGTTATAATTGTGATAATGAAATAAAGGGTTTAGTATTAATATTTTATTTATTTACATTTAACATTCATTTACCTATTAATATATCTAATATGTTTATCTCTATTTAAAATGGAAAAGTTACTCAGAAATAAGATATGGGACAAGTCAAGAGAAATGGAGGAAATAATTTTTTTTTCTAAAATGAGTCAATACTCATTCAATTATGTTGTGAAGAGATTGGAATTAGAATTTGATAAGAATTTATGATGGATTTTTTCCTTTCTTCTTGCACTTATTTTTATCATTCCTTAGGAGAAATACATTTAGAGAAGAGAAAAACCTAATTATAAGAGCTTCTAACTTCAGGAGTGAAAAATGTTTTAACCATTTTGAGTTACGATTAGATTCTGCTGCACCTACATGATACATTAGTGCCATGCCAGTGCCTTTTTCCTATCAAAGTGATTATACCAGAGACAACTGATTTCTTCTGACTGCAGTATTTCAATATGCAACCCAGACATTGAAAATCCCGCCTACACCAAAGACTTAATAGAATATCTGACTCATTCATAATCACGAACAGCAGGCATTAGATGCGAATACTTCCCCCACAGCTCTATTTACAGATTTACATGGGTTTAAGGTAATTGGATGGAAAGCACAGGTTCTGTACTGCAGTTTCTTGAATTTCTGTTCTTGAGAACATCAATACGTGATATAAGTAATTAGTGCCACATAGCAATTATCATGTTTGTGCCTGTGTGCCATTTCATGCCCAACAATAGCACTAAATTAAGACTGAATGTTTGATTGTAGAAGTAAGTTATTCACAACCATTTAAGATGTGATGTGTCATTGGGTGAGTCATAAAATCCTTGTGTTTTACATCTATTTTCTACATTGAAATTTATTAGAATTTTTTGTGTCAGGGTGGTAGCGGTATTGTTATTTTGTAAGTCACTGAAATGAAGTTTATCTGTGACTGTTTGTTGAGTTTTTTATTGTAGCTCATCCCTGTAATACCTGAGCATCTTGCACACAAAATTATAGGAAAATCTTACGTGGACCTTAAAATAATTCAAATACTTTTGACAGTTCCAGAACTCTACTTGTTATTGTTTGCTTTGTTTTCATAGGGCAGGGAGATAGGGTTGTTACATGATGGTAATAAATATAGTACTTGAATCATGAGTGTCAGTGATGCTGGCAAGGCTTTTTCTAAGAAGGCTGTGCAATGTTTTCTAAAGATGGTCAGGTCTAGATCTGCCTCCTATCCTCTGACAGAGGCTTTGCTTTGTCCCCTGCACACAAGAGTATTGATAATGGTGCTAACAACAATGAATCCACCTTGATTTGTTGTACAGTCTCCCTAAGGATCACAGTTCTAGTGCTTTACTAATATATTTATTGGTTTTCTTCAAAGATTCTGTAGCTGCTTACCCTGAGGTAAAGGAGATTCAAAGTAGCCACTGACACCAAACTTCCCAGGTCAGTTTTAAGTTCCTCGTAAGGATTATGTATGGGTTTTGGTGAACCTCTTTATATTGCAGAATTTTTACAGCTCTGTTAGCTCTATAAAGCCACTATTAATGGAAGAATATACTTTCAAGGCTGTCTACTCTGTGTCCTGATATTTCAGTTTGCGTGCCAAGTGATTGACACTACAACAGTAGCTGCCAAATACCCATCTTTTGTACCAAGTGTTGTCTTTGTCTGTGTTTGTTAGTTACTAGCAAATTGTGAAGGGATGAAAAAAAAATCTCTCATATGAGGTCATTCATACCAAAATTCATGGTAACTTCCCCTGCCACTTTGCTTCCATGTTTTTGCTACCTATGTGCCCTTTCCTGCCCACAGTTCTCACTGTAGCATTGTAAAAGCTGCTCGGTGTGCCAGGACTGCTACCCATCTGTTAGTAGCAGCTGGGTAGTATGGCATTTGATCACTAGTCCTTTCCCCAGTGAATTTCTCCTGATGCTCAGTTCTGATCTGAGTTTCTTAAAGAACTTCACTGTCAGTAGCTCATCGTCACTGGCACGTTTCACCTATGTGCCAAGAGCTTTCTTCTGCAAAGGCTTTCAGATGGGATCAGTTTAATGTACATGAGTAGTCCTATTATAGTCAATGAGATCTCTTATGTACATGAAGTGCCTTGTATAAGCTTTTGAAGAAGGTTACTTAAAAAATTATCTGAATATACATGTTTTTATACATGGCATTTGTCTTTTGAAGGACTGCTGCTGTGAGGGAGCTCATCTGGCTCATGTGGCTTACTGGAAGGTACCCAGACCTCTGTGTTATCTGTCTGCTCTTTCACACAGATCTTTGTCTTGTCCACCCATGCAGATAAGTGAGGTGTGCCTCCTCGCTGTTCAGATATTTCAGTGAGCTCTGCGAGGTGGATAAGCATTGTTAAGAACTATCCTCAGGTCACACATTGTATGGACCTCCATGCCCACAGGTTTAGGGGATTTATAGGCAATTGCACCTATCCACCCTGTGTTAAAAAACTAGCATTCTGCTAACATACGTGATCAGTAGCACTGTCCTACCTCATTCCTGGTGTCCCCAAAGAGTTTTCAGAAGGAAAAATATGAGTATCTTCTGTCACATTATTTCTTGGGAACCAGTGGGTTTTCTTTCAGATTCAGAAATCTTTTCCAATTCTTTCCCCTACAGAAGTTTCATAACCCTTAACTTATTCAAAGATAGTTTGGCCCTTCTTCCAGTCAAATCCTCAATTGTTCCTTTTGTTTTGGAAAAAAAATGTTAATGTCACCTAGGCACGGACAAATATAATTGTCTGCTCAAATAGTAAGCAGAATGGACTGGATAAACTTGTCCAATTTACCATTTCTGGAGTAGACTATTCTTTCCAGACCAGACATAACAGCAAACAAATCACTTTGTGATGAAAATGTGGCCAAGCATTGGTGACCTCTAGTTCTGTCTTTGGGTCAGTAAGGTATTCAAGGATGCCCCTGTGGTTTGGTTGGTCTCACTATTGCAGATTGTGCTGTTAATGCATCTATAAAAACATCTATTAATAGTAATGATGAAGAGCAAGAGTATAACTGTCCTCCAGTGCTTTCAAATATTTATCATACTCTTACAAATCTGCTGAAACACATTCCCAGAAGCCTTTAATTTTAACACATTATTGGCAGAAATCCATTTGTTGCCTCCTTTTGCTGTCTTTAACATCATTCCTTTAGTGCTTTTATGCATATGGTCATTATGTATAGCTAATAAGTGTCCACAAATATTTTCAGGCCTAAACTAAGACGGCTCACTGCTAAAAAAAATAAAAGGTAAAGGTAACAAATCAGGATAAGTAAGGAGGAAAGAAAGAGAGAACCAACACTAAGCCAATGTTACAGGCAGAGAAACTGAAGCTGCTGTCTCACGCAGTGTAACTAAGTCTCACTTAGGGCTGTTGCCATTCATGTTTGTCTTTGCTAGCAAACCAGCAATCCTCTCTTCACACTAGCTTTAATGTTTGTCCAGCCTTGCTTTGGGCAGTTTCAGTGCCTCAAAGCTATAGAAAACTAACCTGAAAAGCAGGGAGGGGAGAACAAAACCCTTTCATATAGCTTTTCATACTGAAATGGCTCAGCCAGGGTCAGAGCTGAGACAGGGAGGATGGCAGAACTGAGGCAGCCAGCAGGCAGAACAGCTTTAGGAACTACTGCCTCAGGCAGAAAGCAGATTAGATAGCTTGTCCCTTATCAAGTCTGCAACAGAGCCAAGAATGAATCAAAATCTGAGTCCAAGCTCAGTGCCTAACACATAGAAATAACTCTCCTCTTGATTTTTCCATTTAGTGTTCTTTTTCACTAACTGGTTTGACATTTGAATATATCAATGTGCCCAAGAAAAGTATCTTATTTCTTTCTGTCTCTTGTTTTTATTTGTAAACAACTTTGCATGCTTTTGTTTTTATTTGTGTATGTATATTTTGCAAACTTAGATTACAAAATAAGACAGGAATATAAGTGTTTAGATGAAGAATGCAGTGTGTCAGTTTTCAGGAACACAATAGACAGCTTGGCTTTAAAGATATTTTTGTAATGTTAGAAAAATACAGTAAAAATACATAATTAAAATGGTATAAAACCTGGATGTGTTTCAGTTTAAAAGGGCTATTTTTTGGATAGGGAAACTTATGTTCAAATACACATATATTTTTGTGTGGCCAAAAGTGTAGCAGCACCACATAAATGGTTATACATCAAAGGAAACATACTATATAATATATTTGTGCAAAAAGAAAATACTATCACTAAAAAGCTGATAATAAATGGTTGTCTGGAGTGTTTAAAAAATGGCGAAGTCTAGACTTCAAAAATATGTTAATTGAAACAGATTTTTTTTTTTTAAATACAGACAAACGTGTAAGAAATAGAGTTGGCATTTACTTGCAAAACAATGCTAAAAAGTATTCCAAGTTAAGTGATTTAGAAGAAATGGCCCTGGATTATGTGGCTATCAGGGTAATAAAAGGAGAATACTAATTAGCATGCCAAATCTTTAATACCGTACCAATCCAATTCTCTCCTTTGGTAATTCTTTACTGTAGCCATAGTAACAAAAGAAGGAAACTTAAGTCACCCAGGCATTTGCAGTTCCTTTTATTTTTCTTAAATAAGTCTCAATTTCTCTATCTAAGAACCTCTGTCTTCTACTTGTAGCACTTGTAATTATACTTTCCTACATTTAAATATAACAGAATATCCTTAGGCATTAATTCATTCTTACATAGCCCATCTAGATTTCATTTTAAAAGGCTTGCTTTTACTTTCATTATTTTATGAAGAGGCCTTCAAAATAAGCTGCAGCATTCAGAATTTAAATATATATGCATAATGAAAGTACTCACCTAGAATAGAATAGTTATTTTGAGGGATGTACTTTTAGAAATAGTTTAAAAGATTTTCATGCTAAAGCAAAAGAAAGTTAAAGAAGGTAGTGATTAGAAATCTCCAGGAAAGGTCTTAAAACATATGATGAATCATAGACTAATTCAGGGTGGAAATGGCCCCAGGACATCTCCAGTCCAACCTGCTGCTCAAAGCAGAGTCAGTCCTGAGGTCAGCCCAGGCTGCTCAGGGCTTGATCCAGTTGGGTCTTGAAAGCCTCCAAGGCTGGAGACTGCACAGCCTCTTTGGGCAGCCTGTTCCACTGCTTGACTGCCACCGTAGTAAAAGAGTATTTTCCTATTTCCAGTGGGACCTCCCCTGTTTCAGTTTATGTCTGTTGTCTCTCACCCTCCTGCCATGGACTGTGGTAGCTGTGTTTTCTTGCTAAAATTTCCATAGGCAGTGGGGGACTGCTGTTGGGTCCCCCTGAAGCCATCCCTTCTCCCAGCTGAACGAGCCTCAGCCTCTCCTCACAGGAGACCTGCACAGCTGCTCCAGCTCCCAACCATCTTGGCAGCCCTCCACTGAACTTGCTCCAGTTTATCAATGTCTTCCTTTCCTGTTCAAGAGGCCCAAAACTGGACACCATATCCTAGATATGGTCTAACAGTGCTAAGTAAAGGAATAGACAGCTCACTTGCCACCATGTATGTTTCTCATGATACAGCCCCAAACACTGCTACCCTTCATTACTGCCAGAGCATGTTCATCTTTAGCTTATGGTCCACTAGGGTCTTCCATACAGAGGTGGTCCACAGCCAGCCAGTCCGCAGCCTGGACCAATGCAAGAGTTTCATCCATTCAAGATGCACAACTTTGCATTTGTCCTTGTTTTGTTTCTTACAGTTCCTGTCAGCCCACCCCTCCAGCCTGCCTAGGTGCTTCTGGATGATGGCCATGCCTTCAAGCAGATTGGCTGCATGCACCAATTAGGTGTCATCTGAAAGTTCAATAAAGGTGAACTCTGACTTCTCCTCTAGGTCACTGAAAAAGATATTAGACAAGGGAGGTCCTAGGGTAAACCCCTGAAAAATTCATAACTGGCCTCCAGGTAGAGCATGCACCATTAACCACCCACCCTTTGGGCCTCAGGGCCCAGACAGGTTTTCACCCATCTAATAGACCACCCATCCAGACCCACCACCCATAATGCTCCAACTCGGATACCAGGATGCTGTGGGAAAGGAAAGAGTACTTCTAGATACCTTTTTGACCAGAATCCATATTTCTGTACTACAGAAAAAGCTCTTTACTAAATGATACTGCAATATTTTAAGGTCACAGATCTATAAATATTTACTCTGACAAAAGTCTATTCAGTTTTTTGCACATTGTATATAATGCAGTTTGTTGATTTCTATACAGTAAATAGCATAGTGTTTCTTCTCTTTATATCTTGTATAGCAACAAGAGTGAGAAATAGCAGAACTGTACTCAAAGAACATGTCATTATCATAGTTTAAAACCACCATAACAAATGCATCAACTTGTCATTGGTCATAGCTGTTTTGAGAATGATTTCTATTAAAATCTATCATAGTCTGTCAAACTGTATAGGTGTGTAGAACAGAAGAGGTTAGGGAATGGGAGTTTTGGGTTGGGAGATAACCTGAGCAGTTTTTTAGGTGAGAGCCCTAGAGTATTTGATACAAGAGGCAGGATGGATTTTCCAAGTTATAAAGAGACATCTCTCCTCCTTGCCTTCTTGATGGGTGGCATCCCTAACTGATTTGATGTCAAGGATGCACAGAAGTGTGTTCCTATCAGATTTCAGGCATCATCTCCATCCTTAGACGATTTTCTTCACCGCCACAGTTAAAGGCACTTGCAGTTGTGACCTGGAGCCAGACTCCTGGAGCAGTGAGTGGCCCAAGAGCCAACTTCCTCGGTGCAGACAAATAGATTTGGGCCACTGGAGGCTGTCATATGTTCATACAGAGCCCCTTGTGTAATGTGCTTGTTTCAGAGCAGGTGACTGGAAACTTGGAAAATATCCTCTCTTTCCCACCTTCCTTCTCAGAAAAGAGCTGATACCTGCATAGCAGAGTCATGAAGGTTCAGCAGCATCCCAAACACAGCTGAGAAGCACTAGAAGTGCTGCTGCCTAGTCATCAGAGGTCCAAGCTCAGCAGTCTCAGATTTCAATCACCCCAAATATTTGGCTGCAGCAAGCCACAGTGAAATCCCCAGGGGAGGGATTTCTGAACATTGGCCATGCTTTCTTTAATTTGTCTCTTATTGTCCTTTTTTTCAGGAGTATTTTCTACATTTGCACCACTGTTTCCCTCTTAAAGCTTTTCTTTCTTTTCACATGATATATGGTGCTACCTGAAATGGCTTTTCTTTTCTAACCAAACACTTCAGTTGGGGGAGCATAGTGTATTGAACCTGGCACAGATTATGTCAATATGACGGAATGCAAAATTACATGAGAAATATAGGTATATCAATTTAAAAAATCCTCAGTTTGAGGTAAAATTTTCTCTAGATGAAAAGCTCTAACCAAAATGTCTCACTGGCAGCTTAAGAATTGTATCAAAAGAAAAATCTCATTATACCATTTACATACCACACAAATATTTATGTGTGTGTTTGTTTCTTTTTTAATGTAGAGAATCACTTCATTATTCTCCCTTAACAGCACTACCAATTTTATATTTTACTTTCTTAAAAAGCTTTCCAAATGTTGGGACTGACCGTTTTCACAGTGGATTCCACATAAATACTTTCACTGTGCCTTCTGTAGTGTTTCAGGACCTTTCCTGTAAATTGTTAGACAGAGTCTGTTTAGACTGTGGACTGTCTCTTCATTGCAGAAACATGTGTTTCTCCTTTTCTATTCTTTGCTCACTTTTGACAGGTTGTTGTCTTCTGCACCACCATCTTTTGCAGTGTGATTGTGTAATTCTTTCCTGAGTCATTTGAAGTCATGTGAAGTTTTTCTCCCTGAAAGTTTTAATATCTTTTACCAGGATTTTCCAACATGTAAATAATCTGAAGTAAAGAGAGGACAAATCTGAAAGAGCAAAGGAACCTAATACTTGCTTTAAGGTTCTGTGTCCCAGTCTGCAGCCTTTCTTTATAACTCCCCTAAGTGGCTGCGTAACTTTGGAGCCACCTGAATTCTTTAGCTGTTGTGCATTTTTCTGAACCCTCAGCATGTTGCCACACTGGTATGGCTGTCCAGCTGATATCAAATGGAGCAGACTTAGGTGGAGTTGGGCTGGAGGGAGAGCAGACTGAACCTGTAGCTGTCTTTAGCCACCCATACATGTAAAAACCCCAGTATTTCCTGAAGGCTTTAAATTATTTTTTCCTGGGCATCCCAGAACTAGCTTAGTGTGGAGTGGCCCAGCCGTAATTTACATTTAAGCCTAATTTGGATTCACAAGCAAGGCATTCCTCAGTCTGTTTCACCTGAGGGTCTCTATCCAGCTGGCATGCTCTTAGCATGACTAATGGTGCAGGCTGTGCGTGAAGCACAGCAGCAGAAGGAGGCGATGGGAGTCCTCATTCATTCCTCCAACGGGAGTATGAGTAGGCAATGTGGGCAGCCTGGGCTCAATCTCTGCCTGGAAGAAGGGGTTTATGCC
This sequence comes from Buteo buteo, assembly GCF_964188355.1. NCBI lineage: Eukaryota > Metazoa > Chordata > Aves > Accipitriformes > Accipitridae > Buteo > Buteo buteo. The sequence goes on from NC_134171.1 coordinate 47,733,539, forward strand.
CACCTTTCACCTCAGTCTTCCACTTAAAAGCTATTCTAATATGGCTTTCCTCTGTGAAACAGCTCTGCATTTTAAACGAATATGTACTTATTTCCATAAGTAAATGGGAGGAGGTGGGGAGGAGCGTGCACAGAATTTGTGCCAGGATAGTCATGTTATTTTGGTGTCCCTGGGGCAGTTAGAGCTCTTACCTAGTAAAAGAAGAGAGATGACTTCTAGGCCTTGCTAGTGGTTATTTAAAAGCTTTACCTGATGACTGATTAACAAAAAATTCATGAACGTTAGCCTCCTGGCTGTTGTAAATCTCTGCTGGATGCCTAATGCCACTCACAGGTGGAAGAGGAAAAGGGATGTACCTCCTTGGTAGGAAGTGTACTTGCCTCTCTTTCTCCCAACCACCCTCCCTCTAACAGATCTTTTATGTCTTTTTCTGGATTTAGACCCCAAATTTAGGCTTCAGTCCTTGCATTCCCAAACTATGCTGATACTAAAGAGCATAAAATGAGATTTGCCCTAAGGCACAGAACCCAGCATATGCATTTAAAAAGCTTTGTGTGCACACAACTGGCTATTACAGTGGTATTTGAAAATGAGCAAAAATGGATGTCATTATGCACATTTGACAGCAGTGTGTACAGAGCATGCAAAGAACAGGTCTTGTGGCTTGCGTGTCTCATTCAAAATGCAAAGCAGTGAATAGGAAAGGCTAAATCAAGATAATTTGGACACTTCAGAGTGTTTGCATGCCGTTTCGTAGAATCGCTTTTCTTAAGAGTTTTTAATGTAAGTGTTCTTGAAAGGCAAAAGGCACTTAAATTACTGATATGTGTATAAATGTGAATCTTTGCTTAACAGAATGTGTGTGCTGTTTGTTTTTTTAAAATGTTTAATAAATGTTTTTACTAAAGGTGTACACTCAGTACATGGAAGATAAAAGAAGTGCCTAATCTTTTTAACTTTTCCAACACAAAACTTCAACAAGTAAGATATTACTGCAAAGCAACTACCTCAGAATAAAATTGCAAAAATTAGAGTAGCATTAATCTAGCTCTCTGAATAAGGGCTAGCTCAAGTTATTGTTTACACTGTTCAGAACATTATCTAATCTTTATAACATTGATTTCAGGTATAGTTGGGATGGGTGTGTGGTGGTTGATAGGCTACATAGCATGGTGGCAAGCTAAGGGCAGATTTTTATGCTGTTTGTGCACAGCAAAGTCAGTATATGATCTAGAATTTTAGTGTCGTGATGAGACAGCTATCAGGGACAGAGATAACATTTTAAAAAGAGACTTTTTTCCCATTAAGGTAGGACTACACATGTGGAAAACTCAAACATACAGGATATCTGTAAGTTGTAACAGAGTAATTTAGCCAACAGGTTGTTTCTAATCAGGTTAAAGCAGAAAAGCTGTGAATTGTGAGGCAACTGAGGGGAGGATCAAGATGTTGAGAGATTAAGGTTTATCACCAAAGTATATTTTCCCAGATTTGAAAGGAACAGAGGGGTCCTTTTTTTCACTTGTAACACCACTGTAAAAGTATCTAAGACAGTCCATTTACTAGTTTATCTTGAAACTTCAGAAACTTGAAAGTGTGTTATATGGGAAGTGTAGTACTGCATAAGCCCTCAGACTTCAGCCAGCAAAATAAAAGGGAAATTTAATACCCCAATAGTATTAACATTGTATTTACAGCTGCTGCTGCTGCCCACATGAAAAAATGTTTCCCAGGGGCTGAGATCAAAGGTACTGCCACAGTGTGACATACTATGGGACTACACTATAATAATTTTACAGATTTAGCAGATTGTTTCCAATGAAAATGTGTGTGATATAAACTGCAGGTGTTCATAAACAGAGAATAAAGGATTTTTTTTTAATACAGGTTAAATTTTAAATTAGCTATTTGCTTCAGCTGTGCAACAGCCTCATGTTTGATCCTAGAAAAGTATCTCCTTTATCTATAATTTTCAAGGAGCACATATAATCCAAATACCCCAGAATTTTGGTGGGACTATGAATCCTGTGTAACTGCTAGCCTACTCTTTCATATTAAACCAATAGCTTGCTAGAAGTTTGTTGTCTGTGTTTGCTATAGGTTTTTTTAATTAGTTTTTGTAATGCTGTTAGGTGGCTTGTATGTAAGGAAGTTTATATGCAAGCAGAGAGCTCTTTATTAAAATTGAGGCAAAACCCCCACAGTTATTGCACTTTGCAGAATGTCTTAGCTGAAGGAAACTAGGCTGTCCCTCTTTGTTTTATTTGCCACCCTGACATAAATGAGGGAAGCATCATATCCAAAAGGACTTAGAAATGGCAGCATGCTACTTGCCAGATGCTGTGGGTATGTCATCAGAATGGTGCGCAGGCATTTAGCCTCCTGACTCTATTAATGTTAATGGGAGTCAGGCAGTTCAACCTCCATATACCATGCTCCAAATGTATCCATTGAAGTCTGGCAAACAAGCCCTGAGGCTTCCTTGTAAAAGTCTTTGAAACTGCTGCTCTTCTCCTGTAAGATTTGTGATGAAAAACATGCCAGAAAGCTGCCCACTACACCAAGATTTCCATGCAAAAGCTGTGCCTGAATATAGATAGGTCTGATGTTTTGGCATACTACTAAAATCAAAGCACTGTGAGGCAAAGAAGGGTAATATGAGAGGTGTTTGCTTCCCATGGGCAATGAACTGGCTGGCTTTGTAGATGCATCTTCAGGCAGGCATTTTCTTTACACATGATATCAAAAGCTACTGAGAAACACCTGAACCAGGCACCACAGTTCACATCCCCAGCCCTGACAAAGCATTGCTGATTTATTGTGTTGTTCTGGTCTGGTGCAAAGTGGCTGTACAGCCAGTTTATCTCTCTTCTGGGAGTGTGGAAGGATATTCATGTGTTACAGAAGGCTGACCATAAAAAAATCTCCCTTTCAGCTCCTCTCTCAGTAGGGAGAATGACTGCATCCCTGCTGCCCCCAGTTATGTGGGAAGCAGGAATTGGGGGAGCTGCCCTTACAGCAGCTGATCAGCTGGTTACCTGTGAGAGGAGACTCAGCCACATCTGGGAATAGGGCCCCAGGGAGCTCATTCTTCATGCCTTCTGCCATGTGTGGTCTTATCTATGATAAAGTCTGAAGGTAATATTTATTCCTACATAGATATTGCAACAGGATCACAGATGGTGCAGAAATGGTTTCTGGAATGCAAATAAAAAGGGGCAGGAAGCCAGCCTCCATTGCTTTCTTACTTGCACCGCCATACGTTTGAAATAATATTACTCCCATCATCAGAGCTACTCACTATGAAGCTCCTGGGAGAAAAAAGTCAAGTTCTTTCTTACTTCCAAAGATACCTTAAATTCCTCAGTTCTTCAAATGGGTAAGTGAAGATAGATGGTTCCAGGTTAAGCCAGTTTGCAGCTACTCTCGTGCATGCTCAGAATCACCAAGTTTTTAACAATGGCCTGTTTTTTCACTTCCTGTATTCCTGCAGCTGTGTGGTCCCCTGCAGACTGGGCTGCCTTCCACGAGCCATAAAACAACTTGAGAACTGCCCTGATTCAGGCTTTGTTTAAAATTCGCCTTGACTGCAGTCATTGGCCAGAAGTGCAGCAGTGCAGGATGGCAAAAAGCAGCCATATCACAACTAAGAATCTGCCCACAAATGGCTTGATTTTAATCAGGTGCAGTGCAAGATACGTTAGGTAACAGATGTCCTTGTTAGGAGAACTTATTCAAATTTTTCATGGTAGCATGGAGGGATATTTCACTGTTTACTTCTTTGTCCTCATTAATACAAATTATCTAGCAGAGAAAATACGTGGCTGGGTAAGGGAAACTGAGCTTCATGCTTTAGGCTATGTGATCCCTGCAGAGAAAGAGGTATCTCCTCACATGCTGCCTGTGCCATTGCAACCGTGTTGTGCACAAGCAGTGCTGTGTGTGTGCTGACACAGGAGCCAGCAAGAGTGAGTTTACTAGCTCTTTCACATCACTCACTGACTGCAACAGGGAGCTGGAGGATAGATGAGAGCAAATGGGTAAAGGTCCACGTGGCACACTGCGCCCCTTGCCACCATGGCAGGCCATGTTTCTACCTCTGCTACCCTAACCTGCAGGATTTGTTTGCCTGTCTGTCACTCAAAATGATCTTTATTTGCTTCACCTGCAGTTTTACTCTCTGGAGAGGTACCATCCACTGCCACTCGCTGTCTCTGGGAGTAAGATACTGCCGCTCTTTTACATGTAAATAGTCATTCTGTTTTTAACTTTTTCATTTTTTCTTGAATCAACACATAAACTGTAGTTTATATTTTTATGCTGCTTCATGTTTTTTTCTGGCTCCTACAAGAAACGTGGTGAACTAATATTTCAGTGAATAATATTTTTAAATCCTCAGGAAACCAGTTAAGCATTTTTAGAGGCCTCTAAGCTTTACACATGGCTTTCAAGGATGGTGTGTAGATTTCTGTGCATGTTTTAGAAGTGTAAGTTTTCTCTTCCAGAATAAATAAAATGCAATTCAAAAAACCCCAAACAAACTCTTTATCAGATAGAGCAATTGCAATGAAACTTTTTACCCGACTTCCTAATGTTTGGATGTTTGAAATTAAATGGAACATCACAGAAACTTAAAAATGAAAAATTACAAAGCTAAGAATAGACTTGATCTGTTTGTGCTGTCTTTTAGCAAACTGTGATTATTCATCTGAGAGGTAGTATGATTTTAAGATTGCTTTTAAAATAAGTTTGTGTTCTTTTTGCTAAGGATACTGGTTGGCAAGGTGTACACACTCAAAATAACACTAATATATTGTTCTTGCAGCAGGGAATGCAAAAAAAGCCACTTGTGGTCATATGTTGCACGTTGATCCATTCAGAGATGGCACATACTACAGTCTGACCCCAACCAGCAAGATTAATTTTTAATTCAATGGCTCACAAAGAGGTATGATGACAACAGAGATTTTTAAAATAATGTTTTCCTCAAAATAGCACTCCCTAAGCCAAAATATAGCACTCCCTAAGCTGTGGATGAAGTGTTGATCTCAGCATTTTTTCTAGATAAAGCTTGTCACTGCCATTGCTGTGTCTTACAGATTAGTCAGATCTTCTATGTGGTTCTGCAAGATTTTGTATTGTTTTCAGAAGGCTTTCAATTGTCTCTTTTGATTTAGTTACTAGCATATTGAAAAGGTGAAACAATTTTCACTGGCTCAGTGACCCCAGATTTTTTCCCATCATCTTTGAAAATAGGTACTCACCTGGATGGCTTTATTCCACTGGGTTATAGGAGAAAGGTTTCAGAAATGCATAACTGTGTTCTGCGCATGGTTTTCTGTATGTCCAGTTTGGCTCATTGACTAAGACTTCAGAAAATGTCAAGATCCCCTGATCAAAATGAAACCCTGTTGCTTATTTGTGCTAGGCAGAAATTCATTGCTAGAATAAGATTTTAAAAATCATTGAAAATCTGAAGTAAAAGTTAAAAATTCCCATGTTCTTAAAATCATAGCAATGATTGTAAGAAAAAACCCCAAACTATCTGCTTGTTCTTTCTGGCAACATACAGTAACAACGTGAAGTACAGTTACAGTATGCAATAACAGTTCCGGTTTTTAATTTTGTTTCTTGCATCAGTTCTTTTTTAAGTTATTACCATTGATGTTTATACAAACTAATTTTTTTTTTCTTGAAAATCAACTTTATTGTTTTGGTTTACTATTTTCTCCTGATGAAGCAGAAATCTTCCTGTATCAGATGTTTCACTCTGAAAAATTGTATGACCTTACAGCACAGCTTTCATCAGAATAACAAAGCAGGTTAATTTACCAAAGTTGGAAGATGTAGAATAATGTCATTTTAACTATATTTCAGCAACTATATTTTTCAAACTGAAAACTGAACCATTAATCAATGCCAAAAATGTCACAAAAATATGCATCTTCTGCACTTCTCAGCACCTATGAAACTAATAGTTATTAATTCCACCAGTTCTACGCTGAAAACCCACCTACTTGCATTACAATTACTGGTTAATATATGGTACAAGTGTTAATGGATCTGAAACTCATCTCTATTTTAAGTACTGGAATATTAAGCCATAGATACACTAATTTCATGAAAAGTAGGCAGGTTGGCATTGGGATTTTCTAGTATGTAAATGGCTCAAGATTGTTTTAACTCTTAAAACAGGCATACCTAGTAGCTATACAAAAAGACACTAGGAACATGTAAGTGAACTGCAAATGGAGATATAGTAATACTGTTTGCTAAAGCAGTTTACAAAACTCAATGTAACAGCATTATAAGAAATATTAGTCTTTCTGTCAATAATTTATTTATGAAACATAAACCTCCTTTCCCCAATTCTTGTTTTAACACTTGCTTGTTACATATTTTCAGTATTTGCAAGATATAAAAAAGTGTAACTATTATGTAAATAATTTAATTGTCTGTGTAGTAAAAAAATGTCATGGATCAATCTTATCACATCTCTGATAGGTAAGAATGTTTGTATATCTCTTTTCTGCAGTTCATATTTCCCCTTACCCATATTAATTGGAAACAAATTAGCTAACACCAAGTTTTGTAACTGTAGCCCACTCCAGAGGAGAACTTAGAAAGAATTAAGGTGTTCAAATTATTTATCAAAAAGTAAAAAAATCCTCTTTCTATGGCACCTTAACTTGAATTTGCAACACCTGCCTGCTCCCCCCAGGTGTTTCTTAGGGCCCTCCAGATCTTCTTCCATGCTGGGTTCTCCTTGTCTGGGGGATGAGAGTAGCTGGCGTGTTCAGCTTCTCTGGAATCTGGGCATTGGCTATACAGCTCCTGGCAGTCCTGCTGACCTGTTGCACACACATGGGGAGTGCCTGCAGGTACTAAGAAAATCTCAAAAAGGCAAAGTTCTTATGAAATTACTCATATTACTGCAGGGTGGATGTGTGTGTCATTTTTTGTTGGTTTGGGATTTTTTTTAAAACAAAGGTGGTGCCAGAACTGGCACCCACCTGCTGTAACAGTAATTAGTGTGCTAATCTAGAAAGAAAAGGCATTGATACCCACTCCCTATGCTATCCTCTCCCCCACTTCTTTGCAGGAGTATATTTTTCGGAGGCCTGCTCTTCTAAAGGCAGCCGGACAGAGGCAGGTGGGAGTTCTGGAGTAGTTATTCAGCAGTTGGGTCCAATTACATTTTTGCTGCTGCTCTTCAGCTGATAACAATTGCAAACACCTGTTGTGCTTTCTGCTCATGCAATTTCTGCAAGCTGAGCCCTCGGTGCGCTTTTTAGCGTGCTTGTGCTAGCACAAAGGTCTTCTAGTGCATGCAGAGTTGTGAACTTCACATTCCTCTTTTTCTTTGCATTCCTATGGCAGTAAGGTGTTCTTGTTTTAAAGAAGCAAGTTGCTGAACTGTGATCTTCTTTGTCAAAAAGGGTAAGATTATACTTTAAGAAAATTTGCAGTGTGTGGAAGGCTAGGAAAAAATACAGCAGGCTACAAATGTTTTAAGGTATTTATGTAGCCTCTGAGAAAATTAAGAAATGGTTTAATGTTTTTGTGGTTGTTCTGTCTAATGGGGGCTGAGGGACAAAGAATATTATTGCTACACCTATTGATGGTCCACTTGTGACCTGTATCAAAAGTCAGCAGCTGCTTGTGTGCAGCTATGTATCTCTCTGGCTTTTTGTTTTGTCTCTGTGTGTCCCATATCTATGTGATCTGTGTCTATGGCAATTTTGAAAAGAATGTTCTGTGGCCAAGATCCAGAAAGTTTTGAAACGGCAATTTTGAAACTGCAGCAGCCTCCGGTTGCCCTTAAGGAAGAAGCACTGTAAGACACAGACAGGTACTGTTTTCTGGCACTCCTTTTCCCATCTCCTTTATTTGGTTTCATCAAGTTTAATAAATCCAATGTCAGTGAATGTGATAATCTGGCAAGCACAGCTAATCAGATACTTAATGGGATACTGAGCTGTGTTTAAATTCAGCTCTTTTCCCAAGACACAAACCATAGAAGCTTGTTTTAAAAGAACAAACTAATTGTTCCCACAAAATGTGGCTGCAGTATATCCATCCCATCAGTAGCTTGTACCCCTCATAAGCTTCTCAGAAAGAAAACATTGGAATAATAATCTCTTAAAAAGAAAATAAAAATCTAGTTAGAGGTTAGAATATTTGCTCAGGTTTTAGAAAACTAAGGCTGAAGTCCTTTCTCTGATGGAAAAGTTTGAACCTTACTTAACTATCTCCAGTGGGAATGTTTTAAGCCATGGAGTGGAAAAGTATTCTGTGATTAAATGCTTTCAGATTTGCTTGTGGAATTGTTCAATTAGCCATTTAAATGATGGCATGTTTAATGCAAAATCCAAAGTGTGTTTGGCCAGTTGTTCCTATTCTGAATAAATGCTCTAACTCTTAGATTATGCAGTTACATTTGCACTCTCTGGACCCAATTTTCTAACATTTACTATAAGATGGCTTAATGATCTCTTTCTTTCTCACTCTCACTGACCTGGGAAGTAATTTTTCTACACAAGCGGTACTAATTCTATGGATAAAGATGCCAGAGCACCCTGTAAACCTGTAGAGTTTACTTTTCCTGTTTTATCACCTTCAGCAGAGATAGGAATTTAAAGCTGTGTTTTATTTCTTGGCCAGGTGCTCCACTACTGGTGCTGCTGGGGTAGAGGAGACTCCTCCCTTCTCTCCCAGATAGATGGGATTTAGAGTCGGGAATGGTTGGGATTTTTGAAGAACACAAATAAGAATGATAAGAAAAATAGAACACTTCATGGGCTGAGAAAGCCTGCCAAGGAAGGGGATCACCTCTTTGGCAGATCCTGGTAGGGCTTGGGTCTGTGCTCTTTGTTTAGCACTGCCAAGGTTTGGGCAGTTTTGGGCAAGCCCAGAAGCAAATCTTTCCCTTTGTGCAGAAAAAGTCTCATCCACCTGCCTAACCCCTTCAAGAAATATAGGTACCTCAGAGGGTAGGTGGGGAGCCAAACAAGATTTCTGAGAATGAAGCTTTCAGACTAATGTGTTCAAATTGCCTGAATGTCTTTATGCTAACTCTAAACTGTCATCGCTAACTGTGGTTTTCTAAAATGAGGCAAATACATAAAAGTGGATGAGTAAAATGCTGTTTCTGCAAACATTTACTCCTTTACTACTGCCAGGAGCCTTTTATAGCTCAATAGGGAATTTTTCCTATTAGTTACTGGTTAAGCAGAGGAACAAGTGTAGTGGTTTGAAGCCTATAAATGTATGGCTATTTCTAAGCTGCTCCTGTTCTACAAGCAAAGTACTTCTATCTCCACAGATTTGATGTGCCATATTGTGTACAGCATCAAGTATTCAGAATGATTTGTCTGACAGTATTTCAGAAGAAAGTAATCAATCACCAGTTGAAACTGCAAGTGGGTGCTTGTTCAAGTTCAGTAATTTCAATCCCTGTCTTCAGATTTATCTACAGATTCATATGTTATATTAGGCATAATAACCCCCCATCTTTTAAATGTGCAAAATGTCATTACATTTTGGACACCATAGCAAAACGACAAGGATGCCAAGAAAAACTATTTACAAGCATTACTTTAATACTATTTAAATGAGACAAAATAACTTGGCAAAAGTTGTTTTTCTAAAGAAGAAAATGTTTTGATTCTCTAATACCAAAATCTGGAAAAATACTTCATTTTAAATATTTAAAGGCAGCACTTCAAATCTAGAATCAAATTACTAAAAGTAAATTCATAAAGCATGCTTTCTTTAATGGTGGGTAATTAGGATAATACCTATTTCCAAGTAAATGCAAAGAAAAATGAGTTTTGCTGAATTAGATCTTCTTGCAATCATTTCAACCCCTCTGTACTTTAGTATGATTGTAATTGCCTGGGATGTTATTCCCTTTTAATATGGTCAAAATAGGTGCAAAACTATAGAATTTTTTTTTCGATATTAGCATCAGCTGCAAAGTAGGTGCATAAATCTGTATTTTACTAAAAAGAATATAAGGGCAGTGATGGTTCAATCTGCTTCCTAGGCAAGCATCTCTCCTCTGTTATATAGATGCTTTTATATTTGCCTTCTATTGCTCTTCCAACCAAAGATGTTTGGGGGGAAAAAAAAATTTTTAAAAAAATCATGTCTTTAGCTCCTTGAAACAGCAGGGTGATGAAGTGGGGTATGATTTGCCCTCCACCCCCATGCTCTAGTAAACCATAATATTATGGCTATATATTGTTTGGAGCCAATATCAACATTACAATAATATGTATGAAAAGTTGTCTGCCATCTTGTGTGACGCTTACAATTTTTATTAGGATGGAAAAGGGAAATTTATTGCAATTTTTTACAAAATCTTGTGCAAGTACAGTGTATCCATTCAGTGATGTATGTTATATACAGTCTAACTTCAGATGCTTTTACAACAATAGAATAATGTACAATTTGAAAACTGCCAGAAGTAGTTTGAATTGCTTTTTATTTTTACCTTGCTTTAATTAGAAAGTATCAAAATGCATGAGAAGAGAAAAAGCGCTACTAGCCTTCTAACTTTTAAAATAGCGTTGAGGTCAACTGATATGCCTAATGCTGGCCTCTCCTGAATGCAAGCATTTGGCAGTGCCAAAGGCCTGGGCAACTCAAAAGAACAGAGAAACAGTGGATTAATTTGGGTGAAAATACAAATAAGATTTCTTTTGTGACCAAGTCACAACAAGACCTAAGGTCACCCACAAAGCTCTAGGCCAACCGGGATGTTAGATGGGAAAAGAACCTGTGCCCTGGTAGGACAGAGGCTAAAAGTCCTGAAATACTCAACGGCCACGAGAAGGTGCTTGCAGGACTGCGGCAACCTTGACATTCCTATCACTTTGGTCTCAGACTTCTCCTGTGTCAGCAACTGATGCCAAACCCCAAAGTTATGCTGGTAGTGAAGACGGCAACATATCTTCTGACTGTTTAGAAACAACTGGGAGCTTTGCCTTTCTCCTCCTCCTCTTCCTCCTTCTTTTCTCATACCACCCCTGCTGCCACGTATGTTACGTCCACGTTTTGTAAGAACTAAGATGCGCCTTTTTTGAATGAAACTCCCTGAAGAATCTGTCTGTGCATGGTAACAATATAATGGTGCAAAAGTGATGTTGAAATATATTTGCAGCAAATGTGATTAGATTTTAGTGAGTTCTTTGTCCCTGGCTTATTTCACTTATTGTTTAGCATTTCTTCCCTGCCTACAATATTTCCTTTGTTAATTGGATGCTTGCTTTTTAATAATAAAATGCATAATACTATCCTTGATAGTTAACTAGTTACTATGGCCATGTTTTCCTTGGACTTTTAAATACAGAATGCCTGTTCTTTACCTATGTGAATGAGGGGAGGAAAAAAATCTCCTGTGCTTCAGCACAAAGCTACCAGTGTGGAAAAGTAGGTGGGGGGTGCAGTGCTGGTGCTTTGGGCTGCTGCTTCTGTGGTCCCCGATTCCATGATTGTGTGCTGTGTGTTGTATCATCTCTAGTACATGACTCAAGTAGCCAAAACTCCATGTAAATATACTGATCAAAACCAGGTGTGAGTGGAAATGGAGGAGCACTCTGGCTTTTGCAGCAAGTATAATTTTGTGGTCCATTGTGAACTTCAACACTGGCTATATTTGATAACTATGTATTTATAATGAAGGGCTAGGATGGTGGTTTCCGTGCTCTGGACTGTGAAGTTGTGGTATGTGGCCTTTGCAACTATGTTAAACAAAATAACAGTTATGAATTCACAAGGACTGAACTTAGTGTGACCATGTGGTTTCCCTGGCTGGCTCATGTGCCTCCTGGTCTATAGGAGGTGCTGAGCAATTAGGCTAAATAAGGAAAATGTGGCTAGTTTGTTGGTAGCTTCAGGAATGTGAGACACAAGACTAATGATCCTGATAAATTTCAGTCCCATTGAAGTGAACAGGGAACTTGCTGCACCTTGTTTTCATTGAGCCTAAATGTCACTTTCTTTCCTTGATTTATCTTTCTTCCTGCCAAGATATGTAGGCCCTATATTAGCAGTCAGGATGGGGAATATGGGTGATGATTTCCACAAAAACACAATGAAATGTCTTTAGTTTGGCACAAAATATGCTTCTCTTTTTCCCCAGGCTGCTGCAAAGCTAAACATGTATGAAGATGTATCTTCACTTGTGTAAATATTAATTTTGGGAATTTCATTAACATAAGCATATGTTTTAACCTCTTTCATTCCAGAGGAGATCTTGTATGTTGAAGCAGAATCTCTATTTTGCAACACATACAGTCATCTAAACCGCCAGATAACTTCTGTGACATAATAATCGGGTGTTGCTACTGATCTGTTAACAGGGAAGGAAAAAAGAGAAGGGAGTCCTATTTTCTGAGCTGTTTTTATTCTGTTGCAATGTGCTCTGAACACGCTTCTTGTTGAGCTTTTTTTTTATTTTTCACTTCTGGGGAGAAAAACAGGATATGAAGTGTTTGTAGTGGCACTAAAATGGCTTGTATGCATATTTAAAAAAAAAAAAAAATCCTGAAATTATAATGGTTTGATTCTTGCACCTAAGCGCTCAGGTGACACCAACCCTAGAGGCTTTGCCAGGAACTGGGCATGGGACTTTCCTGATGTAGGTGCCTGCCCCTTAGCTGCTTAGTTCCTTTTAGTCTGTGGAGAGAAAGAGAAAACTTCAGGGTGCAATTCTTCTGACTTGTTTCAGATGCCTTCTTCATGGAAAAAGTAATTTATTAGCTAGAAATATTGTTTCCTATTGTCTACAAAGGGAGATTATTTCAAATCTAGACAGGTACATTTAGTGACATAATTGGAGCCATGCAGGGTCCTTCACTGCCACTTTAACACTTCATTAAAAAAAAAAATATTAAACCCGTGTTGCAAACTAGCTCCATGTTAATTCATTACACCGATAGTCAAAGCAACAGTATCATTATGGTCTCTTAGCTGCAAGAGGAGATCGAAGATGCAGAAAGATTAAGACCAAAACCTTTGCTGATTTTTAAGGTGTTTCAGTGTCTAAAGATGTCATCAAATGCAGCTACAAATATTGAGGGACTACTGAAAGAAATGGGGTTTCCATTTTCAAGTAATTTCTAAGCATGCTACTCATCCATAGCATTGGTAATGGACAACATTGGTAATGTGAATCGAAGTTCCTTACACAGTCAATTAGGTTTAAAAAAAAGTTTGGTTTGATATGTTAGATGCTACCCCTGCAAGTAGGGTGCTTACATAAGTAGTTTAATTAGAAGCTTCAGTATTCTAACCAACTGGAGTGGTTTTGTTGTTTCCTCACCCCACTCTCCATAAAAATGTTAGAAATGGTTAGAATGATCTGGGCAATTAAGTAGTTTGTTAAATCATGCTAGGTGTTGGGTTTTGTTTGGGTTTGGGGTTTTTTTAGTTGTTTGGTTGGTTGGTTTTTTTTTTTTTTCTTCCTTCATTCTTTATCCTATACATATGCACAGGCTGTTACAGACTGGATTTTAATTTCTTTCTCTTTTTTTTTTTTTTTTTTTTAAACGGGAATTACAAGAGATTTAGCCAAAGTTTTCCTCATCTACAAAGCTCTGAAGACATCATTAGTCAACACATTCTTGAACAAAACAGTTCAACACATTCTTGAAACCCTTAAAAATAGAATTTCACTTAAATGTGTTTTGTTTGGTTGGTTTTTCTTTGTGGAAGTTTATTCAAGAATTTTCTTGAAATCCTAACTTTTTTGCAGAGGACATCTTTGTTTCAACATCTTCATGAACATTATGACTTGAATTTCATCTGTGCTTTAGCTACTTTTCCTGAAATGTCATGTATCATAGCTGAGTTGTGAACATCCAGCCAGCTTCCTAAACCTGGTGCCAGTATTTTGGATTCATTCCTTCCCTGCCCCCAGTCAAACTTCAGTGTGTTGTTACAGCCATTGTGTACCAAAATAGAGGTCAGTCAGTGTCTGTCTTCCTAGAAGGGCTCCTCTCATTGGTAATTCACAAACCTGGTGGGCGATAGAGATTAAAGCCTCACTGTAGTTCACAGTTTCCTGATCACCTCAGGGAAGTTTCAGTAGGACCTGTGCCAGGGGCTTTTAAATTTTGTGCCATGTATGCTTTACCTCTTCACAGAGGAATCCAGATATATTTCAGGCTTTGCAGCGAGATGTGATTAATTCCAATACTGCAAGTTGGATGTGGGCAAACACTGTCATAGCATGTATGGATCTGCAGCGTTTGGCAATAAATTATGCTTTGTAAAATAAATGCCCATTGCAAGTGTGTTCACTTAAGCAGTACCTGAAGACCAGTATTTCTGACTAATTTCTATTTGGTGCATAATGCAGGTGCACAAGGAGTGTATACCACTTGTCTATAAAGACTCAGTCAACTGGAGCTGTAAATTTCTTCATTGTATGGCTGACGTTTTTTTCCAACTGATGGAGTCTTTGAAGTCATACGTCACATGCAAGGTTGGCATCAGCCTGATGGGTTGTGTTAATTATTTGCACTGTATTGTCAGCACACTGGAGTTTAGAAGACTTTACAGCCATTGCAGTGGATTGTCCACTATAGGGGTGAGAATTGTGCAGTTATTGTTACCAGTGAGGCTTTTAATTTATACTTGTGATCCCTGTGTTGTTAAGATAATAGCAAGGACACTAAAGCAAAAAAAGGCAAGGCCAGAGCATTCCCTGTGTACTTGTGTTACTGGATCTGTCTGGGTCCTGCACCTGAATAAATTCCATTTTATTCTAAGCCCGCTCAAGAAGAAGCAGTCCTGTTGCAAAAATACTGTATTTTCTCTTGCTTCAAGAGCTCTAATCATTTTGCAAGTGTAACTGTTTTTATGCTGCTGTTGAATTTGCATAGGTTGTGCAACATGATGGTGGTTGGTGTCAGAGAAGCACTGACCGTCAGTTAGGGAACTGAAGAAAAACTGGTATGTGATTCCTACCCCCCCCCCCCCCCCCAGCTGGTATTGTAAAACAGATTAAGAAAGGGTATGTGCTGTAAATATATACTATATCATTCTCCTATAATGTAATGATGGGAAGTTGTATGTAAGCTTTTATAGCTATTTACTGCTCCTCTCTTTTCTGTTACACAGGAATACTTGTCATTTCACTTGATGCTTCTGAGAGTAGTGGTGTTAATGCTCTGTTGTAATGTCGGCCTAAGTGTCTATGCTGATGACTGATTTAAATCTCTGACTCTGCTTGGTGTATTTCCAAAACCCTGAGCTGGTCTAGAGGAGCAGGGTGCTTGTGCAGCTTGTCACCTCAGTGGAGTTGTGCTGGGCGTGTGGTGAGGCAGCTCTCTTCTCCCTGGATGCTTGGCTCCTCTGTACTTGTAAATACTTCTCGGAGTGGAATCAGGAATTTGATGAGCTCAGAGACAGTGGTTTTGATGCAAGTAAGTGCACAGGGTTTAAAAGAAAAAAATTATTATGGTTAGTTGCAATATGCCTTGCACTCAACTTCAGGTTTTCCCCTCATTAAAAAGAAAAGCAGAATCATTTTCATATAGAACTGAAAATAATTACAAACAAATTGTTGTAACTTTTTTTCTAAATGACATGTATTACCAAAAACCAGAATTTCATGTGACTTGGTAGGAAACCTAACTTATCATTCTAATACTTCCTTATTTACTTATATCATAATAATACTTACATACTCATTGGATTGTAATGTTCATCTGATTTGTTTGGCCATTGGATGACTTCATGTTAAGTACCAAAATGTGAAAAAATGTTAAACAATGTCCTCCACCCTGAAGAGTAATGGAAGAAGGCTGCTATATTTCTGAGTTCTTTACTTCTGGATTAAATCAATTATTTCAGCACTATAAAGAAAAAGCTTGTGTTTCGGACAATAATTACCAAGTAGTCACTCTTTAATACCCAGAACAAACATCTGGATCATGTTGACTTTTTTCACCATGGCAAAAAGGGTGAATGAAATGTAATTCCTGCTTTCTGATGTCATGAGGATTCCTTCATTCTCACAGCAGCTGGAGCTCCCAATCCCTAAGCATTTATGTATGTATTTAAGTGTTGCAGATGTTCTGTGTTTTTAAACAGAATTGACACAGCTTACTATGAAGCGTCTTCTGTGTCAAATGGAGTAGATAAATGAATTAGTCTTTATGTGCAGTCTTTGTTAGTCTTTAGTTTGAGCGAAATATAAAACATTGATATCCTTGTAGGATATATTAGTAGTATCAGAATAAAGTAATAATTGCTAGTTGCTTATGAATAGATCAAGCTGTTACATTTTCATCTTCTGCATGTGTTTGTGGGGGTTTTTTTTGTATTCATAACATTTTCTTGGATCTGTATATATGTTTAGTTTTTGTAAGTATTTCTAACGCTTTATTATTTCTAGAATTATACTCTTAATACAATATAATCTTCCATGATAAACTGTAGCAGGCTGGCTCTGGGACAGAAAAAAGCTACGCTAAGTTTTGCTCTGAATTTTAGGCCCCTTGTTAGGTTTTAAAAGAAAGAACCTGTATTAAAAATAGTTTGGCTCTTTTATGTGGTGGATTAGCCTGGGTTTAGCTGCTTTGAAATCTGGTAATCAGATAAAGTTCTACACAAAGCAACTGCAGCTCTTTGCACTAGTGCTTACGGTATGGACCAGCTTGAGGTCAGTGATCAAGATGAAGGTACATTTCAAAGAATTTCCCTTGGGAATGTGTGCCGAGCACTGCTGATGGATCAAAAGCACTGGTCTGTGGCAATGAAAAGGAGCAGAGAAGCACTTACTGTCATGGAAGTACAAACTGTGTTTGCAATAGCACTTGGCATCTTTCATAAAGTGCACGGCTATCAGGACAACGGAAAGCATGACAGCCTGTGTTACATACTTAATCTTCTGAGCAGAATTATTTAACCAGCTGTGGTACTTCTCTTTCATGTCTGGACAAGGAGGCCTAGGCACTGGTGTAGGTTTTCTGAGAGTGAAAGCGGTCCATTTTCCCTGGCAGTGGAACTGATTCAGTTTTGCTGAAGTGAATGTCTTCATCAACAGGGCTCTCCCTGGCTGCCCTGCTGTTGGGTGCAGGTAGGATTCTGACGCACACAGGCAGAGGGAGAGAGGGGAGTCCTCTAAACTAGCAAAAATAGGGTTTCTGCTGCCACTCTGGAGCAAGAGGGGAGACTTTCCTACTCGCTTCTTATGTTTTCTCAAAACTGTAGGCATTCCTGTTGGCTGGACTCTGTATGCCAGTAGAGGTGAACATGAATACCACCACGCATTCTTTGTGATAAAAATCATACACGTTCCAGCCTAGGATCCATTGAAATTTGCAGACAGGCACACACAAGTAAAAGGCAATAAAGCTGCTTGAATTTTTCCTTTTTTACATCAATTTAAGAGAGAGAATTGGCTTACCATTTCCTGCAGTTCAAAACAAGCATATGAGCTTGCTGGCATAAATATATGCCTAGAGAATGCAGCAAGTCTTGTTCAGTGAATTGATGCAGACCCGTAAAATGAAAGTCTTGGGTAGCTTATGTTATTGCAGCTGCTAGTTGTGGAAGGAGATAGTCTAAGTGCCCTCTCCCCACTGCCTCTCTGAAATTTTGAGCGAGCATGACATGTCAGCAGTGTTCGTACCCAGAACTCCTGGAACTGTTATGAAGTATGTGAAGAAGTAACTGCTGGTTTTTGGCAATTACATAGGCGAGTTAGGAACTGTACAACATAGGATTGTATTCTGTCTTCCCACTTATTCCAAGAACAGTTCCTGCATGCTGTATAAAAGGGTTGTTGGGGTTTTTCCTCCTCTAAAGAATAAAGTGATCATGCTTTCATATTGGTGATCAACTTCTAGCATTCCTAGAAATTCTTTTTTTCATAGCACTCTGAATTTCTCACTTTCATGGCATGTTCCGTCGTGGTATTATACCTAGAACTTGTTCTGCCATGACAACTGTTTGTAGTGACTGCAGACTTGAGCAATCCAGAAATAGTCCAGTAATCAGTCTGTGGTTATATTGTTTTAAGAAGAAAGGTACCAATACAGGATGAGCAGCAGCTGCACTTAATAATAATTGTAACAAAATAGAGAATGTATTAAATTTAAAGTTACTGGAGTGATTTTAGGAGAAAATTGCTTTAATATGTCTTACATATGCAGTAGGCCCAGGATGACAGTCAAAAAATAAGAACTGCTTGGAAAGCCTAATTATATCAGTGAGCAGGAAGATGATTACAAGTAGCAATTTATATCTTGGGACTGTTAAAATTTGTGGTTATCTTGCAGTTTCTGTGACTGTACTGGAAAGGAGAATTCCTGCTGTATGGGATATTTGTATTCCCTTTGTTCCTGTATTTGTTTCAATGGTGGTTCTTTCCTTATGACTAATGCTGTGTACTAGGATTTACCGCAGTGAACATACAGACTGACCTCTCAGAAACCACTTGGAAAGTTACACCAAGATTGGAGTCAATTCTTCTGTAAAATTGAAAAAATCTCTTTTTGCCTCTGAAGCACTGATGAGAGCAATAAAAATTAACAATAAGAACATTAGTATAGTTATGATGTCTCAGTTAGATCAGTTACAGCTGAAATGTTTTCAGATAATGTATGCAGCTGCAGCTGCTGCTGCTGTTGTCATGTTGATCTCCAGAACCAAATGGAGAAAGGGGAGACAGGAACAGTATGAAGGGCAAGAAGATGTTATGGGAGTTAATTTTTGTAAGTTAGGCTGATATCGGCACTCCCCTTAGGTGGGAAAAAGTGATGGCAAAAAAGGAGGAAGGAGAGACGGGATGTCAAAAAAGACAAAATGTTGTCTGATGGCTGTTGCTTCCCAGGTAGATGCTCTACTAGTGCAACAAACTACTCGAGTTGTTTACAGTAATTTCTTGTAGTTTCTCTCCAGTCTTTTCATTAGAGACTGGAAACTCATTAATCTGGAAGGTAGCCAGTAGCTTTGCTTTAGCTCATACTCAGGTATGAAAGTGCCAGAGGTACTTGGCAAAGGGTCATAGAACAGAAATTATTTAGATTTTAAGTGCTGAAATGTTAATAGGGCCCAGGGAAAGTCTTCTTTTGTGAACATGCTATTCTGTAAGTATCTGTAAGTATGTGCCTTCCTCAGAAGCGTCCCATTTTAGTCATCAGTAGATAAAATATGCTGACTACTAACCTGATTCATGAAGGTAATGTTCGTCAAATATTGTCTGAAGTTATACTGCCAGATACTTTCAGAATACGGTTAAGCAGGTACAGAGGTTGAAATACTATTCACTACTGGTTTAAAGTGCAGGGAAAAAAGCTCCAATTTTTTAAAAAAACATTAGCCTTAATGCAAAACATGAAAGACTAGAAGAACTAAAGAGTTCACCTTCTGTTTTTGCTTGTCTTTCTCCTCTGTGTCATTGGGACAAGTGAGTGAGCGAGCGCCAGGGACCTACTCACACTCCTTTGCTGCCAGAGGTAAGAGTATTTCTAAAAGGGCAATGCTTGTATGCTTGCCTTTGTTTGCTGAGATATTTTCATGTATACCACAGAATATGCCTGCTGCTAGTTTTGCTTCATGGCAATTTGAATATAAAATGTAAGAACTACGTAACGGAATAGTGGTGGCTGTGGTTCCTTGGGTATCTGAGCTGGTTCCCTGTTATTTAAAGACTACAATTTTGTACCCTCTAACCCCTTTCCTTATTTTCTTGCGGTCCTGCCTTGTAATGGCCCTGATGCTGATGGGCCCTATTGGACTGCTTTTGCATTAGCATTTTAGCTCAAGTCAGGGATGTGCTTTTGAAGCAGTTCTCTGGATTGTCCCTGTTTGCTTTGGACTGTATTATGGGAGGGGTCTGCAAGCACACAAAATAGGTTCCCATCAGATTAAAGTGAAGTGAGAAATGAATGCCATGTAGGATGGCACCTTAATTTATGTCAAAATGTTGATGGCAAATTAGTTCCTGGGACCAGACTTACATTAAAGTAGATGTGAAATAAAATGTTGAAACACATATTGTATGGTTGTCAGGTTTTCAGTACTAGCTGTTCTGAACTATACTGTTCGTTTGCAGTATTTGCTTATGTAACCTTGGTGAATTGAATTGGCTCATAAAATGCAACAAATTATAATCTGGGTTATAATTACTGGAAATGGCATTTTTTTTTCTACAAGGTTAGTGAGTTAAACCAACTCCTGGAGTTGAATTCAGTGAGTACTGCAGCCAGCACAGGTATCTTGTGGAAGCATGTATCTGGTAGTGCAAAAAGGAAGGGGAACTGTTATGATGACATCCCCTATATCTTGCCTTACTTTGGGGAAAACTGAAAGTGACTTCTGTTATGTAACGTACAATAAAGTTTCTTGCCTTTTCCTTCCCTGTATTACATGGAGATCTGTTAAATGCTTGTTGACCAATGGCAGCATTTTTATTTTTTTAAAAACTTTATTGACCTTTTACCAGTTGCCACAGATGGTGACTAACATACAGAACAAAAGAGAGTTTGTTCTCTTATTTAACATGATCGTGATGTAAAATATGCAATCCTTTTGTAACCCAGAGAACCATACAGAGGTTCAGGATCTGGAACAGATTTGGAGTTCCAGCAAAGTATTGTGCTTATTCAGGTATAGTGGTGAACACAGTGTCATTTACAGGAAAACGTTACTGATTTTGACACAGCTACTTACAAGGAATTATATTCCAGATAAATTTTTATGTGCAAGAGAATATATCTTCTGTGGCATAGATGCTCTTATGCTTCAGTAGACACCATCAGGCCATGATAAATCTTCAGGGAATCTCCTGTGATTTAAGGTTTCCTGGAACGCAATTTGCCAAGATGTATGTTATCCTAAATTTTATAACTGTTTTAGTAATTTGGATGGTGTCTTGGTTAACTGAGATGCAGAAACTGACAGGAAAGAAGAAAAATTGCTGGGATTCTGGTGTTTCACTGGGGAAGAGAAAGGGTGGTGGTTGCCCATTATCCAACTGTCAGTAGCATGAGCCATCTTTTTTTGACAGTTAAGAGAAAATGGTAAGAAAATCTGAGGAAAAAAGAAACCTGAGTTGTTAAGGAACATTAATTACTTGCATCATCTTAAGAGCTTTGCTTCAGTCAGTAGCTTTCAGCTCGTTGATTTTTCAGATTTGGAAATGTCCTCCAGTGAAAGTGCACTTTTGTCTGCATAGGTCTGCTGACAGTGAGTTTACAGAAGAGCAACATTTCCAGAGTGAATCAGAGCTGTGCTAAGCTTGTTATTCACTTCCCCATAGTGATATTATTAGGGAGAATCAGGGCAGAGCACAGTGGTGGTTGAGGTATTTCTCTCTGAATGCTCTCCCAGATTTGGAAAACAATGTGGCTCAGGAACTACCTGAAGCAGAGGGAATGTTTTTGTATTTAATCCATTTTCTTGCACAGATTTGTCCAACTAAGTGTAAACAAAACAAAACCACCAAACAAAAAAAACCCCAAACCAAACAAACCAAAATAAGAAACAACATGTGAGTATGTGAGTAGTTGCAGTGTTTGGTGGCATCGAGCTTAACTATACTGCATTGTATGAAGAGCCCCAATTTGGTTAGTTCTGACTACTCTGACGCTAGTAGCCTCATATGATGTCTCTAACTCTTCTTTTAAAAAAGGCAGTGAAAGGTTGTCCCACTCACTTTTTCACAGTACAGGGGATTTTATGAACCTCTCTCACACTACCCTTCAATCCTATCCTTGCCAGGATGAAAACAATTGATTTAGTTGTTTCTTGTGTGGAAACAAATTCTGATAATCCTTGTTGTTCACTTTATCTCTTACTGATTCTACCAGTCCCTTCAGACTGTTGTGCTTCCCTTGTACTCCTACTTCAAAACAAAAATGTAGGCTTGTTTTATACTTGGCTGATGTCTTCATAGGATTATTTACTGTACCGTTAAGATGCTGACTTGCTTTTCTTCTCTTACTGCATTTTACAGAATTATACCATGAATTAATTTCATTGCCACTGTAAATAAGAAGTGCTACTCTAGTCACTTGCCTGTGTCAGGACTGGGGCATAGACCCTTCCTGTGAGCTGCTTTTACTTGCTAGTAGGATAGGAAACTAAGCTGAAGAAATAGAGAAGTTATTTTACCCAATATCTGCCTTAGTGATTCACAGAGAGGAGCTATGGGAACCCAAGCTGTCTGAAGGGGAAGGAGCAAGTCCTTTTCATTGTAAACTGGGCCAGCCTAACGGCTCATGCACATAAAGCTGCAGCCATTATCATCTTTTGCATGTCTCTTACCCCTAATTTGGGGACTGTCAGTGGTCTCTAGGCAGCAGGTTTGAACTGTAACAAAGGAGGCAGTTACAAAGGTGAAATGATGTTACACAGAGAAAAAATGATGCTTATTTTGCTTATTTCTTGTAGTTTGGAAATTATTCTGACCTCAGTTATGCTGCTGTGTTTGACAATACATGAAAGTAAGTTATTTTAGACACAGAGCAGGGGATAACCAAGAGATCATAGGACTGTGGCGTTTTTGCAAATGGCTCTACAACTGATGAGTTTGAACAAGACTGTTTTGACTGGTTAGTGACAGGTGATTCTATCAGGTGGATGTCTGCTAGTTAGGATGGATTTGCCACGACTGCATCATATCTTTTTAAAAGAACAATAATAATAAATGCAGTGAAGCAAGAGAAAAGTTCAATGTTAGAATTATGATGATTGGCTTTCTCAATTAATGGATTGTATGTAAGAAATATCCTGAGGTAATTCAAAAGTTTCTCATTATAAACACCCTTTTTTTGTGTGGAACAGAAGCAAATAGGCCAAGATTGCAAAAATTTTAGGTTTCAGAGGATGATTGCCTTGAGAGTTTAATGTAGCAGTTTTTGCCTTCAGACCTGGGGAACATTTTGCCAGGCTGGAGAAGTGTGTTTGAATAGCCAAATCTGCTGCAACTTCAATATTCAGTAGCGCTTGGATTTTAGAGGTATGTAGTGACTGCAGAAAGCTGTGATGAAATCATAGGACTATATAAATGCGTATCTGTTTATTCCTCACAGTTTCTATTAGCAACAATTCTGTTGTCAACAATTCATTACAGGGAATAGACTAAAGCTATCCAGGATAGAAGGAACCTTCAAGCGTCATGATCTTCCTTATTCTTTTTTTTCTTTTTTTTTTCCCCACTGATATTTTTAGAGACAGAATAACTTCTTTTGCAGAGTGATTCTGCATGCCTAGTCATGCTATATGGTGTCTGTCGTCTTTCTGCTGAAGGAGCCATACAAATAAGGAATTATATAGACATCTTCAGTACAAAGTTTGTTCCTATGAAAGGAAAAATATAAAGCAGCTTTCTCGTGGGGAAAGGACCTAAGTGAAGGCACTTTGATCTGCCTTTGTAAAAAGAATATAAACTGCTGAATGGCCTTAGAGATTTTTTTTTTCTATAGATGACCTTATAGACTGAGAATAACTAATATATTAAGAACTAGTGCATTGCACATTGTACTCTGCATGGACATGGATCTCTCTTGCAGTTTCTGTAACTAAATGCTTTGAATTTGATGAATATGAACAATCTGACTGATATTAAGAACGGAACTCTAAGAGCCTGTCAAGAAGGAGCAAATGCTGAAAGGGAGAAATATGTTGGCTAGAGAATAGGATAAGATGAGCAAGTTATGGCTGAGCTTTCCTTAAAGAGAAACTGATTGTCTGAGATGGCACATAGCTGGTAGTTTCTGATAAAGTTTAAGTGGTTTACATTTAAAATATTTATGTAGGAAAAGTCCTGACTATTCCAAATGGGAATAGGCAGTTCTGAGATCTGTAGATGATGTATTATGTGTTAAAGAGCTTGCTAATTCCTGGTAATTTATTATGAATAATTAGTATTAGCCTAAAAGCTGATGTAGATTTGTTTAATATTTCTCTACCTTGGTGTAATGTTTGCTCGCCAATAGCTGTCATTGCTTTTAACCAACCTTACATACAGCCTTTTAGCAGTGTCAATTTATTGTGTCCTCTGTGTATTTATAGTGTCGGTAGCGCTCTGTTAGAAATTTTGTTCATTGAACAACTTTGGTAGTGGAACATAAAACAATCTCTTATGAGGAGTTTAATAATCTAATGAAATTAATTGTGTTTAAATAAATTTCAATCTGCAGTTCTTTCTGTTACGGGGCTGGCTGTGGGGAGTTAACACCTGCCTTTAATCTCAATAATTTTTGCAGCATTTTGTGAAGAAATTGAAATGGGAGTAGTAGATGGTAAAACTGAGAGGAAAAGGTTTGGATTTCAGGTGACCACCTGGATGGGTTCACCCCTTAGCTCTGTTTTAAGAACAAAATGTGACATTATACTGAGTCTAAATGTTGAAGAGGCAAGACAGTAAGCATTACATACTAATTTGACACCTGAAGTAAGTCTTTATATAAAGTTTGCTTTGAGGTTAGTGGAAAACATTTTAACACTCAGCACACATGATTTCTTCTTTTTTAAACTGGGGATAGCCTGGGAACCATTAAGTGCCAAATGCTTTCATCAAACCCATAAACAAAAGGGGATTCTATAGGAAATCCATTTACTCTCAGGAGGTTTCAACAAAACACATTTTCACTTATTCAAAGTGGGAGAATAAATCTGTAGCTCTTTTTAAAGAGACTTACTTCATGGCCCTAGGAGGCAGACACAGTACTGGATTTAAAACAAGAGCTGTAACAAAAGCATCCTCACCAGGCTCAGTAAATTGTGGTAATGTTTTATAGGTTTGTAATACATCTGCATGTGAGAGCTATTCAGTTACTGCCCAACCTAGCAACATAGATAGCCTATGAAGGGAAAAATATGTGCTGTAGGGATGCTGATTTTTGATTAAATAAAGTAACATTGAGTGAATAGGTTTCTCAACTAAAAGAAAAAGCTGTGTTCGTGAGATAGAAAATCACTTCTACAGCAGTGGAAAGCTTAAACAACCAACCTGGTGTTTTATCTGTATTTAATCACACTGTACTCTTTCTGAGCTATCTTCCTCATTGCAGATCATCTTTATACATCAACACACTGGTAATTAACCTTGCCTGACTTATTTAACAAAGACACAGTTGCTGCCACGGTAGAGGCTCCTAGCTCAAATACGGGCTGGTGTTACTGAAAAAAAACCAGTGAAGGGAAGCTGGCTAACTGTGGAGGTTGGCTCCTGTACCACATAATAAACCTGGATGACAGCCAGCAGGGAATGTATCTATATGCATCCACCTGTTGTTTTATGTCTTGGATATATGGACTTTTATATGGCTTTTGGTAGCAGAGATGACTACTGCGTGTATTTCTACCAGCCATTGGGGTGTCAGAAGCTAATCAACTGCTAGTTTATTTAGTGCAGAATATGGAAATATCTGCTTGTGTGTATTTTCTGAAAAGCCCAGGCTACAGCATCTATCAGAACTCAGTTTTAGGGTGTTTAGTTAGGTAACTTATGGAGCAGCATGGCACTTGTTAGGCCCTTCACAAGCATCCCTCTCACCGTGGTGAGAGGGAGCAATCAAAATATTCCACAGAAAAATATTTAATCAAATCCATACTGCTACAGTCGTTTGACCAGTTACGTGTGGATCTGTGATGCAGAAAGCTACAGCAGTACAAGCACATCTTTCATGGGGTGATCAGTGTTCCTCCTCCTCAGTGATAGCATTTTCTAGTGGAAATTAAAATGTTCTTGCCGTTCTGATCCTACAGTCTAGGAATAAAACATATTATGAAACAGTACCAAAAAAGAATATGGGAACTGTCTGGATTTTTCTTCTCTGTCCTTTATAAATTAGATGAAAATAGACCTTCTACTGGTTTAAATTTCAGCTATTTTTATGAAAAATTATTTTGTAAAGAATCACTAAACCCCCAAATTATTATCATTTTAAAGTCAGTATTACTTGCAGAAAACACACTCTTTCTGATGGAAAACTTGGTTTTTTTCAGACTGTTTAAAGAGACAGTTTTGAATCAGTATTTTGCATAGTATATAAAAAATAGGAATGAACTGTAAAGTTAGCAGTCTAATCTTTATATATAAACTACTTTTACATATATGGTACTTATGACCAAATAAAATTAGCAGTGAGAATTTCTGGTTGTTTTGGTGTTTGTTGTTTTTTTTTTTTTGTTGTGGATTTTCTTGTTTGAGGGGTTTTTTTTGGTTGGTTTGTTTTGGTTTTGTGTTTTGTTTGTTTGTTTGGGTTTGTTTGTTGGTGGTTTTTTTTTTTTTCTTTTTTCCTGAAGCTATGGTTTCCAGATGTGTGGATTCAACAGTAGTCTTGCCAGGTTTGATGTGTTGCGACTGAAGGCTTGAGGCTTTAAAGATGCATGTTGTGTGCAGCAAGTAGAACAGCAAGGACCTTGCTAAGAATGGCTCAAAGTCAAACTTGCAAAGGTTTCTGACAATGGCATAGGAATTGTTATATTTATCGTAAGGAATATTTGAAGCTGGCAACATTATAAGAGAAGATAATATATAAAACTTCCATTGCTTTAAAATGTGTTACACTCTGAGTTCATTTACAGTATGTACACTGAACTAAGGGGGCAGGGACAGGATGCTTTTTAACGGATATTGCTTCATTGAAATCTGTGGTTTCTATTATTTGCTGATATTCTGCACTTTATACATAAATGACCTTATAGTTTCACCTGCAAGTAAAAATAGCATGGTTGTAGAAAAAAACCAAAACAAATACCTAGTATGATAATATTTGGAAGATTTAGCAAGCTGTGTAATGTCATACTAGGTTTGTAATTCAGCTAGGTCCACAGAAAACATTGTAGACGTTTTTGGTATAATTATATTATTCACTTGAAAGTGTGTTTAGACTTTGTTTTTTGACAGGTTCTGTTAATGCAGCCCAGTGCAGTGACTTCAAGAATGAGAATAGGCACTGTGTTTAGGGTCAGTTCTTGCCTGAAAACTGTTAATGTGGCTTCCTCACAGAAGTCACAATGTAGCACAAGGAACAGTCCGTCAATAAGAAATTCTTCTTAGTCCACAGCCAGGAACTAGAGAAGTTTGATGAGAATGGAAATAAGAAAGAACAGAAATAGATTAATTGCTTGTGTCAGCACTAGACTGAAAAAAACCCCCAAAACCCAAACAAAAAAAAAAAAACCCAGCTTCCACACTTGGTTTCAAATTAAAATGCAATTTCTTCAGAATAGTAGTAATGAATTAAGTGAATAAATGGTTTAATTCTTTCTTAAGCAACAAAAACATTTTGGTGTTGGCAGTGTCTTTGAGGCTTGAAAGGAAAAAGCATGACTTAATTCCAGCAGTGATAAATAACAAGTCAGAACATGAGTTTCCTAATCATATCTACAGAGTATTTTCACGTACATATTTGGTTAAGAACTGTTTCTAAGGGAGGTAGATTTCCTTTCCCCATCCTGTGAAATGATGCTATTTCTTCTCATACAGAAACAGTAGGTAAGCAGAGCTCAGATCCTCAGTATTACTTTGATTATTGCATGTAAACTTCTAAATGTGCTTAGGTTTTTGTGCTTGTCCACCTGAACAAAACAAAACTAATGCTTTTCTCCTTGAAAGAGTAGACATAGGGCTAATACAGCAGGTAATTCCCAATCCCTAAGACTTTGCTACCCCTTTCTAAGGAAGTTCTGTATTTATCCCCACTGAAAATAACCCAAGTTGTCTATGTAACTTCATCATGCTGTCTTGAAAAACTCAGACTGTAGTGAATTGAATCTTCTGTCTCTTCCTCACAGTAACTGAACGATAACTGCACTTACTTCCACCTTTTGGGCTATTCAGTAGATGTCACTGAACCCTTGAAGTCATGAACCTTGGCTTGGTTGTGTACAAAGAACAGTCGCGGCTTGAGCTGTGAAACTTTAGACATATACACGTGCCAAGGAAAGTAGGCTGTTATTACTATGTGGGGAAGGGGTAGCTGGAATGTCTTCAGTTTCACAAGCCAAATTCATGGTCAAATCATGTGAAATACAGCTAACTTGCACAGTGACAACTTCCTAAACATCTATCCCCTATTTCTTACCCACACCCCAAATAAGGGAGGTTCTGATGGAATGATTTGTAAATCTTGTGGGGAGAAGAGAACTTGGAAGACCAGATAGCTCAGAGCATTGAGAGTAGACCAAATGGTGTCCTATTTAGATTCAAATCTGCTGTTGCATTTTTAAGTCTATATGCAAGCCATGCAAGAGGGAGGACATGTGTAACAAATGTTCATCTATTTTTGCCTATAAATTTGTTCCTATATTAAATTTTGGATACCTTGCTGATTTGGCCTAGTTGAGGTACTTAGACTATCTTAAATATTGATATATACTACTGCTTTCTGTAATACTTTTCCTGCCATAGAAAACATCTTAGGCTTTCTATGCTGTTGTCTATACCAGTTGATCTTACTTAGCCTGATTAAAAGTTTATGACTGTTGCTCTGAAGAAAATAAAATCACAGTTGTAAAATACCTGAGGCAAGAGGATATGGCAATAACTGCAGAAATTTACGTTTCTTCAAATTCAGTGAGACTATGCAGAACATAAAAAAGGAAGTATCTGTACAGAATTGGGGCTCTACTGGAGTAGATGCTCAAGACTAGCAGGAAGACTGGTCAAAATAACACTACTGGAAAGTTAACTTGACTCCACCAGAAAATACTCTGTTCTGAATGATGCTTGTAAAAATAAGCCTGAACTGAATTTACCACCAGAGTTACAAAACCTTGCAGCAGGTCAGAAGAGATCATAATTGTCCTGCAGCATAATGTGCAGAGAGTTAGTGAAGATCCAAACTCTGCTGCTGTGAATAAAATTCCAGGCACAGTGGTGAGATGTTCAGTTCAGGCTTTTAAGTACTGCTGCAAAGTGTTCATACATGTTCAGCCAGGATATAGCTTTAGTAAAATGTGATGTGACTAGGGCACTTGAATTTGCAGTCCTCCCTTATCTAGCTTGAAATGTAGATACAATAGCAAATAAGTATCCCCCCGCTTTTTTTTTTTTTTTTTTTTATTTACCTGACTCCCTTTGCCAAGGAAGTTCCATTTGTTATAGAATGGTGAACATACTTTTTATTTTGTTCTTCCAGAAGATAATTATTGGTATGGCTCTACCAACATTCACATGTAGACCTTTGTTTTTATAGGGAGTCCCTCTGAACTTGGTGATAAACAATGGAGAATGTGTATCAGATACCAACCATAGGTTAGTCTTTGTGATGTGCTAGTAACTTCCACTGCCTCAAAGCAGTTCACAGTGTTTTTTCCCTTGCAACATTTTAAAATATAACTTGATTTTAAACACACTTTTTTCTTAGACAGATATTGTTTCATTCTTAATACAGGAGGTGATGAATTAAAATTCTTTCAGAGCTTCTTGCCATGGAAAAATAAAGAACTCTACAACACAATGTAAGATCAGTGTTTTGGGTGACTGTTTTATTAATAAGATGATATGAGAGCGATCTTGGAATTCAGAGCAATAGACTGCTAGGGCTCCTGCTCCCTGTGGACAAGAAAGATGTATAAATCTTAAAAATTAAATTCTTTACATTCTTGCGACTAAGTTGAAAACAACAGTTTGTATTCAGGCCTGTTTTGGCTTTTACTGATTAAACAAGTGTTGCATACAGTATCATATGAATACGTAAACCAGTAAGCTTTTCTCAGTCTTATATAAGCTACTGCCAGCAGTTTCCTGTAATAACTTTATCAATATGACTTGCTAACAACAATCAGATCAGCTGTGTGCAGCAATAAATAAGTATTTCATAACCACCTACAAAAATAGATACTGTGAGCTCTTTGAACACGATGAATGTGGGCATTCTGCATCTTTGTACAGTTGTGTTCTCTGATAAGTGCAATAGAAAATATACCTATAAATGCTAGTGGTAACACCAATAAATACAGTCAGTTCTAATATTCAGACTGTTTCAGAATAATTTCAGATGTGATCTATACTCAGTTGTGAGTTTAGCTGATGTAAAATGTCACACTTCTGTCATTTTCTGTCATTTTGCTTTTGCAACAGCAGAATATTTGAATCGGGTTCTTAGCTAGTTTGAATATTTTAACTATATTTTATATGGAGAAATATCCATATAACAACATCACAACTCAGTTCCTGGAAAACTCTACAATGAATAGTTTCAAAGGAGAAACTATTGACCCTTGATTAGATGCAATATGATTGAATGTTTAATATGTCCAAGAACTAAAATTGTGATGTTCTTAATCACAAAACACTTAATTCAAAACCCTTCTACATCGAAAGGGCATTTTTTGAACAGATCCTTCAGCAAAGATTTGGCTAATAATTATCAATTGTGTAGCAGTGGTTTTCAAAGAATACAGTCAATAGAGGCAAAAAAACCCCAAACCCCAACAAATCATAGGCAAGATATTTCATTTCTATGGATTTCATATCCAGTTTGGTATCACACCTATCACGTTAAACCTATACAATAAGATAAGTAGTCACACCTATGTTAAAGCAGTTTATATAAAAACCTAGCATTATAGTTACTTCTCAGTTAAGCTAAGAAATCAAAATTTTTTTTAAAGGGTTTATTTTGGGGAAGACTTCTCCCCCTTCATCCTGTGCTCATTTCAGAGGAGAGAGGATCAGCTTTTGTGTATAACTATTAGATCTGTTAAATACAGCTTTGCAAAACTTTAGGAATGAAGCTGAAAATTATGGGTCTTAGGAACTGCTATTGTGATCAGTGCTTGCACAGCCGGGAAGAAGAGATTTCTTGTCTCAATCTGCACACATTCATTATAAATGGTCTGAACAGATAATCAAGTGCAGTCTGTGCTTTGGTTCAAGAATAGGGAAGTTTAAAAATACTGGGAGGAATATAATGAATTCTTTCTCCTACATCTTTGATAGCTTCATTTCAGCTAACAAGGGGGCTATGAGCTATCCTTTCCTTTCATAAAGTAAGTGGGCAATTAAACTCCATCTGAATAATTCAGATGCACAGCATGGGTTCCAGTATAGACTTTTCTGAACAATTTCAAATCAGAATGAAAACCACCAATTTATTTTTTTCACTGTAACTTTTCAACTGTAGAGTGTGAAAATCACAATAGAAATCAGCTGTGCATTGCACACCCTATGCAATTTCTTGGCATGAACAGGGATGTGATACCTATCACCTTACTTTGCTCAACATTTCTTCAGTGTTGAACCACATTATAGTAAACTGAAATGCTTCATCAGTAATTTTGTATTATTTTATAAAAGGAGTGCAATCGGAAACCAATGGTATTATTTGAAAGTTGATTTTATTGTTTCACAAATAAGAGCAGCACCCAGTGCTTAAAAACAGAACTGAGTAGTGCTACATATCATGGTCATCACAGCGTCACTAGAAGATGGCTAGTACTGGTTTCAAATGTCTCAACAGTAGCATTACTACTGGATTTCTTTGGTGCACAAGAGAAAGTCTTGTTCAAACAGAACTCTGCAGCAGGACTGTGCTCTGTGTAAGACCACTCTGCCTGGTGGTAGAGTGGCTAATGCCATCACAGCCCATCGGTAGGTAGAATAAACACTGTGAGTAATGAGCAGAAATAGCCCATAGAAGAAGGAAAATGTGATAACTTTCCCAACAAGGAGGACGGAAGTTTATGATATAGTAAGGTATGCCTTATACCTCACTAAACATGATCTTTGATATTTGAATCCCTTTTCCTGCTTCACTACTTCCTGCCTTCACATTTACCTTCAGGCTCCTCATCTTTAAGCTCATTTCTTTTTGGTAGACACTACCTTGGGATAATAGCATTATTCTTGACTTAAAAAAAACAACTGACCAACCAAACCTGTATCTTTGCCTCAAGTTAAGTGAATTTCCTACTCAAAGTTTTAGAGCATGCAACTGCTGCTATCATTACTATTTCTTCCCCTGCTGTCATGGTTTAAGGTGAGACACTGTCCTCCCCCCCAATTAATTACTGAGGTAATTATTTCTTAGATGAATAGTCCATTACTTGAGCAAATAAATTTGAATTGGGACCCTGTAGACTTCTGACCTTGTGGGTTGCCTCATTGCCCAAGTATTGTACATGCATTGATCCTTTGAAAACTAAAGACAGCTATGTGGTATGTTTCTTTGTGGGCTGTTTGAGCACAGTTCATTGGCCTCGAGTTCATATTTGTTAAAACTTCTGAACATGTTTACAATATTAGGTGCCTATATTTCTATGTAAGCTTGCACACTTTTAATACCTAGTTGGAATTGGGTAAGACTCAAGTCTTGCTTAAAAAGCTTGTTTGATTAGTTTTTGCAAATAATCTTAAGTGTGTATTTGTTCTTAAAGCCTGCTCTTTAGACGAAGATTCCTTACAGCTTAGTCATCAAAGGACTACAGAGGAGAAAGTGCTTGACTTTGTGGTCAAAGTGTTGGACTGAGTCTCAGGAGACCTGGAGTCTTGGCTGGGCCACAGACTTCCTGTACTGCCTTTATATCTTGGTTCCTTCCTCTGTAAAATAGAGGTAAGAATATTACCCTGTCACAAGATTGAGGGGGAAATATTTTTGATGGTAAGGAAATAGTGGTTTTAATGGTATGGAAAAAGGGCTCTATGGTAAGTAACTGAACATGGAATTGAACACAACAGAAGCTTGAAGTCAGTAATTTAATAACACGTTTGTTGAACTCTGTCATGTATTTTTACTTGGCCTGTTGCTGTGGCATGTAAAAATAAAGGCAATGACCCTAATTTGAATTTTGTATCAATTGTGTGGCTTAAAAAGAGTCAAAAAGACAACTGTTTTGCATCCCTAGTTGATGCTATTAATGAGTTTGCAACCGAACTGCAACTCTTTGCACTTTTAATCATGGATAGGTACTTGCTCATGAAGATTTGCTACCTGGCAACCCTGTTCTTTTCTTTCTGTTCCTGGCTGATATTCCTGAATCAGAGCTAAAAATAAATCTACTTTTTTTTTCTTTTGTTAATTTTTCCTTCTGTTCTAACAGGCATCCTTTTACTTTCAAAGCTCAGCACCTTGGACTAACCCTCATTGCACTTCATCTTTGTACTTGTAGAAACATAAATGGTCTTAAGCAATGTGAAATCACTGCTACAGTATCTAGAACATGACAGCAATTTGGAGAGAAGAATTTCAGAGTATCAGGGAAATAAAGACACAAGTACCTCACAAGGAATGGGTCTATTCTCGTTCAGTTCTGGTTTGGGGGCATTTCGTTCAAGCAGGAGAATGTGATAATGTAATAATGGTAGTATGATGAGTAGAACTGGTGGTGGTGGTAGCTCATTTTCTTCTTAGAGGTCAAATAAAGTCAGAACTGAATGGTATTTTTATGTGATGGTCTAGATTTATTTTAAAATTAGAGGAAAAGCAGTGGACTGCTATACCAGTGTAAATCCAGAGATTCCAGATGTGAACTGGCATAACAAGGTAGCTTTGAGAGACAGTCACTGAAAGCATAGTGAATCTGAAGTCCAGAGAGGAAGAGTGAGCTTTCTGGGATGGCTCAGGCCCTTGTTGAGAGTCCAAGGGTGCAGACATGCTGCAATCAGGAAACTAACATTAGCTCAGACAGGATGCATGAGTCAAGGATATTGAAAGGTGATGAAAAACGTATTCAGGCATCTGCCACTTGCCAGTTGCTGGGCACTATTTGTCGTTCATGCTGCTGATTGGAACGTACTGGAAAAGAAACAAAAATAGCTTAAATTGGGTTAACAGCTAACATCTATCATGTGACTTACTGAAAGAGAGAACTGTTTAGCTATGAGGATGTGACTGGAAGGGACGGTAAGGGAAAAGCTCATAGTAGTGTTTCCCTTTTCACCACCCCAAGTCCCCCTGAATCTGTTCATCTCACCTGATAAGGTTTACCGGCCTGAAATACTGAGTATAACCTGACAAGCAAAGCACGTGCAGTCCAAAAGCTGCAGCCTATGTTTTGCTATTTTCTTTTATAATGTGTTGTCTTCTGAATTAACATCCAGAATATGTAGGTTTTCAAAGCAGACATCTTAACATGGCCCACTTGGATGGTTTCATTTAGGCTGGATTCAAAACAAAACATCCTAGTGACCTGGTTCAGATCTAATATCAGTAATTCCTCTTTCAGACCATGTTTTGCTTTAGTTAACAATGCTTACAGGTATTTGTGTGGAGGGATGTAGTCAAACAGTTTTGATGGTACAGAGCAGAAACTTTCATTTAACACATGCTGACTACTACACATTTTGTGTGAGCTTTAGACTGAGTTATATTAGTAGCTGGAGACAACTACTTAGATGTGAATCTGTTCCGAACAGTTGGTTCAGATATGTCTTGTTCTCGCTACTTTCCTGACCCCCAAATCTTTGTCTGAAATCTAGTGCCCACTCTGACATATATTTTAATTGATTTTTTTAAAATAATTTGATGGTCTGATTTGAATACCTTTGGTTCTGTGTATTTCCAGGATCTGCCAGACAAGAAATCTGACTCTTCCTTTGTTGTAGTGTTTCTGTATCAAGACTAAATTCATTGAATTCTTGCTTCTGACCTGTGTAAGCTGTTTTGGCATCTCTGGCACTTTCTAGGAGCAAGGAGTTCTCAAACTTTGAGTGATTGTTTATTTCCATGACATTTTTAACCCACTTAAATTTTCTTGGATATATTGGATAACTTTAGACAATGATAAGCTGATACTCTGAATATGCTGCAGCTTGTCTCTTTTTATTGAAAAGACCTATGCAGTGGTGGAATAAGTTTTTTCTTGTGACTGAAACTTATTCTCTACAGAGAATACATATTTCAAAAGTTTCCAAAATAGCTTGGAAAAACAGTGAAGTAAAACTACAAAGTAAAACTGTCAGTTATTTTAAGACATACTGCATACATTTGTCTAAAACCAGTCCTTGTGTTTGCTGTCCAGAAATGCTCAGTTCCCTGGTTTATATTTTCTATAAACTTAAAGCTATTTATAGTTTGGACTCTAAATTGTAGCATTTGCTCCCGCTTTACCTTTTTCTCCCTTGCATTAGAGTAAATAAAATGATGGGTTGCATTTATTTGGCCAGCAGAGCTTGAGTCTGGAGGGTAGGATTGACTGACTGGATGTACATGGAAACAGTCTGAATCCATTTATATACATTGTCTCAAATTTATAGGCTCTCAGTTTTTTAGAGCACCTTTGCCTATTGTTTGTATAAAAAAAAAAAGCTTATCTGACATTTGTGTTTACATAGTATAATGGATTTGCTTTTCAAACGCTGATCAGTGATGGAGGTTATCTTTGATCTCCCGAACTGTATTGTTATTTTTATCTTGTGAATGAATTCACCAGTTTTATTGATGAATTCCCTGACTGGGAACATCACATTAACACAGTTCAGGGATTGTTTTAACTGCCCATGTTATTAAGCCAAGCAAAACCTCACAAGTATTATTTAAAGAAACAAAACAACAAACTGTGGAACTTTTAGCAGAATCACAGTTATTATGTTTGTTTTATCTCAAAAGCAAAACCTAATAGTATATGTTTGTTGCTTACTGCATATCTCAAGGTATTTTCTTTGCCTTGTAAAGTAGATTTTACTCAATAACTGTCTGACACTTACTTTATTTAACTAGGTTGATGCAGCCAAAGGGTGTTGCCAAATTACAATTAGGACATCTACTGTCCAGAATATTTATTGTAGTGCAGCTCAGTTACGTGAAAAACAACTTTTAAATGATGTGACTGTGACTGTTTTATAGTGCTGTTTTACATTTGGTAGTAGCAGTGTTTCTTTGAAGACTGCTAAGGTTTCCTTTTCATTTCTTCTAAAGCATTTTTTTTAAAGCACCCGAACATCCAACCCTTCAAATGAATAAACACAGAAAATGTGTAAAACATTATCCCCTACAGTTCTTTCAATAATGTAATAATTTGGGAGACACTTCAAGCTTCTGAAAGGCTTTCCATCTGATTTCTAGGTATAGACATTTGTTGCTATATGCAGTAACTAATTTGCTACATCTAAATATGTTTCAGAACATATTGGATATGTCAGGGTGGTGTCTGGTGCATGTGAGGTATGAAGGCAAAAGCAATATATTCAGCTTAGCTTCTCATCCTTCCAGTCACTGAGAGGAGTTTGTTATGCTGTCTCCAACAGCGCAGTGGGCTGTGTACACCAGCTGACTGACAATCAGTAGGCAGCAGCATTGGCTCTGTGTGCATTTTCATTCGGAACATTTTTCCCTCCCCTATTTTAAAGAAACTTATCTAGTGAGTGAATGGAAATCCTGTATTCTCTTAAATCCACATCTGGCAATTGGGTCATACTGACTTTTGTTTCAGAAGGTGAAAACACCCATAAGTAGGAGAGGAGATCATCTGCAAGGAGGGTGAAATTTAGGAGATTCTGCTCTTGTGGAAGAGTAAACTGATGTAATGCAATTCAGTAAGTGGTTATAGATGTTAGCCACCCTTGTCTTCAGTTAGTTCACAGCTAAAAATAGGAATGATGGCTGTTTCATGGTATTTCTGTGTAGACAATGGCCCCCTTGGCTGACAAGCCTATGTATCTACAGGATGTGACCCTTGTTTGACATCAGTGGACTCCTATGGTTTTCTGAATGACTACTGAAAAGATCTCTTCCTGGAAATAGACTGATATGCATCTAATATGACAGTGATGAGCACAGATTAAAGCTTGGAGGCAAATGTCAATATTATCCTCCAGAAAAAGCCACTTGCAGACGATAGTAGACTGTGCTTGGTTGGGCCTGAGACCACCCTCTCTCAAATCTACAGCCCAAGCAGTGGTCTGTAGGACTATGCTAGAATTTGGGCCTAAGACTTTTAGTTACTCATCAAATGTGTTTTCTTTTGTATTATTAGGGGTTTTTTTGCTCACTGTTTGCATAGGGTACTTGTAAAAATTGTTTTGTTATATCCGTGAGTGGCTGTGCTTCAAAATCTACTTTTGAACTGATACTGCTCTAGAAATCCTTGGGATAACAAGTGGGTTGGGATTTTTTGTTTGTTTGTTTTGTTTCTTTTCTTTGGTTGGTTCGTTTAGTTTGTTTTCCTCCAGAGGAAAGAACAGTACATTGCTGCTACTAGTGCTGTTATTACTGCTATTTAGTATACTATTTCAACTCAAAATGTTTAAGGCTTGTATATTTAATAAGCATTATCTAAAAGGAAAAGCAAATTTGAGACATATTTCAGTGGATCTATTGAGGTGTTTGGAGATACCACTCTGTATCAGCTATTTCAGCTACCATTAATATTTGTTTTATTTATTGTTATGGAGACTTTCTGAGTTCTCCCCCAGCCTCTGATTTAGAAATGCAATATCTGTGTTTGCCTATTTCTGCTGTGAAAAGTCTGAAGCTAATGGTTCTGGCAGATGGAAGGCAAAAATAGGCAAAAATATGAGAGTCAGCGCTTACAAAGGAAAAAAATCAGAACTGGATATTTGGATTCCAAAGTGCTACCGCAGTGATTAAAAAATAAAATACAAAACTTGAGCCCTTCATTTGATCTGAAACATGAATACAAGTTCACTTTGAGTTTACAAAGCTGAGAATACTGGCATCCTTCAAACCTCTTGGAAAAGCAGCCAATTCAAACTTCCTGAGAGTGAAGTTTGTGGGAAGTGGCTTAACATATTAGAAAAGTGTTTTGAACTCTAAACAGAATAAGGTATTATGCTCAAAGATGATACTTATGCTTAGCAAAGGAAACTACAAATAGTGAAACATTTGGTTTATGATTTGACTTATGCCACTGTTACAGCAATGTATGCAACTCTTCAAAATATTCTCATTGCAGGGAATGTCTTATTAAAAGAATCTTTCCTTCCCCCCCCCCCCCCCCCCCCCCCGCACAAATAAGGAAATGGGTAAGAGCTTTCAAACATTGTAATCAAACATTCATCCATTCAGACTCTTTGGAACAAAGTAAACTTTAAAGATTAACCTGACCAAACTAAATTTAAAAAGAAAAGAAAAAAACATACATCCATGTCCTTGGAACCTTACACAAAACTACATAAAGGCCCACTGTATAAAATAAGTTGTATAGGGACATGTAAAGTATGCAAAGCCAAAGAGCAGGGCAGGCCTGAAAAGTGATTTTTACCTCAGACAAGCATCAAGTTAGCAGTTGGGGTGCCATCAGTCAGGTGAAATGCCATGTCAGAAGTAGAGCTTTGGATTCTGTCTGTGTTTCTGGTACACTGTAGCCCCAAATAGTGGTTGGGCTCAGAAAACTCAAATGGTGTTATATAGTCTTTGCCATCTTACAAATGTTACTGTGTCACTTATGAATATTGCAATCAAGTCAAGTCATCCCAAACAGCAAGAAAAGCTGCATTAAGCTCCCTTCCCCTTTTTTTTAATCTTGAACTTCTTATTTTTTTTTAAATGGGTTTTTTAAAGGCTTGTCTTAGATTTCAAGTGGTATAAATTAAATGAGCAGTAGGTTGTAAATAGATATTCTGATCATGGAGGTGCTGCTGTTGAGCTGTAGGTGATATGCTTAGCCGTAAGTGTGATGTATTACTATGTACTTTTGTATAAAGGCAGACTGCCTGCACATGAAAAAATCATTAAATATTTCCTCAACTTATGCTGAGTAGATGTATAGTTAAATCTCAGAAAAGTTTCATTTTTCCTCTGAAAATAATTAAGTGGCTACTGTTTTATAACATGTTTTAAAAAATAAATTATGGGAACAGACTTCTTGGTGTTTATTCCAAAACTAAAAATTGCTAAAAGCACTAGACTTCATTTTGTCTTGTGCACGTGTATGTATAAGGTATAGATAATGTCTGTAATGTTAGAAAGCTATTTATTTCTGAACATAAATGAACCTTGATTTATAGGGTTCATTAGCAGAAGCTGATGTGTGTTGCCATGTGTTAATTTCTTCTTGAATGAAAGCTTTCAATCTGCCTTGAGTATAGGGATGGTATACCAGCAATCCCCAAAGTCTGGGAGCCTGGCTGTTCAGAAAAGAAAGCTGTGAAAGATGTAGAGAAAATAATAATTTCTGTCTATGACTTCTTGAAGATCCTTCTGCTCTCAGTTCTGTGTTATATCTGTTTGTTTTGCTGGCTGGTTCAGAAGGTGAATCTATCTCCCTAAGAGTGTGTTTTATATTTAAAGCTGCAAAAGACATTTTCTGAATTGCTTTTCATATCATGCATCTAGCTATAAAAGCCTCTGAAAATGACAGTTAGAAAAAAGCATCTAATAAATGATAAGAATATTAATATTCAGAACCTACTATAAGTACCATTGAAGTAGCCTTGTGCATTGGCTGTATCAAAAGATATACCAGTAAAATTATGCAAGGAAATTCAAATGCTTCTAGGTTTGTGAAATTTTTTGGTTGGTTGACTGTTTTTCAAATGTTATTATCATTAGTTAGGGGAGTTGTCTCTATTTTTACAAGTTTTCTAGACCCCACAAGATGTAGCAGTTTTTCAGTAAATATAAAAGACAGTGGAAAACAAAATTGTAATACACTTCCTGTTATCCACAGGTAACAACAGACTTTCAGGTAGTAGCAGAGAGATACCAATGTCTTGGAAAACTAAGTGAAAAAAGGACTCTAGTCCAGTGAATGAGAACCAAATTCTCTGCTAAAGTGGGGAATGAGATGCGAGCAGCATGTTAAATGCAACCATCTCTTGCCTTCCATATTGTATTTTGTTCAGAATCAAGTCTCTGCAACAGTTTTGATTTCTTATTTCACTAAATCTAGGAGATGAAACCTCAATTCTTGCTTGTTTCTGCATTCAGAGCTGTTCAAGAGAGTGATTTTTAATTTATTTTTTTTCTCTACCACTTTGTTGCTTTCATTATCTTTGCTGGAAATGCAATGCCGTTGCATGGACAGAAATCAGATAATAGTGTTTTGTACTCTGATATTTAATGGAGGCAAAGGGAAGATTTACCATTGTTTGTATATCTCCCTCTACAAAAGTTCTTGAAACAAGAAAGCCCTTTCCAGCACCACCTCTACTGAAAGCAGTGTGAGTATGTTCTGTTGCTTTTCAAGTAACAGAATTTATGAGGCTTTGAATGTGGTGAGGCTTTATTGGAATGATATAAAAGGGTTCTGTGACTTTGTTGTCCACTCATGGTGTAAAGGCCCTTCATGGCTATGGAGCAAGGGACTGTAGCACTCCCATACTGTATCAGTATATCAGATGCACTTCACTGGGTTCCCAGAATTACTTAATTGTGATCTGAAATTACAGTTTAACAGAGTTCAAAAATCTATTGTGAGGGTCTCATCAACACGCAGTAGATTGACTTAGTTTTCTTTTTGGCTGGAGCCACAAGTGAGTGCAGAAGCTCAACTGAGAGCTGATGAAGACTTTCAGAAGCACCAGAATAAAGTCCCAATGGATTTTCTAACTTGCTGTTCTAGGTTTTAGAAAATGCAGATGGCAATGGATCTTGTGTGTATTGAATGGCATGCTTGTTCTTCCTCCTCTGCTTATACCAAGGGGCAAAGTTTAAGACCTTCTGTAAGATGTGGTAGATGCAGCTTCACATACTCTTCTCCCCAGGGCCTTTCACATCAGGGAAACAGCTTAATGTATCTGCTGTTAGAGACTAAGCTTTTTTCAGTATCTTTTTTCTTTTTTTCAGAATTTTTTTTTTTTCATGATGAGGGAAATGGAACTTAGGATTTGTATGTGTGTGGTAACTATTAACCCAGTGCATTCTTAGTGCCTCAGGAGCAGTGAACTGGTCTGTTCTAGCCTATGCTCATACAACCTGGAAAAGTATGACTTCCCATGGAACTAATTTAGCCTTTCA
Source organism: Buteo buteo (assembly GCF_964188355.1). NCBI lineage: Eukaryota > Metazoa > Chordata > Aves > Accipitriformes > Accipitridae > Buteo > Buteo buteo. The sequence goes on from NC_134171.1 coordinate 47,774,377, forward strand.
GAAAATTAACTGTGAATTCAAAGACTGAGTAAGAATCCAGTAATTCAAAATCATAAGGATCTGAGCAAAAGCTGGTTGTGTGGGTGAGGTATGAGGCTTCGTTTGATGTGTTTCCATCTTCCCTGCCTGGATGTGTCTGGCACTGAATATGCTTTCTGTGCCACAATTCAGTCTCTCTTTCCAGCCCTGAAAGCCACTGTTACTTGCCTGCTCATGCCTGCCTGACCAGTGGTTGCTGTGTAAGAGGAAGCCCCTAAGGTTGCGGGGTAGCAAATCTTGCTGCCTTTTCTGACAGTTAGGAGGACTGGGAAGGAAGATGCTAAACTGATACCCTTCCTTGGGCATTGTAGCTTTAGCCAGCTCTACAACAAAGACTTAACAATTTCATACTGGTCATCAAATGCAGTTTGTCATTTCAGTTTGGGTGTTCAGGCTTCTATCACCAAAATCTGTCCTATTATATGTGAAGTAAAGCTCATGGTTTGCATTTGTAGCCAAAACCAGAAATGAGATAGGAAATGGCCAAGGAAAGAAGAAAAGGGAAAAGAGAACATTGCTTTTGTTAAAAGCTAGTGTATTTGAATGCAATCTTTCACTATGAGAATAATAATGAAACATTTATAATCCTATCTATCTGACACATGTTCATATAGTGGGAAGGTATGTTTCTGTTTAAAGTGAGAGACAGAAATGAGGAACACTTGTAAAAAGTATATCAGTAAGTAGGTGCAACTTTTTTAATCTATCTGCTAGCATGTAAAACAGTTCTCTGTGTGTGTATTCTAATGAGAAGCATTATCTATATATATCTCAATATTAGAAAACAAATGCCCATGGTGAAATTCTGTTCTCTTATACCTTGCATCTTAACATTATTTTGTGGGGGGTTGCTAAAAAGTAAATTGAAAACAACTGTAAATGTAGCATATGCCTCACTTATTATGTTGTTGATTTCTGAGAGATTAAAGACACTTTTACTATATTTGCATACCCCCTCAGGGAAGTAATTCTTTTCCCATAGTCTAATTATTTTCCTATGTGCATAGTCTTGATCTTCACTTGTCAAGGGGCATGCTAATGCAATGTAGGAGGTTCTTATCTTGACAAGGAGCAGCCCTTTCTCATTGTGTGACTTTCTGACTGAACTTAGAAGGGACAGTGACTCTTTTCAGCCATTTGTAATAAAGTTTGGGGTGGAGGGAAGCTACAGGTGATGCAAGTTAGTTTGCACACCTTACGTAATATGCTGTGGTACAGCAGATGTTCAATAATACTACTGTTTCATTTTTTCTTCCATATAAATGCTGTTTTTAATAACACATTACTTCAAAAATGAAATCATGACCATTTACTCCATAGCATTACAAAGAAAGAAGCCACAGGTCACCAGAGCAACAGTTACTTGAATGGCTAGAGGCTTTGAAGCAAGGTCTGAGGTCTTTAGCTGAGGGAAACATTCCCCATCAGTTTCCAGACAAAAACTTTGTGTTTTATGTGTAGATTAAAGCTTCAGTACAAACTTTCATTTCAGTGTCTTTCTGCCATTTTTACTGTGTCAGTTGCCATACCAGTTATGACATTTCTACTGTACAATATAAAAAATTAAGACAGCTAAGCAGGTGCACTACTACACAGTAACAGATGGTCTTCTCATGAATTTGTTCTCCACGCTTGCAAAGAACATAGAATAATTCTGTTGAGGATGACAGAGTAGTGATGTCACTGGCACTGTTTTGATGGAGAAACCTTCCCATATTAATTTATTCTTTCATTTTTTTCTGGATGCAAAGGAAAAAAGATTTGAGTTGAAAAAAGATCTAGTGTTGAAAGCAGGAAGTAGAAAACTTTTCCCCTCAAAGGAAACATTTATTTAGTGGTTTCCATGGGGTCAAGTTTTTGTTTAGCCTAATATTCTCCTGCCTGTGTAATGTGTATAGTCAAAACTCTTGTTTATACTTGCTCTTTGACTGTAGAGCACCTAGTGTTGAAGAAAGATGCACCAGAATGGATTTCTACATTTTTTTCATAGTCCCATACCAGAGAGGTGTTCCACTTAACCTGCTCAAAGCCACAAAACATCTTAAAGGGAAAAGTGTCCTGCTTGCCACAGCCAGCGTGTACACAAGTACTGGCTGTAACTTCCTCTACTCTGCTTTCTTTTCTAACTATATTAGTTTTCTTGGCTTGGCCTTCCCTTATGTTATGAGCTTTGTTACAGAGTGAGATATTTTAAGAAATAAACCCTCCCAAATAACATCAGTTCCCAACAACTCTAGTGAGGCTGAGTGGGAAAGGACAATGAAGTGCCAATACAAATATCCTTTGAGAGGATGGAACAGGTAAAGGACCGAAATATCAGTCTGTAGCAAGACTTATAAACCAAATTTTTATGCAATAATTTCTTTTGGTACTTCCTTTTAAAAGAAAAAAAGCAATTATTGTTAGTTATAATAAATACACACTTCCAACTGCTTCAGTTTTATCCTTTCACTGAATAAAGTAAGGCTGGAGCTTTTTCATTTGTCCCACTTCAGAGAGTGGATGAGCAAAGCTCATTTAAGTGGCAAGGCAAAGAAAGGCGTAGACCCCAGGTTGATGTTACAGCATACAGGGCCAGAGCATTCAATGGTAAACACACACAAATGTATAGCCCCAGGAAAGATGCAAGTGGGAGCTAAGATATTATGAATGCTAGTCTGGGCTCCTCCTGTTAAATTGATATTGGATAAAATATTCCCCTAAATGAGTGACTATGTCACAAAGTTGTTCATCCTCTTTTTCCTTGTTTGTCCCATCCTTTTTGAAGAGAAGCATACATAAGCCAAAGTCCATAATTTGCCTGTATTTCAATGTGTGAAATACTATTTATAGGTTCTGCTGGCTAAGTGGTCTTAAGTGGGTTTTATTAAAAAAAAAAAAAAAATCAGATTTGTGTTTTTTATTATTTCCCAGAGTTGTGTTGTCTATATGTAACTGATAACCATAATTAAATGATGAAGGAAATGCTGCATGCAGTGTTAGTTGATGTGTGGTAGTTAGTTATTATGGAAAGTCTACAGTACATATTTCTGCAGGTTCATTTCTTAGAGGCTCATAACACTGGGTCAGTTAGATTTTTCTTTTTTAAAGTAATTTTATACTTAATTGTGCAGTTCTACTGCTTATTCATACTAAAAATGTTTTAAGCTTCTCACCTGCATACAGGAGCTTTCCATTAACAAAATGTTATAATAACCACTGTAAATGCCTTTATCCTGACTTCTCTTTTTTCTACTGCTAATTGTTCTAAGCCATAATACTCAGATGTTTAATAAAATGAACTAGGGCATGTGAATGAATGCAGTTTCTTAAAATATTGCTTGAGTAAGAAATGCATTTAACAGTTTTCTCTGACTAGGAAAAAGATGAGAGGATTTATAATGTTTAAACTTGAAAATGAGACTTGATTTTCATATTGTACTAGTAGAATGCTGACACTTCAATTGTAGTGAAGCAAACAAATCTGAGAAATCATTTGAGTGATTGTTGATGTGCAGCTTATTGTGTTTGCAGGCTGCAGAATGAAGTTATATACACAAAGGGATTTAGATGTATTGGTACATACATTCAGGGCCTGAAATTATACTTAGCTACTTTCTAGTGTCAGAGGGCCAAAGTTCCTGCCTGTGTCCATCACCCACCTGATCAGCTGCCCTCCACCACCCACCAGCAGAGGTGTGTATTTCTCAGGCCAAATCCATGTGGCAGCAGGGGCCTGAGACTAGTACGTGGGTCCTGTTCTGTTTCTAGTGGATACCTTAGCTCTGTGTGACTTAAACTCTTTTGTAATTACTTGTGTGCAGGTGTTTTATGTTACCCAGCGAACAAAGCTGACAAGAAGGAGGTAGCTCAGGCATCTTTGGAGGGGGAAGGAGAGGACACACTATTTCCAAGTTAGGGGACCTCATAGCTGTATTCAATTCAAATGATTTTGGGGACAGGATTTCTAGAAGGATTAAGGATTATACTTCCCAGTGACCGTGAAATATTCAGACTCTGCAAGCATTGCAGTTATCCAGCTTCTCAGTCCAAAAATCCTGCCCCTTCTGGTGTTCTGAAAGCTTAGACAGTGGCAGACAGATCATAAAATTGGTGGTAAACTGAGATCCTGTTGTGGATAAGGCTGGAAGAGCATCTTTAGTCTGTCTTTGTTTACTGTTGTTCAAATCCTATGTAAAATAGCTCCAGGTGTTGAAGCATACTTCTGCAGAAAGACGACCTGCAGGAGACCTACCTTCATCTTGGGTTTTACTACACAGTTACCACATTGTTCAGTACAATATTGAGAAAGGAGTTAATATGAAATAATATGTATATTTACAGTATATTTATGTACCTATTATTAATACTAAGAATTGATTAGCTATATTTATAAAAAGGACTTAAGAATAAAACGTTAGAACTCTGTTTCTTAATACTCTTGTGGATGGCAAATCAGAATATTAAGAGTACCTACAGGGCTAAGTCTACCATGCCACAGGGTACTGCAGTGAAGCCTGGGGTTCAACAGTCTCTACTACTAAATTCAGTGTCCAGGCTTTTTTATGTGCATGCTGCCTTGTCACTTCCAAATCTGTTTGCCAGACCTAAACTTGTAAGCCAACTAGCATTTGGAATATTAACGTTTAATTACCACTAATTTTACTAAGAATTTAGTACACAGTAATACATAGAAAGGCTATACCTATGATGAAGAACAATTATTCTGTGCTCACCTAGCTTTTTGACACCAAAACTGCACTTCTGAGCCATATACTTTTTCCTAAGCAAAATAGAAATTAATTTAAAAACTTGTAGCAGCATTTTCACCATAGCTGCATATCCCAAAAAGCACAGATGTTGACTTTAGCATTCAGAAGTAACTAACTTGTCTGGTATACTTACCTGAAGGAAGGCATAGTATCATATGAGGTGTTCTGGTCAACAGAACACTGCCTTTACAGACTTATTCAAGCCACTGCACTTCTTTTTGTAGATTGGTGAGGAAACAGGCAAAAGAAATCTGTACCTGACCTACATTATACTGATTTCTAAACATGGAGAAGGACTAATTTACATCATCTTCAAAAACACCAGTTCCTGCCAATGGCTTGAAGCAATGGTGACCTGACCTGCTACAAAAGTCTTCATTTCTGTCAGCTAAGTAACTTTTTTTTTCATGTTAATTTGGTCCTATTTATTTTTTTCTTAGCTTTGCAGAATACACTAAGTGGAAACAGAACTCCAGAAGTGGGATAAACTTACTTAAAATGTAAGTACAATTTTCTTACCAGATATGGCTACTTATCCTCCAGGAATGACAGAAGCCATATTAAACACAAAATAGGCTTTCCAAATTTTTTTGTGTTATGTGATGAGTCTTCTAGGAAATTGGGTCAGTAGTAATTATAGCAGCATGGTTAAATTTGACTTTCTTGTTTTCTTTTTTTTTACATACTATTGAAATAGAAAAGAGGAAGAGGAATAATTTTGTTTGAAAAAACAACTCCAGGCTCTCTCTAATGTGTCATAACTTTTTCAAATTTAAAACATATTATAATAAGTTGTGGCTCATTTCCAATGTGATTCAAAAGAGAAGTCCTTGTTAAGAAATGAGTTGGTAGAAGAAGGATCAGAAATGGCATAAGCTTATTTACTATACCTACAGTCATAAAAACACATGACAAAAAAGTTTCCCTGGGAAGAACACTTAGGTTCTTCTCTAGGTAAGTTCTGTCCATTCACAATTGTTATATGTAAATTTGTGCCACATCTCCTGTGTGCCCATTTATCATTTAAAATAGTCATGCCATTGATGCTAATATGATCTCGAGGATCAATGAGCAACTGTATAATGCAGCTGTATGGATAAGCCCTAGATAACAATCCCACCAACAGTGACTTGCCAAATGTATTTAAGCCTGAGAATTAGCTATGTGATGCAGTGCTCACTTTAAGGACAGCTACCAACTGAACAGAGGATCTGATTTCCTTGTTCTTCCTTTTCAGATGGTACAAGTCTTCCTTTCAAAAATGAGAGGGTTTACTCAGCATATACCTTGTTCTTATCTCTACAGCTAGTAGAGTAAAAAATGCTGGCACACCACTGAATATTTTGTGCCACGAGTAAATACTCATATTATCACACTTCTCACTTAGTCCATGGCTGAAAGAAACTGTAAGCGAAGAGCAGCAGCAAAGGTAAGACAGAAGTGAGGTTAACAAATCTGGGGGAAGAAACCCAACACTGAAGAACAATAAATATTCATTGAAAAACTTGAAGAACAAGTGTTGGTAACAGCCTGTATACCAATTCATAATAAAGTTGTTAAAATTCAGAAGGCTGATGTCCCAGTACTGCATCTAGACCCTTATTTTCTGCCCTGCCCCTACCCAACCCCCAGGAAAAGTTAGAAATATTTGCTATTTATTACTGTTTGAATGGTCAACAGGTTTTTGTAGGCTTATATGGCACTGTTCACATCCAGATAATTTCTGCAGACAATAGGTTATCCCTTGTTCTTCTGGTCAGAGATTAAAAAGAAAAAAAAGCTGAAATAACATAAAGTTGAAATAGTATATAGCTGCCTTAACCTCCTACTGCTCAAGCATAAGCAAGTCTGAGCAAAGATTGCCCCAAAAATGATGCTTCATTTTTGTAAACGGGCTAGTTTAGCTTCTACTGCATAACAATCACAGATGTTACTGTTCTTGTGTGGCCTGTTACTGAGTCTGGATTTGACAAGGAAGCTAGTAACACGTCTCCCAAGTATTGGATAGGATTTATGTAGGGTTTTCTCCATCAGTATCTTATAGGACTAGAACACCCTGAACCATAAGCTACAAGTGCGCTTGAGTCCTGACATTATAATGCATAGAGAGTAGGACCCCTCTCTCTAAAACAGATTCTCTAGGAATGTAAAAAAGGGAGAAATCCAGCGATGTTTCTTTATGGAAAGCACTCATGTGAGAAGGCTAGCTGAACAGGGAAAAGATTCCTTTCCAGCTCCCATTGCTGATTCAAACTTGCTATCATTACTTTGCTTTGCCTGGGAAAGGGTGATTTATTTTTGCCTTTTTAATACTACTATTTTCTTCATTCTGCTTTTCCAAATACAAAAAGGAACAAACAGACCCTTTAACCTGCTACCCTTGTGACACAGCATTTGAACCTAGCAATCTAGAGTTCAGAAGTGCAATTTGTAGACAACATGAGGAAGGAAAAGAGAGCAGTACATGCTGCCAGCCCCCAGGAAGGGATTGCAGAGCTGCCACAATCTAGGCTAACTGAAACCACGCTCAGGCAACAAGGTATCTCAAGTGAAAGCCACTAGTGCTTTTGTACAAAGCACTAATCTTTGCAAGTTTTAAAGTAAACAACCCATTAACGTTCTGATACTACTATAATGCATTTGCAGTAACTTTTCTAAACAGCTTAACAGTATTCTATTCTTCCCTGTATAAATGTGTTACTGTTCCTAATGGAACTCCACATTTGTTTTCATCCCTTTTTCATGAACCAGGTTTCACTAGATTAACTATAGTTTACATTTTACAGTTAGATTTAAATTGCCTTTTTTTTTTTTAAATTTGCAGCTTGTCAGTTCAACAAACTGAGAGGAAACCATTTTTGATTCAGATCCACACTATCTATATTTAGATTCCTTTGGGATTACTAGTTAAAAAAAACCCAACCAAAACAACCCTAGAACAAAACAAGCCCCCCCAAAACTATCCTCTGTGAAGAGCTGCTGCAAAGAATGTTCTTGTTTGTGCATAGAAACAAACTTGTTTACTGCAAACGTGTTGCCTGCAAATAACTTATTTCACTTGAACAAAGAAACAAATAAAAAAAATAGAATCAACAGCCTTCCATACTATTGATTAAACAGTTACTTGCCATTGTGAAATCAACACTGATCTTTAGTGCCTTACTTCACCTGTTTTAGACTTGTTCCTGTTTTAGAAGACTAGTTTTCCTACTTCTTGGTCAAATTCATACTCCTAAGCACAATTTCTAGGTGGTTCAGACACAGCATACCCACATTTTTTCTTAGCATGCCTTGTCTAAATGCAGATAGGAGCTTCGGCTCTTATTCACAGGTTGATCACATAGTGCCCCATTGTTTAACTTTTTCAATGTAAAAAAAAATTAAATAGTTCTGTGCCTTTTAAACCCATGCATTTTAATCTTTCCTTACATATGCTGCTTTCCATTCTTCTCTCTCCCAGGTTCCTGAAGTGGGATACAAGCTGGTAGTTCTGGCCCTGACACACTGGTTTGAATAGTTCCAGTAGGCAGAATTGCTTACTTTGATACCTGTATTATTTGTCTCTCTTGTTCCAGTACCACTTGTTCTAATTCACCAGGAGTTTGCAGTGCACTGCCCAGGGGTTCCTGTCCAGCACAGGATGCAGGACTATACTCACAGCTTTCTGTGAGCTCCTCTTCTATCACTCGGTCTCCTCTCTCCTTGTGGGTTTTGGCCAATGACTTCCATTGCTGTTTTGTGATTTCTCGTACCTCTGCTTCTTCTGACAGCTCCTTTTTCAGAAAGCTCTAAATTAGTGAATACTTCCCCAGCTACATTACCCCATTTCATGAGGAGGGATAAGTGCTAGCCTGTAGCAGCCAAGCTACAGCCTCAGTCCTGGATTTAGGGTATCTACATATTCTTATGGGAGAGAAATGTCTCACACAGCAGCTGGGCTACATAAACATAATTTTCCTGCAAATCAGTATGAACAGTATGCATATTTTTATTAAAGCTACAGCTTTCTGAAAGTGTAAATGAAGTAGAAGTTCAGAGCTCCATTTTTTTGTTTGTTTTGTGTCTATTGATAGGCTACTAATTATCTTCCACATTTCACAGTGGTCATTGTGGGTTTTTTTTTTTCACAAGCACTAACAAAAGGAATGGTTGTCTTTACAAGGAGCACGTCCATAGACAATACTTGTAAAACTGAAAAAAACCAAACCTAATCTTGATGAGTAAATGACATATGCTGTTTCTGACACCTTAAACAGAGAAGGTAAAGGCCCTAAGCCCCCTTTTCATAACTTTTTCTGCCCCATGTTTCCCATCTTATTCTTGCTCCTTATGCTACTTTACAGAGTGCATCTACAGGACAATACATCCAGTTGTGTGGGAATGCATTTCAGCCTTATCTCAACTGGGCAAGATAACTATCCCTAAACAATTCTCAAGTTCACACAAAATCATGACCATTACAATGTGTGGATTCAATAGGTCCAGTATTAACATACCAATAAGAAAACATGTTTTCCTATCATGTTTTCAAATTTAATACCAATTTAAAATTAAAAAAACACTTCTTACTCTATGTAAGAAAAGCACCTTTTTCTTTCTTTTCAATAAAACCCAGAAACCTATATGTAATATATTACATATTTCCAAAGCTCCAGACTAGATATTACTTGTGCCCTGTAATCCTCAATTTTCAGGGACTAAACATTTGAGGTTAAACAGAGAACAGGATTTAGAGAGCCATGTTCCACACTGCAGCACATGTATTTTCCATGTTCTGCTGCCTAATAAATTCTTCATCCCTGACTCAGATCATGCTCATCCAAGACAGCAAGCTGGTTAAAATGGGAATTTCAAAAATCATCAGGTTAAGGAGGTAAAATACCCAACATAGCCAAGAGTTAAATTCTCACTTTCAGAAGATAATGCACTTAATTCTTCTTAATGGAGAAAGATGATTTTTTTTCTGTTTTGTTTCCTCTCCAACCCCAATGAAAAAAAGAATTGAGGTCAGCTCAGTCTTTTATAAGGAAAACCTCAGCAAGGAAAATTGGCAGCACTCTAACCCCACCACTGAAGCCACTAGTCTGATGTCTTGGACACTGAAATTAATGAGGAAGATCTATTTTCTCTTTCTGTACAGTAGCCTTCACTGTGGGACCTTAAAAGTCTACAAAGATAGACAGCACCTGAGACAAAGCTTTGAAGATATAATTTCCTCATGCATCAGGAATGATAGATATTACGATTTGGGGGGGGGGGGTCTATCCTTGGTTATTGCATTCTGATGCTTTGTCTAAAACAGGCTATTTAATTTCCTAAAAGATTATTTACACTATTATTAAATGTGTTCAGTTTTACAGAGAATTGCAATAGTAGGAACTTGAGTATATATAAAAATACTTTTAAAAAACATAAGGGATTTTTAACAAGAAAAGGAAAAAGCAAAACTGACTTAGGTGTTTAATGTGAGCGTGAAATGGTATTTAGGTGTTTGAATCCAAACCTGTCATTTTTCAAAACCCTGTATTACTCTGCTTTATCCTGGAACCCAAAATGCCTTAGTACTTAGCCCTCCCCTTCAAAGTTTTTCTCTGAATCTTGGCTTTTGAATGTTTCCAGATGCATCTTATTTTTCCTAAGGGCTGAGTTTCCCAAGGATAGGGGAAAAGAAGAAGAAAAAGAGCAAATTAGCTCAAAATAGCATACAGACATTTTCAAGTCCAAGGCAGTAAAAACAGTAGCAATGTGAAAACAGTAGTGATGTAAAACCAGTAAGTAATATGTTTAAGCAACTAGGAGTCAACATACACCTTTATTTTTTTACTAGCAAAGCTAAAATGATTACTAGAGATATACCATAACTGAGCGTAGCCTAAAGCATTGCTATACTGACTGAGGTGCAAACCCTCTTAATTATTCCACATATGAGGTGGCTTGGGATTCACAAACAAGTTTTCCCTGAATCCAAGCCCCTGAAAGTTTGATTTGGTGTCTGTGGTCAGACCACAGATAGTGTGCAAAAATGAGGGTAGGGGGAGGATATTCTATTTCTGCAGTAGAGATAGAGTGTCTTTGTGACAGTGAGCATTAGATGCATACAGTCTGAGGAACAGTAAGCAATGGAAACAGAGTGATAAGTTGTCATCCGGGAATGGTAACGGTGTGAGCACTAGTCTTCAGTTCCTGCTCCCAACACTAAACATATTACTTTAGCTACTATTTAATATGAAATGCTGCCATAGTTAGGGTATTCTCCATCCCAGACAGGTGACAACCAATAAGCTAATAAGTCACCACATACCTTCTGATGCTTACCCTTGGGTTTACTGAACAATGCATTTTTTTTTTCCACCCTGCAGGCTGGTGCAGCTTCCAAAAAAAGGGGTAGGGCCCACTTTCCAAGATAGTCTGAATCCTTCTGGTTCAGTCATTCTTCAGGCGTAGGAAGAAGTTCCCCCACCTGCCAGACAGGCAGCCTAGTCAAGAAGGCTTTTATATACAAAACAGATTTCCATTCTTTCCACAAGCTACAAATAGAGGGTTCTAGGCTGTGGATTCTGAGTGAAAAAGAGATGCCTAAACCTAAGAGAAAGGAAGGATTAGATGGGGGGCTGGGAAGAAGTGATGACAGCTGCATTTAGGTGCCTGTTTTGAAACCTAAATGTTTGGGTTCCATGTTGGTCACCAAACCCTCCCAAGTACTCCCCACGGTGTACATGGGTTGGAAAGTAGGCTTTGAAGCCAAGGGTTACTTATCAAAATTTCTATCTAAATCAATAGCAAAGTTTTCATGGATTAATACCACTTATTTTGTTGGAAGGCGCATAACATGCAGTCCTAGGTGTTCTTGAAGAATCTGAATCCTATTGCTTTTTCTGTATTTACAAATATTTTAGTTCCTTTGTTCCTGTGCTATAAAAGAAAGTTTAAGAATGAAATCTTAGGTACAGGGATGATGGCTGTAGGCAGTCCTTAAGCCTCTCCAAAAAAAATCCAGAATTCAGAACCTTGAAATTTCTAGGTACATTAAAATTAGTCGAAACAATTTACTATGGTAAAGAGAGGGAGAAACACAGAAATCTTTAATATAATGTGAAATTAGCATATCTTTTTCTCTAGCTCCACGTTACAATAGTTTTTTGCAGTCTGAACTTTTGGTTTACACACACAACTATGCTATTATTCTAGAAAAGAGAAGATCTTTTAACTGATAACAGCAGTTCTAAAATATCCAATTTAAAGAAAAATAAATGAGCTTACTAGTTATAAAAAGAAGGGAGAAGAGGTTACATTTTAACGCCATTGTTACTGAAAATCCTGGCACAGAGAAAGTACATAAACAAGTACATCTTGGCAAAAGTATGAAAAAAAATTTGCTAGCACACAGCTTTTTTTTGTTTGTTTACTGTCAGTATAGGTCTAGTGAGCACAAATGAGATGCCAGAACTACATCTACTCGTCTGCCAATATAGAATGGAAGTCCTTGTACATTGCAAGTTCTTTCATGGGCACATACTACTATTGTCTCGCTCTCAAAACAAAAAGGAAAAAAAAAAGTGACAAAGGCACACACACTTAAAAGCAGAGATAATGTTTGAAATAATAAGAAAAAGTAGCACTCGAATACTATCACTTTTTTTTGCTCAAATAGCCAATAGTTGAGTTCTTCACCTTTAGAAGTAGTTAATGAGCAAGTTTAGGTGTAATTCTAATTATAATATATCCCTTTTTATTTCCTATTTTCTCAGGAACAGATGCAACAGCAGTCAGTTTCTTTAATCACATATCAAAGTATCTTTATAGCTAATACTCTGGACTTAAAAACTCGCTTTCTTGGCTTCTTCCTAATGGGGAACTAAACACTTCTCTGACTCTTTCCTGCCTTTTCTGCATGCTCAGCTGCAGGATCCCAGCCCCTCTTTCTCCACTGTCAGTATGCAATTGCTACTTCATTTTGGAAGACAGACAACCAGCAAGTACATATATCAGCTTGATAATATATTATCATTAACCTATATAACTTAACAGACATAAGAGAACTGTTGTAAACATTAGACATTTACCTAATGACAGGTAAATGGCTATAAGGACCTAGTTTATAAACCATAATTATAATATGCTTTATTATAAATTATCTGCTAGTACTATAACTGGGTATGTTTTTTCAAGCATATTACCTTACTGTTAGTATGTTCAGACAGGGCACATACTGTACAGGTTTCACTCGGTAATCAATAACCACCTGCAATTGCATCCTGTCAGATGAGATCAAGACTTACCTGCAGGAATGGAGCTTCATCATTTCCACTGGTAATTTATAATCCAAACTGGTTGACTGGAGACATTGGTCCCAGCTGAAAGGCAGCAAGTGGCAGCAACCAAAGCTTGTCAGGTGTGGCTGTTGACAGTTAAGCACATTGAACTGTACTGAAGCTTAGAAAATAAACAACTTGCCTAAGACATTAGTGCCTATTAAGCTGTGATAGTTGGCAGTTCTGCTGTCTTCTAATGGAAATTGGTATTATCTCCTCCATTATGTTGTGCTTCACCAGCAGTTCCCAGCACCTACGAAGACCCAGGCCCTAGTGTAGTGCAGTATGGCACTGGAGAGCTACTATTGTGCACAGTAGGAGAGGCAGGCCACAGAACTGGATTCACATAAGGAACAAAAAGAAAAACTTAGACATAATCTTTAACTCTTCCTCTGTACAATTTACTTCAGAATGGAGAGCAGAGATTAAGGTGCAAGGCTGGAAGTAGAAGCAAGTGCTTTTGAGACCCAAAGGTTACTCTATGTTTGGATGAAGGAGTCATCCATTGGCAAGCCACTCTATGTACCTGAGAAGGATGGGGACCACAATTAATTTTCTGGAGTTTCTTGAAAGGCACAGACTCTTCAGTGGAGGCACAAAACACTGATCTGTAAGTGGAAGAAGGATTGAGCTCAGCAAGTTGGAAAGCATACCATTTTCAGTTGGTTGTTTTTCATTTTTTTTGTTTGTTTCCCCACCCCCCACCCCCCTCCAATAGATATATCTGCAAGACAGAATTAATTCTAAACTAGCATAGCCTTTTTCCCCTTCCTTAAAGCACCATGTCAGTTGTCTAAGTTCCAAAATCCTTATTTCAGGGAAAACAGAAGTTGTTTCCATTTGCCTAAGTATATTTATCACTAAAAGTTTTGTTGTACTTTTTCATGGGTTTAAATAATAGAACCCAGCATCCTTGCTAAAACAGAAAAGGATGGGGTGTGGTTAAGTGGCACAAGCAGGCGCACACAAGCATCCCCTCACAATTCTACAATATGTATCTGATTCTGCCATATGCATCTCCACTGTTCTGACACAGAGATTATCTTATCTTCAGTGACCAAAATGTACAACTGTTTGTGCAGCAACAATATACACAGGTTATTTTTAGTTCAAACATGTGGCACTACTCATTGTGCAGCTGCTTTCATGCATTAATGCATTGTGATACAAAACCCTAACTACAAGAACCCAAATTAATTGCAAGCAATGAGACATTTTGGACTGAAAACCGCTTTTGGCTACATTGAAATCGAGTTGTTGACTTTTCAAGCTAAAAGAGATATGAATCATGGAAAATATTTCATTCTTAACCCCTCAAAGTACCCAATAATATTCCTGAACTAATGCAAAATGCAGTTATGTGTTGGCTTAGAAATTACAACTTCTCTGCCAAAGGTTAATTTAGACTATTCATCCAAGATTAGTTGCAAGTTTTTAAAACTGTAAATAAATTCTTGTTCCTAAACAGCACAGGTTTTCAAAGCAGGGAGTATAACCCACAGCCTATAAAAGGAAAAGATTTAAAGCAGAAATGGGACATTTGACTTCTGCATATTTGGAACGTTTAATCACCTCCTTGGTTATATGGAATAAGTTAGACTGGCAGCTTTTTCTTCAGCTCCTTAGTGAAAGTACATTTCTTTAATAGAGCCTTAATGCTTTGCAGGATAATTTAGAATCTAGTCCTGCATCTTTTACAGACAACTGTAGAACTCCTCTTTGTTCAGGAGGGAAGAGGCCCAAAGTTTGTAAGTGCCTGAAGGTACGACCGTAACTTTTTCTCCTGTTTGAACAATGGCATTCATCTTCTCACTTTCATATTACAAGATATTAATGTATGCATAAAACCATTAATATTAGAATTAGTAGGACTTTAATCTCATTCTATTAGAGAGTGTTATGCAAAACTTAAGCTGTTTTTATCTGTAAGTACAGGGAAAAAAAGTCTAAGGTATAAAAGGACTTTCTCAGTACTTCTACTGCTATAAAGAAATGCAGCTGGGGAGGCAAAGTAATTTTTATGAGACCTATGTCTCAGACAGACAAGCTTTGGCAGATTTGGCTGCGACACTTCAAAACACTGATGCTATTGATTCACCTCATACTGCCCCTTTGCTGCAGACAATAGCCCACATAAAATGAACATCCTAGGTCTGCCTTACACGGTATAATCTTAGCACACATTTACATTCACTGTCAGTTTAACTCAATTATTCATGCTGCCAATTACCATATTAAAATGAGCATGTGTGTTGTTCTGTTGTCCTGATCTGAGGAAAACAATGGATAATTCAGGTCACTAAACTCTCAAAACAGCCACACCCACATCCACCAGAGAATCTTGTGTAATTTCATCTCATTTTCACATTTCTTTTCAATCTCTGAAATTTCTGTGGGTGCATGTGGGAGCACAAAATTTTAGTCCTGTTTAGATTGTAAGCAAATGTGGTTTTGATAGGTTCACCTCTGACTCAGGTAGTCAGAAGCTTATAATTTACAGTAAGATTTAAGTTTAAAAATAGAGGCAATATAATATTTAACATCATTCCTGACATCACTGGAGGAAATTTCTCAAAGTTGAGGATGGCAGCATTACGAGACATAGGCAAATAAGGGTAGGTTAGCAGACAGGCCGACAGGTAGTAAATAATCTACACTGCCATTCAATATGCGTGCCAATACACTGTTGCTTCCAGGTGCATCCTTTGACTTGAATGCTTTTCCAGTCAAAGAGTTTGGATAGACCCGTGTCTTCCCTCAAAATGGCCTCCTACTTGCAGTGTTAGAGATGGCTGAGTTCTTGAAAAGTCAAGCACTATGTTGCAAGCAGTCAGGACGGTGTTTACAGTCTCAGAAGCCCCTCAGGCAGGAATTGTGCTTCCTGTAACCCCATTCTGCCTCACTGCACAGGAACTGGGCGGTCGTATTTAGTTCAACTGGACAATGTCTCTGGTCTGTCACAGCTGAACTTTAGTCAGTAATACCTTGGTGAACATACAGTCATAACATTGCCACTTATCAGCTCATCACACAGCATCCTCCAGAGCAGGGAAAGCTGGTGTCTCCATAGCAAAACTCCTCCAGTCCAAAGACCTATCTTCTGTCGAGCTCCCAAAGACTTACCCTGCATGACAAAAGAAGCACAAAACCTTAATACACCTGGTGGAGAGCCTGATGCCAGACTACTGTTTTCTCGAAAGTGCCTGTCAGCGGTAGCCTTTTTTTCTGAGCCTGTTTCTCAGTAGGCATTCACTATCACTCAGAAATATCCCCAAAATAAGCAGCTCTCAAACAAGCAGTTCCGTTCAGAGGGGCCACAGACACTCTTTTTTGTTGTTCCCTCAAGCAGCCCTAATTTTTCACGTGACAGCCAAATCAAAAGCTTTCTATAGAAGAATAAATTTCTGTCCCAGCAGCTGTAAATCAGATATTGGAGTGGATAACCCATGCGTAGCTATGACCAAGAATTCTTATCTGGTCCATTTAGCCTTTTTCGACCCACTAGACTATCTGGAGAGAATAAGTGACACTCCTGAATTTCAAAAATCCAAATACTCATTTTAAGGTCACAGTGATCATATACATCACCTATTTACTGAACAGCATGAACAAGACTAGGTATAAGATGTACTCTTTGAGTTGTCCTATGGAAAGTATCATTCTGTTGAACTTGGTTTTGTACTCATATGAAGCAGTTCTAAAGTCTACTGTAATTTTCTTAAACAGACAAGGACTTCCTGTGAGGCTGCAAAGACCGCAGCAACTTACCACATCCAGTGCGTTTGTCAGATCAATGAAAGCTTGCAAAATATCAGCCTCTGCATATCTGTCTTGATAAACGTATTGACAAAATTGTTCCCTGGGAATTTTTCAATAGTTTGCATCCAACCTGCACTAAGACTCTGGAATTCTGCTTCCCACATCATGCAGAAACAACAGTCTGTTGGTGGGAAAGCTAGTTGGCCTAGGCTACTTAGTGAGGATCTTTTGCTGATCTGGCTGTCTGGGCCAGGTACCCTTCCATTCGTCCTGATTGTCACTGCTTGTGACAATGTCATCTACAGCATTGTGTAGCCACAACCTTTTCCTTATTCAGTTTAGAATAGAGTAGAATAGACTATTTCAGTTGGAAGGGACCTATAATGATCACCTAGTGCAACTGCCTGACCAATTCAGGGCTGATCAAGTTAAAGCATGTTGCTAAGGGCATTGCCCAAATGTCTCTTGAACACTGACAGGCTTGGGGAGTTGACCACCTCTTGAGGAAGCCTGTTCCAGTGTCTGACCACCTCTCGGTAAAGAAATGCTTCCTAATGTCCAGTCTAAATCTCCCCTGGCGCAGCTGTGAACCATTCCCACGTGTCCTGTCACTGGATACCAGGGAGAAGAGATCAGCACCTTCCTCTCCACATCCCCTCCTCAGGAAGTTGTAGAGAGCAATGAGGTCACCCCTCAGCTTTACTACAACACTTAGCAGTGGCCTTTTTTATTGAGTCTGTTTCTCAGTAGGCATTCACTATCACTCAGAAATGTCCCCAAAATAAGAAGCTCTCTTGCACCTCTAGCACATCCTGTGATAGAAATATTGTAATTATATGGCACATAGAAGTAGCCTTACTTTCTCTTTCTGAATTCAGTAATATCATGATGTGAAAAGAGCACCTGTGGGGCTAGAAGTAATGGTAAAGGAAGAGAAACTAATGCTGAACTCACCTGAGGTTTGGTAGGATCAATATCAGCTATTGGCCTCTCCAGTTGCTCTAGCTTATGTACCAGTACAACCTTGCACTAATACACCAGCTAGTGCTGGCCCTGCATGGGATCCTCTGCTACTTTCACTGCAAGTCATTTATAGTCAGGCTTTACAGAACGGGTTGGTCTTGGTTTTGTTTTTTTCTTTTACACATTTTAGCCATTTTCACTGGCTGCAATGGTTTAGCTTGTAAGCTGAGACAGTATGTGACTACCAGGCAGAATAATCATAGGAATATGAGCTTGATAGAGACCCTAAGCTCAATTACCACTTTAGCTGACTGCAAAACTCCTAAGATAAACTTTTTGCTGGGCTAGTAAAAAGTTCCCTGTAACTTCATAGAATCACAGAATCATAGAATGGTTCAGGTTGGAAGGGACCTTAAAGATCACCTAGTCCCAACCCCCCTGCCATAGGCAGGGACACCTTCCACTAGACCAGGTTGCTCAAAGTCTCATCCAACCTGGCCTTGAACACTTCCAGGGATGGGGCATCCACAACTTCTCTGGGCAGCCTGTTCCAGTGCCTCACCACCCTCATAGTGGTTACTATCATGTTTCTATCCTAATTGTTTTGGCAAAACCCTCCAGCCAAACACGGGGACAAAGGGAGAAGAGGAAAGCACTGCATTTCCAGCACTGACTCCTTACAACCCTTCTCATCCTAGGAAAATGTCCCTTTTTCTAGCGTTATTTCTGTTAGTATATTCTGTGACCTCTTAGTAATACTAGTGAAAATGAGTACCCTAAGCATACTTATTCACATTTAATAGCACACACTGAAATTATGTTCTGATAGCCATTTGGTTAGCTGTGTTTTGTGCTAAACACTTATACAGTCAGTACAAGAACCTGGTAGTCTAATCTGTAATACTGCTTTACAAGGGGAAACTATAAAAATCCCCTTTTCTCTCTTTTTTTTTTTTACACATATGGTGGGACTATTTTACTTGGATGATATCCTCCTTTCTCCTCTTACCTGAAAAAAAAAACCAAAAACCAAAAACCAAAAAAACCCAAACCCCAAACTGTTGAACATTTTCAAACTTTCTTTACCTTAAAAATATTCAATGCATTTAACAACAATTAAGCAGCTATCTTCACAGTTACCTTGTGATGTCTCCATTAACCCATGCCCATCTTCTGCTATTTATAGAAAAACAATTAGCAGTAGTGGTTGTGCGCTTTGGATCCTGCTTTATCCCGTGCTTATTTTCCTTACCTCTGGGCTATATAATTTAAGACAGCAATATTTCTCCAAACTTATTCCCCTCTAAACAAATGAGAGAGCTTAAATTAGAAGTATTGTGATAATGTAAGCCATAATGGAGAAGGAGGGATCACAAGGAGAACTTAACAGTTGAATAATCTGATTTGTCAGCATTACTTTGGTACATCCAGGATGTCCTAAAGCATGGGAGATGCTACAATACAGACACAACTACATCAAATGGCATAAAGCTCATTAGCAAAAGGAATTTTCAGGACCAATTATCGTGTAAGTGTTGCACAAATGTGCACTAAATAATCAATTCCACAGATAATTTGTGTTCTATGAGAGTCAGCTAAAGCAGCTCAGGACAGGCCTCATACATAACATGCTTAGTCACATCTTTTGTAGTAATTATTTTTGCCAACATTTAACTTACTTACATGATATTGCATAGCAACAGGTTATTCTATTATTTGTTTCCTCTTTATTTTTAAATAGAAGTACTACAATCTGTAACATTTCTGACTAAAAAGCCTTTTATCTGATGATGACTCATATGTTAAGAACAGATAAAAACACTTTTCTAGACCTGTGTTATCTACATATTTCTTTTTGCTAAACAACTGTTCCTCTACAGATCTGCAATGTGCTTAGTGACTTAGAAATACTAAGTATTAGGTCACCATGATTGAGCCATATTAAGCAGAATTCAGGTGTGACTGAATCGCTAAGTGTAAGTGCAGAAATCTAGTGCAACAGCCAGCCCCTGTTCTGATACAAGGCCTAAAGGCATGAGATTAAAAACTCTGGGTTTGTGTATTGGCTTGAGGAAGTTGTAGCTTATGCTCAGAGCTAACTACGCACTAGTACTGCAACCTACCAGTTTTAATCTCACTTTAAATCTTTTAACGTTAGGGATACCAAAGAAATGGTCTGTGTTGGGTTTTTGAAGGATCCATGAGAACTTACGCTGTAGCATGATACAGCAATATGTATCACCACCACCATTTTCTCCTGTTTTCAAAATGTCTGGTAAATCAATTTTCCTTGCTCATGCTCATAATCTTGAGCACTAACAGGGTTATCTTTGCTGATAAAAGATCAGAATCTTAGAAGTACTTTATGAAGATATGTAAAAAAAATATTACTTCTTCTATAGCAACCATCTTCCCTTTAGAACTTGTCATGCCTCAAATCCAAAGATAGGTTATAGCACACTCAAATCCATCCAAAACATCCTCTCCGAAGGGTAACCTAATGCATAAATGGCTACACAGCCATCCCTCAGACACTGTCCTACATGACTGCAACAATTAGCAGCTGCTGCACACATGGAGCCTGCATTTATCCTCCTTACATAACCTTAATTACTCTTTCTTTCATTCCTAGTACTGCATCTGCTACTTAATAACGTGGGTCTTAGCAAGATGGGTTGATGATTTAGATAGCCCTATGCAAGTATATTCAGTTACACAGAATGTCGTCTGTGATCCGAAGCAAGGATTTTGCTAGCTCTCATTATCACTAACATTTTGTGCTTTGCTTTACTTTAAAATGTTATATGGGACCTGAAATATTGCTTAAGTACTTTCCACTCCCTCATCCCACAGGGAAGTTTCCCTGCACTAGGCACGTGATTTTTTTTTTTTTTTTGCAAAGCAAGCATGAGGCTGTTATAACAATAGAGGGTATTTTCAAAAATAATCTTTGTTCACTGAAAATTGCCTTAGGAACATATAAACAAAAAGTAATCCCTCCCTTTCCCACCATTTTCAGTTGGTGCTTTAGGAGGTTGATACACAGCATTCTGGAATATACTTCTCAGGGCTAGAAGAAGAGGAGAGACAATGAGGTGTTATTGCCAATCATTCTTCAGGGATTAGACATTTTTAGCCTTTAGTGAGATGTCAGGTGAAGGGCAACACATTTTTACCATAATCCTGGAAGTTTTTACACAACAGAGTCCAAGCTTGTTGGCTTTTTCAAAGTGCAATGTTTATGTCAATTGTTCTCCCTTCACTGCTGAGATTTCTTTTCCAAGAGGCTGATATGCATGCCTTGCTCTTCCATATCTCATACTTCTTTCCAAAACCAGGCTTCCTATTACAGTGACTCCAAGGACCATGAAATATGTCCCATCCACTTGAGAGGTGGAGAACAGGAAATCTTCCACCTTTCAAACTTGTCCTTTTCCTTTCTTAGTGCCAGAGTCTATCTAGCTCTTCACAGCTGTAAGAAGTGCTTGTAGCGGAGACCATTTAAAAGGGTCTCTCTTTTCCTATGCTCCTTTTTGAAACAAAAATCTACCTTGTTTTCCATTCTGAAAACCATTTTAACTTCAGAACTGTTGTAAAAATTTCACTTTCTGGGAAATTAAATGAAAAATCCCCCAGATTTTCAACTTGATAAAGTGGAACCGAGCAGATTCATCAAATGAAGAACACAAATAAGCCCAGAATTACATGGCAAACTGACAACAAATTTCCCCTTATTACTTGCAGTCCATGCCTTTTTTCTTTTTTTTAAATACTAACTCTTTTTGATTCAGGGGACTTCCAGCCTCTCCTACCAGCTTCTTCCACTATTCTGTTTCCAGTCACCCTTCCCATTACATTCTCTTTGGGGATTTCCTCCAACTTCACTACTAAGTTTGCTGAATGTAAAAGGTGTCTTCAGCTTTCTTCTACTGTGCAGAGCCTCCAACATCCTTTCGCTTCATGATGTTTCTGTCTAAAAACTGATTTGAGTGCATATTCTCCAGCGACTGGTTCAGTTCCCACATAGTCAAGGTGAGGACTCCATTTATTAAAAAACACACCAGAAAAGAAGCAAAGAGGACTATATGGAGATAAAAAGGGAAGGACTGAACTGTTTGAGACTACAGAGTCTGAAGTCCTGACTTTAAACAGTACTGACAGACATAGCACAGCCTATAATTCCTACAGTACTGACAGACTTAGCACAGTACCAGCAGATCAATACCAGTTTTAAAAGAAAACTGTATGCCAGCAGAGCACTAGGAATAGATAAAGGGCTGAGAGGATAGCTCTACAACATCAGTCATTGACAAAGTATTGGAAAAGCTAGATGGCACAGCAGACGCAGCAAGCGGCAGTATAGTACTGACCACCATCAGTTTCAAAACTGGTCAGAAATGCAAAGCCTGCTCCTGGCAGCGCCTCTCACCTGATGAAGTCCCTCGAAGCTCTTGTGCCAGGAACCCACACCAAGATGTACAAACTTCTCTGTACTATCTTTCTGGTGAAAAACAGACTACCTAATCAGAGGAGTTCAAAACCAAACATACCAAATGCCATATCATAAATACTGATTGAACTCTAGTGTCCTGACGTATAGCAATATCTTAACTGAAGATCCTCAAAACCCTTATTTTCACTCACACTGGTGATTCTTCTCAAATTTAGCAACAGAGAACATGGGAGCAGTCCCCCATCAGCTTCAACAGAAAGAGGTCTCAATTCAGGTCAAGAGCTAGGCTTGAATTTTCCTGTGTCAGTCACTTCCTGAAAAGTTTACATTTATTTAAGTTCAGTCTTTCAATATTCATCCACCCTTGCAGTTTACCTTTTGCGAATTACTTGCTTACTAGGTAACATCAGTGGAAATCCAGATCGCAGTAACATGAATAATTCAAAACTTCAAAAGAGGGAGGGAACCGACTAGATGCACATCTTGACAAGAGCCATTAACATTTTCCAATAGAATTGAAGTACACAATGAATACACCCTAACATGTCTGTCAGAAGCCTTCAATAAATTTTACCACTTAATCTGTATCAGACTGCACATACAGTTTTCCCTGCCGCAAGTATTATTCTCAAATAGATGTCAACGCTCAAGTCCTCAGCAGATGCTAGGCACCTACTTCTGTCTCAGGGGATCTACCATGCAGGCATCATAGACCTTCAGGAAGAGCAGGGCCCTTCCAAGATGCCATTGAACCAGAGAGGAGCTGATCAGGTACTGCTAGTGCCCCACAGTTCAGGCTACCTTGAACCCCCTTCAGGCTGCATCTCTGAAGGTTCGGATGAGATTCACAAGTGAGGTGTTCCTCTGCCCATCTTACTGGGGATATTCTTCATACCCAGACATATCAAAGCTGGCTGGAGTCTCCTCAAAGAGACAGGTAACAAAGAATGTATACAGCCTGGTACTTAAGACACTACCTGGAATATGATAAGCCTAGGCTCAATACCCTGTTCCATATAGATCTAGATTCTCACTGTAGAGAACAGATTTACCAAGTTAGAAAAATAGTTTGTTTTTGTTTTTTTTTTTTTAACATACAAACTGGCATAATGAACAATGCTATGTTCAGAGACATGGAAACAGGAGAGCCACGGGAATACACAAAGGAAAGTGATATCACTTTCACCAGATGCATGGCTTTAAGACTCCCTCTAGTACTATGTTCTTATGTAACTGTACACAATATCCTTTTATATACAAATGTAGCTGTAAAATCTTGTTCCTCTCCCTGTCCCCCCCTACCCCGCCTTAATTTTGGCATTTCTTAATACTGAGTGCCTGACACCCCAAAGACCTGGCATTAATATAATTTTTTGTGTATATGACCTTGGTCCCACAGGCTACTTTAGGCAGAAGAATCCTGCATCCCCATAAAACCTTACAGAGCAATTCTTTACACTGCCTACAAAACACACTCCAGTACCTTGAGGATGAAGGATGAGCTATCAAGTTAGTATTTCAAACATTGTTCCTATGGGATGTGATCCTTATTTAATGTTGCAGTAGTATGGCTCTATGGATTTCAGTGCAGCACTTACCTATACCACCAGCAAAACTGTCTCACTTCTATCAGTGTGGAGTTATCAGACTACAGTAAGCATAGATCAATAGCTAGATCATATACTTGGATGTATCCACCTATTTGCCAAATCCTGTTGACGCAATTCTGCACATATAAGATTGAACTGTGGAGGCCCACATTGTCATTCTATACAAAACCATTTATATAGAAAGAACATAGCTGTAGCAAAATCAGGACACTTGTACATGAACACAAAATTTGAGCCACCTCCATATTTCTACAAAACTGGAATCTGCAACTTTCAAGTTTAAAAATTTCTCACCATAGAAATATTTTCCTTCCCTCTGAGAAGTGAGGGGAGCTTTTTAGTTGGGTTGCTTAAAACAGCTGGTCTTTAAGCCTTTTCCAGTTTCCTAGAAACTTAACCACCCAGCTAGTCAGAACTCCTCCAGGCAAAAGGTTTCCCTTTTCTAATGGTGTAGTATCTCCCCAGATAACCCTAGTTTTAAGCCAATTTATAAAGCAAAAAACATTTACTATGGCCACCACCTCTCTGCTCCTTGGTTCTTTGCCAGCAACAGGTCAGCACAGCTACATCATCTTCTACCAGAAACCCAATTTATTTCTGCTGATTCTCTTCCACCTAGGAAATAAAACCAGAAGTTTTTTTCTGTTTGTCCCGATACTGTGTGGTCTACTTTCTGTGGTGGTGTAATAACAAAGCAAGATGCAAAACTTAGCTGTCTGTGTATTTAGCATCAATACAAATGAATGTAAACATTTCTTTCCATTGACCTCATGCATTTAAACTAAGTTTTTACTGAAATTTGTAGTTATGTACTGTGCTTGAAGAGCTGTTTTGATAAGAAAACTATGTTAGACACTGTTCTAAAGTCATCTTCCTAATCTAATGAATCATTTAGGGTCACCCTGAAGAGATGGACATGCAATGTTTTTAACACTCATCTGTTTACCTCAAATTGTTTACCATGAGTGTCGCCTTTTTTTAATAGCTCCATTGCTGAGCATAATTATGAAATCAGTGCTTAAAATAAAAGAGTATTCTTAGCCCAAAATGTAACTGATGCCCAAAGCTTGCCTTGAAGAAGAAAATTGCAAGCTAGGAAGGAATACAAGTCAAAATCTAGTATAAATGCTAATGTGCTTAAGTACTAAAAATCTAGCATAAACTGAAATAAAAGATGTGGCTTAATTTCTAGGCCACAAGTCCGGGTAGTTGTGTGTTGCTTTTACACATGAAATGTTGTTAGAAAAGAAAAAAGGATTTACTCCACACTTCCCATTTCTCTTCATTTGTACAATTAACTCACAAATTAGACTTGGGTAACATACGCAGAATTTTCAAAGCCTAACATTTGCCAAAATATTAGTTGTGTATAATTTAACTGTCAAAAAACAGAATCAGGATGCGTAATGCACATACACTTGGCAGTTTAGCCATCTAAGAGTTAAAACAAGAAAAAAAAGCTGGTAAGTAACTGAGGGAGAAAGGAATCAATTATGACTGTTTTTTCAAGGCAAGAATTTCTAAATCAGCTCCACTTTTTAAAATAGTCCTATGAATATGCAATATCCAATTGGAACCAGGCAAAAATTTCTCAAAAAGGAACGCAAGTAGACAACTGTTTAGGAACAGTCAGGAAATCTATTTTAGCTGATCCAAAGCAAGCTTTATAGTCTGCTTTCTCCATTAAACCCCATCAGACCACCATTTTCTTTTCTTTTCTTTTAAAATTTAAATAATCTTTATTTTACTTTCCTTCAGATAAAAGAAAAGATTGGCAAAGAAAATTTATGATTTTTCTGTAGGTTTTATAGGCTGTGGAGAAATTCTAAGGTATTCTCTCGAGAAGGAATCTTTTCAAAACTGAACAGTAGCCAGTATTCAATACTTTCCAGGTCCATACTTAGCTAATCCTTGATAAAACCAGATAAAATTAATAATGGAGAGAAGAAAGAATGATAGAACTATACTTTTTTTAATACATTATACATAAAACCACGTCTTGCACAACTTGGCACAGTGAGAACTCCTTTGATGCAGTTGAATCTGTAAAGTTCAAGAGCTCTGCATTCATATCTATCAGGGCAGAGTGGGCTGGCAGCTGCAGCAACCACTAGCCTGGATAATTTCTTGAATGTAAAAACTAAACAAAACTAAACAATCCACCACAAATCTGAAAAAAAGGAAAATCAAGAATAAATACTCTACTGCATAGGCCTACAAAAGATTCTCTAGGGAGTACTAACCTTATTACGCAAGTGTTTTTCAAAGTATGTACACTGCTCTGGGGTTCAGCATTTATCTTAAAAGCAGAAAAAGTACAGTAAGTCGTGGCAAATCTACAGTTTGGCTACACAGAGGCCCAAATACCAACTTTTCCTACTTGGACGCACCCGAAAGAAAGAACCAACAGTAGCTGCTACCTTAGAGCGTGTGTGCTCAAGGTAATCATAACGCAGCTGCTTGAACTTCCTGACTACATAGGAAAACCAAATTGTGCTGCTGGCAGAAATTCCTGTGTCAGGTGCATGTCTTCTGTGTCCAGAGCCAGGGCTCAGCTTTTTTTTGGCTTGCCTCTTGCAGCTAGCACTGGTAGGAGTACATAACTCACTTCTTTTTAACTGTTATAGCAGCTCCTGCTGCTCTGCCCTCTCACGGAAATATACCTTCTTCTGTCTTATATTGATATAAATCTTGGAGGCCCAACTCCTAGTGGGTGCACAGACTCATATCCTCCCCTTTTCACTGTAGGAGTGGTATAATAATTGATCTAAAAGGAGAAATCAATGCATTGCTCATAGTGACAAGAGAGGACTCTGGCAATCAAGGAAAAACTGAAATGTAATGCACACACGGAGAAGGCAGGGGGTGGATGGCACATTCTCAGCTTGCAATTGCAGAATTATTTTTAGATGTTTTCCTGAGAAAATATACAGTGTGCACATACCATGCCATGCTGCGAGGAGTATATATAATGATAGTTACATGGGAACAGCGAACTGAGAGAGGTTGAGATGTAGGTGCGTAAAATTCCAATATGCAGGTCTACTTTGTTCTTTTATAATACATATTTTGAATATTCAGTCTGACAGTTTACCAGTGATTCAGACTGCATAAAGAGATATTAATACAATGTCCTGGTAGTACAAATACTTGATATTCACACAGAATTAAAAAAAAAAAGTATTTTGTGTAATTACAGAAACGTACAATCAGTTTAACGTAAGGCACACAGAACCAAAAAAAATCCCAAACTAATAAACTTCTCTAATCACGACTCATTCATCAGCTTTTCCAGAGCACTTGTTTGCATTTCTAGTGTCACCAGTGATGATGACAATTAAATAATCTTCAAACCAGGATTTACTTAACATGATAGGACTGGACTGCAAACATGGCTGTTCAAAGTTGTTTTTTCCCCTCTTCCTCTCTCATCTGGAATAGAACAAGCTACTGATAAGCAGGACAATCAGAAGTGCTATAACATTAAAACTGGGATATTCGTCATCTCACTTTGAAAGATGAAGCACCTAATTATAATGGTGGGCTGTAAAGATAGAGTTGAAATTCAGGTTGTCAAGGTAGTCTAGAGGAGGTACATGTTATAGAAGTAGCTTGCAGCTGAGTGCCTTACTCTCTTTGGACCTTAATAAATGCAGGCTAGAAGTGCTATAAACCTTAGAGAAGTGATCAGCTGCAGTCTCTAGGAGGCTTGCATGACAGTCTAACACCTGAGCCAAGAAGAAATAAATCATAATTGTTCCTTCTGGGACTCACACTTATGGATTTGCTGTAAGGGAAGAGTCTAGAAAAATAATAGTCTGGCTAAAGCAGTATTTCTCATTTGTGGTATCAAACTGAAGTTGAAAACAAACACAGACAAAAAGAATCTTTCTTAGTTTTTGCAAATCAGATGTGAAAAACATTTTGTTGTTCTCCCCATTGGCCTGTTTTATGCCAAGTGTATTTTTGGTTACCACAAATGTCTCGTACATGGATGTATTTATGAACATCCATACCTGTACATTCAGCTTCACAAAAGGGTCTCTTCTGGATAACAAGGAGAATTTTCTCAGATTTCTATAAATGTTTTCCAACTATCCTGGGTTTTTTATTGCCTCATCTAGAAGAACAGAATTGCCTGTGCTAGAGTCACTCTGAAGAGACCTTACATAAAAGGTTTGGGTAAAGAATAAACTATTCATTAGCAATCCCAAACATACACAATGTATTACAAAGGCAGGTAAACCAAGGGTATTAAAAAACCCCAAACCACCATCCTAAGATTTTTGGATCATATCCCAGGGACTTCTCTCACATTGTGGTACTGAGCTGTAAAGCTGCTATGGTGTTTTTCAATCACATAACTCAATCCCCTGTATTGTAAGATCTTTGTCTTCAAGTTTGCTATCAGCAAGCAGAATCCCAGTTTAGGCACAAATACCTCTCCCTCCCAACCTCCCCACTTCTTTTGTTTTGTCCTCCTTTTCAGAAGCCCAAGTTATCCCATGGGTCTCCATTAGGAAAGAGGGATATCTACCTAAAAGTGGTACCAGTTATTTACTCACAAAACACAAAAAGTTTGAATTCTTCTCTGCAATATAAACTGCTTCTACCTCCTTAGAAATGCTAATATCCCATGGCTATATGAGCCATGGTCATCTGCTGTCCTCAAACAGATGTTTCACTAAGCTCTAAATAAATCATTAGCCCACAGTGAGATAAAATGGTCTTTCCGGCATCACACAGCAGTGTTCAAATTTCAGGGTGAAGGCTTTCCACACAATTAATCATCTATTTCATGGGAGCATACATACTGAATCATATTTTATATGAGCTTATGAACAAGATTAATGCACACAGCTTACTACAGGATCTTGACTGACTTTTGTTTGGTTTCAGTCACTGAGGGGCAGATCGGTCTTTGAAGGAAAATTTACCAGTGACTTTTTGGAATAATGGCCTAAGCATGAAATCCCACATGAAGGGCATATTTTAACTGTTTCACTTTCCTGTTCAATGAAACAATCAGCAAATAGCTGAGTAAGATAAGGCTTGTGTGTATTTCTAAGCAAGAGGGAAACTCTGAAATTAGCAGGAAATATTGAGTGCTTATTGTACAGTAGGAACTTGGTAGCCATAGTACTCTCCTTATCACACTGCTATAGTTATGCTCATAGAATTTTATCTTTTTCATTGAGAAAGCAGTAAAGTATGAAATAGGCGTGGTTCTTACTAAATATTCGTAACCTGGGGGCACTGCACGGTGCAGGCAGAATCGTGTGCTGCTCACCCTTTCAGGTCCAGGGATATGAGTACTTCAGGATATGGAGAGAGAATAGAGAGTTTATTTTAATTCCTCTGTAGTTTTAAATTTTGCTTTTGCAGCAATATAGTTACAAGAGTCACAAAATATTGCTTCTGTTATGGCAAAAACTAAAATCTGCTTTCAAGTGGCAGAGTTTACAGGTTTTGGCCCTGTTTGGCAGTGCTGAATAAGATAACTGCTTGCCCTCTTCTTGAACAACATCATGGTAGGCCTGCATTAATTATACAATGTTTCAGACATCATCAATAATTGTTCAGGTTCATTCACTGGTTTTTGTCCTACTCTGCCAAACAACAAATAGCTTACACCATTTTCTGACCTGATCAGAAGCAAGTAGAATGAAAGAAATCTGCTTTTCAATTTTCTTACACTCTCATCTCTCACAGGGTTCGATATTTACAAAAGAAAAAGACACCAATAATTTGTTCCATCTTGGTGAACATTCAACAGTTTCAGTTTCTGTTTTTGGCTGTATTCTACCATAGAAATCTTTCCCACCATCAGAAAAGTTATAAAAGCTTCTGGTTTAAATGAACTGAAAAAATACTATTAAAAAAAAAGAAGCCATGAATAAGATTATGCTGAGATATGATTTTAAGACAAGTTAGAAAAAGAATAAGAGTTTCAACATGTTTCTGCAAATATTTTGGCGCATGTAAGTAATAAATACATTCTAATTGGAAAGTAAACTGCTTAATGCGCTTCTTCCTGACAGCATATTTGTGTCAAACTACATCAGGATTTTCCTTTGAAGGACCTTTCATAAATGGAGACGTATCAGGTTCAGCTAATCCTTGCATACCATGCTCTGTTTACTGCACTCCTGAGGAAAAAAATGGAAATATCTAACTTCACACTGATGTGGGATCACCTCCTGTTAATCTTGTCCTTGTAAAAGGACCCATTCCATCAATTTATGCAAATAAAGAATATAAGAGAAAAAGGTTAATTGGTATTCCACTATATTGCATCGGTTTAACCTGTATATCCCTCTGATCTCAAAGAGCTTTTAAGTGCTGGTTAGGAAGGCAATTGGAAGTCTAGCATCTTTCACAGCTGTATGTTTATTGCATTCTCCAAACCTAGTCCCGTGCCCCATTCTGATTTCCCAAACATTTGAAATAAAATTAGTTCTCTTTTTGTTCCTAATGGGACCAGGTGGTAAAAAAGAATAGGAAGCAAAGCCATTAAAAAAAAAAAAAAAAGTTTTGGCAGGTATATCAGATGAATAATTAAGTGTGCTCTTTGCTCAACAGTGCAAAGAGAAGTTAATTCCTGAAAGTTTTTGCTAGGAGGCATTGTGTAGTATCTCCAAAGTATGTGGGGTAAGGGTGGGGGCTGGGGACAGGAGTGATCCAAGGAGAGTTAGGGATTAGATTCCGGAGAGATTGCAAGAGTCACCTAGGGTTAATAAAATGAACAAAGTAAGGGAAAACATTGCCTGTAATGAAGTCTATTGATTATGAAACTGCCTCCAAAGGGAGTAGTGTTTGCCTTTTAAGAATACAACCAACCAAAGCACTAAAGACTGGCTTGTAAAAGGACACAGCTGTACTAACAGAGAGTGGGACTTGACCTGGGGAGATTTTTAGCTTTTTAAATTTTTTATGCATAGTGTTGTATTTGTGTATGAGTGCAAAACATAATAAATGTTTTTACCTGTCCCTACACAAGTGTTAATGTCATTCTCTGCAGGTGCCAGCTGGTATTGTGGTTTGCATGAACAAGCTACCCATCCCATCAATCAAATGTTTGCAATAGCTATAGACAAACTCAGTGTTCCACATGCATTTTACTACATTGAAAGAGACTACTGTAGAAAGCTGCATGTTACTCTGAGAGCCGTAAGTCACCAAACTCCAGATTCCCTGTACCTGAAATCTTTAACCAGTCCTAGAAGTTACATTACTTATGGGTGTGTGATGGGGGTGGGAATCAAGCCCACGCTGACTAGGGGGTATTCATGTTTCTACATCCATAAAAAACAAACCAGTTTTTATTCCAGTATACTCACAGAAGATTCATCTACAGAATCATCTATTTAGTTCTTTCCAAAGAAACAAAAATAAGTTCCTGGCCTCATTGGGAAGTCCCAAAGATTAATTCTGTATTGTGAAAGACAACTGTGTTGGTTTCTTTTCTGTTTTACTAGAACCCATATGTAGGAAGTCAAAGCATACATCATGCTGTTTGAGAAATTAATAGCTTTCTAGAGAGAAAGGGTAATAATTCTGTTCCCTCCCTGCATCTACCCTCTCCCCCAACAAAATACTTTAAGTCTACCCACTCCTTGACCCATATTCTCCCAAAACATTGATTTAGGGGTTTAATGAGCAAAAACTTAGAATTTTAGCGGCCATATGACCTACTCCTTGACCAGAAAAAGTGTTATACACAGATACAAATTAGATGGAAGAAAACACTACTTAGCTTATTATTGTTTTAATAAAACAATCAATGATGTTAAAGAAAACATTTTTTCTTAGTCACAAGTGATCACAGCAGGAAAAAAAAAAAAAATCAGAATTGCATATGGTTGCACCTCAAGTCTCCTAAGAGCTTCCCAAAATGGCATTGCATCCAAAAACCTACAGGCCCAAATTCTTTCCTAATATACCAGTGGTGACTTCAATAGAGACACAGGTTCAATGAAGAAATCTTGGTTAATCCCATTTAATTATGTATTTGTTTCACTGTTTCAGTGTCATCAGTTCCCCCTACCTTTCTACATAAGGTTTTGAGGGAGTTCTCCTTCTCCACCCTCACTCTCTTATATAATGATACTGGTTTGCATCTGAAGTTTAAAAATCAGTGGTCTGCTAAAACAATGTGGAAAAAACGTCTGGTTCTGGAATCAGATGTAGGCTCTCCACACCTCAGCCACACAAACTGTGATGATTTGCAACCAGAGCCTGAGAAACCAAGTCTTGTCAAATTAAAACATTTGGTGTGAGGACATGTTTCTTTGTAGGCTGCTACAATGCAATTTAAAGAAATGTTCCTGGCCTTGTTTCCAAAGAATTATAGCTGACCTTGTGGGTGTACCATGACTGTTGCATAAACTGTCAAAGCTGACAAAACTAGTAGGATTTTTACAGATTGTTGAGAAAATTCTCGTCAGTCAGTGAAACAGTTCATCTGAAACTCTATGCTTACAAGGATAAGGAAATAGAGTAGCTATTTCAACAAAGTGACAGAAAAAGGTGGTGTTACAAAATAACTAAGAATCTGTAATCTTCTCAAAGAAAAAATAAAATTAGTACCACTCATAATTTCTGTGTTTCTAGACAATTAACCCTTAAGTCAAAGGAAATTGTACCTATCCTTAATAAAGCTTCACTTTAACATCTCCAGAGAACTAAATCAATTCCAAAATGGGAGTTACGTGTAACTGAACTTGTTGCCTTCCAGTCACTCAGTAACTCTCTACAAATATTGCACGGCACTTAGTGGGATTAGGGCAAAATAAATCATAAAAGACATTCATTGCTCAACTGTGAAGCATGCTGATCTTTTATTGCTATAATCATATCAGGTCACCATTAAATTTCTGTGTTGGAAGTGCAGATCTGATGATATTACAGTGCATATTGATTCTGGCTGTTTGCTGGAGATAGAAGTGAAAGCCTTGGAGAGCACTAGAGTGAAGTAAGACCATACGAAGTAATATTTAAACTAAAGTAGAGAGATTTTCATATCTTGGTTAATTGTTGGGGATATTTACACAGTATTAATTATTACTAAATGCAGCTATTTGATATACTAGCTGAATAGAACTTTGTTGCATAGGTTCATTAGCTAACTTTTAGTTAATTTATACCTGAAGGGAGACAAAGACTTTCACCAAATGCTATTTTCCCAAAAAGTACAAAGCTCCATGCTTTAGTGCTCACTTACACAACCTGAGTATTGTCTTCTGAGCTAATGGAATGAGGAATAATTCAGTTTTAACTTCTTTCAAGTTCCAGCTCTTACTTTAAGAGTTACCAGAGTTTCTCATTTGTAGCTGACTCCCCCCCAAAAAAGGGCAGAAGGACAGACCAAGTCTCCTTCTGGTATTCACTATTCTCATTTTCCAAATAAACACAGGTGGTCTGCTGGATTCAGCATTTTCATGCTTCAAACCACACACTCTCTTTTCCAGATATATTTGAGCAGAGTTAAGGATGGCTAATACTCGAAAAATGTCACCACACTGGATTACCAAGAACATTTCATCCTATGCAACAGTAAACAACAACAAATAGAGTTTTCTCCAGTTGAGGAAACCATGCAAATTTCTGTCTTTTAAGAAGAAATCAGGCCATGCATGCACAGCTGAAGGATCTCAACTTAGAATCATATTACCAGAATGAAAACAAGGAAGTTTTTTGGAGCTAGAAAGTAAGACTGACTTTCCAGTGCTCCTGAGAAAAAACAGTGTCTAAACCTGGCAATTCAGCCATAACGGGGCTTGCCTAGACTGCCTCCCTTTTTCAGTGGTCTTTGTGGTACCTAAGTATCCAAGAAGAGGATGATATCACTGTGGAAACAGCAGATGTTTCTCTCTGTGCCTCTATACAGGCAGACATTTGTGGAGAGTATTGTCTTCTGGCAAAACTATTTTTCTTTTTTCCCCTCTTCTAAACATGTTCTATGTTGAAATGGCAGGATAGAGGGGTGGTGAAAATCAGCTTGGTAGTACCCAGCTCAAGAAAATACATTCAACCCCTGTAGTTCCTAGATACTCAACAATATTATTCCTTTCAAAAGAAGAGAACCCAAGATCCAAACTAAAAAAAACAAAAAGTCATGGTATTTTTGCCCCCATTTTGATTGCTCAACATCATAAACAAGACAACTACTAGTTAAGTCAGACTTGGTAACTAGATGTACTGTGTATGAATATATACCCAACCTAACATTAAAAGCAAACTCTGCAGCAGCTGCAATATTTTAAGCAGTTACCACTAGATCTTTTTCAAATATATCTTCTGAGTCTCCCAGTAATTACTAGCTGTATGCAACATACCATTTTTCTGTCTCGTTAAGAACCCAATAGTATAATTACATCTCATGCAAACCCCAAAACCGTTTAATCGTAACTTGTTATAAAAGATATAAAAATAAAAACAAAACCTTTGTCTCCAATACAGGATTAAGATGACACACTGGGAACACACTTGCCCAAATCAAGACCTGATCTCATAGATACATCTAAGCCAAACAGAATGTGGCTAGATCAGTTATCCGTGGATCATGTGCACTCACAAGAGAAATTTGGTGATTGTTCAGAAATCACAGACTTCATAGAATATGTGTGTGGTGATGTTTAATATAAATGAAACTACTTTGCCTAGAAAGTTGAAGTAAACGGCAATCCCGCCAACTGGCTAAAACATGAGTGGCTCTTAAGGAACCAAACTATCCAGTCAAAAGAAGTGCTTCACTTTCAGTCCCAGTAAACTGACTATCAGTTGAGGTAGCAGAAATCATGTAAAGTACCCAGCTTTTCTACTTCTAGCTGTCATTTTTCTTCATGGCAATTCATCCCTTTCCTAACATTTACCACCAAGGCAAGAAGAGGCACTGGAAGAAAATTCAGAAGTGACTGCAGCATTTGCGAAATAAGGTAGCACTGCACACTGAATTCCCAGCACCCACTGATGCTGGGGTAGAAAGTAGGTTAAGAAGGCTAGGCAGCTACAGATCTGAGCTATAAAATGCAATCCTAGCTTAAAGCTTTTCACATATATCTTTGTTTTTCAATCCTTTACCTAAAATCCCGATTGTAAACACTTGCTAAACAGATCCTTTTGTTTCACTGTTAAGTCTGTATAGAGCTAGGGTGGGGAGGAGGAAGAAGACAGGAGATGAATCAGAAGAAAACTGAGGTTCTTAACAGCATCCAGGGGCTAAGGAGTGTTTCCTGTCAAGGATCAGCCTGCAAAGAGCTTAGGTGGGACTTGTACCACCAGTGACAGCTTCTGGGAAGAAGCTCCCTCAGGCAGGTATAAATCAATAAATACTCGGCTGCAAAGGAAAGGTGGTTGAGAGATGTACCAACAGTTCTGGGTGAACTGCATATTATTATAACCTCAGGCAAAACGAAGCTGACAAATGATATCACTTTCAGTCCCAAATGGGTGGCACGCATCCAGGAGAACACACTACATTGTTAAGGACCCTAAAAGGAATGGGAACAACGCCATTTATTTTAAAGTCTGAAATCTACCTCCAGTGTCTACACTTAGCCACTGAATGGGGGTGTCTTATATTTTCTTCATGGTATTATCCTAGTAAGCAAGTTTATTAGCAATAGAAGTGACAATCTTTAAAGCAGTGATTAGAAATGACACAAAGTGATTTTTAATAGAACACTAAAACTTGAAAAATAGCAACAGTAAGATCATTCACAATCTCCGATCATATTACTTTTGCCAAAGCAATACTTGAATGACTTCAACTCTTAATTAAAATCAGCTAGTTGAAGCAGAGGAATATGCTATCATGCACAGGAAAGGATTTGGAGGAGTTGGTAGCACAGTGCTGTACTACTGAGTTTTAAACTGCTCAGCCACACTTGGCCAATTCTGCCTACCAGCTCTCGGGTTTTGCTGATGTTACGCTCCTGCTTAAGTTGCACATTTAACAGTTTTGCTATTTGCAGTTGTTAGGAGATACCCTATCGTCCAGCTGGATTCGAGTCCCCCGACTTTTTCTTCCAAGTTGTCAAAAGCCTGACACAGAAGATGGCCAAAGCCCTCAGAAAGCAGACTCTAGCCTGAAGAAAAATCAGCATTTCCTCATGTGAGCTACTGCAAGGAACGTCTCTTCTGAATTGAACTTGCACACTACTTTGGCTTTGCCATCTCCAACACCTGCACAGTAGCATGTGTACGTAAACCCTTTCAACCACACATACAGAACATAATATACACCATTCTCTTCCTGGAAAGAAATCTGGGGGGCAAGAGGGAAGAGAAAGGAAAGCATTATGTGAGAGAGTAGTGACCTTGGTTAACCTAATACTAGCAGATGCTCAGATAGCATGGCAGAGACGATAATGGTGCAAAGCATACAGAACTATAGGGGCACAACTTTCTGTCTGAAATGTGGGTTTAAAAAAGGATGAATTTTCTAATGTAAAAACAGCTCAGATGACACTCAGTTCTTTGAGAGGCCAGACTCTATATTCTTCATGGAAACACCTTCACAAGAAAACTTACTGGCAGTAGATATGATAGCCTTTAAAACAGCTATTGGTTTGAAAAGAGACAAGTTTTCAAATTCTGACACTACTAGAAATGCAACCATAGTGGAATAACAAAAAATTAAGTGTTCCTGTGTCTGATCCAATGAAAACAAAGTTTGTATTTCACTTATCTGATAATCACAAGTTGTCCAACTGCTTCAGAAAATCTTTAAATCAATCCAGTTGTAAGCATGACATTCATAACAGAATTCCCACACAGTCAAGGAAAAAAGATTCCCAAGTTATGAGTAAGCCAGGCTGAGACTGATCAGAAGCGTAGAAAACAAGAACCATAAAGGATTTCTTCATTGTTTGTGCTGCCAGCTTTTGCAACCTGTCCTTTTAATGAACATTCTTCATTTGGGAATTCTAAGTATGAGAACTATTCTAGCTCTAAGATGGCAGGAGGAGCACCAGATTTCACGGAGAGGACAAATATGTCCACCCCCCTCCACCCAGCCCCCCAAAACCCTGCATCATATAAACACACCATAAAACTTGCTCCCAACTTAGCAGGAAGTCCAAATATATGTGCTCCCTGAAAGGCTCTGGGCATTCTGTAAGTCAAGCTGGAGCAGACTGGTCTCTGTGTGCTATCTAAGAAAAACACCATTTAAATATATATATATATGTATATAAACAAACATATGTAAAATTTAAACACCAAGTATCTTTGTTGAAGGTTGGATGGCAATTGGAATAAATGGGAACTAATATTACATAAGGTGTGTGTAATTATTATTTTTTAAACATCACATCCAACACTGAACAAGAATTCCAGGACTATTTTAGATTCTGGTATATGTTATTTGTGAAGCTTCACTATCAGCCCATTCCCAGTTTTCTTGAATAATTTCTCAGCAACTTAGCAGCATTCTACATAGGTCTCCAGATTAATTTATCTGGATTGACACCGATGCTTTCAACTTAGTGGTATTTTGTCACTTAAAGAAGCAAATATGCTAAGCTGAAAATAAACATACACATACAGGACAAAAATCCCTTTTTTTCTCTCTCACTTCAGTATGGTGAAAGTGCTCTCTAATATCCTATTACTCCTGCTTGCATACCAGTTTTCTTCCAGAGCCCTTCCACTTTAAGTTCAGGCTTCACATCTTCACTTTTAAGGCTCCATAAATCTCTGCCCTAACAAAATCTGTCCTTATTGCCTCATGTACCATGGGCCTTGCTCCACTTCATTAAACCTTTCATCTCCTTTTCTTCACATGCTTTTTTCACACTACTATTCCTGTTCTTGAAGGTATCCAGTGCACCTATTTGCTCATTCTCCTATGTAATCCCCTCCTAAAAATTATTTAAAACAAGACCAGCAAGATACGTTAAACATTGAATTCAGCAAGCTTTCTTCAGTGTAACACCAACGTAAGCCCATATTGGTGCCTTACATGGTGCTGTAGACCTTTCCTAGGACTTCCTCTTTGTGGGACCTGAGCTGGGAAAAAAACCACCTGGAAAGAGATTACTTGATTTTGCCTGGAAGTCATTCTGCCTCCCCATTCTTCCTGCACTTTAATTGTAAAATGTCAGTTATGTACCAATTCAAAACAACTGCTAATAAAGTAATTATTAAAAATAGCTATTAACATCTTCAGAAATGCTGTATTTAAGCTTACGCAAATATGATGTGTAGATGCAGAAGTTTCCCTAGCTGCGTACGCTGCAACATTTACAGAACATCTTAACACAAATGCCTTTAACTCCCCCAGTACTTTATGCCACATCCCAGGGTTTCGCATTCTGAAAGCGGAAATGGAAAGCAACAACACTGTTTATCCTTTAGAATAATTATTTTTTAAAAAAAATGGGTACAAAAGGTAAATAATCATTGCTTTAGAGGCTGATTTGGTGCAAAGCAACTTACTGTGTGAAGCCTCCAGTGCTGCTGCCATAGTAGTGCTCCCAGGCTGGCCGAGGTCTGCTCCTAGAATGACACCCGGTGGCCACAAAGACGAACAGCAAGGCGTTCTCCTGGCCCTGCTCTCGGGGGTCGGGGCCACCACTGCGTTACAGCCAAGCATCAGCTGGAAATGCTTCACAGGAAGCTGCAAAACACAGCAAAACGCGGCGTGAAATTCAAGTTAATATACATACACAGCTTAAGCAAGTAATACGTAGCGGTTTGGACAATTATATACCATTTGATTTGATTTTTATTTTTTTTTAAATATACAATTGCATAAAAGTAATAGCTAATGGTTTCAGAATTCTCAAAAATGAAATTTCTTGTTTTATTCCACAATGTTTTATTCTGGAAACAGCTAGCAGTAAGTGAGCAGCATTTCCAAAGCATGACTGTGCAGGTTCAGAATTAAGCCATAAACTGCTTTTCCAAGGCAGGGAAGATTAGTTTGTCTATTCTTAAAAGTAGCAGGATTAAAATGCATTTATTCAGTTTTAAGTTATAGGATGAAGAAATCCAAATTAGAAACATACAGTGCCATGCTTAAAATAGCTTTGAAAAAGTAAAACAGTAACAGTGTTTCAATAAATCATGGAGTATCAAGCAAGGCATCATGCTCTAGAAAATTAATTGGCAACTGAACATCAGTGAGAGTTAAGAGCTTCTTGCCACATATTTTATTCTGCTTAAGTACCATATGAGTCAGAGCAGAGCTCTTCTTAAGTAACAGCCTAGCCAAAAATGATTTGATAACATTTTCTAAAGAGTAATAAGAAATGCACTGTTTTAAGGGAAACAAGCAAGAGCACTTCAGCACAAATTTTTGATGTTACATTCTTAGGACTTTTGGCAAGTGAAATGGAAAGGGAATATTTAGTGCTTGTCAGTTTTCATTTGTCTCATTTTTATTTCTCAGATCAGAGTCAAAATTCCTGGTGATACCATAAGCCTCTTCATAGCAGCCAGGGATATTGCAGAAGACAATTGCCCTCTTTTCCTGTTGAGAAATATCTATTTTTTTCTCCAGTCAGTACAAAGCCAAGTAAATAAAGCTTCCCAGACATCCTTGCACAATGGAAATGCTTAAGGCAATGGCAACTGTGTGCTTCCTTTGGCGACTCTTGCACCGTTAGCCTCACTGGGCACCAGTGTAACGGAGGTGGTGCGTGTGTATCTGGCCACTGACTCTGAGCCCTGAAAACTAGTTTACTGCTTTCTCATCTCAACTGTGCCTTAAAATCTCTGCTTAGAAAGATAAGGGTTAAAACAACAACAATGTTTGTTTACACGAGCATAATGAACTTATTCAGGTACTTAGTCTGAAGTAATAGTTTATTAAGATACATTAGCATACAACATCTGAAAGAGATTACCATTGAACACAAAACGGCACACACAAGGCAAGTGTAACAAACTATACCAGCCTGGAAACAATGACAAAAATGTGTCACTTATCAGTAAGTTACACGTGTGCCCCTACTGGACAACCAAGTATGCAAGAATTTAAAGCTTGTGGCAGATCCAGCGACTGAATGAAATCTAAACAAATAAGAAGGGTAGCAATGGGAAGAATGAC
This sequence comes from Buteo buteo, assembly GCF_964188355.1. Classification (NCBI taxonomy): domain Eukaryota; kingdom Metazoa; phylum Chordata; class Aves; order Accipitriformes; family Accipitridae; genus Buteo; species Buteo buteo. Next base: position 47,814,321 of record NC_134171.1, read on the forward strand.
CTCCCACTGTATTAGGTTTGAAGCCAGATATCGACAAGAGACATGCAAAGCTGTCGGAGTATGCACACAGCTAATCCTTGAGATAGCCTGGAGCCAGACCAAAGATAGCACTGGGAAGGCAGATGGAGGGTTAAAACGCAGCCGTATAAACCACAGCCAGCTGCCAGAGCTGAGCTGGGATTCAAAGCTCTGTGCTCCAACAAGCAAGGCTGGGACTGAGCAGCCCTCAGAGAGAGGCTAGTCCAAGCACCATCTTTGATCTTGATCCTCAGCGGATGCAGTCATATTGCAACAGTTGAAAAGTTTTAAATGCTTTTCATTTGTAAGTGCACTTGCTTTTTGTTCACTAAAGAATAAAAACTCATTATAAGCTGGGAAGTATAAATAGTAATTGCCGATCTACTACTACATTTTTTTACTCCCTCTTCCACCTGCTCCCTCATGCTAGATTTCTGTGTTAAGTCAAGTTATGATCTAAATGTACTAGGCTCAGGTGTGGGAAAACAACAGTTTCCAGTATCGGTGTAAACCAGATATAAGGTACCAAAAGGCTAATTGCACAGCACGGTGTTTTAGACAACCATACTTATACCCACATATATTACCAATACACATGTACTACCATCTTTATATAACTCAATATATATGTATATATACAGTGCATTAGGGTTAAATGACGTATGACTGTGGACTGACAGCCTGATTTGAGGAGGCTGAGCAATCCCATAAGGAATCAAGAACAATCTCAATAACAGCATTTCTGAATGGCGGTTTCTTCCCTGTATTAACACAAAGCCTACCTGTGGATTAAAATTTGTTCTGTGCGACAGAAATACTACCTGTATGTTATTTTAAGTTCCACCTTTCTGTCTCCCCCACCCTCCTCCTCTGTGAATTTCCAAAGTCGGGTCTGTATTTTAGAGGAGGAAATCTGACACCCACATGCACCTCCTCCCCAAATCCTAAAACAGACTCCCAGGTTCTAGAAGGTGTGAAAGCAGAGAAGCAGAGGCAAGCTCCATCCCCAAACTCACCAGAGGCAGGCAGTCACAACACAAACGAGTCACATCCCTGCTGCATTCTGAACTCATTCTAACTTCCCGATAACTGAGAAATTAACCATAAGAAGTCACTCCATAGCAGACATCCCAGGTAAAATCTCTACTGATGTTCAGTTGCTTGCTCATTAGATTGCCTTTGATGAAAGCCTTCTTTTCAGGTGATCATTTTTCTTTTCAGGTGATCATTTATTTTCCTCTAATAGTTTGAACGACCACAACTCTCACATTTTATAAATTCACACCATGAATTATCCTGGTGCAACTTTACAAAGTATCTAAATGAACTTCTGTGTAGTTCTGACAACAGTTGAATTTCTTACTCCTTTGTGAAGGTTTCTTCCATTTTTGGCATGATATTTACATTCCCAAACTTGACAGACACAGTAATTGTTGGTCTTGGCATTCACTGTTGTGTGACTCTGGCTCGTATGTTCATTCATGTACTTTGTTTTAAAGAATTCCCTCTAGCCGTTACTGCTTTTCAGCACGATTTTGCTTTTAAGTATTGTTCAATGCCAAAATCCAAAATATTTTGTTACAGAGGTGCAAGATCATTGTATTTTGATACATTATAGGATAATTCAGTATCAGTTCTTTAGATTAATAAATTCAAAAAACCACATTTTCTTCCCTTCATTTTCCTGTCCTCTACTCTCACATTTACTTCCATATCTTTTCTTACATGATCACCTTTGGCTGGAAGCCCTTTTCTAATGTGCACACTCACTATATCATGCCCTTTAAAACATTTTTACCCACAGGTCCATAAACTCATTTATAATTCCAGGAGGCACATAAGTCCCCCATCACTGACACTATGCAATGGAGATCTGCCTCTATTTTGCCTACCACGATATGCTTTTCTTTTTATTCCATGCTGAGCTGATGACATTACATTTATAATACTTGATTAAAACAAACAAACAAAAGCAACTTCTTTTAATGGGGGGGAAAAGAAGACAAATGAATCAAGTAGGGCTAACAAAGGAGACGTTCTCAAGGTCCCAGAAACAGTTGTAGTAAATCTGCAGCAGAAAGCCCTCCCTTACTCCACATGAATGCGGCTGCCATACATAGTTACCGTAAACATTGCAGGCAGCTATTTATACATATTTCTGTGAAGAGTCCAAGGACAAGCGACATCTAAGTTGCACAAAGCTGACCCCCAAGTAAATAGATATCAAGAATTAAAATCCCTCTATCATGGTACATTATACAATTTGAAGGCTTCACATTTATTCGTGGGAATGACAAGAATATTAATTCTTCATTCTGCATTCTTTTTCTAGATCATTTTCCAGTATCAGCCATTCCTACAAGTAAACTAGAAATGAATGCCATACCTTTTGTTGAACAGAACTCAAGGCATTAGTTTTTTTGTTTTTTTGTTTTTTTTTTTTAACTGTTAATTATTTTATTAGTAAGCTTTACCAAAATTTTACTACTGAGTAAGCACATGGTTGTTACTGCACTGTAAGCAAGTCCTTTAAAGTTATACTCATTTACAAATCCAATTATAAAATAAAAGGTGAAATGGACTGTGTGCCTTCTGTGGCAGAAACAGAACAGAAACTTCACACAGCCATTTGAATTGCTAGTGTTCTGGAAACAAGGATGTAAAAAAAGTTGAAGAAAGTGGCTTTTAACAAATTAGCAGAATAAGTCAAATGGAAGATTACAAGAGTCAGGAAATGTTAGTTATATAGGAAATAACATTCTATCGAGCATGTGGATTGTGAAATAAGGTTTTATTTAGTGAATGTACTTGTTTCCTCTCTACTAGCAGCTCAAATGACTGCATAAATAGCAACTATTAGTAAATGCAACTATCACCTTTTTAAAAGACCGGTGTTACCATGGTGACTCTACAGGGAAAAATCATGTGAAGTCATGATTAAGGAGGTCAGGAAAGCCAGCTTTACATTATGTTTGTTTTTCCACAGTAGAAGAAAGGGAGTAACTATGACATTTGCAGATAGACTAGAAACACAACTGGGGAGGGGGAAACTGTAATAATGGGATGCTCAGCTGGCAGATAAATGCATAATCCAAACTAGCTAGCAGAGGCAAACTCTTTTGGCTGTTACTGCTGGCATAAATACTGAGAACCAACGAGAGAAGCGAAACTTAGTACAAATTAAGCATGGCATTCTAGGATAGGGGCTGTTCAAACAGCCAACTGTGATCTAGGTTGGACTGTAAGTGAATTTTGCTTTCAGACTTCAGCTATGCCAATGTGTAACATCTCCCAAGTTCCTTTGTGTGGCCTGAAAAGTCCCTTTTCAAGGTGAATACAACACACCAGATGAGCTCCTGGTTGCACATCTGGGGCCTGACTAGCTCAGCAGGTCTGCAAGAGGTACACAGAGTCCTACTGAGCAGAAAAATTTCCAGTATCTTTGGAAAAAAAAGTGTCTAACCTTGTTCTAAGTACTTCAGAAAGATGGATAACAAACCTCCAACTCAACCTTCCCAAAAGCCCTATTGAGATCAAAAGGTTGTTTTCCTGAGCTAGGCATTAGGTGCCTTTTAAAGTCTATAAGTAATACAATACTCCATATTGCAACATCCAGTTCTTTGGCATCTTAGGTACATAACGGACTTTCCAGCCATTACAGAAGTGCTACAGCTGCCCATAAAATTAATGGAGGAAATTGTCTACATATATATATATATAAAAAATAATAATAATAATAAAAAAAAATTCCTGAAACAGATGCACCGAGAACCCCAGAGGCTGATCACCAGCTTGGCACAAAGGTGGTAGCATCAATATATATAAAATAAAACATACTTATATTTATGCTTTTCTACAGCCTGCCCCAAGAGTAGTCAATACTCTTAGTTTTAGAATAGCTTCAGAGATGGAATATGGATATCCCAGAACACTGGCAAATATTCTAGCCAGGCCCTCTGCAGCAGCACAGACTCCCCCTTTTCCTCATCATCTATGAAAAGGATTGGTTGTCCTGTCCACTGTCACCTCCACCTCCCCTGAAGTATGAGGCACAGACACATTGCGAAAGCTCCTCTTTCAAGCTAGGAGGCAAGGGCATTACTTAAACAGTTTGTCACTTGGTTATTAACAGGACACAAAGAAGGCACCAAGATTCATGCATAGCAGCACTGGACAGATGTCTCTGCAACTATTCGGAGGCAGTTGGTGATATCTGAATGGTGGCTGTAGTCATTCAGGTTCCTTTGATGACCTCTTGAATGATCAAACTGACCCTTGAGTTAAGTCGTTCATCTATAACTTCAGAATACACAACAGGTCAGAGTAAATGTGATCCATGTTTGCACTGCTTGTACCTGACAGAAATCACTGAGATTTGTTTCAAGTGACTCATGCTGGACTTTAATGTATTTTTGAGAAGGCACAATATTCCCATTCTCAAAAGGGAATAACATGTTGAATACACAGAGATAGAAGGAACTTGTGGTTGTTGACATGGTTAAATATAGAAAAGCTGGTTCTTACTGAATAAAACAAGCTGCCTCCACAAATACTTTCCCTGATGAAATAAGGCCATGTTCTTACCTTAGGGAAGCTTGTGCATACCAATCACCTTAATCAGGTTGAATAAATATGAAAATACATACTTGGGCCTGTTCAAAGCTGAATCTGTGAAGCCTTAAGTCTACCTTTTCTCTGTAGAAAATTACTAATCCAGAATTGCAATGTATTTTCTCTAAGGTGTGCCAACTGTACGCCTTGACTTAATTTCAAAAAATGCTTGCTTCAGTCTTGTTACAAATTCTCACTAGAAGTTTCCAAGTACATTTAGAACATGTTTAGATACATTTTGGCAAAACCTGACAAGGAGTGATAGTCACTTAATAATAAGTTTCCATGCAAATGGATCTCTTTCACTGTCAGGACATGAAATTGAAGCAAGATTCTAACGTATTCATTCATTTTTCCATGAAGAACAGTGTCTCCTTTTAAAAGTCAGAAATGGACTACACATCAGTAATTTCTACTTAAGCTTTGTGATATTTTAGCCATTAAAGTATTAGCATTTGGAAAAAAAAAAAAAAAGCACAACACAGCAACAAGATGCCATAACATTTCTAAATAAAATAAAATTTCTGATTCTTTAGGATATTATTAGCTTTAGCATGTTGTTTTGACCTTTTATTAAAGTCAAGATGAGGGCCTTAAAAGGGAAAGAAAATACAAGAAATCAGCATATCTTTGCAGACGCCAGGAAGTTCTGTGTTAATGTGGATAGTCACGGCTTTATTCCTTATGGTTATTCTATGAAAGAGGAGATAAGAATACCTGCAGGACTGTCTCCCTTCACTTCTTAAGTGGAAAGAAATATTTCATCCTGTTAAGAAGGTCTTATGACTTGGCAATAAAGTGCAGTTATCTGACAAGAATTCTGCCACTTTAAAAATTCTTTTTAATGACAATTTTTCTTTTATGAGTTTCTCAAAATAAGACTTCTAAAAGTAATAATTTTTGTTGAAATTTAGTTTTCAGGACTTATTTAAAATAAACAGGCAATACACTAAACATCAACTTGAGGTACTGTCATAGTGCCTCTACAAGGTTTTAATACGCTGAGGATGACTAATGCATAATGAAAGATTCAGTGCAACCAATAAGGTTGAAGTATCAAGAATTGAAAATCCTAGATAAAAATGCAACACCATTTATATCCCTAAAATATCCATTTGGAAAACTACTGAATGTTATACTCTAAGTGCACGTGGAAACCGCTAATATGTGGCTTAGTATTGCTCTAGCTAAAATTTGTACATTAAGTTTTAATAGCATGAGCCATCACATAGGAACCACGCTGATTATTATGACTCCTGCCCTAGATGCATCAATACAGCAAAGGCTTCTCAACAACCCCTTCGCCCCCAAAACAAAAACACAGTCACCAAAAACCACTTTCGCAGAATAAGTAAGTACCCAATGTTGAACTATCACAATTCTCAGGCAAAAGCCTCTTTCCTTCACCAAGGGCAATACCATTACAGGTATGACACTGATCATTTCAGTCTTCATTTCTCTTAACATATTAGAGAGAAGAACTAGGCATGGCACCCAGAAGATACCACTTTGGGGAGGAGAGAAAGCAAAGAGGAGTGAAAAACACACTGGGGTTTTTTTCCCCAGGTAGTTTTGGCAACAGTGGTCTAAGGCAAGTGTCACAAATCTACAAGCTTTGCTACAGCAATGTCATTCTGTATCATGGCATTCTACATTTGACATTTATTAAAGTTGTCCTTCTGGAAGTGGAGCAAAAGATTGCAATGGCTCACAGGAAATTACACCCTTCAAAGGAAAATACAATTAACTTTATTTTTACTTCTAAAATTAGGTCTTGTGGCCTTTCAAAAAAAAACCAAAAAAACCCCCACACTGTTCAGTAAATAGTAATGCACAAAACTCACTAATTAAAAGAGACTATGGGCTTAAAAAGACTATAGCTTTAGTGAATTTTTAATGTAAACAAAAAAAATCAGGCATGATTTAAGAACACATTATATTAAGCAGGTATGTAGGTATATGCAAGGAGAATGAATTTCATACATTCTCAGCACATGACTGAATTGAGAGGTTAACAGTATTTCTCTAAATAAATTACCACCTGGTCACAGTTTCACTTGTAGGAAATGAGTCATGAAGCAATGATATCATGGTAATGGCTCACTATCATTCAGGTTATTTAAGATGCAAAATGCTACAAAACATATGGAAACATTATGCTTAAGTACTTTGTGATAAAATAAAAATTTGGGAACGTTCCAGAGGAGAGTCTTTCGAATTCCTCCAATCCCTTAATTGAAATACAGACAAAGCCTATAAAACTACAGATTAAAAATATGGTGATGATCAGTTAGATTTATTTATACACAAGGAAACACACAAGGAAAAAAGGTAACATCTCAGACATTTGTTAAGTATACTGCAACCCCTCACTAAAATCAGTTTCTGGCAGTCCTGTTCTATTCTTCAAATTTTAAATAATCAAAGAAGTGTTTTGTTACTGATAAAAAATTTGACATTCAATCAAAATCTTTAGAGGAGGAATAAAGAGAATCCATTGCGAATTCATCTTTGAATTCACCAGCCCTGGTCAAGGTTAAACATTCTGCTATAATAGCACAATACACTATATAAAGCTGTTTTTATATATATGCACTATAAACTCATGACTAAGGCAAAAATTACCATTTCTTTGGCTGTGGCCATACAAAGAATCTTAGAGGAACAGTTTAGCCAAATTCTTTTTCAACAGAATTTGTTCAGCCTTATAATTATTTTTTTCAAGTTATTGATTCTGGTTTCCTGGACTTCATTAGTCTTTCATATATATTTTTATACAAGTTCCACTGCCTTCAGTTCAATTATTCATTGTTACACATCAAGCCTCAAGTAAGTCAGATCAATGACTCAACCATGTAAATCAATCAAAGTTACACTGTGGACCATGTAGGAGGTCTGTTTTTTCTGGTTCACTTGAGCTATGAACACTATTTGAATGAGAGATGGATGGTTACATTAGGACACCTGTGACTTCCGCTGAAACCAAAGCATAATACTGACTCTACTACGAGATGAATCACATCATGTATGCAAACCGTGGCGTTCTGGTATCTCAGCTAGGGTAAGGTAAATTCATACAGCTTTACTGGCTTCCAGGTCAGGGGTTGGTAAGCTCAAACTCACACAAAAGAAACTGTAGGAAAGGCAGTTTGTGTTGATATAAAAGGATTTGATTACCATGTAAGCTCTTTTAACTAGAGGAGGTTACCTAGCATTTCTTTTTCTACCCTGACATTACTTTCAGCCAGGTATGAAGCTTCTGTACATGCAGACTTACTACCTTCACAGACCCCTTTGTAAGTAATCAGCCAGTATTAATTTCTGTACAATGAAACATCAAAAGAGAAAAATAGATTAGAAATAGCTTCCAATATCCAATGATGTGCATATATATACACAAACACACATACATATGCATTTTCCCCCTTCCCTTCCTACTGTTTAGCAGACATCTTAGGAAATACTCCTACAGGAATCCAGTCAATAGAGATTACAAAAATATTATGTTCCTGCTTCCCTTTATCCCTTCTTCTGGAAAACAAACCTTAAAACTCAGTCTTCTTGCCTACTGAGCTCTTGAATTCTTTTTTCAAGCTGACAAAAGATACTGCAGTAACCGGGCAGATGTGCAAGTGCAGAAAAGCATCCTGCATGAGGAAGCATTCCTGAGTCTTTGAAACAAAAATACACTTGTGAGTGACAAATGCGCTCAGATTCCTTATCTATCCTGGTCAACTTCTGTCATGCTCATAGCCACATGTAGATGCAGCCTTGACAGAATCACACAGGGATCTATACAGCAACATACAGCAGTTACAAATAACTGCAGGATGACATCTAAAATTTCTGAATGGTGTTGTACAAGATCAAAGGTTATGATTAAATAACACAACTTTGGACCATGGAACACAGAATATTCTCAGGTAGCAGTCACCTTCTGCATTGTGACTGGAGAAAATTCTTCACATTATGTTCACATTTCTTATTGCACATCTGACAAAAAAAGAATTAAGTTTCAGTGAATGTATATTGTGGTTGATATTACTAATGCTGGTACCCACATATGACGTGTAGCAACTGATGTTTATGACATGATAAAAGCAAGAGAGAGACACTAATATCAATCCAGTAACTATTACCATGTTATGCAAATGCATCATTTTCACTCAGTAACTTCAGAGTTTAGGAGTACATCCTAAGTATGTTGTTACAAAAAGTGAATTTTGCTGTAGGAAAGAGAAATTAATAATTGGGACATCTCCCCTTCCCTCCCACTTCCCACGGTTTGTGTCTGTATGACAGAGCATTTCAGTTAGCAGAAGTGGACATAAGCATTATCTGCCAGTCACTGCTTGAAAGGTTACAATTGACCTTGCAATATCAACTTAGTGGATACTTTGTAAGACACTCTTAACAAAGCAAACTTTATGCAAGTACATCTATAGATGAGATGCATAAGTACCTTAAGATGCAAGAGATATCAAATCATTATTTGTTTGGATCTTGACCAGTACGCTACAAAAGGACAATTCCAGAAGAATTTACAGTTTAAAAATAAAATGCCACTATGTGGGTAAACAGATTGGGGCGGGGGGGAACAACAAACCAACCAGGGATAGAGCATACTGGTCAGCATAAGTATTAGAGGCCCAGCCACCTCCACAAGCCAGTCATAGTTAAAAGCACACTCAGACATGTGAACTTAACCAACTTTATTTGAAATACATGGACCTACTATGTCCTTTAGATAAATCCTCAGGACCCAAGGATGTTCTTCAACACAATTCATACAGTCTCTCAAATGTGTGTGTTAACCAACCAGACAATATAAATTACTTCCGTATCAATTTTTGGTAGAACTAATCAGCTGAACACTGCCAGAGAAGAAAAGGAAATCCCTGAAATAGTGCTGGTTTCATGCTTTTTACTCATTCTATGAGCACAGATAAAGGCTCAAATAGTGTATAGGATAGGCCATAGAGCAGAAACTAGGGACCACAAAGTACCACTACAGACTAACACAGGCTACACCAATTAATGGGAAAAGCATAGGCTGCGCATAAGAAGAACACTTTTTACTGAAAAGAAGGGAGAACTTATCAAGGCCATAATACAAGACCTCTAACTAGGGCTCTTGAATGTTTAACTGGCATGTTAGAACAATCTGTTTGTAGATTCATTTTTCAGTCGAGAAAACAGTTGTAATTATTATTAATGCATAAATACTCCTATATTACCTAGTCCTGAGATACCAAAAATATCCTTTCAATTTCTTAAAGGAAGTGATATCAGAAAGGCATCTGCAGTAAGTCTGCCAGACATGCTGGAAATAAACAATTTGCACAGAGAGCATGGAAAATTTCACCACCTTCCTCTAAATATTGATAATATTACTTAATAGGATGCACTGAGTCACTGAAATTTATTTCACATCCAGAGAACGAGACTGTGGTAAACAGGTAGGTCATCTGTTTACATAGCCAGACACTCTGGGGGAAAAAAATCCTTTAGAACTTGTGTGGCAAGGGTGAGGAGGTCAGTGTGTTCCCAGTACCCAACCTGATTTTTCCAAAATTCATTGTCAAAGAGAAAAATAGAGTACTCCACTTCTGAGTGGCCTCAAAAAAAAAAAAAAAAAAAAGCCCTACCTAAAAAAAGCCCAAGTTCAGGCTAATTTTTTTTTGTGAAAGAACTGTATTCACAGCTTTACAATGACCCTTAGAGTTACTGAGAATGAATGGGATAAAACTGAAGCAGCCTGCCCCCTAAACAGAAAATTAATTAGAGGATGTGACACATGAACATTTCCATCTTAAGTATAAACTCTTTTTATAGCAAAGCAAATTAAATGACAACATTCAAAACTAAAAATGCTAACAGATCTATTCAGGATAGATGTGAAGTCCTGAAACCTAGTTATAATTTAAAAGATAAATACGATCATAAAGAATTCATTCTGGCAAACAGATAAATAAGATGCAGCACATATATCCTAACTGCATAATCAACCATATATGTGCGTGTGCACACAAATCCAATATGTAGGATAAAGACTGATAGAGCAGTATGCTTCAGTCACAAAAAAAGTAATTTTTTAGCTTTGCTATACGGTTATCTTCAGATAAGTGTAACATCTGCAAAACATTCTGAACAGCATTTATTTGTGGTTGGTGTTTTTGCTGTACAACATCTCATGCTCTTCTATCTCATGTGGCCCTCTATTCCATGTAGTAATTTGTAGGAAGTGGGATGTCTTGTATCTGTTTAGAAAAGGAACAGAGAGGTGGGTATGCAGCGTGAATAGTTACTTTGCATAAATACGGCCCATAAAGCTAACACATTTTCTTAGTAGATTTTTCTGTAGTTTCAGTGGAAAGGGACACTAGCCCCCTCCTGTCTCATCCCACTCACTTCTTTCTAGACAATGAATCCGTCATATTTACCAGTGACATGACAGAATGCCTTGGGGACAGCTTAAAGAGTTTCCATGACTGTGGACAGGCCTCCACTTCTACACAAAAATGGTAAAATGTCAGAGTCATAGGCTCAGCAGTAATGAGAAATTTAGCATGGGGAAAGGTACAATCAAATCATTGCCCATGTCGTGATGTGTATTTGTCAGAAAACATTACCATGGATAAGCCAACGTTTCCTGAAGGACAGAGATGGTGCTACAATACAAAGTGCATAACAACAACAAAAGGAGATGCTGTCAGTGTATGTCACTGTGCACGTGGATTGGACCACAGGGTGGTAAAAGAGAGGAAGCGTAGCCCCACAGCTGTTGAAGGCAGCACATTTGTGCTATGACTCTAGAAAATCCCAGAAAAGAGAAATGTGAACTTTAGAGAAATGATTATTTACACTTTAATCAAGGCTTAGTGAGAAAGTGATCATTTGTTAAAACCAAATTTGTTTTGCAGGAACACTACAGGCTCCCCGTAACCAAACTCCATCGTGCACCTGCAAGAGAGACTGCAGCCTCGAAGGCCAGCCCCTGCGGGGAGAACAACTTGCAGTGTTCACAACCCGATATGCTCTAGAAGGGAGTGCTGATTAATATTTGACCAATCCAGGAGAAAAAAAGAATTTGTGCCAGTTTAGCGAGGCAAGACCCAAATATTTTCTCTTCACTTGTTGACACTGGCAGAAGGCTAACTAACTCTTTGAAGAAGAAAAACAAGACAAACTCTTTCATCTTTGTTTGGGAGAAAACTTGTGCTGAGCCTAACACCAGTAAGAGAGCTCCCAAGTTCAACTCAGCTCTGTCAGTGACACTTCCAGCACGTGCAGCAATAACTTCTAGAAAACCATTTGTAGGTTCACTGTATGCTTTATAATACTATATTACAGTCACAGCTTGCCAGCCACTTGAACCAAAAAAAGTAATACTGTTGGCACAGGATTATTTTAAGAAAGTAACTAGTTACACAAAATCTAGCAGGAAGAAAAATGGGTATTCTTCTCCTAGTTACAGAATAACAACAATTAAAAAAAGAGAAAGAAAGAAAAATTCCAGAGCATTGCATCCTGCATTCCTTCTGCCTTTCAGCCTTTCTTCCTTTATTTGGGTCTTTCTTCCTTTATTTGGGTCTTAAATTTCAAACTCTCCTTTAAGAGTTAAGTCTTGTGCCATAGAGGTAAAAAAACCAAAACCAAAACAACAACAAAGAAACTAATAATAAAACAACAACAAACACACACATGCACACATACCACATCCCCTCCAACAAACTAGGCTATCAAAAGCTTTCCCATTCTGGTACAGACCAAAAATGATGTCTTCTGGGCCTGCTGCCCCCACCCTTCCAAACAGCCAAAAGCAGTTTGCAATGACACCTGCAACAAGCTTTTCTGACCATAGCACTAATGCAAAGGTGCATCAGCTTTTTTACAAAACTTTGATTACTTTCTACAACAAAGAAATTGTAATAAATTTTTGATTGCACAACTGAGTTAATTTGCACTGTCATTGCTCTGTCATTTCTCCTCTTTAACTAAGGCTTGAAGAGTCTCATATTCCTTAAAATATGCCCCAACCCCCCTGTTTCTACTGCAGTTATTCTTCCTCATGAAGAGGAAGGAATCTTGATTTGCAGATCAAATGAACACCACACTTAAGGCTTTGTGAGTTGGCCCCACCAAAAGATAGAATGTATTCTCCCCAAACTACACACACACACACACCCTTCTACCTACAAGCACTGTTCATTCCCCAGTTGCCAACAATAACGTCACTTTGTGTCAAAGTCTGAACTCTCCCCCTGCAGGGCTGGAAAGCAATCCTGTGTATCCAACGAAACAATATAGGATACAGCAAACTTGGTTTTGTTTTGTTGTTGTTTTTTTTGGTTGGTTTGTTTTTTCCTCCTCTCTCATTGAGACTGGTGCATGAAACTTCATAAATCTCACCTGGACAGCACAGGATTCTCGTACATCCATGTTGGTTTTTTCCCCCCTCTGTGTCCAGAGGAGCTTCTTCAGATTTATTTCCAAGTTTTCTGTGATATTTGACCAAAATTCAGATTTAGTTACTTAAAAAAATAAAATTATATGTATTCCTGCAAATAGCTTCCTTAGTTTTATAATAGTTACTAAGTGAGTTTGGTTAACATGATGAATTCAGACCAAATAAACCTAGATATAAACAAAACATGATTATTTATTAACATTCAGATTAAGATTATTACAGACAAAAAAAAAAATCAGGGTTAATCTGTTAATGAAGAAGTCAGAATAATTCCACAGAACAAACCTGGGGAAAAAGAAATTCATATACCCCAGTTAGAATCTTTCTTGCTACTGAGAAGACTGTTCCTATTCATCTATGAACACCTCTGCTACGCAGCTACTAAAGACTAAATATACAGCCAGACCCCTCTCACCTTCCCATGTTTTCCTTCTATTTAGACTACAAATAGGATTTTAGGTATTTATCTCACAAGGATTAATACATCTCCACCATAAATCTAGCTCCTGTACTGCAATGTAAGTTACTCAAGTGCTCCATAATCAAAACATAAGTATAAATTGCATCTGATTAATTCAAGGTGCAGGACTGGAGAATGGACTGCAAAATCCTTCCACAGATTTCGAAATTATAGCCTTTCAGATCTACCCTGCTATACAGTCAGTCACATTTCAGAGTTCAGATTTAGATTTATTATGTGCTTATGCGCACTCAAAAGACTTACTCATCAGGTTTTCCTTACAAAAGCCTTACAGTCCCAACTTCATTTAGATGCAGAGAGGACAGATTTTTCAGCAAGACATTTGCCTTTTTCTGATCCATCCATCCAAGGCTCTGTCTGTTCAGAAAAAGGCTTCCTATTCCAAAAACCACATAAAACATCACATAGTTTCCTCAGCTATCCCATCTAAATGTCAGATGGTGGCAGCCATACTAGAGCACAGACAGGAAGATTTTATGATCATCATCTTTATCCAGAAATTCTCTGTTCCATGCCTGGGATTATTCCCTTCCCAGTCCCCCAAATTACAGAGTGGTTTATTAAAAGTTCTGTACAAAAGTGAGCAAAAAAAGATCATCCATGTACATGAAATTAATCTGCTGTTTTAAATTTATTTATTTATTTATTAAATAGCAAGAATGTTGATTTCTACATCTCTCTATTTCATAGCCATTAAGAATTCCACCAGGATTGGTAATTTTTGTTCAGCAGAAAGTCCACAGATTTTAACCAGTATTGGGTCAAGCCCAGAATTCTTGGCTACTTAGTTACCTCTTTGCAGAGGCAATTAGTTGCAGGATTTAGCCCAAAGTCCGGGTGCCTAGACCTTGTCATTCATCTAAGTTTACCTCTGAACTTTGTAGGAAAGTGTTCCTTAAAACAGAAGTGGTAGTCCTGATGCATGATCACCAACCTGATCCATTAGGCCTCAGGTAGTGAATAAAGTACATGCTGTCAGATACCTTGGCACTGAGCCTTTTCTGAGGGAGAACGCATCAGACACCCAACAGCTCATCTGTCTGGTCTACAGCTCAAATACACTGCAGCAATAGTTTCTCCAAATGTTTCTCCCTCCCTTCCCAGAGATATTACCAAGCCATCTGTCTGTGTCCCTTCTGGAAAACCACTGAACATAGCTATGCTGTCCCAGCGATGCACCCTTTGTGTGCAGCACAACACTTCCTGCCCCATGAAGGGAAACTACAATAGTTGTTACAAGACCACCTATACCAAAAGACTGGGAGATGATCTGAATATTAAAGTGTCCTATGATAACTGAAAGAGAAGATTTTGCATTGAATTCAGCAGGATTGAAAAAAACATACAGTTTGTCAAAAAAAGGGGAAAAAAATGTAAAAAACCTAATAAACTTCTTTTTTCTTTCATGAAGGGGACTTCTACATGCAAGTGGTCAGTTTCCAGACTTGAAAGTTTATAACCATTATCAAAGAGGCAACATAAAAAACCAAAACAACACCCTACCCCCACTGCCCCCCCCCCCCTTCCCAGCATTAAAATTCTTGTAGTTTGCTATTGCCACATGTAAAATAAACAGTAAGTTTAATAAAATGGCTTAGTAAAGTGCTGGCTTTGGATGATCACTCTTTAACCTCCTTTCTACAAGCTGAAGACTGTGCCATTTGACATTGACACAACACACAGATTAGTTTTCTTTTAATTCTCAATCTTTGTTTCTGTTACAGAAGATAAATCTGGAAGGAGAGAACATTTTTCGTATCCTTCAGTGTATTTGTTTTGACGTGCGCTTATTTCTCCCTTCCCCACCACTGTCCACAAAAATACAGGCTTGCATTGTCCTGCACAGCCTTTTAGATTTTTCCACTCCTTAGATGTTTCATAGGTTTATTTTTAACTTGTTTTTACATCATACTGTATGCACTGAAGCCCTTTCATCATTACATGGTTTTCTTGTGAATGCTGCAGTGTGAACATTGTAAATGTGACCACATGCAGATGCTGTAGCCTAAGTAGCATGTGCCAACTTCAGCTACTGTATACAAGATATTTCAGAAAGTCTTTCTAGCAGAGTGCATGCACTTTGTCTCCAGCTTCCAGACAACCTATCATATAGCACTCAAGGCAGCCAGGGTTTTTATGGGAAACACATGGTAAGTGAAAGTCACGACCTGCTTAGTAACAAGAATGAAAAGAAACTTTGAAAACAGTGGGTCCAGCTCCTTTTTCAGTTCCCCCGAGAAGCAGAAGTCATGCCATTGAAGTCAGTGGAACTACAGCAATGAAATCCTAATGTTTAACCCCAAAATTAAGACTGCTGCATAGCCTTGATAGTGATTAGCTGAATAAGGAAAATGAGTATGTTGATTCAGTGAGCACTTGTGTGAACAGAGCCATCACAACTGCCCCATCTGCATGCCAGACAGTATTTGTCCCCCCCTTAACAGATCCAAGCCACAGAGGTTTGGGGCAATTCAGAGAGGTGTTATAAAACCATATCTGCATTAAGGCCTTATCCTGTAGCATTCAATGGTATCATACCTCCAGCAACCCTGCTCTCTCCCGCATTTACCTGTTACCGTCCTACCCGAGGATTCTGGTTCAAGGACTAGTAGTGGGCACTGGTGGCGGTAATAGAGAGAACTAAAGGCTGATTTACTCCAGAGAACTCACTGGACAGCCAGTCCGAGGTTAGGGGAACACAGAAGCAACATTTGAAGTACTCTCTCTTCTACTGCAGCAATCCTGACATAGCCATTAAGAGTTTTTCTGCAAATACATAAATTGTAAGTCTTTCAGGTAGAAGTCGGCTTTTAAATCATCAAGCAGGCAACATCTTCTTGCAAGCAGTAAGGGTCAGCTTTTAGTTGCAACTTTAAACACCCACTGAATATAGTTTGATTCCCAAATTCTAGGTTGCTGTAACTCCTTGTAGGAAAGGTGCCTTACAGGCTTTTGCACATAAATAACTACTTCAGAAACGTTGGAAGAACGTACTTTGTAATTAGTAGCTTAGCACAGGTGACAAGTGGCAGAATAAGATATTTCTGCAAGTTAAGAAAAAAAAATCTAAACCTAATTCTTTGCAATCCAGTATTAGGTGATGATGTGGGGGGGTCTCACAAGCAGAGCAAGAGAGGGGAACACCGACAAGAGAAACTCCCTGAGCCCAGCCAGAAGAGAGCTCCGGATTGGCACTGGCAGAATTCCTCCCTCCATGCCACATCCTGTGCTCCTAGCTGCTTGTGGAAAAACAAACAAACAAAAAACCCCACAATGTGTATTACTGGAAAAGGTCAAAAACTGCACATGATCATTCTGGGAGAGCAGAAAGCTTTTTACTTCCCCTTCTCTGGGGAGAGAAGAACGTAGACTCCCACCAAAACCACCAACCTCCCACACGCAGAAGAGAAAAATCATTTCCAAACATCAGACTGATTTTAGCACAGCAGAGCTTACCCAAGGTAATGCTTTGCAGAAGTGAAAAAAGAAAGGTTAAGAAAGGGCACCAGTAGCACAACCAATTTGAAAATGCCTGAAGCTTAAAACAGATTTGTTCTCCTTCCCATCTTTATTCCCTCTAGTAGGCTACACGTTGAAGATTTGCATTTGAAAAGGACTTGCTCATCCTCCCCGGGGGATCAAAGCAGAAGGAAATCTTACTGCTGACTTTAGAACTTCATTAGTTCCCACAGCAACAGAGCCATCACACACACACCCACCCTCCTGTCAGCTCCGGGAACAGCCTCACCAGAAACCCAGACCTTGTTGGTAGCAACCGCCCATTTCGGAGGAAAGTGCACTTCACAGAGAGCTGCAGCAATGAGAGCCATTCGTCTGGAAAGTCTAGGACTTCACCATACCTCTCACTAACTGAAACGGTCTACATTACTTCACTGTTAAGTACTGCAGTTGGAAATTCATCAGCATTGCTTTGCAAGCAACAGAGTTCCACATCTTACAGAACGAGACTCCCTAAATACAAAAAAGTGGTTAGAAGTATTCCCTCTAAAAACTGCTTCTCAATAAACACCACGATCCCACCACCTCTAGTCTCTGCAACTGTTGGCTTTCATGTTTCTCCTTCACCATGTGTCCCTAAGAATCTAGATGCTTTGGTTGACATGCGTGAACCAGGTGAAACTGATGACGACACATCTGAATGTGAACTTAGAGATGTATTCGCCCAAAGACAAATGCCTATTTCTGTACACAAAATCATGATGTACCACCTCGCCTTTTACCAATGTTCCAGAAAAGCCCACAGCTGCTGGCATTTGCTGCCCTTTTACTTTCTTTTTAAAATTTTTTTTCTGTGAAGAAAAAAATAAATATTTGCACAAAGAAGGCTTTGTGGTAAATAACGTAAATGGCCTCAAGGGGGAAACAGCTTTGTCCCAGATGATCCACACAACTCACATTTGAAATGAGAGACATGAACACAGAGGAAAACCAAACTTTCTTTGGCCTTAAATGTATAGATTCTATTGATTAATAATATCCTTTGGAGTTGAATGTCTTGGGCAGCAATCGAATTTACTGAGTAGCAGTATAAAAAAAAAAAAAATTTTTATAAAAATACTGCCCAAGGAGGCAGTCTGAGAGCACAGGAGGAAGAAGGCATATCTACTCCAGTATTAACTTCTCTGAAGAGAAGCACTGGCATTTTTTTCTCTATAGGAAGTCACTGAATACTTGCTCCTCTGAACAAAATGGTCTCCAGGGGTGCTACATATGAAAGATTTCAGGAAAATGTGAACAAAAATATTCAGTGCCATTTCCTCTCCCACCCCACACATGCAAAGATTGACATTTCCACTTGGAAACAGACTTCATCATTTTGTGCTTAGTGGTCATGTAGATTTTTCTGAAGTCACATCAAGGGATACTTACACTGCCAGCTTAAACTAATTTGTTCTTTTCAAATCATTTCAGTTGCTGGACGGTGGTGGGAGATGTTCTGGGTTTGGCTGGGATAGAGTTAATTTTCTTTCTAGTAGCTGGTATAGTGTTGTGTTTTGGGTCCAGTATGAGAAGAATGTTGATAACACGCTGATGTTTTCAGTTGTTGCTAAGTAGTGTTTAGACTAAGTCAAGGATTTTCTGGCTTCTCTTCCCAGCCAACAAGAAGGCTGGAGGGTCACAAGAAGTTGGGAGGGGACACAGCCAGGGCAGCTGACCTAAACTGGCCAAAGGGGTATTCCATACCATGTGACATCATGCCCAGTGTATAAACTGGGGTGAGGTGGCCAGGGGCAGATCGACGCTCAGGAACTAACTGGGCATTGGTCAGAGAGTGGTGAGCAATTGCATTGTGCATCACTTTTTTTTTTTTTGTATATTCCAATTCTTTTATTAGTATTATTGTCATTTTATTATCATCATTATTATGTTTTTCCTTTCTGTCCTATTAAACTATTCTTATCTCAGCCCACAAGTTTTACCTTTTTTCCTTCCAATTCTCTCCCCCATCCCACTGGGTGGGGGGAAGTGAGCAAGCGGCTGTGTGGTGCTTAGTTGCTGGCTGGGGTTAAACCACAACAGGAGACTATATCAGATCTACTCTGAGGCAAAGCAATCCATGGAAAATAAAAAGTACGGATAGCATTTTTGATTTATTATGACTTAGAAAAAAAATACACTGTCCTACTTACTGATGTCATGTTGAGCTGACTACCACAGAGAACGAAAGATAGCAGACTGTTTTACTAAAGAAGCTCAGCCTGTGAAACCAGCCCTGCCCAAAGAGTCCTGTATGGAATACTATCGTAATTCAGATCAGCTCAGAACAAGCAAATGCAGAAAGTAATGAGGAAGAAGTGAGGGGGAAAAAGACTTGCTGGGAGATGGAACCATGATCCAATTTTTATCCTAATGCCAACATATTGATTGAAGTATTTTCATGTGCAAAGTGCATTTCTTTCACATTTCCCTCAAACAGTTCTTCACGTTTGTATCCTGACTGAAAATAGGAGGAAAAACATATGTTTTCCAGTGATTTAAAAAAATGAAAAAAGTCAGCTAGCACGCAAGTTCTGCTCTTAGAGTGAAATGAATGTTTATTACTATAGCCACGATGCATTGAGATACTCTTACTACCAGGCTAGCTTGTTACCCACATCAGGCACCTCTGTATCACAGTCTAAAATGCCGACATGCAGAACATGTGGAGACATACAGGTTTTTACAAAAGAAACGCTGCAATAATTTTTATTAACAATGGAAGGAACAAAGTAATTTGTGATATAAAGCAAATCTGTATCTCTTCAACTCCTCCAAGCTCCTGGGTGTGGTACAATTCACCAAAGCAGTGCATCTGGAAAAAACACCAACTTAATGGAATTTCTATCTGCATCGGATGTAGAAGAGTCACAGATTTTAAAGATATGCGTCTTCCAACTGATACTTAGTCCATATGTCATGAGCCAGAATACACTATACTTGAGACAATGTCTCATGTTATTCAAGACACATTGTCCTATTGGAACATTCGAGACTCAAAAAGCAGCTTTCAGATTGCTATGTCTGCAAAAGCACCAAACCATTTTAAAGCTTGCACTTGCTTTTTTGTTATGCTACACTGAGTTTGAGGTCTCTGCATTAGCCATGCATTGGAAGCCACTTGGATTAAATCACAGATCACTTCTTCCCCACCATCCCACGGCTCTCTGAAACACAGAGTTTCTTTCTAGCACTTAGTCATGGCTTTGCAGAGAGTGGGGAGGAGGCGGAGAAGGGCAAGGGCAACAACTTGGAACAAGAGAGTCAGAGCAAATACAGCTACTGGCTTCAGTACTGGTAGCTCTACAAAAGGATCTGCCAGTAATTTCTATTTTCCTTTCAGAGTATTTTGGCTCTGTTTACTTCATAAAAGGTGATCTAAGTGTACTGGGTGATGGAGCTTATGTTCTTTACTAAAGAGCTAAGAACAACTGAAAGGGATGCTTCTTCAGCACAACAGTAAGCAGAATACTTCCCATGGCAAGGATTTTTATCTTAAATCATGCTAGGTCTGTTAACCTACTCACCTAGAAAGCATCTCGATAGCTAATTATACTACTTGGCACTTCCCTCTTTTTTAACTGCTAACAGTAATGTAATAACAGGTCCAGCCTTTTATTCTGTGAGGTCACTTGAAAAAACCTCCGCACACAGTAGCAATGTTACTCTCCAAAATTTAGAATAAACTAGTAAACCCACATACAGCACAGCTGAAGTAATTTTACCATTTTTCTCCAAAAGACTTTATAGGCCCTAAATCAAGTTATGTGAAATACACCACTAGACTCTGTGAGCACAGTGGGGTGACAGCAGTCAAAGAGTTCTGGGAAGAACGTGCAGAATAGCTTCTTGCCATCCCTTCCCAGGCAAACAGATTCAGATGTAACGAGAATCCTACTTCCACTACTGTCATTTAATATCTATAAGGAAATTCAGTTGCATTTTATATATTCTCTACTGCCTTCCCTTCGTATATTTTTGCCAGTGTCATTCCCTTAGAAGTTTCATTGTCAGTCACTTTTGCTGGAGAACGAAAGGTATAATTACCACAAGAGGACTTTCATCCCCTAATACCAGTAATGAAAGTGTCTAAGGTTCTGCCAAAATATTCGGTCTGCCCTTCCTTCTCAAGGAATCATTTTAATTATTTTCTTCCTGTCACAGACCCAAACTTCTGACCACAGTCTGATTTGCTGTTCAGATGTTTATAAGGCTACATAATTTTATTGAACCTTCAAGAAAGAATTTATAGGCTCTGTGGAAACTAAAGCAGTTCAAATAAGACAGACCAATGACTAAAGCAGTGTAACACGTTTCTTGGTCTCCCTTCAGCAATTTTTGCTTGCCCTTCTATGATATCCTCCCCAGACTGTGGGCATACCTCACCTATCAGTGAAAGGCCTCTGGTTTTTAATGCCTAGCAAATGGAATTTCGCCAGCACTTTATTGGCTTCTTTGCATCTCGTATAGCCTGTAGATGGTCCACTGGAAAATATATGCTTTTATGATTGTTCTATTGGTTTTGCTTGTATCTATCCTTTGAAACTGTGTATGACAAATAGTTTTCCTCATGTTCCTTTAATCCAAACTGCTATTTTTTCTACCATATTAACACTTCAGCTAAATTTTAGGGCAACAGCAATCTTGTTTGGCAATTGGTTTGCAAGTCTGAAATCCAAAATCACTTATCTTTAAAGAATCCTGCCTGAAAAAGATAGCCATTTGCAAGTGATTCACAAGATATATTTTGACAACACAGATTTAAACTTGATAAACACAATAACATGACTGTCAAGAGCCTTACTGGCAAAGATACTTAGGCTTCTCTGAACATTCAGTTTAAGGCTATTTTTTATCCCTCACAGTCAGTCAGGTCTTCTACCCTGTTTACCTCTGTATTTTGATCAAAATCTAGAGGTCTCTTACAAATTCTGTAGGGGCAATAGGAATTTTTCTTGCTGTTGGAGCGGGCCACCAGCATATGCTTTTGGAAGTCTAGCTTCGTCCTAAAAATTCAACTCAGAAGGCCTGCAGCATTAAATCTGTTCTCAATTCTGCACAGAAGTTACTAGGGTTCAGATCAATGAAGCCTGTATTTACCAACATGTATAAATTTTTCTCATGGTTTATTTTTTTTTTTCAGTTGATCAGACTATGCAATGCTTTACAAAACAGAAGGTTACAACGTACTTGGCACTTACACCAGCCAAGCTTAGCTCAGTTTCCAAGCTCTCTGCATTGTTTTGATGAAAATCTCAGCCATCACTGATATAATAACTAGTAATTCCAAAATGAAGTGCTCCAGATCTCCACAAACCATCATCTCTCTGCTTAGGTTGCTTGTCATAACTATTTTTGGGGCGCACGAACCATGACATTGGTTTCACCTAGCAATCACAAAAGTTGTTGCCATTTTTGGTGTTACACAAGAGGTTTATAACATGGAATCATACAGGAGTTAACATTATTTCTTTGTCTGGATTTGACAGCTCAGGAATTTAGTTTTCATGATGTTCCATTTTCACACACTGAGCCCATTGAGCTTTACAATGCCCAACATCCTAATAGTACAAAGGGAAAATTATTGCAAAGTGCAATCCTATAAGAACATCTACCAATGTTGTGACAGTTCAATTCATGCTGTTGAAATTCTTTTAAAAGCTTAAGAAGAAAATGTGTGACTGGTTGGTTCTTACATGCTGGTGCAACGATTTAGACAGCATGAAAATTTTTAAGAATGTTCCATACCAAAGCCTAGATATGCAGCACTTGACCAAAAGTTGTCATTGGAGAAAGTTCTTATAAGCTTCTAAATAAGCCCTATGACGTATTTATATGTGATTGTTACAGGTAACCTTGCTCTTTTATTGGTCCTTCCAATAAATGGCAAAAGTATCATCCACCCCTGCCAATCTCAGGAATATTCATTATTACTGTGTTTACATATACATGTAAGTGTGTAGATATAGATACATGGATATACATACACACCACTATAGTTTTCTAGCAGTTTCGTATACTTTAACAGAACAAAAAACCCCACCCACAAAATTAGCTTTTTTCCAATTTTCTCTCTGTTGTCAGAGTACTTTCCCTTTGAAAGTTTTTTTTGTTCTCCAAATTAAAACAACTCAAAGCAGTCTTGATGAGCTATTTTAAGCATAATATGCTTCCCACATCACTATTAAAAAAAGCACATGCTAATTAAGTCTTGGCCCAACACAGTCTCTAAAAATGTTCCCTACTGTCCAAAATTTCATTATTGTTCTTAGCAACCAGAGACTGGTTATTGTTTTCCTCCTGTAACACGAAGCAGCAACACTAGTTAATATATAATGCTTCATAAAGTGATAACAAACCCCAATTCTCCAGTCTTTCATCAAGTACCCAGATCAAGTAGTCAGGCATTCTAAGCCATCTTCTGGAGGACCAGAAAAAAAGAAAAACAAAATAAACATTTAAAAAAAAAAACCAAAAAACTCCACACCAAACCATCACCATCCTCACTCTCAAAACGACATGGCAAATACCATCTCCAAGAAGAGTATATACTCACCACAGAACCCTCAGATACTTCACACAACCGAATTAAGATCACACAATCATGGAGGATTTCTGAAACTACTTTCAAATTCCATCCCAAATTCCTGGGCTACGACATGCTCTCCCCTCAGCCAGTATTAATGACTGGGGCCTCATTCTTTGTTTTCAGCAAGCAATCTGTAAGCCACCTCACCTCAACATGGAAAATGCATGAAATAAACATGTCTGATTTCAACTGAACAAAACCAGACTGACTGCGAAAGCTCCCTGGCAAAGAACCAAAGAGTAGCTCTGGGGAAGAAAGAAAAAAAAAAACCAACAAAAAAACCCCACACCACCACACACATTATGGGGGGGTGGGGGGGGTGGGGGGGTGTGTGTGTGGGGGTGGTGGTGAGGGGGAGAATTTCTAGCAGGTGCCTTCACTTACCAGCTACTCAAATTCTGTCAGATCACCACGGCACACAGAGACAAAGAAACTAAAAGACACCATTCCCTGTGCTTTTTAAGCTCACATTGCTTCCCCATGAGTATGATAATTCTATTTTTTTAATGCCTCTTAAAAGACATTAAAGGAAACCTATTTATTTGAGAAGGCTTAAGAAAACTGCGATTATGTCTTGAGGACAAGTGTTGCAGTGGTTTTGGCTAGAAGTCACAAATTATATATTTTAAAGATGAAAAAAGCCTAACAAGCAGCCTCCTCATTGATTTCAGAGACTAGGAAGGAAGACACCAAGGGTACTAGTTGACTGAAGACAAGCTCACACACCCCATACAGCCGTAAGGGAAGTTTTAGAATACTCTATAGGAAAACCAAGGCAAAATCTTTGCTAATTATATAACTATACCATCACTTAACAGCAAATACAGACACAGCTTATACAGGAACAAAGAAATTGCTCTATGCTTACACAGGTGACACCTAGTATGGGGATAGACTTTCACAGTTTGTATCCTTTACCACTAATGATTTTGACTGAAAGCAGAATTTGGATCAGCACAACTCAGTTTCACAAATCCAAAACTATATGAAGGTTTTTGTAAGCCAGAACGAGACACGTGCAAAAGCTAGGATTCCTATCTCCCAGCCAAGCTCCACTACTCCAACTATTTACAGTACTGCCAACACTTGAGCACTACACACACCAAAACAGAAAGTCACTCTCCTCCAGAACATACCTGCCAAGTATAACCTAGATATACCTTTCTTCTTACCTATGGCATTTTTATTACAACTCTTGAGATGTCTCTCCAACACTGACTCCCTTCTTCCCCCTGCATCCTCAGAAAAAAACAAGCTGCCACCACCACCAAATGTAAGTAAATAAATCAAACTTACAACTTCTCAACTGCAAACATTTTGATACTGCAACTCTTCACTCCTACTAATCCAAGAAGTGGTATAAAAGAGGAGACTGAGGAGAAAAACCTTTCCAAGGTCTAAGCTAGAACAAACTAACTACAGCCTGCAG
Source organism: Buteo buteo (assembly GCF_964188355.1). NCBI lineage: Eukaryota > Metazoa > Chordata > Aves > Accipitriformes > Accipitridae > Buteo > Buteo buteo. Next base: position 47,839,417 of record NC_134171.1, read on the forward strand.
CCTAAACCAGCAGTAATCACCATTAACCTCTGGCACCTGAGCCTAGACAAAACGGTAAATGAAAAATTCTTTAACCCTTCACATCTTTTTAAGCTGCAGTATTTTTCCTACACCATTTCTGGTTCCTAACTGTATGAAAAAATGAAGTTAAACAGCTTTAGGCATATAAACTTTAAAAATGGCTCTCCTGTCCATTGGGAAGTTACACAACACAATACTTCAAATTTACTGAGTTCTGTGAGGAATATGGTTCATTTATTAAATGCTAGGTATTCTTTTTATTTTGGTTTATAGCAAAATCAAAGAGATTGTAGTGACTGTTCTGTTATTTTAAAAATAAACATGGAACCTGAAACAAGAGATGTTCAGGCCAAGGAAACAGCTAAGGTAAAGCAATAGGTTAAGGCTAAGGCTAAGGCTAGGGTCAGGCTGTGGTGATAACTGATTTATCAGAAAAATACATCACTAGCATTCAGGATTTTTTTCACATGAATTCAATATCAGACATTCTAAAAGCAAATTTGATTCACTATTGCTTACTTAGGAGTAAATTACATCACTAATATTTTATCAGTACATTGCATTGCATTATAAATCACATTACCATATAGTCACAAAGGCTTTTTCTCTTTAATTTAAAATACAACAACAAAAGAACAGAAAATAGCTGTACCTACTAAAAGTGAAAAAGAAGTAAGAGTATAATTAAAAGCAACAACAAAAAAAGTAACAGATAGCAGAAATTTTATCACGATATTTAGAGACAAAAATATTCACTGGAAATCTTTACTAACTGTTGTGGCTTAACAAGGAATGAATACAGGCAGATCACAGAACTGATTGCAACATACTTCCCTCAACAGAAAAATTACTTTGCAGAGAACCAAGTTAGAATATTTATTATTTGGAAATCTCAGAACAGGGTATGACAGCACCAGTTCCCAGGAGGGTTTCAAAAAGTAGGTTAATCTGGTAAACTAGATCATAGCTTTCAGATTGTCATCTACATAGGCATGCAAAGGAGGGTTAGCTTGCACGCAAGAAACCTTCTTTTCTTTCTGCCTCTGCATGACAGAAATTGGCACAGCTGAACTCCTTCAGCTGTTATGAATATACGTAAAATGACCCTTGCACATCTAATCACTGAAAGTTCAGCTCAGTATCTTTAGTATTATGTAGCGAGGTTCTATCACTTATAGCAAAGAATAACTGCATTATCTGGTTAAATATTAATAAACTGTTATTTTCTATGGTAATTTAGGAACTCTATTACCACTCATTGTTAAAACCAACACACAACCACCTCTTTCACTTGATATCCAGTTGTGGAGACACTTGTGTATCGAGGGACCTTTGCAACCATCAGCTTGAATACCAGCTGCGATACCTAATGAGATACAGACTCATGTATCTCATCTTCTATTGATTAAATTCATTTTTATAAACCCTGAGTTCCTGTTTGCATACTATTAATGAGTATTAAAACTTCTGCAGCTCATACTACCTGATTATGATACATTTTTTTCAGTAATCTGCTTATTAAGCAAGGTCTCTTCTTTCCAAACCATTAGACCTGTAAGATTCTATAGACGATGTCTGTACTGTGTCCGTAATTGTAGAGCTGAGTCCTCCACAACTGCAATTTATTGCAGTTTTTCCTCACTGCAGTCTTGTAAGGTATGCGAATGCTGCTGAGCCAAGCTGAAGTGCAACAGAAACTAAGCAATATATTTAGGAATGTATTGGAGGTATTTGGTAGAACAGGAAATCTAGTTTGTGTCCTGAGTTCTAGACAGAGTCCTTCCCATGGATTTTTCTTTTTCTTCTCTGATATTTCTGGCTGGTGAAATACTGAATAACCCTTTTAATTCTCTCCCTTTTTTTTCTTTTTTATAAAGGCTCTCTTTGTGCTTACAACATTTGTAGAATGCAATGAATAGAGACTAATTTTTAATCAAAGAGATTCTAAAATAAAGTTAAAGCATATTAGTAGTTTATATTATTTTAAGAAACATACAGAAATAAGCCCAGAAAAAGGTATTATTTGACAAAAATCTTTCTCCCACTTTTCACAACTTTTCATTTCCTAGAGATTTGGCTCCTAGTGCAGTTTAAAAACTTGCTGTATTATATACTGACTCCCTTCAGTTATGAAGAACTGTATTTCACACCTGATAAACTACTGTATCATAGTGAACCAAACTAGAATTTAAAAAAGTGTTTAGAAGTCTGTGTCTTTCCAGTTTTCTTTAATGTAGTGGCATGGAACGGATCAGCCATAAACCTATGTTATTTCTTTCAAGTCACAGAACAGCAACCTAGTGAGTCAGTTTGTTCCACTTTAGCAGCAGGATCAGCACTGGTTTTGTGGCATGGTAAACATACCTGAAATATGAAGTTTGAAGTACGGATTGTGTCATGTAGAGTGAGCATGAAGATAAATGTAGCTCTCTACAGAAGAACTATGCAAGGAGGGAAAATTAACTTTTCCATAGGACTTTTTTGTTTTATGCAACCTCTGAGTGACTCTGCTGAGGGAAGTCTCATCTTCATGTCATTGCCTATGGCTTCTATTCAGTGACCACAGTAACACTGGAGAGCACCTCAGTATGCCTGATTGGAGGAATTAGCATTAGTGCATTATTATCCAATTGGGAAAGTCAGAATTAGAAAAACAGGCTCACAACTATAAAAATGTCACTCATGCTGTTGCTTGGCAGCTGCACTCATTTATTTGATCTCATTGCTTTCTGGCAATAGGCTCCTTATGCTACAGCTTTTCTTTTTCCTTTGGGGACTTTTATGGCAGGCCAGTATTTTCCCCTGGCATGACAGTTTACTACCAATCCATTATCCATTACCTTCCTGGCACGTGCAGACTTCAGAAAAACCTTGTCTGGGATTTGGCACTCTACCTAGTGCCTGATAAACGTTATAAATTTTATTCCTCCTCTTATGGTACAAAGTGGAAAAATATGGCATGCAGTTATGCCAGCATTACACTGTCCTCAGCCAGGGCTGTTTTTCACTATAAAGTCTTCCAAAAAGAACTGAAATAATTTAGTGTCTCTAAAACCACCACAACAGAAAAGAGGAAAAAGAAAAGTGGCAGTTCTCTTCGAGATTTTTACTTCTCTGAACACACCGAAAGAGCTTATATTTTGAAAATAAAGCTTCTCATTCTAAAAACTTTGAAACTTTGCCTTTAAATCAGTAATGTGTCATCCATTTCTGAATGGACTGAACATCAAAACCACAGAAGTTTCTTTGAAGACACAAACTCTGTTGCAACTTTGCCATAAGTACAGAAAAGTAAAAGAAACAAAGATTAAAAGATAAAATCAAAGAAAATCTGGATTATAGATAGAGGTGTCATTGTCACCATCTGACTAGAGGTATATGTGCTCATTATAGACACTTTACTCTGATTAGTTTGCACATTAGGTTGTTCTGGATACTGAATAACAGTCGTATTTCTCCATGAATAACAGTAGAACAGAACTGAAATTAATTGCAATAATAACAGCTCTACTTAAAAAAAAAAAACAACTGATGAATTTCCATGGGCTGATGACACCCTAAAAATCTCCTTGATGTTAATAAAAAGTGTGAAAATGTTACTGTTTTGATATTTTGAAAATTGTATCTTAGCTCCTATAAGTATACTGCCTAAAATCTGTGTACTGAAGTGAAATATCACAGGGCTCTCGTGTTGCTGGTTCTCAATTACAACAAAGATTGTGAAGACTCGGTGTCTCCAGTCTGTTATCTGTTATGATTCTTTCCAATGTGCAAGAATTTGCTGGGTTAAGCATTTACTATCACAGTTAGGCTCTCCAAAGTGAAATTATTTTTTTCTCTTCCTAGGAAGTTGCACCATTTTATTACCAACTATTGTATGTATCATGTATCAGTCTTCCAGATCTGATCTTCAGCAATCAACTTAGTTTAAAGATGATGATTTATCACTTTGGCTTGTTTCTTTTTCCAGTAAAATCAATATTACTTTGTCATTGATTTTCATAAGACTAAAATTGTAAGTGCTCCTTCCTGTAATATATGTACCACATTATTTTCCCTCACAAATTAGCATATTTTATTGCTTTATGCAGTTGTATTTGGAGAAAATAACAGAAAACAATTGATTCCAATGTAAGATAGCCCAAGGGTAGTCACCTACTGTGATTAAAACAGCTATCAGTAATCTGATAGCAATGCATCTGTGAAGAAGGCAATGAAAAAACTACCCCCTTTGACTTAGTGAAAATTGCATTCATGTTATTAGAAGGTTTGGAGAAGAGGTACTCTGGAGAGTAAATACGGTGGTTCCCTGTAATCCAAAAAGGCTGTACTTGTCTAACATAGTATTTGCTCCATATGCCATCACACATTTGCGATTCTTCTCAAATTCTGATGCCACTAGGGTGAATCACCCCAACAGATTTCTGTACTCATCTGTCCTGTTGTGTCCTGAAGATGCTCTCTGAAAGCATATTCACTAGTGAGACCTCCATAAAAGAAGCTTGGGACAAAACCAAATTTAGGAGAGACTTTGTTTCTCATTTTACGCAACAATTCAGTGTTTTAGTACTCAACCACCCCTTACTGTCCCTCCCCTGCCCAAGCTAAAACAGTAATTGAATGGTGAGGGCAGGAGACAGACATGCACAGACACCAACACCCACACCAACAAATGTGAGAAACTGATTCTTTAGTTTCATGACTAAGACAATTAGTAAGGCCATGGAAGAGAGAGGTTTAAAGCACTCCTGAAATTAGCATTTATTTCTACAAAACTCAACAGTTCCAATCTGAAAGACTGAGAAATAATCCTCCCAGACTGCCCACTTCCTGCCATTTCTTAGGACATGAAAGACATAACTTCAGGCCCTTATTCGAAATCAGACAGAAGGTAAATTGAAACTGGATCTCTCTCATTCTAGTAAATATCCCTATTGCTGAACTTCTGTGGAAACAAATCTATTCGCTTAAGTGTATAGCTAATAGATTAGCATTTCCTTCAAAGTCAACAGCTACACACCAAAGTAACTGAGGTGCAGGAGACTGACCATTTGCTGAAATCTCATATTACTTCCAGGTTAGCTACTAGGCTACTTCCATTCAACTTACTGGTTTCTACAGATGTCATTCTGAGGCATTTAATTTTGCTTAACCCAGGATGCTAGTTTCTATGAGGATGACAAAAACATACTCAAAGAAATATTTTTATAACTATTTTGTACCTTAAGATACATACTACACAGGTTGTGTTAAAACACTGACAAGAGTCTTAAGGCAGAGGATGCTCTATTCTGAAGTCTTCTGCTTTGTCCCTTGAGCAACTAGATACTCACTTTGTTTCTCTGACATTCTGCACAGGGAATCATTCATCTGTCTAAACCTGGTTGTGCATGAATCCCCTGATCATCAGTAGAGCTCTAGCTGCTCTAGAACGCTGTAGCACGCTCACGCTCTGCAACTTGGAGCATGATTCCTCTCCTCCCAAAACAAGCACCTAAAATAGGAAAGATAAATTACACCTTGAAAGTGTCCCACTCTATCCTACAATTGTAGATGAATGTAATTAATTCAATGACCATCTTTACACAGTTGAGGTTCAGAGTTCATAGAATCATAGAATCATCTAGGTTGGAAAAGACCTTCAAGATCATCGAGTCCAACCATCATCCATGCCCACTAAACCATGTTCTGGAGTGCCTTGTCTACGCGCTTTTTGAATACCTCCAGGGATGGTGACTCGACCACTTCCCTGGGCAGCCTGTTCCAATGCCTGACAACCCTCTCAGTAACGAACTTTTTCCTAATATCCAATCTAAATCTCCCCTGGTGCAACTTGAAGCCATTTCCTCTTGTCCTATCACTAGTTACTTGATAGACGAGACCAGCACCCACCTCACTACAACCCCCCTTCAGGTAGTTGTAGGGAGCGATAAGGTCTCCCCTCAGACTCCTTTTCTCCAGACTAAACAGCCGCAGCTCCCTCAGCCGCTGCTCACAGGACTTGTGCTCCAGGCCCCTCACCAGCTTGGTTGCCCTTCTCTGGACACGCTCCAGCACCTCAATGTCTTTCCTGTAGTCGCAGGAAATGTGTCCTGACCTGCTAAGGCCCATCTGATTAAATACCAACTCACTAGATGTTTAACTTTCTGCTGAGCTGATACATATTGCAAAACGAGTTATCTATAAATATTGTAAACTTATAATAAGATTGCATCATACTGTAGCTTTTGTTTGCTTTCCTTTCATCCTGCAATCACAGAACATGTGAATTTCCCTTTGGCCAGCCTAATCTGAGTTCTTTGGTCAGTCTGTTTATGTACGTCTCTTATTCTATGACTCAGGAATAGTGACAGAGCATGACTGGTTTTGCATATTTTTGGAACAAAACTATGTTATGCAAAGTAACCTTACATAACCAAAAAACTACCCAACATTAGCAGACTTAAGGAAAAAGTTTTCACCACAACACACAAAACAAGTATACCAACCCTAATTCTAAGATTTACTGGAGAAACCAAAGGGGAAATAAACATCAGGCAGGTGGATCATTCGACTGGAATTAAAAGGAAGCTGGCAAATTAACAACTAAGTAAATATACAACCACTCTACTAGTAAAAATCATCCCAGTAGCAGCCAAACATCCTGGGACAAAAGATAGGAATTTCTAAGTAAATCTGAAAAAGACACAGCATAAAAAAGGAAAAAGACATCACGAAAGGGATATCTTAATGCAGCAAGCTTAGACTGTCTGGCACCACAGGTTCAAATGTTCTCACTGATTCAGCCACTCCAAATATTCATCAGACAAAGGGCATAAATTGAATATTGTGAATGCAATTGTGATGAAATCTCACAGAATGAGAGCATCATAAAAAAAATTATTCTGTTTTCTAATTTTTGCATGAACATTAACGATCTAGTAGCGCCTTTATTAACAATAATGATTTGCTCTTTGCCACTGTCTAGCATTTTTATCATTATACTGGCTCCTGTCCTCATTCCCAGAAGTGTCTGCTTTTCAAAGCTGTCCTATTTCTATGAAGTGAAGTATTCTGGATGAAAGTGTGATATAAAGTAAAATATTGTCATTGTTACAAAACCTACCAGTCAGAACAAGATTTTCATATGACATTATTATAGGAAAGATTATAAAAGTGAGAAAATCATAAATAACTGAAAATGAAAAAGCAAGAAGGGAAACCTATGTATGTGGGGAAGAATAAGAAAATCACAAGTAATATTATGCATGGAAGTGAATAGATTAGCTTTTTGTCACAGGATGTTCTCATTATCCAAGATCTAGTCACAGTTGCATTCATGACATTCAGTTTATTCCCTTTTATCACAGGATTAATTGCTTGGCCATAGTAAAACAATAAGCTAATACAATACATTTAACTTTTAGTTTCCTTTCAGCCTCCAGAAAATTGCAGGTCTACCCCTTTCAGCCTTTCTTTTGCACATTAGCAGCTATGCTGTTTGGGACAAAACTGCAGAAGACTCATAAAGAATCTGAGTAATTGTGCATGAGATTATTCAGAAAAACTAAACCCGTGACTCAAAATAGGACATCAAAATGTACCAGGAAATATAAGTATGCATCACTAGAGGGAATTACTAAAGAAAGAAGATAAACATACTGAAACTACTATTCTGATACCCATTTTCAAAAGCACCACCTCACATAGGTCACCATCACACTCAGGATGTCAGCAAAAGAGCTGTATATGGAATTTAGAAGGACTGTAGAAGGGAAAAGGTTTGTTAAAGCACTCTTCCTCTCCATAATTGTATAGGGATCTAAATTTACCAATTTGTTCTTTTGAATATAAAGCAGCTGTATTGCAAGCCACATAACTTCACATACTAAATATGACTTCTATGTCCTGGTAAATTCCATGCTCTAGAGTAAACTGTTTTATTATAATTGTTTTTCTATGACTTGAGGCTTTATTGAGGCTTTTGGCTGATTAGGGTACAGAAATGTGTGCCTTGTTTTCATTTTTTCTATGCTTAAAAATTTGTTAAGCCTGTCTGTCATATGTTTGCTGATGGGGCTCAAATAGCCGCAAATCAAAATTTTGTCTTCACATCATAGAAACAAAAGCAAGTGTCATTTTTTCTATGGTATGCCAGTCTCCTTCAGAAACATGCCAGCCCTTGCAGAGCATGGAAATTAATAGGTATCATGAGCCAGGGTTATATTGCAGAGGTGAGTCATTCTTGTCAACTACTTAATACGTGCTTCACTGATGAGTTGCTGGCCTTACTGGTGCATTGTAGCATGAAGACTTTCTTGGTGTGCATTCAGGATGACCATGTGACTCACTTGTGGTTTTGCCATTTGTGAGTAACATAAGGTCATCCTAAATGAGTGCTAATAAAACCTTTATATCACCTCACGCTTGCATGAATTCTCTCTCTAACACATAGCATATTGCAGAAGTAATTTCTCAATGCTTAACTGGTTTTTAGAAGAAATTCTCCAGATCCTCTGGATAAGCTGAGATCTATTTTATGAAAGCCAGGACTAGGAGAGGTGGTAAAATGGTGTTATTATACACATTCATGCCTCTCTAGTCTTTGGACTGGTGAGTTCAACCCTGGGTTATGCCAGCTGCTAATATTTGCGCCAAAACAAGCCAGGATCAGCTTTTATGCCAGTGGATGGGGAATTGCTGTCAAAGGAACTTTTATAGTATTCCTTTTGCATAGTGGGATCCCATAAACATCAAGGAATATCTTAGAGCCTGGATAAACATGGTGAAATCCTGTCTTCATTGGGATTTTTGCCACAGATATCAGAAGAGGCAGGATTTTTAACTGCTGTGTTTAAGACTGCTTTGCTTCAGCGGATGTAATATCTGTCCAGAGATTGTGAAGGCCTAGCAGGAATGCCACATGGGAAAATCTCTTTTTAGAGTGCTGAGGGATCTTTCTTGCTTCAAAGAGTTGTGCCATTCTTGGAGCTTTTACTCACTGCTTAGGTAAATGCCAGACACTGGCTGTGGTTCTCTAGAACAGGCTATTTTGTTTAATTGTTTTGTTTATTTTTAATGGCAGGCTGAAACACAAGCTTCTGGCCTTAAGGAGGAGAGTGAAAGTAGTGTTTGGTGCCATCAGATTGTGGGAAATCGTGAATTTTGTGTATTTTCTCTTGCATTTCGGACAGCAGTCTGAAAGTCAGTTTGATAGCAAGTAAATATTTTTGAATATTTTTTCTTCTGCCTTAGAGAACTGTAAAATATTAAATAAATGGGAGAATTCAAAAAAGTATGTTTAAAAGCCCAGATACAAGCCCTGAAACTTTGGGAAATATATTTTGTTTCACAGCATGAATATGATTGTAAGAAAATATAAAAATATGTGCCAAATTTTGCTGTAAGTTAACTCAGTATAAATCAGGAATATCTAAAAATTATCAGTGGACTTCTTAATTTATACCCATTCAGCCATAAAGAAAAAATAGCCAATATACTTTAAAATATGCTTTCATATCATTATGGTAAGGTTAAGAACACAAAAAATACTAAAATTCCTCTTTGTCAGCTGATCACTTTGATTTTAATAGGAATATGCTTTACAATGTAGCCTTTAAAGAAGAAATTCCACTCATCAGTTATCATAGATATGTAGGACATTACTCGCAGTAGTGACATGTCATAAGAGTCCTTGGTAAAGAATGAAATTTAGACACTCTAATGGGCCATACATGATGATATGTCACTTAACTTTTAAAAAGAGGCAACAAGAAATGGGTGAAATTAATTTTAAAAAATTGCTAAAGCCTATTTCACTTAATTTGCCAACCTGGTGAGGGAAACCTTACATCTATTTTCTTTAGCAGGATTATTTTTAAAAGGAGAACAGGGGTTGATGAAGAATTATGGTAGTAAAATAATAGAGTATATTCTAGAAGAATGGTCAAGATGAACAAGTGAAATGGCAATTCATTTCTATTTTGTTGTGATAAACATTAAGGTCACCCTTCTATTGATCCATAAAACATCTCATCTCATGTCAGCAATATTGAATTATTTAAATAATGTACTCATGGATCAGTAGTTTCAAGGGGCCATGTAATCTGAAACCTTGAATTAGTTGATGAAATTACCAGGAGGAAAAAGTGGAGAAGCACACATCAGTGTCATGTAACAGTATAAGAACAGAACAGCTTTTCTGAGTCACAGCAAGTGTCCATCTAGTCCTGTATACCTTCAACCATTAGCTAAGGCGTCAGAGAGGTGTGAGTATGTAGAAGCACTTCACTGGCATATCTTTCCAACTTCTCAGGAATTTCCCTATGCCAGAAGACTACTTCATTACAGAATAATATTATGGAAACATTTTTAGACTTAAGGCCAAAATCTGAGTCATATTGCTGAAGCACATATTTCAGTTAACTTTGTAAAATCTCTTTTCAAATTATTTATACAATTTAAAAACCCACCACATTAATTGAAGATCTGATTAAACAGAGGACACCAGCACATCATGTTCTGGTTGCAGGATCTGGGCTTGCTAAAATAACAGTATTAAAACATGAATACAGATGGAGGCATTATGGGTGTATATACGTGGAGCCCAAATGTCCTAGTTTATTTCAGGTTCAGTAAATTTGCAAAAGATCACATACTTAGATGAACATTGATTTAGTGTCTGAGCTTTCTCTTTAATTCTACTCCCATTGCTTTCATGGAAGTTCATTTTTATTTCCTTAAATTGATCAATAAAACCCCCACAGTTTTACTTTAGAAGTGGAAAATCATGTAGTATGTTATTAATCATGTTATTGTTATTTTTACAGGGCAGCACCTAAGAGTTAGTAAAGGTCAGTGCCCCCTTATGCTAGGCATTGTGAAAACACATGCAAAGTCCCTCAGCTTACAATCTTCACTACTGTAATGGAGTACAATTTGAGTGACAGAAAAAAGGCAGAAAATACTCATAAGAACATAAGAGTCACACCAAAGGTCTACCTAGTCCATATTCTGTCTCTGACAGTGATCAAAAGTGGAGGTACAGGAAGAACACAAGAACAGAGCAAGTACATATGATGCTTCGCCCTGAGTATTCTTCCAATCTCCAAATCTTAAGCCTTCAGCCCCAAATCGGGGACTTCACAGTTTCTGTGTTTCTGCATACTCTGATCACTGGAAAATGAGAACAAAGATAAATTCGAAGTCCCAAAATTTTCAAATCTCCAAGCTAAAATTTAGTCTTATTAACATTTATATTGATTCACAAAACCATTGTCACATACTTTATCAAAGCCTTTGGAAAATACTGATTAAAAGTAACAACTCAGTGTTTTCCAAACGGAAGCACATTGCAGAGTCATTGGTGATATAGGAATGCTGCATCACATGTTCTTCTTGAGACTAAATTTCAGGTTTTGATTAATGAAGTTAGTCAGGCTAAATGACTATTAAATGAGATGTATCTGCACTATGTTAACTTTGAGACTTTGTGAGGCTGCCTAATAATGCTAATGCCTCTCTAGCACTTTTCTTGGGTAGGAATATTTTAATAGTTCCTTACTATAAACTGGAAACATTCTTTTTTGGCAAATTAAATGGTGTTTCACATGAGACTAAATGCATTTTTAATTCAAGTATTCAAGAGTTCCAGGCTTATCTATCCCTATTTTTTTTGTTGTTGTTCATACAGGTCTTTCTCACATACATCTTTAGGAAATTGAATGTATTTAGATAATATTTTTAAAAACTAGTTAAAGGGCTTAACAACCTAAGTCATTGAGGTACTTTTGAAAATGTTATTATTCAGAATAAACAACAATTTGCATGTTGAGTGGGATTTTAGATAAAAGTAGCAGGACCTTGATTTAGCACAGAAAATGTATTATATTTTTGACAACTCTACATGAGCAAGGCAAATCAGAAAAGCAACATATTGCTGCAATGCTCAGACATATTTTATAGGTTTTGTAGTTTTTATCTGGACGTGCTTAAAGAACTTCAAAGGGTTCTTCTGTACTTTGATATAGACTGACAAAGCATAGTATCTTTGATTATCAAAATCTAGTAACATTCATTTCAGATATTCCAGTAAGATCTCAAAATTGCAAGAGGAAAAAAAGTTACTGACAGAGTTTGTGGATGCACAGGTTTGTGCGGCTTATTGGAAGTACCCTATGGCATAGCATATTCACTTCCCCATGTCCCTCAGTATTCTCTACTGTTCATAGAAGTCACAAGATAATACTGTTCATAACTACTAGTTAGAACATATGTGGCATACCAATCTGGAAATCACTGATTTCTGATTATGAGCACTTCTGTAACATGTCTCTTTTACTCCCAAATTTTAATAATGATTAGATTGTAAGCCTTGGAATATAGCTCAGCTGAACACTGAGATCAAATGAAAAGAGCAAGGATGTCAGAAATTAAATTGGACATAATACATACTGCAAACAAACAAACAAACAAAAACCATACAGAAATAACACTTCTTTCTTCTCCTAAATACCCATTCTCTTCTGTTGCTGCTGGCAACCAGAGTACATATTCCCTTGCTCCCTTCAGAAACTCCCACTGCACTGCTCTATACCTCAGGAGTAAAGTAAATGTATTGAAAGTATTTCAGTGTTAAGTTCAGCTACCAAAACAGCCATTTCATTCACAAATACAGAGGCTATAGTCAGATAAAATCCAGAAATTTTATCTGTCAGTTTAAAATGTGATCCTTTCCCTTCTAGGATGCAGCTTCAAAGCTACTGTTCCTCTGTGTATATGCATGTTTAAGTATATGTGTAAGTGCGCATGTGCCTGTTCGTAGTTCAAGGTATGAGCATGCACTGAACTGACAAATGCAAAGCGGGTTCCTAATGAAGTGACTCCCCTGAGAAATAAATACACTGCCGCATAACTCAGCTCTGCCTCAGTAGATCTCTCCATAAATCTGCAGAAATCAGAAGAGCAGTGTCATGAGGCAGCATCAGCAGGGAGTAAGGGCTGTTGCGGTGTTGTGACATTTTAAAGCCAAGGAAAAAGCGAGCTGTTAGACATTAGCTTCTGTGAATGGAGATTAAGCTGCAGGTAATCAGTGCCACTTCCATGGGCTCATTCTCCAGACTTTTCTGTATTTTTGGACGGGTCATTGCTGGTCTGATTTCCAGCCTTCCATGGATGAATGCATGAATTTCTTATGAGAACTTGTATAAACTGTGGTTCAAATTTCACTGAAACTGATGTCTGCCAAGAATAATATTTTAGTGGTGCTAAAGCCTCTGATAAACTATGTATTACAACCATAATTTATATGCATCACAGAAGTATATTATCTCAGAGAAGAACTAGGTTTTCTGCTTTAATCAGTACTAAATCAGTGTTATAAATACAATCAGAATTATTTAATGCTTTTCAGTAAAAAGTTGATTCTTTGATCTTTTAAAAGTTAGCCAAGGTATCTGGATTTGCTTTGTAAGGCTTAAAGTCACAAAAATTATAAAATATTAAGAAGTAACTTTCAAATGTTTTTTGGAAGAATAGACAAGATCTCTGTACAAGAAATGCAAAGTATTTCTTATGAACCTCAGGTAATCGGGTTTTAGGTTAGTGTCAGAGTGCAGATTCAGAGCAACTTCAAAACTAATCTAAATTTCACAAGTCTATAGTCTTGTAATCTCCTGCTTTATTGTCCATCACCCTATTTCTGTGTTTTGGAAGTTCCAAGACAGCTAGTTCATTTGGCATTATTTCCTAAGGCACAAATCAAGATTTAGTCCAAACTTGTCAAAGCAGAAATTTTTAAGACAACAGTTTTCCCCTGCAGACATCCAGAATTATGAAAAATATACTTTAACTTTTCACTAATGACAGTTATGAAAAATACAGTGTTGCTTCTACTATAGTTTGCTCTGCTGTCAAAAGTTGTCCAATTACACTCAATATGTATGCATGTGTGTTTCCTAAATAGCTTTGGAAACCACAGTCTGATTTCAACTGAAATTAGACAAAAGGACATTGATCTCAAAGATTATTATGTTTCCATACGTTCTGCAGAAATAGATGGTCAAACTGAGGATTGAGATCATATAAGTTTCTGGCTGAGGGAAAGGCTACAGAAGGAGTTCACATTTTTTTTATGATACCTGAGAATCTGCATGCCAGCACTTATAAATACTGAGTTGTAGGAAAAGCCTCAGGATTTTTGTACCTTAACCATCAAGGCCAACCAACCGCAAGGCACCAGTCCATAGGAAATGGGGCTTCATTCATGCTGCAGCTCTACATGCCCTTGTTAGTTATATTACTTTTTCATTAGTCAGACATGGATTTATAGCTGGGTGGGGGATGGAGGGTGGTATGTAAGAAATCCTAGCCTCCCTTTTTAACACAATAAAGTGCTGTGCATTTGTCTGGGATTTCTGATATCTGAGGTCCAGCCAAAGTGCCTGATGTCTGGAAGTTGTGGCCAGTATCTGCACAATTCAGTCCCAGGGTCCATCTGCACAAAGTCTCATGTTGTGGGTTTACTGTAGAAGTTTTGTGCAATTACCTTGTATAGCAGCACTCCTGTCTTTATCTACCAGTTAAGATCAGTGGGGGTGGAATTAGTTTAAGCAAAAATCCAAGTAATGAAAACAATCATTTCCAATGTTCCACATACCGATTAAGCAGATAAGAGAATGTCATTCCCCACCAGTTCAGTGACTATTTGGAATGGATGCAAAAAAGGGCTATTTGAAGGTATATTCATTGGGAGAAGTTTTCATAAACAGAGGATGATGGAGGACTCACGTACAGTTACCGTGTTTTACATGGTGTTGTGATTTAGGTAGTAAAAATTAATCTATATTACATAGTGAATAGGGAGATTATGAAGCAAGCTGATAGCTGAGGAGAAGCAAATTTTCTAGTCATCTTATAAAACATTTCCATTTTCTGTCATTTATACAACTGATTCTGAGGCACTGAAACAAGTCTATTATATACAGTCTTATGAACACTTTGATCCTTATGGTTAGCTGCAGCTGCTCCTGCAACTCCAGATACAATCAGGTCTTTCCATTTTGGAAACCAAGGGCAGAACTTCCAAGATTAGGTTTGAAAACCAATACTTGTGTCTCCTTCAAGGATTAACGCTCAGAAAATTTCTCTCTAACAGTGACCTCTCAGCTGGCCATATTAGGCTGCATGAAGGATGGCACTAAGGTAGCTGGAATTTCATTGAACCAGCATAGGTCTCTCTGCCCAGTATTTCCCTGCCCTTTTCAGGCTACCACAACCAAAGTGAGCTCAGACCTGTCTGTACCTGTTAGTGCAGGCGTGCCCTCCTTCACAGATGTGTAATATGATTTTAGGCAAGTTATAATCAGTAGAAAATGGGTGGGGCTGGAAAAAGGTTAGAACTTGTCTGGAATTTTTGGTGAAACATCAAGAAATTCTGATTCTTTAAAACACAGCCTTTTTGTGGAAGCATGCTGATTTTGAAATGGAAAATTCTCAAAAGGATAGTTCAGATTGAGAGCCAAGGGTATGGCCGAAAGCAAAGACCTAAAAACCTAGATAATCATGGAACCAATTAACGACAGTTTTCATCTGGGATTTAGGCAGCCAACATCAGAAATCTCTTTTTTTTTTAAATCAGATATAGCAAAGATATATGATTGAGACTTCCATATTCCAAATGACAGTCTGATCTCCAGCTGAGATGATGAAAGCAGTAAATGTAGTAATTACGGACTTTTGCAACACTTTAGTAGGATGTGAAAATATTGTGCTTAAAAGCCCTGCTTAGGGTAAGTAGGGTTTGGCAAGTCAATTTGCCACTATCTGAATTCATACATCAACTTTGCTACACAAAGATGCATAATACTATAGCAGTTTTTAAAGCTACTGTAGCTCTAACCTCTACTGGGAGAAGTTGTTCAAGAACAGAGACCTTCTGCTCTCAGATCACGTGTTCAAATCTCTTTGACTTGACATGAGATGTTGGGCAGCCAGAATTTTTGTCTATGGACATGCCCACAGAAAATATACATGTATCCTATTATCATCAGGATTTTATTGTTCACCTTAATATTCTATAAAAAAAAAAAAAGGGATTTACTTGCAAAGTATAAGAAAAAAATTGCTCTAAATATAATCTTGTTTTCCAATTCCTAACAAGAACTTTTAGCAGTAGTTTCCTATCTAATTTCCAACATTCCCCTGTTAATTATGCTATTGATATTTCAATGAGGTTATCAATAGTTAACTGATATCAGCAAACAGATCAACTGAAAACAGATGTCATAGCTATAGATCCAAGTAACTCCTATAAAATATTTGTTCTCTAGGACAGCTTTGTATGTCTCTAGATAAAGCCCATCATTCTAGTATGACCTATTTAGTTCCTCTGTTGCTGAAGCATTGTCATATTCCTAGGAACCCATAACAGTTAGGAAAGATAGATGACCGTGCAATATTTAAACAGATGAGAAGCAGGATTTAAATGGAACATTTACAAACAGGATTTTTAAAGTTACTAAATGAAGTAAATAAGAAAGGCCTTCATTATAACCTTTTTTTCCTTATCAGTCCTGATGTTCTTGTTAATATGCTTTTGCATTTAATATTTTCACGCTGAAGTATTTTAGATTGTCTTTTGTATAGCTCTTTGATTTCATTACTTCTTTAAAATAACCTACAATGGTTAATTTCATATTAACAAATAGAATAGTGATAAAGGGTAATGGCCAAGAGAGCAAAAGTTCTTATAATAGGAGGTCATATCACTGTCAGTAAAAATCTTGTCCAAAACACTATCACCAGTCAGGCACATCCATTGGCAAGCTTTACATTTCTGAGCCTTACCTGTTGTACAATATCATATATTTTTAAGGAAATTTAGGAAGGGAAATCATTTAGATACAAATTCAGGATACAAATATGAAGCACAAAATGTCTGGGGGTGGCCTGAACAATGTCAATGATTATTAGCTTTTTATCAGAAAAAAACCCAAAAACTTTTTGCATAGATTTAAGTACAAGCTTAAAGACTTTACTGTAAAGACAGCATACAGGATTGAACTCCTTCAGTTGTTCAGCAAAGAGAGAGCTAATGCAGAAAGTTCTGTCCAGAATTATACTGAAAGGCTATGCTTAGTGCCACCAGATTTACCAGCCTAAATGCAAATGTAGAAAAACAGTGGTTTACAGATCTAGTCTAGTCTACGTGCTTTTGCTGGATTGAGTTCTTAAGAGAAAAAATCAACCTTTGGTGTTTATTTTCAAATATAAATTTATGGGGAAGATGAATTTTCTACCAGGACGACCTAGAATGATGCACTAGAGTATGTTTGGGGATAAAAATACATCAAAGCATATACACACCTCTGTATGTGTGTGTACTGAGTATGGGTTCCTCCTCCATTTAAAAATTGATCCTAGTTATGGATAACATTTAAATAGTTTCCTTGAATTTCTCAGAAAAGTCATTTTCTTAAAATATATGTCCACTCTTCAATAATTCCTTGATTTGGAAACCAAAATATTAACAAGGATAAGCAATGTAAGAGGGTATAATCACACCAACAGCATAAAAGCAAAGTGGTATGAAGTACAAATCTATGAAGAAGATCATGGATGTGGTCACCTTTCTCTGGAGGAGGATCCTTTTTTGTTAGGAATTGAACATTTTTTCACATATATTTATGTGATATTGTCCTATTTTACACTTTCAATTTATTGTTCCACTAAAACCCAGTGTAACTGAGATTCAGGCTTATAATTCTTTTAAAAAGTACACTCTTGTAATTTTGTAAATGTCCAGTAAAACTGCATGCAACCTTAAAAATATCCATTATATAAACTATTGTTCTAACAGTATTTTTGCTATCAGAGCACTCTGAAAATAGATGCCCTTATTTCCTTTTATTTCCTTTTCACAGACAGATAAGCTGGTAGTAACTTACAGGGGTCAATTCAAAATTTTCTGATAAAATATTTTATTGTGTGGTGGAATAGTGTGCTGCTAAAAATTTTCAGATCATTGAAAGTAAATTGGAAAAAATTAATAAGGCAGTTCCCTAAAGCCATGAAGTCAAAAGTACTTTGGCCAATTTAATTAACTATTGTGTATATTGGTTCTACTACTTCAACTTCAGCTGAACCTTTTGCAAGCCCTTTTGCCAGGTGGCTAATGGCAAAAAAAAGGGCCGGATAGAATATATCAAGGGGCCCTTGCAACAAATAAATAAACCTAGCTGAAGTCCACCCTGAAATGTGGGAAATCTAAATGCAATTTCTTTATATGGCTTTCACATGCAAAATTATGAATATAGCTCTGTTGAAGAATTTTTCAGAATATGAATAAAATCCACATACACACACGTAGGCAACTCAATAGTAAAAGACGCATTAACCCCTTCTGAGAACTCTGGCAATGGAGCTCTAGTCCAAGACACTAGTGAGTATGATAGTAATTCATTTACCTACTAATATCCAAGTGTAAATTGAACCAGCACACAACAGAACCTGTGATGCCTCTTTTCAGGTCTGCTTCTACTTCCCAAAGAGCTTCTTACTAAATCCCACCCACAGGCATCACTGTCTTGCTACTTGTCCTGGTTTCAGCTGGGATAGAGTTAACTGTCTTCCTAGTAGCTGGTGCAGTGCTATGTTTTGAGTTCAGTATGTGAAGAATGTTGATAACACTGATGTTTTCAGTTGTTGCTCAGTAGTGTTTAGACTATAGTCAAGGATTTTTCAGCTTCTCATGCCCAGCCAGGGCACCTGACCCAAACTGGCCAACGGTGTATTCCATACCATGGGACGTCCCATCTAGTTTAGGAACTGGGAAGGGAGGGGCAGGGAATCGCCGCTCGGGGACTGGCTGGGTGTTGGTCGGTGGGTGGTGAGCAATTGCCCTGCGCATCATTTGTACATTCCAATCCTTTTTTTACTACTGTTGTCATTTTATTCGTGTTATCATTATCATTATTAGTTTCTTCTTTTCTGTTCTATTAAACCGTTCTTATCTCAACCCAGGAGTTTTACTTCTTTTCCTGATTTTCTCCCCCATCCTACTGGGTGGGGGGGGAGTGAGTGAGCGGCTGCGTGGTGCTTAGTTGCTGGCTGGGGTTGAACCACGACACTACTGAATTAACTTTATTCCAGAGATAGGTAAGGAGGCAAGGCCCACAAAAGCACATATGGCTCTTTTTAATGGCTTCCAGCCGTATATAGCTCTCATGTCATGTTTGTTCGGTGTCTTCAAATGACTCCTCAGCTGGAGAGCACAAAGGAACCTGGGAGACTTGAACAGAACCCCAGGCTGACATTCAATACCAGTGTTTAATCTGTCCTTTCCCTTTACTTGCTGGCAAAAGGACACACACCCCCATCCCTAAGTCAGGCTGAAACTACTCATGTGGCTTCTCAGTGTTCCTTGATGAACTGTGTGTAGGCAGCCTACGCAAATTAAACCTGTTACTACAATTTTGCCTTTCCACTAACACAGGGAGTGATTTATTTTCTGGAACTCTTGACAGAACAGCTTACATGAATATGTGAAAATGGAGCAACAAATATTACACTATGTTACTACAGACTGACTGACAATTTCCATTTGTGAGCTTGACCTTAAAACATTTAAAATTAACATCAGATAACCATCATTATGCTTAACCAATCATTATGTCTAATCAAACATGTATGTATCAAAGCAGAACAGGGCAGAGCTAATTGACAACAAGGGTAATTAGCACCATGAACATCTCCCTTAGAGAACAGAAATCAAAATGTGGACCGTTCCCTACCTGTGACTATCAATAAAACTACAGTAATGCTGATGAGTAACATTTTCTGCCCACATTTTTGTCTCTGAAAGTACTGTACTCAATTCACCCAAGAAAATGCAAGTTTTCTGTCTCTTGTTTTGTTTTGTTGTAGTTCCTCAGAAAGGAACAGGAACAGTGTTACTTCTGTCTATCTTCTGTCAAACTATGACTACTCCTAATGGTATTTTTTCCAGTGTATTCTGAAGTTACTTTAGTGACAGGGCTCCTTCCAATGGAAATCATTCCACTGCTTGAATAGGCCTCCATTTCACAGTATCTTTCTATATTTCAGTTGAATCTTAATGTTCTTACTTATTTTATTCCCTTCATCATCACCATAAATATGCTGCACAAGCTCTGTTCCTTTTTCATGATTACATCTCCCATTTGCAGATTACCATATTCGGTACAAGTACTGTTCATGCAAGCTATGTTTGTTTATTATTACATTTTTTCTTCTTTCCTAAGTAAGTCACCTCCTAAATTTCCTATATGGGTCTGCATGTGTTTGCAAGTAAATACATGCTGCAGTATAAAAATACATTGAGAGAGAGAGAGAGAGAATGTGCATGAAAGATCTGTTCTTCCAGTTCTATGCTGATGTTTCTTCTAGGCAGAAGTACCCAGAAATAAGCACACTTCCAGCACTACAAATGCCCTAAATTTATTTCAAGAAATGGAACATTATTAGGAGATTGTTTTCCAAAATAGGTGGTAGAGAGTAAGCTTAAACAACATCAATGATATTTTAATAGTAAATATACATAGATCATTAAGGTTCAAAATCAAAAGTCCAGAGCATTAAATTAATTCTTGGTCAGGGTTTGTCAGGCGAATCTGGCCTGCTACCTTCACTTTCCAGAGGTGGACTGCTCTCCAACCCCCCGCCCCCCTCAAGCTCAGGTGTTAGCTGCTCACATGTCTTAACCTCATAGACCCCTGTAAGGGGCTGTTCTTACACAGCCCTTCCTGATATTTCCAGTTCGATACCTTCTTCCCATGTGCAAGCTTTAACAGCTAAATGGATATGCCTGGCCACAAGGAAAGACTTGACATATTCATGCTTTGGCTGTTAAATATACATGCCTGCTGCAAATGCCAACTTTGGAGTGGTGGAAGAGCACAGGGTATGTAGGAAAAGGAAGTAACTACTGAAGGGTGGTGTAAGGCACCTGCGCATGCACAACAGCTGTCCGAAACCAGGATTCAGGTCCTGCAGCAACCAGGACTGTAGCATATTCCACTCCCTGCCCGGCCGCTCCCCCAGCTATCCAGTCCATTTTCAAGATGTCTTAGATGGGAGTTTATTCCAATGGCTAGTCACGGCTTCGAATGCATATCTTATTTCATATTCGTTTTGTGGCAGTTTCTCATCATCACTTTTCCATTGTGCCCATCTAAATTAGCATCCTTTGTTACCCTTTTTTTCCTCTTTAGAGATACATAACAAACTATACAGCCTTAATTTTGTTTTTTACTCAAAAGATCAACAGACAAAAACAAAGAGGAGGAAGATGGCTAGAAGAAGTCCACATCATGTTGAAACAGTTCAGAAGAAACACAAGGAGATCACAGCCCACCTACTCAAGAGTGCATCATGTACCCTTTGTGCTTTCTGTCGTTAGAGGGCCTCTAACAGCATACAGTGAAGCACCTCAAAAAGAAAATGATCGCTTTCATATAAATAGCTGAAGAGGGCTTTATTCCTTCAACGTGTACTGCTCAGAGTTTTATCTGGCCATCTGCATGATTAAGTGATGACGCTCAGGATCATGATATCCTTGAATATGTGCTGCAGCATATTGAGTTGGGATGTGCATTTGGTTGAACTGTGTTAGCTGATCGTGCTGCTGCTTCTGACAAGCACTGAGACTTCTGCGCTGACACGCAGACCATGAGGGAGGAGGTAGGACTGTTGGCAAAAACTTCTGCAGTAGTGACTGTGCCCTTGGATAAGGCTGTGAATGCAATGTGGGACAGGTGGCTATGCCCCATCTACCTCGCTGGCAGAGATCTTCTAAAGGACAAAGTAGGTACAGCTGTTGTACTGTACAGGCTTTTCCTACATTCTTGTGGGAAGGGGAATCGAAAAGTTATACTTCTGAACCCTGTCATCAACTCTTAGGTACACAGGAATATAAAAAAATGAAACCAAACAATTATGCTTTGATTATATTATGGCCTTTCACTGACCACGCAGATCCTGCAGAACTCATCCCTCAAACAGTTCTGTGACTCTAAAATACAAATATAAAAAATAATGAATTTCTATTTTCCTTCTATAATTTGACAGCTGAGATAAGAGAGGTTAGGAACAAGCCCCTCATGTTACCTCTGCATTATTTCATGCATTTAGGACTTCTTTCTTAACCAATACTCTATTTAGAAATCCCAGCCCATACTCTCAGGAGGAGTCCTACTGACACAATGCTCTGCTTCTATTTTGAAAATCAAAGTACAATTAGAACTGACATGGTGTGCTCATGGCTCAGACCTTCTCACCTAGTAATGCTTCCTCATGATGTGTATTTCAAATTCTGATCCTCTTGCTGAGTAAAAGATCTAGGATTTACAATTAACATAAAGAATTCATTAATTGCCATGCTTGTGAAATGGAATAGTCCCCCTTTCTCCTCCTCCTCCTCAGAACTTTCTCTTGTAGAGTAACAAATGCAACCATAAAAATCCATATCAAAAGGAAATTGCCTTTATTCATCATTTACTCCAATCCCTTTCAAGTGCTAGTTTTCTTATTAGTTTTTTTTTTTTTTTTTCTGGAGGAAAATATACTATTTCTTGTAGCTAGTTAGATCTTTTCTTGCAAATACAATGCATGAGATTTTACTTCCTAGATGCTTATTTCTTCACAAAAAATCATTTATATTTTACACACAGAAGTTTCATAATAGACATTTTCTCAACATTTAGAAACTTCAAAGGATCACTATTTTTATTCCTACTTTAACATATATTTTACTCTTTTTTCCCCTAATACTTATTAATATGTGGAATATGAGTGCTTCAAAAAGAGAACTGCTGTTTATTCTTCCAGAGCAGCACAAGCTGCTTTTCTCATTCTTACTGTGAACTGCTTTGAACATCATTTCCATTGAGTTTGCCAACTTTTCATATTTTGTGAGCCAAGGCCTCCTAATTTCATAGCCAGCTTGCATCACCATGCAAGTTCAATTTCTATTTTATACCTTAAGGATTACAGTGATGAAATTTGACTCGGTTACCTTAGGGCAAAAAAGACTGAAGTTTTGATCAATGATCACTGTCAGATTCAGCACACGCTTTCTTTAATCCTGCTTAGCGTGCTGGAGCCATTAGGATTGTTTTTGCTGTAGTTAATTTGGGTTTTTGGACTGGAAACAATCCTTAATTTAATCATAAAAGTTTGTTCATGTCAACCACATTTTGGGATCTGTTAAAGTTTCATTAAATATGTTGTGTGTTCAGCCATGCTTTGAGATCTAGGTGACACTGCCTAACATTCACAGAGCAATTATTTACTACTGTCAGTTTTCTGTCAAGGTCCTCAAACAATACACCTTTAAATATATGAAATGCAAGGCATTTCTTTTAAACAAAAATAAGCTAAATGACAATACTGCAGGAAATAAAAAGATGTAGAAATAAATGTAGTGTAAAATGGACAAATTAAGTTTAACTGATCCTGCATTCCTAATTTATCCATCTGCCCCACTGCATTCCCCATGCTCTCAAACACATGAGAATATATACAAGAAGAAATCTAATATGTGATCAGTCCTTGTTTTTAATGAATCAGAAGATAACCAGAATATCATACTTGGAGCTTACTCTGTGCTAGCACCTTTTTCAACAGAGCTGTTTCACTCTCATCCTGACCTATAGATCATCCTGATATATCATAAATCACCACTTTTACCAACTTTTGACAAACCATTAAGTGGTTTAGTAATGCAAAGTAAAACCTTCTGAGCACCTAAGTAAGATTACCAAACTAATTCCTGTAATGGGGATTTTATTTAACTTAAAATGGGAGACCAGTTCACACCACTGAGATCTAATTACATCAAACTTAACACCCATATTCAGCAGGTTGTGAGATTTAGTTACTTATTAATCAAGAATTCTGACACAGTGCTGATTACTTTTTAGTATTTCTTAACTTATTAAGGTTTTAGCTGTGTTTACAAGGACTACACTGTTAGTCACTTCAAAATAACTTTGTACCCTTAAAGGGACAACACCCCTTTATTAACTTACCAACTACTGTACATAATTACTTCTAGACAGAGTTTACCTTTATTAAGGGAGGCCATGCAAAATCTCCATACTGCAAGACTGCACAAGGTTGGCAGTTGATTGAGCTGGCAGACACTCAAGCCCAGTATATATCTCATGGTTAGAGTGCGCATACCAGCTTCAGTTCTGCCATAGTAGGAGGCAGTGTTAAAGAAAGGCTTAAAAAAAAGGGGAGGGGGGGTGGAGGCAGGTATAAAGTGGATATGTTGTTTCAATGGCCCATGAAACTAGCATGAAAAAGCAACACATTCTTCTAAAATGGACATACTCACTTAGGATGCTAAGGTAACCTCTGACATGAGCCCTGGTTCAGGGATAGCTATCTTCCCTCCAGTGATTTCTGCCACCTCACACCCCCTAAAAAAAGTTCAGCTCCTGTGTTTTCATTAAGTTGTTTAAGCTTTATCACACACATTGATTTCTTCCACATATTATCATTTAAGTATGACCTTACTAAAGCAATGCCATCCCATAAGCTATAGTACAAATGTGCATGCAAGTCACTAGTTTTGAATGTGACTGAGGATGTTGATTTTATATAAATAATGTTACTTAAGTGGGCATCAATTTATAGACTACTGTGATATTTGGATGCCTACAACCCTACTAGTATTTTTAAGTTTCTTAGCAGATAAAACATGGGAAGAACTTCAATTTTCAAAAACCCAGTATGTGCTTCCTCACATCTTTGAAAATCTATCCTGTGTCCTTTTAGTTGTGCACAATTATGTATTATGCCTTTTTTTTTTAATTACACCTGTATTTAGAAGTACTTAGACTACAGTGTTACAGAACTTGCATAAGTAACACACTTGGAGCCAGACATTCACAATATTGTCTGAGATTTACAGAATCTGAAAACTTTTTCCCATGTCTACCTTTGTAATCAAGTACGTAGTTCCTTAATATCAATCCTTAGGCTATACAAGCATGTACAAGTAGTTAATATTATTTTTACTCCATCATTTCTGTCTGTTTGCAAATCAGGTCATTTAAATCCTTACCTGAGTAACAATCCTGATTTAAAGATTAGTATAAGCTTCAGTATTCTACAGTTGGAAAAGCTTCATTACCCAAAATACCTATATCCCACATTCTTTGATACTCTACTTTCTGGGAATGCAAACTTTTTATCCTATTTCGTCATAAGAACAGGTGTGAGGGATACAAGACAGTTACATTACATTTCTAGTCTTCCTTAAAGAGACTAGCATATGCTTTATTATTAAAATACAGTTGTACCCCACATCAAATTCTGTTTGGTTTTAAGTATGACATGTTTAAGAAAGGTTTAGGAGTTATGCAGTTCAAGATAGCTTTCACACAGAGGAAAATTCTAAAATGTTATCACTGCCAGGAAGAACTTGGTTCATTTTGCATTATGCATAACTAACTTCTGCTGTTTTACTTAGAACCACATCGTTTAAACATCCTCCCACACAAGCTTTTTCTCATACTTAACCTGCAGCCATGGTGACACTATTGCACTCTCATTACAAAGGGGACAAACAAGTTCGATCTCAATGAAGCAAAAGTTTCTACAAGAATATTAAACAATACACAAAATCCCTTCTCCAGAAATTGCTTCCAAATTAAAGACATAGAGAATTAAAAATGCATGCTGAAATAAATAATCTTTTACCCAATAACTTGATTAAACTGAAATAACATTAAAAATACTCTTCAATATTAGTGTGAGTGAGAAGTCAATATTACAGCAAGGAGTCTTCCAAATTCTATTTAATTGCACGTTTGGGCAAATAGATTCTAATAGCCTTTTTAACTGTTAGTTGCAATAAAAGTAAACTTGTAATGGCAAAATGAGTTTATTGTCTGTGGGCTGATTTACAAGTGTATGTACTCAAGAACAAGTGTGTATTTATCGACTCATGTTTGTGTCCTCTCAGGACTGAGATATTAGTTTCTAATATTACCTGATTTTCTCTTAGTTTAAGTACTCTATGAGACTATCTCACAAACAAGGACCTTCTAAGAGCAAGGAAGAACCAAGACATAATGTATTTTTCCCAGGACTATACTTCATGGCTGGTTTATAGGATATAGCAGCTCATTTGGTAAACATGATATTCCATAGGTGTGAATGGAAGTAGTGCTGGAACTTCTGCACCTTCTGTCTACCGCTGTACAGATTTAACTTCAAACTGTTGGTTCTGATCTACAGTCTTTTAAATGGCCAAGGCCTGTGTACTTTATATATATCTTAGTAAAGACACAGAGGTTGTGGAACCATAGTAACAAAAAAGAGGGGAACCCCACATTTGGGCCCAGCTACTGCCCCCATGGACATAGATAGTCCAGTGTTTTTCCTCAGTCTGCAAGCAAAAAAGCCTAAAAGTTATTTCCCTAAGTTTTCAAAGAAGGGCATAAAACCAGCCAGTAGACGAAGAGGGAGAAATTTGCTGTTTTGGTTCAGGTCTTGATTGGCTACTTTCTGACTGATGAGCAAGAGAGACAAGGTGCCCAACTGCATCACTGCAGTTCCTATGAGATGTCACTTACATGCCCAAACTAAACCACCACAAATATGCACCAAAGATAACTTATACACCTGCATCTCTACTCAAGTTATTTTTTGTGGTACTCAAATCCTTCAAACCACAATGCAGAAAGAAGGATTTCTTTGTTTTCAATTTCTACAATCTTCCTTATCATACACCTACAAGAACTGACGGATTCTTCACAATTTCCTGACTCACTCATGTTCTCTCTCCAAAAATCTCCCACTTCATAAATCACAATCTCTCCGAAGCTACTCCTTAGTAACATTTGCCTATATGCGTAGGTAGTTTACCTGAGATTGTTACAGACAGTAAATTCTATCACATCCAATTGTCTTTTCTTCACCTGTTGTCCCTTATTTCTTTCATTTTTTGATATCTACAACTCCCTCAGAGTTCCTACCCCTTAGCAGGCCTTCACCCGCAGGAGACAGCACTTTATATCACAATTAACTGCCTGGCTTGTTTTACATGCTTAATTCTTTCCTATTGCTCCAAGATTAACTCAAGTATATAATACAGAAGGATAACACATGCTGAAACCTATGTCAGCTGTGCATGTCGTTGTCTTTTATATTACTCCTACACCAGTATTTGTCTTGGCATTAGGGGAAAGACCAAGACACACTTACACATACATACATAAGAATACACATACAAATTTGGGACCATGTGCTATCTGTAAGTGAATATATTTTTGTCTACACATGTAGAGATAGAGAAGTCACATGGACATAGATAAGTGGTCTGAGCTTGCACAGTATTAGCCTACACTGTGAAAATAAAAAGGACTTTTCTCTACCATTCTGCTGCTTTCACTAATACAAGCCTGAGCGCTTTGAAGGTAGTCAGCAACACTAAAATGAATCGTAAAGTTACAGTGTCCTGTAACTAATGCCCTATTTTCCAATGCAAAGGTTCATCAGAGGGAATGAATATAACTATGTGGATCAGGGAAGACGGGAGAGTAAGAAAGAAAAGGGAAGTTACAAATAGGCAAAGTCTGGCAAAACAGAAGGATGACTATGTAAGAAGTGCAAGAGGGAGAGAGAAAAGGGTTGACAGAAAAGCAAAGGTACTAATGATATGAAATGAACTTTTGTGAAAAATGGCAGCAAGAGAGAAAAGAAGATGGAAGAATGAAAGTCCAGGAAGGAAATTAAACTAGTGCCAAAAGAAGAGCGGGCTACATACATTTTTAAAAATCCTGGTTTAGTTTTTCTTTTCCTAAAAATAACTTGGGATCACAACTGCATACTTCATCCCTGAGATGTTCAGTCCCTGAACATAACAATAAAAATTCATTAAAACAAATATTCTGTTAAAGTACTGATTACCTATAGCCATAGTTTAATGTGTATCTTTCTAACTGGTGAGTCCTGCATGTAAATAAGGAATGTGGATCTCAAAAGGTTACAATTCTGGTCCAGCTGAATACTGAGCATGTTACCAGAACATTGTGAGATACTGTAAAGGACAAAAAAATATTTTCGTTTTCTAAGAGCACAGTTCTAGGTAAGAAATACTGGTTTGCTAATAAAATAGCAAAGATCATGACCCAAAATTAATCCTCTTTAAGAAAACAATATTAGCCATCTGAATTGCTGTGGTTGAAGCTCCATCTTTAACACAGGCATACAATTTTCAGTTTCAGCAGCAGTTGCTAGGATCCACTTCTGTTTCCTAGCAACATAATTTTAACCTACTTTCCTAGTGCATCTCTTAAAATGAACAAAAAGTCTTTTCAGAAGCAAATACATAGCTCTTCTATCAATACAAGTATATGCATGTAATAGTAAATTGAATGTCTTTCTGGAGGAGTTATTGAAAATTCATTATTTTTCCTGAAATTAAGTGCAATAAATGTAAAAATGAAAATTAAGTATCCTTTAAGAACTTCAGATTTTCAATGTTTAGTGTCCTTGTAATTCTGGAATTACTACAATCTCTTGAAAAAAAACCGTATTTTTTTCCTAATGGAAAAATATATTGTTTCAAGGGGAAGTTTACTGGAGAATTTGAGAAGAGGACCTAATGAAAGCATGACTTATTAAAATAGAGAGTACTCCTTTTTTGATTGCATCGGGATCCTTGGAGTGCAATATACTGGATATTAAAGAATATAACACTTGGGCATATTTTGAAGTCTTATGAAGAAACAACAACTGAATGAAGATCCCTTTTTAAAAATTCATAAGAAATTACACGTGTAAAAGGAACAAACTATACTCCCCATTTCCAGTACCATTCTCATAACCATTGTTTAGATATGATCTTGCTAAAATTAAAATCCTCTGGGTTTTTTTCAGAAGCAGAGTGCTTCTGCCCTGTAGCTAATTAAGCAAGAATACAAACACTAGAAGTACAACATTATTTGCATGTTCATGGTTTTTCATTTTCACTTCTCATCAGACACACTAAATGATGCAATATCATAACCAAATCATATCCCACAGCACAACAGGAGCATCACAGAGTTCTTTTGATATCAGTCTGCAATGGGAAAACCACAGTATCTTCCTTCTGAGAGTTTGTAAACAAACCTTGCATGCCCCATGTAATTTAGAGAAATCAATCTATGCAATGTCATTATGTTTCTTTTCCAGCAGGCATCCCCATAACATGTCAGCAAGACATACGCTTTAAATTCAGAATAACTCAGCATATTTAATCAATATGGGATTCAAAAGAAGCACTAGATCACTTTAAACATATATCAATGCATATCTTGTCAAGCTAATACTCAGATACCATAGAAGGCATAGGAAAGAGTAGAGACATTAACCAGATGGGTGACACAGGAAAGCAATGCTGCTATGTCCAAATTCTAAATCATTTTTCCTACATCTAACCATAAAAAATAATAAAACCATGCATAGATTAATAAATATGTATGATCTCAGTCCTGTTCTTATTTATCAGTTCTTAGTATAAAGATGACTGCTGATTTATTACTAAAAATATAAAGTTCCATTAGAGTTGTAAGACATTACTCAAAATCAATGCATTATTTGCTATTAAAATTATATTTTGTTTCCTGTTATTTAAACAATAAAAAGAGAAATAATACCATGTGATATGTGACACCATATACAACAAGGAAAGCGTGCAGCTCATCAGCAACATAGAAACTGAATTTTTTCACAAACTGTTGATTGAAACCTTTGTAAAGTTTTAACACTTCTCTGATACATTGGTAATTTAATTGCAATTAATGATAAATGATCAGCTCTAATATTTATAGAAAACTCTCCTGATTTATGTAAAATTTGTTTCAATTGAAAAAATGTTCTTGGTGTAATTACATAGATAATAGATTACTTTAGTAACTCTTCTATAGATATCCTTAAGTTTACCATCATGACGGTGCACCTGTGTTGAATAAGAAGCTAGTACATGCTTGCAAATGATATATTATTACTGATAAATGGAATAACTCATGACTGTAACACAGATATCTGACAATTGACTTGCTTGGTAGGCACTGTGTGGTATTTAGTACATTAAGATATCTTTCCTGGATATAAGGTCTCACTCCTGAGATACTACCGAGATGAGATGCAGCATCATGGTACACGAATAAAGATGTATAATTCCTACTGAAGTATTACCCCTGAAGGCAACATTGCTATTTCAACATAGTTACTTTCAGATGTACTACTGATTAAGCAATGATACTTCAGGAGAGGTTTAAAGCTTATGCAGTTGCCACAGTGGAAGGAACTGTGGCATAGGCAATTCAGTGAAGTTCTTTCAGGCAAAGATATACCCATACTATGGTCATTTTATAGAAGTTAACACAGTATCTGAGAAATTCTACAAATACCTATCCCACAAGGAAGCATTAAACACCAGTGTAACTGCATACATAAAAAAATGAGTATGAAGTTTGAGAAGTGGTTAGTGTAGCTCTCAGACTTTATTAGGTTAATCAGTTGTATTTTGTAAATCATCACAAGCCCACAGGGAGGAATGTGAGAAGCCACTGACTTTTCAATATTGATTTTTATGTTATGAAACACAGAAAAAACAACAAAAGGCAAGGAGACATACAGGAATATCAAAATATGGGAAACTTCAAAAGAATACAGATGCCTAATTGCCTTCCAAAGCAAACACCTGAAGATTAAACAAAATGGTTTTGTAATACATGCCAAGTCTTGTCACAGAATCCAACATCTTTTATCCTTAATGTTGTCCAAAGGAAAAGACTAAAGTATCAGAGACCTGCATTAAGAATGAAACCACAACATTGCTTTCACATTTGTGTTATTGAGCACCTGAGGAAACACAGAAAAAGACTGACTTTCAAAAAACCACTCAGAGACAGACAGGCATGGGGAAAGGTGCTGCACAGAAGAGATCTGAGGGAGCTGATTTTTCCTTACCCTGATGTTAAACATAAGAGCATTTACAGTTCTTTTGTTGTAGAAAAGGGGATGTGGCTTGCAAGGGAAGAGAAACAATAGGCAGTCTCAGAAACCTCACTATTTGGAGACTTATGCATGAGTTAAAAAGCTACTGAGGAAACTGAATAACTGTCAATATATAACATTTGAAATCAAACATTCAAAATGAGGAAGTCAATAAATCACACACAAATTTTTTCCTACCATGATTATGACATCTTTTTCATTACAGCATAGCATTCACCTTATGTCCAAATGTCAAGTCCAACATCTGGGAATAGGTTGAGACAAGGGCTTGATTTATAAAAAGAAGTCATATCATACCATTTTGCGCAATACAATCTTGGCACACTGAATTATCTCATCACTATTAATGGTAAGGAAGTCAGATACATACATGTATAGTGTCTCTGCAGTGTTACAAAACCCTTGTTATTTAATATTGATAGCTAAATGTTTGAATGGTTTTGTCCAAAGCTTCCTACTTGAGTATATTCATTGTTGGTAAATTATAATATAATATAATATTTCCATACACTTACAACTGGCATGCATGGATCATAAGATTTTGCTAATACGCTCCTTTCTCTTGTACTCATTTAACACCTATATGACTAATTTGGCCTTAACATATTTATTGTTAAGTTACTGCAATATAAATTAGAAAACTGTCACATCCTGTATCTTTCCTGGACCTTAGAATGATGCTTTTACTTTATTCTCATGTCCAGCCACAGTTCATTCTCATGTGAAGTATCTTTACTGATGTACAAACTCCTTCATAAGTCAGCGGGCTCACTGTCATAAGAATAAAAATGACAGGTTTATTTCATATATGACTATCATATGATGTCACACTCATTTCATATTTCTAGGAAAAAACAGGAAATCCACTGAACAAAAGACAGTGATGCTGTAACTGCAGGAGTAACAATCCTATAGTGGGATTTAACAAGATAATTTTTGATACTCTGAGTTCATTATTGCTTTGGTAACACTTGCAACACTTTATTGCTGCAAAATCTTTCACTGAAGAAATGAGATTGCACAAATACAATTTTAGGAAAATACATGCATGCACACCCACACAATTGAAAAGTAAATGCAGCC
This sequence comes from Buteo buteo, assembly GCF_964188355.1. Classification (NCBI taxonomy): domain Eukaryota; kingdom Metazoa; phylum Chordata; class Aves; order Accipitriformes; family Accipitridae; genus Buteo; species Buteo buteo. Next base: position 47,871,559 of record NC_134171.1, read on the forward strand.
TGAACAAAGACTCTTCGGGCTTTAATTAAATAGAGCACTTTGAGATATATCCTCATAAACACATACAATTTCAAACATGCTATGAAGAATTTCACTGTCATTTCGCATTGATTGTGCTTAAACTAGGCATAAAGAAAAAGCACATAAAACCTGTTTGTAAGTGTAAATTCTATTGATGAAAAATACATAGCTATTTTTCCTGTTACTAGGTTCAGGGCTTGCAACAACATGACTCGGTTTAGTAGGACAGCAATTAGAGACTGCTGCGATTCCCAGATGGCAGAGTAGACACTGTGGGCTGTTCTTTATCCATCATCAGATTTAGAACTGCTGCTGCCACACTGCTGCCGAGGTACGACTGCGCGGTGGTCAGGGAGTGTAACATTAGCAGGAACAGGCTGACCTATTCAAGCCTCACTGTGCGACAGCACACAGGAGTGAAGAGAAGGGTATAGGAACAAGCATTCTTGTTTCTAGTCCACTCCAAAATCTGTGCTGACACTACTATTACCCATCTCTGCTGGTTTGATTAAAGATGTAATTAAAGTTCCCGCTGCAGTGTACACTTGCTTTGGCTTCAGTAGCAAAATTAGTTTCCACTTGGCCTAGAAATTAGGGATATGATCAGAAGGTGACTCTGAAATATTTGAAATACCATTTCTCTGAAATATTTGAAGTACCATTTCTCTTATGTTCCAATTTTTCAATTTTGTTCAGAGACTACTAAAAATCCCACCACATAAAAAGGAAGTTCCAGCTCATGGAATACTGTGATTTCTTGATTAGCTTGTGTTTCTGTCAATTCATAATAACTGTGATAGAAACAGTTTCATAATTGTGCAAATAAACTAAAAATATGGCTCAGAAAACAAAATTTTAAAAGACAGATTTTTTTTTCTATATGCATTATTTTGTTTGTCCTGAAAAATTATTTTGGTTAGCAATAATATCTATTTCCCCTTCATTCCCAGAACTACCATATCACACACATATTTACCTCTTAGTCTTACAAATACTCATGCTTTGCACTCAAGCAATGACAAAGTTACAGATTATTTTTTAAATCTTTTGCCAAACTGAACCTAAAGGCTGTAAATTCACAGATGCACCTCACTCTTATTTTAACACAGCAAAATTCCTAGCACAGTGAAGCTCCTACATTCTAGCGACTTCTGGTTAATAATAAAATAAGAATATTAATAATAACAATGTGGAACAAAAATGCTAAAACATTTGGATGTAAAAGGCCAAAAACTACAATTCTGCTTTAAAAAATTGCTTAAGTATACTTCCAATTCCCTATGAAAGTTTGTGGATACAATTCAGCAGCTCCTCATTTCTCATACCACAGCCCCAAAGTCACACATTTATTTTGCATACTGATCTTCAAAAATATTTTTTTATTTTTATTAAAGGCAGAGTAACTTGTTATGCAATGGAATTTTTTTTCTTAGTGGGAGACAGCTGTACTTCCCAGAAGCTGAAATATTCTATTTACCTGGTGATTTACAAAATGCTACTAACATACTGAAGATTTCTGCACTGAATTTTTTTTTCACAGTTACAGCTAAGGTTATAGATTTTAAATAAATAATAGAACTGTCCTCTGAACTGAAACATCTCTTCCGTTTCTTCCAGTTAGTGATCGGAAGACAGTATAGTGTAGGTTTTAAAAATTTATCTCATTCTATGTCCTAAAAAGGAACTATTAAACTATAAATCTACCTTATTCACTCAATACATATCTTTTGGCTTTAAAAGACCATATATATTATGTATTAGTCATAACAGTCTCCTTATTAAAGTATAAATGTATGTGATATATTGCACAAATACCTCTCAATAGAATACACCTATCACGTTTGCTATTGAGACATTAGTCTCAGTTTTGACAACAGTCACCATATGCTATTCTTCTGTTTTTCACATTTGTGTTTTGTTCAGCTTCTTACTTCCAGGCAACAATTTTGTATATGGATATTAACTTGATATGGCAAATTTTGGGCCAAATGTTGGCCCTTCCATAAGGGGAGATCTGAAGAAAGTGGTCTGGGTTCCTTGTAGGCTGTGATACAAGGGAGCATGCAAAACATATGATAAGCCATATTCAGAGCATTCAACAGTAAAAATATCACTCATGGGCTTTATAGGAGCCCAGATAAGGCTTCTGATATGAGCCCTTTGGGAAAACTCTTTCAGTATCAGTGTCCAGAACAACCTCAAAACTGAACAAAATCTAGCATATATCTTTCATTCATGTGAATCAGATATTAAGCTAGCTCTAACCACAGATAAACTGAGATTGAGACACAGCTTTCAGTCTGTAACACTTCTGTGGGAAACACAGGATAAATATTTCCCTTCCCAGCACCATGCAGATTACATCACACCAGTGCAGCTCCAGCTTGCCAAGTACCTTTTTTCAGAAGTCTCTGCCTTTAAACTATGTACCCTTATACTCACAATAACGACCCAGGGCTTGAAGGAAGTGTACTACACCACTGAGATACTGGTGTCAACATCTCCTCCACATGGCTTTCTGCAGGGGTCCTCCCTGCAGCACAAGTAGCCAAGACCTACTGCAAGAGCAGAGCCAAAGTCTGGTCCGGCTGTAATTCCACCTGTACTGCAAGCTTGTGTACTGGAAGAGAGACAGCTAGAGGAAAAAATGTCCGGTGTTCAACTGAGTTCTTACACCTAGTACAACTTTTCTGTAACTATTCCAAATGTGTTAGGATTAATTGAATTTTCATATTGATAACATTTGGTGATACATTGTTGTCCTGGTTTCAGCTGGGATAGAGTTAATTGTCTCCCTAGTAGCTGGTATAGTGCTGGTTTTGAGTTCAGTATGAGAAGAATGTTGATAACACACTGATGTTTCCAGTTGTTGCCAAGTAGTGTTTAGACTAATGTCAAGGATTTTTCAGCTTCTCTTGCCCAGCCAGCAAGAAGGCTGGAGGGGCACAAGAAGCTGGGCGGGGACCACAGCCAGGACAGCTGACCCAAACTGGCCAATGGGATACTCCATACCATATGATGTCATGCCCAGTATATAAACTGGGGGAGTTGGCCTGAGAGGGATCAACTCTCAGTGACTAACTGGGTGTTGGTTGGTGAGCAATTGCAGTGTGCATCACTTGTATATTCCAATCCTTTTGTTATTTTTATTGTCATTTCATTAGTGTTATTATTATCAGTGTTATTTTCTTCCTTTCTGTCCTATTAAACTGTTCTTATCTTAACCCACAAGTTTTACCATTTTCCTTTCGATTCTCTCCCTCATCCCACTGGGTGGGGGAAAAGTGAGCGAGCAGCTGTGTGGTGATTAGTTGTTGGCTGGGGTTAAACCACAACAATTGTGTAACTGGTTATAAAAAAATCTACTCCTGAATTCAATGTATGTAAAACATTCTTACTACTATTCTCCCAGAATAGGGTTAGGGCTTCTCCATGCTGAGTTAGATCACCTGTAATCAGCATCACTCAATTACTTACAGTCTTAACCACACCTGAAAAGAGCTCCTCTAAAGCACAGTGTGTTTCCATCCTTCCTGTCCTCCACTGAGTAGAAAGTTACAGTTCTTAGTATCTATTTTTCACAGGTTTTCATTTTGTCTTCAAGCTGAAAATTCAAAGTGCAGCCCAGCCACTGAGATTGAAGCCAATTACAACATTTTAGGATTTTATCATTTCCAGTTTCATTTACAGCACCTGCTATTATTTTGAAATTGCCATTTCCCATCCTGCTGTTTAATCACAGTCCTTCATTACTGATGACTTCCACAATGATTTGTTGTGATTCATGATGTAACAGACTTTTGTCTTTCTTGCACTGTGTGATCGCAGTTTGCTACTAGTGGACTTGCTTTGAAAATGTACATTTTGTCTTACACTTGCTACTGACATGCTGTTTTCTAAAAAGGCTTTCAGAGCTGCTGGCAGCACTGAATTCAGCAGGCATGACAGACATATTGACAGCAGCAGTATTTCTTCCTTTCTCTGAGACACAGCTCAGGAGGGAAATTGCATTGGTAAGGCATTTCTATATCCTTGAAGGACCTTAATCTAATTCATAAGAGAAAAATGCTCTCTGCAATCTATAAATACTACCTGTTACACAAATAAAAAAAAGCTGTATGCTAATCAGGAGTATACAGAACATAAAACCTCAGAAAAGTAGAAACTCCTTGTTATGATATTCTGACTTTTCTTGGCAGCAAGCTAGGTCTCAATTACAGACGGCATTCTGGGTTTGAAATATAAATAATGCAGGAAGCACACCCACTTAGAGCTTGCTCCATGACTTTGTTTTGCTCTGACTGCCAAACCTTAACCACGTGAGTTGAACTTGTTCCTGCTAGGCAGTTGTCTCTGGTTGTTTTGCTTTCTCCATTGATTTTTTTCCCCAAATCAATGTCAGCTTAAACAGCATAACCATTTTTGAGAGTGAGGCTAAGGAGAAAAGGTTCCTCCATATCAAAAAATATATAGAAATACTTATGCAGAGAGAGTGAAGCTTTTCTTCTTAAAAGTTTGGAAGCACAGGAACAGGAACTTGATTTAACCAGAAGCTGCCCTGTGTGTCTAGCTTGCGATTTTTCCACTCTATGAAAATCCACTCAACTTTCACCAAATTGCCAAGCCCTTAAAAACTGTCAGTTCATAGTGTAGAGATTTGCATGTGCCTTATTACCTAGAAGTCCAGAGATATCATCCCACTGGATTCCCTGAAACTGGGAGTGCTAAATTCTCTGCAATTGCAGATCAGAGCTGGCAGGCAGAGCCCAGAGCCAAAAACTGAAATCAAGACTTAACAGAGGTCTGATTTTTTTTATTCTATCAATGTTATCCAAGAAGAAAACTTAGTAACCTGAATGAAGACTGGACTAGAGTTGGATATGACTGGCATGAGACATGTGACACGATACTACACATGTAAATTTCCTGGGTTTTAATCACTAGATACGCACTGCACCCCCACACCCCCAAAAAAGAAAAAAATGTAAAGAAAAGAAAATAATAGTTTAAAGAAAAGCATTAAGGTAATAAATAGAATCATTCTAATACTTTAAGAACCCATATTATTAACTAAAAAAATTTTTTTAGTGGATCTGCTTTGAAGTTGAGTCAAAACCCTTTACTTTCAGTTCTTCCATTGTTCCAGCTGACAATGACTTCTCTATTCCTAGCTGCCTCTTGTCACCTTTGATTCACTGCTCAAACCATCCCCTTCTCCTGCTTCCTTTTATACCATTATATTGAATGTAGCTAAGTTATTTTCAGAGAAAAGCGATAAAATGATAACACTTTCCCAGTCTACACAACTTGCTTTTACTTTCTTTATTCCTATCCCTCAAAGAATTATAACCACATTCTCCCATAAGAAATTTGAAAGCTTATCTCCTCACCTCCACCACCAAATCCTCTCCTACCATCTCAATTCTTCCCTCATTCATATGTTCCCTCTGTTTTTCTTCTTGGTCGTCTTCTTTCTGTCTCTCTGTCAAGTTAAGGATGCAAATAAATGTCTTATCCTTACAAACTTCATTTCTTTCCTGTTTCCCGCAGAGTTACCATCCCACCTTCTTCATAATTTTTAAATCCTTCAATTTTCAGCTTACAGCTGCTGTCAGAAGCTCCGTTATTCCCTCTACCATTTCTTCAGTTCAACAGCTGTCTCTTAGATTTCACAGAATAAAACTGTTCATATCCAAGTGGCCAATTATCTCTTCTTAGCTAAAACTATCCCTAACGTGCATTATGCTCCTCAAGTGTCTCTGGTTCAGTAAATCATCTTGAAGTTTTATTAGCCCCTGTTTCCCATGAAGCTGTCCTGTTTAGATTCCTCTTCCATGAAATGCATTCCTCCAACATTTTATGAATGCTCCATAGGCCTCTAAACTGATCACTTTTCCCTCTCCATAGCCTTATCTAGATAACCTTCTCTACAAACAATGAAGTCAGGTATTGACAGATGTAGTCAGACCTATTGCTTTCTATGCAAATACCATCCCTTCCTTCTGATATCTTCCCAGATGTGTGCAGTCACCAACCCAAACAGATCTAAACCAGAACTTTTTTCCTAAGTCCTCCTTACTCCTTCCATGCTTGACTGCTGTTGACATCATCAGTGCAGCTTTGTCCTTTAGGACCTATTTTGGGTTTGTGTGGTAGGCTTTTGGTAGTGGGGGAGGGGCCTCAGGGTGGCTCCTGTGAGAAGGTGCTAGAAGCTTCCCTGGCTCTGAGTTGGACCCGCCTCTGGCCCAGGCCGAGCCCATCAGTGACGGTGGTAGCGCCTCTGGGACAACAGGTTTAGGAAGGGGAACCAGCAGTGAGCGAGTAGGGGGATTGGAATTGTGAGAGGAACCCCTCTGCAGACACCGAGGTCAGTGAGGAAGGAGGGGAGGAGGTGCGCCGGAGGAGGGGATGCCCCTGCAGCCCCTGGTGAGACGGCAGGCTGTGTCCCCCCAGCCCGTGGAGGGGAGCGGGGGAGCCGATGCCCACCTGCAGCCCGGGGAGGGGCCCAGGCCAGAGCAGGGGGATGCCCCCCAAGATGGCTGTGACTGCATGGGAAAGCCCACGCTGGAGCAGTTTGTGACTGAAGGACTGCGGCCCAAGGAAAGGACCCACGCTGGAGCAGTTCATGAAGGACTGCAGCCTGTGGGAAGGACTCACATTGGAGAAGTTCCGTGGAGAACTGTCTCCCGTGGGAGGTACCCCACGCTGGAGCAGGGGAAGAGTGAGGAGTCCTCCCCCTGAGGAGGAAGGAGCGGCAGAGACAAGGTGTGATGAACTGACCCCAACCCCCATTCACCGTCCCCCTGCGCCACCATGGGGGGGAGGAAGTAGAGAAAACCGGGACTAAAGTTAGGCCTAGGAAGAAGGGAGGGGTGGGGGGGAGGTATTTTAAGTTTGGGGTTTTATTTTCTTATTATCCTACTCTGATTTGATTGGCAATAAATTAAATTAATTTTCCAAGTTGACCTTGTTTTGCCCATGACATTAATTGGTGACTGATCACTCCTTGTCCTTGTGTCAACCCACGAGCCTTTTGTTACATTTTCTCCTCACCACCACACCAGGCTGGCAGGGGAGGAGTGAGTGAGCAGCCACATGGTGCTTTGTTGCCAGCTGGGCTTAAAACACAACAGGACCATACCAATGACATTATTGATTTGCACTTCACTCATTTTGGAGAGAGAAATTCCATATACTTTTGTGGGTTATACTTTAACAAACCCTTTGCTGATAGCTAATAACTATTTAATAAGAAAGTGGGACACAAACACCAGCACCTGTGCCTCCTTAATTTCTAAGACATCTTTTAGGAGCATATTCCAACCTGCTTACACAGTATCTTGCCGCTGGTTATATGGGCTCTGGTTTCTCTATGGAAATTGCACAAGCTACTTGCTTTCACTTTAAAAACCATTTGTGGCCCCATTACCTCACTCATCATCTTTCACTTGCTGCCGATTGGTGACTCCTGTTTTTGAACAGCTCATAATGCTAACCTCCAGCGTGCACTTAGTAAATTTTCAGAAAAGTTTGCCCTATCCTGCTTCTCATTCTTGGAAGTAGCACATAGTAAGTATCCACCATCTATTTCAAAAGCTTTCTTTAAACACTCTGTGTTTGCCATCCCTACAGTGAACTTGAGAAGGGTCGGCTGAGGAAGGGTAAGTTAGCCTCCTGAGATTGTTGTTTATCAAGCTGAATATTACTCTACTTACTTCCTTACATTCCTGGTCCTAAATTATACTGCAATCACAAGCTTTTTAAGGACTGACTTTTTGATCTATGATTGTTTACATAATAGCATGCCACCTACAACTAGGTATGAAATAGTACAAAAAAATACAGAAAAGGCAGCATTCTTCTTAGGACCTCCTCATTATTATATGTTACTTTTTGTTATAGCATCATAAGTCAGACAGAATCTTGCAGATATCAAAAGGAAGATCTGAAGAGTCAAGCAAACAAAAAACACCCTATAAAATTAGATTTTTATTCCTCACTCTGCCACAAAGATTTTATGTGTTCCTGGACCAGCCACTTGAGGCCAGCCTTTCAGATGTGACCACTAATTGTATGCTTTCCCTTTTTTATGTCTCTGACCTGAAAACTTAATGACCTCATTTACACAAGTCCCAGGCAGCCTGAGAACAGAGTGAGGCGAATGTCTTTTGGAAAAGGAAAGTCATCATTCTGTGTCATAAGGCTGTATCGTAGCCAGAACTGAGGAGAAGTTGTTCCATTTTTTAATTGTTGGCATTGAATCTTGTTATTAAGCAAAACCAAAAGTCAAAATAGTAAACACTCTTGCAAAGATGAAAATAAAAACTGGAATTTAACTGATAAAATATTTCATGTAAATACTTACAAAGAGTTCCAACTCAGGGGGGTCAATTTTGATAAAGTTTTGATTAAATTTTAAAAGTAAAATTATTTCAAATCTCAAAATGAAATTATTTTCTTTTGAAAATAAAACTGGAATTACTCAAGTGCTCCTTTTTCACTTGCAAAGATATTTAAGAAAACAAATACCACTGAAACTGATCATTTTTTGAAACACTTTGTTTTAAATAGAGAAAAACTCTCCAGGGTTCATAACCATAATAAATACAAATTTCTAACTTTTGAGTACTTGACTTTACAACCTGAATCTTTTCTTTATAATGGAAGTATAAGAATATGTATGTGCAGTTATACACTGAATACAATTTCACTTGATCAATAACTTTTTTAAAATCATTGCCTTCAATTCAGGGTCATGGAATTTATATCCACACTTAAAACATTCTGGGCACTGTGCTCTGGTCCTGATGACAACTGGCATAAGAAACTCTCTTACCTGCCTAGCCCCAAAACAGAGCAGCTACACCTTGAATACTTACTGAACAGTGCCTGGGTGTTACATGGAAGACTGTTTTTTAGCTTAGGCCACTACTATGGCAAGGACCACAGAAAGAACTTAACAGTCTGGACAATGATGAAACAGTGCTCTAATTAGTCTAAACTTAGCATAAGCATACATAAACTTAGCTATTATGTTTATAAAACATATACTTCCTTGTTTATCACTCCATCTGAAACTTCATTAAAGCTACTAGGAATTAACTGCACTGACTCTGAATTAGATGAACAAACATTTGAGAAAGAGAGTAGCACATTACTGAGTTGGTTTTTTCACTGCTATATAGCTTTTTCCTACATGGGTAGGATTTTGCTGTAATCCTGTTTAGAAAAATAGCTTACTTGTTATTGGTTCCACTTTTTTTAAACCAAGGGAAAATGACTTTTATATCAATAAAGCTTCCATAGACATGTGCTATGTGTGCATGTAGTTGTGATAAAGTACTTATTCCCATAGATATTGAAAATGTACTCTCTTGTTCTAATTATTTATTAGTAAGGAAAGTAGTGGTTTGACAGAGGGAATCAGATTATAAATCCATGTGTAAAACTTTACAATAGCTGTGTTTGATTGTAATTGGAGGCAAAAAGCTGATGTTTAGAGCATGCCTGTTAGTTATACCAGACCTAATGTGTTCATTGTCTTTAAACGCGTAAAAAGTACTGTTTCAGAGATCGCTAGCTCTTTATAACCTCTGACTGATGAAATTAAGTTTTATGCATTGCTTCTGGTTTTCCTTTTTGAAGCATTTACAGGGCATGAAGGGAACTGGGAGTCTTAGAATATGAACCAAAGCAATCCGGTGCACAGGGCAGAGAACTCCCTTGGGCTAGCCGATCAGACCACAGACGCACCTCTGAAATCTCAGTCCTGCTTAGCACTGCAACCATATTCCTAGGCCCACTTGGGAGAAAACAACCCAAACAACCAAACACAAAAAACCTGAAAGTCTATTCTGAGAATTCTTTCTGACAAATGAACAATAAGAAAATTATTTAGACACCGTTAGCTTCTTAGGTTCTCTGGCCATTGAAAGAAAAGGAGCTAGTAATGGTGTCCCTTTCAGTCTTTCAAGTTTGAATGCTTGCACAAGGAGTGGGACATCTGCGTTCAGACTGTTTTTTCCATCATTAGATAATTTAAACACTCTTTTTCACATGGATATCCTAGCAGTGAGCCTGTGGAGAGTATTCACCATGCCTCTCTGTAAAACAGATTCAAGATTTGCTACAATGCAATGATGGAGCAAGACTGAACATGATGACTACATAGTGGATGTGGCAATCTCAGCTGTGAAGGAAGAGCCCTGTATCTGGTCTCTGCTATAATGACTATTTATTGGTTTTATCTAATGAATGTTTAATATATGTGTGTGTGTGAGAGAGAGAGAGAATATATGTTTATATATGGAACCACTAGCATTTGGATTCTACAGGGGTTTAGTTGGGAGACAAATGCTAAACAGCTTGCACAAAAGCAGTGAGAAGTCTAGAGGCTTTTACTACTAAAAATTATATACTTCAAGTGTTCAGTCACTTCAAAGAAGAAGTGGCAGCAGCTAGAGTGGATTTTTTGTTTTTTGAACTGTGTCTTCAGTTTATTCACTTTTACTCAGCCTTGGCTCTGCAAGGTGCTTAAATTATTAAATAAGTCTAATAAGTAATATGAGTAATAGTTAAGTTGTAAAACAAGGGGAAATGAAATGACTTCATCTAATACTGCTTCAAATTCACACTTCCAGAGGGCATTGTTCACTCTTACTATGCAACAAGGGATTGTTTCGGCCCACATAGAGTGGTGAGTGTTGTGGCATTATGACTTACACTGAGGGGTTAGGTTGTTTCAGCTGCAGTAATTCAAAATACAGTCAGCTCTGAATTATCCCTAACTAGTTTATCCAAACGGCACAGGTTAACACTTCCAGCCTGGCTCTGCCACCTTAGGTCCTGTTTGCTTTATAAGCTTACAAGGTTGGCGCTGTAGTTTTCAGAAGATTATTAGCCATGGTGGAGTGCGATGCAAATACACATAGCCAGCCTAGGTTTCCTCCTTTCCATGGGAAACTCACTTGCATCACCGGTAGAGAAGGAAGAAAGGGAGATGAAAGGTTTTGAGGCACCCTGTACTAAAATAATAGGCCAAATACAGATGAGATGAAGGTTTGGCAATGGAGAAATTTGGCACGTAACTACAAAAGACAGAGACATAAGTCAAAGTATCTTCCATCTAGGTAGCAGAGATAACAGCAATGAAGACAGAGTGGCAACAGTGCTCCAGGGACCCTGCATTTGCTAAGCTTGCACAAGCAATCTTCAGCTATCTTCATTGTTATTTCTATCCAAGCAAGTAATATTAAAGCCATGCAAGGAGATGCTTATATGTGGTGACAGCCTAATCCTCAGTGTCTGTTCTGCCCCCTTCTTAAAAGTATGTATAAAAAAGTAAAAGTTTAAAAGGCTGTTAAGAGTAAAGGCATGTTTGTTGCAGCACAACATCTGGTTCATCAGGGATCCAGTTCAAGCACCTCATGCTCTTGTGATCTTCATGTGTAGATTTTCCATCCATGGAAACCAAACTGTGATGATGGTAGTAATCATTCACACTTATCCAAATACAGAGGCAGGACATAATCGGGCACATGCTTTGTGGTGCCTCTGAGTCCCCCTGTTTCCATATAATGAAAGAAGCATAAAAGACCAAAGACAGTGACTCAGGCAATGCGGAGATTAAAGTTGACCTGACCTAGAACTAAATGGAAATTTCCTGCAAAAATAATCATTTTTTCTGGTGAATTTTAATTTCAGCAAAACACACTGCCTGGCAGGAATATGTTTCATATGCAAAGTGTATTATCAGCCTTTGTGAGAAAAAAGCAATTTTACAGATGCACAGGTATGCTTAAGGAACAGATTCATTTGACACACCACATCCTCATCTTTCTTTGTCCACATTACAGCTTTTTGGCACTGCAGTGAAAGAGACTCATGAGATTCATGAGAATTTTCTCTTATAGTAAAACTTGTTGGAAGGAATTAAATGAAATAGTTTGTGATTGGCATTTGCTTTACATCACAAATGTAAGGGCTTTAATGGAATAAAAACAAAATAAGTGACAAAAATTTTTCCATTCTTTGGAAAACTGGCCATTATTAGACCCTGGTTTTTTATTAATAGCTCAATATTTTCAAAGAAAAAAAAAATATCCATCTCCACAAAAACGTTGACAAAAATGTCTACCCATCTTTCATACTATGCTTTTTGCTCTCATTTCTTATGTTATTTCATTCCATTTTTATAGCAGTATCTTTAAAATGAGTTAGATTGACTTAGCCTTGTACACTGGCCTGTGTCCTTTAGTCAGAACATTATCTAATGCAGACTAATGACGACAGATTTCATTGCCAATGGATCTTTTAATGATTTGTTTCTCTTCCCAAAGTTTTTAGTAGTGGTAGCATTAATGAGGATACTTCCTGAGATTCCTTCACAAAGAAGATATTTATATAAAAATTTACAGCAACTATCAGGTTAGTGGTCTCTCTGCAGTACTGTTTCTTCTTATGTGTAGGAAATGATTCTCTGACCTGAGAGGAATAATTCTCTCATCCACTCCAACCTTGTTAGCCAAGGATTACAGTTTTGGAGATGCAAAGATGCAAAAGCTGCATTCTGCCACGCATAAAAATAAAATAGAAGAAAAGGAGACACAGTGTAGTTATCACACAACAGGAGCAGCATCAGTGAACAAAGGGACAACAATGACGCACGCCAGAGAGAAAAACAGACCAGTTATCAGCCACAGGATATTTAGGATATTTATGATAGAAAGACTAAAAGGAAAATAATTAAATAGTGTTTATTAAATGAGGGGTTTCGTGCTAAAATTAAGCCAATTTGCTTCAATAAACCCTGAAATTCACTCTAGCTTTCATTGAAGACTTGATATAACTCAGATTTTACTTTTTAATCTATCTAAATTACTGCCATTTAGCCTCTGATGGAACTATAAAAAGATATAAAATTATGCCATCTAAAAATCACATGTAAATTAAATTATACAGGTATGTGATATGGATAACTACTACTCATAGGGTATCTAAATCTCTAACTGATTAACCTTAAAACCTAAATGAAATGACTAAGGTGGGATGCTTGTCTCCACATAAAATTAATGGAGAAAGATAAGATCCTACATGAGCTGAAGTCTATTTTAGGTACTTTGATTTTGCCACAGAAATCAGATCGCTGACATGGAGTTTGAATCTAGTGAAGATGCGCACCACAGTCAGATACAGGAGGAGCTCACAGGTCCTAAACTACAACCACAGATAAAATCAATTTTCTCATTCATGACACAGGAAGATAAGGTTCTGTATGAGGCATTTTAGTTAGATGTATAAAATCAAGTGGTGTGAATGCCTCCCCAGAAGAAATCTTCTTTGTGACTCAACAGTTATTTTGCTTTTTATAGACCTGTTGTAAAGTTCAGTATTGCATGTTTTCCACTCAAACTAGAAAGCTACATGCGATGGACACTGGAAGTACATACTGCTCCTAACATCATATGCTACTGTGATACAACAATCATCGTTACACTTTAGTGCTACCTAAAAAGGAAAGAAGCACAGCAGTCAATGATACATGAAGAGCTGTTCTGCTGAGATCTGCATTTTTGTTGAACTTTGTCATGACCTTGAATGCAAATCAATCTGGGATGCATGTATCCTGAAGATTTATTGCTGTGGTTTGCTCCAATCTTTTCTTAATAAACTGAGTTAAAAATAACTCAGACAGCTCATTAGTTATAGCACGATACATTTTCCCCTTAATTTGGGGGATGGCAAATGTCTTCATTATTCTGAAAGCAACATGTGCTGTGTAATACCTACCATACCACAAAAATCAGTCTAGTCCTCTATGCACCGTTTGCTTGAAGAACAATAATCAACCTGTGAAGTATTTATCTTCTGCATCCTGCTCACACTGTTTTCTGCCTTGTGACAGCCTTGACTGCAATAATGTTTGCTTAGTCCTGAGATTTATCATTCCTCTCCTCTGAGTATTATTTGGAGTTATTAATAAAATTAAAATAATCTCCTTTACCATATTTGGGTTGTCTACAATGTAACTGAAAGGAAACATTTTAGAGAGTTACCTCACTGGAAACTCCATAGCTAAGAAAATTCTTGTGGCATTAGCATCAAATGTTCTATGCAAAGGAATTGTTTTTCTTCAAGGAATTTTCCAGTAAATCACTATAAAAATAGCATTTCTCTTCATGTTTCCATTCTATAGTAGCATATTTTTGCCAGCTTTTTTTTTTTAAGACATTATGTAACATAAAGACTATTTGTCTTCTTTTTTAATTCCCCATTTGTTCAGTGCTTTATACCTAATCAGAGCCAATGATGGCTGTTTCATTTACATATGAGACATAAATATGCATTTCTAGGGGTAGCATTAGACTCACTAAGCAGCACTAGAATTGTTTCCTGTATCACTGTGCTGTCTGTTTTCTTTGGAAACTGTAACTACACTGTTCATTATTCACTCTACTCCCTTACCCAACATTCTGTGGGCAGTAAGACAATCTTCAAACACAACATAGGTAAGAAGCAACCTATTTTACCTACCACCCCAGTTACAAGCCAGCTGGAAATCTAAGATGATCTTCACTTTTAGAAGGACAGGAATGAAAGGTAATAATTTCTTAAAAAAAACCCAAACCAAAAAAAACAACAAACCCCCAATTTAAAATCCTTCTCTCCTTTCTAAATCTCTCGCATGTCACTAAATCCCTACCTTATCTTCTAACTTGGATACAATAGTCCAACTCTATTTCAGTTCCACCTACCAAGCATATTTCAGTAAATCAGCTCAGGTATGAGGCCTGCATCAATCTCACCAGCCTCAAGGTATGTTGTTCTCAGAGCTGGAAGGAAGCAGCCCCCCTGGAGGGGTCGGGGGTGGGCAGGGGGTGTGTGTGTTGGGGAATACATAGTCAATAGATCCACCTATGACTTACAGTCCTTCTTCAGTGGCTATTGGAGACAGTCAGCAGGAACACCAGTAAGCACAGGATACTAGTGGTACAACACTGTAAGACAGTTTAAGAGCAAATTGAACTATCCAGAAATTCATTTTTAAGAAAAAATCACCATATTTAGGCCTGTATAATGTTACCATGATAATGACATTATAATGAACTCAGATGCCAAGCTTAAAAAAATATGTTTGAGTCTATCAAAGAAAGCTTTTATAATCTCTAAATTAAATCTCTGCATACATATGAGATCTCTAAATCTAAAAGATATGGAACAGCTATTGGCTGAAGACATTTGATGGGAGACCTGGTACACAGGCTCCCTCATTTTAGGCCTACAGTGCTGAAAAATTTGGACATAATCTCAGGTGAAAGTGAATTACTATATGCCTTACTCAGTAGGAAAAAAACAGCTCCAAATTTTGTTCTCCTGTAAGTAGACACATCTCAGAACAAAGAACTACGTATTATGTGAGCCATCAGAAAGACAGTTATCAAATCACTGAAAAGTATTTTTTGTATAAATTTGGCTACAAATTCAAGAAAATTTATTACTTAATCTTTAAATCCAAAGGACAAAATGAAAACAGTGAATATCAATACAACATGATTCAGTTTCTAAACTTTTTACTTTTATAACATTTAAATTTTGGAAAAAAATAGCAAATAATAATAAGGGTTAACCATACTTAACCATCTGAGTCACAAAAACTGGCTGTAGACATGTGTCTAGCCTGTTAAAACTGCAAACTAAAAGCAGATTAGTAGAAATCACCTTTAGAGTGGATTAAGCTAATGTGTTTCACTTTACATTTGTTATGCATACACACGTATGGCTTATCTAACACGTAACTTGTTAAACATGGCAAAGCAGTGGTGTGTCATCTTCTGGACAAACTGTCCTGTTAATGTTTACTGTTTCCAAAATTATAATAGATGCATGAAAACTTAAGAAATTTGCTGTATCTGAGGTCAAAATAAAATTATATATATTCTGTCCTATGTCAGTCCTGACTCTGATGGCAGTTATTAGTTTTTTAGCAGTCATCTGATTATTAACTAATTTCCTTGATTGCATATTCCTGGGCAGGGATGTTGCCTCACTTGTGCCTTATTTCAGTCTTGCATGGTTTTAATGTTAATTTCCACTGAAAGCTTGACTAGAGAATTTATTTTGATTTGTTTCAGATCCACACAGAATAAGTGAACTGTCACAGTGAAACTGAAACTGTACTAATCACTACTTCATGAAAAGCACTTGAAGATCTTGCCTCCATATAGTCAATTGGACAAAATACCTCTACCATATCATTATTCCCCATCCAACTCTTTAATTGATCCCAGCAATTAAGATTTGAGTCCCTTGGGTCCTGTTTTTCCCCTTCAGGATATAATAATTCCCAGTGATTTTAAATGAATTATTCAGTTCCATCACTTCAGGACAGACAGACAGATCACACTTAGGCACAGTCACCCATATGGAGCCCACTGGAGCTTCCATCAAGGAAATAATAAAATCATATTCAAATATGTTAATAAATAAGACCCTAAGGAGTTAGCAAGAAGCATGTCAGTCAATCAGAGCAGTCTAAGGTAACATACTCAAAGATGCTACCAGTAAGCAGAAGATATGTATTTTTAACTAGGAATTGTGCAAAGAATGCCTTTGGGTCCTATTTATATTAATGGGAAATGGTGACATTCCTCATGAAGAAAATGAAATTTTTTGTTCTTTCAGGTAGATAAATCCATTTCACTTGCATGGACTTCTATCCAAAATATCAATTTCTTCATGTTTTTGACAAATGGCATCACAACAACTCTTTTTGTAGGCTTTATATCACTGCCAGAAATTAGCCACATTCTTTCACTTTTTTAACTGCCTCTGAGACTGGGTATTTGAGGCACATAAAATAAAATGGCATCATCATGGAGCAAAATTTCATTTCCCTATTCTTATTCCCTTTACATATTTTACTTTGTACCAGTATTTCCATTGAAATTGTGGAAGAGGCCTAGCATATGGCTTTTTACTGTGAGATTTTTTTTGTATTAGCCATTAACACAAACTTGAGCATTCAGGTATTTCATTTGTACAGCATATAGGGAAAAAACCTATATTATTTTTTTAAATATTAAAGGTTTGCCTATTTCCTGCTCACATGATAGGGGCTCTAGGGAAACAGAGAATATGGACCTTAGTTTTAAGTTCCATTATAAATTATATTTCTTGCATCAAGGTGACTGAACTGCTCTCTGATGGCAGATTTTTATGCCTTACATGCTGGAAGTTACTGTTCTAAAGTATTACCCTGTTGCTAATTCTTTAGGAAGAGTATTTTTAATATAACTTTTCCACACACTACTACATCAAGACAGAGAAAACGAGAATCAAAGGCAGGATCTGAAAACAAAGGAAAGGGCACAAACCAAAAGTGGTTATGGCAATACAAAAGGGAGCAAAACCAAAATGTTGATAGTTTGCAACTTACTAGAGTGGGAGGGAAAAAAAAAAAAAGCAAGACCTGTAATGGAACATTTTCCTCCACATTAACTTGATCTCTGAGAATCCCACTAAGAAAAGAAACTCCTAAATATTAAGTAGGAGATTGGTTTTTTTTAAAATTCTGTTAAAAGAGCTGTTATTGCAGCAAACACTGATGACTAGTTGATCTCTCTCCTCAGATGGTCATGAACTTGTTTTTGTCAATATATTTATAATTTGTCTCAGAAAATGGCTAAATAATTTTGCAGGGAAATCTTCTTGGTTTTTGAAAATTATCACCTCCTACCTCCTCCTCCCCATTTTTTTTACTCACACTCACTTCTAGTTCCCATCTTTACATGTTTTTATAGTTGTACTCTGAAAAAAAAATGTGGAAGATAGGTGTATTGATGTCATGGCTTAACCCCAGCCAGCAACTAAGCACCACGCAGCCGCTCACTCACTCCCCCCATCCAGTGGGATGGGGGAGAAAATCGGGAAAAGAAGTAAAACTCCTGGGTTGAGATAAGAACGGTTTAATAGAACAGAAAAGAAGAAACTAATAATGATAATGATAACACTAATAAAATGACAACAGCAATAATGAAAGGATTGGAATGTACAGATGATGCGCAGGGCAATTGCTCACCACCCGCCGACCGACACCCAGCCAGTCCCTGAGCGGCAATTCCCCGCCCCCACTTCCCAGTTCCTAAACTAGATGGGACGTCCCATGGTATGGAATACACTGTTGGCCAGTTTGGGTCAGCTGCCCTGGCTGTGTCCTGTGCCAACTTCTTGTGCCCTGGCTGGGCATGAGAAGCTGAAAAATCCTTGACTATAGTCTAAACACTATTGAGCAACAACTGAAAACATCAGTGTCATCAACATTCTTCACATACTGAACTCAAAACATCGCACTGTACCAGCTACTAGGAAGACGGTTAACTCTATCCCAGCTGAAACCAGGACAACTGATCTTTCAGATCTTACCAGAAATGGCAAGTCCAGAGGTCTAAAGTTTAGCAGGCAGCTTAGCTCAGATGAAGATTTCAAAAAAATCTGTTCAAATAAACACAAGCAATGAGAGAACAAATTACTTATTACTGTTTGTACTTAATTTGAGCATCTTTGGTAGAACATGCCTCTAATCAAAATATTGCACACGTATAATCGATTGAACTTGCCAGAACTAACACAAATATCTTTGCCACTCTCTAAGAAGAGTTTAACTGTGAGACCACTTTACTGTAGACATTTTGCCCCAGGCTCATATTATCCTAATTTTAGATAAACACTGCTGCACATAAAGGAATCTGAACAATTTGTTCATACACAAAATGACTTTGTTGACTTAGCTTGGAGCTTGTCACCAACATTTAACAAAATTGCATGACTGTTTTTGAAAGCTGACAAAGACCATTTCTTTTCATATGCAAACTCTGGGTCTTCTTTTCAGAGTTATCCGAAGCTGCACTTTTGCAGAATAAAACGTTTTATTTGGCTCATCTTCCTTCAAACCTTATCAAAATCACTTATATTAGGACAGTAATGGATGATGTGCTCATATTTTACCAGGTATTTTCATGACTTTGAGACACTCAAGGCTCCAGGGGAAAAAAAAAAAAATCTAAATATGATTAATGATACAGCAGATTCCTATAATAGTGGTAAAGTATGCAGCCATCTAAAACCACACAGGAACAGTTTTGCAATGATGAACTGCCACTTAACCAAGGAGATTAATTTCTTTAGAGCACTAACTCTGTGCCACATATGATTCTCAGCATCACATACAAAACTCCTTTGATCTAGCTGGAGTTAGTTATTACTCTGGGTACAATCTAGCCCCCTGTAAACAAGCCCGTCTCTTTTCAGACATGCCTACATGGTCACGATGCAAAGATGAATTACTTAGCTCAGGCTTCATACAGTCCTACATGGCTGCCAGATGAAAACTGGCTTGCATCCCAGTATCTTGAAAAATATGTGAAGCCACTTTGCAATTGTCTGTATTTGACTTTATAGACATATCTCAACTCCTTCTTTGTTGAGTTAAAGTGCCATCAAATTAATAGTTTCAAATTCTGCCACAAGCCTACCACCAGAGAATGCTGAGGAACTCCTTTTATTCAAACTTCACTACATTAGATGTAATAATGTATTGAAAGGGATTTGAGGCTACCAACTCCCTGAGTTCAAAACCTACCACCTGCTAAGCAGTTTAGAGATTACACATATAAGAAAATGTCTATATCTGTTTTAATGTTGTACTCCACATAATAGGAATAATACTACGCATCTTCCAAGATAGGAGTTTACATTTTCAAAACATGCTAAGAATACAAATATCAGGTAAGTATGTAAAGAGTAACCAAATGATACTAAAAGGTATGCTATTGCTTTCTGTCCAGTCATCATCTGAGGACATGAGAAGATCCAACCTGTGAGCTTGAAAACTTTCAATTCAAAAAGCAACATACTTTCTGGAGAATAAATGGTAATGCATCCATAAGGGCCAAAATGATAACACATACAGCAGTTATAGTATGCAAAACTGCAGCCGCAGATGTTTTCCATGCTAAAAGGCTGAATTTGGTTTAAATGTACATGAACAAGGTGATTTTCACTACAAGTCACAACAGGTTTTCCTAGTTCAGACTTTATTCCCCCAGTGGATATTAATGCAGACAAACTCTTTATTTCACATCTACATTTTCTACTGTCACAGTGAGGTACCATACCTCTGGGTACTTGTGATCTTTCTCACATTATGAAGGGAAAGGAATATTTGGAACATCATATAATGAGAGAAAAAGTAGCATAATATAGACAGCAATGAGAATAATGGTTATGTCAAATGTGAATAATGAAGGAATCTGAAATGCAAAATCATTTTAAATCATCTAACATGGGAGCTTCCCAACATGCTCTCAGAGCAGAGTAATGGCAGAAAAAAACCTGATAGACCAGGTTATAGCTGAATTACAGATGGGCAGAGACATACCAGGATTACATGAAGGAAGTAGTGTGCAACTTCCTAACTGAAAACTGCAGTAAGTCATCAGAATGACTAATACAGCTCACATCATCCTGCTTGTCAATCTCTTCCCAGAGGCACTTCAGATATAGGCAGGCTGCAACGTGAATAAGTCTTTCTGCCAGCTTCCTGCTACCTCTCACAGGGGATGGCAGCCCCCATTGCACAACCACACATAACTTGCCATGGGATCAACATCCATATGATCTTGTGATGGAGGACACCTGCATTTTAACCACTCAACAAATGACAGTCCATAGGACTCTATGAAGACTGTCTTAGTCAAAAAAAAAAAAAAAAAAGTCCTCAACTTCTTTCTTCAACGTATTATCACCTAACTACTAGCTGCTTAGCATCAGCTCACTACCAGCTATAATATTTTAAGATATGATTGCTGGTAACATGGCAAAATAAGAAGAAAGCCATGTGCAAGCTGTCTACAGGCATCCTACAGATGAAAGGAAACTGGTTCCTGAACAGGTCCCAAGCATTATTATATTTATAGGTATTGTAAAGGCAGAGGTTACTGCAGTGGAACTCTTCAACTAGCAAAAAGCCACAAGTTGAGTAACTATTTGCTTTTAATGCAATACAAATACAATGCAACACATACTACTACCAAAAAGCATTAGCCCAACTTGTGTGGAAAATTCCTTGGGATATCATTACAACCCATGTGTTTGAATTCAGTGACAAATGAACTAGCATCTGAAGTAAATCTGATCAACAGAACTTTAAGTATTAATTACCGGACACATCATACTCTCATGGACAGTACAAGCTGTGCCCAACTAGAGAAGACACTTTGGATTTAAATATTTTTTACTATTTTTTTGGCTTAGTATTTGGAATTGTTGGACGTAACTGGCAGCTGAAGAACAAGAAAAAGAATTTAGTAACATCACAAGGAACTTTCAGATTCATAAATTGAGACAGCAGCAAATGATTTAGCACAGGTTTTTAGGACTGAAGATATCTTTTTATATTTACATTACTTCATTAGTTTCCAGAAAAATATGTAAGGAACATCTGGTAGGAGCATAAAGGACTGTAATGCTTTCTAAGGAGTCAGGATTTATGTAACAAATCACTACATTACTTCCATGAGGCATATAATCAGAAAGCATGGATTAAGCTTCACCCTCACACTGAATGGAAAATGTCTACAGACCTCAAGAAGGAGGATCAGTAGGCCTCTGTGAATTAGAAAGACCAGGCAGCATCATTACGTTAGCTAAGAGAAAATTTGTCTGGAAAGATGAATGCTAAGGAGATTTTGAAGTCATAAAGGGAAGTCCTCTAACTCATGCTAGATTTAAAACTCCAGATTCATCCAATTTGCAGTAGTCCATAATGCCAGACATACATGTCACCAGTTGAATAAACTGATGTGGCTGTTAGACACAAACCAGTAACTTATAAAGACTGCAGATTCAATCAAAGAGACACCAAATAGGCAGTCACATAACTTGAGTGTTGACCATTGCGGAGACCCTCAAGACACGCTGTCCCTATTTGTTGGGATTATGATTCACATTCATCTTTTGTAGCATTTTTAAATCTAAATATTGGCTTTTATATCACACTTAGAATGTATGGATATACACAGCCATTAAAGGGGAACTTTTATCAAAAACTTTACAGTTTTGTCTTTCGAGTGAATTGCATTATCCCACTACTTATGGCAATGACTGAATTTAAACCCTGATCTTAATTGTAGCCAATTGCACCGATATTAAGAGTGATCATGGTAAGGCTGACTGCTCTTACTATTTTGAGAACTCAAGATAAGTAACTACTAAGTCTTCTTTCAGAAATGTTTGAAAAGCATTTTCATGTTAAATGAAAATTCAATATCATATTGTATAGCAATATCATTCATAGAACATAACAATATAATATAACAGCTTAATAGTACCATACAACATAAGCTTTCGCCTAAGTATTCTGAACATCACAAAATCTTTTAAACCCCTCTTCTCAACTTCTCTGCACTTTAAAAATCTCTGAGGAATACAGATATTCAAAAACATAATTATCCTAGACAATTATGGAAATGATGTTAGCACTATGGAAGCATGACATTTCCATTCACATCTTCCATTTTCTTGTTTCATAGAAGGAAAAACATGTTTCATTTTCACACCGAATGTACTGTCTACACTATATGCTTCATTCATTAGTTCTCAGAAGAATATTTTCATGTCTGTTAAATAGCTTTTCTGGGCCAGTTTTACAGCTGTATGTCAGAAAGAAACAATAAAAAGACATGTTCTCACTGGATTATTATGCAAGTTGATCATGTATTCAAGACTTAAAAGGTTATAAATGATGTGATTTTTTAGCAATGACAAATAATATATGGCTCCTGTATGTTCAGCTTGTCAAATCTTTTCAAAGATCAAATGTGATCCATCATTCTTTTCTCAAAAATCTATTCTTCCACAACGTCCAAAGGAGATTAACTATTCTCTTTGTATGTCAGTTTGTCTCGGACTGCTATTCTCTTGCGTGTCTTCTTCCTTTTTTATGATTCACCATTAAATTATGTTTGGAAAGTACTGGAAATGTTACTATAATTTAGATAATAATTTCAATGAAAATTCCTCCTTATAAGTTTTATGTTATTACCTGAAATTACAGGTTTAAAGCAGGAAATCATCTAGTTTGCAAAAAGTCTGTTATGCATCTTATACCAGCTTGCCCATCATTCAATGGCTTTTAAGATGCTGGTGATGTGTGAAATTATACACACAAGTTCACTAAAAATATCTGTCAACATCAAAAAAACCTCGGCTGTACCAGAAGCCAATTTAGGAATCCAACTGAGTAAAATAGTCTTATGTTTAGCTAAAATGATTGCAAAAGAACAATTTTGCTAACCTTATTTACTGCTTTAAACTGTGCTAACAGAATCCAGTATTTATTAACTTCCTTTTAATTTTTCACCATAAAACTTGCTAGCATACATCCTCCTTCCTGCACAATGTCTGTCTTTGCATTATGGATTCCATACACTCATCTCTGTAGTATGTGCCATATAAGAAAGAAATAAATACACATGATTCAGGACAAATTACTGTTTCTGTTGCATTCTACCAGTACCCAGGAAGTACTTCCCTTACACTGCAGAAAACTCCCTTACACTAGACACGTGAAAAAAAGGTAGCAATACCACTCCCCTGCTCCACTCCTGCAAAATAACCATGCCACTTTGGGAAATCCAGAACCAGTGACTGATTAAAAGATAATTATTAAAGAAACTGAGGACTCAGGCACACAATTAAGTTGCCACAACTTAACAACCAGCCATGCACCAACTGAGCACAGTAACAGTCTTTGTATACCCTTGGTCACCACATTTAAAACAATTACATGTTCAGTAGAATTTAGTGCAGAACGAGACAAAGACAAATGGCAATCCTGCAGATGAGTACCAGATGGCAAGGCAGGCTGAGAAAGTGGAAAGCGGAGGTCTTGGAAAAAACTTTGCAACCCTTGGAAAAATAGCAATTCTATAGAGCCGGAATTGTTAAATTAATGCTTCTTTCAATTAATGTGAATCAATAACTTCATACTGAAAAGTGCCACAACACAGAGCAACTATCATCTTATATCCATCTATAAATATGACAGATGCCAACACAGCATACACATGAGCTTTGACACAACTTGCTGATATGTGTTTGCTTTTAGAAAGGCCATTCATTTATTTACACAGGAGACCACCATTCAGGTTTTACAAATATAAGAGATGTTTTTCAAATCAGCCTAATGATTTGTTTACCCCAGAGAGGAAAAATTTTGGCCTCAGTGGTAAATAATAGTCTATCAAGTTGCCCAATTTTCTTTGCATTTAGCAGAGAAAGGGGAATTAGTCCAAAGTCATAGTTCTAGTCCTCTGTATAAAAAATTTGTTACACATATTCAAGCCATCCATGATGGGCTTCAGAGGAAGTAATGATGCACACACAACTACATACATATAAAATTCAAAACTAACACTGATTTTTTCTATTCGCTAGACCTTGAGACAAGTGGAAATTAAATTAGTACCTGAATATATCTAGTCACACAAATATATGGGTGCAAATATCACCCTGTAAGGTTATAGATGACAAAAATGCTATTTTTAAAAATGGTTATGACAGCAAAAAGTAAAGTTATTTAAGAGACCTTAAGAACAGGGACAAAGCCTCTAGAATAAGAAATCCATTATAAAAGTTAGTTTTACAAGCATATCTGAGAAAGAAAATTGCAGTTCTAAGCCTCACTCTCAATGGACAGAGGATTTATAGTAGCATCATAAAGCACATGGTCAGCCACTGCCTTCTGTTAATCCTATATACCAACCTCTCTTACCATGATCCTTCCAGAGGGTAATTCTAGAGTGCAATACCAAGGTGGGAAGAAAATATTAACAGTTAGCTTGTAGTACTATTGTAGTTCAGTCTTCTCACAATAGATTCCAGTTTGGTTTACCACTGTTTACCTGCATTTATTCATAAACAATAGAATGGAAATATATGCATGCTCAATCCTATATTACAAAGAGCTTGTACTGAGAAACAAACAAATTTTGTTAATGTCATGTCTGAACATCAAGCATGGAACTAGATTTTTTTTTTTTTTTTTTTTAAATCCGAACACAGATGTAGGAAATAAGACTTTAGCAAGATATAAATAATCACCCATCAGTTGTCAGACACATTGAGACTGTGTCAACTCTCTGAAATATCCTTACCAGTACTCTTCTGGATTTAAAATCAAAGTGTTCAAATAACTTTCCATGGGAAACTTCCAGAGGGGAGGAAACTTCTTAGAAAAAATCTTGAAGCAGAGACAGAAGATGACCAAGCCAGCAGAAGCACTGTGCCAGATGCACAAAGAGAATGAACACTTAATTTTCAGTGTAGTTCCCAAACCTGAAAATTAGATCTTAAACCCCCCTGCTCAGATACCACTTTTCGCTGAGGCAGTTAAAGCTCTGAGTACAGAAACAGGAAGTGCTGCTTCTCTTTTACTTTGAGTAATTCAGACACTCTTTCTTTTACATAGAAGACAGTAAGGTTCAATACATCTTTTGACGGAGGAAATATGCATCTATCTCATTAAAAGGGCCTTGATCACCAGGCCATAGTCTAGTCTGGAATGAGGTGCTCTCCTATGAAAATTGTTTCTCAATATACAGAATAATTACAGTATAAATAGAGAAGACAGAAAGACCTCTACAGGCTGGTAGCTAGAGCACTCAATAGGGAATGAAGAGACCTGAATTCGGATCTCTGCAGTGGCTAATATTTATTGTACATTCTATCCCAAGAATTTTTTACTGACAGATCCATAATAAGCTCTTTACTTTAACACATGCTTACAGAAATAATCAGAGATTCATTTGGGGGTAAAACTATGACAATTTAAACAAAAATTGGGATTCAGTTTTACCTAACTATAACCATTAAGCATCTATATACCTCCAAATCAGCCCACCTATTTTACATTCCTGTCTCAGGGTGGAGGGACTTATTTATCTACAAGCACAGAAAAAATCTAATGACTTGTTAAACACTGATGGCTAATTTGCAGATCATTAAAATACAGCAAGAATCATACCCAGTGAAGAACAGTACAATGTTCAGGTTCTCAAGACTGAGTAGAACTACACTTCAGTTTTGAAAATCAGCAGTAGTGACTAGTTCCTCCTTCATTTCAATGCTAACACTTGGTGAAGAATAACACAGGTTTACATTTAGCTTGTATCCAAAGCAGCCTTTTCAGTAAGCGTCTTTTGACTTAAACAGGCTTTGGCCGAAATGTAATAACAGAAAAAACATATTCATAGGTCAATGCCAACTACTTGACCAGCTTCTTATGTAAATATTTTATGATTAAAATGCTGAGATCTGGTGCTTATATAATGTTAATGAGCCTGAATATATAATGTATAATGAGTCAGAAAAAGAAATGCAATGCGCATAATCTGTCATTCTCAAATGTTTAGGACTCAGTGCTCTCCAATGTTTTACAGTTTATTAAATTAAGTATAATGAAACAAATGGAAATCTCTTATGTCCTATTAAACATAATTATCAGGAAATGTTAAAATTAAGTACAGTAATTACTTGAAATTTTGTGATTGTTTATTTGCCTATTTCAAACTACTTTCAAGAAAATATTAAGTGCAAGTGAAAGACAGATTGTCTCCTGGAGATGTAGCTCACTTTAAATGCCAGTGTCTTCATTCAAGCTACCAAAAAGCACAGACACACTGGTTTCATGACAAAGTGATAGGCAATTTTTTCTTCTACTTCTAAATAGCATTTGAAACAATATCCTGAAAAAGGTATTAAAAACTGTATTTGAAATCTTCAGAAGAACTTAAGAGAGTTGTATATGTAGCTTCTGAAGGGATTTACATTGGACACTTCACTCTTCTTTGAATCCCTTAAATATTTGAGTCTATCTCTAAAACATTTCTATCACTAGAGCCACAGGAAGAAATCTTTTTAAGCTGTAAAGCACTTGCACTCTTAAAAAGACATGATTGCGTGTTATTTCCCAGATCTGTGCACAATCACAGTAGGTGTTAGAATATGATTTCCACCATATTGGCTGACAATATTTGGTATTTCTAGTGCTAAAATAGTTTAATATATTACTGCAAATAGACAGTTTTCAAAGCACTAATAAATAATATTGCATATCCCTTAATGGCTGAGCACAGAGAACAGCATGGGGCATACAGATTAAAAAGACATGAAACAGACTGTGAGCATGAGCTGTCAGTAGATATGATCAAGTCACCTTTTAACTATATCTTTGAGAAACAGAGCTCCTTTGGTCTTCCATTGTATGGCTGATTTTCCAATCTTTGAAATATTTGTATAGGTGCTTTCTATTATTTGCATAACATTTAAATGTTTAATTGTAAGAAATAAAGTTTTGCAAACTTTGCTTTGAAATCACTAATTAAAGTATTGAACTGCATTCCAGTAACTGTAGGAATCCAACAATAAAAAAGCAGTGGTACTCCCTAATATCTACCCACATGTCCTCCATGACACTTTATCCATGCCTACATAGTTCCTGATCACAGAATCACAGAACAGTTGAGGTCCAAAGGGACCTCTGGATATATTCTAACCCAG
The DNA here is from genome assembly GCF_964188355.1 of Buteo buteo. Lineage (NCBI taxonomy): Eukaryota > Metazoa > Chordata > Aves > Accipitriformes > Accipitridae > Buteo > Buteo buteo. The sequence goes on from NC_134171.1 coordinate 47,899,195, forward strand.
CCCTCTTTTTCAAGCAGGGTCACCCAGAGCAGGTTGCCCAATACAGTGTCCAAGCAAATTTTGAGTATCTCCAAGGATGATGACCCCACAACCATCCTGGGCAACTTGTCTCAGTGTTCAACCACCCTCATAGTAAAAAAGCATTTTCTTATGTTCAGATGGAATTTATTGTGTTTCAGTTTGTGCCCACTGACACTTGTTCTGTCACTAGGCACCATGGAGGAGAGTCTGTCTCTATTGTCTTTACTTCTTCCCACCAGGTATTTATTCCCATTGAAAGGATCCCTCCTGAGCCTTCTCTTCTCCACATTAAACAGTCCCAAGTCTCTCAGACTGTTCCTGTATGACAGATGGTCCAGTCCCTTCACCATCTTTGTGGTCTTTACTTGATTCACTTCAGTATTTTTATGTTTCCCTTTTACTGGGGATCCCAGAACTAGACCCAGAACTCCAGATGTGGCCTCACCTAGGTAGAGTAGGGCTGAGTAAAGGGGAAGGATCACCTCACTTGACCTGCTGGCAACTCTCTTCCTAATGCAGCCCAAGAGGCTGTTTGAGTGGTTTGCAGTAAGACTGTATTGCTAGTTCATGGTCAACTTCCTGTCCACCACTACCTTCTCTGCAAAGCTGATTTCCAGACAGTTACCAACCTGTACTAGCACAGGGGGTTGTTCCTCCCCAGATGCAGGACTTTGTATTACCCTTTGTTGAACTTTATGAGAGTCCTTTGTCCATTTACCCAGCCTGTCAAGGTACCTCTGCATGGCAACATAACCCCTTCTGGTCAACCAACCACTCCTCCCACTTTTGCTTTGTCTGAAGTGGTGGAAAACATTGGCAATGATTCTACTACCTTTCACTACCTCTGTTTTGAAACATTTTTTTGCTTCCTTAGACAACTAAAGAATTTTTTTTCAATTACGTCATGTGTCAGAAGACTCTGTGTGTTTCTATTCTGATACAATAATGTAAAAATAACAAGAAGTGTGTATGGTTACTAACTGATTTGCAGTGTTATTAAGTGACTTTGGGAAGTTTGTATTGTAACTGCACTAGACTGTACACACAGTAAAAAAAGATGTGCACGTGTAGTGTTAAAAATCTTTCTACAAAGAGGCTATCAAGAAATAGAAAAACATACAAAAGTTTCAGGCCGGCACAAAGCATTATAATTCTAATGAGTTTTTGCACCATTTATAGAAACCTCAGAAAAATTAAGCACAGCAGGGGTCTGTGTTGTCATTAGCTACATGACCAGGATACTACACAGTAGAAGTAATGCCACTAGCTTTGAAGTAACCACATTGTTATGGCAAAATACCGTCTGGTATTTTCCCCTGTTAGTCCATAAATGACATTTGTATGCTGTAGCTACTCTAATAACCTATTCTCAAAAGGTGAAAACACTAAGCAGATGTTGGGTGAAAATTAATTGTTTATATGGCATAGACTTCAGACGGCAAATTAGAGCTTTAAAGTCATTTTCTCCTACTAATATTACTATACTGTAAAGTAAATGCACAGCATTAAAAAACAAAAACAAAAACAACTCCCAAACCCACCCAAAACAAAACCAAAACATGAACCAAAATATAATAGCTGCATATCTAGAAACAGATATGAAATTACATTCTTGGAATCATAACTACAAACTCTGAAGGTGCTTCTACAGAGCATACTTTTTATACAGAAAGGTGTTCAAACTAATTTGTGGATTGGTTGCAGGCAGTTTTTTGTGCACACTGCTTCAGCTATGTTCTTTAACTGTGTCAAGCCAGACAAAGGGTAGAGTCTTGTGGTTTTTTTCCTGAATGGACATATGAATACAGTGCATTTACTGCAAATGTTCCTGCCTGCTAGGAGAAAACTTGGTATCACCACCTGTCTACAAATATCATTCAGATTTACTTAATGGTAAGAGTTTCTGAAGAATGTACTAAGTCTTACGAAAACATTAGATGTGGTCTCAAGAAGCAAAATGCCTCTGGTGCCAAACTTTGGGGAATCTGATTTTAACACTTTAGTATGGCTGTTGCTTTTCGAAATGTATTTATAGTTACAAAAAAAATTTTTCAGATGCACTTTGATTCAAATACTGCTGTATAACCACAGCCCATCTTAAAATGCATTCCATGTTCTTGGAGATCTCAAAACACCATACATTGCTTAGAGAATTTTCTGACCCACAAGACACATGCCACTAAATAAGATGAAGCTCCTAAAAAGGAGAGGAGGAAAAAAGTATTTCTGAACACCACTGTAAATTTTAACCCCCCGCCTGGATATGCATTTTATAATGCTAAAAACTGCAATTCACATTTGTAAGTTATACTTCTGTTGCTCCCATTATCAACAATTGCACTATTGCTTCAGGTCACATTTCTTTCTTTAAAAAAGCAGAATTCTGTTGCTGCTGCATTAGTCATACTGACAGGACTAGTTACCTAGAAGCAAATTCGTGTAGGGATAAAGCACCTTGCTGACAAAAGACTTAAGTTTGGGTCATCTGTATGACAACTAGGTCGTGACATGCAAAGTCACCCTTGTTCTTTTTTACTCTCCTCCACCTTCTGTGCATTGTCTATTTAGGCTCCAAACTTCTTGAAATCAGGACCGTTTTTCTTCATATCTGTCTTCATACCAGGGAAGCCGAAAAGGGAATCCTAACCTAGGGTATGATCCTTGGATACTATATTCATCTAAGAATCACCAATAACACAAAATACTAAAAATAAAGTAGAAGGCTTTGATTAGTGAACTTCCTGTAAAGTTCTTGTATTAGGTCCAGAGAGAGAGTAAAAATTTTGCAAATATTACTAAGGCATGAAATAACTTATATGCACACAATGCTATTATAAATGAATAGTGTACACCAAAGCTCTTTTGAGGGAAATAAAAGAGCACATGGGTACAGCTGACCTCTCTCATGGGAGCAGTTGTATGCCTCTGCATGTTAAGAAAGGTTGATTATTACTTCCTCAATTAAGATGACTATGGTTGCAGATAACAGAATGGAATCGAGTCATAGAATCATTTAGGTTGGAAAAGACCTTTAAGATCATCGAGTCCAACCATTAACCTAGCACTGCCAAGTCCACCACTAACCATGTCCCTAAGCACCACATCTGCATGTCTTTTAAATACCTCCAGGGATGGTGACTCAACCACTTCCCTGGGCAAATGTGAATAAATAAAATAAAAAATGTGAAGAATTAAATGGATTTAATACCCAAAGCGCAATTTCAACACAAAATTAAAGCACTTTTCAAAAAGAAAAGAAAAAAAAAATGCAATCAGTTAAGTCCAATCCCTCTCCCTGTCCCTGCAAAGGAAAAGCTGCCATTTGGCAACAATAACAATTCACAGCAGTGTTCACTTTGCTTTTGGCTATTTTTAAGGTTTGGAACTGACACTTCAACAAGGTGATAAATAGGAAAGTTAAAAGTATTCCACAATCAGTTACTCTATCGGAAAAAGAAAGCAGAGTGTAGGGAAAACCCTCCACTGATGTTTTTCCAAGTAGCATAAAGCCATTGACATAGACAATCATATTGTACATGTTATGTAATTTACATGGAAACTCTGCATATAGTCAGCCAAATTTTGAACTACCCACTCAACATGTATCCAATGGTTATCTATCCAAATAAGGAGTCAAATATATGAAAGGACCTCAAAATATGTTATGTTCCTTACAAAAGTTATAAAGCACCCTTAAGAAAGATACTGCAGTCATGTTTTTTTCTGCACAATTAAATTACTTATAATTATATTTGTACTTAGAAATATAATAAGACCTTTCATGTGTTTCAGTTTGAATATAATCCAAAATATTTAAGTAATGTATATGTAAGTTTTTCAATGGCTGTGGTGTCCACTTAGGCTAAATAAATTCTCCTTTTTTATTTTTCCTTCCTGTTCTAGCCCCTCAGAATCTTTTGTGGATTTTTCTCCTGACTTACACAGTTTTTCCACTTCTCTCTAGAAGCTGTATGGCATTATAGCTGACATTTTAGAAAGAGGAGGTCTCACCAGATAGCAGGCAATTGTTGCTAAAAGTGGCAGTCATTCCCCCACCCTAATCTCTGTTAGATTGGATCAGCCACCTTATGAAATTTCACCTTAAAAGGACAATTACTCCTTTGATGCAATAAAGTTGAGCCCTTAATCCATATCACATCATTTCAGGAACCCAATTATGTTGAACTGTTCGATGAACTGTGATCCTAGTCTTTCTTCATTATAACTCCTTCTCAGCTAATTTATAGTGAAATATTTGGACAGATTATTACAATTATCTACCTTCTACTGATTATCCAGAGTTTTGTCTGCTGCTCTGTGAATGATTCCTTACATCTATAGTTCTTTACACAGCAAGTTTTACCTGTACACTTGCAAAAGTAGTCCTTCAACTTTTTTAATATTCTGCCTATAATTGTAACTAAATCACTTGCTCTTATTTTTAACCATGGTTTTCATTTCAATTCTGAGAATTAATTCTTGATTTAGTAAGCTATATAAACACAAGCTTGATTATAAGCATCTACACTCACAGATTTGGAGCCTTTTTGTTTACCATTAACCCTCAAGCAGCGACAAGTGAAAAATAACAAATTTACTCCACAATAAAACTAGCCTATTCCAAGCAGTCTCAGAAGCCAAAACACCACCTTACTGGTTTTAGAAGAAAAAAATATTTAACTATCAAACTGAAGGAACAAATAGTTTTATCCTGTCTTAGCCCACATATGATTTTCTTGCATTAATGTTGCATTACCATATTTACCACAATACTCTTGAGTCACCTGGCCATTTCATCTCACTTTAATGAGTGTGACAATATCTGCATTTGTCTCAGTCTTGGACTTTTCTTGTTTGACTTGACTGTCAGTGGTAGCCGAAAGACAAAACAGTATACCTTTAACAAAGTAGCATTATTTATGACACATCTATGAGCTATTCTTGAATACTGAAGAAGAAAAAGTACCTTAATTGTCCTGGCTTGTATTGTTCTAGGGAGAACTGTTGCTGATCCATCAACAAAATAAATCTTTTGATATCACTTAAGTCAAGAGTGTTCAGTGAATAACCACTGCCATCTACTTATCTTTTCAAAATTTTTTGTGATTTTTTCATGTTATTGAGATCACACTAAGCAGCACTGCAGTGAAGAAGTTAATGGAGAATTTCTTTTTGTTTCCCTATATGGTCTTGGCATGAAAATTTCATAATAGGAAAATCTGTAATAATCCTTTCTCTGGATCATCAGAAGCCAGTGTGAGTAGTTCTAACAAACTCTACTGCAGCAGCAATACTTCTATACTGTTAAGTATCCTACTTGCTTCAGTGATTTGTGTCAAAACAGGTCTGTGTTTCTCACTTGAATAAATAACTGGGGAAAAGATAGGAGATAGAAATTAAGAATAATTGATAATTTTCTCAGTGGAGAGAAGTCACCATTGGAAACCTGAAAGGGTCTATGTGGTTCAGCATATTTAATAATGAATATTCATTAATTAATTCACACTCAAAATGGCAGTGAATAGTGTGTTCACAAAGTAGCCAATGATACAAAGTTATTCAAGGCAGTCAAGACAAAGAATAATTGCAACAAGCTGTGCATCTTCCTTTACAGTAACTGGTTGTCTTGGCAATAAAGTGACAGATAAAATTCAGTAGATAAAGTGATATATAAAGCTGTGCTAATACCATAAACACATCATTGCCTGGATGTAAACCTACTGACAGCTGAATGGACTCATTGTTTTCTGCCTCAAAGCAGCTCATGAGACGACGTCACAAAATCTGTTATCTAATGTTTTAAGAACAGGAGAATTCACTTTCAGAGTTGCAAATCATTTTATTAGGTCAGAAGGACACTACTAAGCCTGCTTGCTTGCTGTCCTGAATTGTGCAACACAGAAAATCCACTCAAAAACTTCAAAGAGGCTTTGTGTTGAAGATATGTAAGAAAAATAAATAAATAAAAAATTAAGAACAAAGTAGAACCAAATGGACTAAATTAATTATAGTGTTTTCTAATTAAGGCTGGTTGTATACAGCAACCATATGTTACAGATACTGTAATGTATCAGCAACCAGTACGTGTAGGTTTTATCTATATTCAAAGAAGAAAAGCTTGAGAAGCGTGGTCAGCAGTTACCACTGTCACAAGCAAATTAAAACTGAAGCAAAATACAGTCAGGGTACATGTGCACGCTACATAGGGTTTTTGTGATAGAGAAAAAGAAAATGTTTTTCATTGTTAAATGAAAATGGGGTTAACTGACTACACTCTGAAATAGCATAATTAGAGGACTACAAACTACACTTATCAAAAAAAGAGAAATCCAACTCAATACAGTACATTTTTAACAACTAATTATGAGTAATTTTCTCACTATATGTGGCTGCATTTATTGAGCGTATACAGAGTGCTGGAACTGCTTCTGTACAAATTAGATTGTCTCTATGTTTTACATTAATTCATGAAAAATTTCTGTATACTGTGTTCTAGTATTTATTATTCTTAGTTCTTAATACATGCTATGCACCATTACTTACCAATTAAAATCTGAACATATGTAAGCAGCTTTCAATGTAAAAAAATTCAAGTCATATTTTGAAATTCATGTGCTCTTGCAATATGTATATTTGAACATGATCGGTTGATTATGCTTGTCTAGCACAATCTGACTTGATAAACTTGGGCTATTTACTCTCTATCCTTTTTCTAGGTTCTGACATGACGAGGATAGCAGAGAAAATGATTTACAAATTCTGTGATCTCCTCTCCTTTCTGCTTAACACTCCAGTAGGTTAGAACAACATTCCTCCAGTACTCTGTGAACAGCATTAGTCAAGACAAAGTCAAGATCCCCACAGTATAACCATCAATTTGTTTCTCAAAACTGACTTAGCAAAATAAGCTGAAATATTGATTTAAAACAAGTAAATAAATAAATAAATAAAGGTTTTAAATAGCTTTTAAATCACTTTTAAAGAGTGTTGGTAACAGACTTTCCTGTTCTCAAATCCAGAATCTAGTCACTTCCAAAAAAAGCATAATACAATCAGAATCTTACATTCATGAATTTAGACTCAAGTAACCATTTCATTTTTCCATTGCAAACTTCTTTACTTTCATTGACACATCTCTGAACACATGCTGAGCTATACCAAGAACAGAGATCTAAACCCCAGTCATGGTAGTAGATTTGGGTAACCTCATCCTTCTTACTCTTTTCTAGCTGCTTCTGCTGGACATGCCTTGGCTTTCCCACAGCTGCAAAAAGCATGTTGTAGAAGGACTGAGGAACTAGAGAAAGTGGTTAAAACAGAAGAAAACATGGATGGGATAAATCAGTGGCTAGCAAAGCAAAATGGTGACTAAAGCAATTAGATAACTTTATGGCAAACCACTCACGAAGTTTAGGATGGAAGAAAGTATGAAGTTCAGTATAGGTGTGCATACACATTGCTTGAGTCACAAAGTGATGAATTGTGGGAATGATGAAAGTATGAGAATACAGCGGCTGGGAGAAAACTCTTTCCCTAGCTGTATACTTCATTAACTCTCTTCTTTACTCCAATGGTTCTACTCCGTCGTGGCTGTGATGCATCAAAGCAATAGAGAGTCAGTCATGAGCTAGGAGACAAAGATCGTTTGAAGACCAGGCACAAAAACAAGCACAGGGGAATGAGCAGAGTTTTCTGATGAACCAGACAAACTAGGACTAGTAACAAAGTGAAATAGCTCTGCTTTGTTTACTAGAAAGATCTTCTGGAGACACCCCTTTCCGAAGCAGTAGACAGTTTACGGTTTATTACTTAGATGTGCATTACTCTGCCTGCACTGACAATTATTTTCATCTGCTGTTTTATTATTCATTGCTTCTACTATGTTACCATAAGTTCTTCATGGACTATTAAGCAGGACAGAACTGGCTAAGAGGTGCACTATTACCTAGCTTTGCTGGGTTTATGGGGAGGCAACAGTGTGATTTGCAGATGATATGCATGTCCAGATCCTAGTGTGTTGCTCCAAATACTCATGGAGAAAAACACTCACACAGAAATCTATAGATTTCAGAAGCAGAGAAGTCAATAACCATTAAATGATAGCTGAAATGTGGTTCATTTTCAAGACCTGCAATGTCTGCTGTATAGACTCTGAAGTGTATTCTTTTCATGGTTTAACCCCAGCCCACAAATAAGCACCATGCAGCTTCTTACCCACTCCCCGCCCCCCACCCAGTGTCATGGGGGAGAAAAATCAGGAAAAGTAGTAAAACTTGTGGGTTGAGATAAGAACAGTTTAACAGAACAGAAAAGAAGAACCTAATAATGATAATACTAATAAAATGACAACAGTAATAATACAAGGATTGGAATATACAAATGATGCATAGTGCAACTGCTCACCACAGGCCGATCAACGCCCAGTTAGTACTCGAGCAGCAATCCCCCCACCTCCATTCCCCCCAGTTTATATACTGGACATGACGTCACATGGTATGCAATACCCCTTTGGCCACTTTGGGTCAGCTGTCCTGGCTGTGTCCCCTCCCAACTTCTTGTGCCCCTCCAGCCTTCTTGCTGGCTGGGCATGAGGAGCTGAAAAATCCTTGACATTAGTCAAAACACTACTTGGCAACAACTGAAAACATCAGTGTGTTTTCAACATTCTTCTCATAGTGAACTCAAAACATAGCACTGTACCAGCTACTAGGAAGACAATTAACTCTATCCCAGCTGAAACCAGGACAATTCTAAAATAAAGGGATGCTGCCTTTCAGTGCAATCTGTGAATAATTTGTGACACATATTGAACATATTGTTATATAACGATCTTGTGAGGAAAGAGGATTGATTGTACCAAAGTACCTAGACATATGTATTGTTGAAAACTTACAATATGTAACAGCAACAAAACTGGGAGTGTCTCTAAATAAAATAGTAGACTTACTGTCTAATAACTTTGATTTTGACACTTATTCATGTTATTCTATAACCTATTATTATTTTGAATTACAGTATATATTGTCAGAAACAGGCATTTCAAAAGTACATTTTCACTAATGCTAGTACTATCTTTCAGAAAGCTCACTGGCAAAACTTTAATGCTTTTTGGAGTAGTAGTATAACAGCAGCTCTGAGATAAACCCTATTTTCACACCTCTCTTTTTAATTTCTTTCATTAGTATTGTTTCTTCGTTTTCTTTTGGCTTAAACTGAAGCATTCACTAATGAAATGTATTAATTGTATTTAGAAGTCTCACAGTTAATTTATCAATGAAAATGATCCAGGAATCATAGCAGGCAACATTTAAAGCATTTATTTTGTCCTTAACTGTGCCTGAAGGCAGAAATCAACTTGACAGATCTACATGCAATCATTTCTTGAAGGTTTCCAAAGTAGAAACTCCAAAGCCTTATAGGCAATTTATTTCAGTTCTTTGTTATATTCACCCTTAGCAAGTTTCCAATAATACGTAGCAGAAAACTTCCTTGCTGCAATCTGAACCCTTTAAATTTTTGCCCAGTCTTACCTAACTATGATGAACAATTCCCTTCAATTTTGCTACTGCCTTTTATGTATTTGAAAAAATAGTGTTCTCAGAGTCTTTTTCTCTTTCGGTCAAATAACCCCAGTTTACTGTTTTTCCTTCTAGAAAGAACTCTGATAATTTTGCTCCTATTTCATTCAAACAACTTCTTCAGTTTTCAAGGTGTAGTATATTGGTGTAGTATATTCTGTATCACTGGCCAGTTTGGAGAGAGGTTATATATCTCATCATATGAAATTCACCCGATGTCTAATATTGTGTAATAAAATCCAAGATACTGTGCATACCATAGGTCTCCCCATGCTCAAAGTAATCCTACAGGTTTTCAGTGACCAGATGGCACTGATAAAATCATAAACTAAAAGCCCTTTTTCTTACATCAAAACAGATGTCATACGGTTCAATAAGAAATACCAATTACAGTTGCTTAGATATCAATATATTGAAGATTGTCAACTTGATCTGAAATTTACAGGCATGGTAAGTGCAAATACTAGCAGTTTGAGATCTACATTTTACGGAGGTACATATAATTCTAATGTCCTACTTATCTGACGCCTAAATAATTACAGTCAAAATTAATGATATCACAGATATGGAAGGCAACCCACATCTCTATGGTGTCCAATCATTTTTTTAAAATACAAAATAAACATAGAACTGTTGTCTAAAGACTCATCCTTTTTCCTGAAATTGGCACTTCACCTCAATAACTCCACATAGTTCTTACAAGTTTTAAGTCTCTTAATCAATAACAAAACCAGAGCAAATAGCTACAGTCAAAGTTACCTTCAAAGCAGATTATTTACCAACAACTATTATCAAAAGAAACAAAAAACTAGCATTTGAGAAAATGTGATAGACAAGTCCCACAGAAATAAATAAGGAACGCAATAGGAAGCACAAGCTTTTTCCAAACTGAAAGCTGAAACTTCCTTCTCCGTTAAATTTACAAGTTTTAACAATTCAAATATATGAAATGCTGCTTCATACTAGGCTGTAATTTGGGTTCATTCACCCAACCTGCTTATTACTTACACCATGTAACATGCATATAACATACTGGGACAGCATGAAATAAGATGGAAAATGGGGCCAGCATGAGTCAAGTAGTTTGGCTAAAGGCTACCTATCAACTGAAAAGGTATACTAAAACATACAGACATAAAGAGAGCTCTGCAAACAGATTGTAATAATTTTTTCAGTACCTAATTTTATACTGTCAGGCCCACAACTGAAGCAAGCTGGTTTATGAAAGACTTCATCTAGACCAAATAATGAGACTTGCCTGGCTATGTTAGTACTGGGAAAAAGATGTCTTCAGAAAAATATGTCTCCAGAAAAATATATAGCAAACAAATAAAAGTAATGAATGACATTAACATAAAATGTCTACATTTTTAGAAAAAAATAGAAAAGATCATGCATAAAAACTTCAAGTTTCTTAATTGTGCTAACTACTCAGAAAGGTACCTTACTACCACAAAAAAATGAAATTAATTATAAAAAATAGTATATAATTCAGTGTAGAATCTTACGCTAATAAACCCCAGAATTCCTGACATAAAAATTGATCCCTTCAAGCTCCCTTCCTTTGAAGGAAAGTACAAGTGAGTAATATATAAAGAACACCTGATGATTTTGTGGTTATTTTAGTAATATACTGATGCATCATAGGTCTCGAGATAAAATTTTCTTTCCCTCCTGATCATAGTTTATGTGATCTAGTAGTTATTTTACAGAAAAGTATCTATATCTCAGATTAGGAATTTGAAGTCTTATCAGATTCGTAACGACTGTAAGACCTTTCTAGTATTGGTTAGGGACTGCATTAATGCACCTTTTATCACTAGTAATACCCAACACACCACAAGATTATTAGGAATACTTTCCAAAGCCACCAATTACAAAAGTGGTGGCACTCAAGTTAACAGGTCGAGTAGTGTGAAAGTAACTATGAAAAGAAAAATGCATACATGGAGTACAGGGTTTGGATTTTCCTCTATGGAATTATTATGAAATGTTGTATTTCCATATAAATCATAATCAAAGTGGCATAAAAAAAATGTAGTGCAGATAGAAGACAGGTAAATGAAAAACGAAATTGGTGGAATTTCCAGGAGCATCTCGATTTAAAATATGGTAAAATTCTTTAGCATAATTACAGCTTTTTCAAACTGTAAACATTCATTGTAAAGACTAGCTCTTGCACAGTGCTGCACTCAACTGTGAGAAGGCTCATCCTTGGAGCAGATATCCTTGTTCTTCAACAGACCAGGATCAGAAGGTGTGTAATTTTTTAATGGTGTGTGGTAGCAAAAAGTAAATTAACTACAAGTGAAATAATAAGTGGTAAAAGCTTGAATCAATTACCTTGAGTTACCTTGAATTAACAATCAAAAAATAAAGGCAGGGAAACAGCAAAATAGGACATAACACTTCAACAGGGACACACGGAGTCAGTTTGGAATAAGACATACAATAAAACAACAAGTAAACAGGTAAAGTGAAAAAAATATTCATGTATTGTCAGACTAAATTATAACTTAACATGCATATGGTTTACACTGAAAAAAATGTCGTTTCATCCTCAAATTGAAGTAAGATAATGAGAAATATATTAGAAAAAGAATATAAGTATATTTTTCATTTGTGTTTATTTCATACAAAAAAATCTCATACCATATGTTAATTACTAGCCCTGTTTCATTCTTTTTCCTTTCAAACTAACAACCATAGCCTTAGTCTGGATCATAAAAGTATCAGTAACATCATCCTTTTTCCTGAAATTGTTGAACCTACTAATTCTCCAACTGGCAATCCTCAACCTATTCTGTCACAAACTTCCAAAATTCTGAATGTAACAAATCTTAAAGCAGGTAAAAACGTTTTCTCAACTAGGATCTTAAGTCACTTATTCAGAAACAGAAGAAAGAAAACAAGAGTGAAAGCATCCATCCCAAATGCTGATGCTGGTGTTTGGGCCATCTGCTGGCAGAGGAATGGTTTGGGTTTCTATCTGCTCGGGGAGTAAGAACAATCAAAATGAAACACACATGTTGTACATCCCTTTCAACTGAACTATTCTAACTCTATTCTATGTCCTTGAGGAGACTACCAATAACTGGGCTATTGGGTACTTTTTTGCAAATGAAACACAATAATTTCTAGACTGTAGGACGGTATGGCCTGTTCCTGAAATCCTGTTGTCCACACTGTAGACCTAATTAAGCACTGCTCATTTTCCAAATTTCAGCTCCTGGAAATGATGAACAGAATGACTGGCCTGGCAAGGCAGGAAGCACTCTGGGTCCCAAAGGTTAGATATGGCCCTCAAGATATGCATGTCATTCATTTTGTGGTTCTTTTTTAACTCAGTTCACTATTTGCTGAATTCTGACTGACTTTCAAATATTCTGAGGACAATGAAAAATTACATTCTTGGGCTATTAACCATTTACTCAAATATTTTCATAATTTTTATTATTTTATTAAATAAATAAATTCTATCTCTAATTCTGGGGCTCTCTTCCACCTTGCAGTAGGAAGAAAATCTAATTTGCAATTCTAAAAGTATGGGGGTTTGCTTATCTTTATAGAAAATTTCAAGTGGAGTACTGTTCTTGAGATTTATTAAATAAATACACAACACAGAAATAGAAAGGGAAATTAAGCTCTGCATGCTGATAGGTTCCTCTTCTGTTACCATGGCAACCATAGTGCTACTCAAAATAGACAAGGTACTTTATCCTCCCGTCAGATAACATTTAACATTTTGTTTGGTTTGTATTAGCTGGATCATGGAAACTAAACCCTTCAACAAAATTAAGTTCATAAGTGCAATAAAGTATATAAAATTCAAAATAAATTGACACACATAACAATGACAATTTCTAAAAGGGGAAATAATAAATTATATCTGAAAGTTAAGGGTTTTTTTATTTAATTTATTGATTTAAATTAGTTGGAGAAAAGAGATTATAGATATATTTCACCACTGACTTAACATTTTGGAATTTCTTCCTAATATATTTTTTAAGTTTGTGTCTGTCTATTTGTTTTAGAAGAAGAACTTTTCAGACTTAGTCCTTAAAATAAGCCATTCTTAATAGATAGCGGTTATCTTGAAGCAAAAACCTGTAGAAACACTTGGGTGGGATTCTGAAGCTGGAATGCAAATGTCCTCTGGCTTTGGATTAAACTCCAAATCTCCTTCCACAATGGTGGATGGATTCAGATTCAATGTCATTCTACACAATTCTAAACCATATAATGAACTTATCTAAAATACTTAACAGGTGATACACAAAGTTCTTAAAAAGCATTTAAAAATTATTGCACCCATTTAGAACCATAGTTAATGAACTACACATTTATTTCATTTTAAGGGATAAAAAAAAATTCTATTAACTCTTGATTGCTAACAAAATAGCAATTTATGAAATTCCTTTTCAAAATGAAAAGGGAGTTTTTCCTGTGGAAAGACAGTTTAAATTCTGAGCCAGGTTGGGATCTGGTGTATCTGAGCTAATTTTTTCATAAAGAAAGGTGAAAAATATGCTAATAACTTCAGTGGTAAGCAAGCACTATATGATTGCTCAGTCACAAAATATGAAGAGCAAGAATAAAGACTAACATTTACAGAGAATTACCCACATAGACAGAGTATGTTAAATCAGTATAAACCCAATACACTCCTAATCACTGATAAAATATTTAAGGTCCCCACATTCCTTCAGCTTTCTGAAGCATTTCTTTTCTAAGATAACAGCAAAAACTAATTAAAATGCTTTGGTTTTATTTTAGTTTTCATACCAGTCCTGAAACCAGAGCACAGCGTGTGCACCACTCTAACATGTCACATTTCTTTCAACTTTTATAAATAGCCAGCAGCAAAAAAAGATCATGAAAACTATATCCTTGCTGCTTCCTCCTCCTTATTATACCCAAATTAATCCTAAAATACTTTCAACAGTAATTTATGTCTATCCAGCAAAATCGTGATGTGCCTGTATTACAGATATGTACCGCATATTAGTTTTGACACAGAAATTTAATTGATAGTACTTGGCATAGGACATGATAATTGGAAAGGCATAGCAGTGCTGGCTGCAATGTAGGGCAGTAATGCAACACGCACCAGCCCTTCCTGCCTGCTTCACTGTAGCTCTACATCTTCACTGCTGCTTCAATCCACATAGCAGAATGAAATCAGCCTCGGTAAGCCTACTCCTGCTACCAGTCACACCTTCATTTTAGGGTGCAAAGTCAAAACAGGTTTCTGTGATGGCTTCTAAAGGGCTCAGCATTTGCTACCAGTCACACCTTCATTTTAGGGTACAAAGTCAAAATAGGTTTCTGTGATGGCTTCTAAAGGGCTCAGCATTTGCTAATACCTGCTCTTAATCCTGTCAGTGGTAAAAGTACCTCTGACTTCAGAAAGAGCAACACCAGGTCAATCTTGAGCTCTTGGGAGAATTGCTTTCTGAGGTACCAAGTAAGCAGGAAAAAAGCAGGAGGCAGGCAGAATAATTCTGAATTTTATATAGACAAAGGGCTTGAGTTTTTCTCATATATGTATGAGATGAGCTTAATGCCCTAAACAGGCACCATATTCATTATTTCCTTTTGCAGACAGAAACAAATAAAAGCAATTTCTAAAAAGATTTTCTATTTAAAAAAGATCACACAAGGAATCTTACAAGGTTAGAAACCTGGACATTTGCAGTTTTATGTTTAACACTCCTAGAATGAAATAAACTTGGCAGTTGTTAAAAAACCAGCCAAAATAATAAACCAATTTATTAGCCTATCCAAATCTGTGGAAACAATTCTCAAAACCATTCTGATACCTTAAGCTCAGTTATTCAGTCTCACAGTATGCTTGTTAGCTAGTATTCACATCCTGAAATCTGAATCTTACATCAAAAGGTTGAGTACTCCAGAACACCTTAGACAGAGAAGAGAGTGTTTTGTTTGCCTTTGGACTATTCATCCTATCATTTAGTCACTGGCCTTTCTGAGATTTTGCCTTTACAGCCAACCTCAATCTACAAAGTCCTACTACAACCAATCATCTAGTAAAGTTGACTGAAATTGCATGCAGACACTACTAGTGAGAAACAGTGAGTGGAGGAAAAACCTGATCAGTAAGAAATACTGAAACATTTCAGTGAGAATTGTTCTAGAAATTGACACTGCAGACACGCAGGCACACTACAGAAATCGAGGCTATTAATTTATATGATGGTTTTGCCTTTCAGTGAGATGTTGCTTAGTTTACTATATAATGCCATGCCCTAGGAAAAATCAGAATGAAAGAAACTGCCAAAGATACTAATTAAATATTGTCAAGCCATGAGAGAGAAATTTTTAAAAAGCTAACATAGGACAGAACTAGCAGAAGGCAGACACAAACTAAAAGATCAGAATTCGCTAAGTTGAAGAATGCCAAAGAAGCAACTTGGATGACTCTGTGGAGCTCAAAAATAAAATAAAAATCAGCCAGATGTAGAACTTTGAGAACAGATGTTGGATAAAAAAATATGAGAATTCCAATATTTTTAATATGTACTTATACATACCCTATCTCATGCCTTTAATATTGAACATTTTAAAGTACATTATAATAGCAAAAAGCCATTTATTTGTGCTTATTATGGTGCTTAAGAAATTCTTTGCATTGTTGGAATTATTTACTCCTCAACCCTAACATATATCAGTAACCTATATGAAGTACAGGCTTACAGTTTACTAAAGTATGTTCTATTGTGCTTTCTTCTAAAGTAACTCATAATTGAGCAGGCAGGTAATAAACATTATGTAAAACAGCTAATATGACAGCTAAAGATTATTACTTATGGGCAAGAAAAGGTTTGATTTGATAAATTTTTGAAAGGGAGTAGAAGCAGCAGCAATGTGTGAGCCTTCCAATTCCAGTTGCTATAGCAACGGGTTGTATTTTTAGCTATTTTAACAACTTCAACAATTGTAGAGAATATCAGTGCTGGTCTCTCCCCATTTTTCCAAATAGAAGTCCATATGTTGCTGCAGCACAAGAAATTCTAAATAGTGGTTTGCACATATAAAATATCTTGCATGCCATTTTGCTTGCTTCACCTTATGCCACAAAAAAAAAAAGAAAAAAAAAAAAAAGAGGCCAGAATCATTTGGCCTTTTAATGGGATTAAAAATATTGCAACAAAACCTTAAACGTCTATGGAATTCACTCCATTCTGAATCAGTCAGCCATTTAATTATTTTTTTTTCTCCTTCTGTAGGCATTGGTAGTCGCAATTTTCCCAATTCTTTGTCCTTTTAGGTCACATATACTTCATTCCCTATTGTTCCCTTCCTACTTTCCAGCTCACAGTCATTTTCTAAGTCCTAATTTATTTTGCACAAAGAAGTCACTAGAAGAAGGCAATCTAAACCATGAAACAAAATTCCCCATTAATTTTCTTTTGGATTAGGTATAAGTAGACAAGCTCTTCCTTGTATAGGGGAAACTCTTCATCATTTATGGAAAGCCTTATGAAAGACAAGTTGTCTTTTAGATTGATTTCAGCTTCCTTCATATTTCTAGCCCTCCCTATGGACCAGATTATGGCTGAAATCCTGATTCCTAACACCTGCAAAGTAGGGCCAAGACAGCTGCTTATATCAGTCCATTACTTTCATACATAAAATGTGTGTTAAGTTACAGCTTTTTCTGAAGGGTACAATTTATTTGTTCTTAACTAAATGCACACAGCCCAGGAATCACAGCCATGACAGGGTAAGAGTAGCATTTAACTAGTCTTGCTGTTGGTAATAAAAGCTCCAGAACTCTATCATAATCATGTAGAAGATAAAATTTTTATCTTCCATAAACCCCAAGTTAAAACCAAGGTAATCATCATAAGTAGAGTATGATTACACACCACTGGACTCTTAACCACAGTTTAAAACAAAAGGTAAGATGTTTGCATCTTACCTGTTGCTGTAAGATGTAACATCTAATCAAAAAAATATCCTCTGAAACACAGCTTGGTTCCCCAAGCTAAATTCCAAGAACACAAATGACAGAGCTGAAGGGTACCTAGTACATGTAGTGGGTGCCGTAAGAACACTTGTTGTAGTAGAAATAACAAGAACTAACAGGCGTTACATGGATTTGCCATAAATTACTCCCTGTCTAGTTTCAACCAGAAAAACTGTCCATTCTGTTGCACAGAAGCATAGGCAGTTTTCTCTGCGTTTGAGCCAGGAAGCAGGAGTAGGAACTGTCTGTGATTCAGGTCCTGTGGGTGTTAAAAAGAATCAGTACTGGTGCATTTTTTTTTTCATATTCTGCCTGTATTGATAGGAAAACTGTTAATGAAATCTTGCAATCAATGGCTAGCAGAAGTAGCAGTGAAATATGACTGTCAGATGCATCTTACCTAACTTTATGTTGGCCCACAATCTTTCTATAGATGATGCCACAGAAAACAAAGTGCACTTTAAGACTTAGATATATTTACTGTAGCCACAGAAAATTACAAGGCGAGAGTGTGTTTTAGGAAAATACGGTTTCTTTTCAGTATCTGTTTTATTTTTAAAGATATAAAGTGCTATTGAAGTACAAAACAATATATAATTTACATCCAATTTTATAAACAGCCATAGAGATTTATCTTCTGAAATAATCTGAATAAATCATGGATTTTTATGTTCTGAATTAAAAAGAACAATTAAACACTCCAAGGGTGTCTATTCATAAAATTCCAGGATGAACCAAAGGCAACAAAGGGTGACAATACTTTGGATGCCATCCATGTGCCCTCACAATGCCTAATTTATTATTTTTTTTAAAGCTGCCTAAGCAAGCAAAGCCCAGCTCAATTATGCAGATAATGCCTAACCCAGGCTGAGAGACAGCATGTAGTCATATTGCCCTAAGAGGCAATGTGAAGAGGGATTTATAGTCTTTAGTATCTCTCAGTTTATTTTTACATGGGTACATGGACTGCAACCCAGCCTGTAGCCAGCAACATCTCCTTTACAATATCTGGTCAGCAGGCAAAGGTCTATACTCACCACCCAGAACTAATAACTTATTTTGTTTAAATTGCCTTGGTCTTACAGTGGTGCTGAGCACAGCAATCTGATCTGTTGCAGAAACACTGGAAAAACCCCACCAAAGTCAGTCTGACTGTCCACATGTTCAAGATCAATCCCCCATAGTCAAGCATCTTGCTGCAGTAGGCCACCATACTCAGCATCTTTCAGCTTTAAGCAATAGCTGCCCTTTGCCTTTCAAATGTATGGCAAATGTAGGTCTGCAATTACTTTTTGCTACCCTAAAACTGTATTTTCTGACTTTTTGAATGGATTAAATTGAACTATTTTTATAAGTTATATTTGGCACAAGGAAGTACAGCAGAAAGAGGCTCTTGAGAAATATATTCAAAGATCAAGCCAGCCAAACTAATTTGTGGACCAAAATGAACAACACAATATAATAAGTATTTACTGAACTTAAAATGAATTCTCTTTGGCCCTGGATGTACCTCATCTGTTTAATTTCTGAAAACAAAATGCTCGTCAAGTTTTACTTCCAGAAAACAATTTCTAAATGCTAAAGAACAACTTGGGGATTTTGTTGCCTCCTGTGCTAAGCACTACTCTATCTCATTTACGATAGGTACCGCTTCTTGGATGAATTCTTACATTTGGAAGCAAATTCTTTATCCTAGATGTATCTATGTACATGAATAAGGGAGGTTTAGCAGAAGGATACTTGCACATAGCAGTAAATTAGTGGGGGAAGACACCATGCCATCACATATGATTCAATAAGCCAAAAAATAATCTGACCTCAGACTCTACAATGAGATAGCTATACATGCAAATATACTCATTTTGAGTAACATGATTTTAAAATGTATGTGTTCACAAATAAAATCATAAAATAGTCTAATTTTAACACTTGTGTTGTCAGAAAATGAGGAACAGTACAAAATTCCATGATCCTAGTTTTTGGGGGGAGGTGTTTTTTTGTAGCTTTTTTCTTTTTTTTTTTTTTTAAGATCTAAAGTCATGCTGCCTACTTAAAGCTACTTTTTGAAGTGATCAGGTAACTAGAGAGCAAGAGTACCATATGATTTAGGCAAGAAGTCAGAACTAACAAACATAATGAAGATGGCAAATAATGTTTCATTTTCACAGCAAGCTGTTTGCAGTCACATATATGTGAAGAAAGAAATTCCTTTCCCAAAATATATGTTCAGTAGATTTTAATAATAAGTGCGTCTGAGAAAGTAGTAATTCACATTTTTAAAGAAAAAATACTTCTCAACCCCAAATCTATCAAACTTTTGATTTGCCAAAGGATCTACCCAAATTATGTAGGGTTTTTTTTTTTTTAAAAAAAAAGGGGCAACAAATTCTACAGACCATAGACCTTATTTTCCTTGGCTAGTATGTGTCCAAACCACATCATTTAAAAATTTAACTAAAATGCTAGTAGCAAAGGTGCCTGCAGATTTGTGACAGAGGTGAAGTGGACGGGTAACAGCTCACATCAATGCTACCTTGAAAAACACATTTTCAAATCCTGAAGAAGTTGAGACTTGGATTCTAGCTTCACTTACTGCTTTTTCTTTCATGCTTTTTCCTTCTCCCCATGTTTTGAAACTGTATTTATACAAGAAGTTTATAGCTTTAAGCTTGATAAATAGATATGAATCACAGAGAATCAAACATGAAATACTGCAATGATATGTATGTGTTGTTAGCTTCTATGAAGATACAATATAATTGTAATTAATAAGCCTACCAATGAGTTGTGAGATCTGATGTTTCTGGTCAGAAGTATCACCATTGTTTCCAGATGGTGTTGATCTAGTTATAGGGTATTTGGGAGAATGGTAAGCAATCACAGGCAAACGTACAATGCACCTCTTCAAGGAAACATAACATCATGACAGAAAAGTTTCTACTTTTATGTCTCATCTTTTCAGCTCAGATGTATTTGAAAAATCTCTTCAACACGGATTAGAAAAAAGAAAAATAGCAGAAAGGAGTTTAAAGCCAAGACAACAATCATTTGCATTAAAAAGAAGACAAATCTATACATGTAAAGGCTTTAAAACAAGACTCTGTGGAATAAGAAAACCCCCAGTTTCCATAAACGACCTCCTTCGGTTTTCTTAAGCTAAGAGAATGAATATATGCAAATAAATGTCCTATCTGTTCCAGAAAGAAAAAATATCTGTGATCCACAGCTGATTGCCAAACTCACATTTATCAGAGCAGCATGAATCAAAGCAGGTTGTTTTGTCTTGCTTTCACTGAATTTTGGTTAAGACTTTATTTTTCCCATAGTTGTCATGGAAACACGTACAGAGCAAATTAAAGCAGATAAAGCACTGCTGACAAAAAATAAGTTGTTCCTATTCATGCTGTGCTGATTAATGCTTTCTGAGATACTTAAAAAATTGTGGTACTCATATACCATTTGGTACTATTTTGAAAGTACATTTTATGACACTAAAGCTTTTTACAATCAATTGTCCAGCTACAGTCTACTGACATGTTTATTAGTATTCCCAGAATTCAACAAGCCATTTAACATTGTAGCATGTTTCCACATTTACAGTGACTTGAAATGCACCTTCTAGAGAGGAATCAAGGAATAAGAATAATAAAAAAAGAAACTCAGAGACAGTGAAAGAGAAAAAGACAGAGAGAAGGAGGGACAAAAAGAAACAGAGAAAGACTGGGAGAAAGAAAGAAGCACAAGCTCATTGATTCTATTTATAAATTTTAGCATCTTTGTACGTAAACCTTCCTTTCCCTTACAACTTTTGCAGAAAAGGTCAAGTAACCTACTCACTTTCCTATTATGAAAAGACTCCAGATACCCATTTCTTACAGCAAGTTCTTGCTCTTTGACCTGTGAAAAATTGAAGGGATATATATATGTGTATTTTTACGGCTGTCAAGAAAGGTGAAGGTCAGAATACCTGAAGTACTCCTGTTTAAATAGTTGCGGCACAAAAACTGCATTCGTCCTGCTGTACTAGATCTCTCCTGGTAGCTGCCACAAGATGGAGTATCCCACGTTCATCCACAGTGTTAAATTGCCTCTTTCCCAAATGCCAAATCATGAAACAAGAGTTATCCTGTAAGCATATAGAGTACTCTTAGCAAAGCCCCTTGAGCATTTACTGTGTATCCATCTGTCTACTCCCAAGATAACCCTCTGACCTCCTATTCGGATCTCCACAAAGGACACCTCTTACCACGTCCCTGCTGTGTCCGTAGGGGTCACTCAGCACATGAGCAGGCTGTGAAAGAGTGCTGCTTGCAGAGCTGAGCAGGACAAAAGCTGGAGTCTGAGCAATGGGTGGGCAGCAGAAGAGGTGTAAGCACCAACATGCCTGTGAGGACAGCCACCCAGCCTGTGCCCAGTGCTCTGTCTCCTCTACCCCTGGAAGGCCACCACTACTACACTAATCTCTGTGGAAGAATCCCAGCAAGCTTTAACTGACCCCACCTTTGGCAGTTCTAGGTGTATTTCAGTAGCATCCACTGGTGGATATCTAACACCTCTCATGTGGTATGATAAGCAGGAGGGTGTTAATTATGGATATGAAATGACATTTCCTCTGAGAAAGATCCCTGCTGATAGCAGCCCTGAAGAAGCTCCGCTTTGTTTTCTCTCACTGACTCCTGTGGCCATTCCTGACTCCCATGCCGATACAGCTTCGGAGCCCCCACTGTTGTCTTGTTTGTTCTGCAAATTTGAGAATTTATATTGAGTCTGACTTACTGCCAATGAGCTGCCATCCAGGATATCCTGGAAAATGTCACAACTTGGAGCAGGTACAGCCTGACCAAAGGCAAAGGCGGCACAAGGATGTCACGATGTGGGCTACATGGTGCGGGATAGCGAGGGACTCAGTTGCTTCCAGATATGAACTGTCCCAGCGGAATGACAAGATAACGGGGGAAAGACTTCTTCAGGTTCTCACTTCCAGCAAATCAGGTGTGACATTCACGAGGTGGACATTATAACAGGAGATATGGCCTGAAGAGCAATGCCCAAGGAAATCCAATGGGACAGCATAAGCAGATGGAAACAAAGCAACCCTTGCTTGGGGCCCTTAAGATCAATACAGTCAGTAGGGCCATGCCCTCTTCGTTGCAGTCTCTTGTTCAATTCCAGCAAACAGGAGTTTGAAGCTGGGTTTGATGTTTGCTCTTTTCAATGGCTCATTAGGCAGATGAACTATGTAACTTTGTACACCGCTAATGCAACATTTCCCTGGTCAGCAGGCCCTGATTAGTAAGTAACACACTGTACCACACTCTACTCCACAAGAGCACCTGAACACTTGAAATGAGATAAGAAAACAACCTCACTTGAAAACATCAGATTCTAGAACTAGATTGTCTATACACCAAATGCAATATTAAACAAACCCTAAATATCAACATTCTCACTAAGGGAAGGGGGGGGAGGAGGGGACTATCATGTTCTTTTCAGGTTATTCTAAACTTTTATATTGACTCCAGTATAATTTTTACATGGATAAAACTAGATCCAATGTACTTAACTATTTTAAACTGCCCACTATATCAGTAAAAATGACCCTATTGTTACCAGTATAATAATCCTCTTTTAGTACTGAATATGCACACATGAAGATGGATAGCAAATTATTAAAATTATAATCTATTAAATCGTATGTAATGTGATTTAAAACTCCCTAAATCTATCAGCTTTGGATTAAACCCATGTTTTCTTACTATTTGTTTTAGAATGACACAATTTCTGTAATTGGGACATACAAGCCATGTCTGAAGGATAATTATTAATTTTCTATTCTTTTATAAAATAAAGAAAAAAAGCAATATCCTGCTGGTTAGCGAAGACTATAGATACAACGTTCTCTCCAGTTGGGTATTATCATATAGAGAAAAAAGTAGATAATGATAGAATTTCCAAGAGTCATGATTACAAGATGCTAATAGTTGGCATTTTAACTATTTGTATTTAATTGAGGAGACAGTTTGAACTCTGAGTTGCATAAGTACATCAGTGGCATAGATACTTTCAATTATACACTCATCACATTTCTTTCCACAACAGATTGTGCTCACGACAAATACCATTCAAAGCATTTCAGAGTGCTAGGATGACACAGCTGGCAACACTTGCAACTTACCACTAGCGAGACGTTGTCATCACTAATCTAAAATTTGCCTTATGCTCTTAACACTGTTTTTAAGATACACATAGGATTTCTGAGGCATTTTTCTTTCTCAGAAGAACATAAGCAATGTAAACACTGTTTTTAGCTGTTTGTTAACTAGAAGTGGGGACGGGAATGTGGCCTTACTCTTTTCCTGACCTCAGTTTGAAGTATAGCAATGACAGACACTAGACATAAATAGTCCTTAAGGGAACCAAAAACCTACGACTGCTACTGTCCTATGCCCTTGCTATCCTCTAAGTAAACAAGTAGCATGCTAGCAGAGCAGACATCTGCATTTCTGTTTTTCAGGCAGAACTAATATGCCAGTAAATAGACAATATTATGTTCTAGCTCTCAGACTTCTTGGAGGACTAAAATTATGTTTAAATTTTATTATTCTTAATAATGCTTGTCTTATGTTCATGTCATCCAGTAATTACTTTTAGTATCATTTTTTCAGTGAATGCCAGGTGTAACTTGGATCCTATAAGCACAAATACATACTTCAGACAATGTTTCTGAAAGTAATACAGGAAAACTGATTAGGTAAGTCCTCCTGACAAAAGCTGTCTCAAATATTAAGCGCATTCAGTTGCAGACTTGTTTATCATGAAAGCTCCTCTTCTGCAAATTCCTCAAAAAGCACCCCTCACTCCCAAACTCTTTTCCAAATTCCAAAATCTTGGTGCCTTAGAGAACCGTTTTTTCTTTAGCAGACCATAAGATCTGTAAGAACATTTCTAATGACTATGAATGCACTATGCTTTTTCTGTTCTTCAGAGCATAAAACCACCCAAATCAGGGAAACATCTGAACTTTAATTAAGAATTCAAAATTCTTAATTCAAAATACCAACACGAATTATGTGACAAATTTAAGTTCCCTAATGCCATAAACTGCATGTGTTGCAAATTACTCCTTATTTAGCCACATTTCCTGAAAACTTTTAAAAATTCTTGCCAATAAATTCATTTTTACTCCTGTAAGCTTAAATGGAGTTAGTACTATAACACCCCTCTATGCAGAATGGTGAATATAAAAATTAAATACAAAATGCATGTCTGCTACAAAATTTTAAACAACTGACCATAAGAAAGCATTCATTGTAACTCCAACAGGGGAAAAGATCTAAATTTGTGCTAGAATACATATACATTAAAATATGAGCCCATATATAAATTAGTCAATTCTAGTTTCAATTTAATTGGCAAATAGAAAAAGTATGACCATATGTAATTTGGCATCCTGATATTCCTCTGCAAAGAAAAACATCTCTCAAATATTTAAAGCTCAATAAGAAATATTATTCATGCATATTAACTAAAAGTAAAGACAAGGCTGCTCTGGCCTGAGAGAGGGTCAAGGACACTTTCAGAGTTCCTTTTACTTCCTTTTCAAAAAGTGATTTAAAGAATATAGCTAATTAATCACTTCATCTTATTATGACGTTTCTACTCGTATAGAAATTAAAATAAGTGTAACTGAAGAAGAAACAAAAAACATAGTGTTGTAGGAATATAACTCTTAATATGATTTATAAAAATACTATGGATTAAAAACAAAGCAGGTCATTTACTTTGGATTTGTTAGCTCTGAAACAAGCTTTGCAAGCTTTACAAAATGAGAATTCTCCAAAATACAGAACATTGGTTTACAGGTATTTCATTCTTAAACTATTAAAAAAATAAAAATGCTATTGAAATTTTGGAGAGAAATTCTTCCAATAAGCTTTAACACAATCTGGAATATGTCCATTTTTTAACCCTTCAGACAGCTGCAGTGATTACCATTTACACCTGAATCTAGCTCAAGTAGTTGCATAATTGGTAGCACATGGCAAATGCTGACACCTTACCATCAGCTCTTAGTATAGTTCTCAACTGACAAAATTTTTTTAAAAATTGATATTTCTCGTAAGACTGAAGGAGGAAAAGCAAATACAAAGCATAAAAACTGTTTAAAGACAACTTCTGAAGATGCATAATCTACCTAATATAAAATACTATACTGAATTTTGAAAAAGGCATTTTTCCTATTTTCTACATAAGCCAGAGTACAAATTTGCTCTTGGCTTTTAAGATCTTTCAAATCACTTTTCAACTCACTCCGACAGATTTCTGAGCCAGATGGATGTGGATCAAGAATGTATAAACATATGGCAGAAATGGTAACCAATATCCTCCTAGATGTGTATAATGATTCATTTAAAAATATATATCCCAGGATTATTAATAGTCTCTTTTGTAAGTCTCATATTTTTAAAAGGTTAAGATTTAGAGTAGTGTAATTTACTTCAGTTTTCTCCAGTGAAGTACCGGCACAGCAGAGTGTAACTGATAACTGGCCAGAATGATTTCAATGCTTAGCTACAGTCTTTTGGGCAGTTCAACATAATGAAATCATCCTGCATCAGCACATGTTCTGTCATTCTCAAGTAATTAAGAGGTTTTAAATCACCCACCCTGTATCACTGTCAACCAGTGACGTCAATTAACAACTAGAAATAAAAGGCTTTGGTTTGCTTTAATTTACATGTGTGCAAGTGATGACGTATTTAACGTGAGTCAATATATACACTGGCCAGACTAAGTGTAAATGAAACCAGGAGACAATGCCCTCATACTGCTCTTGGAATCCTTCAAATACAATATTAGACAATGAGGTAAAGGTCTTTTATCAGGTCTTTCACTCAGCACTCATAAGACCTTCTTTAGTGAGTTTGTCTCTGTACTCATCAGTATACATATTTGGTTCTACAACATCATATTT
The DNA here is from genome assembly GCF_964188355.1 of Buteo buteo. Taxonomy (NCBI): domain Eukaryota; kingdom Metazoa; phylum Chordata; class Aves; order Accipitriformes; family Accipitridae; genus Buteo; species Buteo buteo. Next base: position 47,925,761 of record NC_134171.1, read on the forward strand.
CTGAAAAAAAACAAGGAATAAAGAGAGAAATTGCTATTGGTGTGTTTCATAAGCCAACTTCACACCCTCCATCTCCATAAAAATATTGTTCATGGCTTCTTTGTGATGACTCATAAAGCTGTAAGTGCCAGATTTTTAAAAGGCATTTATTACCTACAGATACTACTGTAATTAAGGACAAGGTACCACTAAACATTCTGCTCAAATGCAGTAGTAGATGATAGGCTTGGCTTCTCAAATCTTATGTTACTTAAGGCCAGACGATCCAAATTAGTTCTTTGGGATGCAGCCATGCTGGTCCTCAATCCTTAATATTTGTCTTTCAACATCCTCTGACATTGCAATGACTTATAAACAATAGTTTTGAAGCAAAGAACTACATTTATTTCTCAGAAATCCTGATTTTAGAAAAATGAATCAATATGACAAAACATATTGATGTTTCCTTTTGTCATCTAAGCCTCACTCTACTATTCACAGCTCAAAAAAATAACTCAACTGATCACTATCTAATTTATCTTCATTACTAAATGGGAAAAGTCTGTTCACCCTCCTTCTTTAAGTTCTTTCTCCAATGTCCTCCTCTACCTGTTCCTCCAAGCATCAGGGATTTTTTTTGCTAACAGCCTATTTTTTAAATTTAGTACTTACAGCCAGTCTTGGGAAGATAAAACATTTTAACTTGAGTGGAACCAGAATGCTCAAAATAAAAACTGTATTTTCATTTTGTCATTGTATTTCCTCATGGTTTGTCCCTTACTGGGCTCCTGCTGGTGAATGTCTAGCTGCCATTGGTTAGTACCAAGCAGATAAACTGAGGATATATGAAAAAAATTTGAAATAGCATAACTAAGCTGGAGTTTCAGAAGTACTTAGGCATCTAAATACCCATGTTTTCATCTTTAATAGCTTTACTGCTGTGACTATTCATGCCCTAAGTGTTGGAGAGCTACAAATGCTGACAAATCCCCACTTTACTCTCTGCTGCTGGATAGAGTATTTGCAGATGGGTGTGTGATTAGCATATCCAAGCCATCTTTAACCTGAAGAGTTCAATACCAGCAGCTATGAAACAGAGGGTAAGCATTTTAGACAGTTGCCTGCATACGCATCAGGGAGATGAATGAGCTTTTGAATAGGTGAAAATCCATGCTGCTGTAGTTTCACTAAAATTGATAGAGCGATCACATCCTCTAGATACGGCACTGATAAACTCAGTACATCAATATCTACAATTGGACCTAGAAGGTCCCAAATGATACTTCAGAAAAACTGATAAGACAACAAAAAAAAAAGATCTGATACACTCTTATTCATCCCATTTCCTATCCATAGAAAATTCCACTTCTCTCTGAAGTGTAATGAAGTGCATTTACCTACCCACTTCACCACTGGTATTCAAAATAGTGTAATTAGTCTGTTGTACTGCTCTGTTCACAGTACTGTCTCTCAGAAGTAAAATGAGCTGTGAAGATCTGGAGAGCTAAATCTTTACCCAGCTGAACCACAGTACTACAGAGATGGGCAGGTTTCCTTGCACTACACTACCCTTGTAAACAGCAATATTTACATATTACATTATTTCCACAGTTTTGCCATAACTACAAACTTGATCCTTCAATGTTTCTTGGCTCCTACTAATTTTTTTAGAAAGGGGCATTTCAAGTTGTGGCTTTTGCAAGCTTTTTCACATAACTGGCTACTTTGAAAAAGCAATTCACTCAGGGATGGCATTTAGAGGAATGGAACATAACTAAGCCAAATATGGTTCTAGTGTGTGATGTTAAATGGTACCCTTCTGGCTCTGGGTATTAGTTATGTTTATGGGAAACCATCTTAAGCTGTTGTAACCAACTAGCCATAAAAATTATGTTGAAACATGAGTATGTTCTGGTTTGTTCCTTATTTCCTACTAAGTGACTATGAACAGGATTAACATTCTAAAGTTCCTGTTGCAATCTACAAAGTCTATAAGTAAGGGTAAACATCTGAAGTTTCTTTCCATTATTAGGACAGAAACAGCAGGTTTCTGAGCATACAGAATTACATTTCACTCAAAGTTAATTATATGTTACTCAAAATTTTTCTAATTAATTTGATGAGTTTACAATACACAATATCATATATGTGCTACAGATCTTTTTGAAGTCATAAGTTAAATCTTAAGAGTTTAGACACTTAGATTAATAGTTCATACAACAAGGAAGCATGATAGTTGATTCACACAATTATTACTACATTAAGCAGGATTTGCATGCATAGGGAAGTGTTATATAACCCCATGGAAAAGATTTAATGTGTTGAAAGCTCTGTGTAAAGATGTCTAGACATTTTCAGATAGAATTTAGCAAAAGATGGTCATTATTTGATCATTCAACCTGCAGAAAAGATATGTGAATTCATAAAATTTTTCCATGCCATGAAACTTACCATTACTTGTTGAGCTTTAGTTCTGACCACATGTAATGTTTTATGTGCTTTAGGCAAAAATATAGGTTTTTCACAGCTTAATACTACCAGTCTTTGCTTTTTTACATGTATGGCAAAAATGAATAAAAAGGTTTAGAGCAACGATTCTGGCAAATAGTATAGGATAGCATGGCTAAAGTGTCTTCCTGTACACCTTTTCCTGAGATGGCTGTGTTAGATGTTGATTCTAACTCATGCTGGGAAATAGAAAACTATGCAAGTAAGCAGGACCGGAAACATAAATGTACCTTAGGTTTTTTGATAAAAGTTTCGGGTTTTTTTTCTTCGTAATGACTGTAAGCTCAGGGTGGTCTTAAAACTGGTAAAAGTTTCTCAGTTAGACAGAATATTAGCCTGTGATCCTTTTCAATCTGCCATTTATGCAACCAGTCCTTCAAGGTCAGCAGCCTAGACCTTAAGCCCTATATAACTATTTCTACAACACAGAGAAAAGTTATAGAAAAATCTTTTCTAACTTCTGTAAGAGACACTGAATTTTCAATGCATGTGTATAATTTTTTGTATCTAATAAATATCTAGAACCACATAATTTTACACTCCATGTCCAATTGTGTTAGTGCCATCTAAAAACAAAACAAACTTTTTTTTTTCCTGAAGCTACATTACAAAAGTGTTAAACTAGATTTAATATTTACAGGACACACCAGATTTGCTGTCATTTAGAAAAATTTGACTAGAAGAAACCCCATAAATGACTAAGTCCAACCTACCACATTCAGAAGCAATCTCACTTAGCATAGGAGAAATCTAGGTCCTCTCATGACACAGGCCATGAAAGCAACATTTGCTGACTTCACACATCTACAGGCATAACACTGATAGTACTGTAGTCAGGATTAAAACCATAAATACATTTTCTCACTCATCAGCTAGCCTACTAATGCAACAGTAATGTAGACAGACCCCAATGATATGCCGGAACTCACCACACTTCTGTCCATGCTGGAGACCCAAAACCAAGTGCAGGAGCAGAATTCTGAACAGGCCTAATAAGCGGGCTCCCTTTTATATGGAGAGAGCATCTGGTAATAGCCAGCTTTGCATTACATAAGAATAGCAGTATTTTTGCCAATTTTTTTTCTATTTACTTAATTATCTTTCTGTAGAAACAAAATGCAAACACACAAAGTATTAGTTCCAGATAAACAATAGAGACAACATTATTATGTATGGATATTTTCTGTTTTAATTTTCAGGGCACTTATATTTCCATCACCTATCAGGTTATAGTGATTATTTGCCTGTCTGTAATTTCATACCTAGTATACTGCTGTTATCAACAAAAATATGGTGCAACTACAAAAATGCAAAATGACATACATTATTCAATAGAAGGCCTCCATGTAACCTATATGAGCTTTTTGCTATTTTTGCTCATGCCAGCAGTATTACCAGTGGTCTCCAGCATGCAGCACAGATGTTCCTCTTATATTGTGCATGGTTATTTTTCAAATAGGTTCTCAAAGCAGATGTTCAAATATTCTCTAATGTTCCCACAGAGACTGCAGGTTGAATTGCTGCCCTCCATTTGATCCCACTAAGGGAAAACTCTGCTTCATGGATAACAGTTGACAAATAAAGACGTTTGGACCACGTCGTCTTCTCTTCCCTCAATCAATACTTAATTTAAAAAAAAAAAATATTTCACTGGTTATGAAAATACAGAAAACAACAACAACAAATCAACAGTTAGATAGGCTGATGTTAGAAAAAGTTCCTGAAAATGTGATAAATCTGTAGTGTGGGGAAGAACTGAACATTATTTCTTTAATGAAATGGCTTCCTGAGGGAAAATAACTATTTGTCACAATCAACAGCAGACCAGTGCTAGGCAGTAGTCAAAAAAAACCAACACAAATGCTAGGAATTACCAGGAAAGAAACAGAAAAAATGCATTACACCACAGTAAAAAAAAATATGTTTCTTGTAGCCCTTGAATATCTTGAATACTCTTCTCTCCTATTCCCAAAAAGGATACAAAAGAACTGCAAAAGTGAAGCAAAGGTAAGTAACACTTTCCATACAAACGACTAAGTAGCCTAGGATTGTTCAACTTGAAAAAAGAAGAGTTAGAAGCCTACAAAATCATAAATTGCATAGAGATGGTACAGAGTTGACTATTCACTGCCTCTGTCTACACAAGTACAGGAAATGATCGACTTAAGAGATACAGACTTGAAACAAACAAAAGTTGTCATTCAATGTACAGCACTACACTGATTTGTGTAACTCCTAGTCAGAAGACAACGTGGATGCAGAAAGTGTTGTGGGTTCAGAAGAAGACTGTGCAAGGTGAACTATTAAACGTTACTAAACAGAGAACCATGTGAATACCCAATACATAAATAACTAAATGATACAAAGCTCTGGAAATCCTGTGAGCCAAGATATAGTCAGAGAGCAAGAGAATACCTTGAGGAAAAATCATATCCCCTTACACTGTTTTTATTCCTCTTCAGGCATCACTATATGCATACTTTAGAGTCAGGATATCATGCTACATAGACTCCTGGTCTAAACCAGTACAGACAAAAGACAAGGATCAGGTTTGAAAAAACTTATATTGGAAAAGATTCTCCGTACAAGGTGGAATTAAAAAACTAAACTAGATAGACAGACAGAAAAAGAACTAACGAAGTAGAAAAGCATATACACTAGTGCCCAGTACAGTCGAGTCTAATCTCTGCTAGTCTGCCATCTGTAAGGTGAGCAGCAAGTTGAAAATCAGCTATTCTGCATATTTACACCTTCATTTCATGATGGAGAGTGACTCTAGAGCTCAGAAGTTTCCTGTGACAGCTTTAACTAGGTAGACAGTCAAGTCTGCCTTTTGTTGACCAGAATGCATAAAACCGAACTATTACAACCAGGGATACACCAAGGCACCTGCCAGCAGTTTGATGGTTAGAGCATTTACACAGCAACCAGAACAATACTCAGACGCTTAGACGCTGACTTCACCTGCATTCTGGTGGGGTGTGAATAATGCAACAGTCAGGCAGACGAGCTAGTACGATGCTGCATCTGAAATGCTATGCTGCACTAAGAGACACAAATATTAGTAGCACAGCACTGCCTGACTGCTGGATTTATGCTGGTTTGCATTCAAGCAGTCAGGAGACAGGGGAAAATCTGGTATGGAGGTACTCTGAATTTTTCCATTCCAAATGTATTTCCAGACTACAAGGCTGTTTACAGACCTACTTATCTACTAGTGTGAAAAATTTTGACAGATCTTGAGGTATCTCAGTACAGAACCGGGCTTTCTTTTGAAGCTTTGGGGCTGGTTCCTGTTTAAATGTTTTGCCATACTGATAAGTGTTAGTGTGCTACACCTAGACCTATTTTTATGGACTGTAATAGCGACAAAGAGGACCTCACCTCTGTTTCTGAGATGTCAAAATATACACAACTCAACAACAAAGAAAAGAAATAAATCTGCAAACACATGCACATGGCTATCCTCTATGTAACATTTTTCCTTTCTTGATTTCAGACATATGATGCTCATCTAATACATGCAAACGGATTTGCTACCATTGACAGCTATGAAAGGCATTCTTTCAAAAAGCCAAATTGATATACATGTATTTACCATTTTTTAGATTTATTTAAACAAATGACACAGTTGTCACAAAAATATTTTGTTACAGAATTCTAACAGATAACTGTATATGCTAACTTAACAAATAGGTTCTCACATTTGCTAGCACTTTAGGATTGCGTTATATATTACAGCTCATTTTAGAAGATCTTTGTTCTAGGTTCTTTTGAGGTCTGTGTTACTGTCAAGAGCCAAAAGCTTTGACAGCTGTTGCCAGCTCTGTATGGTTTGTTTAAAACAATAAGGCAGTTGCCTAGCAACATCACATCACACATTTGGTACCCTACAGTATCTCACATTCCTAACTACTCTGCACATCCTCACAACTTAAAGGGACACTGTCAAGTTAATAACCTTACATGAAAAGTGGACTTACTTCTCTGTCCTCCGTAATCAGATATATGAGGTGAGAGAAGGAAAATGGACCTTATTATTAAAAAAATGACTTGAACTTTGTTTGCAGTAATGTTCAATTTTTATCCCAAAACAGCAATATCTGTTATCGCCTGTGGCCAAACTTCAGTTTGGCCTAAAAACAATTTAGTAAAAAGCAAATATTCTTAAAGAATATTACCTTACTAGCATAGATTTTACAGAATTAAAATATATTTTCTCCATGTACATACAATTCCTATCACACACATGATATCCATCTCCACACTCTTCATAAAATATGGATTTACTGTCAAAAATTCATTGGTTATTACTGCTGTTAGGGGGCATTTGTAAGCAAGGCTGTAAGAAAGACTTGTAAGGCCTTCAGACTTCATCTGAAGTCACAGATAGTTTAGGGTCCTTTGCTTATATGATCAGCAGCCCTAGTTTAGGAAAAGGTCTCAACCTGATCTAATATACCCTATATATGAAACATTTCTGCAACAGCCATAGAGAAATAAAGATTTCTGATATTTCAGTATTGCTTTACCTTTGAGAACAGTATGACAAGTAAAACATTAGCAATCTTCCCTATTTGAAAAGTTCTGAAAAACCTGGATTTAGATATACTGGGGGGGGGGGGAAATATTTTTTAAATGAAATTTTAAAATTAGGTTTGTAAACATTTTTGGCATTGATCAAATAACTGTAACTCTAGAGTATGGTACTTTGAAATGTCTCATTGAAAATTCCATAGTAGAACAATATGGCCACCTTTACTGTGCAGCTGGTCTCTAGATTGACCTTCTTTATGCTAGGCATTACATATAGTGGCACTCCTCTGGTTCCAATTGTTCACCATTCTTGCCCCTTCTTCCACATTCATTCCTCTTTTCTCCTTTTACAAATTTATCCATTTGTCCCCTTTACATTATATTCTCTTGTACTTCCACTAATAAAAACTGGCAGGCATGTGTACATTATCAGTTTACTAAAAGCTCAACACCTGCCTAACTGATTTTATTGAAAAGCCTTATTACTGAAAGCCTACTGGTTACAACTGAAGCAAAGCTGAGGCTAGTATGGCTTTGGAAATATCTCTCTCAAAATAAGCATTACATCCTTTCCTGAAGACTGTTCACAACTATTCGGCATCTCATTAAGTTACAACACATCATTGTAATCCAGATTCCTTTAATTTTGAATAAGTTACCCAACATATTTAAGGGTTTTCTTCAAAACAGGAACTCCACTGAAACTAATGACTTCCCATGATCAGTTTTAATTTCAATTAATTGGAAATGTGTCTTAAAAAGTCCCCTGTTATTGCAAGGAAATTCCTGAACAGTTCCAAGAGAAGGTCTCTGAAGAGAATCCAGAACAGAAACATGAGAGGGGGAAGGTATTCAGAAAAACAAAAAAGAATAAAGATTAAGAAAGTCATTAGAAAAGGTGAGGAAGACAGCTCTACTCAATAGAGAGGTGAAATGAGATACTGTAGATGAAAGCAAAAAAAAAACCACCTACAATGAGAAAAAAAAATGAAAGATTTAAATCATCATCATCACCTCTAGCTTTTTACTAGCACATACTTCTATACTTTTTGGGGGGTTGTTTTGTTTTGGGGTTTTTCTAAGTGCTGCAAAAGCAAAAGAGAGGGCAAAAACATACAAGATAGCCTTCAAAGATAATAAACACACAGTCAGGTATGTTAAAGTATTTTCTTCTCTTTTTTCCATCCACTATTACATAGTAAAAGCTTTTAGTGCATTAATGGTAAAGTTTCATTTGCGTCCAAGAGAGAATTCACATAGACATACAAGCAATGCACAATAATATAAATGTATATGCAAATTGTTGCAGCCCTCAGGCATCTGGACAATTTCCAGTACAATATTCAATCTGTTACTGTTCAAAACTTGCAGAGACCCCTTAAAAGAGAACAGAACAATTGTAAAGTATAGACAGAAACACACACACACAGTTACACATCTGTGAAGTTGGGGGTGATTGCCCTTGTAGTTCAATGTGTAATGCCATTTGGGGAAATATTTTGTTCCAGAGGTTCATAGTCTTCGGCTATGATTTGGGACCAATTGAATCAAAGGGTATAGCTATACAAGCACATTGTTTAGCAGCTAAGGTATGGTTTTAAAACATATTATCTGTCTTTTGGTATGCATAAGAAATATCCTAATTTCACTGTGAGGTACATTGTGCCATTTTCTTGGCTTTTTAATGAATTATAACCTTTTTTCTACATTTAATATCACACAGCTAATAACTTTTCTTATGGTATTTCAAGTACCTCGGACCACAACTTTTGTATTAATTTTTCTACACCTTGCATGCAACTTTAGGTACTGATTTTGCAATGTTACAGTAGTAGCCAAAACACAGAGATAGTAAAAGAAAGCAAGAGACTTGCTATAACTCCTACATATCAAAGTCCCTTTCACTTGTTCAAATGATTCAATACCAGTACCTTGGGTGATAATGGGGATTTTTGTTTGTTTGCTTGTCTCTTTTATAATAATCATTGACATGAGAACTTAAAATGGCATTTCTTAGAACCACTGGCAAATAACAAGCCAAGACCACTGAGAAAGAAGACCAAGAAAGTGGACTGAAGAACTGCTTGGCTTTCTTAAAGGCTTTTCCCACACCTGAGCTCTGGAAAGCAAGAATTGATACTACTAAGAAGGAGTAGTCATAGTTCCATGGAATACCTCCCAGAAAAGCAGCTATGTTCCTCACCCTTGCCACAAAACGAGCAAGCCCAGATCTTCCCTCAGATCTACATTTTAGATCTGCCTCTTTCCTCTTCCCCTCTGCTTTCTGTCAGTACCAGTCAGGGCCTGATCTCTTGTCCTTAGGGCAACAATGCTTAACTTTGTAAGCAGGCTGCTGAAGACCATATAATTACAAGGTCAATTCCTCTATAGATAACATCAGTATGAGGAAAACATCAAGATTCAAATTGTCATCACATGGCATATATGAAGAATAAATTCTGTAGAAAGAAAGATTATTCTGGATTAAAATATGATTCTGTTCAGTCTCTGACGATCCACCTCTTTTATTTCCCCAATACAATCTGCAGCAGGGGAATTCACTACACATATGAAAACTGCCAATTTCAAATACTGGAATTAAAGATACCATTGCATTTCTATTGGAAATCCCAGTCAAAACCCAGCTCCAAACACCAACACTCTGCATTTTAGTCCATCCCATAGTGATTATATCACAAGGTGTGATCATGTCCAAGTTAGGATTTTTCCTTATGATCTCCAAAATGGGGAGGGGGGGGGGGGGCATTTCCTTTCAGTTGTAACAGCAGACCAAATGCTTGTGAAGCTTAGAATACTTTTTCCTTGAAAAAAAAGAGAGAAATGCTTGTAAAGAAACCAAGGAGAAAGAAAAAAACAAAACAAAACAAAACACCACAACCACAATTTGTCCCAGCACATCAAATTTCATTAAATTTCTTCCTCTCCCTAATTCTTTTTTTCCATGAGGAGTTATTGGAAGCTATCAAAGTGAAGTAGCCTTCAAAAAATAAAAGATTGCTAAAAAATTGTCATCAGTCTGTTTTTTTTCCAACCATTACCAGCTTTTACAAAGAGTATTCGAGCTCCTTAAATGTAACCATGGCATTATTAGATTGCTGTTCTGAAAAGTATTGCCATACGTGCCCTTCTTGCACTCCCACTGTAAGATGCTGATTCTGTGGATCAGAACTAGCTAACATTCATTAACAACTGCTACAGCAACATCATATGGAAGAGAGCTCTGTTCAAAGTTCAAAGGTCTTACCTGAATTAATGCAGAGGCTTGTTTCTGATGTGTAATTTTAGCTGCTTGGTAAATGAACAATGCAAATAGATTATTTCATTTTTTTCAGGTAGGCCAATTAAGTGTGCATTTATAGGATACATTTATTGGTTTATATAGGACAAGTATTTGGTTTGTATCTGGACTCAGACTCACAACCTATTTAATGGACCGAAGAATTTGGATCTAGGTATTTGGTTCCAAGCAATCTCACTTTTACAGGCAATTATTACAGCTACAGCAATGCGACATAATAAAGCAAAATTAATACAAGACAGTAATACACACCTACAAATATAAGAGTAGGTAAAGCATGTCACATATCATTCACGATAATTTTTGTCTCTAAATGGACACGTTCTGTACTATGCATACTATACCCTTTCTCCTCTTCTTATTGATCAAAAATAATGCTATCAATAGGAATGCTTAATTATAGCCTCATTAATGAGTTGTAATGAATGGAAAAATCAAGGAGATCTACTTATTTTACTTGCTGGAAAAGTGAGTTAGTTTCAAAAGGTAATATTGATACTTAATTTTGAACTAAATACTAAACAAAAGAAACTAAAAACCCAATAAGTTTTAAAAATAGCCATTTTCCAACATAATTATAAATAGAAGGAGACACAGTCAATCCTGCTGTTTAATTTTCAGGGTCTAAGGGCAGAAATATCATCTGGAAAATAATGGCAAAAGTCTGCTTTATGCTCATATGATAAAGAAGCATTTGGGACTGAGGGATTATATCACACTATATCAAATTAGTTCAGTAAAATGAATCCAGATGGCAGATGAGGAAATGATTGAAGCTTGTGAAGCGCAACATCATATAAAAGTGTCATAGGAGCTCAGCAAGTACATAAATATCATTGAGGATGGCAACATTTGCTACTTCAGATGACACAGAAAAAATTAATATTAGCATATTTAGCTATGTACCAAAGTTAATTGCATGCCATCTGGAGAACAGAATCATGTGGGGAAAGGAACAAAGGAAAGGGTTAAAACCAATGCAAAATTCAAGACTGATTCTGAAAGAAGGTACACAAATGATGACAAGAAGAAAAAGACGAAGTAGCAATGACAAATGGGTTGATGTCACACACAGGAAAACTCAAGGATAAATCATAAGATTAGACAGCTGAAGAATAAGAAAATACCAGCAGTTTCTCCTAGTCAATGTATTCTGTAGAGGATAACTGTATCCCCATTACCTATGCTTTATTCAGCTGCCCCCTACACTTTACCAATGATAAACTCCATCACCTTTTGTGACTGGTCTGTTGCCCAACATCTTCTCTTGTTAGCATCTCTTCAATATTTTTCTTCTTTAACTTTACAAATTATGTGAGATTCTGAATAAAGGATAGCAGGTAAATAACTTTAAAAAAGCTCATTCTTAAGTGGACCTTGGGCACCTCCCCTCCTCCCCCCCAAAACGCCCTGTGATTCTGTAAACTCCCCACCAGTGGCTGCTTAACTATAGAAGTGCCTGGAATTTTTAGATCATCTTATGTTTTTCACTTCATAGCTTCCTAGAGCCTATAATTATGCTTCTGAGCGTATCTCAAACTGCCACAACCTTGGTAGGGTTGAGTAGCTCCAAGACTAGCTTCTACACAATTCTATTTAATTTGTATGTATTTTAATTAAAACACCATTGCTTATTTATCAAGCTGAACCTGTCCCATTACATTTCAAAGAAATGAACACAGCTGAGCTCAAGACAGATTCTGTATCCTGGTGGACATTTATCTATGCAGTAACTCTTACTCTAAAGGTTCAGTTTCCCATTTGATATGTTGGTTGATTTTTGTAAAGTATATAAGACAGAAAAATGGCAGAGATCACAATTCTAGCCAGAAAAAAAGAGAATTAAGCCAAGCCTGCCATTAATCATCAGATTTATTTTTTTTTTTCAATCAGGATAGCTGCAGAATTAGCACATTTCTTTTTTTCAAAAATAAAGTAATAAATCCTGTTCAGCTTTCTGAAAGAAAGTTTGTGGTAGCTAGCCTGACTATAGGGAGAGGTTTTCCTTCACCTCTGAATAAGGATTTAACATGGATTTTTTTATTTTGTGTTTCCTTTTGGTTAGCTCTAGATGTGGGAATGAAAACTTCCAATTGCTTGCTGTGTTGGCTGCTTTGGATCCTACTGTTTCACTTAGTCTTTCATAGCCCCTATGGGAACCTTTTTGTTTTACACAGTATTCCTTATCTTAAGCTTTGGAACCTAACTTCTCAATGTCAGAACTGTGGCTTATCACATTTGATCAAGAAGAATGATTTTCACTACAGATGCATATACACTTTTATTATCCTTTGTTAGTTCACTCATAAACCAAACTTATGACTGTGGAAAAGTAAAATTTAAGAATGGAAAATAGGCTTACACTGGTTCTACAATCACTGAAAAGCTTGGGAGAATTGCATTTATTGCAATGAGAACTAATCTCTCCCTCTGGAGCAGATTGGTGTGAATGAAACCCGTTAGGCAACTGGCAAGAAGTTAACTGTAGAGATTAATATTCCATGCACCTAATCAAGCTGTAAGTTTCAATAATTTATGCTTGGCAAATGTACATTTCTCACTTTGAAAATCACTTTGAAATTTTGGACATTTCAGATGAAGGCCAAAAGTATTTCTTAGGATGGAAAGAGTGAAACAATCAAGTAAAAAGATAAACAGAGTAGTGAGCAACAAAATAAGATGCAAAGCATCATTGACTTTGGTTACTTCTGCAGTGAAATAAGTATGGTCTGAAAGCAGCCAGTGTTACAGATGGGAGTAACAGGGGAGGTATCCTGAAAGATTTTATTCTGTTGTAATATAACACAATAAACTGAGATGGAGTAGCTTCTCCTTTCCTGCAAGTTTTAGGTTTTTTTGAAGAGTACAGACAGGCCCATTCACTAACACAGACAGAATTCAGAGGCTATCTTCAAGATAATTCAAGAGACTGCCAGCAGTACAATTTGAGAAGAGTATGTTGGATGGTGTTAAGAGCTTAAATGGGAGACTAGATGCTTAATAGAGATGATGTCTATTTGAATAAGTGCCCTGATTGGAATAGATCTGTAGTAGATCACCAGCAATTTAGATAGTCCTAAATGACAGAATAGTGCTGCATCCAGCACTATTCAGAAAGACAGATTACAGCTTAACTGTGAAATGTACATATACCAATTGGATGCTTAAGAGCTCAAAGACATTAATATGCAGCTATCTAGATAATACTTTGTGTGTATCTAGGTGATCCTGGTAGAGGCCATCCATTCTATTTGTTTCATCCACGATCAGTTCTGTGGCTTAACTAAGAGTTTCTATCAACTGCGCTGTTCTAACACAGTGGGCTTTGGCATGGATTGTAAACTCCTCAGTGTAACAGGGTCTGTGGGTATCCACATGGTTATTCTACTTGGTTACAGTGAAAACAACACAGTGTTCTTTGGTTTTGCAGGGACTGGTTATAAAGGTGGCTTCAATTGCTGGTGCTATTTAAAAGTACCAGGATTAATTGTTTTGCTAATATATATATATATGTAAGAAACTTCAGTTCATTGAAGCTCATCCTCTATTGATTAATTTCTCTATACAATACCTGGAATGTTTTGCATAATGTGAGATAGCTGACCTAGTTTTCAGACACACACATCCACTCCTGATCACTAACATCTGCAATTGAGTATGTACTGAGGCTGCAACAATTTGACAGCAATCTTGGGATAAGCAGTAGTGCTAATGAATTCCTCAAAACAGATACAGAAGGTAAAATGTTTTGGTTTACATATGTAAAAGTAAGTTAACATACACTGACAAATTCTCCCTTTCTCTTCACATATTTTGATAACAACAAACTGATAGCATATTTGGATTAATATATTCACCTTCAAATGCTACTCAATATAACATCAATAGTAACATCATAGGAAAGGAACTTTCAGAATGTTAAGTCTCCTGAAGTTCGTGGCAAAATTGCGGTTGACTTCAGCAGGAGCACAGTTACACTAACACTTGGTCTTTATGGGGAAAAAAATAAAATAAAATCTCAGATCCAAAAAGTCACACAGGCACTGCATCAGAATCCAGAGGCCTATGTTAGATACTTAGTCTTTTTGAACAGCATAGAAGAATATTGTGAACACTGGGCAAGTAGTCAGCCACAGTCATTACATTAAGCACAGAGCTGCCTTCAGCTAGTTAGCAGGAACCAAGGAAATCCAGGGAACAACTCAAACCCCACCTTTTCCGAAGCTTCCTTTTTCTGAGGCCACTGTAAGCTGTAGGGTGACAACACTGTCACCATTTTCCATTGAAACACAAAAATTTCACCATCTTTTCCAAACTTCAAAAGAGAGAGCATGACTCTAACCCAGGGTGTAACTCTTTCTGTGAAAGTGGGCATATTCCTTTAAATTCCTAATTTTCTCAGCATCTGTCTCTCAACAGCTGAATCAATTGACATCAACATCAATTGATTCTGATTAGACCATATATCTGTATATTTTTACCTAAAAAAAAAAAAAAATTAAACTTTCATAAACTTCCCCTCCCCCCCGCCACCTATAAGTGTGATTAAGGCAAAAAGAATACACAAGGTTTAAGTCCCTGTTTAGCATGAATTTTTCATGCCATGATTTGAATTTTGGATCAAAACCAGTAAGGACTTGAATATGGAAATCTTTGACCAAAACCAGGCTACTATCTACCTTTCTTACACCTCCTTTTCAAAATAAAAACACATCTAGCTAGTACATTTTAACAAAACAGCATATTCTAGCAAAGCCGTATTTCTCTGAAAACATGCATCTGAGACTCTGATGGATAGATATATCCCAAATATTAAAAACCTAAATTTTTTTCTTCTTCATAAAGGCAGCAAATAAGCTGATAATCTATATTCTATCAACCATTACTTCTTTCAGTCTTTCCATCAAGACAAAGTTAAGATAAACCTCATCTGTTTTTTTCTATAGTGCACCTAAGGGTAAAATATCTATTGTGAGCCTATCTTCCTCTCTGACTGATACTGAATTTGTAACAGTTTAACTGTGTCAGTGCACATTTAGATTTAATCTGTCTACTATTGGCTCACTATAAACATACAATAGCTATAAACATAAATTAGCTACACTTTGGGACTGATTTATTTTCATACTTTACAAGAAACAACATTAACTTCTCACAGTCAAATTAATATAAAAAGGTGTATTATCTAGATGATCTTCAGAGGTCCCATCCAACCTCAATAATTGTATGATTGTATAAGTTTGTTTCTCGAATTATTTTTCTCCAATAGACAGTTTCACAATTGTGCAGTACTGGTATTTACTGTAGAACAGTAGAAACATTTTTTATTTAAAAGTTTATATAAACATGAAGATTAATATTTGTGACTGTGCTTGACAGACAAATAAGACAACAAAGACAAAAGAAAGCAAAATGTGAAATAAAAGGAAAACCAGTGACTGAACAATTTAATCAGTTACTGCAAGAACGGATCACAAACCTTTCATTGAATGGCTATATGTTGTAAAGAAATCCCACCTCTTCCCACCTCTTTGTTTTGGTGAGATTTTTAGGGTGAGGTGTTGGACATATATGCTTTAATGAACAAGGGACAATTGGATATTAAAATGATGGTCAGCGAGGTAGTAACACATTAGCCATACCATTTTATGCTACAAAAAGTTAAAATAAACATGCAGAGAATATAGAAAATGACAGTCCTTAAGAACTCTTTGATGAGAGGAAAATGAGTGAAGAGGTAGTCAAAGGATAAGTGGAGAGACAGAAGGGCTATGTGATGAATATAATAAAAGAGAAAAAACACCTATATAACTCATTTGAATACTAAATCATGCAATTACGAAATTGCAAAAGGAACCAGGTCTCTGCACATACTCATTTAGAGTACATTGCTGAACATCAGTCAACAGCTCGAATGGAACAGGATTTTCATAATCATTTAAGGTTTCTGAAACAGCAAGGCTCTAAAAGGAGACTACTCACGACAGTCTCTTAAATATCATAATATTTATTGTATCAGAGATATCACATTATTTTTATTCTCTTCTTATGGTGTCCCATGCATTGTTTTTTCTTGGGAAGCCATTTCATTTACTCCTTTTGAGGATCACAGAACTTAGAATTTAAAGGTTAGATCAAGCAGTATAGTCCTTCCCACTGCCAGGAAGGATTACACCATGCAATACACATGTGCTCCAAGACATATACTTGCAAAGACAGCACTTCTTAGATGAAGAAAAAAAAAGTTGTAAGACCAAGACAAAGGTCTCTTCAGGAGAACTGGACAAGCAGAAACTGCACATGCTTTCATTCACTGTCACACCATATGCATTCTTAAAAAATTACTTTTATCTATCAGAAAAGGAATATAAATCTCTGCATTTTTATTCCTAGATTACCCAGAGACACAACAGAAAACAGGAAGCATAGTGAATATGAAACATTTTTCTGACATTTCCTGATTTCTACCTGCAAAGAATAGGGCCTCAGGTTTCTTAAGACAATATGACGCAGTGCCTAAGAACAGATGCTGAAATACTATTATCATTATCATTACTGTTATTTACTTCCTTGTTGAAAGGCAGAGTTTGCTGCTTTTACTGGCATTGGCGGAATATATGGATTTCAAAAAAAAACCAAACAAAAAGATTTAAAGTTATGCTTGCAGTACATGAATTTTGTATGCTGCTGTTGTTTAAAATGTTTCCCATAGCCAGATTGTACCATCTCACTTGCCACAGAGAAAGGTGAACTATTTCACCTTATCGACTGAAAATTCCAACCACCCAAACAAAACTTTTTAATTTAAGAATGCATTCTGCATATATTATGTTTGACTATATATATATATATGAATTTCTCCTTCATGAACAGAAACTGATGAAATAAATTTCAATTTTCTGTTTTAAAATAGTAAGACAGAAAATTAAATTTCCTAAATTCTAATTTTCTAATTTCTGAATTCTGAATTTCTAATTTCTTAAATTTTCTGAATAAAATTGAAAGATGGGCTTCTTTCTGACTGACAGTTTTGTCATTTTTGAGCTGCAGTCAACATGTGCTACTTTGGCTGTCTTTTTAAGATAAAAAAATGCTTACAAATGCTCATTTGTTCCCAGAAATGCCAAGAATGTGCTCCAACTCTGTAAACACAGTTACCTTGGAATCTGTGCACCACAACAGATAACTCTGCTGATAGACTTCTATAATTTCTGGGGTTATACTTGAGTTCTTTTTGTGTGCTGGCCAGAAAACAAGTCTTTTACAGTAATTTCAGTCAACGTCAGGAAACAGTGTGTGTCTGTACCAATATTTGAGTATTTTTTTCTATAGTCCTGGAAAACTTTAGATGGATAATAATTAAATAGCCTATGCACATGAAGAAATGAGTCGCTTATTTTTAAAAAAATTATTCAGATAAAGCTGATAGAATCAAAATCTCCCTACCCCTCTAAAAGATAAAAGCTATGAAATGCTGTTCACCACTTGGGAGATATTTCAGCTTCATGCATAAACATCCATGGGACATGAAGTCTGGTCATCTGCCACAATAATGCATTCAAGCATTTTATAAGGACAGAGGATAAGTTAGAAAGTCTTTATTTTATAGGAAAACATGAGTATGATAACTAATGTCTCTAAGACCACAAGTTCAATATAACAATAAAAATTAACAGAGAATTAAGACTTAGTTGCTAAAGCAAGCAAAGCCACCTTTTATTATGCAGCATACTCCTCTATTGCTTTTTGAGGGATATCATGCCAATGTTTCACTCATAGTTTGACTGCCAAGTTTTAATTAGTTACTTTCTGAGCAAAGCTGGCAAAGAGAATTCTAAACTTAATTTACCACTTTAAATAAGTGAGCAAATTCAACATATTAGCCAACTCATTAGCAAAACTTCTGTCCTATAACTGACATACACTGCAAGTGCAATTAAATTTAGCATGAAATAAACAAAGTATCATGGTGTGCCAGATTTGAAGCTTTAAATTCCCTTCTTTAACACCATATATTAACAAAGCGCAAGTAAACATTCAACAACAACATCAAAGTTTTAATGAACTGCATCAAGACCTTTCTAAAAGAAAAGTCCATTAGCAATTAGTTTGTAATTGCATGTCTCCATGTCATCTTATTAGTAGCAGATTTTGGTTCGGCCTATTAGTTTCTCAGCATGATTGGTTTTGGTTTATACTACTTCAAGATAACTCAGTATTACCTCCTTCAGATTGGTTATAATTTAGTTCTTTAATTACAGGACATTGCTCCAGCCAGCAGCAATCTCAAGCGAACTAATTATCATACTATAGTTGTATTACATTAAAGTGCACACTGAAGGTATGCTGTGATTTTTCTGATATTTTGTTGAATATCTAAATCATATTACATATTGTGAGTCTAACTGAACAGTTCCCATTAAATAAATAACACAGAAAAATAATAACTATTTAGTGCTACTAAAGATGAAAGGCATAATTATCACCAAACTTCTACTTGGTGTTGGTTTGTTCACAAACTATATACAGTAGAATAGTCAGGTTACCTTTAAAAAAATGTGGCTATAGGAAGCTATAGGATAAGCAAAGAATTCTCTAAAGAATCAAAAGTTTCTGGAGAGAATTTAGTTAAGTGAATGCGGTTTCAAACTTGACTTAAATTTTAGGTGGTAGAAGTAGTAAAGGTGAGACTGGATGAATATCGATAAGGATTTTGGCAACAAAACTTTTTGTTTTATTAAAATTAACCTGGCAGATTACCACTTCTCTCTTACAAGAGACCCCTCCTACCAATTGGAGCTCCACCAAATACTGTTTACTAGAAAATTTTATATTTTATCTTGGTTCAGCAACAAGTGTCATTGCTATATTGTATTTTACAAAATGAGCATCCCAGTTCATGACAGCACCAAAGTAGTTCAAAAAGGAAAAAAAAAGCCACCTACCAAACTGTAAATATTCATCCAGAGAACACAAGTAGAGCAGAAAGGGATGCTGGGAGTATGGGAAAGACTATACAGTAAGCATAACAATTCTGTCCAGCCTCAGAAGGGTGAATTCTGCATGTGCATGCATCCTTCTGTGCCAGTACAGGAAAAGAAAAGTGTAGTTTTGGAAGGGATGAAATTTACCTCTGCATCCACCCCCTTGCAGAAGTCATTCACTGCAGCTTGTAGGGCAGTTCTCATTTACATAAAATACTGAGGAGTTGTACCAAAAGTAGTAGAGGAACCAGTTTGGCTACTTTAGGTCTCCCCTTGACAATATCATTTGAGCAGCAAAAGATAATGCAGGTGGGAACAAGTTACAGGGCTTCTCTGTGCAGCAAATGCTACAGGGAGAGTGTAGAAAGACGCACTCACAAGGGAAGTGTCAAGAACCACAGTTCCCACAGGCCTGAGCAAGAGCTAGTGGAGTTAGTTAGCAGAAACAATCTGTATTTTGATGATGCTGACAGATGAGTACTTTGCTATTTCCATCCCCCTTTGTCTTCCTTCTAAAACCCAGGTCAAAGAAGGAATAGGAAATTCCTGGAATTCAATCTAAACTCTGTCAAAACAAAACAATACATTTTTGATGCAGAGGACCTAGTATTTAATCTTAGGAATTGAAAAACATAGCGTTTACTTTCCTCTACATTCCTTCTCTCTGCAGGAGCAAAATAATGTCCGAGTAGAACACCCTTGTTTTCTGTTACAACAGTTTACCACATTGCTAGTAGTTAGGTGTGATTTAGCCCACTGTAAACAATATTATAAAATTAGAGATTAGATCTCACTTATTAAAAACAGCATTTTAACTCTCTATACACTTTACTGATAAGATCCCTACTGGAGAACTGCATCTAAGCAGATAAATTAGAAAGGATTTAGAACAAAGCACTGCAGAACTACCTGTGGAAAACAGAACCTGGAGCAGGGTCAGCATTCTGATGTACAGAAAGAAAAGCAAACATATACACTCCGATGATGCTCTAAATATATGTGTAAGTGATGTTATATACAAATGACAGTTCAATTAGAACAAAACGTTCTTATAGACAGACTTACTGGAAACACTGAAAAGTTTAGTAAAGCAGTAGCAAAAATCTTCAGTAGTACCCAAAGAATTACTGTAAGTGACTGAAACCTGTGGAAATTATCTTCATGAATGGCACTGAAGAGTAATCTTGGCATTCATCAAAAAAGGGAAAGGATATGAAATCTGTCCTGCTGGTAGAGAGGAGGAAAATTATCTGCTAGACATTCTTTACAATTCCCAATTACATGCTACTCCAAACTCCATTGCTATATAATAAACAGAGTTCACATTTGAAACTCTCACCTCTTACAAACAGCAACAACAACAATTTAGCTCTAAGTGTGCTTTTCATCACAGCCCTTTATAAAGACTTCTGAGTAACATCACCTTCTTGTTATAAATATGGAAACTAACACACAAAATGCTGCCCAACGTCACACAGCACTTTGATGACAAAGAGACAGGAATAGAGATAACACTAATTTCTTCGGTTTTCCTCTCCCAACAGGAATATCAGACTCTGTTTCAGATTAGGTTTAGTTATGACAAACCCATATTAATATGCCACAAATAAACAGTTTTATCACTCAGTGCATATATCCAGGTATTTGGATTCAGCAAATCTAATTCTTTAATGACGGACTTAATGTTGTTTTCACGCATCTGATGGCACCTTATCCAGAGTGTAGTGGGGATGCCAATTTTTTCTGCAGCACACACAGTATATTTTCCTGAAAGCAAGTTACAATCCAAAGTAACAACTTCTTCTTGAGTAAAACCTTTGACATAATTACTATGATTTTATTATGAGATAGCCTGCTGTATCATTCAACAAAGAGCATGTTTTTTTGTAGAACAGCTAATAGGGACTTAGGCTTTCATATTAACTAAGTCACAGCAACTCCATTCAGTATACCATGAATTTAAGTTCTAGGAGATAAAATACTCCGAGCAAATGGAGAAGGCTCAGAAAACTATTTTAAAAGCAGTTTCCATTCTGGCCAGCGGAAAGGGTAGGTACAAGAAGACAATGCTGACCTTCTTTTAGCTAACAAACTTAAAGACAAGCAGGTTTCACTGACAGCTGAGAAAAGCATTCACCACTGCTTGTTTCAAACCATTAGAAAGCATTGCTTTTAAGCTCACTCCTTGCTTCTCTGAGCATCAGGGACACATGCAAGAATTACTATGTGATTACAAATTGATGTGTGGAACAGGTAACAGGTTGTGATCCTTTGTATTTGGTACAGTAGAAACAAGACACCGAGGCTGTCTCCTTCACAAGCAGTGCACAGTCTAAGCATAAGATGAGACAAAAGATAGACTGGAAACTACAAGAAGTGTTTACAGCAGTGCTAAGTAAAATAAGAGTCCTCAAATTATATATCCCTTATTAAATTCATATAAGACATTTTCTGCATTTCCCTGACTAGAGTTGGGAACTCATGATGTCCAGCAATGTTTCTCTCTCATGCCATCTTAAGAGGCTTGAGATGTCCAGCAAGACAAAGCATGACATCCATGGCACCCCAAAGCTCCCTGCTGGTTCTGTCTTGTTGCAAGACTTGGCCTGGACTGCAGTTGCTGTAGCGAACATCCTCCTTCCCACAGGGCACTCTCTGCTCCTTACAGCACTACTTCCACAGGTGCCTGTGATGTGTTGAATGTAACCCATTCCCCATTTTTTCCCCTCACTTCTGAGGTCTGAGCTGAGCCAGGTGCAACTACCTTACTGTAGTGTATAGAAAGAGCAAAGTGCCACCCTTCACTACACTTCTCCAAGTGAAGAGTCTAGTTAAGGTGGATAATAACCACTGAGAACCTTCTTTATGAGCTAAGAATTGTGTTTGTCCCACACACAGACAGTTGAACTTGTAAAGTTTGGGGATTTCTGAAGCTGAAAAGCACTAAAAGTGTTAAGTCTTACAGTTCTCACCCAGCCACAACTGCCATTAGTAATAGCTTGAGAAGAGCTTTTCCTAAATAAAAACAACAGATTTTTTTTTTAATAAAAAAATGCACATCATTTTCACTTAATTTCAGTTCAACAGGAACTTGTAAAAAATCGCTAATAACTGAAAAAAAGAGAAATCTCTTCTGAGTCTGAGAAATTAGTGGTATTGCAGGGTAAAACAAATTAGCAGTATTGCAAGGTAAAACAACAACTGCTTTTATAAACTGAATAAAGTTATAAATTTTGGAAGCCTCACTCAAATTAACCAAATTCAAGTACCAGAAAATTTGTGATACGCTTAGTGTGGAGACTGGCCCAGTTGTCTATAGGACTCTCAGCATAAGTATTTAGGTTGGAATGTAATACTACCATGGATTTAAAAGCAAACAATAGACAACAACATATTTCACTATCAGCTGGATCTTTGTAGATCTTAGTACATGAAAAAATAAGAGGGCCATGTAGATAATGATTCTGTAATTGAATATCTTCTTAGAATATTTGTTTCTACATAGAATGGGACCATATTTTTTCACTGCTGAAAGTACCTGTAGCTAATGCCTTACTTAGAAATTGTATGCAAGACCTCACACTGTCTGGATCACAAAACAGTCATTAAATCAAAGCCCTCCATTCTACTATCCTCTCCAAAAATGGAAATATGCCCACCCTCCACAAAAATAATTCTCCATCCAGAATTAATAATCATAATATTTATAACAATAAAAAGAAGAATTTAGTTATTGAAATACTGGACCCCAAATAAGTAGGAATTCATAACTACTGCACTAAAACCTTGAACCATCAGTGAGTGGGACATGACCCAGCTAACAGCTGAACCAAAAACACAGTATAATATCCAGGGCCCTATTTCTCTTTGCTATGAAATCATGAACAAAGATTAATGCTGAAGAAAATGAACTGATGAGGAAAGAGAGAATGAGATCCTGATCCACAGTAACCGAATAGGAGACATTCTGCCAGCAGTCTGCCTTCAAAGAGCTTCAGTTCAACAGCTTCCTCCAGTTTCTACTGAAAAAGCAATCCTACATGGAAGGCTACAAGCAGAATAACAAATTTATTTTTAAGGTATTGGAAATATTTTGACATGGGTTCTAAACAAAACATGTACAATAAATATAAAGCCATACAAAAAACCTGCTTGGTTTAATGTTTCACTACAAACTGGGAACACAGACCATATTCATTGAAAGGTTCATATACTTTTTGTATGAACTTGGGCCAAGCAACTTTATGGTTTCACATCAAAACCAGTCAGAATTTGTGGGTTTTGCATGGTTTCAGTGTGAAATTGGGTGAAACCAGTATTTTGCTTGGAGTCCTGGGATCCAGCTGAATCCAAACACAAAGCAAAATTCAATGAACACAAAGCAAAATTCAATGAACATAAAGGCAAGTAGATTAAAGTTTTAAAAAAAAATATAAAACCACTAAGTTTTGCACAGCTATGAATGGCACCTCTTTTTCAGATCATTCAACACTAAACAAATATCAAGGAGAAGGTTCAGAAGTCTTGTGGTCTTCGAAAAACCTGTATTCATTAAGCTCTGAAACAGTTTAGTTGAAACTGGTGCAAGCATATTTTGTGGAAAACGGTACTTAAGTTGCAGTGTTACTTTCACAGACTGCTTAAATTGCTTGGGAAAGAACTTAAACTGAATTATATAAGGATTTTTGACGTTTAACTGGGAATATTCGTTAAGCCCCCTGCCCTGATCAAAATAAAAGTTTCTAAAGTTAGCTAAGTTAATATAACTTCTTACAGGAACACATGAATACAAGGGAACAAACAGTAAGACTAGAATGTGATAAAGGGGAAGCGATAGACTTTGATTCTCTAGTGCTTAGTACCTTGCATAGAAACTTATACCTATTAAGAAAGAATTGTAAAATGGCAGTCCAATTTTAATAAATCAAAAGGGCAGGGCTTTTTGGCCGTCTATAATTTTACCTGCAGAGAACAGCAATGCAAGACTCAGGGTAGGAAAGATTCAGTTTCATGCTCACAAGGTCATGTGTTTCAAATTCTGGTATACCACAAAGAAGCATTCTAAAACCATTTCGTGGATACAGGAAGAGAAATAACAGTTTACAAAATGAAAAATGTAACAGATTTGATCCAAGTGATTCGAAAAAAATCCAAAACAGCATTACTACTGAGACTGCAGAAAAACAATAGCTGTCAGACTGAGTTTACATGCGAAATCTGAATATGTGCTAAGGAGCAGTACATAACTCCTCTGTCAAGCTAAGAGAATTGTGGTATAATGGGAACAGAGGTGATATGATTTAGGTTAAATACTAAATTCAGTTTTTAGCCCTAAGAAATATCTTCTGAATTAACTGAGGTTAAATTTAGGCTGTTAATCCATTTTAAAACCAAACTCCCAATCCACTTTAAAAATTAAAAGCATTTATTGTCTCACGTTTGTCAATCTGCATTAAGAAGTAAACTGCGATTTGATTGCTATCACTGTTCACATCTGTATCTAAGGGGTAAGTACTGGATAAGGAGAGAACAGGTTGAAGCATATCTAGATAAATTAGACATTTTCAGAGGGACCGGGCACGATAGGCTTCATTTTAAAGTACTTTATCAAACTGCCAATGAAATCTTAGAGCCATTTTGACAGTGACACTGATAGGAACTAAAAGTGAAAGACAAAATTAGAATTTAAAATTATGTGATAAATTAGAAAAAACTGAAACTCACTAAGCACAAGTGAAAATTACATTAGGCTGAAATAAACTGTACAAAGAATGGGGCTCTCTGGGTAGGTGGTACTTCCATAAGAAATGGAATAGGCTTATAATCTGTCACAAAACCTGAATATAAACAACTATATTGTTGCATTGGAGTAAGCATAAATATAGTATCTGTATCCAAGAATAATAGTATAGCCTGCAAGACTTGTGAGGCAATCAACCCTTCTTACTCTACCTAGAACTAGTAAATATTCAGCTGGAGCACTGTGTCCAGCTTGAGATGGAAAATTAGTACCTAACTGGAAAGACTTATGAGTAAAGATTAAGAAGGTTGGAGCTGTTTGAATGGATTCTCTGTGGAGATTGTAGGATCTCTGCCACTGAAGGTCTTTGCCAACAAGACAAGCTATTTCCCATTAGGAATTATATAGAGCGCACTACTCTGTATTGGAACAGGGAAATGGGTTAGATAAGAACTTCAGTCTGCGGTCTGGAGTTAAGAATGCAAGTTTCATTCTTCATTGCAGTCAAGATTATACAACCTCCTCCTCTCTCTCTTCATCTTAAACATACCGTGAAGACTGTTAGTCCAGCCAATACTTGGCCAGTCCTGAGTGAAGAAAATAGACACTAAAATAATGCTTCTCATTGGAAACTACTATAATTAGATATAATGATAGCTGCCTTAGAACTAGAATTATATAGATTAATTTTCTTGTCTTTGATCCATATATATAGCACAATATTACTAATTACTCAAGACTTGTAAGATTATGTATTTAGTACTACCAGCCAGTAATTAATTACAATCACCAGTATACATGATGACAATGAGATTACTCAAATTTGCAAATTAATTAATAAAAATATTGTTGTGTCTTCATTTAAGTTGATTGTAGATGAGTTACCAAGAGAGGAAAAACTTTTACTCTATTTGCCTGGAAAGGAGAAAGAGAGAGAAAAATGGGGATAAGACAAAAGGGAATAAAAAAATATCCTTAATATTAATAGAAACTATGTTGTTTATACCAGACAAAGAAAACAGGAATCAGCACAAGACTGATGGCATGCCAAGAAATTAATTTACATTCAGGTTAAATTAATGCCCCTTCTTGAATTGGACCTGGCAGACATTCTTGAAAAGACAATACAGGGTTAAGCAAAGAAACACTTACAGAGCCATAGGAGTGCAGTGTCCATCCACTAACAGTATCTAGGACTTAACAGCAACAGCATGATGTCTGCTAGTGCTGCTGTGCACAAGATATTTGCAAGTTCAAGAGTTTACTAGTAAGCTTTGCAAGATATGATAATGATGTTAATCAAAATAGTAACTGTTAAAAAAGAGTTTAATCTACTATAGAAAATAGTAGATTTAATAGTGAAAGGTGCATAATTTACAAGAGCAAGATATATTTGTGCTGAAGGAGCTTAAGGAGAGACCCTCATACTATAAGGCTGGGCATTATTAAAATACATGGATAGATATATGATTGTGCCACCTTTAAAAAAGGCTGTTATATCAGAAAAGACTTTTATAGAAAATATGTTGTATCAAAGACTGTACTTCAGCCACTCAAAAATCTCTACACTTGTCCACTGTGTCTCCTAATAACAGTCACTCATTTTACCAACATCATCTTTCACTACTTTCAGGGCTAGACTTTACCAGCTGGAGAATAATAAAAACAAAAACAACAAAAGTGAACTGGCTTATGAATCTTCCCAAGGTAATTTCCAATAGCATTTTATTCTTTCATTCAGAGAGAAGCATTTCTTAGTTCTTTTGCTTCTTTAGTCTCCTACAAGAATAGAGTTTTCTTTACCAGCAGTATATAAACAGAGAGACACATACCCATTAGTGTAGCATTCATTGCAAATTAAAGGATCAGTTAGAAAGTGGGCTCACTAAATGTAATTTTCTACTGTATATGAAATCAGCTTCAACTAACTTATTAGTGTACTTGCAATTCCTGTGTTTGCAATTACTCAGGAACATTGGAATAATCCAATATCATCATAAGTGCTCAAAACCACAACAATTAACCCTTTTTCTACTAAACCACAGACCATCAAACAGTAGCAACACTCCTGACTGGGCAGAGCACAAAGTCTTCTTTCATGTTAGGATCCATCTTGAAAACAAAAAACCCTAACCCTGAAACATATGTGTAAATGTGGGAGTGCAGATAAACTTTTTGAAATTGCTTATTTCTGAAATGCAGCTGTTATTACTTTAAAACATCTACAATTTTGCTTTTAGTAACTGCATAAAACATTTAATTGTTTCTGTAATTTTTAAGCTAATTATAAAATGCAGTGAAAAAAAATAAAACAGCATGATTCGGTCCCAGGCCTTTTACTGCCTGCTTAAACAATAGAGTGATACAGATATTAGATAAAACAGTAAAACTCATTTTACTTCTCTTTGGTAAGCTTATGTGGAACATAAAGATTCCCAAGCACTTTTTTAATAAGAACAAAGAACAGACTCTGTCCATCCTTTCACCTCCCAATAAAGAGTTTGCTAAGGTCCCAGAGCATATACACAAGTATCTATAACATGTTATACATGTCTGGGCTTAGAGCTTATCTCCTGGTAATGTATGTGAAAAGATTTTATTTTTATGAAACTATTTGTGGTTCTGGCATGCGAGTCACTATAAAAAAAGTGAACTATAAGGTATTTCTATAATCTACTGTGTTTCTGTCCTACACTGCTGCCTGGAGAGAGAGATACTTATGGTACTTTGCTAGGTTACCACAAACAAGAGGTGACAAGTAAAATTAAACTTCTCATTTTCCTGATAGGGAGCCTTAGTCTCCTACTTCAGAACTTCATTTTCAGCTCTGCAAACCCTTCATCTTAATAGATATTATACCTAACAGTAACGTGTGCATATTGGTTTGTGCTGAGAATGATCAGTGTTAACATCAGTCAAAAAGGATACTGAAAGTCAAAATTAAGTAAACTCTATCCAGGTCAGCCAAATCTATCCCAAATAATGCACTAAAAATATATGAACATTGATTCTAGTGTGTATTAACTAGCACTTAAAAATAGCTACTGGAATAAGTTTGCCTTTTTGCCTCGATAGGGCTTCCAATACTTGTACAACTAAAATTCATGACCATTTGTCAGACATACTGGTATTAGAGCAAAAAAAAGTGAAATCATAAGAGCTATCTAAGTTTCTTCCACCACAAGCCTCTAATAGAGTAGAGAAAAAGAATATTTACACTTTTAATCAGTATGTTATAAAGCATGTATTCTCCGTACCTCCCTCTTAATTTCTGGAAGCCTTGTGGTTGTTGAAGCCAAGCTGCTCTCAGATCTCCTGGTAGAACAAAGCAATTCCCATAAACCATCAGTGACAGGACTGAGCCCAAAGGTACATCAATTAACTAAACTGATTAAGACTTGCAAATCTGTATATATAAACACTTTGAAAAGATAAAGCTGATCTCATCCTGACACCTCCAATTAGAAACAACAAGAACTCAACAAATAGAAAAAGCCAGAGTCAGCATCACCTCTCGCTCCCTGGTTTTCAGCTACCCTATTAGCTAGTATTTCCATAGAGTTGCTACCTTCTTCAGGATTTACAGATGAGACTTACAGAACCAGCATCAAGATCTAGTTTATACTTGCATACCACACAGTCTTATATAATAACAATATTCGAATCCTGAAAATAGGATGGATGTATTTGAAGTTGCTCACAAAACTACGACATGATCTATTTCACCTTCCCAAATGCCTTTGCATGAGTAGTCTTGAAGTTCTCTGAAAGAAATAACAAGCACATTGACAAGACAGATCTGACTGACAGAGTCATCTTGGTCATCTAAATGGCTTTTCACAAGTTCCCTTAACAATAGATGTTAAGGAATCTAAGTATCCATGAAATAACAGAGAAGGTCCATGCATTGGCAATTATTTGGCTAAAACTCAGGGAACAGCGGCTGAGAATAAATAACCATAGTGGAGAAAAGAGGAAAAACTATACTTTTCATAAATGACCTGTAGGGGAAAAAAGAGGCTGAATAGCAAGGTAGCAAAGTTACCAAGAATATTAAGGGTTTTTTTAGTAGAAAACAGTGTGAAAAATTGCAGAAAAGCCTTACAGGATGCAGTGACTAGATAGCTAAATTCAATGCTGGCAACTGTATATTGGATACACATTATGTAAAAGTGTCCTAATCCCACATATAAAATAATGAGATCTAAGACGAACATTGCCCCTAAGGAAATGAAATATTAAGGTTATAATTGACTGACCTTGGAAAATTTAAGTTTACTGTTCAATAGCAATAAAAAAAGCAAACTGGATATATGAATTATGGTTAGGAATAGAGAAATAAAATGTGACTACCATTATACAATTCAAGGTTTGCCCCAGCTTAAATACGCTGCACAAGTCTAGGCTACGTATCTTGAAGAAATGATAGAGAATTGGAAAAGGGCAATAACGTATGGAGCTGCTTTAACGACTAAGGAGGTTTAGATCAAAACCCACATGACTAAGGCCTACAAAATCATGAGTAACATGCAGACAGTGGATTGGATCTGATTTTTCACTACCTCTCCAGATACAAGACTAAAATGCATCAAACAAAACCAGCTGGTGCAAGATTCAGAGCTGACAAAAAAAGGTAGTTCATCACACAGTGCTTAGTTAAATTGAAATCTCCCTAACTGAGAACAATTTTCTATATTATATACTGTAGGAGTGAAGGAGCTACTAGCTTTAGATCATTTCCTTTAGTACTGGTTCATGTGCCATGCACTTCTGTGTCACATGATGTACCTTTTATCCCTGTCTCCGCTTTGCTCCCCATTTAGATGGCACCCTCCCTCTACAATGCTAGCAAATGTCAGGATCGAGCTTTAAGTCTGGGCTTACAGAGGCTTGCTATAGACTAGTTCTCTGTACGCTGGATACCAGCCACAAGCACTTCTCTGTATATCAACTGTATCATATTATCAGAGAACATTTCCATGGCATCTTGCCTATGAACAGTTTGGCCCATTGATTTTTGCTTACAGGAACATCCATATTCCAATGAATATGCATATGATGAAAATCATATTCTATCTGCTTTCTCATCAAAACAAAAACAAAACAAAAAAAGGGGGAGGGGGAAACAAGCACATGGCTTGTTGACCACCCCTTGCTGCCATCCATGTGTTCAGAGGATGTACTCAGCCAGCTCTGCAGAATGAAGGATAAGTATTTCTGCTGAAACATTGAGATCAGTTTGCTAAGTACTGTATACTCTGAAAATCAAAACTCACTTCTCAGCTCTGTAGAGTGAGAGATATTCTGACTGATATATATTATGGGAAGATTGGTTCATTGGGAAAAATACTTCCAGTGACAAAAATGAGAACATAGGTAATTTTGTACTATATTATTGTGCAGCTCTGTTTGTACAATTTGACTTCAAAGTTGTTAGACAAGGAAAACAAGAGAAGGACTCAGACTAATTGTGCTTAGGGAGATGGGAAGAAGAAAATCCATTTCCTAACATCAGCCCAAAGAACTGAACGTTGTAAAAGCCTCTGGGGACAAAAAGCTCTCATCTTTTCCCTCCAAAGGAGGGAACAGTAGCGCAGCTTCTTCTGTAAAATGTAAAGACATTAAAACCCTTCAATGGGACGTGATCAG
Organism: Buteo buteo; assembly: GCF_964188355.1. Lineage (NCBI taxonomy): Eukaryota > Metazoa > Chordata > Aves > Accipitriformes > Accipitridae > Buteo > Buteo buteo. The sequence goes on from NC_134171.1 coordinate 47,956,476, forward strand.
GACATCCCTGCAGAAGCAGAAATTTAGCCTGCCCTTGAACCTCTCCCTAGCCAAAGTTCAGCACATTTCAAACAGAAAGAGCACACAGACCCAGCCTACATGCAGTGGTAGTTCATAGCCCTGAATAGCTTCTGCAAATGCCATTTCTACACAACAGAAGCTGAGTAAGGAGGAAAAAAATGAGTTTGTTTCACTGTCTGTCCATTAAAGCATATCATCAATATAAGCAGTTAAGGATTGTTTCTTATCCAAGTGGGTTTCTTCCCTTTGTTTGCTTCTATGATAGGTTCTAAACATTTTTTTTTTGTTTTTGGCTAAGTAACCAAGGGCTGCAAGAATTTTCACGCAACAAAACACAATTCCACAATGCACATTCACTCTTGACATGCCTCTCTGTCAGAGCCAATAAACTGAGAAATGAGGGTAAAAAATGACACTGTGCTGTTTGATCTCTCCCCTACACTTATTCCAGCAGGGGCCTTTTCAAATCCACACCTAGTTTCACTTCACAAATCTGAGTGGGCAGAGTAGGAAGAGCAAAATCCTCTCTCAGAGGACTAAACCAGAGATACATGTCTTTATAGTCTTATATGATACCTCTGGTGTGCTTCATATAATGCTTTCACATTCAGGCAATCTGAAAGTTCTGTATAACTGATGCCGTGTTGCTCCTTTTAAACACAGTTGTGAAAGAACGTGGTTCTACCACGCATTTGCCACGAGTGTCAGTATCATGAATTCTCTCAAATACTAGCCTCCTAAAATTAAAGTGCAAGCAAACTGCTAAGGATTTGGGTCTTTTGTTTTTTAGATAATATATCTAGACTTCAGCAAGATTTCTACTTTCTTCTTTTTTTTTCACCATATCATTTCAAGCAATTATCCAAAATCAGAGACTGCACCATCTGGAAGGCAGTTTGTCTAATCGGTGCTCTCTCGCCTGGGGCATTCACGTATCATGTGTTTTGCGGTAAGTGTTCACAACTGGATTTTATGTGCATAGTACCTAGGAGGACTGTTTTACACTTGTATCTTTTAAGTTTGTAAGGTTTATTGGAATGAAGGCCAGACGGGTGAATTATAAATTTCTTATGCAACACAGTTTAGTCTTAATGTCCCAAATTCTGTAAAGAAATGCATGTCCGAAAGTTTCCCACAATGCCGTATTTATACTTCTAACTATACCGACCAGATCCAAATAGATACTTAGATTTATATCTAGTATGTATATATTCATAAAACAGATAAACCTCTATCTATGAGGTCTAGTTATTGGTATTAATAGTTCACCCAAATACTTTAAGCCTCAGTATCTAGGGCACTGGAATGAACTCATCGCAAGCAAGCTGGTACCACCTGAAGACAGTGCACTTCTGGATTTTGAGGAAATAGGACACAGTTCCTCCTATGTTTCAGTTTTATGCTTGACAAAAATTTGCAGGAAAAAAAAAAAGAAAAGAAAATTAAAGTAATCCTTTGCAGAGAGTTTGGACAACCTGCCTTGGCTCTAATGTATAAACTGTTGGTCATTTATCTTCCTTGAGCTTTTGTTACCAAAACAATTTTTAAGTAACACATTACTAGAAGTACAATTCTGGTTTTTACAGTCAGTTGGAAAACTTGGGAGGTATGAGTTTACTGGTGTTTTCCAGTTCAATATTTTATGGAGACAGCTTGATTCTGATGAGGTTCCTCAGGAAAAAAAGTCAGCAGAATCCTGCTTTGCTTTTTTTAACTTGCTTGCTTGCTGGGTTCCTCAGCAGCTGCATTCCTACAGTCTGCAGCTCTATGCCAAAGGCTGTCACAGGATTGACCAGTATCTAACACTGCACAGGCAGCCTGCTAGACTACACTGGGGGTTCAGTCCCTCTTATGTTCCAACATATTCAGCTTTCAGTACCCATACATGCCTCAACGAACACTCAGGCTTAAGGCACAATTGTGACTCTCTGAACATTTTCACACAAGTGGGTGAAAGGAAATGTGATCTAGTCACATGGCAGTCCAGCAGGCAGAAAAGCATATTCCATAATGACAAAAACTGAGAATGTAAAAAACATTGACTGTTGTCCTACCTCATGATTTGGTCGTAATTTCTTCCAGGTGTAGTGAATCATTGTATGGATTCCTCCTGGAGCAAAGGAAAGCCATGTACCATACTGCTGCGCTCTGAGATGGTCAGAACTCAAATGAGCTCCAGAGACACCTGAGCTGTGCCCTAGCCTTTAAGTCTTGGGAAAACAAACAAACAAACAAACAATCAAACAAACAAAACCTACACTGAAAAGAAAAATTTACATTACTTCAAATGGCTGGCAAACCACATTAAACTTCACTTTCATATAACTCAGCTTTCCCTGTTACAGTTATCTTTTCTTTACTGCTATGTTCTCTATTGGTTTCTCCTTTACATCTGTGATACTGCCTTCCCACATTTTCTTGCTTTCTTCTATGCCTTCCCTTGTGCACAGATCATTTCTCAAAGAACATCACAGTTACTTCATAGCTGCTTCTTTGCTGTTCTTTTGCCCCAGTTATCCCATCTGGCAAATCTCTTGTCTTCAGCCCTCTTTAGTTCCAGCTCTCCAGCTGAGAGTTTCTTTTCCTAGATACTCAGCTAGAAAGTTAAAGACGTCTCCAAAACATGATCCACAAATGTACTTTGGTACTGTGCTGCTAAATGCTGAAAGGCACACCCAGGATCTACTAGGCAGCCTTTGCATACTCACACAAGGTTGGGGCACTGGCACAGAAAAGCTCCTTTATATGAAAATTTCGGATGCCTAAGCACGTTAAAACACTTTAACACATTCCATTTAGGTCCCTGAAAATCATCACACTAATAAGGTGTTCTCTCTGTTTTCCTTTTTCTTAGATGCCCAATCCCAACTGTTCAGAACATAAAAAGTGTCCCTTACAATCTCTGGGGAACTGCTACCAATGGTTTGCCAATGATTCTCCCTATTTCCTGCAAACTCGCATGAGTACATAAATTACAAAGAATAACACTTGAGTAACAATGGATTTTTCATTACTAGTACTATAATTATATCTTCTCCATTCCAAATATTTATCTACTGATTTCACTCAAAGTCTCCTTAAGAAAACAGTTTATCTGCTGATTTCTCTACCAAGTATGTCTTACAACTTTGGGTACTGAAGTAATAAAAGAAATAAGCTTATTTACTTTATACTACAGAGCTTGGACTTCAGACTATTTGTAAACACTTCTTCAATTCATCTACTTATAATGTAGCAAAGGTTAAATTAAAAATCAATTATCCCCCAATTTTTCAGCTTTTCTGCTCTATTTCCGTAAGTGCTTGATGTTCCCATAAAATGCATCAGTCCTCTAAGTATTGTAGTCTGTAACTTGGCAATAACAAAACCAATGTACTTCACAGGTCTTTCTCATGATATCTTTACTCAAAATTCCCATCCTTTCATATAATTTTTTATAAACTTTAAGTATCTACAAAGGACCTAATAAAACCCTTTCAACTTCAAAGCGCAAAGGTCAACACAGTTTCAAAAAGCCATGGTGTTTAATCCTTTCAGTGTAATAAGTGTGGAGTTTGACCAGAAACTGGAACTTAAGCGCTAAGGCTTTTTTGTACCCTGTAAGAACTCTCCCTGTCCCTCCCCTTCTGTAGTTTTCCCAACCATCATCTTTTAATGACTTTTTCAACGTGCTTTTGTCTTTTTCCATTTAGGGAGACTGAGACAAACAGGTACCTGGACATGCAATGCAATTTGATGAATTCAGGTAACCCTGATCTTCAGACACAACTATGACTAGTTGACAACAGTACAATTCTTTTCCCCTTGCACAGCTTATCAGTGTATTTCCTAGCACTGATGGCATGGAAACTCAGTTTTTTCAACTCCGGAAAAGAGAATTCCCTATTCTGGCACAAGTGGATCAGTATTAGCAATATGGGTCCCATAAAACCCAGGAAATTCACTTTGTCTCCAGCATAACATGCATTATTCATATCAACACCATCTAGTTCATTATTATTTTACAAAACTCTTGGAACACTGGAGCCCCAAACTCTACAGATAAGAAATATCCTACTGTGAATACGATGAAATGTATCCACTGCTCAAAAAACAGTCTCTACCATGATAAAAATAGCACAGCTATATCCGTAAGGTCTGTTTTACTGTTTCTGCAGTCTTAAAGGGCCATTCACTGCACTTTTCCTTCTCCTGCAGTAACTTGCATAACTCAGACTACTAATCCCATGCACTGCAAAGATACCCAGTCAACTGACAGTCTGTCTATTGTATACAAATAAAGTAGGAGAGGGAGGAATATGACTTTGACTCATGCCTTTGGCTCAGAAGGTATTCTATTGGAAACAGTTAGGAAAACATTGCAGGCAATACAAGTATTCACATAATATTACATTTATACCGAATAACAAATATAAGCATAAACTTCAATAAACTTGAGAATTTTCAGCATCCTGAAGCTACAAGCAAGGGAATATCAGTGTACAGGAGACTATCTGATAACTTATTTGAAGTACATTAAGAAAAATAATTAACAGCCTGTACCAACTTTGATATGCTACAAAAGGACAATGTGCTGAAAATTATTTACTGTACTTATTATTAAAAGAACAAAAATAGGTTTAGGATGTTTTAGCAAGTGCTGTTGAAAAAAGTTTAGGATGTTAAAATTCAAGGAGGTAAAGTTGGGAAAAAGACACAATGAACAGAAAGTGACTTATGGCTTGCACAATATGCTTTTTCTATAGTTACTTTCTTTCAAGAGAATTTTTTAAATAAGAAATATCTTAAATTATGCCATTACTCTTAGGCTTGTGTGCTCATGGCTTTTTAGATTTTGTTTGTTTCTTCTTTGCAGAATTTTTCTACTTCCAGAATTCTTTTGGTAAGACAGGGGTTTTGTTCATAAATTTTGACATGAATTTTCACATGCTTGTCAAAGTAAAGAGCTGGTCTTTTGCTTTTAGAGAGGTTTTGTTTTATTTTAAAGTCCTGATTTTTCATTTAATAGGGGAAGGTTTACAGCAATTCACCCAGAAACATTTCCACCCAAAAGATAGAATCCTATGCAAGGGCTAGAAATAAGAAGACAACCTTAAAATACTAAAATTTTAACCAAAAGAAAACTAAAGAAAGGATCTTAAACTTCAGCAGATTAAATTTAAAAATATAGTTAGGAAGGATAAAAAAAAAAAAAGTTTGAAGAGCAGCTAGATACAGGGATCAAAACTAGTTCTAAATCCTTCTTCAAACACCACAGAAAGAAAGAGCCTGCTAAAGTGTCTATAATGCCAATTGGTATTCATGGTATAAAGACAGTACTGAGAAAAGACAAGATTATTGCAAAGAAGCTAAGTAAATTCTTTGAATTTGTCCTCTGAGGAAGAAAGTATGCAGGTCCTAACTTGGGAACTCTTCTATAGAAGAGACTACACACAGACCAAGTAAAGGGTAGCACACTACCAGAGCCAGACAGCACTCACTGGGGAGCTTTAACAGAACTCGGTGATGAAATACCAAAACTACTCATGTACCATGTGCTATATACTCATGTAAACCTGTATAGAAATACAGACAAAAGCAGGGATGGTGGGGTTGCTTTCCGTCTAAGCTCATAATTAACCTGAATTTTGGCTAGGTGGGGTTCAGTGTCCTTCTCATTTGGGGGCAATCTCACTGGCAAACTTCTTTAGGCTCCTCACACAGCAGGAGTAGTACATCTTAGCTTTTCTTTCCAGCTAGCTCCTACAGACTACCCCAGTCTTCCCCCTGTTTACTCAGCTCTCCACAACCTCGGTCACCCGGAAAAGTAGCAGAATGGTGCCAGAGCTTCTCACTCCTTGTTCCCTGACTTTTACTCCTCATCACATTGCATACTTTGAAGTCACTAGCTGCACTTCCCCACACAAACACAGTACAAGGCTATTCTGCACCACACATTAATATTGCAGAAAACTGTATCCCTTACCCTTTTCATTCCAGTCTTGATATTCTTCCAAAGCTCTGTTAAAAGACATGTTGTTATGTTAGAATTCCCTTATCTCTATTTTCTTTCAGCTGTCCTCTGTATATACTATATTCCAGCCAACATTTAAATTATTAAGTAAGCTCTAATTGCTGTATTTCTTCTTAAATGAGCAGTAGAATGTAGTCCTGCTAAAACTGTAGGAATGACATATAAATTTTGAGCAAACTTCTCAGTGTGGATGGTCATAGTTACTAGATTATATATTGAAAAAGAATATATGCATACCTAGCACTAAGTCTAGAAAGCATCAGTGCAAAACTGTCCTTTAAATCATCTATCTGTTTTTAAGAAATAAATTTTCAGAAAACTTTCTGGTGCTCAGTAGGCTTCTAAGTGTTAAGCATTTTAAGAATTTTTGATTATGAATAATATAATAGTGAATATTTTTCATTGGGAGAAAATAAAAATTATCTTGCTTCTTCAGCAGTTATAAAAATTTACTCTCACTCGGTAGAGGAAGGAAAAAACAAATCCTAGCATATAAGTGGCCTTTCAAATAATTACAGCATCTGCATAGTTGGTACTTTGAGATTTGACAGCGAGGAGATACTCAAGGACAGAGTTATTTGTTGTACACATAACGGCAAAGTCAAGGTCCCCAAGTAGAACAAAGCATCCTGAAATTGCAGAAGTCTAAATATGAGAAAAAGAAAACAAACAGGGCAAAGTAAATACAAATTTTGCACACACAGAAATTATTAGCCTCTTCTGTCCCATACTTTACAAATATTGCAGAACACTGTAATGCATTATCTTTCAGATTCCAGCCTTGGTATTCTTCCAAAGGTCTGATAAAAAATTGTTTTGTTACTTCATAATTTCTTTAGCATTCTTTGCTTTCAGTTATCTTTTGCTTAAGCTATATTGCCAGCCACCAGTTAAACAAATTACAATTTTCTTGCATGTTTTTTAGGTGAATTATGAGGTCTTACAGAAAAAAATCCAAAATTATTTGCATTTCACTGCACAATTACAGTTGCATGTAAGCAGGGCTGGTCGATACACTTGCCTGGCCATGCCCTGCACCTGATCAGCACAGTCTGCCCTGCCTTCTCATTAAACTCCATTTCTAACTTTTCCTGGGTAAGGGGCCCTCTGTTCTGTGGGCTTGTGTGTGTGCATATGTATGTGGCATGTTTGTGCCTGTGCCTAACAGGAACACACACACAGCTTTGCTGTTGGCTCAACCTGCTGACACATTGCCATGGGAGCCTTGCCTCTGTCAAGATATGAGGTTCTGCAACCCCCAAGAGAATTGTATTTCAGGCCATGAAACTCCCATTAACAGTGCAGCTATCTACACTTTTTAGTATAAAAAGGCAAATGATTATATTTCTTTTTTTACTTACATACAATAGTCACAGTTCCTGGAAAATGTTGTATTTCAGTCATTAATTTAAATTTTGCTATATAATATGAAAAACTTTGAGCATCCTTCATTAAGAAGGCATCATACATATATAAATCTCATAATTGCTACTTGGAATTAGCTATAGATGCTCAGGGAAATGTTATACTGGAAGAAATATACTCAATTTCTGGTTGATGTGGAATTTGGATTTCACTGGGGGCAGGGTGAGGGAAGTATTTCAATAAGGAGAAAGGACTTACAATATCCATGAAATACACCTAATATATATATGGTTATAGTTTGTATTTTTTTCAAATTAGCTCTGTATCAGAAGTACATTTGAAGTAAAATTTAATATCCTTTATAATTTTGGACACACACTGTTCAGTTTAAAACATTGCCTTCACTGATAGCTGCTTTGCAGGCAGCTGGAGTCCATGTAGGAGTCCATGAAGAGTAGAAAAATATACTCCCTAATTTATTGTCTTTAGCTTCACTGAAAGATCGTAAGACAAATTAGATGTTCCAATTACCTTCAGGGAAAGCAGTGACATTTTCTGTTATCCTTTAAGCACTTAGAGTATATGAAGAACAGAGAAGTCAATAATCAGTAGTAGCTATGCCATCCAATATCTAATTACTAGTGCAGTATTTAGAAGTACTACGCTACTCTCTCTCCTAAATTTTCCGTGTAATGGCAGATTTTATAGGCTTTTAAATTTTAGGGGTTTGCCATTAAGGAGAAAAGAAGAGCACTTCCTGAAATTAAATAAAATTTTCTGTATTTTAAAAGTACTTTCTGAAACACAGATCCAGAACACTGAATGTTTTCCTGCTGCTAAGAAGAATTGGATGAGACCTCCTGAACCATATACCCTCCCGTTTTCAATAGAGTTTTCCAGTTCTTTTTAGAAAATGGTAGAACAACTCTTCCCCAAAAATTCTTTTTCCACTTTCTCCTTGGAGTGAATTAAGAGAAAAACCCAACAACTCAAACCCAAACAAAAAGAAAATCCAACCCCAAACTACTGTTTAGAAACACTGGAAAAGAGGGACTGTGTAACATGCCCATCAGGACAACTCCTCAAGCAGTAACAACACAGAATTACACAGGCTCTACAGTTTCATGCAGAATAGGCAATGCATGTTAATGTTACCCCTCCCTTCCCCCCACCCCAAAATGCCAGGTAAATGGAAGCTAAACTAGAAAACTCATGAGCAAAACCAGAATCACGTATCAGTAAAGTTCGGTCTCTCTTGACTGCTTGCAATATTTTAAAATACAAACAAAGCTAGAAAGAAGTAATGGTCACATTTTCCTAATACTCTAAAAGTTATTTGATTTTTCGTTATGATATCCTAAATATCTTGTTTAAATTTCAGCTAAGAGATTGAAGGAGCTTTCTTTCTTAGGCTTCAGACATTATTGTTGGTAGTAGTATGAAGAGGATCTAGCAGAAGGTAAATCAGAGTACTAAGAGTGGAAGAGACTGAGATAGAAACATTGTTTGGAAATGCTTCAGGATAATTTTGAAATGTACTGATGTTATAGTGATATATTAGAGTTATATTGTAATATTCAGTTCTGAAAGCATCAACTCTGCTGTGATTTCTGTGTAATTAGGAAGCTTTAGGAAGCTTATTAACTAGGGATGTAGCCACTCAGTATTAAACATTTTCCTAAACTTTTAATTTAATTATTTTACTGGGCTGCCAAGTGACAAAGTAGTACAGCAAGATTATTTATATACATACAGTATCCACAACAATTTAATAAAAAAATAAGTGTAAGTCTTTCTGACTTCTCAGTAGGTACCTGTAAAAGGTGAAACAATAAAAACCTTTAATTTTCAGATAGTACCTTGGAATACCTTAAAAATGCTGATTTATTACTCTTCTGAACACTGTAAAGAAAGCTACATTCTCAGTAACAAGTGGAAATGTTCTTCGCATCCTGAGGTATAAATAGAACTGCCTCTGGGTTAGGATAAGTTCTGGCATTCATCTCAGAATTAAGCATAGCTATCAGAATTCAAAAATCACTTGTCTAACTGATCAAATTGATAATCTTTCTCCCTTCAGTGACAGTGGGTTTTTTCTCAGCTTGTACACAATGTCATTTTTGAAGTATGGAAAAATGTTTAAATTGAAGCAGAATTTCTAAAGGGACCAAAGAATTTATAGCCTTTTCCTTGCATTAGCAAGGAGTATCACGTTCAATAGGTGACAATCACCTGGAATAAGTATTTTGACCTTCCAACAATAACCACCAATATTTAAGTATGGTTTTAAGAAACCATATACATAATTGCCACTTGTTTACTTGATTGTCGCAGATAATCTCCATTAACTTATTCTACAGCAGGTGATGAAACTATTGGTCCCCACTAGACAACCTGCCTGACATCTCATCACAGTAGGAAACAAGTGCTCAGAAGAATCTGCTGCACGAAGGCAGGCTGCTCATAACTATGGCAGAAAATCCAGAGATTCTAACATCTCTCATTTCCTTCCTTTCTCTTAATACATACCTCTGTAATATAAGGAGGAATGTGTCCAAGAAAAAGTTAATGGAATATTTCTGTTTCTAATCAGTTCAAGATCTGAAATGACTATGAAATTCTTTTTCCAACCCTGCATGGAACCACAGTCAGACACATTCAGAAAATAAGCCCCTCGTAGCCTCAGGGACTACCCATGGTCAAAATATTAATGTGAAGGAGCGATAATTCTTTCTGAGATCACTTAGTGCCATTTAGAGTGATGATTAATGAGAAGTGTGTTTTAACCCAATTAAGTTTGAATATTCATTAGGAGGTGTACTTACATTGCCTATTCTTTGAATATTTTTCCCATTTCTACTTTGTAATGATCATATACTGAACTCTGGTTAGATGCCTAACAAAGTGAATGATATAGCTGGCAAGGGCAAATCTGTCTGGTTTCATCTCTGTGAAGCACATATAGAACACGGAAGGGGAGATCAATTTAGTTTAAGTAATCTGTATGCAGTGTGCATCAGCAGCAAGATCATAGGGCCACAGCCAGTTTGTTGGCTAAGGATTATCAGACTGTATATCCTCTATCAGGGAACCTATCAAATAAATCCTGATGCTGATTAAAGAAATATGCCATCCGACTCAGAATTCTTGTTTCTAGCTGCTTACTCTTCCACAGAGTCAATCTTAAAGATATATGTAGCAGCTTTTTTATCTGCCTAAGCTTGTTTGCATCTCAGAATGGCTAATTCATGTGAGAATGGAAAGCGAAGTGTGCCATTCTTTGACAACTACATCTTAGAGCATTTAGCTCATCCTCTAAGTCACACTGCAAACTGCTTGGTCTACTTGCACAAAGAATTATAATAAAAGTATGACAACACAAATAAGAACAGTGTTCCACAAATGGATGCTTCGTATTTCCACTCTTTAGCTGGTATTATTATAGCTTTGTTATTAATTACCTATTCAAAAATATACTGGGACTATGTGATTTTGGTATCTTTCCAGAAGTCATTAACTGAACTACAAGGTTAAAAAAAAAAAAAAAAGATGCTTTATTGCATTCAATTAATGGCCTGCCAGATATAGACTATCAGACTCCTGGCATTCTCAGGTATGCTAGATCTGTTACCAACTTCTACAGCAGTCTGAGTCCAAAGAGAGAATGTGGACTGGATCAGACCATGTTACTTCTAGGCACTAGACAATATGTATTTACAGCAGATAAGTAGTTTTTGCTGAAAGTGCAGAGGGTTCCTCCAAATAAACTCCCCTAATAAAACATCATCATGGACCATGCCCTTACCCTTCATTTCTTGGGACATCAAGTACCCACGTAGAAGAATAGCTGCTTCTTGTAAAAGACATTAAAAAAAAAAATAATCTGTTCCTATGCATGTGCAGAATCCAGATGTAAGAAATACAGTCTGAGTGCAAGGTCTGACACTCTGAAAATGGGGTCATGAGAATCAAAAGCACAAGTGTCTTCATTTTTGTAGCTGAAAGCTATACTGTTTATATTCACTGCATGCCTTCAATTGGCACTTTGTTGTTGCTGCTAATGGAGGTGTTTATACTGCAGACTATGGTTCCAGAACCAAAATAAATATATTTATGCTCTACATTTTAAATTTTCCTCATCAGGATCAGGACATTCTGGCACAAAATAGCTGACATTCAGTTACCACATGGGTATTCTTTACTCTGGACTTTGTCCAGAGAACATTGCAGGGGATGGGGGCACATGACGGGGGGCAGAGTGCCTACACCTTTTTGTTTTCTTGCTTTACAATTATTTTTCTACTCACATGATCAAAAAATTTAACTATATAGGATGACATAAATTTCAGAAAGTCCTTCCCTTACCCTGCCTAAACAGCAATGCTTATAGAAATTTATCATTAATAATTGTAAATAACAGCAATAGCAATATCCATTTCACACCTAGATAGAAACAGGATGCAATCAAAGGCATCTGGAAACTATGTTTAAAGATTGCAAATTATATGAGTAATTTACAAGCTGAAGCGAGCTGATAGACAGATATTAAGAGATTTAAGTTATCTTGTTCTAAAAACACTAAAAAAGAATGTTTTCCTGGCAATGACAATATTGCAGCTTTCTATAACTAGCCACTTTACAACCTTCTTCATGTGATACACTTTTTTTTTTTAGTCTGGATTTTTCTTCTGAATTTTTTTACCATGATTTTATATTATCCAGAAGTCATTAGCCTCTCTTCAGTCCCTCAAACAAAAAAAAAACAAATCAAAGCTTCAAATCCAAACAGTTATACATTTGAAAAGGGAGACACACAAGAAAATGCATGAAAACCATTTGGGTCTTTGCCGCTATATCAATTTTCCATGGAAGGTTTTCTGAGATGATTGATCAGCAGCCCTGTGTGAGGGCCTAGGACAGGCAAATGAGCAGGCAAAACTGAAGTCCTCCCTGTCACGATGAAAAGCTTGTCTCTAATGATGAAGAGACATTCATAATGATAAAAGAAGTCTTGCCTTATTGTATTGTATCATGTGTACTTGTTGTTAAAGTAGCACACGTTTGATATATCCACTTAAAAACTGTTTTATATCTTATTCTCATCTTCTGGGCTTTATAGGTTTAAATGACCTTCTGTTTGAAGTTACAGAGCTCTGGTAAAAACATTCATCAGGTTTTCATGAAATTATTTGCATTTTCTCTGAAAGTGGTATAAAAGTCACCACCTTAAAGCATCTGAAAACATTTCTAAGTAATTATACATAGTCTCAACAATAAAAATACCACCTGTGAAATTTTGCTTAGTTCAGAAATTAAGATCTATTTCTCACCAGTTAAGAACAAGAAGTGAAACTGCAGTTGTTAGCCAAGTGGTTAAGGTATCTGTGGGAGGAGGAACTGTCTCAACTCACAAGCTGTATTCTCTGGTGGTTCAGAGAGAAACTGAATTTTCAATAATAACAAACATAATTATATCATCTTAAGTTGCATAAAATCAATCCCTTCCTCATCCATCAAATTTCATTCTCCTATGGAGCAGTACTGAAAAGGAGGGCAATATGATAAAGAAAACATAGTCTTTTTCCCATAGCACTAACACTTTCTGTTCTAAACTCTGTTAGAAAGACAAATAGCAAAAACCTTTACTCTCTGCCCCACTGGCCTCATATTCGGGGTCCACAAGGGAACCTGTTATAACTCTGATTCTCCAGGCTGGCTCCTTTCCTGATAAAACCTAAAGCAGCTGCTTTGACACCTTTGCATTGGCCTTTGTATTCTTAGATTGCTGTGAATCAGCTTAATTAAGGATAACTACCTTTACATCACTACAGAAATAGTACACATTTTTTTGTGGTAGTCCTTAACAAAAATACAGCTGTCATTCCTCTACCCCAATTACTCTCCAATATAACACTCAACATTTACTTTTAAACTGATGAAAATTACTAATTAACAAATGTTCATATTTGGTTAAGATGATATTGGTTCTTAAAGATCTTTATTTTTTTTTATTTTCTATGCATGCCCATTTTTAATTCTCTCAGCATATCCTCATCAGGTCCATCTGGAAAAAACATGCCTAATAACATTAGAAGGAGATCTATGACAATATTAAATGTAGAGCAAGAAGTTTTCTCTATATATACCATTTTCAATATTCTATTTAGATAGCAAGTTTTCTATCTAGCATATGATTTTTTTTCTTTCTAGAAATTTTTCACCCACTCAATAGCACCTGATTTTCCATAACAAGTATATCTATCCATGGCAATGATATTACCGATTTTAATATAATGACATGGTTTGATATTAAATGATGCTGCCACCCGATATAGTCAAAAAAATGGCTATAAGAAAACATATCTTCTGCACTATGAAGACACAAACCATTCAACCTTTTGTTTGGGATCAACAAAATAGTAAAAAAAGAATCCATTTCAGGAAGGAAATTTAAAAAAATAAAATTGACAAAGGTAGTAAAGGAAGCTTAATGGGGTCCATTTCCCTCCTCCCCATACTCTACATAGATATGTTAGGTATGCTGGATATGTTAGAAATCTGTATAATACTACTACAAAAATGCATACTATGAAGAATCACATAATTATAGGAGGCTGACTTTCCAGATACGGGCTGTAGAATAATCCTGGATTCAACAGGTAACGGATTTATTTATCAAGTAGACATTGAAAGAGCAAAATAAAGGTTGAGAAAAGAGCTATGAAAATTATCCATAAACACATTCAGAACAGGAATAGTTATTATAGAGAATAACCCTGGCACAAGAAAGAGTGGATGCAAACTGCCTGTTAAAAGAAGACTCCTAACCATCAAAAAGTCAGGTTTTGGAACTGCCTTCCCCTCACAGTACTGGGGGTGGGGGATGGGTGGGAAGGGAGGCAAATATCTACCATCTTAATTGAAAGGGTTGTGAAAGGGTGCAGTTGTGGTCTGAAACCCATGGTCTACAGCAGCTCTTATAGCACTTCTGTGTAGTCAAATAATATTGAAGCAGATGACCAAAGTTTTCTACTGTTCTCTGAAGCACTCACTGACGTAGCAAGCATTTAATAATAGAAACAAAACCTTTTCCCCATTTTGTAGTTGCCCTGTATCTAAAAAATATTACTATTGCATTACCTATTCAATCTTTTTATGCATCATTACCCTCTTCTTCTAATAATATTCTAACAGGCTAACTTGATGAAACAGAAATGGTCGGACTGGGCATTTTGACTTATAAAAGCTACTGCTTGAAATCAAAACAGAAAAAGGTTAGGCAGTGAATGGTATCAGGAATATAAGGAAATGTATGGTAGCATGTCCTACTGATTTCTTTTTGTCCATATGCACTCTTCATTAAAATGTCAGCATTAATATTTACTTCCTAACACAGTTTTTCTTTTTTCTTTCTACAGCAGTGTTTTCTTTGTTTTTTTTTTTTTTGTAAAAACAGTTAAGTTTCGAAAAGGAAGGAATTTCAGAAATGGAAGTGGAAAGATTACATTTTGTCAGCAAAATTACTCACATGCTGTTTCCCTCATTTGAAACTCTATTTAATACTATATGAAAGGTGTCTAACTGTTGTGGTTTAACCCCAGCCAGCAACTAAGCACCACGCAGCCGCTCACTCACTCCCCCCCCACCCAGTAGGATGGGGGAGAAAATCAGGAAAAGAAGTAAAACTCCTGGGTTGAGATAAGAACGGTTTAATAGAACAGAAAAGAAGAAACTAATAATGATAATGATAACACTAATAAAATGACAGCAGTAGTAATAAAAGGATTGAAATGTACAAATGATGCACAGGGCAATTGCTCACCACCCGCCAACCAACACCCAGCCAGTCCCCGAGCGGCGATTCCCTGCCCCCCCCTTCCCAGTTCCTAAACTAGATGGGACGTCCCATGGTATGGAATACACCGTTGGCCAGTTTGGGTCAGGTGCCCTGGCTGGGCATGAGAAGCTGAAAAATCCTTGACTATAGTCTAAACACTACTGAGCAACAACTGAAAACATCAGTGTGTTATGAACATTCTTCACATACTGAACTCAAAACATAGCACTGCACCAGCTACTAGGAAGACAGTTAACTCTATCCCAGCTGAAACCAGGACACTAATGGAGAATAAGTGTTATGTTTCATTCATATTCCACTGCTACTGTGCATCAAGCATACATAGGGAAAACAGCTATAGTAAGAGAAGAATACTTTGGTTTACATACTTGCTATGGCTATGACCAAAAAGATGTTCCTCATTAATACAAGGTAAAAGATAGACCATTGTGATAACTAGACAGGGTAAGAAAGTATTTATATTATTTAAGACATTAGGGAAAAAAAGTCACCTGAAATGCAAAACAACACCTGGCAATTTGTCCTCATTTTTTTTTTTTTTTCAGATCTATACATTCTGGTCAATGCAGAACCAAACTGCATTCATTTTTTTCTTTAGATTCAGACTAAATCTTAAACAAGACCAAAGATGACGATAAATCTGTTTAACTCACAAGTGGTCTTTTTCTTTAGACACAGACAATTTCACTTCAGAGCCTATAGCATGACAAGTTAGGAAATAAAATATTTTCATGCACAGAAAGGTCATATCTCACAGCAAATGCAATACTTTGATATATTCTGTTCATATAAATGCACATGTAGATGAAATTCTTTTGACCAGAAGTATCTGTTGCAGCTGTGCCTATGAGCATATAGTAGGTATACATTAATTAATAAACACAATATCCCTCAGCTTTCTCTCAACAATTTCACTCAGGATGATAGGGCTCCATAGCTGTAAACAAAGCATTTCAAAACCCACTGCCATTGCCAGGCAGTTTTCTCCTCACCATAACACTTATCCACATGGATTCGACCACTGATAACTACGAAGCAACTATTTCCTTTTGAGAGAATTAGTGGAAGTCCAATTTAATCAAAGACTACAGGCAACTCAGTAAAATCAGGCACTGAACCTAGATATTTATCCTCCTCATTAATTTCTTTAAAACAAAACAGATCAAATGTAGATGCTTCATAATTTTTGGAAATAGGAACATTTTTTTCAACACTCAGAGACCACCTGAGTCAAAGTAAAAAATTTTACTACAGGTTAAGTAGATGAAATTAAACAGGCTAACTCACAACTATCCACTTCCCTTCCGTTACAAAAACAGGGTGAATGCTCTTATTCAACTAGGTATATGAAGTTTATATTTCTCCTGGTATTGACTAATGTGTAAAGAACACCAGAATACTAAAAACAGACTTACATGGGAGCACGTTTTGACAGACATTTAAAGAATGCCTGCAAGTAACTGTTCTTATGAACTTTTGTAGGAGGAACCTTCCCCATTAACATCAAAATTTTTTCTATCCTTGAAATTGATGGAGTCACTGCTCAACAGTCTTCAATGGAAAACCATTAAGATATTATCTGCCTTACTAATACTTGCCCTTCACATTGATATAGCATCTATAGAACTGGAACAAAGTCACAAGGAATACCTGAGGGATCTGGAGGAATTCACTACACCTAGTTTCATATGTGTTTGGACCTGTGTACTCTTCAGCCCTCCCAATAACATACTCTCAGTCCTTTCCTTTGCTCTTTTCCACTGGTATTGCATCTGTGAGATACAGAGTGGGAAGCCCTGGAGTAAAACCAAGAGTTGTGATCAAGCTAAAGTAATGTCCCTGAATTCTAGGACATACAGATACTAAATGTGTCTTCAGGAAGTTCTTTTGAATGAGACCTGACTGGTGTCCCCAGCCCAGAGTCTTGCCTCGTTTGGATGGCATGGCTAGCCATCCACACTATTTTAAACATAATTAGGTTGAAAAAGATTGGAAATACATGCATGAAGCTGTATGTTCTAGAAGAATAGTGTTTCAGTAGCCTCAACACTATAATTTACTCACTTACTGCCAGTACTACATAGATGAAGTCACAAAATAAAAACCAGTTGAAAATACAATTTGAGAATGCTCTGTCATGTTCAGAATTTATGTGAATAACCACTGGTTATATCTCCTTTGTTATCACATATAATGGAATGGAGTATTTGTTTAAATACAATAAAATACCAACACTGTTAAATGGATTAGTAGAAAGAGGTAATTATAGACTCTTGTGATATTTTTTCCACATTAAAACTGATTCTTTTCAGGCTTATCAATAAGCCTATAGTTAAAAAAACTCCTATATTGAAAAGCATCTTTACAGTGCCTTAAAATACAGTGAAGTATTTATCAATTGGCTTGCAAATCAACACAAACATCTCATTATGACCAGTTGCTGGGTTGCCCACCTACCCCACCCCCAGTTATCTTCACTTTAAAATAGTTTTAAGTATTTAGGGTAAAAGAAGAAAATTAAAAGCTGCTGTACAAATGTAGAACTCACTTAGAAAAGTAAAAAGCTGACACCTGGCATACAAGTTACCAAAATAACTATGATGTGCTTTGACAAACACCTCTTTCTCAGTCTGTTTATTTTCTCTGATCATCAGAAAAGTAAAAAGAAATGGTTTGTGGCATTTCAGTAGTGCAAACATTAAAGGAAAGTGAAAAACAGTGAGATATTTTAAATCAGTTCAATAAAGAGTTAGCACATGTTTATATTTCTACTAAACATATTTTACTTTGCTCTTCTCTATCCTCCTTCAGTCACTTATTTAGGATTTGGATTTATTATTCTAAGTTATACAATTCTCTTTTGATATTACACTTCCGTCTCTAATTTAAGGATGAACAGTAGTATTCAAGGGTTCTCTTGATCAGTTTTTCTGAGAGAACTGATTTTGGCACCATGGCAGGAATGATAATGCATCGGTTGTTTCAAAGACAGCTATGTTTTCCAAGATACACATCACAGAGAGAAGAAAGAAAAACTATGCAGCCAAGTGCAGAACCAACATCTCAAACCTGAAGTGTTGATAAACTCAAAGCAATTAAAATGGCATTTATTCTGGTGGTTTTTTTGGGGGGGTGGTATTTTTTAAAAAATTTTTTGTCTTTTCCTCACTAGTCCCTCTCTCCCAGAAAGGCAATCAAATATGATATGCTTACCTGTAACTGAGCAAACTACAAAAACTACTTTATTCTTTTCCAAGCTGTTTCCATTCTGAGACAAGATGATTGCCAATTTATGTTTTGGCCAACCTGCACAACACTTTGTTCACTCTCAATAGTGTGGATTTGGGAGCAAAACTTAAAAATTCCCAACCGAAATTTTGTAGATCTGGCCTGAAGCCAAGAATCAGGAAGACAAGCTCTCTCTGACCACAGCAAAAATCTTCTGTTGCACATAATGAGATAGTATCCAATTTTAACACTGATACTCTGAAAATTTTAAGTTCAAGAGGCTTTGTAGTACACAGTGTAACTACAGTGTAGTACACAGTGTATCTTCTAGCAGCTAGTTGTCCGATTCTGCTCCAATTAAGGCCAATGGAGACCTTTTTAAACTGGAGATGATTACGTCTCAATAGTCAGATTTGACTCCGTAGCTGACTTCAGAAACCCATTCTTCAGGTATCATGTAGTATGAGAAGCAAAAGCTTTGAAGTTGAGCGTTTTCAGCCTTTTCTGCTTCAGAATCTCCCTTGTACACAGCACAAGAGGAGTAGAACTGCTGCAGCCCCAAAGCCTGCCTGTGAACTGGGGGCTGAGGATCCATGGGCCTGCCAAACTATTAAGAAGTTAAATATAACTAATTTCAGTATTTAACTTTAATAAGTTAATTTGCATAGAAAGAGAGGCAACAATAAAGAAGCACTTGCAAAGTAGCATTTATTCCGTTACATACTGTTATAGGGCAGTATCTGGAAATACTGCTACAGTATTTTGTTACTTTGTGACATGGGAATGAGAAGCAGCAGTCAGTGGTTGTGGTTTTAGCCAAAACACCAAGAGAAAATGTACTCTCTTTGAAGACATTTGCTATAGTGATGACTGATGAAATACTATGTGCTAATGGAAGAAATATTATAACCTAAATTCAAGACCAAAATGGAAACTTTGAAACGCTAGTTATAGAATTAGATACAGCTGAAAAGGTGTATCATTCTTCCATATGGGAAATGTCAAATTTTCAAATATTAGAACAATACATTTGAACAAAATATTAGACAAATATTAGAATGAAAAATGTTTCAGATAACAAAATAAAATTTTTAGTTAAGAAACAGTTCCACAGTCCCTTACAAAAACTGTTCCTTAACTTTTTCATCCTTGTTAAAACACTGCAAAAAGCTCTGATGTTATGGGATCTTTGCAGTGTATCATGGGAAACAATCTAAATAGAGAACTTGGCCTTTAGGGACAAGCATGCGGGACATGAGGCACCTGAACTAATTCACATGAGATACTTGCTGGCATTTTTAAGTTTCCTTTCAACTGGTGGGGGTGGGAAAAGTTAAGGGAGAAAAGCACCAGAAAAAATTCTGTATTTGTTTTTTCTCTGAGAAGTCTAAAACTTTCAAATGGGAAATTCACTTCAAAAAAACTATTTAGTTCAGTTAAAAGACCAACTTTCTATTGCAAAGCATTCTAGCAAAATAATATCCAGCCATTTCTGAATGTGTTTGAAACTACTTTCTATTTAGTACTTGATATTTACTTCATTACAGTAAATTGTTATATTAAACTGTAATCTTACATTACATTAAAACCACATCTGTTAAGTAGCTGTTTTTATTGATGTAATGCTGAAGATGCACAAATGAAAAAATAAAAGAATTAAGTGTATCATGGTTTAAGCCTAGCTGGCAACTAAGCACCACACGGCCACTCAATCACTTCTCCCCCACAGTGGAATGGGGAGGAGAATCAGAAAAAAAAGGTAAAACCTCATGGCTTGAGATAAGGAAAATTTAATAGGACAACACAAGGAGAGAAGAAGTAATAACAACAACAATACTAATAAAAGAATGTATAAAGTGAGTGATGCACAATGCAGTTGCTCACCACACAGAACCTGATGCTCAGCCTGTTCCCGAGCCACGATCCCTCCTCCCCCCAGCCAGCTGCTGCAGTTACATACTGAGCACGATGTCATATAGTATCGAATATCCCCTTGGCTACTTCAGGTCAGCTGTCCTGGCTGTGCCCCCTCCCAGCTTCTTGTGAAAATTAACTCTATCCCAGCTGAACCCAGGAATGACACAGTGGAAAGAGAACAAAGTACTGTAAGGTTACTCTTGTAGTTGAAGTGCTTACCAGCTCTTCTGAAATGGGCACAATTTTTATCCCTGGCACCAAGGGACAGTTGGACTAGATCTCTTACCCACAGCCATATAATCAAGTGGTCTAGCCAAAAGCATATTCAATATCTCACAGACACTACAGAAAAAAATAAAATAAAATAAAATAAAATAAGGTTGAACTTTTATTTCTCTCTGAGAGAAGGCAAATACTGCTTCTAGGCTTATGTCTGCCAAGTCCACAAGACACACATCAGGACTACCAGGTGCATACACCAAAAAAGTAGAAATTCCGTTTCCACCATGCCATTGGTGCTACCACCAAGAACTAGTCCTCACCTAGCAGACAAATAAAAGTTGCCTAAAAGTAATTTTGGTAGTGTTCCTTTATCTGCATTTTGAAGCATCTATGTTAAGGTTTCTATATTCAATCATAAATAGTTTTATGGTTTAAAAGGTATGATTAACAACTAGGCATTGATAGCTAATGACTTAGAAATTATTTTTTTCCACTGTTTAGACCACTGTATTAACAGAAAACTGACATTGGCTGTAGTCTTCAAAAAAAATCCTAATCCAAACAGAACCTGGAATTGTATGTGCTCCCATCTGATATAAAGCTGCCTTCTGTTTGAAGTCTTCTAGAGCTTGCATGACAAATAGAATCGGGTAAACCAGCAAACATGGGAAGGCCTGCTATAAGGACCCAGGCTATCGTGCAATACTTTGACATATTATCAAGTTACACTGTTTACTTAGGTAGACCAAACACAAATTGAGATGAGCACATTGGTAGAGATAAATAGGCAAATCGATGTGAGTTTCCTTCAGATTTAGAAAGTCAGTAAACTCTTCAGTAACAGTGCCAAACTAATGGTACTAAACCCCTGGGCTGAACTTCCCATGGAGCAGGGAGCAGTGACAGCAGCCCAGCCCGTCACTGTGATGTGAACGCACCTTCGGCTGTTTGAGAAGAGCTGCCAGTGAGATGAGGAGGACAGATTATTTCAAGTCCAGCATTTCTTCATCTCCTCACTACAATTGCCAGCAAAAGGTGACAAATTACGGGACTGGATCACTAGTCCAGCTAGAAGCTGTGCTAGACCACCCATGGCCCTACATGAGCCAACCCAGCAGCTGTCCATGTCACAAGGCTGGATCACACCTACCAGGAGAAAGGAGCAGGTGCCGGCCAGTAAATTAATGGCAACAATGTAATGTTGTTGAGTGGCCAGAGCAGGGAACTGCTTTACTTAACTACACTTTGGGGAAGAGCGATCAGTGTCCAACTGACGTTTTATGGGCCAGATTTTCAGTTTGGTTTTAATGGGACTTCCCCCTTCTTTTTATTCCCATGTATGTACTTGAAATCTTGCGGTTATGACAAAGTAGCTGGGCAGTTGCAGCCAAATCCAAAGCCGCAGTGAAACACCTTGGAATTTCAAGGTCTCGCATGTGTGTATAAGCACTCAAGACCCCACATGCATCAGAGATTTCTGAAATATTTTTACCCATTTAAAAACCTACCTTTGCATCAATACCTGGTACAATGCTGCTTTGGTGGATCTGGCAGCTACTGTCTTCTGCCCAAACCCATTTGGTATCCAGCAATTTCGCAAGCCTTGCCTACATCTGAAGGCCCTGATTTTCTAGCCATGCTCTGAGCTTACCTAGCATATAAAGTTCAAAACAAAACATGCTTGAAAATGAGGTAGTGACCACCTTATAACCTGGACAAAAACTATGAGTCTTAAATTCTAGACTTCTTTGGAATGTGGAGATAAACCAACTTTTCCCATAAGCCCAAAGAATGACCCAACTATGAAACTATGGGGTATTTCCTTCAGTTGAAACTGGTCTGCCAGGCATCCAGCAGCATCAAACCCAGGAGACCAGAAGGGCAAGTTAAAAGGGATCCTCATACCACTGCCTGGTGGTCAGGAGGGAGAAGAAAGCCCATGTTCCACATTCCCAGGCTGGTTTGCATATCTTACATTGCACAGTAGCTAGAAACAGAAATAGATAGAAGTATATATAGATTAAAACAGAAGTAATCTACAGAACATTACCTCGAACCACAGGGCTCTGCCTTCAAAGAGAAACATACCCTAGTTTGTGAAGCTGTGGCCATGAGCTAGCTACACAAGTCTCAAGGTTTAACCCCAGCTGGCAGCTGAGCACCACACAGCCACTCACTCACCTCCCTCACAGTGGGATGGGGGAGAGAATCAGAAGAATAAAAGTGAGAAAACTCATAGGTTGAGATAAAGACAGTTTAATAGGGAAAGCAAAAGCCATGCATGCAAGCAAAGCAAAACAAGGAATTCATTCACCACTTCCCATGGGCAGGCAGGTGTTCAGCCATCTCCAGGAAAGCAGGGCTCCATCATGCGTAACCCTTACTTGGGAAGACAAACGCCATCACTCTGAACATCCCCCCCTTCCTCCTTCTTCCCCCAGCTTTATCCGCTGAGCATGATGTCATATGGTCTGGGACATCCCTTGGGTCAGTTGGGGTCAGCTGTCCCAGCTGTGTCCCCTCCCAACTTCTTGTGCCCCCCCAGCCTCCTCGCTGGTGGGGTGGGGGGAGAAGCAGAAAAGGCCTCGGCTCTGTGTAAGCACTGCTCAGCGGTAACGAAAACGTCCCTGTATTACCAACATTGTTTTCAGCACAAATCCAAAACATAGCCCTGTAGTAGTTTCTATGGAGAAAATTAACTCCATCCCAGCCAAAACCAGCACAATGAGTGAGCAAAAGTAATTTCAGGGAACAGTGATGAAGAGGACAGCAACTACCTCTGCAAGTGGGCAGCAGGTGAGCAAGGTGGATTTAGTACTTTAAGCCAGAGTCTAATTTTCTTCTGGCTTCAGCTTTTAATATTGTCTTTGCATGAAAAAGAAAGACTTGAACAGACTTTGAATATTTTTTTGTTAATGCAGAACACAAATACTGTTGTAGCAACGTGACTGCCTAAAAATAGTTATTTTTACTGTTTTACTGAACCAAAAAAAAATATTTTTTTTTTTTTTTTTGTAGTAAGAGAATAGAAAGATACATATAAAGAATTCTTATGTACTAGAAGTTTGCTTTATGCTCTTCTGGAAAACAGTGGTCATGCTTAAGGTTTAAAGCCATAACTCTTGTTAAATTAACTACATCAAGAGCTTGGAATTATTTTGGTGAAAATATTAATAAACAAACTACCAGCTTTTTATTAAGTCCTATCAAACTCAGAGGAAGATTTTAACAGTTTTAATTATGAAGTCCAGCTGCACAAACTAAGAGAGAAAATGTTTCCAGACAAGATCCAAAGTGCAGCACCATATCCCAAACCACTGACACTTCTTGTCCTTTGACAGTGTAGGGTGGGATGCTTTAGTTCCTTAGTTCAAGGCATAAAATTCTAGATGTCCTGTACTGCTGGTTTATCAAAAAATTCACAGTATATGAGGTCCTGAAAGCATCATTTTCAGGACATTTTAATATTTAGTAGTCCGGTGAGAATGTCACTTTGTAGGTAGATGCTTTATTTTATGACTGTCCACCTTTCTGTGGCTATTGCTAATATATGAGCAGCAACCCCCTGAATCATGGAATCATAGAATGGTTTGGGTTGGAAAGGACCTTAAAGATCATCTAGTTCCAACCCCCCTGCCACGGGCAGGGACACCTTCCACTAGACCAGGTTGCTCAAAGCCCTGTCCAGTCTGCCCCTGAACAATTCCAGGGATGGGGCATCCACAACTTCTTGGGGCAACTTGTTCCAGTGCCTCACCACCCTCACAGAAACATCAACCTACTTCCTCTCCCTGGTGTTTTGGCAAATAAGTTTGTTCTGAGTGCACCACATTGGTTGTGCCTGCAGACATAAAGGCATTTTCCTTGTGATAACAACTGTCAAAACTTACTGTTTTGGCCTACACCCACCAGAAAAAGCCAAACAAAAAGGCACACCTAAGAAACCCCAAAGCCACCCACTATGCTTTGACTTCAATGAAGGTGTATGCCATGGGACATCCCCCAGCCTTAGTCCCCTAATTCCCAGGGGGTCAGCCTGCCTGGGACATATCATACTTCCTTCCAGCCAAATCCTCACATCCCTCATTTGGTATCAGGATTTGGAGGGGAAGGGGCGGTAAGAGAGAGAACGATGCACATTTAAGATCCTCCCTTACATGGGAGAGGAACACAATGTGGCATGCACCTGTGTCAGGGAAATGATTCCAGGCACTGCTGTTGAGAGGTAGCCACAGTAGTCAGAGACATGACTTCACCGTAAAGAAAAGAAGACAGGGGGAACGAGGATCACCTTTGTAAATACCAGCAACTGAAAGCTGGACTTAGAAACCGAACCACTCCTTAGTATGTTGGCCTTGTAAATACACAGTTTCCACACTGTTAGACAAAGAAAAAAAAATCTCAATCGAATGCAAGTAATTTCTTCTAAGAGCAGCAGGACTAGGCCCATTACTGATGAGTCACATTTCTTTGTATAGTATTTGAAGAGGTGATTGTATGAAATGTTTTTATTTTCCTCCCTCTTCTTTCAACCTTGGTCTGTATGTTTCTGAGTAACCATTTAAAAGATGGTTTTTCTTTTTATATGTAGATTTTAAGTACCCACATAGAAAAGATTACTTCCCAAAAAGCCTCTATGAAAATAAAAAACATAAAAAGATGAGTACTTATAGTTTCCTTTCAACTCTAGCATCTCAGCAATGAAATCAAACTTTTAAGAAAGTAGACAAAGCAAAACTATTTGGGTGCCATGAAAGGATGATTATAAGCTACATCTAGAACACATTTAATTATTACAGTTTGCTTTCTGACAGGTTTTCTTTCTAATCTGAAAAAAAAAAATAATTCATCTCATCCTGCCATGATAATTGTGTGGTTCCATTTCTGAATGCAGATTGGATGTTGAACATTTCCAACAAAAAACATAGATATCTTCCAAAGCTATTTCACCTACAGCATTTATATTCATTACAGGTTAAGTAATCTTCAATTCCTTTATTACCGCTCTAAGTTTTTTGCTATATAACAACTATTTTGAGTGATTTCTGCTGAAATCCACAGTTCCATTTCATCCCCACATAGGACAGACCATCTGCATCAACTAAGTTTAAGCTTTAGTATCAAATACTACAAATTTGTATCCAAACCTTAAATTTTAATATGTGTTCAATCCAACCAGTTAGAAATCAATATTCTTTGCTTCCTCCTTCCAGGACCATAGGAAAGTAATGAGTTTCTTAGAAGTGCTGAAGGGAAGAATTTGCACATATGTATTACTTAAACGCCTGGAGAATTCCCAGTATTGATGAAAAGTGTGTACCACTTCCCCTCTCTGCCTCAGCCAATCCCAACTAGGGACTTGAGAGTGAAGGTAGGAAAAAGGAATTATTATCTGCAAAGGGTTTTATTATTATTCACTTCAGTACCAGTATCTTGTTCTTGAATATTGGTTCAAGAACTTGTAGCCATCAGAGCTTAAGCAGACAATTCAGGATTTAAGAGTCAGAAACTTTTACATGAGACAAAATGCAAGTAAGATGCTCTGGAGGTGTGAGAGCAGCCCAAAGTATCACACACACATAGCTTTCAAAGAATATGCAGCCCTGCAGGAAATGCCTATTTCATTAACTTGATTCTGAAGAAAAAAAAAAAAAAATCACACTTGAACTAAAGTGTGTACTACACAGATTCAGAACAGCAGAGTCTTAACCTGGGATCATTGCACTTTCTATCTACCTTTTTCTTTCGTTTCCTTAGACATCAATCCACCAATTGGTACTTCTACCTCTGTGTTTATATGAATTTTACATCTCTGAATATAACAAAATCTAAAGAACATTGTCAGAAAACCTCAACATAATCTGTAACCCTACTATTACTTGCATTTTCATGCCCTTTCTTTTTTATTTCCAGTGATATACAATCACATTCAATCAGATTTAAAGTGAAGAAATGGTAGATAAAGATTTTTTTAGTGGCCTGAATGATGACAACTGATTTAAGCTACACAAGACGAGAGTTTGAAAATAAAACCTATGTCAGATTGGATTCTGAATCCGGGCCAAAAAAATCCTAACAAAATAAATATTAATTGGTAGTTAATGTTAATGTGAACTTTTATGTCATGGGTTCTGAATTTGCCCATAGCAGAGCTTTGCATTGAAAAATCACATTTGCTGTTTCAAAAAGATTTTCCAAGCAAATTACTAAAATAATTAACCATGCTAGTGCAGGAATTGTATGTATTATATTTAGAAGTTTTAGAGGCTTACTGTAGGTGACCACGTTGGTATACTGAGATTTTGATGTAATTGCTTCACATTTCAACAGCAAAATGCATGTCTTGGAACACTCCCTCATCAAAAGCCACATCAA
Source organism: Buteo buteo (assembly GCF_964188355.1). NCBI lineage: Eukaryota > Metazoa > Chordata > Aves > Accipitriformes > Accipitridae > Buteo > Buteo buteo. The sequence continues at coordinate 47,983,475 of NC_134171.1, forward strand.
CTCTTCTGTACTTTTTCCATAAGGCAAATCAGTGTGTAATTTGATGCGAGCTTTTCTGGTGGTTGTCATTTTGGCCCTTTCATAAATGGCATAAGGGAACACAATACCAAGATAGGTAGACAAGACAAAATTCTCTCTGCTATAAATGTAACATGACATATACATACATATACATATATGTAAACAGACATACACACATATATACATGCATATGGGACTATAGTATTTCTAACCAAGTGTTACTTAAAATTGTGAAATGAAGAAATGCCCATGGGATTTTCCTTCAGCAATAATGGAATTTAAATTTTAATCTAAAAACACTGAAACAGTCAAACTTCTCTCACAACAATTTACATCCAAAACACTATCCATCCCTTAAGTAGCTACCCAATATTAACAAGCGTAAGGGATTAAGTACAATATGTAACAGGAGAACATGGTATTTATTCCCATGATGAAAAAAAATAAAACAGAGTACTGATTAAGCCAAGACAGAAAACATCAAATCTGCAAGAACTTACTAACATCTAAAAATTCATACACTTAAAGAGTATGGATGGTGGATATTTTGGAGAGAGAAAAGGTTAGCAAAGAATCCAGTGAACAAAGCAAAAGTCCTATCTCCATTAAAAATAGAAATGAAAACTAAAAGGAGGTTAGCTGACCTCTATGGCATTCAAACTGCTTGAATTATTTCTACACGCAGATAAAAGACAATGGTGTTAATTTTACAGCAAAGCAACGTAACACACACACACACACACACACACACACACACACACACAAAACCAAAAAGAAAACCCACAACCAAAACACCAAACAACAAAAGAAAAACCCAAACCCAACAACAACAAAAACCCAGGGAGATTAAGAATTACTTATAGAAAATAAAAGCTGAAGGCTTAAAGATGCATCGGCATAATTAATTTCACAGGAATTCAGGACACCTTGAGCAAGTTGCTTCTTTTGCCAGTGCCTTTGCTTTCCTCTGTTGCTTTTCTTAAGGCTAAACTAAAGCTGTTTTTACAAGTGATGCCAGTCCAATGCAATCCTGAGTTTGGATTAACTGGGTACAACTGTACCAACATCAGTAAGGAGTAAAGAGTATCCATGCATAACTAAATAATTTACAGTAGTGGGAATGACACTAATGTGACTACTGTAGAAAAAATAACCAATTAGACTGCTCCTGATAAAAAGAAAAACAAAAAAAGTAAAAACCAAACTAATATAGATCATCACATCTAATAATAATACAGTAAAAAAGCTTCAGTTCAGTGTTTGCAATAATTCTGGGAAAAAAAAAAAGAAAAAGGCCACTGTCATGTAATAATAAGGTAGCAATGAACAAGTTATTAATTTTTTATTTGATGCCTTTTTGTCAGGTTTGTGATAAAAAGAAGTTACTTTGTTTCTGACAAGTCTGGTAGTTTGCATCTTGCACTTTACAGATTCCGAAGTTTGTTCAATTAATACTGTGTGAACGCTGTCCTAAAGTCAGTCACCAAAAAATGTTACTCTCATATGCTAGAATATTCCTTAGAGAAATAATAAAATAGACTTAAAATACTGATCCAGTTAAAATACATTTAAAATGTAAGCATTACTCCAAAGGAAGGTTATCTTCTGAGTGGAAATTCAGAATTAAATACAGCAAATACTTGAGCAATGAAGTCATTAAACTAAGGACAGCTGTTCAATTGCTTTAGGCAAAGTGAAACAGTAACACAGTGAAATGACATGATCCAGAAAGAAATATTTCACTGTTAAACAACACTGTACTTACAAGTTGTTTGGTTTTTTTTAAAATCAAAATAAAAAACTTAAAATGCTAAGCACAGAACAGCTTTGTACAACAGGTTGTTACAACACATTTGCAACGTTTTGAAAAATCACCCAAAACCAATTACAAACCAATCACAAACCAATCAAAAACCAAAAGCAATTAGCAAAAACAAGGCAAATAACCAAAAAGGACACAGAAAAGCCTAAATTAGAAGGCTATTTCAGGTGAGGTTTGTGATGACATTAACTCTGGCTTATTGAAGAGAATGGATGTAAACTTGATATTCAAGCTGTTGGAAGATAGTTCACTCTACTCACAAAAATGTTCAAAAACAATGAAAAAGGCTGAGGAATGCTATTCCCATAAACACACATATATTTAATTAAAAATAAGGTTGTTTTCTGGTTCATGTTGCAATACTACAATTAATTACCTCAGGAAAGCAAAGAGAAAGTTACCAGTCGTGAATGAAAGCAGCCTACTTTTCCTTGCCATGCAACACAAGTAACTTCCATTGGCCTTAATATGAAAGGTGAGTGACAGGAATTTGGGATAATGGAGTTACTTTCCTTTGAACATTCTCTTTTTGAATGTGATTCAAAACACAAACTACCAGCAGGGGTATTATTTTCTGTACCTACTGAGTGGCAAAGAAGAGGTCAAGAGAGAAATTAGTTCTCTTCATAACACATGCATGGGCAAAAACAATTTTTATAATAACATAAGATTAGCAAAAGAATAACTATATGACAATTATTGTCCTTAAACTGTTAGGTTAGATTTGGCTATTGCTTACTGTTGAAGTCAACAGAGTACTAGAAAACAAATTACAATGTGTCTGATTTTAGAGATTGTGAACACCCTTGATTACAACTGAAGTCAGTGAAGTCTAAGATTATAGAATATCAGAAAATAACAATTAATTCCTGCAAATGCATTTACAAGTACTTGATGAGTCCATATCAATTAAAGAGCAGTTAAATTGAGTTTGCAGAACAAGTGTGTGTACAAACACCACAGACATTGATTATTTGTTTGGTTGCCTAAAGCACTGTAATTATAAAACAATCCCACTTTAAACAGATGAAAGTTATGTATGAATAAAGTACACATTTTTATAAAAAATATTTTAATACTTATATATCAGTAATGTTAAGAAATGGAGGGTGACCAATACCATAGGAATCCCTGTATTCTAAGTCATCGATTCTTCTGTCTGAAGATGCATGGCAAGTCTAACCAGAATTATGCTGGTTCTGAAAAGCAACTATACTAACACACAAGTAATTTTAAGTCATGATCCATGGTGTTTTGTAATTAGGTCCAACCTGACTAATAGAACTGTGAAAGAAAATAGATTAATGACTTCATCCTCCTATGCATACTGTGCAAGAAAATATTGCCTTTCAGTCTATATTTTAATGAAAACACTGAAGATTGACATGAAATCATGAGGCTATTGCTTACAACCTGGATGTAATGTTAGTATTTTCTACTCTACAAGTTAAACAAATACTCAGAAATATATAACTACACAACTACAGTTTAAGTTTTTCTGACATAAAATAGGAACCAACAGGTCATTCTCTTCTCACTAACTAGACAACACCACATGTATTGGCATTATGTTACAAAACTGTTATAATTTTCTGTTTATGTCATGTTAGAAAACCACTTAGCATAAAGGAATGCACTAAAAAGAGGATTCTTTCACACACCACCACCCTTATTATCCTCGATGTATTGTAAAAGTAAGGTTACTTTTTCTGGAAGCTGTCAAACAAATTCCTCCTGGAAAAACAGGCTGCTAGCAGGCCTTTTTTCTTTAAAGGCATTACTGCTGAATGCATTAGTTCCGATACGTAAAAAGCTGTTGGTAGTACTGTTTCTACAACCTGAGAGCATACTATGATAAGCAAAGCAAATGCATTTTTTTAAAGGATATTCAAAACTTCTGAATACAAAGGCTGTTGTCATACTCCTTCAAATCCTAAACGATACTCCTCTTCTTCTACTGCAAGTTCTACTAAATGCAGTTCTATGTCTGCTTACATGTTCCACAACTATATTTATTGCCTTGGTCCACCACAGGAGCCTAGTACAGCAAGGCTTTTTCAATGGGAATACTTTAAAAACAAAAAATAGCAGCAACAAAACCCAAAGAAGAAACAAAAAGCCCCAAAATACCACACTAACAGAACTTAGGGAAAGTATTATCATTAGTTTATCCTCTTACAATATTTTTATGCCAACTGAAAAATACTTGTTTCTTCATTGCAGAGATGGAATGACATTATGCAATCTTGCCAAAGCAAAAAGATAATCCCATGTCATAACATGTAATTAAAACCACATGGTTCCCATAGGAACAGATCGGGCAAACAAATAATTTGGTGATGGGCACAGCAAAAGAGCACAAACAGAACCGGGTAACTCAACGCTCGAGCAATGTTATCTTGGTTGTAAGGGCAACATTTCCAGAACTTTTAAATAGTGTGAACATATGAGAACAGCCTGACTGATAGAAAAAATAACTTATGAGTCTAATTTTTTTTTTCAGAATTACTTTAAAAAAAATCACAATGTGTGTGATGCACAAATAAACAATTAGAGATGTATTAAAACACTTTTACTAGAGAATTCATTTTACATGGTTTTTTTTCCACAAATTCTCCTTCGTTCAGACCACTATGGCAAAGATTTTTTTTTCTGGAAAGTCAGTTCACAGAACAGTACCCTGTATAGGATCTCTTCTGTACAGGTGGTATCTGTTCAGCATGTGTCAGATTAACTGTGTACCCACTCTATGGGAGTGAAGTCCAGTACTTTCAGATATTGTACTTTCTGCAAGTATCATAGTTACTCACCCAGCAGATTCATCTAAACAAGTACAGTTGATATTTGTAGGTTATCACAGCATGCTGAAATCCCAGGGAAATGTTCCAAGTTCATTCTGTCTGAAAATTAGCTGGAGGAGATTGGGGATTGGGATGACGGGATTGACAGAGAGGAAGGATAGGATAAATCCATGAAAACTTGGCTGTCATTTATATTTCAATTTTCTAATCAAGTCAGTCTTTTAACATTATTAAATTATTCGTTCTGAGATTTCTTTAGACCACCATACAACAGTGCTGGAAACCAGTGCTGCCCTAATAAACTAAAATGTGACACACAAAGATTAAAAAAAGGGGGTATGTTTTGAATATTCTATTCATTACTTTATCTGTACTTATAAAATACTAGTAAAGGCTGAAAAATGTGAGTCTGCAGTTCATAAATTTTAGGGATTCTTTCCTGATGACATATCTTTGCCTGACAGAAGGGGAGCAGTATCTTTGTGAAAATGGGTTATCCACCTACATAGTTCTGGCAGAAAGACTAACAGTACAGCAAGCCCTTCTCAGGAAATGTGAGCATTAGTATGCTTTTCAGACATTCAAACCCTGCTGGATTTATGAACTTACGTGTATTAGCCTGTTAGAAGCTTATTCAGCTCATCTTCTTCCTTCTTCTATGGTTTTCTGATCACTTCTGCTGAGAGGATAACAAAAGTTGCTTCTGACAACACCAGCCACTCTAATGTGAGCTGAGCTGAAGCTTCCAGCTAGAACTGGTGTAGAGAAGCAAGAGCGTGGATTGAAACTGGCAGTTTGATTTTTAAATGCTGCTATCTGCAATACTTCTGAAAAACTGAAAGCACAGTCCTACAGCACAAATTGAGAAGAAAGATGGGACAGAGATAGAAGTTTTATTTTGTACCCATTTTAATTCTTCTGAACAAAAGCCCTGAAATTTGGAAGCTTACCTATAAAACAAAGTGCATCCATACAGGCATCCTAAATGGTCCCGCAAATAAAGCCCCATGCAACCCAGTCCTGACAACTGGCAAGTCTGTGTCCAGTCACTTCTAAGTCTGATAGCGAGCCAAAGTTCATTCTCAACTTAGGATAAACTGACAAGTATGCTCTGAGTTCCAGCTAGCCTCCAATCAATTTCAGATATCTTCCTCTTTCTCAGAACAGACCTGAACCATCCAAGAACCATCAATAGCATGTGAGATCAGGACTAAACCTACTCCTCAAAAACCAGACTTACAGCACCTAAAAGTCAATAGAAAACTCAGGGGTAAACAGGGCCACAGCTGCAGTACTGACTGCACAGCCAAAGAATAGAAAACACCTGGGACTCCAATTAGCAGAAAATTTCAACATCTGTTTTCATCAAGAATATTAAGCATGCTCCTAAATACTCTGAAAAACACCAGATAAGACAACCAACAGTCTAAGGTAAACAGACTAATTCCACAACCCAAGGCTTAACTCCTCCTCTGAGCAAGGTTATTAAAAAAAAAAAAAAAAAAAAAAAAAGTAAAAGGCTCAAACTACCACAATTTTCAGTCTTTCCCATTCAGATTTCAGGCCCAAGCATGATTTTTGTTACATCTGTCTACAACCTTTTTTATTAAGCAGTAATGTAGGATTGTGAAATTCACCTCACCGTTGAAGAAGCTGGACACAAATGGACAAGTTTTACATCAAAGGCATAATAATAAACATAAATCTTCCAGTACAAAGCAGTTTTAACTTCATTTCCTTCAAATTCTTTATAGATAAACCTATAAAACTATCACACAATCAAATTATTTCTTCTAAATGCTGAGAAAGCAGAAGTTAGAGATCATTTTTATGACATTTATGGTTTGTTTTTTGACAACAAAGAGAATATAGGGTACAGAATTCCCATTATTTATTTTCTTTCTAAGGATAAGATCTTCTAAATTAGCGAAGTATTGGGTATAGTTAACCAATACTCAGATAGCCCAGGAGTAATGTGGGAAGATGGAGGAGAAAGTTTCTGTGAATAAACAGAATAAGAATTTTTTTTTTCAAAAAATTATGTAAGAACTTTTCAATTTTTTCAAATAAAGTAAAATATAATATAGGCTTAGGGAAAACTGAGTTATTTCATATAGCTGGAAATACTTTTATTCCAGTAATTTTTAATAATAAGAACTAGGTTTAGAATTAAAGTGGAATTATCATTTATTATTCATATCTGAGATATGAATCAATGTTGTTGTTGGTTTTGACCAATATATTCCAGTGGCTGAGGGTACTCACCTAAAGTGAATTTTCTCACTGCCTGAATCAATACATATATTGGAAGCACCTCCTACAAAAAAGCTGTAAGTAACAGGTAAAAAAATAAAATACTTTGAAGGCAATTGGATTATAGGGACCAGTCCTCCCTTGTAAAATCATCCATTTTTAACACATTAAGTAAAATGTCCACTGAATCCAAGACTTGTACTTCAAAAGGGCATTTGTCTTCAGTTTTGTACATGATCTCCAAGTCCCCCGACCCCAGTCTAGCCCCAAATGATCAAAACGTTGTTTTAGAATGCTGAAATGCTTCACCATTCAAGAATGTTTCTTTTTCCATTTTTGTGCCAGCCAAAGCTAATTTGACCCAATTTTACTAATACTGCTAGCAATTAGAAGCTGCATTTTTAGGTGGATAAATGTCTTGCCAAAACAGATGTCACCCAACTCCATATAGAATACCGGTTTCAAAATGTGAACCCTCTTCAATAGTACACAGGGCACCAGTGTGGCACTATGTACCCAGCCCATCAGACAGTCCCCTAGTCTTGTTCCCACTCAGATCTTACATGCTGCTCAGGGCCTAATTTAATTTCTTGCCACTTCTAGTAAATGTCACCCCTAGTTGAAATTAAGACCACCTGGCTTTTTAATTTTATTTTTTTTTAAACTCCAAATGAACTACAAATAGGTCATTTGTTACACCTGTTAAGAGAGACTTCGCCAGATCTCTCTCTCATGCACTTTGCAGCAAGAAGCTTTTGAAATGCATGATATAGTTAATTTTTAAAGTGACCAGAATAAAGATACTCTGAATCAAAGAGAAAAAACAAGAGGGAAATGAGTGTTACTTTCACAAATCCAGCTACGATAGACATTCACAGTATTTAAAATGAAGGCGAAAGATGACTAAAATAAGTGAGTACTTCTAGGTGTTCCTCATTTTCTTTAAATTTGCCACCAATGTTTACTTTAGAGTATTCCTGTTTTAACTAAACTTCACAATAAACTGACTTTGTTCATCTATGAGATGTATGCATTTCTTCGTGCTGAAATGACCTCATGTCGCTATTGTGTATTTAGTGATAAGAAGGTCTCATTCCAGCAATAAAGCCATGTGGAATGCATTACTCAAAGGCCTATTAAGTATAAAACATTCAGCATTCATTTACCACACTGAGAGAACAGAGTCCTTAAAAGGTTATTTAGACTATAGCATGGAGACTAAAATATACCCAGCATCCCATTGATTTGACAGCCTGCCATAACTGTCTTGTATAGTCTTAATTAGAACACAATACATACACACATACTCTCTTCTGGGAAAACATTCCCAATTACAAAAAGCCACAAGAATAGCACTGCTTTTGACAGCCGGTATGCGCATATTGTCATAATCCTGCTGGATACCTACTGTAAGTGAAAGGTATGCAACTTTCTGAATCTCTGAAAGGTAATGTCAGATTGAATAAAAATCAGCGTCAGAGGCCCATCCACCTGTGTGACATATTGCTGACTCCAGCTTTTGCTGAGGGGGAGGAAGATTGCTTGCCATATTTCTTTACCAACATAACCTATACATCTATGCAAATCAGAAACAGGATTTGGGGGAAGAAAAGAAAATGCTTTTCAGGTCTTTGTCTCCATTGAAAATATAACAGCTCCACCTTGAGGCAGGACCCAGTGAATGTTAGTAGAAGGTGCTGTCAAGCTGAAGATATATTACAGCATACAGTCAGCCACAACCATCTGAAATACAGATTGACATATCCCAATGTCCCCTTCTGCTTATCTTCTTAGCATAAAAGAAGGCATGTGTGTACATGTGTGCAGACAAATCTACTGCCAAAACCTAAATGTATATCAAATAAACACCAATTTTAAAAAGCAGCTCCAAAGGATGATACAAGTCACGCATAACGAGGCCTGATAGCAAGTACTCCTTTAGGAGAGGGAAGTATTCAGTTTTCTCTCCGAGTAGTGCACACAATCAAATTTCAGACCATTATTTTCTTCATTATCATATTCTTCGTAAATGAGCATTAAAAAAGATTAATACATTTCAATGTTTCATTTCAATCAATATTCAAATATTTTGAGATAATCAGTGATTTCAATATGTTGGTAAGCATTGCCAGTAAGTAATCTGCTCTTCAAGTATTGATGAAATTATTTATTTTTAAATGGGTTATTTTAAAAACTTAAGTGCAAAATATCAACTTGTATATTCTTCAGGCTACTTCAGCAGGTTTATTTTTAAATAACAATGTAACAGTATTTAGAACTTTTCTAATAAATCTAAATTATGTCAGTTAGACTGGTAAGTCAAGACAGACATAAGAAAACCTCTGACACATTTAAATGGATGGTGATTAGGGTACTGAGATTTGTTATGGTACTTGTAATAGATTTGGTTGAAGACTACCAATAAGTAGAAACAGTATGTGCAGCAGGAAAACAGAATGAGCTGTACCTGTAGAAGAAAATTATGCTAGACAAGTAGGAAAAATTCATCATCAATGCAGTTCACAGCTATAAAGTAAAGAAGGCACATGAATAGTCAACTTGAGTAAAGAGTGGAATTAACTGTTCTGGAAAAAGAGAAAGAAAAATTACTGGGGACTGACAGCAGGACAACTTTGAAAACACATTAGGAAAGTTACTTTGCAGGTAAGAAACAAAAAAGATGAAAAGAGGCTGAAATTCTTCCTTATTTAAGTGAATGAGAGTTCTGCCATTAAGATTTAAGGAAACAATCTCACCACTGGGATACATGTATGACTCATTCTCTTTATTCTCAAGTGTATAGAAACTCTTGTCATGACCTTACCAGCATTGATAAGAGCTCTCTAAGACGGTAAGTAAGTATTGTAAGACAACTACCAATTTATAAATTAATTGCATCTAATAACAATTGAAGCCAGTGAGGAGCTCCATTTAAAAGCCATTTAGCTAGTTCCAAGATGACAGGAACGTGAAAGAAACTTTCAACTTGGATAAACAGGAGATTGTTCACTAATGTTTTTTTAAGTGAAGATTAATATACAAAATGTATTCTAAATCTCTTAATCATTGATAGCCCAAACTATCACTCTTCACAAAAGCTGCAGGGTAAGCCTATTAACTTTCTTTGCCAAATTACTTAATTTCTAACTTTATTAAGGGAAACACAACGTTATCATGATGTGAAAATGCAGTACAAAAATATGCATTTAGTTTGATTTTAAAATTCAGCCAGCATCTATAATTTGCAATGCAATCCCTTTTATGATTTATTAAAATAAGTGTTACTGAAACATAATTTTAATTCTATACAGCTGAACAGCCTCATATAAATTTATGAGTGCAACAGATGTTTCTACTGGCTCATTTAGACCACTTCTCCTTACATTCCCCTCAGCTGATGAGGTGCCCTTCTATGTTACAAGGAATTCCTTTTACATCACAGTGGTACAGCTGGTTAAAAACACCATCTGCACTCATAAATGCCTGGACTGTATTTAGACACACTATATAGAACTCAAGAATGCCTACTGAAAGCTGGAGATGAAGTTTTACATTATACTGGATGATATTTGCATGTATCCAATGATTAAGTCCCTAAACACTGTTTATGCTGTCAAAATAAGTCAAAGTAGGATTTCACCACCATTTGTTTTGTGGTGGCCATTTGGACCAATGCACATTCAGCCTGTGATTTAACCATTTTTTTTCTAATCAATGTAGCTTGCTTTTTCTACAGGGCACATCACTGTAGTGCTCATAAGCAAATGGAAGAATTCTACCCTCTTAAAACCAAATTTATTTGTTTGGTTATTTTTTTTCAAAAACAGTTACATTGATAAATCCCGTTAATAAGAGTGTAGTAATTCACATATAAAGTCTATAACGTTATTTCTATTGCCACAGTGCAGCGAAGCCCTCACCCACGCGCTGGGTTCCCACTGCCTGGCAAACAGCATTCACAACTCATTTCTAGAAATAGGTTTTAGGAGCTCTGATCCTTATGGCTCAATTAACTGCACTGTTAAACATGCAACTATTTCAGTAGTATAGCCAGTTAGCCAAAACATATTAAAATCTATTTCAGCTTACCTCTACATCCCCAGTACTCACTTCTCTTGACTACTTCACCTCCTCTAACTAGAACAGATCAAATAATACGTTTCTACTCCTTGACTGCATGAGCCCAAGCACTTGCTTTCTTATAAATGTTCAGCTTTTTTTTTTTTCTCATAACTAATTTACTTTGGCAAACATTATGGACAGTAAAATTGCTTCTATATCATTTAAATATGGAAAAAAGTGTTTATAGAAGCAGTTGCACTGAAACACTATACAAAATTTAAATGACATTCAGACATATTTTTTATTGGTCCGGTATTGATTTGTTATTGATCAAGAGACAGAAGTTGAATCTTTAAACTAATCTGTAGCCTGAAAGCTGCTTTACTTATATTTTAAGGAAGAAACAACTCATCTAAGAAAATCTGATACATATAATTTTACCCTTACTCCTGCAAACAGGTTGTTTAAGCAGTTGTTCACATGTACCATTCACACTATCATTTTAGGTATCAAAACTCTGCCACAAGAAAAGGAGATAAAGTAAGATGCTAAGAAGTTTGCTGCAGAACATCCTGTGCTCTGACAACTAATAAAGATCACTCATGTCATAAAATATCACCATGTTTTGAAGCATTACTACATTGTTTACCTTCTTGTAAATATTGCATCTGTTCTGCAGCTTCTGCAGACATAAAAAAGCTAAACCTTAAATATCATAATTAAAAAAAATTAAATTAAGTGGTTCTTCTATTCAAATGTAATACTGCATCATTTCAAAGATGTTATCTGGACTCACAGGTCTGTATTTCAATTTTAATTCACTAGAGTTGTTAGAATTCCCAGCAAGTACCAACCTTTACTTCTATAAACTAAAAAGAATTTTAAAAACACAACATATGGATGATTCAATAATTCACCTTTGCAATAATAGTCAGTTTTGAAGGAAACACACACCTAGAACTTACAGTTTCTAGGAGCCCTATTTCACCTCTGGTAGGTAATCATGCAATTACCACAGAGAAATGCAACTTTATGAGGATCTACATACCCGCAGTTTTGTTTGCTGTTTTTTGTTTGTTTGTTTTTGTTTTTAACAAGTAACTGTACTGAAGTTAGAACCTTCAAGGCTAGAACATTAATTGTTTCATATTGAAGAGTGAGTTTTACACTACTGAAATAACCAGGAGTACTAGTTTGTCATCTGGCCTGCTCCACTAATGGGAGACTTTATTAATCAAAAGCATGATATGTAGAAGCAGATAAATATGTATCAATAAGGCATTTTCTTTGTATTGTTCAGAAATGACTAGTAGCTATAATAACATTCTTTTCGTTTCCCTTTGTTTACTAGTAGCTTTTCATTTGGAAATCATTATAGGAAGAGAGAAAAATTTATGGCAATAATTAAACATTAAGAAACAATTTTTAAAAAAGCTTATCCAGAAGTCCTGTAGAAGTTTATTTGTTACCAGCTGATGCACTTCACATAACTTCTAAGTCAGCCCAGAATCTTAGAGCTGTGCTTTGGTCACTGCTGGTCACTCAAGCTACATGATTTAGCATCAAGTCATAAAGGGAGAAGAAAACAATTATCACGTCTGTTTGGAGTTACATGCCTCAGTCAGAAATATGTCCTCAGACAGGGAATTACAGTAGTTTTGTTAATTCCAGAAGTCTGATCTACTTAAATAAGTACTATTGGTGAATAAGTGTCTGACAAGGCTATCAAAACAAAGCAGAGCTAACATTAACATTTACAGTAGTGTCAGGATGTTGAGTCTACCTGTCAGATGGTAGTCTTGGCTAAGATGGAAGCTTAAAACAAATCTACTTGTTCCCCAACCCCTTTTTTGGAGGGTGAAACAATGTACTTCTGAGCAAAGAACCGCCTATCCCATACAACGTCATACATTGCTTTTTATTTCAGTAACCCAGAGAAAGCACACTACACTTTTGTTATAAAGCAGTTTCACTGCCAGCTTTGCAAGATTTTTTTCCAGCACAAATCCTCCTTTTCAGAAATCAACTGTTCAGAAAAAAAAAATACAGAAAATAAATAAATACAAGATTTCCAGCAACTCTTTCAGAGTGTCATCATTGTCAGTATACAGAATAATTCCACTGAAAATACGCATTTGATTCTTAGGTGGAACAGCTTTGACCCTGTCTTGTCCATCTCTTCATAAATATGGCTGATAGTTTCATTCAGCAATGTTACTTATGTCTGCCAGCTTACTTGTAATGTTATTTTGGGGACATTGATATTATTCATGATAGTAACAGAATTAGGAAGAAAGATTCCTTTTCTTTTAAGAAATGCTATTTTCTATACAGAGATTAATTCAGAGATTATGTGAGAAAGATTGCTCAATTCTGAGGTATTTTAACAGCTAGATTTCAGGCCACAAGATACATCACGTGCTCAGAGGCTTGTATGGTCAACTTTATACACAGGTGAAACCTTTAAAACATATTCAGATTGTCCCAAATTTAAGATTTACTTCACATAAAACTAATGAAATTCACATTCTGATTATGTTTATGTAATAGGTAACAAACTGTGGTCCAAATAATGCAACAGATTCTCTTTCTGGGTCTGCCAACAGACTGAATAAAGCTATAAGCCTTATTACCACATTAAATCTAAATCCCAATTATGATACACTGAGGGCTTAGGTTCTAATCCCTGAAAACTTTACTGTAAATGTGCAAAATGAAGTTGGCACAATACAGTAGAACACAGGGTGCAGAACAGGGTGGATCTTCTAAACTGGAGTATTTAATTACATAGATGGGATTCAGACCAATAGCAACTTAAAAAAACAAAAACAAAAACAAAAAACTGTGGTCAAGAAAATAAGTATTTTGTCACATTTCATGAGAACCTTCCCATGCATCCTCAAAGCCCATAAAATCTGAACTCCTCTTTGCTAAGTGCATTTTCTTTTAAATCCAGGAGAATGCTGCAGCAGAATTAGAATGGGAGATCAGTCTTATTTTCAAACATCTTACCTATTTCACTAACAGACAGTACAATGAAAAGTAATCAGAAATTCCGCTTGCAGTTTTTATCTCATTAGTTCCAGATTTAAATGCGGACTTAATTAGTTAAGTTTTTGATGGGTCTTGAAACAGTAAACTAAGTTTAAAAAGAAAAAATCAGAAAATAAGTTTCTTTGAAAAGAACTATCATAATATAAAAAGATCTTGCTCTAATATTCTGCATTTAAAACATTATTAATACTTTATTAACACAGCACTACAGGAAGAATAATAATTTAATAATTTTGAATAATATTTTAATAATTATAATGTACCTACATTTTAGTTAAAGCCTCTGTAAGAGAAAAACAAACCTCAAGAAGAATGCATGCATCCTTAGTGAATTACTAGAGCCCCAGCAAATTACTGTGGATATCCAGGCAACCATTCACCTGCTGCTATCAAACTAAAAAAGAACAGTTACCTTGGCAACTGCTGTATCTCATATTACACTGTGTTACTTCAAAGACAAAAACATGGTCTTAGGAGAGAGTTGTGGAGGCCATGTGGGTTTTACATTTTCATTGGCAATGTCCTCAGGGACATCACAGCAGACTTATAAAGCTATTCTAATTCTCCATTATAAAGAAAATAAATGTATTTTCATTATATGAAATGAAATGACATCTAGATATAGTCTCCATCTTAGTTAATATATGGACCATAAAATTTGTAGGGAGGATTCTATTTTGCTACCTTATTATTAAAAATATACAACTAAACTATACTCTATATAGCAAAAACTATCCATAGAAAGAAGGGAATGCATTCAGTGACTTTAGAACATGTGCATTTCACACTCTGCAATGTTCCAAGAAGATGCAATGTCCCAATGCCTGAAGATGTTCTTGGCATTACTTACGTAGACCTTGTACATAGGTAGAATATACCCGCTACCTTGGCCTGCCCTGTAGCTACAGAAACTTCCACCATGTTTTCCAGGCTGCAAACTAAAGTTTAACCAGCTCTGCCCTTCCCGCAGCCAGCACTTTCCTGACACACTCCAGGGTGTCCACAGGGAAGCTTGGCCAGCCTGAGGTCCTCCTACACCCTGCTCCTTCCTCTGCCTGCACCCCAATTACCTACAGCAATGACCAAGCTTTCCAACCACATTAGGTATTCTAGCCATATTCACAAGTCTTCAGCAGCAGGGTAATATAGCTCTTACCTGAGACCTACCTTTGTAGGCACTACATGCAAGGTTCAACTTTCAACTATAGGCACTGGTTTTGACAGCTGTCACTTTAACACATGCACTTAAAATAGGGAATTGAAGAACTGGTGTTTCTAAAATGACGAAATAAACCAGGCTGATCTGAACTCAAACTTCATGGCTTATTAATTTTTTTTTTCTGATGCATTTACAGATACTCTTCAATCACTACCCACATGCCTGAATATGAATTGTGAAACATCAGCCCAGCTACAGCTAGCTCAAATTACCTAAGCTTCTTTTGCCTGATTACAGTAGAATAATGCTGCTCAAATTTAATTTACATAGGGAAAAACTATTAATCAGAATCCTCTGGAGATTCATGTAATACCACCCATATTTTGTCAAAAGTATAGATAGTTACTATGTATTTTACAGTTTCTATAGAATTGTATAGAATCATTATCAAATGTTCTATAGGATACTAACTGTGGCATCACTTACTGTCTGCATCACACATGCATACCAAGTTTGAGCTAGAACTGTTGAGATTTTAAGGAGTTTTACAAAACATATTTGTTTTATTACTAAATTATGCAGGACTTTTCCAAAAGGGGAACAATAGGCTTTTATATAGAATCTGACATAAAAGTAAGAAACTATGAAGCTCATTTTAAAATGGTCTAAAAAGGTCACAATTATTATGAAAAAACAATTTAATATTTTTAGCATCAGAAGCCTCTGTACTTCTGTGTATACTATATATTACAACACTGGCATCCAGAAGCTTAATTAAAAATTCCATTCTAATCTTGAAGGCAAGGATTTGACATTTTGACAGAGTTTAAACTGATTTCAATAACAGTTCCTAAAAATTATAGAGAACAGTGGCTGCTTCTATTTCTACACAAATAAACGTGCTTATATATCAACCCTTTTCAAAACAAAAAGAAGGGGGGGAACTAATAAAGGCAGTACAGTGTATTTAAAGCAGAACTGTTACGACAATGAGGATGTGGTATATTGAGAATTATACTACAGGATACAAAATCTTCTAGTCAAATTCTTGGGTAACTGTTCTACTGAATGACCAACAATTTGCACTTTGTTGATGACATAGAAAATGGCTTTTGTACCTGGAACCTGTCAATGCTGTCAACTGAATCTTTATCAGATGGAAGTGATTTGAAACACTTTCTGTTTAAGGTTTGAGAATATACTTTGCACGTGAAAGCATTTCAGTAATTGTGGCTGTGGATCTATTCATTTGACAGGTTACATCTGTGCTATTCAAGTTATTTCACCCTAATGTTTTCTGAGTTAATGAGAATCTCAGCCTGAAACTATTTAAACTCGTCTTAAGGAAAAAACAAAAGAAAACAAAACCCCCTCACCTCCCTCAACCCTTTCACCATATGAATATAGCAAAAACTAGAGTCACTGGATGAATCTGAATATTTTTGTTTCATTTTAGACATCATCTTGCATATATATATGTTTTGGATCTAGAGACCCCTAGATCTAGAGACCCTAACTACTATTTTCCATTTATGCAATATAACATAATCATCTAAGCTTCTCTGAAACCGTATGTAACCTAGTCTAAAGTAATGCTTCTCTTACCTTCCTAACTGACCATTGCACATTCTCATTATCTGACTGTGCTGGTTTTGGCTGGGATAGAGTTAATTTTCTTCATAGAAACTACTACAGGGCTATGTTTTGGATTTGTGCTGAAAACAATGTTGGTAATACAGGGATGTTATTGTTACTGCTGAGCAGTGCTCACACAGAGCCGAGGACTTTTCTGCTTCTCCCCCCACCCCACCAGCGAGGAGGCTGGGGGGGCACAAGAAGTTGGGAGGGGACACAGCTGGGACAGCTGACCCCGACTGACCCAAGGGATGTCCCAGACCATACGGCATCGTGCTCAGCAGATAAAGCTGGGGGAAGAAGGAGGAAGGGGGGGATGTTCAGAGCGATGGCGTTTGTCTTCCCAAGTAAGGGTTACGCATGATGGAGCCCTGCTTTCCTGGAGATGGCTGAACACCTGCCTGCCAAAGGGAAGTGGTGAATGAATTCCTTGTTCTGCATTGCTTTGCTTGTGTGCATGGCTTTTGCTTTACCTATTAAACTGTCTTTATCTCAACCTAAGGGTGTTCTCACTTTTATTCTTCTGATTCTCTCCCTGTCCCACTGGAGGGGTAGTGAGCAGCTGTGTGGGGCTTACTTGCTGGCTGGGGTTAAACCACAACACTGACCATCACACAGGACCTTAAAAGAGTCAGAAACAAAATTTTCCAGGAAAACTGTTATAAGTCAGTGTTTCATCACTTTTTAGAATCTTGCCTAGGTTTCAGAAATTCTGGGGTTTTAATTCCTACTGATTTCAAATAGGGATACAGTTCTCCTACATCCCAAGTTACGGACCTACTTTTTGGCTATTTCTAAGTAAACCTTTGTTCCTTCCATGTCTAAACTTGTTCTACTTTATATAAATAGCATAGTTCAAAATATTGTGCTTTTATTCAGAAAAAATACTCTTGTTTTATTATGTTTGCTATGGTTTATTGTTAGTGTTATTTTTCTGATTTTCTTTTACTCTATGGATAAAGTACCAAAGAAATTTATGATTCATGCAATTCCCTGAATAGAGAGGCAATTTCCAGTGTCATTACGTACTACTTTTATTATTGCTCTGTTCTGCTTTAACCCCAGCCAGCAACCAAGCACCACGCATCCGCTCACTTACTCCCCCCACCCCACCCAGTGGGATGGGGGAGAGAATCGGAAGGAAAAAGGTTAAACTTGTGGGTTGAGATAATGACAGTTTAATAGACAGAAAGGATGAAAATAATAATGATAATAACAATAAAATGACAATACTAATAGCAGGATTGGAATATACAAAACAAGTGATGCACAATGCAATTGCTCATCACTTGCCAACCAATGTCCAGTTAGTTCCTGTGCAGTGATCTCCCCAGGCCAACTCCCCCCAGTTTATATACAGGGCATGACGTCCCATAGTATGGAATACCCTGTTGGCCAGTTTGGGTCAGCTGTCCTGGCTGTGTCCCCTCCTAACTATTTGTGCCCCTCCAGCCTTCTTGCTGGCTGGGCAGGACAAGCTGAAAAATCCTTGACTTGGTCTAAACACTACTTAGGTACAACTGAAAACATCAGTGTTATCAACATTCTTCTCATACTGAACCCAAAACATAGCACTATACCAGCTACTAGGAAGACAATTAACTCTATCCCAGCCGAAACCAGGACATACTCTTATACTGGCTTTATTCTTCTGTTTATACTAGACAAGCCACTGAAAATAGCAGCCACCCTGTTCTACAGTACTGCCACCCAGTAACGTAGTTGGAGACAGGAGAATGCCCCCTGCCAAAGTTGGTGAGACATGAAACAGAAAATCAAAGATTTTATAGCCTATGAACAGAAATAATTTCCAGTTTCTCTTTACAGTATTATTCATCATCCCGTAGCCTTGTGTTTTGGTGTGGTTAGAGAGTTTAGTATCTCTTTTACTGTCCTGTCAATCTTTGCTGGAACCTTGGTGTGCTGGCAGCTACTGCAGGAGGCCAAGCCATCAGGAAGTGAGGTCAAAAGCAGACTTTTTTGAACTGTTCTTTCCAACAAATATTGCATGCTAGAATTTTGAGTAGGTATTTTTCATGTGACAAACTAGGATCAAGGAGTAACTTTGCACTACTTGTAACAGCAGAGCTGTATTTGATAGTATCATTAACAACAAATTAATTTCATATTACTACTACTTACTAGGAACAAATTAAAGTTTGTACTAATGCTTTTACTCAGAACTGGATATTATCAGTATTTCACTAATTTCTAGTTGTACAACCCTCCTAACTCTGTAAGTGCACTCCTAGTGTACAGACAGAACTTCAGAGAAAGGGGATCACCTTCACAAAGGATTAAAAATTAGGGATGTGAGTTAACATATGTATATTTTATCTCTATATACTTTTAGATGAAAGAGGACTGTTTATTTCCATACCAAATTTAGATTATTGATCTGACTATAATTCCTCTAATTGTAATATTGTTAGATGCTGCGTTTCACACAATCATTGATGCCAGAGGATTCAAAATCAAATCTAAAGTCATTATATACAAATGATACCACAAAACTCAATTTTAACTTCATTAAAATAAGAAAATAGCTGACAACTGGAGCCATCCAGTCTGACTGTCTCTTAATCTCAGAAAATGCATGAAATAATAAGAAGTCCAGCCTTAGGACTGCAGCTACATTAATGTAGTCAATGAAGGATACAGCTATCTCTGGTACTGACAAGATCTAAGAACACTGCAGAACTAAAAAGTAAACAATAATTCATGAAATTAACTAAAAGTGTCAAAGGCTGAAAGAACATAATTAAGAGTAGAGGGAATGCTAAGCAGCATTTAAAAGAGAAAAATGAAGTTGTTTTTTACCACAGCATAGAGCAAGGAAAGTATAATATTACCAGTGCAATTATACATTCCTGAATACTTTCAAGAAGTTCTGAAATAATTTTAGCAATGAATGAAACATATAGTACCTGTATATAGTAAGTTATGATCAACTGCCAAACTATAAAAATTTATTTTTCTTAAGAATTTTGTTTTGGTTTTAACAAGAATCTAGTAACCACTAATTTTGGAAAACATGATTTGGTTAATTGCAAGTCATTCAACGTTCTCTTAGTTATTTCATGCTGCATGTTTCCCAGTCATCCTTCTATAGTCTTGCTATTATCCTAATATCAAGCTGGTCTTTCTACCAATGTATGTATTTTATAAAACCGATCAACTCCATTTCACAGCTTGCTTATCCTAAAGCCTACGATCAACCTCTGCTGTGGCATATATTTCTATTTCCATATCCTTTAGCTTTGACTCTTTGAAACTCCCATCTAAATATCTCAAGTCAATGGCTTCAGAATATGACTTTCACAATTCAAAATGCTGCTGCTTATTACACACAAAGTGCTTACTAAACACAGTGTTGCCACATTGAGGTGTTGCTATTTTCCTTTTCCATGCCTGATCTCCTAAACTAGTCACATTCCTTACAAGCTTCAGATAAACTACATTTGTTATTGGCCACCTCTACTAAAAAGTCAAATGTACACCCTTCCTTTGTGTATTTCCTTTAATAGCTTTTTGTGTGCTCTTTAAATAGCACTGGCCTATCAAGAAAATAGCCCAGCCTTGGTGGCAGCAGTGCTTCAAAATCATCAACAGAAAAAAAGCTCTCCTTCCTTGTAAAGCAAAATAGTTGTTTCTGGATAAACCTATTAATTAAAACAGGTTTGAACTTCCATCAGTTTTATAGCATTCTCCAATTTCCCCGTCTCTTACACAGATATCCATGTGACCACTCTCTGATGTCACAATTAAATTAAAAATATACTTCTAAGCTGAAGAAAAGTTTATTTCTAAACCTGAAGCAAGGTTATTACATTTTTGATTGTTTTAAAGTAAGTTTATAATTTTCATGCTATTTGCAGCTTTAAAAAAATACCATTGTTCAAACTCCATATTAATCTAATTTATGCTAATAGTTCTGATATTTGATGCAGGATGTTTTCTTTTCCAGTAGTTTTCATTCCCCTGTCCTACAGGCTCTTCCAAATATCTATACTTGTACAGCATATAGTCTGCATAAAATCATGTGACACTTTAAGGGCATCTCTTTGCAAGAATGAAGGTCTTACTCTAACTTTGGCAATTTTCAAAAATGTGGAGAACATTAGGAAGAAGTCAAGATAGTTATTTCTCTCTTGCTGAGATTGTTCAAAAAATGAGAACCTTTCCTGCTCAAGTGTTAATCAGTTTCTTCTCTTACTCAACACTTAAAGTCACCTTTCTGTTTGGGACACTGTAGTGATTTCCACAGTAGCCAATTATGATATCATAAAGGTGTAACTCTTTAGTGAATAATAAAGCAGTCTATTTAAGCTCCTGTAGTCCTGTTATCATTCTAGTATTTCTAGTAATTACAAAAGATAAATAGTCAGAAAGCCAGTTCCTACATCATAGGTCAGTTTCCATTCTGACACAAATGCTGTTAGTTGAGTTGGCACTCAGCCTCACTGCAGAGCAACTGAGAGTTACTTTACCTGTGCTTACAAAACCCATGTTCAGCACAGTTCTGGGATACAAAGGAACACTGCCAGAAGTTCTAATTTATGCTGACTGTGCACTGGCCTGCTGGGATTCTCACTCAGGTTTAAAAACAAAACAAAAAAATAAAACTGATGCCACTGAGAAAAGAACAAAATATAATAGCCATCAATATTGTTTAGTCAGTATTTTAATTTTTAAGCAAGAAAAAGTCAAATATATTTTAAGGCAAATACCACACGAAGTTCAAAGCTGACACATCATGGAAAAAAAAAAAACTTTCAGCCAGCTTCTAGCTCTTTTCCTTCAATACCCAAATCTTGTGCAGCATTAGGGTCATTTGACCAATGTAAGAAATCTGAAGTGTTGCTTGGTTTCCACTACCACTTTTCACTTATGGATCCAGGATGTTTATCACATACAGCATGATTCTCACAGGTGAATACTTATATAGGATTTTATCAAAATCTGAGCAGACTTCATCCTAAATTGTGCTGGAATACTCACTTAATGTTCTAAATGAAAGTAGCAGTGGTGTAATTACCTTGTAGTAATTACTTCTTCCAACACTAAACCTAAACCCAAGCTGTTCATATGAAATCCCTCCATTATTCTCTGGAAAAAAATGCTTGAGCTATTACACCAGATTTTGTAGGTCATTATCACAGCTCTGCATCTTGGAAACATTAACCAATAGCAGAAAAAAGATGGCGAGCTATATTAAAATCTGCTGTTTTGAGAATAATGTTTCAAAATAGATTGCAGGGCTCAGATTATGGCTGATAGCTCTAACAGCTTTCAGTAACTGATTTTAATGCCACCAACATTTTCACTACACAGGAACTGAAAATGGACAGGTTGTCCTGTTCTCCATTTTGGCTCATTGAGAAATTTTTGCAGATCAGAATGTTGAACCCAGTCCATTGTTTGAATTGCTTTAATGCTAGACAAAGAAGCATCCCTACCAAATTATTCCTCCTTGCCCCATATATTTCAGCTGTGCACTTGTAACACTGGAATCCCAAGCTGTTCCCTCATATCGTAGTCTGGCGGAAGCAAAAATGCAACGTTAATTATTTTCTGCATATTTTTCACAACACATGGGTTTTCAGGCCACCGCTGAAACAAGGGGTTGTCAAAAGCACAAAACAGTGCTTTTCCTCGACTTACCATCTTCTTAAATTGTTCTACATTGTCTTAAATTAAGGTATGATACAGAAAAGACACCAAGATGTTGACGACATCTGGACAAGGCATACCATTGTGTACCTAGGCAGCACTTGGAATAATATTCTATGAAGTATACTAAATCCAGAGAATCTAGTGCCAGTGAGTCCCCCAAAAAATCCAAGTGCCAATTACCACACTGTTTCTGTGATGTTTTGTGAGGAATTCCACTGTCTCTTTTTCACTGTTCCCATGCTTGTATGAAAGCCTGAAGCCTATACTATATTTAAACCTTAGATCTGTAACAGTAAGCTGTATTCACCGCATAACACAGAAGGTCCCCAGCACCATGAAGAGAAGGAGCAGTTGTCCTGTTTTCAGCTGGGATGGAGTTTATTTTCTTTCTAGTAGTTTGCATAATGTTATGTTTTGGGTTCAGTATGAGAAGAATGTTGATAACACACTGATGTTTTCAGTTGTACCTAAGTAGTGTTTAGACTATAGTCAAGGATTTTTCAGCTTCTCATGCCCAGCCAGCAAGAAGGCTGGAGGGGCACAAATAGTTGGGAGGGGACACAGCCAGGGCAGCTGACCCAAACTGGCCAACAGGGTATTCCATACTATGGGACATCATGCCCTGTATATAAACTGGGGGAGTTGGGCTGGGAAGATCACTGCTCAGGAACTAACTGAGCATTGGTCAGTGAGTGGTGAGCAATTGCATTGTGCATCACTTGTTTTGTATATTCCAACCCTTTTATTAGTAATATTGTCGTTTTATTATTACTGTTATCATCATTATTATTTTCTTCCTCTATGTCCTATTAAACTCTCTTTGTCTCAACCCACGAGTTTTGCTTTTTTTCCGATTCTCTCCCCCATCCCACAGGGGGATGCGAGCAAGTGGCTGCGTGGTGCTTGGTCGCTGGCTGGGGTTAAACCAAGCAGTACAAACAGATTCTGAAACAAAACTGCTATTGCGACAACTGCCTGAAAGTCTTTGAGACCACGCAGGCAAACCATTAATGCCAGTGTTGTTACCTATTACTTCCTGCACAATAGAAGACTTTACTAAACCACTCAAATAAACCTGCCTGTCAAGCATCACCACCTCAGCTTATTAAGGCTGTCACCATAGCTCACAGGTTTTTTGGGGAATTTGGGGTTTTTTTTCCCCTTTAAAAAAAAAAAAAGAAAGAAGAAAAACAGTTACCTTGGGCTAGGTTTAAACCACTTTGTTTCTCTGTCTCCCTTTCCTCTGACTACTTTTATCCTAAATCCATTTTTCACGTTGCCAGGTTAACAGAAATGAAATCTGCACAAAGCATGCAATTGTCACCTTCCCAAAGAAGAGCCAGAGATGTATCCATGATGCGCAAAAGTGAAGAGCCTAGCCCAGGTCCGTGGATGCTGCACTGGATGCCAAAACTTCTGTGCACCAAAACAGCTAAACTCTTATGAACTGAAATGTTGTTGTTTCTCTTGCTTTAACTCTATGTGAAGTTCAACCCAGAATTCAGTGAAACTTAAGAACTTACAATATCACTAATACACAAAAAACAGTGACAGCAAATAAATGGAATCTAGTGCATTTGATTTCAAACAAAGCAGAAAAAGTTTCATAAAGAAATACACAACTTGGAGAAATGCCTTTAGGACTCTGCAAGCCTATTTTTATTATAATCAATTCTTCTTGAAAAGAATGCTCAGGGTTAAAAAACGTATTTGCAACCTTTTCTACAATATGGCTCTATTTGTTTAAGTGCCATAGGTAGAATCCATCTGCAGTCTTAGTATTTAACTGTAAGTGGATGATATTTATTTAGCTAGTACATTTTTTCTGACATTTATATTACCTCAAAGGACAACACTGCCTTTGGAAATTCTATTTCAGATTGAGCTAATTGAACTTTTGAAGGCATGGTAATCTTGTCATGAATCAGCAGCGTTGGGTATGACTTTGAAGGGGCAACGTATCATAGAAATTGATTTTTTTTTTCAGCCTCAGTGAAAAGGAATCAAATTGCATAAGAAAATAAATTAACTTTAAGTGAACCAGACCCCTAAAGGTATAATCTCTAGATGCCCCACTCCAACAACATGTGTAGATACACACACTTTGAAGACAGCTTGTCTTTATGAATAAGACTAATGCTATTCTAGACTTAAGTTTACTGCTTTTATTGTATATCTCAAGCTAACAGTGAGAGTATTTGAAGAACTAGAACAATATATTACAATGTATACATTATATACTGAAGGTAAATAATTTACTCTGGACTAATCATTAGTTCTGGAGATTCTTCAGTGAAAACAACCGTGGAATTTAAACCTAATTACTTGTAATTGATAAAGTTTCTTATTTAGAGGTCATTAATCTAAATCCAGGTCATGTGAAGTAGCAAACAAGCACTAAATACAGTTTTCTATCTCAAAAGAATTGGTATTCTCAGACAGGAACCATGGAGATACAACAAATCTGCTTCTCCTGCAAACAATACAATCCATCCGCCTAACTGCCTCTAAAAGTCCACACTACATAGAGAAAAGAAAGTTCTTATATGCTGTACAACAGTATTAATGTGAATTTTCTAAAGAGGTCCATACACTAAAGAAAGAAGTTGAAAATAACTGATCTAGAATAAAAACTGTCTATTGGATATTCATAAGAGTTTTTGGCAGGCAGGAAGAACTGCAGCACCCCCAAATCTCCCAACCACGTGGGAGGGAATGTAAGCAGGGGAAGAGTTGCAGGAAGATGGTAAAAAAAAAAACACCAAAACCTTAAAAGGACTCCTGCTCTGAAGACTTGTTTTCTGCTTTCAATAAAACATCTGTCTATTCTAAATGGACTTTGTCTTGAAGTACAAGTCGAAGAACAGGCCTCTTCAGAATTCCCAAATCCCTTCATACAGTTTTGTTCACTTTTTTCTGCTCCAATAATTATTTGGTTGTTCATGGCACAGTGGAACAGTTTCAGTAAAAGGATGGAAAGTGCCTCTAAACAAATTAGCCAAAGCCTCCAACTCTGACATTCACCTAAGTAGAAAATGTAGGGGAAACTCCCTCACACTCAGAAAGACAGTGGATTTTAGAATACCATACCTTAACAAAAAGGAGTTACATTATTGAACAAAAGGTATTTGAGCACATCCTTGCGCTGTGTCAAAGAACAGGTTTATTGAATGCAGCCTCTCCCAATAAACTGTTGGAGGACCCTTTTCTGAGGATTTGAAGTAGGCTTGAGCACAAAATAGGTGCTGAGTCATTTAACTGTGATACAATGGAGGTAAACTTTCTGTACATTCTTAGATGCCTAGAAAACTTTAACTGAAGGCAAGCTAGGCACCACCAGGTCAGGGAGTAATTACAGTTGGGCACTCTACTCCATAGCTGGGACCCAAGTCCTTTTGAGGCTCTGGATCTAAGAAAGTATGCTATTTCACTGTATACTAACTTGATACACAAGATTAAGCTCTCCATGGCATGCAACAACAATATATTAAATCATGTGCTCTACCTGTTCTACAGGAAAAGATTACCTTAAAGCTATTTGGGATCAAATACAAATGTCTACTGGACCAAGTCCTGATTCCTAGTATTTCAGGGAGAACTGGGCAAAGCCCAAATAATTGTAAATTAAAATTCTCATTTTATGGCTCAATCTGGTGTATGAATTTGTCTTTTACATGTGTTAAAAAGGTAAGCATTATTAGAAGTAAACGATGTGTTTTCATTCAAAGATGGACATTTTGTGTAAAAAGAATCTGAAAGTTATCACCAGGGACAACCTACCGGAAAATAAACAGACAATCTGAAAGCAATTGCTATATGAACAATGAAAGAACCTTAAAAACTTACCACAGTTTGAGGAGACAAATCTATATTATATCCTATTTACTAGGATGTAAACCAATGCTTGATTATTTCTAGTAATTCCCGATTAAATAAATATGACCTTTTCTGAACAAATGTTTAAGCCTACAAGATGACAAATCAATATGCTCTCACCCCACAGGGTCATCACTCAGCAATTAGCATGCTTCTAGAAGCTATACTTGCAAGACTCAACACAGGCTATTTCCTTAGAATTGCACTGAAGCATAAGCTGAGAAAACAATACTATCAAGGATCTCTGTCTACATTTTACTGTCTAAATTAATCCCTCTCCACAATAATAGGTAACTCTCTTTTTGAAAGTGAATATTGGTAAAGGAAAAATACTGGAAAATAGTTTAGTTATTTGGCTCAAAGGCTACTTACTGCAGTACACATTTTCTAAACAAAGCATCAGTGTCTCCTTCCGTTACACTAACACCCCATCATGCCTAAGCAAAATTCTGCTTGCTGTAGCAGCAGAGCGCAGCAGCAATGAACACACAAGACAATTCCATGCACCTTGTATGAGGGCAAGATGTCATCAATGACACCTTGTTAACAGTTATTCCTGGAAATGAAGGAGAAGGAGACCCTGAATGAAGGAAAACAATGTCTGATGCCAGAGATAATTAGTCAGCCGAAAAACTCTATCAGCTTATGATGAGCACTTAATAGGAGAAGATACATGAGATAATAGTGACATAGGCCATTAAATTTTCTCACAACAGCTCTCAGTAAAAGTGCTGAGTCTTCCAGGACTAAGTTATTTAATGCAAAGGCAGTGCCAGTGTCTCTGTCTAGGCTGTAATTAACTACACAGGGTGCAATCTGCCCATGAAGAAACAAGTGTTGAAAGTAGGTTGTTTTCTTTAACCTTTCCTTTTTCTCTTTTCTGACTTTATTGAATACAGATATACTAGACCAGACCTACACAACATTTGAGTTTGGAACCTACTGGTACCCATCATATTGACAGTAACAATGAGTGGCTGTAGGTATTTCACAGCAAAATATTTTTCCTGATCATCACAATATATAATGTGAGAAATAGTCAAGACTCAGTTATGTCTTTCATTAAATAGGTAGTTTCTCTCGATCACCTTTTTCTTTGTTGTTTTCTCATTTCTTCAAGAGATACCCTCTTGAGAAAAGTTATCTTCATTTTAGTAGAAACTACTTTTACAGCTAGCAATGGAGCTTAACAATAAAGCTAGCATGTTATTTACTCTTGCAGATAATCACAATCTTCTCCTTTTAACAATATAAAGTCTCAATAACACGTTTCACTCCCAGAAAAGTAAAGTAAGTTACACACCTCACTGTTTTGAAGAGTACAGTCCAAGATTTCCTAGGCTCTCGTGGACCTTTCTCACACTTAGCATTTGAATGTCAGGATTTCTTTCATCAGTTTATTAAGGGACTTAGTTAAAAGATAGTTTGATTCTCTCATCCTGTCTTCAGAGCAAGAAACATATGCAGTCAAGTGTTTTATTATAGTAAACTGTATACATTTATATATGTTTATTTATTTTTACAGACATATTTAGGTTTCTGCTATCTTATAAGGATTTGCGCTGTGCCAGTTTCATTTCAAGATTATCAAACTTCATACCTGAAAAAAAAAAAAACAACACAAAAGGAAATAGGGAAATCTCCTATATTAAATACATTGAGAACATATTTACATTTAATAATTTTGCTTGGTTTACCTTGAATGCCAGTATCTATTTTAATGAAATAGCAGGAAATTTATTTTAATATCACACATAAATGCCCGATTCTTTACTGGACACATTACTGAGATAAAAAAAACATTATTCTCCATTGCTTTATACCTTAGTCACTCACAGTGAACATGAGAAGCTTCCACAATGGAAACACACAATAGAAACCAATGTACAGCCATGACAAACTCAGACTAGGAGTGAATTCCCTTAGCCAGAAGGTTATTGACAAGAACTTTTGGTGGGAACTGTAAAAGGAATTGAGAAACCCAAAATATTTTCCAACCTTTAAGTTAAAATCCTCCCAAGAATGTGCGGCAATTCATCTGATCAGTTACAAGACAGTGTCCTGAAGTTCTTATAATGCAAAGAAGCAAAAAAAAGTAAACCAAAAAAAAAGCAAAAAGGAGAAAAAAAAACCAAAAACACACACACACACAAACCACCCCCAAAACCCAAACCAAACCAAAACAGCCCAAAACAAACCAAAAAAAAAAAAAACCAAACCAAATAAAACCCCAGTTTCTTAAGCCTTTCCTGTAGGTAGCAATAAAGCTCTATGTTCTTGCCAAACATAGTTTCCCTCTTATTTTTTAGGTTACATTTGCTTTTCTGTTTTATTGGAACTTTAAAAAGACAATTGGAGACTACTGCCATCTCTGCATAGACCCTATACATGCGTTTCAGTTGGAAATTGTTTTCTCCTAGCCAAAAGACAAAAAAGTGATTGGAGACAGAAGAACAGACAAGCTGCTTGTTGGTTCTGCTATAAATCCTCCTCTCTCAATTTGCTACTGCTGTTCCTACAGGGGACTGACATCACTCTAAGGGAAATGTTTTCTTTGGGAAAAAAATAAAATCCTCTCTAGGCTTCTAGTGCAAGTAAAGTAAGTATTTTTTCTGTCAAATCAAAATAAGTTCTCTTTAAAAGAAAGAAAAAAAGAGATCATCTTGTTAATGGCAGAGTCTTTAGCACTATAAGCTTTCACAGGAAACTAATAAAAGTGAAAAATTGTGAAGTGCCATCATTCAAATTAGGTTGCCGTATGCAGTGATTCTGATTGCTACTTATTAGAAGTTTACACTGACATTTTCATTTAATATAAAATCAACCAGCACTGTTCCACTTCAAATGGACAGAAAAAAGGATACATGCTAGTTTTGCATAATATAAACCTGGTATACAGATCACATATGATGTCCTGCAGAGGAGGAAGGTGGAAAAGAACCACTTAATAAGCTCAGAGTAAGGAAGAAAAGGCAATGGATCCTTGGTCTTCCCCATCCTAATGGCTGAGAAGGCTTCAATCAGTTTGCTAGAGCAACTTCTATTGAGCAGCTCAATCACTTTCTGGGTAGAAAAGCCATCATCCCTTTCCCCTTAATTTTCTAACAACCAGCCTCCATCATGAACTGTTCTGACCTTCATGGAAGGAATTTAGCCAAATGACTTCTCAACATAATTTTCTGTTTAGAGCTAATTGTTTGGGTTTAGAACAGAAGTGTTTCCTTATCTTTAAAAATTTTACTTATTTTACTGAAAGATAAACAAGCATTTCCAATAGACCCAAGCTGTTCAGACTCCTCCACTGGAACTCTAGCTGGCTGCTTCATATGAATAGGACAATGAAATATTTATGTTCAGTTTTCAATATTTGCTGAGGAAAACTGTCAGAAATTGAAGAAACTGTCAGAAATTTAATATTCTAAATAAAGGAAATTTAAAATCTCCTTAGAGTCCTCATCTTTCTCAAATACATAATATTTTTAGTTTGATGAGACTTTGACAGGTGTTAGAAGAGAAAATGTGTTGGTTTAATTTAAAAAAAAAATTAATAAAACCGCTTGACTAGAATTAAGAATGTAAAAAAATATTCCATTGTGTCATCCTATGCTCCATCCAGCAAAAGTCTGTCTCAAACTCTGGCACTCCACAACTTCCTGGAGCGAGAAATTCCAGAATTTCTACCTGCTGCATCAAAAAAGTATTTTCTTTTATCTCTTTTAAACTGACTTCCTAGTGGTTTCAGGGATTGCCACTTAGTTCCAGAACTGTGGAATTTGGTGAGTTACAGTTCTGCTTGTTATAACCTTCCTCCTAAGCTACCACCTTTATGATTTTGTAGACCTTTATTATATACCCTTTTAGCCTTTTCCTATCAAACTAGAGTCACCTTCATAAGGGCTAGTATTCCATCTCTCCTGCAGATTTCCAGGTGAAGTAGCCTGATCACAGTTTTTTATTCCAAAGACTTGAAACCATCATAAATTTCTGAAGCACCATCGAGCTATGTTTTAAGCAATAAAACTGAGAGATAGTTAAACTCTTGCACACTTTGACAATGTCATGAGCTTCACCATTCCAGCCACATTACAAAATCTGCCTGTAAAACAGACACACCATGTGAAATTACATTCTGCGTTTGCTAAATATGCAAGCGTGATTCTTCTTCCTCCACACAGAGAAGAAAATATATTTGTTTCTATGTCAGATGCTATAGGGAAAGATACTATTATATGTTAAAGTTTCATCTTCAAGTTAAAGATGTAGTTAGACTTGTTTTTAAAATAAGTGTGACAGCAATATTTGCTGAAGTCACATGAGACCACTTCTTCCTTGAAGTGAAATGTAGAAGTGCTTACATCCTTGTTATGCACAACAGTTCTGTATGCATCATGAATGCAACACCTACAAAATTAGGTATTTCAATTACTTTGGGATACTGAGAGAATATAGCAGTTGGAGAATAAAGGGCAATCTTCTTTACACACAGTCTTTACACAGACATTTAGATACTACATTTGTTCATCTGAAAGAGTTTAGACAGATCTTTCCATTTGTTCCAAACCATAAAAACTACTATCTCCCCTCAGTATGAATTTTAGTATAAACTAAAATATGTAAGAACAAGTATCTGAGAAGACTAATACAAACAGCCTGCCTTTTCAGAATACAGCATATGATTTTACAGCACATTCAGCATAAGGATGAAAGACTGCTACATTTTGCTAAAAGATTAAAAGTTGCCAAACACACTCTCATAAAATATGATTAAGGCCTGCAATTAGTCTTGGGGTTAAGGTTTGGAAACAAAGAAAGCCTAAAGCTGCGAAGTAAAGCTGCCAAAAAGGGGCTGCCAAAGCAAGGGGTGGGCTGCAGAAAATTCTCCTTATAGCTCTTGGTCTTGGCTTAAGGCTCAGATGAGGGCTGAGTTAGGGTCGAGAAGAAAGGTAGATCCTAGAGCTGCAGCATAAGTAGGGCTAAAAGGCCTGCTAAACAAAGGGAAAGGCTGCCAAAAGAAATTTCCCTTGAAAACCTCTCTCTCTGGGTCATGGCTGTTTGTTCTGGGTAAAGACGTACCTGAGGATCAAGAGTTAGGGTTGGCAGAAAGAGGTTGGCAGAGAGATCCCAGAGCTACAGCATGTATAGGGCCAGAAAGGGGCTGCCAAAGTAGGTGGAGGCTGCCAAAGGAAATCTCCACCAACAATTTCTTCCTCTGGGCAATGCCTGTTGGTCTCAGATTAAGGTTCAACTGAGGGCACTGGTTGTGAGACAGGTAAGACCTAAGATCTGCAAATAATACTTATGCCACTACTTTGTCCCAGATTTTGTTGCCCATTCTCCAATGAGCTGTAAACTCATAGATGCTTCTGAGAAAGGGGGGTCTTACCATCATAATGTGGTTGTATAAGTTATTGTACTAACCTCAATTCTGGCAGAATTCACAGGATTTTTCTGTTGTTCCCTTGAATCTTCAGTGATGTCTCAGTTTTGTTAAATATCTTTCCACATAAAAATGAACAAGCCCATTCACAATTACATATTTAAGAGACGAGTAACTTCAGACTATGTCCCCCTATAAACCTGCATTGTTCTCAAGACCTGCAGATTATTTTTTTCCTAGCCATTCTTACTTGGGCATGACCTAAGATCGGAAGGAAAAAACCCCTCTGATGAATCTGAACTAGCTGCCAATTTATTTTTTTTTTAATATATATATATTTTTTAATTTTTTTCCCAAAACCATCCTGATTCTCTCTTAAGAGACTCACAGTTCTATTTTTCTCTCCCTCACATCTCTGTAGACCAGGAATATTTCCCAGAGAATGTGGAACCCAAATCAGGCTGAAAATAAAAGAAGATACTATTATACCCACATCAAGGCTAAAGCACAGAGAACAAATGAGATCGGGAAAGTAATGCCCTGCCAGCTGGCATTTTACCGAACCTGTACAGAGGGTAAGGACCTCCTACTTGTTCATTCTTGTACCTTTTACAAGCAATTAGATTTCAAAAAAGGACTCATAATTAGACTTCTAATCAACATAAATTTCCTCTACATGGATTTTGATGGATCAGAGCAGACGAATGAAGCCAGTAAAGTGTCTCTTTTTATATCCCTTAACATCTGGGTTGTCAATATATTTAAAAAAAAAAATCTTAGAAAGTTCACATTTTTTTACCAGACCTTCTGTTAATTATTAAAAAAATACCTCTGACATCTTGAAATGCTTAAGCAAAAGCTGCTTCTGGTGGATCAGAATATTTCCTAGAATGGACACTACAGTAAGTGGTATAAGGAAAGTCTAACAAAAAGATCACTTACAAAAATATACCTAGAAAACTTAATTATAAGTATTTCAACATATATTGATGTATTTATATGAACTATTTTCTATTCTCAAGTACAGTTACACTGTTTTACAGTTGGCATCATCATCTTATGGCCAGTCATCTGCTTTATAGAGCGCATATATATACACACACACGTGCACATATATTAAAAGCGGTGGCCATGTATATATATATAAAAATATAAAAAAATACCACCATTCAGGACAATAGGAAAAACACAAGAAGTTAAGTAAGAAAATTATATACAACTGATATTTCCTCTTGGTAAGCTTCCAATTTCTAAATAATTTCTGTATTTCCTGTGTTTTTAATCATCTATTTTTATTCCTTTACTTTCTGGAATGCGATTCTGTAAACATACCTATCATTTATTACACATAGAAACTGAATCTAAGTCAGCAATGCAAATCATTATAGATTAAGCTAAAATTTCTAAATGTTTTATCATTAATAGACTGCCTCATTTTTTCCCAATTGTCAGCTGTAATTCATTTACTTTCAAAAGAAAAAAAAAATTGTATTTTCCAGCTCTCAAAACCCTGAAGTCATCTGCCATTTTAAACATTCTCTGACCTTCATAAAGTCATTGCTTTATGTTCAATTTTCTAGCGTGCATTCAGCATACTAAAATACTTCAAAATTCTTGTGCAAGTTACAGAAGCAAGGAATATTGTGAAGATAAATCAGAAAAAACAGCACAAAACACACATGTTAAAGCACTGCTCCTACACTTACACTATACTTAAGTATATTTACACAGACAGACCTAGAGGCTGGGTAGGACTTTTAAGGTAGGGTTCTTGAAATCTATTGCTATCTGATAAAACCATTAATTGTCTTATACCTGCCTGCCTGAATACACAGGCTTTTGCTTTAGAGCTTTAATGTAGAGTTCTGCAAGGACAGATTTAGGATCCACGCAAAACAGATGAGAAATGGGTTGTCCATCAACCTCTCTACACAGTTTCTCAATAAATTACAATAACATTGCAACAATAAATATCATGTTTAATCTATCTTAGTTCGAGAGTTTATCAGCCCTTTAAACATTTGCTGTCAACAGACATTTCTACCTACTCCTGGCAGAAGGCTTTTGTATTTTCATTAAAAGGTCTTTCAGCAGCTCAGGAAGGATAAAAAAAACTTGTATTCAGGGTTAATGGCAACCATCAAGACTCTGTGCCAGAGTGCTACTGAAAAATCACACCAAATAATCTTCAAGAAAATAACCTTGTTCATTTTGTGATCTATTGCATGTTGTCATTTTTTCTGTGACAATCACACTAAAAGATTAAACTGAATCATGACCCAGTGTAAGGTCACATTCTCACAATAAATAGCAGGGCGGGGAAACACACAACAAAACACCACCACCTTAAAAGACTTTTTAACGAGATTTTTTTTCCTTTCACATCAAAGAACAGCACCCACTGACTCTCAATGACAAAGGTGCTAAAAAAAGTATTTTAAAAAAATTTATTCTTCAAAGTGAATGACAGGTTCAGCTTAGCATAGTTTCAATTCCTCAACAGAATAAAAATGGAAAAAAAAACCCAAAACTGTATTCTTGAGCTAGCTGAACTTTATTACTAATCAGAATAAAATTTTCATTATAATGAGGCCTGCTTACATTTCTGCAGTCTATGAGAGTTTCTATTATAAGCCCTTATTCACAGGAGTTTAATTTTGTATTTTAGCAAAAAAGTCTGATTTTGCACAAAAGGCTTGGATTTGGGACATTTAAACCATATCTAGATTAAATTGCTTCAATGTAAGATATGTAAGTGCACAGCATGTCTCATGTATTTCAAAGTCATTTATTTTTAGGTTGACCAACTCATCCATTCTTCTTGACAGACAGCCTTCCTTTTTACATTTATCCCTGCTCCTATGACTTCCTCCGCTGAAGTTTGCCAGTTTTCTGCCTTTGAAAAAGCCTTGCTATGGGGTCTGTACAGTTGTTTCTGCTATAGGAAGGGAAAATTATGATTAAAGAAGTAGTGATCCTCCATACCTTGGGGCTGCACATGTCCACCAGAGATCTGGACTGACAGAATAGCTATTCAGTTGCACCAGTAAAAGAACTTGTATACACGTACTTTATGGTTGGCAAGGTAACAGGTACCCTGGATCCATCTCAACACATGTCTCGAGGAAGAGCAGCAAAACCAAATCAGACAACAGCCTTATTCCCATTTCAATTTCCTTCTCCCTATTTCCCTAGAAAATATTCATAATGAGAGCAACAGTACCTCGAGAAAAGACAGTGGTAGCATATCAGAGGGAAAAGACGTAAAGTGCCAGTGGTAATACCAGTTAAGCAT
The DNA here is from genome assembly GCF_964188355.1 of Buteo buteo. NCBI lineage: Eukaryota > Metazoa > Chordata > Aves > Accipitriformes > Accipitridae > Buteo > Buteo buteo. The sequence continues at coordinate 48,018,506 of NC_134171.1, forward strand.
TTGGGGGTTTTTATTTGTTTTAAGATATTGGTTTCTTCTTTCATAAGAAAGACTAAAAGTTGGCATATGTATTTGTAGTCTTCAAGACGGACTGCAAGTACAATCTTGCTACAGACAATTTCTGTTCCCTAACCCAATGTACAAATACGTAAGAAATTTTGCATTCCTGGTATCTCTTGCTAATAGCTGACTGATAAGACATTTTCTCCTACTGTTAAAACACATATTTGTAACCTTGGAAGTGGCTCACAAGTTGGCAAGAAACAGAATTAAAAAAAAAAAAAAATTTCCTCTGCATGAATTGAATGAACTAGAACATTCATAATTAAGATGACAGTCAACTAGCACTGTTCTTTCTGGTCCATTTCAGGTACCTTTGAAATGGAAAAATTGTGATGTAATACACAAATCAAATATTTAAAAGGCCAGAATAAAAATATTATATAGATCTGAGAACAATTTTATATGACTTGAATTAGCTTTTTACAGTTTGTCTTTTTAACAGTTTATTTTCATCACAATTTAAAATCAAACCCTTAAGCCTGCTCAAATGCTCATTATTATTGTCGGTTCATTAGACATAATGCTCCGAAGTAAGTTACAACTTTAAGCCTAAAGAAGTTAAGGAACTTCAGATACTATCTTGCATCCATGTGATGGAGGATTATGCAAACCATAATTTTTTTTTTCCTTGTCCAAATGTATTTATTCTTACAGAGAAAATATCCTACAGGCTCTCAATTCTTTCAACCTCTACCTCCAATTTGGTGATTTCACTCTAAAACAAAGTAATTCCAAACACTATATAGGGCAAGTCACTCATTTTCTTCTTCTGCAAGTCTTGCAGAGTGGATCAAATAAAAACAATTAATAGGAATAATGGTTGCATGATGAGCCTCTGACTAGACATGACCATTACTATTAAATATTATTCTATGTCCAAACAGCTTGGTGACTTACAACTACGGTTGCCTTTGTAATTTATCTAGCTTTGGTTTTGTTCACTAGCATCACTTTCATGCTCACTTTTTTTCTGTATTAGCTGTAGAATTTATTGTACTTTTGAAATGAACAAATGAAATTAAAAACCTACTATAGATTTTAAAGCCAAGATTAGCAAGACACACATAAGAAAGGGAAATGCGGTTACAGTTGTGAAAATGTGTTCTAAGGAATAACCCGCACAGGCAGCAGTTCAGTGACTTGTAAGATATACTAGGCACAGTAATAGCACTGTCACCAGCCTGTAACTCCTGTGTTCTTCAGTTATTTCATTTTACTGCACAATAAGCAACAGAATAACTCACTAACCCAGAACGTGCCTGCAAGACTCTGCTAACTGCCTTGCCCAAAAAGGGAGGGGGGGAATCATTCTTTATCAAAATTTAAATGTTGCTCATTAAGCATATACAACATGTGGTTCATAAGCTATATTTCATATAAAATATAAATTGTTTCTTAAACTAGTAATATTTTTATTGGTGTAGTAAAACTTAGCTGATTAGCTCCATGTTAATGAATGAAGATTGTCTCCAGGAACCACTTGTTTACCACAGTTCAGGTACCACTATACTGCACTAGATTACACAACCTCAGAAATATTCATATTTCTTGGTTAGCTGCTCCTCAATGCATCCAACAAACATACTTGAGAGCTAGACTGAAAAAAAAAAAACATTTATAGAAGTCTGCCACATGTAGAATTGATTTAGTAGCTACAATTGATCTACTATATTTAAATCTTCTATGCCACACCTTTTCTCAGATGTTATTTAGCTTAATTTATAATTTATAGAATGTTTAATTCAAATGGCAAAGAAATAAATACAACTAAGACCTTGTTCCTACTCACTTCTCCATCTATATGCCTGCAAGAGATTGCCTCATTTCCCACAGACCATTCCTTTATCTTCTCATTTCTCTTCTTAGCTAACAGAATCCATTGCCAAATTGGTTTTAAAATGTGGTTTCATTAATTCTTTCCTCAGACATATTAAAAAAATATTAGATCTACCTATGGGCCATATATCTCTGACAGCCAGGCTTTAAAGTACATCTATATTCAACATTCCGGTTTCTGTCCCAGTTGAGGCATGAGGCTTAAACATTCTGACTAGAAAACAGAATATGTCATTCCCTTGAAGCTTGGGTCTAGTCATGTCATGTTGGGCTATGTCATAAAACTAAAAGGAATAGGAAGGAATGCGACATTAAAAATAAGACAGTGCAGGCATTGTGCTATTAAGCCATTCTAATATTTCTTCCAATAAAACCTCACTGAAAGCTGGTTAAACTAAGATATTCTCATTGGAGACTCTAAATATACATAGGCATTAAAAAAGAAATAATCACACAGTTCTTGCAGTGCTTGCTCTAGGGATTTCATACATGCAGGCCTCATGAAGCGCAGGTATAATCTGAGTAAATGAAACCACCCCTGGATAATTAATATGTAATAATCCACTAGAGTGCAATTTTTTCCAATTGAATTGTTAGTACATAATTTCCTTCACTCACAATCCCTTCTGCTAGTGTGTGGTTAATCATTTATATTACCACCTTGACTTTAGTTACATCATACTGCAAAATGCAGTTCAAGTACTAGTATTTAGAACACTGCCAAAAGGATAGTAGAAAGGGATGCTTCACATACAAACACTGTGTCATGGTTTAACCCCAGCCAACAACTAAGCACCATGCAGCCACTTGCTCACTCACTCCCCCCCACACCCCAATAGGATGGGGGAGAGAATCTGAAGGAAAAAACAAAACTCGTCGGTTCAGATAAGAACAGTTTAATAGAACAGAATGGAAGAAACTAATAATGATAATACTAATAGTAAAAGAATTGGAATATACAAAACAAGTGATGCACAATGCAATTGCTCACCACTTGCTGACCGATGCCCAGTTAGTTCCCGAGTAGCGATCTCACCAGGCCAACTCCCCCCAGTTTATATACAGGGCATGATGTTCCATGGTATGGAAAAACCCTTTGGCCAGTTTGGGTCAGCTGTATTGGCTCCATCCCCTCCCAACTTCTTGTGCCCCTCCAGCCTTCTTACTGCCTGGGCATGAGGAGCTGAAAAATCCTTGACATTAGTCTAAACACTACATCCAAAACACACTATACCAGCTACTAGAAAGAAAATTAACTCTATCCCAGCCGAAACCAGGACACACTGTAACAGATACAAGCTGATTCTAGGTCAGTAATATGGTTAATTATAGTTAAAAAGGTAAACATGAACGATACAGATCAGAGATTTAAAAGTATTGCTGCCTTTATAGACAACTGCTTCTTGCTTAACAGCAAAGAAGATTCACTCTTTTAGATAGGCTTATCATTTGCATGACCACAACTTTCCTAAAACATCCATTATTTTTACTGCAGTGCCAAGTAAAAGATTCTCAGTGGCTCAGAGACATTTCAGAAAGACAAGACACTGACAGAAATTTTAGATTTAACTACACAAATCATTATTCACATTCTGAAGTAAAAAACATCTATAGCAAATTTTCCCATTTTCTCTTGTGCCTAGGACCTTACACCAGGAAGAGAAATTAAATGCAAAGACATGAAGAAACTATGAATCTAAGATAAAGGGTACAAGGGTCAACAGTCCCTTGAAGACCTTCAAAATGCTTTCATTTGTGTTTCCAATGTACACTACAGTTCCTCTGAAATTACTCCCCAGTATAATAGCTTGACAAAACTGTCACATTTCATGCATTTGAGAAGTTAGTCAGCCTTCATATTGCTTAGTATGTGTCCAGCTTGGTGACTGAGAACAGGCAGCATGGATTTACTAATGGTAAGTCATGCCTGACCAAGCTGATTGCCTTTTATGATAAAATGACTGGATTTGTGGACGAGGGGTGAGCAGTAGATGTTCTTTACCCAACAAGGCTTTCAGCGCTGTCTCCCACAATGTTCTCTCCTAGGACCAGTTATGTTTATCTTCGTCAATGGCCTGGAAGAGGCAGGGTGCTTGCTCATCCAGTTTTCAGATAGCACAAAACTGAGGGGGCATCCCAGTTGATATGCATGAGGGCAGCTGTCCTGCGAGGAGAGGCTGAGGGTCCAGTACTTGTTCACCTGGGAGAAGGGATGGCTTTGGGGATGCCCAACAGCAGCACCCCAGTGCCCATGGCAAGGCTACCAAGAAGACACAGCTACAACAGTCCATGGCAGGAGGGCAAAAGCTAACAGGCAAACTGAAGACCACCTACTGGTTATAAGGAAAGACACGTTTTCACTATTAGGGCAGTAAGACAGTGAAACAGGCTGCCCAAAGAGGCTGTGCAGCCTCCAGCCTTGGAGGCTTTTAGGATCCAGCTGTATCAAGCCCTAAGCAGCCTGGGCTGGCCTCAGGACTGACCCTGCTTTGAACAGAAGGTTGGACTAGAAACCTCCTGAGATCCCTTCCAAACTGAATTATTCTATGATTCTATGAAATCAATATTCAGTGTATCACTTCTACATGTTTTTCACTGCAGGTGACAGCTTACAAAATGCCCTACAGATGAATATGAATCAATTATCAGTATGAATATAAATCAGGTATCAGTACACTACAAGGACTAATACAGACAAAACAGATCCCAGAGCACTTTAGATTTCTTAGAATCCACTAAAAAGAAGAACAAGGGAAGCTAGAAAACAGGCTGCCAAAGGGGGAAATTTTTGAACTCCAGTCTTTCTGTATCCATTCATTTTTAATGAGTCACCATGAAAAATTAAAAAAGGCGTTTAAATTTTATATCCCATGTTCTACATTCTACTGTTTAATGAAATGATTTTTCCTCTTTTTAAACAGAAAATAAAGGTTGATAGCTGCTATAAAAACTTAGTTTTGTCATCTAACCATAACTATAATACACTAAATGCCTGCTGGGAAGTACAAGACTTTCCAACAGACTGAAACAATTACAGGTCAGCTTGGCCCTCCTTCCCTTCCCCCTTCTGCACCAAATCATTCTCCATACATTGCTGAAGGGTTCTCTGAGAGATTAATTACATTTTTTTCTTAAATAAAGGGTATCAGGAGTAGCAGCAAGTCTTGGAAGTTCTCATGTGTTGGGTCTATTTGCAAAATGCCTGACATAGGGGCTCAATGTCATACTTCAAATAGGGAACGGAGGACATCCAGAGGAGCCTTTCCTTAGGAAAAGCCCATAAACCCAAGCTGTTTGACAACCAGATGACTCTTCTTTTTTCACACATAATGCAGTTATTTGTCTTATGTTAAAGGGAAATAAATATTCCATAACAACAACAACAAAAAATCAACCCAGAAAACAATAAAAACTGAGACAACTTTCCCGGAAAATCACACATTCTCCAAACCAAGACCACTATCAAGGCAAACCTTTCTTGCTAATTACAAATACAGACCCCTAAATGAATAACGCATCCTTCAGAGAAAAGTTCAGCAATGCTTTTACATCTCTGTTTACACAATTCAGATTCAAAGAAGAGACTTTTACTGTTTTTACTAAGTTGATACTTAACCAGCTGCATGATGTTAGTGTAACAACTGCATTCTACACTTCTATAACTATGTCATACATGGATTGTGCTATATAACTGAGGTTTCTTTGCATATTACTAAAACAGATTGTTTGCATTTTAAATCTCTTACCTTGACAGAAGTTCCAGACTCCGCACATATACCCTATACGACATGGATAAGGTAAGGAGTCTAGTTTCTACTGGTCAGTTTTTGTTCTACTGAACACCATTAGGACAAAAATGTTTTCAGAACACTTACCCACTTTAATTGACAGGTCAACATAGTTCTGTACACAGAAAACTGAAACATGGTTGCATTTCATAGAGCTTGAAGAGAACTGGCTTTCGTGATCCATGATGTATTTTGAAATGTAAGCAATTCCTACACAATTTCATGGACCCAAGACATTTTGAGATTTTCATGCAGTAAGCAAAATACAACAGCCAGACAGAAAGGAGTCCTTGCCAGTCTATCCACCCATTTTGATCTCATTTATACCTATTCAGACAGGCAATAGGGCCCCTATTTTGACTTTCAGATACTTTTTACTGGTCATTTATGTAAGAAACCAGCCTTGAATAGGTCAACATATGATTCCTGAGATAGGATAGTGTTTTCAGATAAACTTTTACAGACTGCTGTATTTCCATACAAGTTCTGTGCATTTTCTAGTGGAAAAAAACCCCCAACAATTTGTCAAAAAAACCCTCTTTAGCAGCTCAAATAATTTATTATCACAAAAACACTATTTGATGCACAGAAAGGGTAAGTGGTGCTTAAGGAATGAAACAGGGATGTGTAATGAACAAAAATCTAAGACCCCTGCTTTATTTTCTGCAAGGGTTGAGAATGCAATGGACTGCATTCTCTGAAAACATAAAGAAGTAAAGGATGACCAAATGGGAATGGTCTTTGAATACTGACTTGGAAAACTGTATTCTACCCTTAATACAAAGGTTTTACATGATGCTTTCCAAACCGTTTAAATATTCTTTCTGTGCTGCACCACCATCTGTGAAGCACAATACCACACAAATCATAACAACTGTAATAGTCGTACATTTTGCATATCACTTAACTACTTTTTTAAATTTTAGAACAAAACAGTACAAAAAATAACCATTTTGAGTCAAAAGAGGACTATAGCAGATATAGCAAATAATGTAATAAATCCCCTTCCAATGAGGTAGTTAAGAAAAGTACTGAACAACATTTTAGTTAGCAAAATCCATCTCACCTGGACAATCATACGGGATTTCCCCTGTGGTCCATATGCAATCTCTGACCTGGACAGAACATATACACAAGAAAAGCAACCATGTCCTCATCAACTCACATAAGGCATTCCCAAGTATCTGAGGATTTGCTCTTGCAAGCCTCTGCAAAATTATGGTAATGAATTATATGTTCCCACATGTCAGTTGAAATGTCAAAATAGCCGATATTTGAGTGCTGCATTTCCATTAAGACTAATACAAGAAATTGACTGAAATTTTCCCATTGGCCTCAGTGGTATTGACTCAGACCTTAAACTTTTTATTTGTCTTTGCTCACTGGCACTGTGTGCTCATCATAAATTTGAATAAATTATTCCATTCTCAGTATTCCACACCACATTTACAGGGTGAGCTTCTACCAAGCACAAGTGATAGCAGGAATCCCTGCATAGTATTTTCTCCTGCACATTAGTCCATCAGAAATTTTGACATTTTCAAAAATGAAAACAAACCCCAAAAGCCTTAGTAAGTGACAGAATCAGGCTAACGGCTGGATTTTTATTTAAAAAAAAAAAAAAAACACCACACAAAAAACCAACCAGAAAATAGTTCATCCTTTGCAAGGTTTAGCAAAATGATACCAAGTGAAATAAAATAAAGCTACTGATGTTGACACTACAGGAAATAAAACAAGATGAAAAGGATGAATTAGTGAGTAAGTCTCAACAGAATCATGGAGTAAAACATGAAATATGGCAGCATGTCTTTGAAGATACCTACTAAGAAAAAAAAAATGTCTAAGACAGCATTTAGTGCAAAAAGTAATAAACCATTAGAAAACAGTAATAAACTATTATTGCACAGTGCAGCTAATAATTTATAAAATGGGAAAAAAATAAATTATTTATGATAAAATACAAAGTATTAAGGTTGGTACAGATGCACTGCAAGAAAGCAATTAAGATTCCTAAAGCTTATAAAATACGCAATACTTTATAATTATAGGATAATCTCAACAAATGTGGAGAAACAGATAAAATCTGTGTGCCCAGGGAGGTTGTGGAGTCTCCCTCTTTGGAGATACTCAAAAGCCATCTGGACATGGTCCTAGGCAACCTGCTCTAGGTTGGGGGTTGGACTGGATGACCTCAGGAGGTCCCTTCCGACCTCTACCATTTTGTGATATTGTATGAAGTCATTAGCACAGAATAACAACAACAAAAATAACCCTAATTTACATTTCTATGACAGCCTCTTTACATTATTTTAGTATTGTGAAGAATAAATTGTAAAATTCAGTGAGGTTCGCTTTCTTCTAAGCCTTCATTCCACTGACAGAACAATGTAAAAAGTACTTTACTGGACATATAAAACAAGATGGTGTAGTCCAGAAAAACAACTACATTTATTTCTCAGAGGAAAATATTTCCCTTACTCAACTAACAAACCAATAAAAAATTCTAGAAAAGGAAAGGAATCAGAGATCTCATACAGACATATTCAGCAGTGTTTACTTCAATAATAGTGTAATCATCATTTTGACCACAAGTCAGCTCCCAGCTCCGTTGACATTATATTAGTTAAAAATGATCGTTATTCATATGAAGCTAGTAAAAACTATACACCTGTAGTTCTCCCTAGGAGAACATAACATACTTATCTATTCTTCTATACAGACTTTTCTCTAAAAATATGAGGACAACATGTATACATCTTCTAGAGAAATGTTTTTAAAAACAAAAAAAGAGGAAGAGTGTGTCATTATCCTGTAGACATCCATTTTCTCCTACTGAATCATGGGATGAAAAGGAATCTAGAATTAGTAAAGACAATTTAAAAAAAAGAAAAAAAGAAAAAACAAGTAATTTCTTTATATTTGATACCACGTGGCAATTAAAAGCTGTTGAAACAAGGCAGGACTCACTACCTGAAAACTGGGAATGGTACTCTCAGAATGACATTATAAATTAAGGCAATGAATGCTGCATTATTTACACACCAGCATTCAAAGTGATCCAATGTGACACCATAATGAAGAAAGTTTAAAAAAAAAATAAATCCAATCACAGCCTTTATGGGAACACACATGGAATTACTGTATTTCCTCAGCAAAGCCTGTGGAAATATCAATAACTGTTGTCCTTTCAAAGCTTTTTTATGACTTCTTGTTGTATATTATTACTTTAAAGTTATGACCAAAAATAGTTATCCTTTGTCACTAAATTAATTCAGAGGATATTGAGGGGATGCACTGTATCTTTAACAGTTAACAGCATCTCAACACATGCTGCTCATGGTATTACCACTGCAACATTTTGTTTTAATAAAGGCTGTTGTGACTGAATCTAGATGCATATGTTCTCACTTACTTTATGTCTGGTGGAGCTATCAGCTCATTACCATTCACTACCTCCCTTAAGTCATTCCCTTAGGTATAAAACCCATCAGACTTATTTCCATTCAAAATTACAATATAAGGCAATGTTTTAGAAATCTGTGAGAGGTGAGGGGGAACTTGCCTTTAATCTGTAATTATAGCAAGGAGTGTGAATATGAACTATGGAACACTTTGAAGGAATGCTGCTTTATAGATATAAATCCTTAGTTTTACTAGCTACAGAAAACAACAGTTCAACATTGCAGCAAAGGAGTAGGAAGTGGGGCGGAGGGTCAAGCGTGCCAGACTTTCTCCTCCCTGGTACTGTGGACAACAATAACATTTGTTGTTTATTTACAACAAATAAATTACAATACCTTTAATCCTTACATGTACAAAATGGGACTTCATATTAAGGTAGAGTGAATAGGTCACAAGACACATCTTAAAAACATACCTCGCATGCAGTCTGCCAGTGCCTAAGCACCATAATAAAATAGTCACCCTTACATGCACAGATCAAGGAAAATACATTACTTTTTGACAGATTTATCATTGATTGCTAGAAAAATAATATGGTGTTCAATCCATTGAAGTATTCAGGCATTTACTTTAAGTATATGTTTAAAGTTTAATTGAAAGTGCTGAGATTATTCATACGTAGAAAATCAATCACTTGTTCACTGTACATAGCTTTTGAGTTCTTCCAAAAAAAATATTTAAATATGCTGGGCACCTAACTGAACTTGGACTTTGGGACTGCAAATGAGATCGTATGCCACTCATATGTCCAAACAGCACTGAACGTTCTCCCAAATAATTAGTATTATAGTCTCAAATAATCAGCAATTCATTCAATCTACGTAGTCCTACTATTAAAAGGACTACAGACACAGGTTACGCTTAAAAGTCACCATTTGCCATGGCCTTTGTCAGTGGAGTCAGAGCACTGGGAATCCATCACGTACTGAGAACACTGGAGTGGCAGGTAAGGTGAACATGCGAGATACATAACTGTGTACACACATGCTGCAAAGAAGACAACACATCACTAGTAATATACGCAAGAGATTTGTCAGGAGACTTAGACTCATGTACTTATGACAGCATTTTAAAATACAAAGGTGGTATTTTACAATGATTTTACAGACTTATCCTAAGCCTCGTACTGCCACTTTATATGATCTTTGCACTTAAAATGGGCACAAGCGTCTCCACGAGATTTTCCTGCAAGGTGAAAGAGATGAATGAATAAAGAAAATGCATTACAGAAAGGCATTAGGCTAGCATGTGCTCAAGGAACCTGGGGATAGCTGAAACTGCTGTAACTTCTGCTTCCATTTTTAAGGTAAGATACAAATACACATGTACTGTGTAAACAAGTCTTTATTTTGATCCATGTTAATACTTACCAGATGCAAGGAGATCAAGGAAACACTCTCTGACGCTACTGTTGTGGCCAAGTCTAATGTCCCAGGAGACTGCCTGAGAAATCAAATACTTATGTTCATAAAATAAATGAGTTTGTGTGAACCTGTTCCTAGTAGCTGCAGAATTTAACTGCTGTGCAACTCTCGACCACTGATAGTACAAACAAACTGAATACTGCTCCACCTTTAATTTTCACCCTTAAAATAATATCTAAATTTTCCTATCGCTACTTAAGTCAAAATAACATAGTTTAACATATTTGTGATGCATTACCAAATTTATTAAGAATAATGGAGTGACTAGTGTTTTCTGAACGCTTATTCCACCTATTTCAGAAGTCAAGCAGGCTTCTCTTTGCAGTGAGCTAAAAAAAAAAAGACAACAACAAAATCCCCAGCATCCTCCAATTTTCAACCCTCTACTAATTTCCACACCAGTTCCATGAACCAGCATTGACTCACAGACTTAACCGTTCACCACAGTCACATGCTCAGGCTCGGCGTAGGGCCAACAGAGAATGAAATGTCAGTATCTGCACTGGAATGTGTCCTGCCCAAATATAAGATAACAGATAACCAATGTTCTTGAGCATCTGTAAATCTGAAACCATGGAAACAAGGAGATCAATGCATTAGCAGGCTGACACTTGTCATGTTATAACATGAACTAAAGGGAGCAGTTCTTCCCCCTTCAATTCAATCCACATTTTATTTTATTTCTTAGCTACACTGCTGTGGTTGTCCTACCCAAATACTTTTGAACTGTTCTATTTCAGTACCGAATTATTTTACACTTAATATACTTCACTAGATGATAAAGTAGAATTCTTAACTTCCATCAGAAAGAGAAAATTACACATGGACAAATCAAGCAACACTGGAAAATACTCTGGAAAATGCAAAGAACCATCTCTAGGTTAGCCAATGCAGGACAATATAAGGCACTTAGATAACCAAGGACTGCAAAGAAAAGCTCAAAGCTTGCATGATCCTGTGTGCATGATCCCAACATATAGCAGGGAAGCCAGCAAAGTAAGAAGCTTAGACAACAGTACAACCTTCATGCAAATAATAAACATTTTTATTTTAGTATTTTTACCTGACAATTGCTTAATGGCCCACTTTATTTTACTTTCTATGTAAAGAATATCTGAGTAATAAGAGGCAACTTTAAAAATGGAATACTACATATTCATGTTATTGTTCCATGGGCTAAAGTTAAAAACAATTTTAACAAAAACTGTAAACAGAAGTGCCAAGTTCTGGTTTCAAAAAAGGGGCAGTGATCTTGAAATGCATACCGAATTACACACTAGAAAATAAGTAGAAATTTGCTAAATTCCTTCATGAAATGTTTTTTCCACCTGGGATTAACGATTTCAAAAATCTGACTTGCTACTTTCGAAGTATACAGCCATTATACTTCTCTTTGTCAGCAGTGAGCCAATGTTCAACTTGGCTTTAGCAGACACCCACCTGCTTGAGTGATTGGCATTCAAAATACCTGCTCAACTGGAGCCTGTATAATCGTTTGTTTTACAGTACACTTCCTTTCCTCTCCGCACACCATATGAAACATATCATGGGGATAAATTGGGAACAGCAGCTATAGGACAATTGAAAACAAAACATTTGAGGGTTAAGTCTTACCTGAACTTTCCACTTCAGCATAATCACAGGGCTTTTTCATTCTAACTGTGCTCATTTTCAAAGAAATGCTTTCTGAAAACAATCATGATGGTTTCTTAAGTTAGAAACAACAGAAAACTGAGTCACTGTTTATTGTAAAACAGTCTCAGGTCAACCCCTAATTCACTGTGTTATCAAGAGGAAAGAAAGGATTTTTCTAATAAGGAAAACATACTTTTGACTAAATATAGAGAACTGAACACAAGATAAGTAATGCTCTAAGGTTGGTTTTAAGAGTCTATTTGTTCTCAAGAAGTTCTGCATCTATAGCCTTCAATCTGTAATAGAATTGCTATCTTTGCCATGTGAGGAGGTGAGTATTCTTCACCACTATGAGACCCTTATTTGCACACAATATCTATGAGCCACAAAAGATGTTTCAGTATGCAGCCTCTCAACCAGTACTTCCCCAAAAGGGATCCTACAGTGCATTACATCTGATAGAAGGTTTGGGCCCACATGCTGAATTTGCTTGAAACATTCCTCGTTGACATACTCTGTTATCATGAGCCTGCTCCAATCATTCCTCCATCAGTTCCACCTTCAATCCAGACATTGCTCCTATTGCATTATCGACACTAAAACATTAGTAAAGTGCATTTTCAGTTGACATGCAGTTGTGTGATTATGCAACATCATTTTATGCAAGCTGACTGACATGTTGCACTAGAATGATGATCCAGGACTCTCACCGCAAAAGACTGGACACTGAATAGAAAACCAGAGCTTTCCTACTGTAGCCCTCTGGCTTCTCAGCATGCCTGTTTATAATAGTAATTGGCAGCCAAAGTTTTGTTCTCTGCAGGCTTGATGTTAGAAATTTCATTTTAGATTTGTACCAGCAGATAAAATGTCAGAAGGTCTGGATTTATGGGTGAAAAATAGTAATAGCGCACCTAGTTGCACTATTACTGAGGAATTTTGTGCCCACTGCGCACACAGAATATTTTCCTAGAGAGTAAAGAATGGTGATTAATAGAATACATATACTAATATCTTGAATGACCATTAAAAGGGAGAAAACAGTGGCCTAAGGATAAAAATCTGATTGTCCAGAAAAAAAACCCAGGACTCTCACTTTTCCTACACAATGTAGTCCCAGTAATGAATTTTAGGTTAAGTATTATTCATGGATGTCTGCATTTTCCTGACCTGTACAAAGATCCTAACAATTAAATATTTTGAGGAAAGGAAATTTTTCACTTGAAGGAACAAATAATGAAAATTAATTGTTTACCTTTGAATTGCATGTTTTGCCATAAAACAAAAAACCTATTTTGAAAATATGATGAAAATATACTAATCCACAGACAGACTGGAATGAAACTGTGCTGTACCACTGAAATGAAGATGCTTGTCACAACTTCCAAAAATCCCAGAGACTGGGTTCCACAAAGCAAAGGTAAGCAAAAAAACATTCACTCTGAAAGGCACAAATATTTCTGCATGGACAGCTAGGTAAGAGAGTTTAAAGGAACATAAATACAGGGATCCTAAATAGGCCTATAATCTCACTTCAGAGTAAATTTGGGAGATTCTATAATAAATACAGACATGACATTTAAGTGATATGTTAAACCTACCCAATTTGCATATTATGTAAATAAGTTAGGATGTTTGAACTATACTCCAAACACTGTTACAAATGCAAATATTCCCTGCAGTCACATCCACTGTCAAGTATACTGAAGGAAATCAGGCACCAAGTATGATTTTTAGAATAATAATCAGTATGGTAACATTAGTCCGTGTAAGACATTGCCCAGCATGTTAATGAACCATTCCTATTCTACAATATTTATTGCAAGAAGGATGCATACACGAGAAGCAATTTAGTAAGGTATGAAAGAGCATCATAAGTTAAATCTTTTTTCTCTTTAACCTTGTTTCCCAAGAAATGGTAATATATCCCACATTTCAGCATAAATTTCTTGTGTGCTATTATCTATATTTAGTCAAAAGTATGTTTTCCTTATTAGAAAAATCCTTTCTTTCCTCTTGATAACACAGTGAATTAGGGGTTGACCTGAGACTGTTTTACAATAAACAGTGACTCAGTTTTCTGTTGTTTCTAACTTAAGAAACCATCATGATTGTTTTCAGAAAGCATTTCTTTGAAAATGAGCACAGTTAGAATGAAAAATTCTTTATAGTCAAAGGAGATTTTTTGCATTTATTTAGAAAAAGGAGCCAGGCAATGAGCAACAAATACAGTTTTGACAGAACTGCAGAAGTATCTGAGACTGCAGCAAGACTGCCACAGCAGTCTTTCTACATCAGAATGATGCTCTCTCCACAGGTCCCTTCAGGAGACCATCTCTTTTCCGTAACAGTTCAAACCTGAACATAAGAAACTTTGCAGGCAGCTTATGGGGCATTTCTTGCTCTTATACCTGTATTTTCAGGAAGGCAGTTGTTACCTTCCATTCTTCAGGTTTGGCCTAGGAACTTCTTTTTGTGGATCAAAACCCTGTAATCCAGCTTGATAGCTTTTCATCCCACTGTTGACCCCTTCCTTACCTGTTATTCTGCAAAGAACTGTTAGCAGTAGCTCTAAACCAACAATCCCCCACCCCTTCCTCACAAAGGCAGAATTTTATTTACACGTGACAAGACAGTGGTGCTTGGTGGCACCAAGTGCTCTAAATCCTCAGATCTCTCTCCAGAACCTCCATTCTGCAACACTACTTCTCTTCCCTTATCCACCCTCCCCAACCTATCCCAGGTCAAAAACTGAGGGCTTAAATACCCTATCACTCCTCACAACTTGTCTCCCTGTCCTACCCCAGGTTTCTTTTCTTCCTTTCCAAAGAACAAGTATGCCTACCAGTATCTGTTGCTCTTTTTTTTTTCTCCTGATTTTATTATCCTTTTTCCTCCAAACACATTTATAGATTTGAGATACCCACTGCAATGCTTTAAAAAGCTGCCACCACTGCTGCCAACTTTGCTATCTTGCCTGAAACCTGAGACACAACTATCATTTTTCTAAAGGTCACTCTCACAAGAAATCCGCAATGCATCGTAATCATATCTAGCTTATGTAGGAAAGTATAAAAATATTGCTTATAACTATTTTGCAGGAAAGTATAAAGATACTGTTACAGAAAGAATTGTTTGTGTATCACAAAACAGCTGCAGGCAGAAATAATTCCCAGTGAGCATATAGAAGTGACCACAGAAAAATAGTTCATATAAAAGAAGTACAAGTCCTCATATTTTTAGACCATTTTTCCTGCAATTTTAAAGTGCTAGCTGTAGATTTATTTTTTCCTTTTAAACCAGCTGAATTGTTTCAGCACAATAACAAATCAATCATTTCTAAAAAGCGAATTAGGTTGCAAGTTACAGCCTGATGCTTGAAGCTCTGAGCCAGAGTAAGGCAAGTTTAGGTGGCTTAAGACTTGGGAGGGATTAGATGCAAGTTAGGTCTCTGGAATGCAAACTCTGCACTCCATCAACAGAATTTACTGCCATCTTTGAAGATGAGTGTGCTGTAATCTGAAATCCAAGATTAACAGGACGAGTTCCTGACTGGAGAGCAAACACACTCTGCCATGAGAGCAACAGTTGGGGCATAAGCAGTTGATAAACGGTGCATTACCACGAGTATGAATTCTGAGGAATTACCACTGTGTGCCCTGACATAGCTAATGGTGAGCCTCATCCCCCCTAGTTAAGTGAGTGTGATCTCATCACAATTCCCTATGGCAGCCCTCTGCAATAACACATGCAGAGCCATGACCAACCTGTTCCTTTTCACTTCTGCACTTCCAAGGGAGTTCTTAGGTTCATAGATACATCACAGAGCTTCCATCTCCAACAAATAGTACCAGAACAAGGCTTTAGCCCTGCCATCTATTTCACTCTCGATGCAAGATACTAAAGCACCAACAAGGACCATTACCTAACATGAAAGCAACAGTGAAGAGTTTGAAAAAATCTCAGCAAAAGGAATCCAAATCTAAGCTTTGACTGTAACACCAGACAATACCAACAAAAGCTGAACAACATAATAATAGGCAAAACCATCACTTAATTGCCAAGTCCAATCATAATTAGCAGCCTGTACAAAAGCCAAAGCTTTCACTACAGCCAAAGTGTACAACTGCCCCAGTTCAGTGTATGGTTGTAGACAAGGAGTCCAGACACAGCCACTGCAAGGGAGGCATCCCTAGGAGAGGCGAGCTGTAGCTCTCCTACAGGTTTCCTGTAGCTCTGAAAGTTATTTGAATAAATATTACCAACCAATTATGATATATCACCTTTATCACAAAACAGGCTATTCTTAAAAAGAAGTATTAAATTAGCTTAGAAAATACTTATTGAACATTTGACTTGGAATCACATTTCTACTGCTTTTTGGATCTCATCAGCTGGGCACATAACAAAACGTAATCCAGCCTAGCATACACCTGCTAAACTAAAAAAGACATGTGGGACATATGTCATTGTCAGATCTATCAATGCAACTTAACAAAATTGAGACAACATATACCAGGGATAAGCAAAGAAAAAAACCCCAACCTACATCTCCAAATTCCTGCACAGAATATCTGCAGTCATTGTTAACTGGTCTCTATGTTCATGAGGGAGAGAAGATGGAGTGCCAACACGTGCAAGATCTTGACTTACAACGCACCAGTGTTCACAGCTTTGCACCAAGGAGCTGTTTTCTCTTTCAGACAAATTTCTGTATTCTCCTTTGATCTGTAGCGTTAGAGTGGCACATTCTTTTTATCAGAAGCTTTTACAAAGTGATGTTAGTAAACCTGTCTGTAAACACCATTTAATTGCACAAGGGCTGTCTGCTTTAAATTTACACTGAATTCCAGCAACTTACTCCTGTCCATGTACAGCCCTTTTCTAACCTGAACCTAAGGTAAAATTTCAAAGCCAGGAAAGGAAGAAAGTGACAAAAAACCCTTTCACAATTTATATCTACAAAGTGTTAGTTTACAGTTAGATTTTAAAATGTTGAGCTTAAGACTCTTGCACAAGAATTCCATTTAAGAGTTATACTTCTGAAATACAATTAGAGTCTGAAAAGCTACTACAAAGATAATTTTTTTTCTTTTTAGCTGATAACTGCTTAAGAGATAAAACAAATATTTTATACTTCTGGGCTGTTAAACTGTGGAAAAATAAGATATGTTTACAGTCACACAAAAATCTTCTCACTTGCCCTGCAGTGTCTTTGTGAGATTTCATATGGGAACTATTTGTTATAATTTGAGCCTTTAATTTTTAGGGGAAAGTCAATTTTTATAACATTTATGAAAGCAGAAGCTTCAGTTCTGAAGTTTGTCTGTGGAAGTGGGGATAGGGGAAGGGAGATTATTTGCAAACTCCTGTTTTGTACCTGTCCTCAGAATTAAGAGGGAGCAGTGTATTATTACACTTTTTATTTTATTCAAGCAAACAGAAAAATAGGGTGGTTTGCTTGCAAGTGAGAAAGAAAAAGGGCAAGCACAAAAAGTCACTTTTGCATATAAGCAGAAGCCTTGATCCGGAAAACGTAAATAGTACCCTAGCATCAATTAAAGAAGGCTGAGAGATGGACAATGTAGAATTAGTGACCAGTCATAGCCCATTGCAGGACGCTCACATCAAGCTTCTGCGTGCTGTAGTTGTGACTCCCTGCACTTCTTCCCCAATTCCCTACATGCTCAAACTTGAATGACAAAAAGGAATTCAAATAGCAGGGTATAAAAAACGCGTGCTGATACCAGTATCCAAGTCTTTTTCTTAATCATCTAACAGACAATTTTCTGTAATTATTTTTATTTCTAGATTTCATTTTCTACAGTGTCACCATAACTTTTAAGTTTCACATCTCTTCAAGCCTCCTACTCTGTGGACTGTGGAAAAGCAGGTCCTTGCACTGCTGAGCTGTGCTGCCAGGCAGCAGGAGGTTCAGATGCAGCGGGTGCTTCCCCCCACCCAAAACACAACATGGAGTGTAAACTGTGGGCAGATTCAGTGCCCTCCCTGTACAGGCACTGCAGAGTATGTGCGCACTTATCCAGGCTGTGCATAATGTGGTCACCACAGCAAAATTAATAGGGGCAGCAAAGGCCTTTGGAGACACCCAGAGGCCTAAAGCCCTGACCACTCATTCACTGATACCTCCGTTTGAAGATGCAGAAGTGAGTATTTTAAGGGAATTTGGCTAGTCCCATAGTACTTGAGTTATCAAAACGGAAAATATTAAACCAATCTATCCCAGAGCTTGAAAGGTTGGGTCCAATAAGTAAAACAGAGCACAGATGATGAATAGCAAAGGATATATACAAGATACCAGCAATATTAATTTTTTTATAACAAATAGCATTATCAACCTCTTTTAGTATAACTTCTCTCCTAGATTGAATTTAGACACAGGAAAGGAAATCAAAGAATATTCTTAATCAGTGCTTTAACTACAAGATTAATGACTTATTTAAAACAAACGTCTATTCTGATGAAAGAGAATTATTCATTATTTTGAAAAGTTGCCTTATTCTACTCGATTACTCCATTTAATAGGAAGGTAAATTAAATAAGAGACCATATAAAACCCATTTATTTTATGATTTTTACATGAAAAACAATCTTGTCTTACAGGTTGCTGCTGAGTAAACTTCTAGTAAAGAAACAGCTATGCAGTAGCTTCAGTTAAAAATCAGTAGCAGCTTGTTTTGCAACATAAAGGATAACAAAAATACAGTTTGCATATCAAATGAACCTTTGCGGTAAAGTACACAAGTACTAAAATGCTGGCCAGGATTACAATGCTGGATTACAACCTCACTAATCACAAGAGATACGCCAGTAGGTTCACCTAACACACAGACCATTCCATTTTATTCCTGCAGCATACCTAATGAATACCCTAATGCAACAAGCACATCAGTGTTTTCCCTTGAACAATGGCTTTTTGCACATATGAATATATGCTTGTAGAAAGGCTTTTGCCAACGTAGCTAGTATTTCAGAGGGAAAGGAAATTGCATCCTTAATGATGTTACCATCACAGAAATTTCAGTTAAGTGCCAAGCAGGCTGGGGAGTCAATCAAAGGTCAAGCCAGTTAGAGGTCAAGTTCCTTGAAAGGATTCTGAAGTTTAATTATTTTCAGGGAGAACTCTGCTGATAGGTCAATAGAGTGAGTTTTATAGCTGACAACAGTCACAGAAAGAAATCACTTCCAAGGCTGAAATGGCTATGGACCACTGAACAACAAGATGGAAAAAAAGTTAACTCTTGAAGTCAAGACATATTTTTAAGCTCACCATTCAGAAACTTAAAAAATGCTACTTGCATGACTGATAAGTAAAGCAGCCTAATGCATCTCACTCTCAAAAGCTGTTGAAATACACAACAAAAATACAATATTTTACAAAAGAATATAGAAATGTTTGAAGAAATATTGACAGAAAGAATAATCTAAAAGTTCAACTTCATTCCACTGGCCCAATGACTAGAGCTTCCTCTGCCCCTTCAAATCAGTATTGCAATGGGCTGGACAAGGTATCTGGATTATAAAATATCCACTGATCCACACTTTTCTCACACAAACTTCTGTTGAGCCTCACCTCCATTGTACTTAAATCCTCCTCATTACTGCCTCCAAAGCCTATAATCCTTTATAGTGTTTCAAAGATGCCTAACTATCTGGAATAAAGAAATACAAATTTTTCCCAAATAAAGAAATGTGTTACAGTGCAAAAAAAAAAAAAAGTGTATAGATTGGCCTTTGTTCCACCATAAAAATTAACAGACTTCTTCATATGGTTCTAAAGCTCGTTCTTGAGATCATATAAAAATGCAATGCAGGACTCAAAGAATTTTAGTTTGAACATTTTAATCAGAGCAATAAGCTGGAGTCTCCAGCTCTGGCAAGCAAAGGAACTAAACCTGAAATCAAGGTGTCACTAATAACTTACATGACAAAGAATCAGTGCATTTTCCAAGAATTTCACTATTTTGAACCTGTATACGTTACACAGCGGTACAGCTGTTCTACATACTCAAATTCGGAAACACAAAGAGCTTTCAGCATATTGATTATTTTTAAAGGTTGAACATGTATAGCAATGTACAGCACAATGGAGTACGCTTTGGAAAAAACATCATTGTATTGGGTTTGTGTGGCAAGGTTTTGGTAGCGGGGGTGTTACAGGGGTGGCTTCTGTAAGAAGCTGCTAGAAGCTTCCCCTGTGTTCGACAGAGCCAACACCAGCCGGCTCTAAGACGGACCTGCTGCTGGCCAAGGCCGAGCCCATCAGCGATGGTGGTAGCGCCTCTGTGATAACATATTTAAGAAGGAAAAAAAGTTGCTGGGATGGAAAAGGCAGCCGAAGAGAGGAGTGAGAACATGTGAGAGAAACAACCCTGCAGACCCCAGGTCAGTGAAGAAGGAGGGGGAGGAGATGCTCCAGGCACCGGAGCAGAGATTCCCCTGCAGCCTGTGGGGAAGACCCTGGTGAGGCAGGTTGTCCCCCTGCAGTCCTTGCAGGTCCACGGTGGAGCAGATCTCCACCTGCAGCCCATGGAGGACCCCACGCCAAAGCAGGTGGGTTCCCGAAGGAGGCTGTGACCCCGTGGGAACCCCGCGCTGGAGCAGGTTCCTGGCAGGACCTGCGGATCTGTGGAGAGAGGAGCCCACAGAGCAGGTTTTCTGGCAGGACTTGAGACCCTGTGGGGGACCCACGCTGGAGCAGTGTGCTCCTGAAGGACTGCACGCCATGGAAAGGACCCATGCTGGAGCAGTTCATGAAGAACTGCAGCCCGTGGGAAGGACCCACGTTGGAGAAGTTCATGGAGGACTGTCTCCCGTGGGAGGGACCCCACGCTGGAGCAGGGGAAGAGTGTGATGAGTCCTCCCCCTGAGGAGGATGAAGCAGCAGAAAATAACGTGTGATGAACTGACTGTAAACCCCATTCCCCGTCCCCCTGCACCACTGGGGGGGTTGGTAGAGAATCCGGGAGTGAAGATGTGCCCGGGAAGAAGGGAGGGGTGGAAGGAAGGTGTTCTGAGATTTGGTTTTATTTCTCATTACCCTACTCTGGTTGACTGGTAATAAATTGAGTAAATATTCCCCAAGCTGAATCTGTTTTGCCCGTGACCGTAATTGGTGAGTGATCTCTCCCTGTCCTTATCTCAACCCACAAGCCCTTTGTTATATTTTCTCTCCCCTGTCCAGCTGAGGAGGGGGAGTGATAGAATGGCTTTGATTGGCACCTGGCATCCAGCCAGGGTCAACCCATCACAGTCATGCTGTTCAATTGCAATTTACCATTTCACATATTAACACAGGATTAAAATTGAGGAGAAAGACAGGAAAACAGCAACTGGAACAGCAGTTTTGTGTGAAGATGGACTTCAGAGTCATCCATATAGATTGTTTAACTGCTAACAAAATTTACGGCAATTAGAAAGCAAGAATCAATTACAGTGTTATAACCTCAATGATCTTCTATGGAATATGCAAGACCATATGGGCACCTTCACATAGCACGCACACAAACTTTTCCTTTCCACAGGGAAGGTGAAAGACTGAGAAAGGGAAAATGCACTTTGAAAGTACTCACTCCATTCACTTGCTCCTTAAGTGATAAGACTTGTATCGCTCTTGTAGATAAGTTTAAAAATAAAAAATTGGGATACAGATTTGGAGTCAGTCCACAGCCAATTTTTACTTTCTCACCAACATATCTTCCACATATGAATAAATTAGCAAGTCCTTTCAAAGTACTAATGAAAAAACCCTCACTTCCTCCACTTTCATAATCACAGAAGATATATTAATAATTTTTAATTCCAACTGAGTAGAGAACCCAATCTGCAGCTTCACAGCCCTTGCTTGCATTCACAAGGTACTGTTTGTGTATTCAGATCAGAAATCTAATTGCCATCTGTATGCACTGATTAGTTAGTGATCAAATAAAGCGCAAAATATATTCAAGTATGCAAATCAACTATTTGCCCAAATACTGAAGGCTCAATTAAGCATGGCCACCTGAAATGTGTTCTTTATGTTCTACAATTTGGATGGCTTTGGCATTAGTTTTCACCATCTCAGGGAATCATCATTCAAGTCACTATTAGAAAGTTATTACATTGATCTTGGACAAATACTGCACTACTTTTGATGGAACCTAACAAGGACTGTTATTAGCAAAATAAGATATTTTAGCCAGTTTAGGTTTCTTATATCTGTTGGTTCGCATGCAATAATCTGAAGAGGGATGGGATGAGTTAGTCTTGAACTACATCCTATTCACAGAGACAGAAAACTGCAGCAGAGAGAAATTCAGCAAATAAGCAAAACCGGGAAAGATACGAATACTGAAGTCAACAATACTGGACCACATGTACACCTTTACTTTTAGGCCTCTTGTAAAGTCAAAGTTATAGATTAATAAAATAATTGCTTCCCTGTACATTCATGCTATAAACAGCAGGAAAATCTCACTGCTGAAACCACATGAAGGTTTAGTGATGTGGGAAAGTGTGTCTGTGGAAGCTGAGAGGGACTAAAACCAGACTTAGAGTCAGTTCTCTGCTTTATGGCCTTTACATCACCAAGATGACAATTTTTTCCAAGGATTTCTAAAAAACATCTGACTTAGCCCCCTTTTTGAGAATGGAAAATATCCACAGGAATGAAAGGTGACTGTGTATCAACAGAAGTCACGCGTGGCACCCTCCTTGCCAGGACTTAAGTACAGCCAGCAGAGAAAGCATCTAAAGTCAGAGCTATATACATCCTTGAACTTTCCTGCTCCTTCAAACCAAGCAAAGCTTCATTCTACCACAAAGTGGATATTCAGGTAAAAACAAAACTTTATGCACAGAAACACAGCATTTGATCCATTATTTTTTCCCTTTTCCTCCTTTAGCGCTAGTACTAACATGAAGCCAGAAATTCTTCAGTGGGTTTTCTTTTTTTTTTTTCCTCCATCTGTTGTTTTGAGAAATTCTATACAAAGCAATATAATATTTTACATAATCACAAATGAAATTAACGGAAGGCCAACACAATGAGAAATGCATGTTTACAAAGCGTGCTAATTAAACATTGACAACTAATATTGATTTTGATGTAAAAAAAGTAAACAGCAAGGCTGGAAACAGTCTAAGTTCCTTAATGGTAGCACACCCACAGAGCTCAAGACAATCCATCTTTTTTTTTTTTATTTTTTTTTAAATAAGCGCATACATGTTTGTACAGTTGCCTCCTTTTAGTCTAACACATTTTTAGCAAGAAGGAGGCAGTTTTAAGCAGATGTCATATTTATAACCTTCAGATCTTCATATTTTTGTTATTAATAACTTTATTACAGGGAGAAAGCAAACTATTCCTCTGAATGAATGATGCCTTCCCTGGTGTACTGGGTCTGGCTGGGGTGGAGTTAATCCTGTATATGGTGCTGTATTTTGGACTTGTGATTAAACCAGTGTTGTTAACACACCAGCGTTTTGGCTTGCACAGAATTGTGGTTTCCTTTTCGCCACTCTGCCCACCTCAGTGATTAGGCCAGAGGCGTGCCAGAAGCTGGGAAGCAACACAGTTGGGACAGCAGACCCAAACTGACCAGAGGGACATTCTTTATGATACAACATAGTGCTCAGCAATAAAAGCTCAGGGAAAGGCAGAAGAAGGGGTTTATGGTTATGGCTTTGATTTTGTCAAGTAACCATTAGGCATGCTGAGGCCCTGCTTTCCAAGAAGTGGCTGGACATCTGCGTGCCAATGACAAATAGAATAAATTCCTTATTTTGCTCTGCTTGCACACGCAGCTTTGCTGCTTCACCTCAACCCAGCAGTTCTCAGCTTTTCCTCTTCCAATTCTCTCCCCCATCCCACTGTGGGGGAGCAAGCTAGAGGCTGGGTGCGTGCTTAGCTGCTGGCTAGGGTCAGCCCATTACACCTGGTCACACTCAAATACACTGTTTTCACAATTACACTCCCTGTGTTTCTTTTTACATTCGGGAATTTTGAATAAAGAAGACAGATTGTGACATTTCTACTCCTTTTTATCTAACACACTCATTGCAGTTTAAAGGGCATGGATGAAGATACAATTTAGAATCTAAAAAAATTAGATAAATATCTCAAGAAACCATGAAACATTCATACCACCTACTCTCAGCTACTTAACAAACAGTCAACACTGTAAAGTCATCATACCCAACAACTGATTAAGATAGCTGCTGAAAATTGTCTAGTGCAGATAGTATGAATAACTCCGAAGTGTAAGTGCTTTATACACTATGAAACCTTTGGAATTTAACAGAATTATTAATAAACAACTGAGAGCAAATAAATGTAGATATGTGAAAAGTTACAAAACTTTGGTCTCTGAAGACCTTCAAGTCTCTTCAGAAAATTATGTAAGCAAATAATTAGGAAAAATATTTTAAAAAAAAGTCATCTTTCTTTTAGCTATTCCCTGCCCTGACTTCAACTAGTGTGAAAAAAAGTAACTGAATTCCAAGATGTACATATGAAAGGTGAATAAACAATTCAGAGGATTTAACCTCTGTAGCTTTAAACAACAATTTAAATAATCCTGTTATTGTCAAAATGCACTGTTGTTATTCAGATGAGCATTAGAAAGTATTAAGTTCACTTTGTATGCAAGAAATTCATCACTTTGTAACATAAGAATCTGGTAACTTTTTCACTGAGACTGGACTTTTCACCAAGGGACCAGTACAAAAGTTTGCCTCTCCTGTGAGAGGGGGCAGCAAACACAGGGGGAGAAGCTTCTGATGGGCTGAAGTACACTAGCACGTTACATGACAGTTTTCACCATCAACCTACTTGTGTTATGCAATTCACAAGAAGTATGATTTTCTTCTGTCCTTGCCAGTCTGAAAGGGACAAATAACACACGTATTCTAATTCAAACCTCACATTTTAATCCACAAAATGGAGAAAAGTTTAAAGAAGTCTATGAATTTCTTAAGTGCTATTAATACATTATTACCTCAAAAAAACCACTAACAGAACATCTTGTTTGATAGAAAAGACTACCAGAAAATAAGCCGACTTCAACAGTACAAATATATGCCCCCAGTCTAGGGGCAAAAACCCTTTAGCTTCTTACACAGCTACATGCTAGGAGTTCTGGGGAGTCACTACTAGTGAGAACAATATGTTATCCAATTCATAGTCAGGATCTGACAACAGAGAAGAACAGATCTTCTATTATTCCAATGAAGGGCAAGACCTCCTGTCTACATGCTACACTAACATGAAAATCACATTTTGTGTGTGCCGGAACACAAAGTTTTAACTGGAGATCACTATTATGAAATACAGAACTCATACCACATATGTGAAATGTCAGTGCATACATAACCTGAATGCTATAAAAGTAGACAATAGAGAAATGCCTCAAAAATATGTGTACTGTTTCCAATTCATCTGGAAACTACATATATATTTGCCATCTCAAAGGTAGTATCACAAGGGCAAGTGAACCCACTTACTTTCTGGTGGAAGCTGAAGAAGTTTGAAGGGATACACTGAGATATACAGCAGTCCTGAATATATTCAATATTAGAAAGTAATTTACTCTCTCATGGCTATCTGGAGCTGTTGGTTGGAACAACACTGAACATTTTTTCATTCTCGCTTGCTCTGAAAAATAAAGGCTACATTCAACTGTGGTAGGAATGAGCTTCCACAACCAGTACTTCAGGTCACTTTGAAATATCCCCTCAAGGCAAACCTCTTGCAGAATAGTATCTTTGAATAAAATTTTCTACCACTTCTGGCAGACTATGAAATTAGAATCACAGATTAATACAGATTGAAAAGCTCTCAGGAGATTGAGTTTAAGCCATGTATGATTAGCTGAGGTTCTCTGCTCAAGTTTTTAATATCTTCAAAGATGGAGATTACACAACCTCTCTGGGTAACCAGTTCTAATGTCTGACTATCCTCAATGTAAAATAGTTTTCCTACTATTTAATTGGATTTACTTCATTGCAGCTTCTCTCTGATGCCTCTTGTGCACCCACCAGAAAAGGTCTGGCTTCATCTCGTCTGTAACTACCCATCAGACAGTTTAGGACAGCAGTACAATCTTCCCTTGGCTTTCTCTTCTTCAGGCTAAACAAATCCAGCTCTCTCAGCCTCTCCTTGTATATCATATTGTCCTAGTTTCAGCTGGGATAGAGTTAACTGTCTTCCTAGTAGCTGGTGCAGTGCTATGTTTTGAGTTCAGTATGTGAAGAATGTTGATAACACTGATGTTTTCAGTTGTTGCTAAGTAGTGTTTAGACTATAGTCAAGGATTTTTCAGCTTCTCATGCCCAGCCAGCGAGAAAGCTGGAGGGGCACAAGAAGCTGGCACAGGACACAGCCAGAGCACCTGACCCAAACTGGCCAACAGTGTATTCCATACCGTGTGATGTCACATCTACTATAGGAACTGGGAAGTGGGGGCAGGGAATTGCCGCTCGGGGACTGGTGGGGTGTCGGTTGGTGGGTGGTGAGCAATTGCCCTGTGCATCATTTGTACATTCCAATCCTTTTATTACTACTGTTGTCATTTTATTAGTGTTATCCTTATTAGTTTCTTCTTTTCTGTTCTATTAAACCGTTCTTATCTCAACCCATGGGTTTTGCTTCTTTTTCCCAATTTTCTCCCCCATCCCACTGGATGGGGGGGAGTGAATGAGCGGCTGCGTGGTGCTTAGTTGCTGGCTGGGGTTAAACCACGACACATATGTTCTAGCATCTCAATGGTCTTTCTCTGGACTCACTCCAGTATATCAATATATTTCTTGTACTGGGGAGCCCAAAACTGAACATAGTATTTGTCCTGGGTTCAGCTGGGATAGAGTTAATTTTTACAGGAACCTGGGAGGTGGGGGGCATAGCCGGGGCAGCTGACCTGAACTAGCCAAGGAGCTATTCCATACCATGTGACATCATGCTCAGTATATATATAGGGAGCGGGCCGGGGCGGGGGGGGGGGGGGGGATCCTTCTTTCGGTGGGGGAAGTGGCGGAGCGTCAGGTCCCGGGTGGTGAGCAGTTGCACTTGCATCACTCTTTTTGTATACTCGTTCATTAGTACCGTTGTTGTTGTTGTAATTCCTTTGTGTTGTCCCAGTAAACTGCCTTTATCTCAACCCTCGAGGTTCCAGGTTTTTTTTCTTCTTTTCTCTCCTCCTTCTTCCCCCCATCCCACCGGAGGGGGGCGGGAGGAGTGAGTGAGCGGCCGCGTGGTTCTTTGTTACCGGCTGGGCTAAAACCACGACAGTATTTCAGATGCAGTCTCTCAAATGCCAAATAGAGGGAAATAATCACCTCCCTCAACCTGCTCTCTATGTTCTTGCTATTACAGCCTAGCATGTAGCTGGCCTTCTTTACTGAGAGGATACACTGCTTTCACATGTTCAGCTTGTCTATGGGGACACCTAGATCAATTTCTGCAAAGTTTCAGGTCTCTGGACTGCACTGTTGTAGCTACAACAATATCTCATACTTGAGTACTTCACACTATTGTACCTCTTCACAGCAAACCAGGCTAGTTCTGTTTATTGCTCTACTCTAGCATAAAATGGAAGCACAAAAGGCAAACTGAACCTTTTAATTAGCCAAGGAAGAACCCAGATTTTCAACCAAGGCCAAGAAAACGCTAGCAAAAAGCATGGTTACTATGTATCACCTCATAAATCCTGGATTCTGTTCACATTGGTAGGAAGCTAGGCAAAGATTGCTATGGGTCAACTCTCAAATGCTGTAAGGTTACATCAACCTGAGAAACCTTGTAGCATCACCTTACAGCCATAAAATAAGCATACTTTTTTGACTCAGTCTTCACTGGCAAGTGCTCCAGCCACACCGCCCAACTCGCAGAAGGCAAAGGCAAGGACTGGGAGAATGAAGAACTGCCCACTGTAGGAAAAAGCTCAGGTACAAGACCATCTAAGGAACCTGAAGGTGCACAAGTCCATGGGACCCAATGAGATGCATCCACAAGTCCCGAGGGAACTGGCAGATGAAGTGGCTAAGGCAGCATCCATTATATTTGAGAAGTCGTGGCAGTCTGGTGAAATTCCCACTGACTGGAAAAGGGGAAACATAACCTCCCTTTTTAAAAAGGGAAAAAAGGAAGACCCGGGGAGCTACAGACCAGTCAGTCTCACCTCTGTGCCTGGGCAAGATCAGGGAGCAGATCCTCCTGGAAACTATGCTAGGGCACATGGAAAATAAGGAGGTGATCAGTGACAGCCAACATGACTTTACTAAGGGCAAATCGTACCTGACAACTTTGGTGGCCTTCTACAACAGGGTTACAGCACTGGTGGATAAGGGAAGAGAAACTGACATCATCTACCTGGACTTGTGCAAAGAGTTTGACACTGTCCCACATGACATCCTTGTCTCTAAATTGGAGAGACATGGATTTGACAGATGGACCACTTGGTGGATAAGGAATTGGCTGGATGGTTGCACTGAAAGAGTTGTGGTCAATGGCTCAATGTCCAAGTGGAGAGCAGTGATGAATGGCATTCCTCAGGGGTCGGTATTGGGACTGGTGCTGTTTAACATCTTTGTCGGCGACACGGACAGGGGGATCAAGTGTACCCTCAGCAAATTTGCCAATGACACCAAGCTGTGTGGTGTGGTTGACATGCTGGAGGGAAGGCATGCCATCAAGAGAGACCTTGACAGGTTTGAGAGGTGGGCCCGTGCAAACCTCATGAAGTTCAACAGGGCCAAGTGTAAGGTCCTGCACATGGGTCGGGGCAATCCCAAGGACAAATACAGGCAGGGCAATGAGTGGATTGAGAGCAGCCCTGTGGAGAAGGACTTGGGGGTATTAGTGGATGAAAAACTGAACACAACCCAGCAATATGCACTCACAGCCCAGAAAGCCTAGTGTAACCTGGGCTGCATGAAAAGAATTGTGGCTAGCAGGTCAAGGGAGGTGATTCTGGCCCTCTGCTCCGCTCTTGTGAGACTCCACCTGGAGTGCTGCATTCAGCTCTGGGGCCCCCAACATAAGGACATGGACCTGCTCAAGTGGTTCCAGAGGAGGGCCACAAAGATGATCAGGGGACTGGAGCACCTCCCCTATGACGATAGGCTGAGAAAGTTGAGGTTGTTTAGCCTGGAGAAGAGAAGGCTCCAGGGAGACCTTATAGCAGCCTTCCAGTACCTAAAGGGGGCCTACAGGAAAGATGGGGAGGGACTCTTTAACTGAGAGTGTACCGATAGGACAACAGGTAATGGTTTTAAACTGAAAGAGGGTAGATCTAGATTAGATATTAGGTAGAAATTATTTACTGTGAGGGTTGTGGATGCCCCATCCCTGGAAGTGTTCAAGGCCAGGTTGGATGGAGCTTTGAGCAACCTGGTCTAGTGGAAGGTGTCCCTGCCCATGGCAGGGGCATTGGAACTAGATGATCTTTAAGGTCCCTTCCAACTCAAACCATTCTGTGACTTACTTCCTCTTTTCATTCTTCTGGTCTTTGGATATGGGATGTACAGAAAGTAGTATTTCTTACTCTTCATTTGGCTCAGAAAAATAATCTCTTTCATGCTATTAAGTGTCTGACCACTAAATTAAGTCACATTATTCTGTGGAGGAAAGGGTTGGATGTAGTACTTCATTATGAGCAGACACCAAATCTCAGTTTCACTGGGTTTGCACTGCTTATCTCAATATAAATATAAACATATCTGCAGGCAGATGTTGGAATGATATATAATATACTGGAAATTTTGGTTGAGAAAATAAATATAAGGTGCAAAGTATTTGATACTGTAATTTCCTGATGTAGCTAATCAGGAGTAGAATGATCATACCAGCCTGGTATCAAAAGCGAATGCCTAATTCTCTACTCTTTTACAGCCTGTTTCTGTAAACAATGGGAATGAAACACTACCATTTAGTAGGTGTCGTGGTTTAACCCCAGCCAGCAACTAAGCACCACGCAGCCACTCATTCACTCCCCCCCCACCCAGTGGGATGGGGGAGAAAATCAGGAAAAGAAGTAAAACTCCTGGGTTGAGATAAGAACGGTTTAATAGAACAGAAAAGAAGAAACTAATAATGATAATGATAACACTAATGAAATGACAACAGTAGTAATAAAAGGATTGAAATGTACAAATGATGCACAGGGCAATTGCTCACCACCCGCCGACCGACACCCAGCCAGTCCCCGAGCCGCGATTCCCTGCCCCCCCCCTTCCCAGTTCCTAAGCTAGATGGGACGTCACATGGTATGGAATACACCGTTGGCCAGTTTGGGTCAGGTGCCCTGGCTGGGCATGAGAAGCTGAAAAATCCTTGACTATAGTCTAAACACTACTGAGCAACAACTGAAAACATCAGTGTTATCAACATTCTTCACATACTGAACTCAAAACATAGCACTGTACCAGCTACTAGGAAGACAGTTAACTCTATCCCAGCTGAAACCAGGACAGTAGGATATGTTTCCTACTCTTAGCAAAGACAGACATATGTCAAATGTCCCAAGGAGAGTTTCCCAAGATCTTGATCTCTATTCGTTCCAGCCATTAGTCTTGAAACTGATTTTCAGTGCTAAAACACAACTTTTTGTGACCATAATTGCACTTCCATGAAGACTTTGTAAAATGATCCTAAGACAGCACTGGGGAATAATCACAAGAATAAGCTATGGACACATCAACTATCAAAAGACAGCAGAATGGTCACATGGTGCCAACACCTACTTCTTACCTCTTCTTCTAGTAATGCATTTAAAAAGGAAAAACACATCACTTTCTTACTTGCTATTTTATACATAAGTGTGTAAGTTAATATAAGTTCTGCATTAACTATCACATGTTACAGAATCACAAACAGGATGGCAGGAAACCCCTGCATTGAATACTCTGAAATGTATTACAGACTGGTGATATATACATGAGGATTTGAGAAGTCAAGTTCCCAGAGAAAATTCAACAGTATGCATATATAGAATCATAGAACATTCTGAGTTGGACTCAATGATCCTTGTGGGTCCCTTCCAACTCCAGAATCCACACAGGGCAACCTAAAAGTTATATATATAAGAGCACTGTCCAAACACTTCTTAACACCAACAGGCTTGGGGCCATGACCACTGCCCTGGGGATCTTGTTCCAGTGCTTGACCACCCTCTCAGTGAAGAACTTTTTCCTAATAGCCAACCTGAACTTCCCCTAATGCAGCTTTAAGCCATTTCCTCGCCTATCATTTTTACAAACACACACACTACATAATTTTTTATATTATAAAGCACCTACTTAATGCCGGTTGTTTCTGTTTCAATATCTGCTTTAGCTAACAGGGTTCTACAGATAATCACACTTCAAGGAAGTTAAATACTAATAATCTTTATGGCTTTCTTGTTACTTTCACCTTCTGTTAACTTGCTTATCTATTTCAGAACACTGTAAATATGTATTTCTATTCCAACAGCAAGTTAATGAGATTACAGCAGTGGTTAAGGCACTCATTTCTATGGTGTTGATTTAATAAAAAGAATCCATTTTAAGAACTGCAGCACTGAAAAGATAATGTAAAACATTTATTTGTGCAGACACTGCAGTACTGCCAGCCTGACACAGACAGTTACCCTTATGGAGGGAGGTATAGACTTAGGAACCCTATTCACAGCCTCATTAGAATAACAGCAGAACAAGACCGAGTGAAACAGAGGAATATGGAAAGGGATAATGGGGCAGCATCTGAGTTGTGGTACTCCAGACTGCTGAGTCAGGAGAGTCATCAGAGTCCTAACCCACACAGAACTGTGGGTCAGCAGGCAGCACAGGGAATAATGGAAGTAGAAGTCACAGCTGATAGCTCTTGGGACACGGCATGTTAAGAAGTGACACAGTTAGATAAATTTCTCCAATAATCGTATTTAACTATGAGACTGAGGAAGTGCAACTGGAAATAGCGCCTTCTGTCAGTTCTTAGTCTGTACATATTTGTAGGTGCATTGGTCTCTGAAATCTATTCCCACTTCACAGGAAGGAAACTGAAGATGAAGGTTTGAGTTGCCACTCTAAACTTAAGATTTTCTTCTTGAAATAAGTACAGTACAGACCTAGGACAGGAAAGAACAAGTCAATTTTAGCTATGTCTGAAATTCAGATATTAAGCATGACACAATATAAGAAACACTGTCACAAAGCTCATTTGCTGATCATAGAAACTGGGTAAAATCAACTTTTGTAGGACTTGGGGGGGTGGGAGAGAGGGAACCCCACAAGACCAGAATCAAAAATAAAAACCTTGGGGGTTTACTTTGGTTGTTGGTTTTTTTTGTTTTTCTTCTGGTTGATCAAGCAAGGCTTTTAAAACAGAGAAATTTGTGAAAAAGTAAACTTTTGCTGCAGAGGTGGAGTACTGAAAAGCAATCAAACTAGAACGGCTGATTGCCAATGCAAGCATTTTTTAACCTTTTCTGTAAAATTCCTATAACCAAAGTACAAGTCATATCAGCCAGAAAGAGTTAACAATTTTGGTCTTGCTTAAACACCTAGAGTACAACAAATCCTCCACAAAAGAGGTGCTTCCATCATTTAATTATTCCTAGCCTGAAAATGCATTCTAGTTTGAACATGGACATTGAGTTAAATGTGGAAAAAGCATTATATAACACACAAGCATCCTGCCTGCTTTAGCTCTCCAGTTAGGTAACTGTTTTCAGGAAAGCTAACACAAAAGCACAAGAATAATAAAACCTTTTTGTTGACATTTCCACAGCTACCCATTGGAATCTCACTTTAAACTGCTGCATTCTTACACAGTGCAGTAGATAATAATTGAAGAAAAAGTACTGGAAAATAAGATTAAGATACCATACCGTTATTCCCTGATATTAAGTTATATTTCAATCTAACTGATTCACTGGCAGAACAGTTACACAGAAATCTATTTAATGAGAACCTCTATCCTACATAGAGTATATCCATTTTCATCCCTGCTACTACACAAGTGGGGCATATATCATACTAGGTAAGAGTTTAAAGAAGCAATATGGTATAAGATTAAGGTTTAAATTAACCCTTAAAAATATAAGGACAAATACATGTCCCTCTGGTGCAGTTTATTTGGCTCAATACCTTCTATTGATGTATTTTGTGTCCAACTTCCTGTTGTGTACAAAGAGCCTGCTTGGCTCTTGCTGTGAGATATACTTAAAGATAGCATCCTGACAAGCAGATTTTAAAAGTTCAGATCACATATACACCCATCAATTTTGGTGAAGTTAACTGTGATTTTATATTCTAGCTACAGATTTTTACAGTAAAATTTTTGCTCACACTTACCATATTGCTCAACTATGCTGCACTGAGAGATTTCTAAGCATTCACTATCCTCCCCACAGACCTACAGGGCTTGACAGATTAAAATATGATGCAAGAAGCAGCCATGCACCCTCATAAGTACTATTACATCGAATGATTCTTCTGGTATTAAAATAGTGGGTACTGAGTTGTCATGGTTTAACCCCAGCCAGCAACTAAGCACCACACAGCCGCTCACTCACTCCCCCACCCACCCACAGGGATGGGGGAGAAAATCGGGAAAAGAAGCAAAATCCATGGGTTAAGATAAGAACAGTTTAATAGAACAGAAAAGAAGAAACTAATAAGGATAACACTAATAAAATGACAACAGCAATAATGAAAGGATTGGAATGTACAAATGATGCACAGGGCAATTGCTCACCACCTGCCAACCGACACCCAACCAGTCCCCGAGCGGTGATTCCCTGCCCCCACTTCCCAGTTCCTAAACTAGATGGGACGTCCCATGGTATGGAATACACCGTTGGCCAGTTTGGGTCAGGTGCCCTGGCTGTGTCCTGTGCCAGCTTCTTGTGCCCCTCCAGCTTTCTCGCTGGCTGGGCATGAGAAGCTGAAAAATCCTTGACTATAGTCTAAACACTACTTAGCAACAACTGAAAACATCAGTGTTATCAACATTCTTCACATACTGAACTCAAAACATAGCACTGCACCAGCTACTAGGAAGACAGTTAACTCTATCCCAGCTGAAACTAGGACATGAGTAAAGACTGAGTATGCCCCCCTTTATCTTGGTAACTGCAACCTGGAAAATGTAGGTATTTCCCACCACCACCACGCAGAACCTCTTAGGCAAAAAAATGAAGCCTGTTGAAATACTGTCTGAATAAATTTTAACTAAAATATTTTCTCTCACAAATAACTGTGAAACAATTTGTAAAATACTGCTTAAAAACATTTTAATTGTTGTAT
This sequence comes from Buteo buteo, assembly GCF_964188355.1. NCBI lineage: Eukaryota > Metazoa > Chordata > Aves > Accipitriformes > Accipitridae > Buteo > Buteo buteo. The sequence continues at coordinate 48,053,001 of NC_134171.1, forward strand.
TTCAATTCTATAAAATGCCTTTTTTACAATTAATATGCATATCAGATGAAGCTACTGTAATTCAAGCTTATAACTTTAAGCAATTATAATTATGTATATAAAGTAGGTATATATTCTATAATCAAAAATTACCATTTGTGTTTAAGACTGTACTGTGTTAATTACATACACATATATATATGTCACTCCTGTATCTTCAAGCTTTTTTCACTCAAAACGTGTGTTTCTTCTATGACTATATACTATTTTATTAATTATTTTAATAATAATAATTAAAAAATAAGTCCTCTATCATTAGTTTACTTTTTAGATTGGGAAAGGAGTATCATGGGGCCAGTATGAGCTGACACGGATCAGTCAGAAGCAAGAGGATCCCTGGGGAATGACAGGAATTCTGCACTGCCCTCTCCTGTGCCGCCTGCTTTGCTGGAGGATTTCTCTCCTTCTCACAGCAGGAATACAGCTGAATGTCTCCATAATACCCAAGATACCATGCTGGGACACCTCAGTCCTCCTTTAGCTACTGGTCAGCTACTGAGAATTAGCTGACAATTGATAAAATTATATACTGTTCAAGTCCTATTGTAAGAACCTTACTTTTGATCCTTCTTGGTTTATAGTTCATTAATCTATAGTAAATTAATTCCATAGTAAACCATTAGTTAGTCTTCGTGTTTAAAAAGATGCAAAAGTCCTCAGGACTAGAAATTAGGGATAAGAGATAGAGGTTCTCTGCAGGCTTTAAATCATGATTTCCAGAAGTGTCACCCAAACAGCTATGTATAGATACTCTTTAAGGTCAAATTTTGTTATTCAGACCCCACTAATGTCCTACTCAAATGATCCTCCATGAACAAAATTTGGTGAATTTCTCTTGTAAATTAACTCTTTAACACAATCAAGCTATTATAATGCTTTATATCCCTCCATGGGATTTTAGCACACCACGTGACTATTGCTAAGTACCTGCAGTGCAGAAAAGTAAGATTGCTCATACTACTTTCAACGGTGGTAACTGAAATGTTATAAATAGTTCATTAAATAGCTTTTAATCAGATTAAAACTATTCAGCAAAGGAATGTCTTTTGTCCATAAGTCACTGACTCATATATATTAATTGTTCTCCTTCCTGAAATAATATCAGGTAAAAATTGCACTTAATTCTTGGACAAAACCCTCAAAGAGTGAGGTGAAGATAAATCACTTACAAACATTGTTTATAAAACCAGTCCCAGTGAGGCTTCTTTGTTTATTGAAAGGCTGTTAGAAAATGTATTACTAACTTTAATTTGATAGACTGTACTTACCCAAAATAAATCTGAGCCATTGCTGGATCACCAGAATTCATTAAGTTAACTTACTTCATGGGAAGACTTTCTTAACTGCCTCCACAGTAATTTATTTAAAATGAAAGTGAAAAGAAATCACAAATTAATCATCCCTTTCAACTATTTATTTCCCAACTTAGTAGGACTGCTATCTTGAAGATTTTGTTCCTACAAACATACAACATAAGACTGCTCGGTGTCAGAAGTCCACTGAGCATCCAGTTTAGTACCACATTTTGGTTAGTGATACAGCTGCTGCCCTGACATTTTCAGTCTTCAGAATGGTTACAAGAATCAAATTGAACTGGCAAGGACTAAGTTGTGAAGTCAAAATTTGAGTCATCTCTCATGACTAATCAGTATTCAAGTACTAAGCTTGTATTCAAACCCCTTTATCTTTCTTCTTTACAATTACTGAAAACTACTACAACAATCTGTAGTTTTATGCTTCAATGAACCAAAAGCATTTGTAGGGATATTTCACTTGGCAAGCAATGGAGACCTTTTTAGATTTTTATCATCTTGTTAGACTCTCTTCCTAGTCCCCAGAGGTGGTAATTCAATAACTGCAGGATTAATCCAGAAAAAAAGCTAAAACCCACTTGAGCTTTTTAATGAATTTAAGGAAGGCTAACCAGGCAAGCCAGAGGGGTGTGCAACTTATCAATGACTTATCAAGTTTTCATGATGCAGTAGTTCTTGCTATTCTAGTGAGGCACTATATCCACACTTTAGGAAAGAGCTATACTTAGATTTACAGCAAACAGACCAGATGCTGGTCTTTGTCTTCGTATTTATTTTTCCAACCTCTGTTGCAAATCAAAAAAAATCTTCCCTTTCCAATATGGTTAGAAAAAAAGGTGATCAAAGCACTACAGATTGATGGGATATTCTTCTAATTAGGGAAGGAAAACATAATGCACTGTATACTTGGCTTTCAAGTGAGATGGCATTAAGCTTAAGATTTAACTTTGCAGTCTTTAAAAGGGTCAACACTGATAAAAAGAAAAATGTTAGGAAAATGAGAAAGTATCAGCCATTTGTCCCAACATCCAAATAAAACAATGAATGTCTCCATTTTTGTCTGCATGTCACCTGCTATCTCTTGAGCATGAGATGGCAGCACCAGATGCTCACCAGGGACACAGGTGGCTGCCAAGTCTGCAGTCAACCCTGGCTGCTGTGGGATATAACTGAGACTGTTGAAGGGGCCATATCCTGTCTGGGCAGGCAGAAATCTCTCTCCCTTCAATGTACTTGGCTCCATCAAGAAAATATTTTTTAATGCATATAAAGGGATAAATTTGCCCTACCCTCAAGGGTTCACTTCCTTGCCTGCAATGCACTGGAGAAATAGCCAGGCCAGGCCTACCTGGAAATCATGACTTTGTGGCCATTTCCCTGGATGTGCTTCCCCGCACTGCCTCCCTGCCCCTGCCCAGCTGGCTACCTCTGTTGCTCCCCACTTGCTGCATGACCCAGAGGATACTTTTGACTATGCAGAATCACACTCAGAACAGAAGAATGAGAATTATTAAAATCCCTTTAATAATGTTCAGACAAAAGAGCAAAAATAACCCAAGTCTATACAGATTCAAAACCAAGGATGTCTGAATGAAATTCTCCCACAGCTATAAGACCAGCCTTAAAGAAGAGTGCACTTCCACCCTTTGCTTTGCTGATAAGCATACTATTTCTGCTTCATAACCCACCTACCACATGGCAAAGAGGAGTTCACAGGTTATAGCTAGGGCACTGTGGTGGCAGGCTCCAGCCTAATATACCCCTCTTTTTAAAAAGAAAGAGAAAGTCCTCTGGTAATTCAAGCTCAGCCCTGAGCCCTACCCAGCACTGTTTAAAGCAGACTGCCTGTACAATGAGCAAGGGCAGAGTGTAAGCTGGCAGGTCTGCTGTGGAAAATGAGTTCCTGAAAGCTCTTGAAGCTGGGCTTAGGTAAGCACCTCTTGCCACAGCAGTTAGCTTCCCATTTTAACTTCACACATTTCACCATAACATTGGCTCCAAATTACAATAAATTTTTAAGGCAAATAACATCTCAGCTATTTAATTGCTAGGGCCAGCCAGTTTGCACTTTAAATATGGACCACATTTCAGGTAATGCATATTCTTCCCAATACTGGATCACAAAGGTACATAATAACAAACTCCTAAGCACTCATTAGTGCTCATTTCCTTCTGCAGTCTACAAATGTGAAATCTAACTCAGTAGCACTTTATACTCTCTTTGCATTCATTTTGGCTGGGAATAAATGGTGGTGGTAACTGAAAAAATCCTCTCTTCTTATCATCAAAATGAAGTACGTTGGCTTAAGAAACATACTCCAAACACATCTGCAATTCTCCTCAGCTCAAAATATACATCATTTAATTTCACTACGTTTTCAGTCATCTCAAAATACTTAAGCATGAATAACTCAATGAGACAAACTCTCTGTGTTTTGAGCACAGGAAATATTAAAATTGTTGTTGTATGTTCACGGTCAACCTAATGAAGAAGAATGTCTGGTGTTGGCTCTAGCCTCGTAGCAAGGTTACTACAACTTTTTTAACCACCCCAAAGAGAAATTCTGTTCAAGTTAAAAGGAAGGATAAGCATCTCAACCACAAAATAAAAATGTTATGTATCTGTACATAGTAACCTGTCAATAAAGAGCAGTGCTGCACTCCAGAGCAAATGGCAGCACACCACAAACAACTAGAACTAGTTGTTTCTCTTAGTGAAGCCAGAGTGTGTACCGATCTCAGCCACACATTCACATCTGTTCATCAATATGACACCTATATTCCCCAGAAATGACCACACAAAGACAAAAACCCATAGTTAAGGCAGTACATTTCACCAGCGGTATTACAACCCCCTGACACACTGGTAACTTAACACAGACATCTAGACGAAGCTGACAGGCTCAAAGTATAAAAAGCTACAATGTAGCTTTCACACAGTTTTAGCTTGAACTTCTTCTACATACATACTTATTTCAGACAGTATGTTCCCTTAAGAATTACTTCTATCTATTTAACAAAAGTTGTTTAAAGAAACAGCAATGTTGTTCATTTTAACTGAAACTTAAATGTAGATGTTAAATTAGATGTTAATGCTTTTACATCTAATATTAAGTAAGGACTACTTTCCCTCAAATTCTACCACATTGTGTTTTTATACTCTTTGGATACTCAGCTATGGTAACGCACTATAGATGCGGTATACATGGCTAGTCTGGTAATTAAAATGCATTAAAAAAAAAAAAAGAGAAAAAATGAAATGTCAAATTTTTTTGTAAAAGCAGAATGTACTACTTGACTCCTTTTTAAAGGATGACCTTTTCAATGATCTCTAGGATGAAGGGCTTCAAATTGAATAAACTCCCAACCTCCCAAGGAAAAACTGAGATACAAGTTTTCCTCTTTAGAAGGTAACAATGTAACACTTGCCATGATTGGGATTTTCAAAAGAAATTGCCTCTCCAGTTCTCTGAACACAGAATGCTAACCGCATCATTAAAAAACTGCTTTATAAAAACGTGACCTATAAAGTTTCTACTTCCTGGGAAAATTAGAAGACCAGTGCAGAATCCTCATGAACCAAAACAAGCCAAACCTCAAGACCTAAAGATTTGGTAGTATCCTTTTGAAACTAGGATTAAGTTTTGCCAACAGAAAAAGGGGGAAGTAAGCTGTCATTATGTTTTAAATTACTCCCAATACAATAAATATTTGAGTAATTAATGGAACTTTGTTTCTTTGTGCAACAGTTCCTGACATCATCTAAATTTTTCAAAACAGTGTAATTTAATCGTCTAGGCAACTCTACTAGGGCTGCCATGTATGGTCTTACATAGGAGGCTGACAGTATTGGTTTGTAAGAAGAAAACTAGAAGCTGTTAACAGGATTTCTCCCCTCCCCCTGACAAGCTGTAGATGCAAGTTCAAGGTCCATAACTACGGTAAATATACAAGGCTCAGCTGTGCTCACTATGGCATTAATTTTGCATCAGTATAATTCCAGACTCACTCAAACAGAGCTCCTCCTGGTTTACACCATCTAAAACCACCACTAGGACCACAGAATAATAGTGGAACTATACTTTTGTTTACAGTCTTAAAAAAAGCTTCAGCTTAATCGAACAGTCAACATGTATTTAGAATTTTATTTTAACCTAATTTCAAGTCCAAAAATCACATAAACAACTATAAGCCCAGCATTGATTTGCTTGACTGACACTTAATTTACATATGCATAATCTATTTTCCTATAACCCCTTAATTTCCAAATATGCTCAAATTCTGATTCATAAAACGGTTACATTAATTTCAGTGAAAGAAAACCTATATGAGCCCTAATGCATTTTGCCTTTTCCTTGGCTCCAGATTTTCAATCAGCGTAATAATTGTGTACAACACATTCCTACTGCACTTTTTTCTTTCTAAATAGCAATATCAGTTCTTACAACTGAATAGCAAATAGCCCAGAATAAGGAAGGGATTCCAGTGGAAAAACAATCATTGAGTCACAGAAATAAAAGCCAAGGGTCCTTATCTGTCATCCAGTTAGTCTCCTTGCCCTTCAGCAAGGGAACCTTTTCCAACATATCGATTATAAACATCCAGTGGGTATCTTCTTCATTAGCAGCTCCATACTTTAAGTGCATTCTATTTTAATTTAAAATATTTGTAAAGTCTTCAATATTGATTAATATTTACTGTCTGATCTGAAAATGTTCGTATATGCAAATGCACATCCTAACCAAAGCCTGTAGAAGGCTCCATAATCAAGAAAAACCCAACAAGCAAACAGATACTAAAATACACAGTAAAGGTTAAAATGGACAGAAGTAAAATGGATCAAAAATGTAATAGCTCAGGCATTGGTCTTCTAGTTAGACACTGCATACATAGGCAAATTGGAATGAGACAAAGATGGAAATTTCCTAGGCACCACTACTCAGGATCAGAGGACTAAAATACTGGGTCAATGACACAGCATTGGTATACTGGTTGTAGATGTGACTGAAAAAGATGACAACCATGGCTCCCCATGGTAACACAAGAGGAAATCAAAAGCACAGTCCTATTCCTCACTTTTTCCCTAAATCTGTTTTCCTGCATACTAATCCTCCCATTCCCAACAGGCAGCTGGATCCGACCCTCCTAGCTTATAAGAGCTGCAAGACTTCAGAAAAGCTCAGCACCTTTAGCAGCATGTATGGATACAGTGACAATGTGGGGGTGAATTTTGCACACACAGCAGAAGGGAAGACAGGACAGTCACTCCTCTTGCATAAAAGCCTGCTGTTAGAACAAAGTCTAAAGCAACAAAAAAAAGTTAACCTTCCACCAAAACTTTACACAATAAAAATAGTTATGTCTTCTTGCAAGGATTTTACTTTATGCCAGACCTTAACAGCATGTGGCACATAAACAACAAAATCTGAGCAAGGCTGAGGCCAGCCACTGATGCAAAACAGACCCCCTATTTCTGTGCACAGGTTAGTCATGGACACAGACCTCATGCTTGAGGTGCAAATTTGACATTGGTTTTACATTGCTGACCTTCCCACAAAGAACACCGGAAATCTATGGATATAAAGCACTATAGGGGCAAGGTATAATTTCAATAGTATTATAATCATAGCAGTAACAGTCACAACTGATTCACACCAATGTGATTGGAAAATCAGTCCTTTTAAGTTGCACAGTAAAACAAAAGTGGAAAGCATTGTATATGGAACAGAAACAATATAAGGTTGGGATGATTCAACAACATTTTTGAGTTATAATCACCACTGTGGAGAAAGGCAGTAACCAGATCCTCCAAAAAATAAGTGCAAAAATCTATGTAGGATAGAAATACCTGGATTCCTGAATGGTAATTTTTTCTTTTTTTGTTTCTCCTTTTATTTGAATTTCACAAGTCCTCCTACCCTCATGCTAGATTCCTCTACCAACAAACTCACTGATGAATTCATGAAGGATGCATAAACAAATTAACTGGACTATTTACAGAAATTTGCAAAGTAGATTCTGCAAAACAGCATTACTTCTATTTATGAGCACTTTGTCCACCTCCCATAATCAAACAGTTTGATCAAAGAAATAAGAACAATTAAAGTGAATAAATGTTTATCAATGCTTGTGCCCTTAAACCAGGCTGCACCCAATATTGCCTGAATTTCTTCCTGAAAAGCTGACCATTTACCCCACTTTCTGAGGATAATTAAATATTAAAAAGAAAAAAAGCCAATGGGAAAATAAGATTTGAATGACCTGGATTTGAGAAGTTTTCTCAGCTGAGAATACTTAATGTTGAGCTATTATACACACTGGCAAGTGGGACTGGCAATGAGGACAGAGACAATCAGTAATGGCACAGTCACCATCTCAAAAGCCAATTCTCAGCTCCCTAAAACTGTCAAGACTTCTTTCTTCAGTCTCGCTCAGAATAGGCGTTGCTCCTAACCACATCTTTCTGCATTTTCAAGTTTTGATTTAGCACTTGATTTATTAGCTCTGCTGCCAGCCTTCTTCACTCATAATTCACCTCCTACTGACACGACTGAAGAAAAAAGTTTTAAAAAGAGCTAAACACTTACTGGTGTTTAGGATATTCAGCTGAGATACAGAAGAATCAGGCTTGAGAAACAGGTCCTACAGTTATTTCATTATTTGCAAAGGAAGATAGCTCTGCCAGGAGAGACTTCATGGTTAAGAGATATTTATCATGATCTAGCTAAGGCAACTCCTTGCACATCTTGGTTATTCCTGCAAACCCAACTATTACCATGTGTAATTTTCTCTGCTTCTCACAAACTTCAAAGTCTACCTTGGGGCTCAGAAAAGATGACTTCTGAATGTTAGCTACAGCAACACTGCTTATTTACCCTCGCATTGGCTTAAACAGGACCAGATTTCATCCCAAGATTGCAATTCTCACTTGCTTTGCTTACATTTAATAATTATTACCAGTGCAACTATATCAACAAACACCACCTCTGCAAGGTCTTAAACAATATCCTTAGACTTACCCTGAAATAATTTTTCCCAACAAGTCTTTCTAAGAAAACGCATTCAGCTCCATCTGCTGCCAGATTTAGATTATTTCTCTCTGAGGCTGAGAACTGCACAATACAAAGGGATTTGTTTTCCATTTGTTAAACATCTTATATGCATGCAAAAGGTAAAAGTCCCAACTGCTCCTGTGCAAATACCTATCAAAGTGAAAGGCATCCCTCCTCCCCACAGGTCAGTTAACACATCTCATTACTGCCCTTAGCAGCAGCAGCACCCATCCTTGGAAGACCTGTCTTCAACTCAGAAGTAATTTTTTGTATTTTGCCCTTGTTTGCTATGATAATTATAAACATAGAGGCCAAAGGGCACTGAAGCTAGGCTGTCTAACGAGACTCAATTAACTATTTCAAACAGCTATGCAAAAGTCATTGGGGGGGGGAAGCACCAGTCTACTAAATATTAACATGCTCTCTCACTCTGACCCTGTAATACTATGAAAATCCACCCACTAATTACACTGTTATAAGTTACAAGTAATTTTAGAAATGGGTGTTTTGCACCTGATGAGAAACAAGCTCTCTTAATAAAGGAATATCTTCATTTCAAGAAAACATTTTACAATGAGTTTACAGGTTCCTAAATGTATATTCGTTGTTGCTTCATCCTTTAGTATGCATTGTTTGGGCTCATGAAATACTTCTAATGAATAGCCAGAACAATAAAGAGATATGTAAAATGCCATTAAAATATATTTAAACATAAGCATTTACAATTACAGAATTCTAAATCAGAGTTTCTGAAAAAAATCTTGCAACATAAACAAAGCATACACTTGCATAAAAATATTTTAATCACCTGTCTGGGGTGACCTGTGTAACTAATATATGGCTTACCTGTGTCTATGAAGCAATAAGAATTGGTATCAATAAAACCCTCGGGGACAACAAAACAAAACAAACAAACAAAACAAACCCACAAAAACAAAGACCACTTTATACCCTGTTCCTTTTTATAGGCCTGATTCTGTTACTATTTTTACAAGTGTATTTTCTTTTATCTTAATGAAGCAAAGGTAGACTTACACTGGAGTAATTCAAAACAGAGCAGGAACTGTGTGCCTATAGACAGAACTCTCTATGTGCTTTGGTGGGGGTTTGTTCATCTAAGCACAAGTACAAAATGCTTTAATAGCATGGTAGTTTAGTGGAAAAATAAAGCATTCTGAAACACTTTGGCTGTCAGTCGTCTACCTTTTGCTGTTTGTTACACTTCTATTCCCTCTGAGCCAGTCATCAGAGGAGACACTGATTCTTCTAACACTGTCTCCTCTTGAACAAGATAAATTGACCCATCTACACAGTATACAGAGAGGGCAAATCCAGGAGAAACACACTTTTTCCTCTTGCTATGCTGTACAGAATTTTTAATGCAAATCAGTCTGGGATATATCTATTTTCCCAAAATAGGAGGGGATTTTGTTTCTTTGTTTGGGGTTTGTTTATTCATTTTAATTAAAATAAAAACTGCATGGTTTACAACCAGCTTTCCAAAAGTCCTTTGCTGCCCTCATGTGTTTCACAGGAAAACTAATTCTTGAAGTCTACATACAAAATAAAGTAACTTCTCCAAGCGAGACGACAGCTTCTCCTGTTATGAACAAGACATAGTCCACAGACACAACAAAAAAACAACTGAAAGTTTCTCTCTTTGTTCTAGTAAAGCTAAGTTGACTGGTTTAGAATTTAATGACTATATATAAAACTAAGAAACTGTATTCAGTTTGAGATAATCATAATTTCCAAGCAATAGATTTCAAAGCTAGCAGGCCAATTTAGTGAAAGTTGATGATGCTTGGCTGATGGAAAATCTGAAACGCTTTGTTTGAAAACTTACTTTGCATTAAAGCTAATTTCAGCATCTGTCTGCTGCTTATACTGACTGGCAAAGCCACTTCTTTTCTGTTCCATATACTACACTGTACAGAATAAAATCACATGACTGTTGCATTAAGGCTTCTGTTACTCACAGGATCAGTACATCCAAGGCTATGGTTCCCATATCAAGCTTTCCTTTGACACTCCTGCCAGCCACTGCCCTGCACTTTTCCCAAGGGTCTCAGTGCCCAGAGTCACAGTTTGATGGATTTTGCCTCAGAATTTGGCTGCTGAGGTTCAGACCATCCTTAAAAAGGATCACTTCTTATGTTACTGTCTTCATCCTATCCAGTCCCTATGCTGATCCCAGACCTCATTATGTCAGTAAGAGTTTGTAATAAGTTATAATAGCATCTCATGCCAATCCTGGGTTTATGATGATGAAACAAACATAAAAAAATGTCAGAATAAACAATACAATCTGCCTTGTTAACAAGCTCTTTTATACTCTGGCTATAAGTCATAAATAGCCCTCCTGTACCAAAACTTGTGACAGGTCAGCTGATCCCCCCCAACAGCCATCTCACAGGAGGGGGAAGGCAAAGGCAGAGCTGGATCATGGTCTGCACGTGTTTGTTCAACCCTGGACACGAGCTATTTGGTGGGATCAGATCATAAACTTTTATTTATACTGTCAGGAGGTTCCTGAACTGCCATGATTATCGTTAATCTACCTGCCACCATATGCCTTTAAACTGCCTCAACTTCTCAGTAACAACAGTATGTTAAATTCTCTCTTCACTACAGAAATATGTAGAACTCCAGGCTATACAGCACAATAATGAATTTTTCTTTCGGTCATTAAGAAAAGGTACCTGCATGGTAAGCGTTCTGCAAATAAACACAAGTGTTCCCGTATCAGTGGGACGGACTGGAAGGAACTGTTGTCATCTCATGACTGAAGTACTGGGTTGTGTTCTCCCTTCCCAACAGATGACAACTCTGGTACTCTAGTCTCACTATAAAAAGTGAGTGGTTTTTTACAATTGCTGTCTAATTGTTCATTTAAAAAAACCTAGCAAATGCAGCATAAGGACAGCCAACACAAAAATACTTTTGCCATTCTAGTCACAGAAAAGAGCAAAAGGCCATTTTATGTGGAGAGGGAAGAGGGGGTTAAATGCTTAGGTAATGCAGAGGACTCTGTAGTACTGCTGATTAAAATTGTTTAAATCCTTCCCCAGTCACCAGTGAGGAGATGCCAGGCATCAGTCAAGCACTCAAATTGCTGAAGCTACCTGAACCCACCTCAAACAGGAGTTACCATCCTAGAGAGGAACGCTACTTCTCAGAAGTCAGCAAGCCCAGGCAGTTGAATCAAGGTGACAGGAGAGAGAGACACAGCACACCGAGCCACAGCCCACCAGTGGGGCCACCCTGACTCGCCCTCCACCCACCTCAGCTGTTACTTTAATCCTTTGTCTTTTACTTGCCAGCTCTGTATACACCTACTGATCTAGAAATTAAAAATACATGAATCTCTTCCATTTCATAGAGTATAATTTCTCTTTCAAGCTCATATTAGCAGATAAAATGCTGCATGCCACAAAAAAACATGCACTGGCGCTATTTTGCACTGAACCCCTTTAGGAAGCGGACACTCCCACACAAAGTTTGCTGTTACAGAACACAGTGATGGTAGCAAAACCTTGCACCCTGTAACTTAAAATTTCAGCATGAGGAAAGCCTCATGCTTCCCAAACAGAGCACGGCAAGGTTTGCTACTGGTGCCATAGGATGGGACACCTGTGCTTTCACATTGTGGTAACAAGCTGGTGAGGGGGCAAGCAACAGAGACAACTGAAACATACAGTAGGTTTAAACATACAAATATTCTACTTACAAACACTGAGCATGTAAAACCACCTGACTATGGATATTAACAAAAAGGACTGTTAACTCATACCTGCATAAGGGGAAGTTTTAGATGCCAAACACTAACCTGCTTGCTCGATTATCAGCACATGACTAGTCTCAAAAGAAACGAATGAGCTAGGATAAGCACACAGAGGTTTCTTTCAAGTATCTTCTTCCAGCATAACTTAACCGCACTGGACACCAGAGGCTGTGGACACTGGCTGTGCAGCTCGCAATGGCTCTTCTCTCCCCACCAATGCCTTCCCATGCTAAACCCCATAAACTGTTATTTCTGCTGCCCCAAGGAAGCAGCCATGCCTTCCCTTTTCTACTCGCAGCCCAGTTTGCAGTTGCCAACTAACTTTCCTCTCAGCGAAGGCCTGGCATTAACTTTTAACCTCGTAGTTAACCGAGCGCTCAGCACCTCTTCTCCCCTCGTTTACAGCTCTGCGCGCCCCGCGGCGCATCTCCCACACCAAAAAAACACCGCCTGAAACACGGGCTTTTTCCAGGCGCTGCCGCGCACCCCAAAACACAGCAAAAACGGCTCCAGGACATCCAGAGGCAGCGGCAGACCCGACGTCACCCGCCGGCGAAAGCACGCCCGGCCCCGGAGGGGCGGTGCGGGAGGCACTGCTGCCGGGCGGCCACCATTTGATGCCCCGCCTCGCCTCGCCTCGCCTGGCAGGGGCAGCCCAGCGGGGTGTCGGCCCCCCGGCGCCGGCTTGCCCGCAGGCCCGCTGTGGGGGAAAGTGGGAGGCTGCCTCCGGGTAGAGGCTGGAAAGAAAGGAGGCTTGAGCCCCCTGCCCCTCACGAAAACAGCCCGGCCCGCCAGCTCCGCGGGGTGGGGGCGCGTACCGCAGGCTCCACCCCGCCATGACATGGCGGCCAGGGGAGGGGCGGCGGCCGGGGACCCGGCAGGGAGTGGGGCCCCGCTGCTGCCCGGTGCGGAATGGCGCGACCTAGCGCTCGCCCTGGCCGGTCGATGAGGGTGCTGGCGTTTCTCTGCTGCCTGCTGCGGGCGGGCAGCGCCGCCCTCCTGGCGCCTGCAGTCACCCGGCTTGGGGAGGAGGGCGGTGGCGGCGGTGGTCAGGGCCGCCCTCCGTGGGACGGAGGCGGCCGGGAGAAAGAAGCGGCGGCGGCCCTCCGGGTAGGTGCCCCTGCCCGCACTTACACTCGCGATCCGCGCTACGCAGCGGGCCTGCTGCCGCCGCGCTGGCTGTGGGTTCCGCCGGAGGAGGATGGGTGGCGAGGTGCCGCTCTGCCGCTGCTAACCGGGTGACTGGGGGGTGAGAGGTGGAGGAAGGAGGCACGGCAGAGCTCTTCAGCCCGGAGTACCGAAACCCGCTCCGGCGTCCTTTGCTCTTTCGTGTTCCTCGGCCCTGCCTGCTCGGCTTCCCCTCAAATTGCTGGGGTTGGGGTGCCGCTGGGGTTTTTTCCCCATCCCCGTTTCTGTCGCCAGGTGTCAGCCGCGGACCGAGGAGACGGCGGCGGCGGCCGTGTCCCCAGTGGTGGCCGCCCGGCGCGGCGGGAAGCGGGTTTCCCCGGTCCCGCACCTCACGTCTCCGGCTACGCAGGGGTTGCTGTCAGAGCCAGGGAAATGGGGCGACCGGGAGAAGTCGGGCACGGCGGCGGCCCCCTGCCCGCCGTAGTGCCCGCTTTTCCCCATCGTGCCGGGCGAGGGGTGCTTGAGGGGCCCGGGCGGATACCGGGGCTGAGGGGCCGCGGCGGGAGTGCGGTGCCAGCCCGGCCTGATGCCGGCCCCGAGGGGCGTTGGTGGCTGCCTGTGGCGGTGGGACCGCGTGTAATGCTACCCAGCGTGCGCCAGCATACTTCTTCTGCTGAGGGGTGCCGTGAAGTCTTCATAAAAAACACAGAAGGTGACATTACGGTTTTTATATTTCATGTTGAACTTTGTCACCAGAAGTTGGGGCGGGGGGTGTCAGATTGTCTTGCTTTCCTAGGTCAAAAACATGTTTTTTCAGAGGTCTAGGATTCCTGATAATTTAAAGTTTGGGGGTTTAAACGTCTTTAGGCCATTATACTGTTCTTTTGCTTTACAAGGACATAAAGCAGGACAGGGTTAACTCTTATCTGAAGACATTTTTACATCTCTCTGAACCACAAGGTTTGTTGTGCTGTCAAAGAAGGGCATTGGATGAGTTTAACACAATTTGTTCTCAGCTTGCCTGTTTTGTCTGTCTCATATCGATTTTTTACCGTCGATGCACTTAAATGCTTTTTTGGTATCTTTCTTGGATTTGAAATTAGTCTAATGGCTTTCACATTGGTTTGCTGGGAATCCACAATGAATCTGAGGTGAACAGCTGTCTTGTTATCTAAGTTCATGTTTACTGTTCCTAACCTTTTCTTTTTCTGCTCTTATGGTTTTGGCACCACCCCTAACTTAATAATGTCCACAATATTTATTTTTTTCCTTCAGGAAAGTGCTAAAAGAATTAGATTACTGAATTCATCATCAAAAGATAATGTGACTGCTTTCTATGGAATAAATCAGTTTTCTCACCTGTTTCCTGAAGAGTTCAAAGGTATGTTTTCTGGCTGCTGCTAATGCCTTTTCTGTTCTTTTTCTTATTCTTTCCCAGAACCTTGTGTCTTTCACATTTACAGATTCTTCCAGTGCTTATAGTCAGCTACCAAGCTGTAAGTACTTCTGAAGGATAAAACACTCCTTTTCATGTTTCTCTAGTCTTGCAAGGTTGAATTGCCCAGAGCCTTAATATGATTTAGTATACAGACTGCTCCCTCCTTCCTTCCTTAGCAATATGACACACTTAATTTTTTTTACTAAGAAAATTTGTCTGATATGTAACCTAATCTTCCCTTCTTGCTGTTCCAGTTTGCTGTTATATGTTCTATTCATCAGGGGATTTCACACCTTTTTTAATTTAAAAAAAATTAAGCATTTAGTGAAAAATGAGCAATTTGCATGTGTTTCAGAATCCTTACATTGTTCTCTTATTTTTCTCCTTTTACCTGACTAAAATAAAGTAATATTTTTCCAGTAAGTAAAATGTGAAAATTCTCAAACAAAACTTGTTTTACGGAATGGTTATTTATCAGGTTCAGTAAATCTTCACACTTTGTACCCACATTCCCTACATGGAATATTTCTGTTCTTTCTAGAACTGTAGGAATATTTACATTCATTCTGGAGTATAATGATTATTTTAAAATACATGAATTTTCTATGGATCTGAGAATGAGATGTAATACCATGATTGTAACTACAGATCAAACTTACCTCTGTGGCTTCTAGTAAAACAGTTGTTTGTGGGGTTTTTTTAGTTAATAGATTTATAGATGTTTGTATTCTGTGTTTAGCTATTTATTTAAGAAGCATACCTCACAAACTTCCCAGATACATAAAAGTGCCAAAGGGAGAGGAAAAACCTTTGCCAAAGAAGTTTGACTGGAGGGACAAGAAAGTCATTGCAGAAGTGAGAAATCAGCAAACAGTAAGTCCTGGTGTTTTCCTTTCCTGTGTCTCAAGCAGTGCTCAGAGACAGTTCCAGCAGGTACGTCATAGAGCCCAGTGAAGGTTTTGGAAGGGACCACCACTGCCTCAAGACTCCTTAGAGTGCTTGCACAAGTATGGCCAGTTGAACATACACAAAGTCATGTAGCATTTTATGCAAAGGAGGATTAGACTTAAAAGCATGAGATGTAAACGTTGTGCATTTAGAAATTGTGCAGTTATAAACTGTGTGTAATACATTTTTTGATCTAATTAACTAAATCTGCAAATATTTTGCACATGTGAATTTTGTATTTTTCTGAAGAGGCTAAGGTAAGTTCAGTACCTGTCCTCATCCCTCAGTTTCACCTGCATGGGTATAGATCCTTTGCTGTCGTTTTCTCTCATGATTGAATGCCCTTGGCTGGTCAACACCCATATCTTTACCATTGAACACCTCAGGGGATGCATTCATGATAGAAAAATAACTAGACCTCACCTAATTACAATTTATCCCGAAGTGGCTATGGTCACTGATAAGAAACAAGCTGTTAAATCCCTGATGTCTTTCCTTACTGTACTTCACACAGTGTAACCTGGACCTTGCCTAGGAGTAAACTCTCCTTCCTATTTTAAATGCCATAGTTTAAAGAGCCTAGAACTGCAGTATAGATTCTGTTACTGTCTAAGAATTTTCCTATTATGTTTAATTTCAGTTTACTATTTCTTAAAATGTAATCTGTTTTTATAAAATTCTTCAGACTGTAGAAAATTGTAGACTGTCTCCTTAAGTGCATCCTTTTCAAAAACTTACTGACTAATGTGTTTAAAAAAATAATTTCATCCTGAGCCCCAATCCTTCTTTAAGAAAATTTATCTCTCACAGTAAAAACTATCCTCAGACCTATCTTAAAGGGCAAAAATGAATCAGGAAGGTATCTTTAAAATAAGACAATCACAATGCAGGAATCCTTAAAATAAGACACCCGTAATGCATTTCTAGCTTTCAGAGAGCAATACAGGGGGAAAAAAACCAGTTCAATATTTTAAATGGCTGATTAAATTTATTTATTATTGCCTTAAAAATAAAGTTCAAGGGTGATGTAGTAAATGAAGAGCATTAGAAGACACTTTTGACTCTTTTTTTTTTTCTTTTCACATCAGGCTTCAGAAACAAAGCTGACTCTTTCTTTCTCCCCTGTTTCCCTTCTCTTTGTACAAGTGTGGAGGCTGCTGGGCTTTCAGCGTTGTGGGTGGTATACAGTCTGCCTATGCAATTAAAGGAAATAACCTGGAAGAGCTCAGCGTACAGCAGGTTATTGACTGTTCATACACTAATTATGGCTGCAGCGGGGGATCTACTGTTAGTGCTTTGAGCTGGCTGAACCAGGTTTGAAACTTTTCATAAATCTCAAACCCTTCCTTAGCTTTCATATTAATATTCTCTTTTTTATGGGGAAGGTGGAGTATACAGCTTGTCTGATATTTTTTTAAATATATGTGTGTATATGTATGTATATGTGCATATACAAATGTGTGTGTGTATGTATGTATTCATATTTGTTTAGTCTGGAATCAAGAGAGTTTGTTCAAGCAGAATTGAAACTTGATTGGAATTTTGTGGTCCATGTATGTTCTTGTGAATGTAACAAATCAACCCCCAGGGTTTGAAAATAAGCCACAGTGTTGCCGCTGAATTCAGTTGGAACTGCAGACATACAGTACCAGTGTAGAAGGAGCCATTTATCCATGTGGATTTGAGTGTCTGGTTTAGGCGCCAGCATCTGGGGAGAAGGAGGGATGTTGAGATTTTCTGCTTTCAGAGTTCTAGGGTTTCTGTTGCAGACACTGTAAAATCACGCATAAGAGTAGAGAACCTCAGAATAAAATTGACTGTGTTTACTTTTGTTTCACTTGCAACCCAAAACAATGAAAATGCAGACATAGTTTCTACTTCAGTTGTAGCAAACACATTTCATTCATGAAAAACGCAAAATGTGTGTTACTAATGTGTGTAAGCAGAAACATTTTAATGTTTCAAAATTTTGAAATAAAAAGTACTAAGATGACAGTTTGAGTTATAAGAATATAGAAAGAATTCCTTAGGTTTTTGAAGTTTACAAAAAAATCCTGATTGTCCTTTTTAAGAAACTCTGTAATCATACTCCTGAAGATTCATACAACCCCAGCTAATAACAGTCTAGATGAAATGCAAATTTAAACAAGTTAAGAAAGAGGATATTCATCTGGATTCCTCTGAAGCAAAGTTCTCTCTTCTTGCTTGGGACAGACTGGAGAAGACACTGTTGTAAACATACTGTACTGCAGAAGACAAGAAAAGTATGAAAGGTTGATGTAATGGCTTTGTAGCTGGACTTTGAACTGTGGCAGCCATTATAATACATTATATACTAGCATGAGGATTTGATGCTAATAGCAGAATTGGACTTAATTTCAGTATTTTATGTAACTGTTCTTGGGATATTTGTGGTTCTTGAACTGTCCCAAGGAGAGAATAATTTTGTATGTGGATGTCATTTGAAGAGAATGAGTAGTCATTCATTAAATGAATGCATAGTCTCTGTGTCTTGAAATTGATGAGATTGCTCATGAGGCTAGTTTAAACCAGAGATACCTTTTAAATTTTGTCCATTATTGGAAGACTTCTGAATCCTTTCTAAAACTTTGTCCGTGAACAAGGAAACGAGAGATAGTAAATACCTTATTTCTCAACATGACATTCTTATTTCTAATCTCACGAAGAACACACTGAATTTTGAGTGAGTTTTGTGGTCATTTTCAATATGTTTTGAGCTGCATGGTGTTAAATGCATTACATTCTCATTCATTTATCTTCTTGCAGACAAAAGTAAAACTCGTGAGGGATTCAGAATACGCTTTTAAAGCTCAGACAGGACTGTGCCATTATTTTGGTAACTCAGATTTTGGAGTTTCAATAAGAGGATTTGCTGCATATGACTTCAGGTAGCTGCTATTGATTCTTTTTATTTGCTGTACTTTTCCTTCTGTGTTCAGTAACTGTGAGTAAGCTAGAGCCAATAGCGCATTGACCAGCCAAAGGTTATGAGGTTGATTGCATCAGTTCTGTAGCTGTGTACTGGATAAGAATTAATACATAACATTTTTGAGAGTTAAGGCTTGCCATGGTGAATCCACTCAACCTTGACATCACTAAGCCTGTTCAAATGAGAAAGCTTAAGTCTGTGTCTTGAAATGAAGTCTTCTAAATTGGCTGTATTTAAACTGGCTATGTTTAAACTGGAACATTGAGTCAGGTACAGCTTTTAATATATGCTAAGTGAACATTACACTGCTTAAGTATCAGAAACGGTAAATCCTACCAATAGTAATTGGAATTTGTTGAAAAAATTAGGAAGTATTCAGTTACTTCGATATTCATCCATTTACATACCCACCGGCATCCTCTTCCAGCCCATGACTTTACAGTGTTGTCAACTGAATTTTGTAAAAACAACTGGTAGCTCTTTAGGTTTCTGTACCAAGAAAGTTTGTTTCTAATTTTTATCAGTACAATACAGCTGCATACTGAACTTAAAGACAGGAAATACAATTTTAACTAGGAATTGAATTACTGCCAGATATAAGTAACTAAAATCAATTATAGCTTTGCCAGTCTATATTTGCCAAATTCAGTTATTGCACATACCATGCAGTGATAAAGATTTCCTGTTCCAGTATACTACATAAGTAAAACTGGATGAGGATGCTAATGGTAAATGTCTGATAGCGGTAAAGTCCTGTGTTTTGGTATGTTTGAGATACATATTTTAGTGTAGGATTATGTATGATATAAGAGATACTTCTGTATGTTTGAAAAACTAACGGGAAAGAATAATATAGACTAATGGTTTGTCCAAAGCTGGTTTTAATTGAGAAAAGTGATGTATAAAAGGTACATAGGGCTCACTATTGCCCACTGACTTGACCCAGAAACCTGCTTCTTTTTAGTAGCATCATATCTTTGGATCTGCACCTTTCCCATAGTCTGTGTGCCCTATATTTGTATTACTGTGTTGTAGTATATGAAATATGTAATTATTGGTGTATGTTATGTGGTGTGTAGAACTCAGACAAAACAGTTTAATTATTTGATTTTTAAATTGTACTGAACAAGTAGATTACCACCTCTCAAATTGCTTTGGTGTGCTGACTTTAGTAACTTGGCATTATCACTCACTTCTTTCACAGCGGTCAAGAAGAAGAAATGATGAGGATGCTTGTTAACTGGGGCCCTTTGGCAGTAACAGTAGATGCGGTTAGCTGGCAGGATTATCTTGGAGGGATCATACAATATCACTGCTCCAGTGGCAGAGCAAATCATGCTGTTCTTATCACTGGTTTTGACAGAACAGGTGCGTTTCCATGAACTGAACTTCAACCCAGTAGGTTTTGTGGTTTTTTTCCTCTTACTTGCAACTTGCCTCCTGTGGAGCAAGTGATTAAAATCCAGAACTGGGTATTCTGTTGAGAACTGTTTGGTTTGGTGTCACATCAGTTCTGGAAGTGCAGCCTGATCCCAGGAGAGAAACTCTTCTTTGTGCTCCTTCAGTTTTGTGGGACTTCATGTCCTTGTAAAGTCAAGAACGTGGCTATATGTGTCTTTATGCTAGGAGAGGACAACACTGGAATATTAGCTCTGTCCTCTATGTGAACAACAATAGGTTTCACTGTACTATATCATCAAACCATCAGAAACTACAAGATATTAAAATGGTAATTAACTCTGTAGAGCGTTAGAAGTTTTTTATGCTTCCCAAATCTCATGTTGTCTCTTGTTTATGAAAATGTCTCTTACAGGTAGTATCCCTTACTGGATTGTACAGAACTCTTGGGGGCCTACATGGGGAATAGATGGCTACGTTCGTGTTAAGATAGGTGGCAATGTCTGTGGTAAGTCTGACAAAAAATAATTAAAGGGGTAAAGGCCACATGCTGGGGTATGTTTCTCCCTGTAAGTAAGGTGATATAATGGGATCCTCAGAGAGGAAATACAAATCATTGCTATGTTTTAAAAGAGGTTAGATGAGTCCAGGTGGAAAAATAAATAAGGTGGTTGCTAGTTCAACCAAGCCATGTAGTTGAATGATTGAAAAAACACCATGCAAAGGTAAAGCTATATAAGGCATAACAAATAAAGTGCTATTGTACCTTACTACGTAGAGGTAATGGCATTGTAAAGTATACAGTCATGTATCATAGTTCTAGGTTAGTGCCATCACTATACTCAGTGTAGGTAAAACAGCTGCTGTCCTGTCTGGTGGATGCAATTATCTCTGGGCTCAGTTTTGCAAACAAATGTGGAAAGTGGATCTGCCTGTGCTTAGAAAATGTGTACCTTGCTTGTGGCTGTTCTTGTAGGATAGAGGTATATACTTTTAGTGCTAGTTCCATCTCCTGCCCTCTTACTGTTTGCATGAGATTTTTCTTGGTGTTTGAGCAGGTTTTGTAGTGTTAAATACCCAGTTTCATCTGAGTGGGTGGATAGGGGGGAGGTAAGGCAGGTGAAGCTCCTATTTACCAGCAAAGATTGCTGAGCCAAATTGCTGGGCTTGGACTACTAGATAGTAAGTGGTGTGTGTCCACTGAATTTTTGTCTGTTAGATTAATAGCGGAGGTCTTCTGTTGGCTTTCCTTTCCACGTATGTTTCACAGTAGCTCTCAGTCATTGTAAAAGGTGTTAGATGATGTGAATCATCTGCAAATAAGAATAGATAATATTCAGTTTGCCTGTACGCAGTAAAGATCAGGACAATGTATCCAATCATAGCTTTTCCATGTTCCTGAAACTTCTGTTCTTACTGTTGTTGTGTAAACAAACTATTTGGAAAGAGAAATTTAGAAATAGTGATAACTAAAGCAAGTAAGTCAATTGTTGAGGTTGTCAGGAAGAATGGATGTGTTGTTTTCAAAATCCGCTTTCTCAAAAAGCAGGATCTTTCACATATGCTGTAGTATGCCACACAAGAACAATGCAGCAAAGGCTAGTAGTGGCTCTCTTGTTGTCTTCTGATTTAGAGGTGCTCTGACACCACTTTTGAGTGTGTAAGAGCCATCAACCTTTGATACCTTCACAGGCTGTAGTCAGACTTTGCTTTTAGTGCTGGAAGGAGTACAACAATACAAAAAGAACTGAGCATGAATAAAAGACTAGTTTGCTCTGTATTTGCATGTGCATGAGTGTTCAAAAATGTGTCTTGTAATGGAATTTATCTCTAGTCTCTTGGTGAGTTTTCAAAGCTGCATAGCTTGATGTTGCTTATACATTGCAAATGCATATGATTAAAATGGAGGAGGATATCAAGGTTTAGATTGCTTTCCAGCACCCATATTGGACCAATGCTGAATCCTCAGAAGGGATCTAAAGTTTTGAACATGAAAGCAGAGGAAGGAGGAGAGTAAATCTCAACTATAAACAGTGTCAGGCAAGGAAGAAATAAAAGGGTTGCACCTGATTCCCTGCCTCCCCACCCCTTACCCACCCCCAGCAGTTCATCTACTGTCATGGCATGGAGGAGAGAGGGCATTATATGAATATGAATTCTGGGAACTTACTTCTGGCAAGTCTCCACTTCCAGTATTTATTTAAAAAAAATTTTTGTTTCATTTGTAGGTATAGCAGATACAGTTTCATCAGTATTTGTTTGACACTTACTGGCCAAAGACCACAAGTATCATTTGGATACACACTGTATATGAAGATTTACTTCAAAACAATATTTTCTAAACCAAGAAATTGCTGTAAGGGCAATTTCTGCTTTTAGACAGTACAGGAACGGTTTGGCTGGAGTTTTTAAAAATGTTTTTATTTGGAATGTGTGTTGCACATCAAATCTCTCATGGGATAAGAAGACTCAGAATCAACTGCAGAGTACACAAAGAGAAGTTACAAAGATGGACTGAAACTGCGAGTGTGAGCTCTATCCAGGTGTTGAATACTGCTCCATTAACAAAATCTTACAAGGAAAGAAACAATGACAAATGATAAGGGATTTGGATCAAATAATCAGTATTATGACAGAGTATAATTGAAATGCTTTGACTATAAGAACCACCGTGATTAGGTCTGCTTTTATTGGGCCAGGAGGAAGGGCAATGGGAAGAAAATATTCTATTATTCTTTGATACTTGGCTTTCCTAGCATCTCTGACAGACAGACACATTTTGTCTTCCTCTTTTTTGTGAAATCCTACTTTTTCTCTGAAGTTAGAAGAGTAGAGGAGGGAAATGGATAGTCAGAACTGTTTCCTGAGTGTCTCTGAAGTTCTGCAGTCCTTCAGTTTCCGTCTTCAGACCTTTATTGGGTAAATGTAACTTCAGAGCTCTTCAGTGCCGGGACCATGTTTTAGAAAGTGCCTGAAATATCAGTGTCTTCTGCATTCAGTTGTTAGATGGTTAGAAAAGTAAGAAGTAACTGTATTTAGACAAATGGAGGCAGTTCTAGTGGTTTAACATCCTGTGTCCTGTCAGGATGTATGTCTGCAAATCAGGCTTACCATGCTTTGAGAGCTGTGTCAGTTCCGTGCCTTCTCTTTTCTCTACTTCTCAACTAATAGTGAAGCCAGTTGCAGAGCAAAAATTAAAAAACTTATTTATTATAGAAAAAAATGGTGAGGGTGCAGTTTGTTAATATATATTTGCCACCTTTAGGAAGTCAGCAATTACAGAATACTCCAAATAGAGTAGGTGTTAAATTTCCCTACATTAATTGAATTCATAGGTGGGACTTGCTGTGAATCAAAAAGGAGTTCCAGCTTTGCTGACCTGTAACACTGCAGTTGCAGGCAAATGTAGCTAGAATTCATAACCAAACATGTAATTCAAAAATGCTCTCAATCTTTCATTTGGAATGCTTTACCTGTATCTTTTATGAAGCACTACAATGAAAAGTGTTGAAGCAATTCTGTTATTTTTGCACTCCATTACTGTTCCATGTTAATAGGTCAGTGTATTGTAACCTTTTTATGAGAAATGCAATAAGTGTTCATATTTGTCTATTGTAAGTATTGCCATTTTAGTCCTGCTTCTAAGTGTTAGTATTTTAAATGAAAGGAAGACTAAGTCCGATGTTTCACTACTTCAGGTTCTGCTACTTACTGAATTTACTGGCTGAAAACTTCAGATTAACAAAAGAGGAAGTCGTCTGTAGTCTTATAGTCTTCTGTAGCATGGCCTTCCCTTAGCAGCTTACAAACAACAAATAGCACACTTCCATAACTGGAAAACAATAGCCGAAGTTCCTAATTGGCATTGATAAGCGTAATGTTGTTATAATATATCAAACACAGATGTTTCACCAGTGTTTTTGAGGTGGTACAACCAGGCGTAAGTACCTAAAGCACTAAGGTACAGAGCAACTCACCAGAAATAAAGGCCTACAGCATGTGTGTATTTCCAAGGGAAGCATTTAAAAAGACAAGAGGCCATCTAATGAGATGGCAAAATGGCTTTATCAATATTCTATGGCCAAATTTGCTTCACTTTTATTATATATCAATTTTATCCTTATTTCAATGATATTTTGAATAAAAAACACTTCAAATGCCTGTCAGACTGTTGTTTGAACTTCATGCTTGATTTAGAAGAAGACTGAACAAAAGACGAGCTTTAATACTGCTTTATTTGAAGTGCAAAGTAAGTACTTATTTATATCTGCTATTCTTACCAGTATACGAAAGGGATTTACATTCACATGTAACACATAGATAGCAACATGATTCTTGATATATGTAAAAGTTCAAGACACTTGGGTTTCTTCTACAGATTCAGGACTTATTTCTTTAAATTTAGCACTTGAAATTCTTAACCCAAAATTCCTTTTGAAATTCCACTAGAGCTCAGAAACTAATATTCTTCCAAAGGTGATGAGACTAATTATGTCCTCAGCTAGAAGTAAATTAATAATAGCCATTAGGCAAACAAACACAAAAATATGTACAAGTAAAACATGATCATGATAATTCTGTATAATTTTCTCCCTCTCTGTAGGTGTAGATTTTAAGAAGCCAGCTAAAAGTTAAATTGGTCATTTGAGTTGAATTGGGGTATCATTTTAGTCTTAATATAGGCTAACTCAATACAGATTATTTTTTCTACAAACAATTAAGTTTGTTCCACAAGCCCATCATACTATTCACATAGCTGTCATACATAAATACATATTTACACACCCACATTCTGTGAGAATAGTGGTTGTATCTGAGGGATAGCACCACTCAAGGTGAAAGTCCTGAAGTTCTTTACAGCAACCACTCTAGAAAGGCAGGCTAGTCAGAGTCGTCGCTGCTAAAATAGGAGCTGTCGCAGTATTCTGCCGTGTAGAGGAATTTATGAATGGTTGGGTTCATCTTTGGTATCCAGTGTCTTGGCACTAGAAACGTTGAAAGATTGAACAAATCCACAAACACCTTGTATCTGTCACTGAAAAAGACAATCGGAATAATTAATACTGCGATACTGGCATAGAAGGCCATAATTTCAAAATCCTCAGGAATCATTCCATCTCTTTTATTTATTTAATAAGGTTTCTGCACTAACCCTCCTCCTGAATATTCCAGAGTAAGAATCCAATCCCATTTCTAGGGCATAGCAGATTAGACATAACAAGGAAATACGGTTGCTATAGTCACACCTTTCTTCTGAAAATGCAGAGTATGTAGGCTAATCTCCAGACCTCCACTCTCATGGTAGATATGAAGTAGAATTTATCTAGGAAGAATCTTAACCTGAAATTAAGGAAGAGTGAGGAGGCTTGCTGAAAAAGACAGTGAACCTTTAATCTTCTAATTCAATCTAACCGTCTGCTTTCTGTTCCACCCTCTGTTATGATGGTTGTGATGGGAATCGTTGCCCACAGCCATACATGGCAGTCACCAGCTACGTACGGTTCCTATTTTTGTTTGTAGAAAACAGACTTCAAAGAAGGTCCTCTTAGAAAAAGATGTTCTAAACACCCTCGTGCTTTTTGACATAATGTTGATCAGGACTGCCAGGACATATAGCTACACCTAAAAGGCTTAAATTGCCTAACTAGCTGAATCCTCAAATTTTGTGTAAAAAAAAGTTCTACGCATTCAGAGAGTTCTGCGCTCAGGCCACAACTATCCCTTTTAGGTTTCTTTTTTGTTTCATCCAACAGGAGGAAACATGTTTCTCATTGTTGCCTGCACAGCTTGAGAGTATTAATTACTATCAGCTTTAAGAATATATTCAATCCTAAATTGAAGTACCTTAGGTTGCACAATGGGAGATCACGCTAAGGAATAAAGAAACCATCATCAGTTGCACTGTAGATGGGACTCACTTCCAGCCTGTATCGCCTCATTAATTCGGGCTAGCTTGCACGCAAATTGAACAGTGCAGGATCATTATTATTGCTATTACAGTAACACCTAGATCCCTTGACTGAGAATTATATATGGCACTTTGCACGAGTGATCAAAAGGAGTTCTTTTTGCCCCAAAAGGCTTGGAATTTATATACGTCAACCTGACCAATAAGTAAATGTGCAACAGCCAGGAGGAAATGCTGGAGTCCCAAAAGAGAAACAAGAGCCCTCTGGCCTCCAGTGAGCTGTCTGAAATCTGCCTCCTGGCATTACAGTATCTACATATTGCGTTATTGCAGGTAATGGGGGAAACGCATTCTCCTTACCTCACTGTTGAGCGCAAATACTGGTAGCCAGATGAGCCTCCGGTGCCAGCCTTGCTGCCAATCATTCTGTGCACCATGCAAACGTGGTTATCTAAGGAATACAAAAGGACAGGGCGTATGTTCAGTGTTAAGATAGAAGCAAAGGGTCACATCAAGGTGCATCGCTGAAATATTAAAGATTGTACAGAGGTCTTTAGAGAGATACAGGACTACTAGGTCTTCAGCAATGAAGGAGTTAATTATGCCACTCTTCAGTCAACTAATAAAATTATTGTTAATACAATATGAATACAATAATTATACATTGTATATAAAATAATATATATAAATATATATACTTATTTGTAATTGATAATTATAATTTTTATATATTATGCTCTGTTAATACAGAATTAATACATTAATTTATGGATATCTAGATAGGGAAGGAGCAGAAAGAATGTTTGCATATGAAGAGATGTCATGAGGACATTTTGGGAGACATTGGAAAATACATACCTGTCCCTCGAATAAAATTGTTCACCTATCTTAAAGCATGTCATAGAAGTGATAGCTATACCTATGTGTCTACTGATGACAGAAGCGTGTGTTCAGCTTTCCCTTTGGCCAAAGTACAAACAAAAAAATGTCATTCCCAAAGGATGAACTCAGAAGCTCAATTCTAATAGCTTTAGGTATAACTTGTCTAAAAGAGGGTGAAACAGAACAATTTACTTGCATCTAAAAGAGGGAGTGTTACAGAAAGTCAGAAAGTGAAACTCACATCTCCACTTGGTCATGAGCACATCGATATCCATAAGGGAGGTAAGAAGCTGAAAGGGAACCTGGAAACGAGGCTCCTCCCTTGGAAAATGAAAGAGAAGACAGTGAGACCTCTCACAATGTGCTGTATTTTTCAAAGTAGTGATTCACCAATGTGTAATAGTGACTTAACATACATTTTTCCTGAATTGGTATTGAAATGACAGTAGGTATTCTAACAAATGCTTCTGCCATGTAAGTCTTGACATGTGCCTTTTCCCTCATACTTGGAAAAATACTCTAAATCTTTCTAGGACACTTTGTAGAACAGTCTGAACAAGACATTTGCTAGTTTCAGTCTGAGGGGGAGCACTTGGTTGGACAAGAACCGGCTGCCCAGAGAGGCCGTGTAACCTCCTTCCTTGCAGATATTCAAAACTCAATGGGTCAAAGCCCCGAGCAGCCCGATCTGACCTTCAAGATGGATCTAACTAATCTGGGGGTTTGTGGAGGGTTGGACTCGATTACTTTCCAAGGCCCATTCCAACCTAAATAAATTTGGTGCTGCTGTCCTTAACCTTCAACCTCTCCTCCTGCCAGTAAGCATTAAAGATCTATCTTCTAACATTACCTGTAGAAGTAGATCATTAAGGCTCCCTTCAGTGCTTTATAAGACAGTCGTCTTTCTCCTGCAAAATACAACTGTCCTTAGTTTGTTACTGATTCTTCTGCAAATTTAATGCTATTATATGATTATATATATATCATGTATAAAAAATAAAAAGTGCTATAGACATATATTAATACAATCTACCTTTACTAAGCAGGTGTTCATGGCGTTTTTCATCAAATAATGAAAGTAATACATCTTTCTGTTTCTGGAATTCAGATAAGTCATCATCTTTTTCTTCTGATTCTGGTTTGGCCTTTGATATTTAAAACAAAAACAGGTTTTAGAATTCAATGGGGAAAATTAAGCACTTGAATGACCCGTGATGTAACTTGTATTTTCATCATAAATACTCCGTAAGTTTACATTTTAAATATAAGAACTGTAGTTTCAAACAAGATAAAGGAGTCACTGAGTCACTGTCCCTTAAAAAACACAATTACCACAAAATGTACAATTAAATAGCTGTCAACACAATTCAGATGAATCCGTGTTCAAACAAACTGGTAGCTTAGACCAAAAGACTTTTCTTTCGGTCTAGAGGCCTTAAAAACACTTAATCTTCATTAGTCTGAAGTCTTTTTTTTTTTTTTTCCAAGGCAAAAAGAAGACATCCTTGCACAGCTATGGGTAATAAAGTTGTAAATAAAAAAGTTTAGATAAGTTAGAAAGTTGTAAACAGATATTCTCAGGAAATTGATTAGTTCATATGTTACGGTGGGGTTTTTTCCACTTAAAATGTACTTAAAGCTACAGGTCTTACAATATTCAGGGATTTTCCTGTGCTTATTTGCCAGTGTAATTCAAATGATCACATAGCAGCAAATTGCCACATACTGTTAAATAGAAATGGGCTGTTTATAGTGACACTCTATACTTGCAGGTCAGGGGCCCAAAATTTGTGTTTACTCTGAACCATAGATGCAAGCACTAACTAAAGGTGAAGTTGTAGTTTCAGTAAAATCAATTTCAACCCTTCCATTGATACTATTTCTTTGCTTTTGTGATCAAAATCATCCAGGTATTACATGCTTTAAACCATCTTAGATGTCAAATTACAAACTTATTCAGATTTCCTGAAAAATTTGCAAATTTTTCTGCTTCTTGCAGACAGAGGCTGCTGAAGATTAAGTGAAGTGAGTAAGAAACTGGGAGCAGGCCAAAAGTAAAATTTATGCCAGGATGTCATTTTGCCAGCTGTCTTTTCTTATAGCTAGACCAAGAGTCACTATATACCTGCACCAAGGCAAATTCCTCTTCTAGACCTTTTAAAACATTCACTTCAAATTGTCCCCAGAAATCAAATCCTTCTGCATCGAGTCCCGGAGTTCTTTCCAGCCATGCCTTTAATAATAATAATAATAATAATGTGTTCAAACATTAACAGTGCAAGCGCATTACCCTAGAATTACAAGTTATAGCAACATAAATTATGCTGCTACAGCTGTTGTGGTTTAATATCCCTCAGAGGTGCTTATTGCTGGAGTAAGGATGTCCACATAGATGACTTATACCCGCATAATGGTGCCGTGCAAACACACTCACAGGTTCCAGGTTAAATGATCAGTGTTGGAAGACAAAAGCTGTCTCATTCTAAGAGTATCTTTAAAATCAACTCCTTTATAGATAGAGGAAAACAATCTTATGCCACATATGTAGGATAATTGTAAAGGTAAACCTCAGAAGGAAGATACAGAACCATCTATACAACCGGTTTTTATCATGTTAGACAGGCTGAATACTGATCAAGCAGTCTGTCATTAACTTATGCCACAATATGTGATGATACAAGACTTTCTCTTTGATTTCCTTTTAATAATGGAAATTAAATTAGGAGGGAAAAAAATTAGGAATCTTTATGGTTAAACTCCCTTTAGACATCACTTAATTTAGCTCCTTCTCATCTGAAAGATAAAAGAGCATTAAGTCTTAAAGAATGAAGAAAAGCTAGAGAAATATCTTATATATTCTGTATCAGGTGCCATTAGACAAATGGATAGGGCTAATAAGAGTGGATGCTTTTATTGAGGTTTATACTGCATTATTCTTTAGAAAATTATGTAAATTTTGTGTATGAAAATGACAAGGGAGTTAGAGAAATTACTGTGAGTCATTCATAACACTGAGACAAATTAAATCAAGGTAAGAGATAATGAAACATTTGTTAAACACCTTTTCTCCTTTCCATTTTGGGTTGTCATTTTTCCTTTTCTTTTTTTTAACCTCTCTAATAGCCATCACTAACAGTGGAAATATTTTTAAAGTTTTCTTCTAAAAAGGGTTTATCATTGTGAAAACCAATGCAAATGAAACAGTACATTTATGTTCTTAGCTCATACTTCCACAATGCAATTTACTAGTTTAACAGACTTTTCAGACAAGAGGAAATGCTGTGAAAAGTCAATTGGTTTACTAATGACCTAATAACTCTTTCATACTAAATTTGGTAAGAATCCAAAACACAACTGACTGGGAAATTGCCAGCATGCTTGCTTCTCTCAAGGAAGAAGAATTTGTCACTGACACCAATGAAGGACATTCTTGGGAGATGGGGGAAAACAAAGCAAGCTCTAAGACAAACATCATTACCTCCACAAGTTGCAGTAGCGTTGGTTCTTGCTCTGATTTAAGCAGTAATTCATAATCCTGTCCCTTGAAGTTATCTCGATAATGCCTTCTATTATAGGGGACTCTCAGACTTTGGGGAACACCAATTTTGTTCTCTAGCAAGCGAAACTGCAGGCTCTGAAAACCTGAGGCTGGGCTTAGGTAGTATCTTTGGGAACAGAAGAAAAGAATATACAAAAATGCAGGATATTATTTTACAATGATGGTGTTCTCTGGTTCTCAACAAAATAAAAAAATACATATTTTATATTTGAAGAATATCAGATAGATATCTGAGCATTTTTTTATATGATTGCAATTAAGAAAAGAAAAAACTCAAGCTATTTTAATGCAACTACAATGTATGTATAACATTCTAATTTTCTAGCTATATATTGTTTGTGCATACACTTATGTTTGTACTGTGTTTTAAAATGGCAGCTTTGTGTGTGTGATGTACAGGAGGCGATGTTAGTGAATATCATTTCCTTTCCAGACAGAATGAGCAGCTTCACCCCAAATAGCTATTACAAAAATTTCCACATCATTAAAGTGCCGATGAATGCATTTTAAATAGGCTTGTTATACAGCATAATTGCTATGTATAGAATAGAATAATGTTCAGAAAAACATTTAGTGGGTTTTGTTTGAGGGATTCATTAATGGGATTCTTTCAGAGTTAAATCACGTGACCATGCAAAGAAAAAACCTAATAAAAGTAATCTGAAATCCCACATTGCTACATAATTGTAATGCACTCTGAATTGCAAATATAAGATTTGTCAGAAATAGAGCATTGATTTGATCTTATGTTTGCTTATCAAATGGCAGTATGTTGTTGAAAAGCAGAAGCAAGAATGCATCAAAACAGACGATTGGCCCATGGCTTTCCCCTGCTGTAGCGTAATGCTAGATGATACGGATGTTTCAAACTTCCAAGAGAAGCAAAATTGTAGTTTCATATGCTTTTTAGTTAGGGAACATTAAAAGACAGAAAGGAAAGGGCACTAAAACAATGCGGAAGTGGATGGGATGCTGGATGGCACTGAGGTCATGAGTCAGACGGGTCAGTGACACCAGCAGAACAAAAACAGCAAGAGAGACAGTGGGTGAAGGTGTTGCACATGGTAGTGTAGTGGAAGGACGTAGCCAAAGTGAGGGAACAGATAGAAATGCCATGGGAGAGGTGAGGCAAGCCAAGGGATCCCAAAGAAAGCCTGGGCAGAAGGCAGAGGAGCTACCAACCATCCAGCCCAGCAATACACCGGGCAGCTACTGGAGAGCAGAAGTTATTGGGGAGAAAGAAGAGACAGCAATGGTTCCTTCAGCCACTTAAAGCCTCCAGCACTGCAGACCCACTAAAACATGAAGCAAGGAAACACTATGCAAACCAAGACAGCTGAAATATCTGTTTGATAATCTACGGAGAGTGCATTTCTCTCACCCAAGCACTTCTATGATTTGCTATGGAATACTGCTGCAACGACACGGTGGTAAGTTTCAAGTAAATTGTTAATGGAACCATGAGCTATTTCTATTGTGTTATCTTTTGACTCTGAAACCATTCAGCAGCACCACACACAAACATCAACAATTAACTTGTACTTCTTTGCAGAGCATGCTGGACTCACATTCATGCTCAACTTTTCAATTGACCCTTGCACTCTAATATCACTGTTGTCTCTCTAAGGTATGCTCTCACCTTGCTGAATGATGCAGGTACTACAAGCTGCCAGAGCACATGCAAAATTCACAATCAGTTCTAAGGACGGGAATTACCAGCTCATGGATTATTGTGGAGGAATAGTAAGTATTCACCTGAAATCGAAGAAGTCCAATGCAGTCATAGTTTCCAAAACTGAGAACTGTTCCACAAGTAATTTCAGAATCATTGAAATTCTGTTCATTCGAGTAATAACCTTCAGCATGTTCCTCTCATCTCTTACCTGTAGAAAAAATAAAGATCATAACCAGACAGAATGATGTTCTCTTTATATCCTACCTAGTTATTTCAGTCTTTTCACTGTTGTACATCACTATAGTTCCCAAGTCCTTTCCACATGAAATCCATAGCAGCAGAATCTCATATTGAATAGAGCACTTTGTTTTTAACTGAAAACTGAAACTATAATTTTCAAAGATTGAAATCTATTTTTCTCTGACTGATGATACATTACAACTAGGCCAAATATATAGGATTTCTTTTTCTTTTCTATATTTTTGACTGAAATAGACATCACCACTAGCAGTTAAATTCTAGAGCAAAATCATTTATATCATGATAATTTCCAATGATTGCAATACAATTTTAATAATAGATGACATCATATGATAATTATATTATGCTTTCTATTATAATCACTTCTATAATCAAGTCATAAGGCAGATGTGGAAAGTACTTAAAAGTTGAGATGCAGAATAATCTGAGAAGTACATCAGGAAGGCACATCTAAAAAGATGTTCATGAGAGATATGCATTAGCAAGCAGAAGAAAACAGAGAAGACTGCATCTGGTGGGAAATAGAAAATATTAAATGGAAAACACAGAGACTCTCTTCTGGCTAAATTGAACATTTTGCCTGCAGAGGAGTCTGCTAAAACTCCTATTAGTTTCAATGGGATTAAACTTCTCTCTAAGACCTGGGCACGCAACCAGGAAATATCAAACTACAAAAATGAAAGATGATAACCATTTCCTTAATCACCTGGCTGTGTAGTTAACCTTAACACTGACATTTCAAATTCTCGCTATAAGCAAAGTTTCATTTTTCACAAAAATAAATAATGAAAAATTATTCTGCTTAAGAACTGATTTTGATCAGTTATAATTTGATGTAATGTTCAACTAAAAAGCCAACAAAATTATGGATGTGGAGGATAACGGAGAACATTTTCATTGGACATTATGATAAAAAGGTTCCTTCTTTCAGTCTGGTCTCATTTCAAATTTTCTTCATATACGCATGCCCATAATGTTATTCAAGGTATTTCTCAAATTACACAGCCTTTTTCTGTGGATGTAGTATTAGGTCAGGAGTTTTCTGTTGTTGTCTATTATTATGAGGTATGTTTAGCTTTGGACAAATATTTAGGAATATTTGAAATATTCCTGTTATATTTGTAATTTTCAGAAATTCTCATACAACTGTACACTGTGATTTTGATTGTTGCTTTTCTGTTGGATTTAATAATACACAACAACCAAAAAGAGTTTTCCTTTTGTATAGCAGGTATTGGATGGAAGTATGTAGACTTCAAAAAATTGAACAAAGGCAGAAGTGACTTTTCAACATAAAAATAGTTGTGAGCCCTCTGTTTTTCAGTTTTTTCTCTAAGCATGCTTTTTCTGCAGTAGAATATTCCCAAGTTAAGTTTCTGCAGTTATCCAGTACTAGTAGGAGAGTATGAAATTGGTCTTGGAGAGTGATCTATGCAAAAGGCAGACTTCAGGAGGAAACAAGGTTTTGCTGATCAAATGTCTGTACTATCAGGATATAAGAGCCACTCAGCCAAATTTCATTGAGGTTTTCTGATGCTGTTTTCAAAAAAAGAGCACATGTTGCTTCAGTAAACCCAAATATATCAGGCTGGAAGGCAGGAGGCAAGAGAAAGAGAGAGGCTGCATTTTCCCAGAATTAATATTTGCTTTCAACTTACGTGGCCATTTTGAAAGATCACCCGCACAGAGTCCATTTCCCACAGAATCTGCTTAAACCAAAGTTCATATGCTACAACAAGAAAGGCATTGTTAGCATTAACTTCAACATTACTTTGTTTTTTCTTCATAGTCCTGAAGAAGTAAAATTCTTACATTTTGATTTGAAACGAATAGCCTATGTTTACATTGCTGGTGTACAAAATGATGCAGATACACAAACATATTACCTGTTACATTATGCTGTCCTTTACCTAAACTATTACATGAAATAATCTAGTGTCAAGAATGTTGACAGAATTTTTTAAAGCATGTTTTACACATCAGATATGTGATGTACAGAATGTTCATTACAAAAGGAGGAAAGAGAAAATCTAGATCTGATATGCCAATAAAAGCTAACTCCAGATCTGCTTACAATCCTCATGTCATCTACATGTTTCCTGTCAATAACAGGAAAGTATCATCAGGCCAGTGCATGCAAAACACATGGATATTAGCAGCCAGGGAGTGCCTAACCAGTATGCTGGCTTCCAGTCAGCCTCTAGATGGTTAAAACTGGATTGAAGTTTCAGAGAAGGCACAAGCCAACACACAAAATTTGCCTACAATAAACTGCATAGCAGCCTCTTACTCAGACAAGGAATGAATTTCACCACCTTAATTTCTCTAGAAACAGAATCATCCAAATCTTGGTTTACCAAATCCAAAGGTTATACTTATGGCTTCATAAGCATAGAGTTGATTACAGCCTTACAGCCTTACAAATGATATATGGATATATACAAATATAAATGCAGATAAAAGACAGAGCTATTGTAGTGATTGTGTCTAAAATGAAAACAAATTGTGTATTGCATATTTCAGCACTGAATACATCCCTTGTGGCAAAAATGCCAGTCAACCACCACTGAACTCCTCCCAATCACGTACCTTGATGCGTCACGATGAAAAGATGCTCATCATGGATTTTGTTTCCTTTCTTCTCACTCTGAAGTTCTTGAGCATTCAATATTTTGTTCAGCTTAAAAAGAAAGATAAGACTGTTCTGTAAAGCTCTCAATTCTGCTATTAGCAATGGTAGTCCTACTGTGTAGAGCTAATATTTAAGGATAATATTAAAAAATATATATATATAGGCCTCATATTCCAGGTTGTATGAGAAGTTAGACTAAATGGTCTCATGTGTCACTTTTACTTTTTAATTTAAAAAAAATCTTGCCTAAAATGGAACATTTATATACCTTAACTAATAAAGTTTGGAAAATCATTTTAAGGGTATTTTTAATTATAAAAAAGAGAAAAAAAAAATCCAGCATGTTTACAGATCTTACATCTATACTGTCATGTTCCATGAAAATGGCGTTCCTATAGTAAAATTCCATGTAATCATGCAATAACATCTGCACAAGAGCTCTGATTTGAGGCTGTACTAGTTAGTTCAGTTCTGGCATTACTAATTTTTTTACTGAGCCAAATTTACAATCTAATCATAGTTGTTTTAAAAGAAATCTTTGCAAGATTCCATATAGTACATCAAGAAATAAGTCTCCCATTCAGAAGCAGAGTAATTCGGCTCACTTCAGTTCATGCTGTCACAAAAGAAAGTCCGGAATCTTTTATTATTTATGGCATTTTATTTTTACTTAGTTCTTAATTACTTCTAGTTGTTGTGTTTTTTTGTTTGGTTTTTTTCTGTGTGTGTGTCCCACTAGTCATCATCCCAGCCCCTTGATTTCTGCAATAAATTTTTCCAGCCAAGTATTCTGGCCTTTCATGCAATAATTCGGAGAAGTTGCACACGACTTGCTGACATGGAGAAATTGCCAAGTGGTCATTGTCAGACCAACGAAAGCCTTTCATGGTGCACCACTTCACAGTTCAGGTTCACCAATATAAATAATTCCCTACCAGAACCCCCAAAATATCCAGCTTCCCTGCAGCTTGAGAAGCCATCCCACAGCCCACCTGCACCATCCCAGTTGAGACAGGCACCTGTGCCCGTGACTCACCTGGGGAGTTCAGGTAGTCAAAGGGCACTTGGAAAACTGTCTTAGTGACTGGCTGACTGCTGGGAGAAGCATCAGTTGCAGGTCCTGGCTCAAGTCTTAAGAGAGACCAGGGCAGTAAACATGAAATCTTAAACTTACTTGTAGGTAGTCTCCATAGACAAGTCCACCCTTGCTGGCTTTATTTATCCCTTCTTGTGACTTCTCATCTTTTTCATCTTCCAAAGATAGCTTGTTAAAATTAAGTCTAAGAAGAAAATTAAGTCAATATATAAACTATTTAATGAAAGAACTATGAATATACATGCCTTTTTACTAACAGATGCATCTACAATTCCAACAATGCTTTGTTTTGAGAAACTGAACCACTAAAGCAGGCTTTTGAGAAAAACAGTATACCTGAAATAGCTCTTGTCACAGTAACAGCTGGTAGCATTACATCTATTTCATCAAATAACAAGTGCTCAGACAAGTCCTTGTACAATCTCTTTTCCTTTCGCAATAGCTACAGCTGTCTATTTGTTGCTAATCATTAATTCCTCTCTGAGCTTTCATATTTTACATTAACATTATATCATTTGAACCAGCATTATGAAGCAAAACACAGGGACAAGGGACTCACAGGTAACTGTTCCCCGCGAAGGGGCACCCGCTCATGATTCCAGGATCCAAACTCGCTGAACTGCACACCAGGGAATACACTCCGTTAGTGTTCCCAAATCCACTGCAGCCACCTTATATGTAACCTTATGTCACTGCCTAGGCCAGCCCCCGAATTCTCCTCCTTAGCCCTCAGCCCATCCCCACTATTCAATAATTACAGAAACTATCGCGGCACAAAGGTCAATAAGTTCATGTGTTGTTGGCTCTCCAGGTTTGTTTTTTTCTTTCAATCAGTCAAAACAGGACTGGCTGGCATTCTTGCTTTGTCCTATGGCACACACTTTTTGTGCTTTTTACTGTAAGGTTTCCGCCACTTTCTTCTTTGGAGGCTGAGGCTGGTGTAAGGGGTAAGTCAATGATAGGTCTGTGTGTGAGAGAAAGGCAATATTTAATTGTTAAAGTAGGTTTTTAACTTGCAGCCCCTACTATCAAGATCTCAAGATACTTTTAAGTTTAAAAAATGAAACATATGGAAAAAGTAAAGGGGAGGGGAGGGGAAGGAGAACATATTTCTATGGCAGACTGAATAATACTTGTAAGAGATTTCAAGTAACACACATACTTTGAAAAAAATGCACACAGATTAAGTAAATGAACTAAAAATAATCATGTACACCTCATGCTATTTTTCCAATGGTTTAATTCATGACAATTCCTTAATTTTATTTCTTCGTGCAAAAATTTCACTCTCATTTATTGACAAATGTTACTCAATTCTGTTTAATCATCAGCTTAACACACAACGAAGTAACATGTAACTAGTGTGCACTTCCTGCCTGCCTGCCAGCCTTTTCTGAAAAAAAAGTTAATGCTCAGTTTTACTGCAAACAAAGCTACAGGGCCCCTGTGACCCCAGACCATTTGCTCTCTGCAAGACTTACTCTGCTTAGTGGTGTCTGTGTGGTGGTTCCAGCTGTTCTAGTCACTTAAGAGTTAGCTGTCTCATAAAAAAGTCATATGGAGTATGTGGGTGACGGGATGTATACCCAGTTCAGCCAGATGCCGTATGTCAGGCTATGCAAATATTAGCTTAAACTAAAGCTGAGCCACAAGAAAAGTAGGACTCCACTGAGGGAACGCACCAAGGGAACCCACCAAGCAAGGTCAAGGTGTTCTTCCTTCATGATATAAAACCTGACAGAGGAAAATAATCCTCTTGCCACCCACAACTGTACATCTGCCCATGATGCAGGCAAGTAGGGAGGAAGGTGAAGACTCTGCGCTGGCGCATGCATCAGAAATTAAATGTTGAAAACTGTGGTTTTCACCATTCCATTTGCAGCTTGATTACAAATGTAATAATCTCTCACATCCACAGATCTCAAAGGCATGGACAAGGAAGGTTTATCTTGTCATTTCTGTATACCTTCACCTGAAATATCCAGACTGAGCCTCCATAGTGAAATCCAACTTTGTTACCTTTTCTCACAGCACAAGCAAAGAAACAGTGTGAACCTAGTAAAAATAGGGACAGTTGAAAAATATCGCTTAACCTCACCAAAGAAGTCACTGTCTGTTTTCTTGTACAGTTTTAGTTTCTTCTGTGGGACACAGAGAATACTAAACTTCCAGAGCAATTGTCTCTGACTTGCAGCCTTTCCGTTGCCTACCCTGTAGGCAAAGGACTTTGAAGTATCAGAGCCCTTTTAAACTCTGTGCTTTACAAAACATTAACTCCCTATTTGGGAAGTAATACTTCCCTTAATTGGTTCAGGGTTACCAAACTCACTCGAAATCTACCTGAAGATACTATGTGAACCAAGCACTATACAAACGTCTCTTCTGATTCAGCAACAGACAAGCTTCAGTCAATCAAATAAATTAGCCAGACTACAATGATTTAGGAAGTTATTTCCAGTATTTCCAACATGTTCAAACTCTCTGTTTAGGGACCTCGTAGCTGATTGGTCTCAAAGCACCTCCATCCTAAAAACCACAAGCCTAGTGACACTTGTGAAATTAGAGAATCCAAGCGAAACACATCCACTACTCATCATCGCTCCTGCTTGATGACCTTGTTCACTTTCTTCTGTTATACCCTCTTGCGCTGGTGCAATTAGAAAGCTTGGCTATCCCCAGGACCCTCCTGCTCAAAGAACATTCCCAAGTGTCTCTGAGTCCTTTATCACCAATATCTGGCTTTCAGTCAGTTGCTCTTGTATTTCACTAGCCACCAAGAACCTTACGATATATATGAGAGGATTCAAAAATATGATTCTCCACATATTCAGAAAACTGCAAAGATGTTGGAAAAAAGAAATATAAGCAGTTTATTTCAGGCCTACACTTGGACCACAAATGCATTCCTCTAACCATGTTTGTACAACATCATGCTTTGATTCAAAATAAGAAACAAAAATGTTTTTTGCAATACTGTCAATACATGGAACACTGTTATCAAAATATTCACTCAGATCCTAGAAAACCCCCAACAATTTAATTCCTTTCCATGGCAGAGATAATTAAAAATAAGTAAGCCGTTACTTTCACACACAATGCAGAATGAAGATGGTAAGCTCAACTTCTGTATTTTTATGAGAAACAAAAAACCCCCAGGTGTTTAAGAAAAAAAGACTATCTAGTAAATTTCTTTTAAAATGTTTTTAGCATCTAAAATATACTATACTCTATACTTTGTATATACTTTGTAGAGTGAATACTACAGACTATATTCTTTGCATTAAATGCAAATCCATGTTTACCAGGCAAAGTATATGAACCATCTGATTTTGCACACAAACCAGAAATAATTTGCTCTCTCTTTTCTATCTCTCATAGGTAACCCTGACAGAAATAAATGTTCAATCTAAAATGTGTATAAGTTCAGTCAGTCTGATCTGATGCTGCAGTAATTTAGCAGTCCGTGTTTCACTTTGAAAACTAAAAATGTTGGAAGTGGCTTCATGTTAACTTCTTGAGCAAAAGCCTTACCTCTCCCCTGCCCTGCCTCAAAAACAAACAAACAAAATGAGGCCACTGTATTCATATTTTATAGAGAGAAGCAAAAACAAGTATGGGACTTAAAGTTGGTAACTCTTACCTGCATTGTGTATCTAGCCAGGGCAAGCTCTGTGGACTGACCATTTCCTGAAAAGCTAGGTAATATTACGGATGATATTATCCTTGCAACTATTCATTTAAGGAAATTTAATCTCACGGTAGCTGAGTTCTGCTCTCTAACCATTCCAACTACAACAGACCTCAAACTATCCAAGATTAGTGGAAAGAGTTCTTAATGAGGACTTGAAAACCCTTGAAATAAAATCATAGACAATACAGAACTATCATTCATTCATCTTACTGGCTGTGTTCATCTGATCTCAGTAAGGCTTCACAAGTGTGTAATGAATTTAGTACTGAAAAAAATTTTAAAAACTGACTTGTACTACCTGATTATGAAATTGTCTGTTGACAGTGTAGATGATAGCACAGATTAAAAGAGCCCTCAGGTTTGGATCAGCTCAGAGCCTTGAACTCTGGCGTGGCTGCGGACACCCTTAGAAATAAATGTTCTTGTGCTATCCTGCTCAAATTTGGGGTTCACTGTGGGGAACTGATTTTTCTTTGAGTGGCCTTTATGCCCTGACAGAGATTTTACAGCTACTTTGTCATATCTTTTTACTAGCATAAACATAAATGAGTCTTGATGAAAAAAGGTCTTCCATGTGAATATATCTGAAAGCAAAATGTAACCTTAACTTTAATTGATGGAATTACTTTTTTCTCAAAATGCACTATCATTTCTCTTTTTCATGCTGAACACTCAGAACCACATAGAAGCAGTTGTAACTACACACACAACTTGCTGTTCATGCTGTGGAGGACTGAGCAAAGCTATGAAAACCAAGAGTGTGTGTGTGCCCTTAAGCTTTTATTTAGTTATTTGTTTATTTATTTTTAAAGCATGAAAGTCAGAAAAACTTCTGTTCATCCTAGAAACATATCAGCGGACTCTAACCTTCAGCAGACAGTGAGAATGTTCTGTTTCGTGACTGGGCTGAATACAAGACAAACAGTTAAACAGCAGAAAAAACCCCGCAGCTTCCCAG
The DNA here is from genome assembly GCF_964188355.1 of Buteo buteo. NCBI lineage: Eukaryota > Metazoa > Chordata > Aves > Accipitriformes > Accipitridae > Buteo > Buteo buteo. Next base: position 48,093,713 of record NC_134171.1, read on the forward strand.
AACTGCACTTTGTGGCCTTCAAATGAACTGTCACGGTGTTCATGACCAAGCATGGGAATTGTTAAGCACCCTTTTTAATCCACCCTTGTTCCCTTTCTGTTTACCTCCCCTTCCCCAGGTGGACATGGGGTGCCTGGGCTTTGCTCATCTCAGCTGCAACAGAGTTGCAGGGCAGAGACAAACTGAATTTACTCAGACTGAGAGAAGTGATTTGTATGGGCAAAATGCATCCCTCTAACCTGGCCAAGGGGAGGTTTGATGTAAGGCAGAGGTGGCCCGTAGCATATTTTGTAGATACGGCTGGCGCCAAGAGTCTCCATGTTCTTATTGTGTGGGGCTTTATGTCTCAAACATTAGTCTGATGAGGAAAGGTAGGAATGACCTCCTATGTCTTGTCATGAATCCAACAAGAGTCTTCTCTCCTACTAAATCAGAAGTGACCTGTTCACCCAAGCCAAATCTCAAGTTATCCTACGTGAAATCACTTACGGAGAAGAAAAAATTGCACGCACAATGGTTTGGACAGTGTCACCCATTCTTATGCTCAAACTCTCATTCTGATTACAAAGTCATCACAGATCAATTTGGTTTTTGAATGTTCATTAACTTGAACAAAGAGCTTGGAGACCTTCTGGCTACAAACAAGTGATGCTTGAACCTTTGCAACACTGTTGTTTCAGAATTACAGACTAGGAGTTATCCAGCACAGATGGCTTCTACCTATGTTAACAGTGGCTGCTGTAAGTTGGATAAAAGACCCAAGTAGGTCATGTCGTGCTGAAGAGTTTCTACTGGAAAGCAGCAGGTAACTTGGGAAGAGCTATTAGAACAAACCAAACAATCAAACATTTTAAAAAAAAACAACAAAAAACAAACCAAACAAACCAACAAAACAAACCCCAAACCCAAAAAAATAAAAAGCAAGTTTACAGTGAGATAATTTCCCTAGTATATGCATCTAACTTTCCAGTGTTGATAGTCCAGGACTTTCTAAAATACCTGTGTCCTTGCATTTAATAACCCTTCTTCTGTGAATCCACAGCCTGCAGCGATGAGTTCCATAGCTGAAGTGCATATCATGTGAAAGAGTATTTCCCTGCGCTAGTTTCAAACTTCCTGCCAAGTAATCAATTTTATTTTCCATTTGGTACCAAGTCATGGCTTATGAGCTTATGAGAAATAACTGTACTGTACCTTTATAGTCCCAGTCACCCTTTTCTGCACTTGTGCAGATTCTGTTGCGACCTTTTTGAGATGAAGAATTCAAAGGCAAATACCTTTTAGATGTATAGATGTGAGCATTGTTAGTTCCATAAAATTATAGTGATGAAAGAATTTGTTTCTTGGACAACAAACCCGCAACTATAAGAGTGAAATGCAGTACAGCAGCTATGGGTAGGTTTTGGCAGACAAGGTGCAACTCAGATTGCACAGGTGAAGCACCCAGTAGCCTAAGCCAGAACCTCACTGTGCTGGCTGCTATACAAGCACTGAACAAAAATCACTTCCCCAGCCAATTTAATAATATAACAAGAGATAGACAGGTGAATAAAGACACATAAAGGGAAGGTGAAAAGAAGAAGATAAATTTGGCACCAAAACATGTCCTCTGCTCAAATGAGTGTTCTGTGATTTTCAAAACTGGACTTGCTCTTTAACTAGCATTTGAAATTAACAGTCAGTTTTAAGAAAAATAAAATTTAGTGACTCAAGGCTAAACCAAACAAGCTTAAAGTTGATGCAATATTAATAATCCAATCAGACATTTGTATCTGGGGGAGGAACAGAGCTCAAGGTCTTGCAAACTACAAACAAAGAGAAGAGATAGTGCTGCAAGGATTTTTTTTTTAAATATTGTATTTGTTCTACTTCTTAAACACAAAGAACTATGTTGTCACTTCCCAGCATACCTTTAACTTCCATTTATGTTTTACACATCCCAGCACAATCCCCCCCTACTGCCTATCATTCATGGCTCAGCAGAAGGCAGCAGAACTTCTTTCACATTGCACAGTATCTGACCCTGTTAATGCTGGTACCAAATCTCCTGCCCTAAGCTGTACTTAAAAAGGAATTCTTCTTAGATTAACACCAGTTCCTCCTACACCTGTATTTTCTAAATATATAGCACTCATGCTGGTTGTGCTTTCACAGGTTATCTGTGAGCTATACTCAGACCATGAAGCAGCCTGCTCTCCGAGTTGTCCCAGAGGAACACTTTATCTTCCTCATGTTCTGACAATTTTTTCCTGAGTATGGAGAAAATGTTCTTTCACTGTTAGTGCCAAAACTTCCTCCTTTCATCAACGAAATGTATCAATCTCAGCCAAAACTATAAACTTAGGAAAAACAACATATCTTGAATACGTGCCACAGCGTTGTCCCAAGAGAAACCTATCCTCTTTTAATTCCTTGCAGCCTCACATTGCATGGTGCAATTCTTTAGTATAGGAAGGCTGTTGTTTTTCCCCTCCTGAACACCTGAATCCTGGTTACCAGTCAGGTACAGTGAAGTCAAAATCTGGAGCCCTAAGCTACTCCCATGCCTCCACGTGGCTCAATTCGTGCTGCTGTTTACCCCTTGGTACAGCTGGCTAGCAAGTGCAAAGGGCTGGTTCAGGACAAACGCTGATAACAATTTGCTAATCTGATGCTATTCAGTGTCATCATTAATGGCTTGGATGACGGAGTAGGTTGTACACTTCTTAAATTGACAAATAAGAACAGCCCGGATGATACAATAGCATGCTGGCAGATGGGGGCTAGAATTCAAAATTATCTTAATGCACTGAAATAAATAATGTGTAGCTTTAGTGATGCAGAGTAGTACTTTGGAACTTCAGCTGCGATAACCAAACTAGCAATTAAGAAATTCTTTAGAAATTATCTGGATGTTTCAGTTATTCAAAAATAACATGTTAAGCAATAAAAGGCAAAACTGTGAAAAGAGCAAATTTTATACTGGTAATTTTAAAAACTTTCTACGTGGCATGGAAACCCTCCTTTCCATCCAGCATCAGAAAGAATTTGTCTGTTGTATTATGTCCTGGGCACCACTCTTCAAGAAAGATGAAAACCACTTGGAAAGGGCTCAGAAGAGAATGGCAAGAACAATGAATGTTTGATGTAGAAATTATGGCAAGATAATACAGACATCAGAAAACAAATAATAGAGAAATTTCTAGTATCTATAGAGCACTAGAAAACATTGATGAGAGCTTATAATTTCTCCAGTCATAGCTGATTCTGCCTCAATGCTGAGACAGATCCAATGAGTCCTCAAGCTCTCTTTGAGCCCCTTCTTCTGCAGCCCCCCACCCCACATTGCTGAATCCACTGGCATACCTGCTTTGAAGTAAGGAGCAAGACAGATGTTTGTGTATATAATTAGTTACCATTTTCCACATATCGCAGCATTTGCCATGAAATGGCAATGACAATACATTATAACAGTCCAGATGGTGATCACTTCCTTTTTTTTCCTGCTCTGTTTTACCTTTTTTGCTAATATTTTTTGTATGAACTGACTATAAGTGTTTGCAGTCTGCTATATCAGCAGATACATTACTTGTGCTGTCTTAAAAGGAGATAATATTTGAGATGCTTCTATTAAAAAAGACAGCTCAGCAAATTATTAGAAGAAGCATTAACGTCAATAAAGCACTTACAGAGCCTTATGCAAAGAAACAAGTTGGAAGGAAACACTGACATTTCTGGGAAGAAAATAATTGTCCAATGAAAGTTAAATATGCACTGAATACATATTTGTGCACGCGTATATGTGTATTTTCTCTCAGCAGCCCCTAAGAATTCCTACAAGATGTTGCTGCAACTAGGTTATAAAGAAATAACTTTATCAGAAACACATTATCTATTTGTCTCAGCAAATAGCTAGGTAGTTATGCTGGCTGCAGCGTTTTTTCTAAATTTAACACCATAAAAGAAGACCTGAACAGCACTGAGGACTGACTTCAAGTAACATTTTGAGTACAAAATTTACAATATGTATGAATACAAAAAATCGTGACCACCTCTGTCATCGGTTGGTTTTCCGAACCTTTACTTCATTAAGTATTAGGGAATGTGCTGTTTCAATAACCAGATACACACTGCAAGGAGTGAGCGGACAAACCATGCTGCCTGTGACCAATTTATAATCTGAAAGCTGTTTGTGCAAGCCATTTGGGAAAGATGAACAAATACAAGATGGTTGGTCTTCGCCCCCTAGTGTTTGTTTAAGAATTAATGTAAAACGACCATAAAAGAAAGAAAATTTTCAAAATTAATTTCTTTTGTAAAACACAACCAGAGAACACAAGCCATATTTGTCTAAAGTATTACATAAGCATAAAGGCTCTTTGTAAGACATCAACTCACCGAATTGTTTTTAAAAAACATACTAAGATGAATTGTATTTGCTGTGTAGAGGGCAACTTAGAGTTTGTACTTCTTAATCATATGCACATAGCAGTATAAAAGACTGACATAATGTGCTTTAACCCAAGCAGCTCGAGCAAGAGGTGTTGTCTCGGTTCTCTGAATTAGAGTGGTTTGCATTAATAGGACTCCTCAAATATCTACTCGGCAGCGTGTTAGATGTGGTTGAGTTACATACAGATGTTGAAAAACAGTTTACTGTTGAGCACTTCACTGCCTGAGTGAACACAAGTGCTGTGCAAAGCTGGCACTGGCAGAGAGCCTTGTTGGTGAGGCAAAAGTGACAAACAGAGCTGGGATTTCCAAGAAGCTGAGTACAGAAATCTTCTGCTTGTCACACAGGACTGACTAAATGGAGTTCAGTGCTTTACCTTGCAGCTCGTAGCTTGAACAACACGGCCAGAAAACAGTCGGCAAACAACTAGACAGTAAGGCACTGAGGGGCCAAGCTAATACACCTGATAACCCAAGAACACTGTGGGCAATCAAATGGACCATAACCAAGAGAGTGAATGAAAGACACAGCAGCAGCCATTCCCAGCACTTGCAGATCAGAGAGGGAACGTGGAGGGTTTTCTTTTTTATTATTTCCTAAAGCATTAATCAAGCACATCTCAGGTCTGAATTTTCTAGTATTTTTTATTGCCTTTTATGCAATGCTCAGTTCTTTCTTTGAAACAAATTTCAAACAAGATCATACCACACATCTAACACAAAAGCGGTCTCTGTCCTTTTTCATAAGGAGTTACTGGAACGATTGACTCTGCATGCATTTTCATCCTCACCCACAGGGTTAGTTCTCAGGAATAACAACTCATTTTTGCTAAAGCCCAAGAGAACACAAAATCTGGAGCTGGTTATGAAGACATCTATTCAAAGGGTGGATGAACTGCATCCTGCTGCTGGTGGGAAACTAGTGGCAGACATTTATTGCCCTCCAGAGCAGGAAGGGCTCCTTGTCTACTTAAAGAGAATCTATTCAGTTCTGAACAGCTCAGTATTTTAGTGAAGATAATTGGTCTTTCTAAAATAAAAGGAAAAATATGAAAGAAATTTGCAAGGTGATGCATCACACAAGCCTGCATTTGTCCTATTATTAGTATAATATGTACTTGAAATATATATGATCCTGTTATAAAAATAATCGTCTCTCTTACATTGCAGACCTTGTTATTTAAAGGCAAAACATAGCAACCCTGGCAGGTAAATTGCCCAGTGTTATGTGTCATCAAGTATCACCTCCCATTTGGTTTTCTATAAAAGCCATTACCTAGCAATGATCACAGTGATAAGGCAACTTGTTATCCATTCCTTCCTTTCTGAAATAAGCACAGCCTCATGGACCAGCATGGAAGATTCATTCAATCGGATGTTAAAGGTATGTGACTAGACACATTACAGTGCTTTACTCAGAGCTTTGTTACATTTTGGTAGTTTTTTTCAGGACTGACAACCAAAATGAGAAAATCTGTCTCCTTTCTCTTGTAACCTTGTCTAAAATAGCAGTAGTGTATGTTTTCAAGATATAAAGAAGATGGGAGAGATGAAAAAACTTGTAGAAAAAACCCCGTACACTTAAGGAGTGAGGAAAAGTCTCTAGCTATTGGTCCTTTATGCATTCAGAATAAAGCTAACACAGTTTTAACTAGGCAATTACTTCTCTGAATGATACTGTACTTTAATGATTTTTAGATTAAGGCAAAGAGGAAATCACAAATCTATCTAGACTAACTAACCATTGCACAGAGACCACATATAACCTTCCTGAAATAATTCCTTCCAGGTAAGGGCTCTGAAGATGAGCTACCCTTTTAAAAGCCATTCTTTTTTAATATGTTCATTAATGAAAATCCAATCCCAATTAAACATTGGGAATACAAAAATAAAAATTTTGTACCTTATTTCTGCTGTGCAAGAGCTTGGCTTCCAGTTCTTCCCACTGGGTCCTGTTACTTTTTTTTTCCCCACTAGATCAAAGAGCCTATTACTATTACCTATCAGTTCCCTATACAAGTAGTTATAGACTGTCACCAATTACCTGCTAACTGAAGATAAAAAACCTCTTTACATTCAATTTATAGTGTTAACATTAAAGATACCGTGAATTTCTGAGGTTTTTATACAAGCTCGTAATAGTATGACCCTGGCCATGTATCCCTGGTTATACATGCAGGGAAGTAATTTCTTCTTGAACAACAGTGACTGGAAAATCAGGTTTATCTGACTAACCGTGATGGTTCTTGGGGCTTCTCCAGTAATCAGTGTTTCCTGGGGCAAAGGAACTGCAGCCCATCATGAACGTATGAACTACCTTACTAGTTTTTACATGCATGTTCTATATTTGGCTCCAAATATGTGGTTTGCTCCTGGACCTGGATTCCTCTCATTTAGTTACCTCCCTTCTTTTTTACTTATCCATCCTCTACTCTTTGGATCTTCTATAAATATTGGTTTTACTCACATCTTTGACAATATTTTTTATTGTACTGCCTACATTAAATGTACTTTTTATTGCTACTAAAAGAACAAAGGACTCTCAAGACCTTATTGTCTAATATGTCTAAGGCCTTGGAAGACCTTACTGTCTATCTAGCAGCAGCTTGGATATTCTAACTCACTTACAGCTAGTTCAGCTGTGTTGATTACACAACCTTAATCCAGATACACACAGCCTAAATTTTGCACAGCATAGGATTGAAGGGTTAATCATTTATAACCTCACACCCACCTGTTATTGTGGTATACTGTTCATTAACTGGGACCTGGAATAACCATTCTATTATTAATGATATATCACTGGAAGGTACCTATTCCTCATAAACAGACCAAATCCCAAAATAAATGTCTACTCGCGACTTACACATTTCATATTATTTTCTAATCCACCATGTGAGAAACTTCATACCAGAAAATTACCACTTGACCCTACATAGAGTAGTTAACAATCTTTTTTCTTTCTTTCTTTCTTTCTTTTTTTAATTATAGCATTTTCTAATGAAATCTGAAAGTAGAGTAAGGATTCTTAAAGATACTTATATAGTAGTGCTAATTCTTCTGGTGAAAGACAGCAATGAAAGCAGTGGTATAATATTAGATAATCTTATGCATTAACAGCAAAACTTTCGCTATCAGATAAAACAATATGTATATTTACTGTAGTAGCTATACCCAAGAGCTGAAGTACAGTTCAGTTACATATTTGCATAGCTTCTAAGTTACACTTCTGCTGATTAAACTAACTAGTGGGTTTTGGTGGCAATGGACTTTTATGTAGGGATATGCTATCATTCTCTTACCTAGCACAGTATGTATAGGAGGAATAAACATACACAGCGCTTTCCCTGGAGAAAGGATCTGACCTGCTTGTGGTCTCTTGTTGGAGTCTACGGGCAGCAGATGCAGACACATGCTAGGAACGTACTTTGTTCTGCTGTTACTCGGGGAGCACGCAGAGTGCTTGTCCCACTGCACACGCGCCGGTGAGAAAGAAGCCTACAGCAAAACCAGAAATCCACTCCATTCCGGTGTGATGTACAAACGCGCGTGTGGCTGAACAGCTTTGCAATGAGATCCAATAGTCACTAGAGCTAGGGGAGAAACTTTTGAATAGTTTTCCAGCAGAAAACTGTTTGATGATAAAAAGGGGTCAGAGTAAATTAAACCAGTATTAATCAAAGTTCTTACATAGATCTTCTTTAAAGAACAACATAAAGAAAATTCTTTCCCTTCAGAAACACTTTGAAATCCAGCACCATCTGGGATTTCATTATCACAGTCAAGAGACTGTGCAGAGACCAAAGCAACATCCCAGAGTGCTGATGTGGTCACGAGAGCTTTGGCAGATGACTCTTACATCCCTTTGTTCCTTTGCCCGACTGTAATGGCCTCAAGTTAATCAGTCTTATAAAGGGTATATTCTCTTCCTACCATGCATGCCACACTATTAAATCTATTTTTTTGGTTAAAAAATGGAATTAGAGAAGCATTTAATTGCTGTTAAACACTGATCTATATAATATATTTTCAGATTATTATTATTATTATTGTCTCACAAACTTTCTTTGATTTACTGTTCTTACGGACTTTCTTAATGACAGAGTAAAGTAGTTGATAACAATCAGTAAATGAAGCACTTTGCAAAGAGACTGGTCCAATTATGACTAGACACAGGAAAGGTCTCATTAAGTTTCCCTCATTTGGATGTTTTGAGAGAGAACATTCTCTTCAAATCCATGCCCAAAAGATCACTCAGCAGCAAGCATAAGAAAATTACTACATTTCCAGGTATTGATTATATTCATTACTGTATAGCTCTTAAACTTGGATTAAAAAATATTTTGGTCTGGTTTGGGTTTTTTAACATCAGTTTGTAGAAAACATGGGGTAAATGAAAACTAAAACCGTTACTGTTTCAAAGTTATGGAATCAGACAAGTACAAACCTAAAAAAAAAAAAAGTAGATTTCCTTTTGGACCTTAAACTTTCAAGTTTTACCCAGAAACTTTTAATAGTGAAAGAGTGAAATTCCCTTTCATATCATTCCCTTTTTACCTTATTTCTCAGAGTAAATATGAAGGACCAGACCTTTAATGGGATGTTACTGTAAAAATCAGATTTTTACCATAGGTTCACAGCAACCTGTGGATTTAGATCACTGAGGTATGTCAAAATCCAATCTTTTCGACAGAAGTGGACTACCAGTTTATATTAAGGTGCTTATAATTTTGCATGCTTAAAATCTTGCAAGATACAGTCTGTTCTCAGGAAGCACTGAGCTCATCTCTTAGCACACAACTTTTCCATCCTCAGAAGCAAGTTCACTACTTAAAGAGAGAATTTACAATTAAAAAGAAATTTTACAGCTGCTTTCCAATACCAAAATTACATGGTTTCCTTTCTTAAGTGCCATTTAAATGCTAATTTTAAAAATGTGTTTTTACTTCGTTCCATATTAAGGAATATTGGAAAAGATACGATTGTACTTAATAAAGAAACTGCTGCCACATTTGGAAGACAGAAGGAAGTATCATCAGGAGTTTGCCTCATCCACTTCATTTCATGGAGTGCATAATATCGTTCAAACACAGAGCAAGACTCGCAAAGTGCTGTGGCTGCTAGTAGTCGCAGGCTGTCTTGCCATTGTTATTTGGCAAATCTACAGTCGCTTCACCTACTACTTCAGCTGGCCGACCACAACTACAGTGGTAGTTCAGTATGTGGAAAATGTCAAATTCCCTGCTGTGACTTTTTGCAACTTGAACAGGTAAAAGTTATTTTTGTTGTTTTGCTTTTGAGAGACAACACCTCTTTATCTGAAAGCAGTCAGGTTCCACAACTTGCTTGAACAAATCACATAAAACAAGGAAAATATGGCTCTGAGGTGCCTGTGTTCCACGCTACCACATGAGATTTAAATGAAAATACAAGAATCAAGGAAGGGAGGTTGTCTTTTTTAATCTTCCCCCTCCTTCAAATGAACAATTGCACTACAGATTTTTAAGTTTCAAAACATAAGTTGGAGCAGAAAAACCTCTATGTATGAGAGTTGCTTCTACAGTGTAACTAAGGGACAGTCACATCCAAGTTAAAAATAAAAGACAAGATTTGCAAATAGAGGGATTCAAGTAGGAACCTCATACGAATGTAGAAATCTTAGGCAAAGTAGATACTTTTTTTTTTCAGAGGTGCTCAGCCTTTATGAGTCCAGCTGATGTCAGTGGGATTTGCAGGAGGGAAGCATTTGATTTGTCTGGAAGTCATGTACCTAAGCAAGAACTTCACTACAGATTTTTACATTTGAAGATAATGGCCAAGATTTAGATGCAGCCACTTTGGAAACAATGTAATAAACCTATGGCCTGATTTTTAGAGCAAATATGTAACGTAGGAACAGTTTTAGAAATATGAAAACTTTACTCACATTGTTTCCTCAAGAATTGTAAGTTTTCTTGTCTTCTACCTTTTCCTGGCAGAATCAGCCAGAAGTCCAAGTCTCAAATATCTGGACCTGTTCTGCCTCCTTCCCATTGCCCTGCATAAAGCCATCCAGGGTTATAGTGGACAACAGGCACTGTGGAGAGAAGTCCCTCTGGATTACAGTGGGCTGTCTGTTATAAAAATGCCTCACTTCTTGTAACTATAGTGGCAGCACATTGTAAGTAGTCAGCTACTGAGCATGGCAGTTGTCTGCCTAAGTGACAGTTTGCTGCCACATCCATCTGTTGTTCATGCTGTGCTTATACTTCCCTCCTGTTTTCAGTAACCATTTTTTTTTGTTGGCAGGACAGAGAGGGGCAGATCTACCTTTGTCTTTATTTTTTGACTGAAATTCAATTGTGAAGAGGTGTTCCTACCAATCTTCCTTAAGCGGGGACATTAAGATCTACTACACAAATACATTGCTACATTTTTAAAAATAGTATTATATAAAATGGCAATTCTAAAGAACATGGTATTGAAGTTTCATTTGTGTTTGTTCTCTTTTCAAACTTATAGCTGTTCTGTAAACCCTTACTTTCCTTCAATAAAGGACTTCAAAGGTGTACATCAGGAAAGCACCTCCCACACCTCATCATGTTTCTGAGATTTTTCAAGTGGATTCTAGGAGTAAGGATCAGCCTTGGTTTATACTACTGTGTCACCAGCCACAGAGCTCATGGGAAGGTAGACTGTCTCTACACTGGGGTGTAGTGCCTTAGTAAAGCAGGTATATGAGATTACTGCAAATGCACTCAGAAATAAATTTTCTAAATTATGGAAGACAGCTTTTTTGAAAGGAAGAGCTCCTCCCAGCTAGTTTCCCACAAGTAAATACAATTGTTCAGCTTGTCATCAGTTCTACAAATCTGGTTATCAGCTTATGCAGAAGGCTAATCTACTTGGGTTTTTTGGTTTTTAATAAACAACCACACACAACAGAAATGTTTCCAGTATGACTGACCAGAATAGCCATGGGAAGGCATCCATTTTCTGTTTTCAGATATGGAAAATACCCTCCTAGAAATGGAGACCATATTGTTTATTCATGTTGTAGAGATCAAAGTGCAATGTGGTGGGCAAGAACCACTTATTGTTTACAAGCAGACAACAAATCATGTCACAGTTTTGGCAAGAAGAGCCTTGACATCAGTCCTATAACTCTGCAGAACTCCAAGCAATTCTTTCTCCTTTCTGCTGACAGGTTTCAAGCTCATGCAGTAAACAACCTCAGAATAATTTTTTTAATTTGGAACATTGTGTCTGGAGTTTTCCAAAAATTTTCTATGGAAGATAAATATACCCAAGAGCTAAATGATTTCCTTCTTGGAAACCAGAAGTTCAGCATCAAAGAGTTTACAAGAAAAAATGGGTTTTATCTGAACAGCAGCACATTGCTAGAATGCGATTTTTTTGGAAAGCCATGTTACCCACAGGTAAATATGTTTATTCTACTAAAACAGTAGCAGGGAAGGGAAGGGGATGTATTCTTACCACTCAGCTTGAGACATCTAGTTTTGCCAGCTGCTCCCCTTGTTTTCCCTTTACAGTCAGCCAATGGAGAAAAAAAGTCCTGCTCTAAATCACCCTGAGGACCCCAATTCTCCCACTGACTGCAGAGACAGCCTGCTGGACTCCCTGAGCTGTAAAATGGGATTTCAGTCTAAATTGCTCTCTGTCTAGTGCCATTTCTGCACAGACAGCAGCCTTTGAAAGCTGTATCTAACAACCTTTTCCATAAATGGCCTGTAACGAAGGTCAGCTTGAAAGGAGGTTTTTTGTATTATGTGATTGCGTAGTTGTGTTCTTGAGGTCAAGAATATAGACAGCGAGGCTAACTATATGCAGAGTCCACAGGAATTTTACATAATGAGGTGAAAATAGCCCATCTTCAGGAATTTCGGACAACAGATAAAGAATATGATCATCCCATTTTTATGTCAATTCTTCCATAGAGCAATTCCCAACTTAAATAGAAAATGTGAACAGAAAAGTCAGGCCTGTATTCTTTCAGATTAATCTAACCTTTAGATATGGTGTAGCTTCTAAAATTAGGCATTGGAGAGTTCTCTTAACTGAAAGACGCTAGTGCTAATAACTAAAACTAAAGCAATGAGATGAAGTCATATTAAATGATGAGGTGGCTTTGGGAAAAAATGCAAATTCTGTCCTTTCATATGTAACATGACATTTAGTTTTGAAACAGCCATCACTAAACATCTACTGAAAAAATTAAACAAGTTGGTTTTGAAAAAATAATTTCTATATAATATAGCAGGTATAGAAAAACAAGGTGACCTCATTAAATGATTCTAAGCAGCTCATAGGTATTAATAAACAATGTGAAATTTCTCCTTTAAACTTCATTTTCTATAGAAAGGGATGAAATCCTTTTGAATATTTCCATCAATTCCCACTTTTCTGATTGTAATATTTAGCACTGCCTTTGGGAGAAAAAGAAGACCAAAACCAACAACAACCCCAGTAGTCCATCTTTTGCATTGTAATTCACTAAGGAAACCTCAGGTGACCTTTCTTTCATTTTACTTTTCCCTATTTTCCTTTATTGAAGGATTTTGAACATGTTTTCACTGAATACGGAAACTGCTTTACTTTTAATTACAATGATCTTCCAGCAAGAAGAGTGAGTTTGTCTGGAAGAGGCTTACATTTGCTTTTTGATGTCCAACAGGTACAGCTATCCTAATGATTATGAACAACAAACCATGTAATAACTTATAGATGAGTAGAGGTGTTTGGGTTTGGGTTTGGTTCAGGTTTTTATTTGGTTGGTTTTACACAGACCTTCAGAATTTCATGCACAAAATTCTGCATCAAGACTATTTCTGAGTGAGAGGGCATTTTAAAGGAAAGATCTAATAGATTTAAAAAGTCAGAATTATTTTTGACTCTGTCCCCCACTAAGTGGTTCTGAAAGTTGCGAGTAAGCATATATATGTACATATACACAGTTCACTTACAGTTGAAACACATCATCAGAGCAGTAATTTAATTTTATACAAGCACTTTGGGATAACACCATTTCATTTTAATAAAAGGCCCAGTAGGGAAGGTCATATGGTGCCAATTTCTAAGTAGTACTGAATTCTAGTTGCAGCAGCAGCAGCTGTAAGTGCTTAGTGCCAGCTAAGATCTGGTCTTCACACTGTGAATAGTCTCTGACCTTATTAGAATCGTCTGTGACCAGCAAACCCCAGAAAACTCAGGGAATATCACCTTGTGAGATCAGGGAAGGAAACTAAAATCTAGAGAGATAAATTACATAAATGACTTAGAAATTCACTTTTGTTCTGTAGGAATTACGAGACAGGAGTGACAGGAGAGAGTAATGGAAAGTTTGCTGAAATGTGATGTGTAGTTGCAAGTAAAAGGAACGAATATCCAAGTTATGAGTAAATGTTCATCTATGCCTTCTTGCTTTTGAAATTGGCAGATGGCAGAAGGAATAAAAATCCTCAATGTTTATAGTAACTGGAAGGAAACCCACAGAGGTAATCAACAAAGGAAATTCAAGTCAGTTTGCTTCTATACTTTCCTGTAAATTGCCAAAAATGTGACTAGAGATACAAGACCAAATAAAAAAGCATAGTACCATTTCAAATATAGCTAAAGCTTCAGATGGTAAGCATATCCAAAACTATTTTAAATAATTTTTTTTGTATCAGGAAAAATTCACTGATGAACCTGCTCTTGGTTATACTGATGCTGGTATAACTTTTGTTATCCATTCACCCAAAGAGCTTCCTCGCTTTGATGGTTTAGGTTTATTAACACCGGTTGGCATGCATGCACAGGTCTCAATCCGTCAGCTGAAGGTAAGGACTTTGTCCGTCAAGTGGAAATATTGGTCTTTACTGTCTCTAATTCTCTTCTGAAGGGTGACAATGAATTAGACATTTTGGAAGTGAAAATATTTATGATGCAAAAGTGATTCCTAAAAATAACATTTCCTCCAGACACAAACACAATTACTGCTATTTGAGGGGGGAATGTGATTGGTCTTCATAATCTGTATCTATTAAAGTTAGCCTTTCTTTCCTAATATCTTACAGTGTCACTGACATATAATGGTACAAGGATACCACAGCATTGCCCTGTCAACACAATCTGTTACCATTAAGGTTGTCTCGGATTCCGAGTGGAATCCAAGTGGAGTGGACTACCCTTCTGTACCAGGCTGTCTGATCAGGTTCTACTTTTACTGTGAGAGAGAGGAGATAATTTTATAATCCCAAAAGCACAAACTGTAATTCCTTCCAATTAAATCACAATGTTACCGTTTATGTCTTCAACAGGCTTCCTTCAGCACTTTAAAATGTGAGAAAATAATACGGAAATTTAAAACAGAGACAAAAACCCTGTATCTTCTGTTATTATTACCCTACAGTCAATTATCCAAGAATACCCGTGGGGAGAGTGCAAGCCCGATATAAAGCTTCAGTACCACAAGATTTATAGTATTAATGGATGTTTGCAGGAATGCAAAGCCCGGTACATACAGGACCGGTGTGGCTGTTTGCCATTCATTCTTCCAGGTATATCACCATACCATACACTGATCATCTTGCTAGGAGACCTCACCTGCTATTGAACAGCAAAGGAGATGGGGCACATGCTTGAGGGATATCTACAGCTGGGATTAATTAAAATTATATAAATTTGTCTTTTTTTTTTTAATTCAGAGAAAACAAGCAAGATATTTGGTGAGCTCTAGACCTAGCATGGGGTCACTGGCTATTCTTAGGATATAGACCAAAAAACTTGACAGAAAAGATTATGCCTCAGGGCTGGGAGACAAGTCTATAGTATTCAACCTGACTTCCTAAAGAGCTGGAACTAAATCCATAAGAAGTCATAGATTTTCACATGTACCATTGAAAACCTGCTTTGCATGTGTTTAGCAACTGCAGCAGAACTGTTTGTTTGAAGACAGAAACCGAGTTCCCCACATGAACCATGGAAAGAGTCTGGCACCAGAAGACAGCTCTGCAAAAGCCAAAAGGCTGCATGGAGCCAGCTAATTAGCCCAAAATGCAGGGTATAGGTGTATGCTGTAATACTCCCTTCAAGAATCCAGGCTTCTTAATCACTCTAGAAATGTAAAGCAGTAACACTGAGCCCTGATCAGTCTCCTCCCTCCCACCTTTTCGGCATTAAAAGTAATGATTATACTATCACCTCTTTCTGAAGCAAGAGCTGGAACACAAATCTCTGCTTTCATAGCTCTTTTTTCACAATCAGTGGGCAAGAAAGCCACTGTCATGCCTGCACTTTCTGACTCAATGTATTTTTAAATATCCCCAAGCAAGGTAGAATGTTTTTACTAAGGGGGATCCATTAATGAGTAATCTTTAGCCTATTTGTTTGACAGCCTCTTGGAAAGGAGGTTGGCAATCTCCTGGAAACTCTCATGGAAAGGGGTTTGAGAAAGAAATTAAGTCTAGGTCTCCAATACCCAGGGTGAGAGCTTTATACAGTGGCAGTTAGATAAAGGAGGGTAATACCTTCTTTAACTGTGTGCTAAACTGCTAAGTAGTATTTCCATGCCAGGGAAAAAATCGGGGTGAAACTGAGACGACCTGAAATCTAAAAATTTTGCTGTTAGCTCAGGGTGCTATCTTATCACTTAGGTCTCCAAACAATTTTTGCATGAAGTTCAAAACTTTTGCTGAAACACATGGGGTGTAATCATATATCCTATCTACCCTACTTTGTTTTTTCTTTTCCAGTAGGAAAATTAGAAATTCCTGGTTTAGCAAGCTAATACAAAGAGTAAGCCACAAGCTTAAAGGCAGTTCTGGCTGGCACACATAATAAAGATGTTTGCTGCAAACATCTAGCTTGGTCTGTGGTCTCTTTACACTGTGTATGCCTTTTGGTGTTGGTAACAGCACTGTGCGCAACCAAATTGATTTCTCAGTTGCATAACGATAAACATGAAGTGGTGAGCAGGCTTTGAGGACATTACATTTCAGTTTAGTACAAATAGAGCTAAGAGTTAGATTGTTAGTTGACGTTCCTAAAGTTTGTTGTTTATTTTTAAGGAAATGGAACAGAATGTGATTTGCTGAAGTTTTACAATTGTGTTTACCCGGCAGTCTGTAAGTAATAACTTCATATTTTCTAATCCAATTCCAAATAGTAGACAACATCTATCAATTAAAACAAAATACTGAAAGTAGTACTGAGAGTAAAACCCAGTTCATTTAATATTCTGAAACTAGAGACCAGACAGAGCATTAAATAGATGCCAATTAAAAAAAACAATAAGAATCATTCTAGTAATCAGAAATGGTTTAAAATGGAAGAATGTTCAATTAATCTGTTTTCAGTTATCAGACCTCTGGCTTGCATTTTCGCATATTCATGTTATCATCCTTCTAGCTCCAATGCTGTATTATTTTTGTTTGTGACAGAAAAGTGAACAGCACAGTAATAACAGGTTTGCTGACTGATAGAAAATATAATTCAAAATCACTGGACTTTAAGGTTTTATCTTTTGAAAAGTAAAATGAATTCTTTATTTGCAAAGTGCTCCAAATGTAATTCATTTCCATAAGCAAATCATCTGCACACAGTAGGTATGAAATTTGTAAGTCGCTACAACAGACTTTCTGGAAAATACTGCAAATGGTGATCTGAGAAGTAACTTCTCATAGACTTTATAAAGCCTCCTTTTTAATTGTTTTGGCTTCTGCTGTGTCATGTGACTCTCCCTTCCCAAAGGAATGGATGATTAAGATACCAAGTAGATTAACAAGTTTTGGGGGGGGGCTATGCAGGGGTTTCTTTCTGGTTTGATTAGGTGTGTGCAACATTCAGGCAAGATCTACCACTATGAACAATGACTGGTTTTCCTATGGCTTTTTTGAAATCAATTCCACTAAGTTCACATTCTTATATAATCCTGATCTTTGATAGCCTGTCATGGTGGAAATAAGTATATTATTTTACTTAATGGATATTCTGTGACCAAGTTTCAAAGAAACTACTGAGCAATAAAAAAAATGATCCCTAAGTCCTATCAAGGATGGACAGGATTCAGAGCTGGACCCCAGAAGGAACTGGCATCACAGTACTGTACATGGTGAACCTGGCTTGTAGGTGTCTGGACCCCAGGACCCCAAGTTAGGTGCTAAGTCTCCTTTTACAGTGCAGGACAGATTAGACATCCGACAAAAAAAATCTCAAATGACAGCACACTGATCCAGTATCTGCGGGACCGATCAACCGTTGGTGAGAGCATTTATTTTAGGAACTCTAAAGGCCAGCTATCCAGAACTGATAAATCAACAACCCCAGTGTCCCTGGAGAGTACCTCAAATCATCAACTAATAGACTGAGATATCTCCTCCCCTGCAGTTTGCAAAAGCAAAAAGCTGACACGCGGACAGAACAGACACCATGGCCACCACCACACCAGGACAAACAGAGCACCACAAGCAGGAGGTTATGGTACTCATCTCGGAGTGATCATCAGCTTTGGGTGATGGTTTATGCTTCAGGAAATGTTTATGCTTTACCATTTTTCTTCCACATGAATTTTCTCCAGCTTTCCCAGATTTCTATAATGATTTCTTTCTGTTAGAGCCTTGTCAGAGGAATGGCTCCCCACTTTCATGAGCAGCCAGACCTGCAGAATTTTGTGACTTCTCTTTGGTATTTGAAGAAACAAAGCTATCCCTAAAACCTCTTAGCTGTCTTAAGCCCAATTATCAAATGGCAGGCAGGGTTTAAGGTAAAGTGAACTTCGTTTACCAAGATTTTTATGTAGTTATCAGATGATAGAAAACTACAGTTGGCGTTGCTCTAGAAGCTGTTTCTGTGCAGTGGAATGAGCTAGGCAGTTATAAAGGCATCAAGACCAAGGACTGTATACCTAAGTTATAAAGGCATCAAGACCAAGGACTGTATACCTAAGTATGTAATTAGAAAGCTAGCACAGAACATGGAATGTCTTCTGTTGTGCTACTGTTTCTCTGTGGATGAGAAATAATAAGCACATAAATCCCTAATGAAGGCAGAAGGACTTACAGGTGCTGAATTTCCTTGGGAAAAGTGACCCCCAAAAATCTCAACCCTTATTACTGTGCACCAGTTTCCCAAATGCCAGTTACAAATACTTATTTGTTCCTTCAAAACTGGTAAGCATCTGCTTTTTTCAGGACAACTAAACCATACATTTATCAAAGTCAGTTAAAAGTAATTTTTTAAGTTTTAAAAGAAGTTGTGTCCTTTTTGAGAAATATTCTGTAAATTCTTTCTCCTGAACTTTCAGATGATATAGAGGTAAAAGGATTATGTACAGTAGGAACCCACAATTCCACTTGTCCTGCCCCATGTGAAGAAACGGATTATCCTACCACTATCACCTATTCAAGTTTTGGAGGAGAAAAAGCCATAAAATACTTTTCTGCAAAACTGAAGAAAAGCCCAGAATATGTCAGGTAATCATGCTTAACACCTTGTCTGATAAAGAAATTACCAATTACTTTTAAGTGTGCTAACAGAGCATATGATGTAAACATGCCCTTTTAGAAAGGTATTTTGTGTGGTATTAATAATGTTGTCTGTGAGATAAAATAAACTCTTAGACTAAATTGGTTAAGATTTCTACATATTCATACATATAATATATATACTTAGACACTTCTAAGACTTGTGGATAACATAAAATAGATGCTGCAGTTAACAAGTGATGTTCTTAATTGCCTTCTGTGTCCTTGATGTCTTATAACAAAGTCTTCTGATCACTTTTGTAATTAAGCATAAAGAAAGGGCAGGGTTATCAAACCTATCCACAGTCTATGTGAGCAATCCATCCAATAAAGAAGACAAATCTTCACACTTCCACAACTGAAGTCAATGAACAACTTAAAGGCATGCTATATAAAGTATATAAAGGTGTTCTCCTTTCTCTCACCCCATTCATAAAGGAAGCTTCATAAGCACTGAAGAGCTAGGTTTTATTGTAGCAATAATGTCACAAGTTTAATAATCTTTTCTATTGTTAGTAGAATTCACTAATACCATTTATATTAGAAAAGTTATTTAGAAAATACTCAGTACAATATTAATTCTCATGAGGTAGCAGAAGAGTGAAATAGTATGACTCTGTGTGACTGAAAAAGCTACACAGCGGAAGAAAGTAGGTCTATACCCAAAAGAAGGGACCTTCTAGCGTGAAAACATGCCTCAACAGTATTGACTACACCTTTTATCCAGGAAATGGTGTTAGAACTTATGTTATGCATAGAGCTGTGTCACTCAGTAGCAGCACTGAGCTGACAATCTGCACACTTTTAAATTCACAGAAGAAGTTTCATATATGCCTATGATTTAATAGAGCATACGTGCCTTACTCTTTCAATGTAATAAATTGATGCGAGATTTCCTTGCAAATACAAGCATTGTATATCAAAACACAGAATGATTTATAGATTGAATTGCCTTTTGCTTACAGATGTAGATGTCAGCAGTACAAATAAGTATTAAGACGTGTGCTACATGAACTCGTAGTATCCACAACATCAAAATATGTTTATAAAGAACTGTAGAAAATTTGGCTAATAAAATATCTATGAATATTTCTTTGTTTCAGTGACTTCAGTTTTCTTACCCTTGAAGCCATCAGTCTGCAAATGCTTGCATATGTTTACATGTGAACAGGAACTATATGAATCACAGAATAGTTTGGGTTGGAAGGGACCTTTAAAGGTTATTTAGACCAACCCCCCTGCAATGAGCAGGGACATCTTCAACTAGATCAGGTTGCTCAGAGCCCCATCCAACCTGACCTTGAACATTTCCAGGGATGGGGCATCTACCACTTCTCTGGGCAACCTCTTCCAGTGTTTCACCACCCTCATTGTAGAAAATTTCTTCCTTATATCTAGTCTGAATCTACCCACTTTTAGTTTAAAGCCATTACCCCTTGTCTAGGGCTACAGGCACTATTAAAAAGTCTGTCCTCAATGAAGATTATTAAATTTAAACCTGTTGTTATATGCAAAATATATTAATCCTTTGAGGATGTTTTATCTTTATTGATTATTTTATTGTCTGTAAATATAATGTGCAACCCAGTAATTATTCAATTAAGCAAGCAAAAATACAGAACATTCCCCTGTTACCAAGCCTTAACCAATAGGAATCCTGCCCACATATTAACAAGTACATATTCTGAACTATAAAATTTAGAGATCTATTGATTTCTAAAGATGTAGGAAGGGAAAAGTTAAATATTTATTGGATAGTTCTGCTAGCAACTCCATGACAACAGTAGGAAGTCTTATTAATAGAAGCTATGAGAATGAGATTATTTTTATTACTCAGTAGTGCTACCTGAGTTTTAGAATTATCACCCAAAGAGATAGAAGTGATTATTTTGTATAGCAAATGCTTTATTTTCATGAATATTGTTGATGAGCTCATTATCACTGTCAACCCAAAAATCTGTAGCTGTTCACACTTCTGAAGAATAATCTCTGGTTTTATTCTTTAAGGTCACAACATTAAGTGTGCAATCAGTTTTTGTGTCTGTTTTATTCCACAACCATTATGTTTATGTTCTATTTAGGAATTAGGAAGAATCTTTCTGTAGACACAATATCATAAAGATGAGCTCTTTACTCACACTGAATCATTCCACAGGTCTTGCTCCAACTGAGATTTACCTACTCTTCTGCTCTTGCCGCAGGCAAGAATATAATTAGGTAAGCGAGGCTATTAGCAGAGGATAGAACTCAACATCCAAGTGTAGGACAAGAGTTCTTCTGCACAAACATGCTCATTGAAATAAGCACCCTTAAATATGCAGTTGCACATAATCAAGAGTGGTAGACTACACTTCCAAGCACTGTATCTGCTGTAGGTCAGGATGCTTGACACGTCCACTCAAGCTTATCTCTGTGACCCTTAAAAAGTACGAGTCTATCTCACTTTACAGATCTAGAGCTACTTTTTCAACATAGTCTGAAGATCTACTCCTCTGATAAGATCCTGTTATAACTGTTGTTGTTAGGACACTTCTTTTTTCTTCAGCCATCTAACTAACCTTGGTAACATTCTTCTAATTGTTCTTTAAAAGACAGCATCACTCTCCCTGAACTCTGTCCATGCTGATAAATGTTGGTAAAAATAAACAGTAGTCCTGACTGTCTCAAGTAATACTGTATGTATTTGTCATTAGGCAAAACCTTGTGCGTATTGACATTAAATATCATGATCTGAGCTACAAAATAACACAGCAGCAGAAGGCCTTGACTATATCTGAGTTGCTTGGTAAGTGAATGTTTAATAATTAATCTAAAAATAAAAAAAAAACCCACACAAACAAACCTTTTTTTTTAAATTATTTTCTTGCCTCCTGAGTCATAGCCTTTGTGGGCTTCGAAACAAAAAGCAATACCTTTTCTATTATAATGGTAATAATCATGTCTGCCTCCTGGTCATTTTTGATACTGTGTCCTGTCATTCCATTAAAGAAACTGCAGTATGGACAGCAATTGAGAGTAAGAATTAAGTTTGGCACTAGTTTACGGCTATATCACACGCAGGACTGTAAGAATAGTGACGTTTACGTGATTTGGAGGGGAGAGGGGGAACATGGGAGGAGAAGCAAGAGAATGGTTAAAAAGGCATAGAAGTAGGAAATATTTTAAGTATCTGTTTCACAGTAGGATGTGTTGTGTTGGACTTACTTTATTTAGAATTTTAAGAAACACATTAGTCTTCTCCCATAAACATTCTTAAGAATATAAATTCTGTTTTCTTGAAGTGATGGATTATGTATATTGAGTTTATTTAACACTTGAACCCAGCAGGGTTTTGTTTGCCTGCTAGACTAAACCAAGTGCTTAGAATGACATATGTTTATTTCCTTCTATTACAGCTGATGTAGGTGGCCAGCTTGGATTGTTTTGTGGTGCCAGTATGATTACAATCATAGAACTGCTTGAGTATATTTTTACTAACTTCTGTTGGATATGCATCTTTCTTCTATTGAAAGCTCCTGAAATGCCTCAATGGAACAATCCATCCCAGAACCAACCAACACACAAGGAAAAAAAGAAGGAAATACAAGAATGTTAGTGGCTTGCAGAAGCACAAAACCAATTGTTTCTGCAGCTTCCCTTCCTTTTTAAGATACAAAGAAGACAGTAATATTTTACATTGCTCCCTTCCCTGCACTCATTCTTCCTGCTTCTTTTAATGCCTAGAACTATTTAACTGTGCTAAATAACTTTAAAGAGTGAACTTTGGAAAGTCTCACTTTCATTCTCATGTAAAGAAAAATGTAATCTTTACCTAGAATTTTATTTTAAAGAATTTCTAATTTTTTAAAATAGCATAGCAAGTGATACTGACATACAATGCAATTGAGCATTTCTGATCCAGTTTTTAAATATTCTGTGTTTTGAGTGAGAAGAAATAATATGCATGCCAAATTAACACACACAAGTTTCTTAACCACCATAAAGGTGGAGCATTGCTATGCTGAAAAAGCAGATTCCTTATATAACGATGAAGTCTTTGCTAGCAGCTTACCACTGTCAGCAGTTCCAGTGAAGGACATCGTAGCTTTGCCTATCAGAATTAGAACCGTGCCCAATAACAACAACTTCTACAGTGTATTATCTGTTTGTCTGAAACGCATCAAAAAAAATAATCTCATGAGTCTGCCAACTACTATAGAGAACCGTAGGGGATCTGAGTGGATGGCAAGTGGGCAACCATAGGCCAAGTTCAGCATTTAATGTCATGAAAGATGATAACAAAGACTAAAAGCTTCATCTAAGTCTTACTAAAAATCACTGAGAGTAAGAATTTTGTGGCTTTGGTGCTGAATGAGGCTTCTTGAATGTTTATTCCCTCAAAAGTGTTCAGAAAAGTTTCTGTGCTTTCCTACATCTGTGTGGGCCTATGGAGCAGTAGTGGTTTAGAGTTTTATGTTTTTAAAGAAGGCTTTAGTGATTAAATAAAATTCCAAAGATGTGTAATAGTGTAAACAGACTGTCTCCCCCCCACTAAAGCTCATAGAACAAGAAATGTGCACTGGAGGGGGGTGTTGCGTTCTTTTTAAATTACAACATCTTAGTAAACAGCATAATAATTTTAAAATGTGAGAGTTAATAGGACAGGATAATTTCACTTTATATAATGAAACTATACAGTGTATCTTTAATACATTTCTTTCTCTAAATAGGTCTCTGAATACAGTTCTGAACAAAACCATACTTGCCCAAGTCTCCTGCCAGAGTCTATCAATCAGAGCTTTTGATGCCTTTGGAGGTGTCAAACAGAGCCTGGATGGAAAACTTTAGGAGAGTTAGACACAAAACACTCTTATAAAAGATGCACCCAAGACTAATTCTAAGACTACATGATAAAGGATTATCCTGATTTGAAGTATCGGCTTCCATTCAATTAACTATATATAATAGAATAGATATCCGTTTATTTGAAAACTTACAGACTGTTGTCTAGACTTCAGACTAGCACTGTATAGACTTTGCTAATCAAAACGTTTTTACATTAGAAAGCTCACAAAGGCTACAACATTATTCCTTGTGAACGACTGCTCCCCAGTCAGTGCCTGGGCTCTGCAGCCCTCAGACTGCCCAGTAGCATGCCTCTGTGCTCTTAAGTAATGTCAGTGCTCCAGATGAGCAATCAGCCATAGCCATGCTCTATAATTCACACACTGTAATTCACACCATCCACTCAAACTCAGCAGCTAACAATAAATTAGTTTCTACAAAGGAAGTAGTAAGTGTACTTGCTAAACAGCCAAGTCCTTAAGGTTAGATATAAAGCAATGAAAATGATACTATTTGGTCATCATTGGCAACAGCTTCCCTTCAACATAAGCCCTAGGACAAGCAATTCAGGAAATGGTTTTGCTTCCTTAGAAAGAGATGCCTTGATTTTACTCCTCAGTAACTGCAGGCTTAAGACACCTTAAGGTTAACTTAAAGATTTTTGCACCATTCTTTTCTATTGGTCATTTCTGCTGGGACTTTCACCCCCTCACTATTACCAAGCACACACACACACACACACGTGGAACAGTGGCCGTACAAAAAGGTCTATCTAACCCCATTGTCTGAGGTGTGTATTGGCCAACACAGAGGAAGAATGGAAAGAACAGAGCAAACATACTGCAATATTTCTCTAAAGATTTCTCCCACCCTCAAACAGTTTGTAGCTGTAGAATTCTTGAGCCAGAAGAAATGATGGTTTTAGAAGTAGGAATCAGGTATTATCTGGCTTCTGGATAAAAAGAAAAGCAGGGGAAAGATTAAACATAGTGATCTAGCACACCTTGTATTTCAGAGATCAAAGTGTTTTGTAGCTGTCAAACACAATGATTTTTTTTGTTGTTTGCTTCTACTAATAAGGGCTAAATAAAAGCAAATTAGCATTGTAAGGACTAAACAAAAGAAAACCGGTATTGTTTCTGCTGTGCCAAAAGTTCAAGTGAAGTGAAGCACAGAACATGCTAAAGAATCAGAAAAAAAAGCCAGTTCTTGGAACAGGAAGGTACTTGCAGCTTTGCTTAGTTTAACAAGACTAAAATGACTTTTGCTTACTCCACCAACCTCTGACAAAAAGCTGAAATCACTGCTTGGTTACAGATTCTTCAAACATGTGGCAGAAGGAGCTCTGAAGAAAGCACAAAGACTGGTGTTTTGCTCAAGGTCAAGTCACAGATTTTTTTTTTCAGCAATGGCTTGTGATGAGATTATATAAAGCAATTGATTCCCCAGCACAGCTAAATATAGCAAGTGTGCTGTGCAGCAAAGCAGAAGTAAGAGTGCTTTTGTATCTTGATGTATGACTACTGTTCTATTAAGGCAACAGAATTTTAAAAAGTTTTAAGAAAGTATTTGGCTTTACTGGATAGGTAAAGATGACCTATCTATAAGGGCAGCAGAAGCAAGGTATTTTAACAGTTTGATCAAATCATCTCCCAATTTAGCATTACTTTGCTGCTTATTTGTTCGCTTTTCCTTTTCACAAGTGCACGTCCAATGCTCCAAGTGCAGATATCAGCAAGCTTTTCCCATGCTAATTGTTTAATTTTAAAATGTTAATCCTAACAATGAAACTAGTGACATGATTGGGAAAGCCCCCTTGAGCTCCTTCCAAATCCTTGTCTGATGTGCACAAAAAGATGCAACACAGAATTTTGTAGCTAGAAACACATCAGCCTGAAGATTACACCCTCCAACTGGCCCAAAGTAGTAAGTGTTGCACAACAAGTAAAATAAAGATGGGACATATTTTTAAACACATTCTGCAGAAGTCATTAAACTTTATTTAACACTGTAGAGAATATCACGCTGTTGCATACAACATTTTCTGAAGAATGGAGGAAGGCAATTGGGTTGTGTGGATAACAACCTGTGTTTGGTTGCTCTGGATTTTATGGCTGTAGAGTATTGTTGCATTTTCTTCATTTTCACACCCTTGGGCAGCAGATCAGAGTATCAAAGTAGCTCCTGGTACAAGGAAGACAGCTTTATAATCAGTCAGAGAATCTGTCATGATAGATTGGGGTGGGGGAAGGTTGGAGATTGTTAAAGACTTGCATCACATCTTTTGACAAGTTTCTTTAGCTCATTTCCTTTCTTCTTCTAACTAGGATACTTTACAACACTACTATTGCAACGTATGTGGCAGACACCTCCAAAGGAGTGCCAGAAAGTAAGCATTTATTGAAGAAGAAATTGCTATTTTGGTCAAAGAACTCAGGAAACAGGCCTGGCGCTTGCATATTTGGCAGAGCAAAATGAACACAGAATGGTCTATACAGAAGGATTTGGATCAGACTTTTACACAGTAGATTAATTCATTGCAGCATCTCACCAGTAGATGCCCCACTTACCTTAGGCTTCTGTTCACAAGCCTTCTCGTGCATGGAGTTGATTTCTCAGCATCTGTTATGGAATTACTCAGTATAATTTAAATCAGATTATTTCCCTCTGATTAACGATGTATGAGCTGGGGAAATATTTCAAAGGAGTTGCTGGCAAACCTGACTTTACTTAGCCTGAACTAAGTGACAGCATCTTTGCCACACAATGTTTAGATTAATTTCTGAGGTAAACTAACAAGAAAAAAAAAAAAATACAGCCATCCCCATTCTGCATCAAAATAAGCTGATCAAAATGTCTCCTAAGGAGCTTATGCAAACCAGATGATCTACTGTTGCTTTGAAAAGTGTTGGTTAAGATAAAATAAGAATCTCCTTAATCCTTGCCAATTTTTTAAGCTGAAACTATACAGGAAAAAAGGAATTTCCCTATACAATCACTCAAGTTTGAATGTAATTGCCTCTGCCTACCGTCTAGCCTGAATACAAGCATTTGCACTGTG
The DNA here is from genome assembly GCF_964188355.1 of Buteo buteo. Lineage (NCBI taxonomy): Eukaryota > Metazoa > Chordata > Aves > Accipitriformes > Accipitridae > Buteo > Buteo buteo. The sequence continues at coordinate 48,120,530 of NC_134171.1, forward strand.
TGTGAATCTGGTGCTGGCAAAACTTCAGGAAAGCAGCCTTCCTCACCCAAGTAGTACTCCATGGCAGCATGATACAGCCCATTGGTTTCTTTTTACTCCTTTCCAGTTTAGCACTGTTCTGGGGTTGCTCCGTATTTTGGAAATCCAAGGATCATCATGCAATTCTAAAAAATCCCAGACCAAGATAAACCATAATGGTTCACTCATACTGCCTGTCAAAGTACACAGTGTTTTAGAAGTGTGTATCCCTTATTACACTATAAACATCAGTACATCTAGTCACTCCAACTGTATCCTGAGTTAAACACATTCTCAGGCTGACAGTTGATGTGCTTATTAAACTCAGGACAGAGGAAATATACAAGCTCATATTGTAGGAATTACTGCAATATTGAAACATGACTGGGTTATAAACGATAAGCTCTGTATGAATGAGATACTGCTTTAGATCCAGGGCTAGCATCACATCTTGTTGATGCTGCTTATGACCATCCTGGTCCTGTTAACCCTCTTGCACCATAAGTCCCTTTATCCTCCAGGAGATTATCCTCTGCTGACTCCTCACTGGAAGCAAAGTCACCACAAGAGAAGGGAAGCTTCTTTAGAAGAGAAAAACTCCCAAATGGCCCTTCCCACTACACACACAACTGATGTCCAAACAGGGGCTCCCTACCCATTTCCCATCAAAGGAGAGAGGCTCAAGGTGATTTTAAAAAACAAAAACAAACACACACACACACACCCCCCAAACAACAACAACAACAACAACAACACCAACAAAACTCCTTTGGGGATCAGGAGTGCTTTTACAAAACTGTAGAAGGGAAAGAGAGATCCACACATCTAGCTGTTCTTTCCAGACTCAAATACTAAAACCCTTCCACCTCTAGAAAAGCGTGTCATTTTGCAACACGAAGCCTGGTTAAGTGCATATCTAGTTTTGCCTTGCTAACTGTGGGGTTTGCTTTCAAAGAAATGACCCTGAGCCTTAGAAAATTTAGTAATACTTCCAGTATACTTCAGGGTCCTTGATGAAAAGGTTTGTAGTCCACATTATAGTTGTTAGTATTTCTGCCTACCTTGTGATATTTTGAAAGCCACTCCAACTCAAAACAACCAGCTAGGTTGAAAGTGATGAACACCTAGATTAACACAGGTCGTGTACCTCGTGGGTCTCAATCCAAGCACAGCATTGGGTTCCCTTATCTACTTCTACCTATTTAAGACTTTGTTGTGGTTTAATCCCAGCCAGCAACTAAGCACCACACAGCCACTCACTCACTCCTCCCCACTCCCAGTGGGATGGGGAGGAGAACTGGGAAAAAGAGTAAAACTCATGGCTTGAGATAAGAACAGTTTAATAACTAAAATAAAATATAATAATAATAATAAAATATAATAATAATAGTAATGAAAAGGAATATAACAAAAAGAGAGAGAGGTAAAACCCAAGAAAAGACAAGTGATGCACAATGCAATTGCTCACCACCTGCCGAATGGTGCTCCAGCAGTGATCGGCCCCTCCTAGCCAACTCCCCCCAGTTTATATACTGAGCATGACATTCTATGGTATGGAATATCCCTTTGGCTAGTTCAGATCAGCTATCCTGGCCATGCTCCCTCCCAGCTTCTTGTACACCTGCTTGCTGGCAGAACATGGGAAACTGAAAAATCTTTAACTTATCCTAAGTGCTACTCAGCAACAACTTAAACGTCAGTGTGTTACCAACATTACTCTCACACTAAACACAAAACACAGCACAGTACCAGGTACTAAGAAGAAAATTAACTCTACTCCAACCAAAACCAGGACAGAGTTGGTAAACAGACATTCAAGGCAGTATTGATTATTATATATTTGACAATTGTTGATGTATCTGTCACATACTTAAAGGCTTCATTTTAAAGTGCGGATCAGCCAAAGATAAGAAGTGGGAACAGTTACAGGAAGGCTTTCATACACAAGCTGTGAAAAACGTGGGCTTCTCAGGGCTGCACACGTGCCATAGAACATGCAAAAACTGTTCATTAAAAAACAAAATTTGCTTCTGGTGTTGTTCGACTCAACCCATATGCCTCCCAAAACAATTCTTAGTGCAGTTTCCATAACTGATACTCTCAATAACTTTAGGTAAGAATTTTAATATAACCTCTTTTCCTGGGGTAACCCACAGGTCTTTGTGTGGAGTGGCTGCCGGAGAAAACATTTAGAAAGCCTGCTATGAATCTTGGCTAATAGGACTACCCCTGGTGCCCTGGAATATTTTCCTGTTGGTCACCTGGCCTGCTACACTTGAAACCCTGAATGATTCCCTAACATTTCTAGCCACTGTCTATAGGACTAATATTTGTTACAGACTTGATCCAGAGTTCAGTGGAAATTTTCTATCCTAGAGATGCCAAACAACTTCAGACCATGCCCATGTAAACTTACAGCTCACTTATAGATTGTGTTTGCTCTAGATTCTGCATGCTTTAGTCTGGAATTGTTACATCCCATCTTGATCTTTTCCTGCAGTCTGAATAAATGGACATTTTGGGGGTTGTGTATAGTTCAGACTTCTGAGCAATGTATGAATAAAAATGGTGAACAACGCTCCACACAAAACAAACCAGATATGAGAAAAACACAACTATTTAACTGGAGAAACATCACAGAATGTCTGTTTTAAGACTAATGGTAAGAAGCTGTTCACTGTTGAAACATGGAAATCTAGCAAACAGTAACAAGCAGAAAAAAAAATAAAAGAGGCAAAACTGTTACTAAGAGATCTACATAATTCTAAAAAAACCCTGAGGGAAACAAAGTCACATGGTGCAGTACAACACGTTTTAGAGACTTCATTTTTCCTGATGAGTAAGTTGCTAGTTGCTCTTTATTTTCCAGTATCACAGTTGAGATGAGGACCCCACTGTGTGGAGTACTTTACAAAACACAGACCCTGTTCCAAAGGTCTTTCAGCCTTAGAAAACTGTAAGGCATCTGTCTCACCCCTCAATTCAAAGCACTGAACTCAAAGTGCCAAAGTGTTTTGGGATGCAGCTTTAAATGGTCAGATAGGAAAGTGGGGTAGGTAGGCAATGGCTATTACCTGTTCCCTCATTCCTACCACTTGCAAAGAAAGCTTGGATGTCTTGGCATAAAACAGATGGCCTAAATAGTGAGAAGACAACAGCAACAGCACTGCCACAGTGATGGGCATGCCTCTCTCCGAGCCTCCCTTGCAAAGGGAGACATGTTACGCACCTGGTGTGTGAAGGGCAGAGGGAGGGGAAGCAATGGTTTTGAACCATGTCGAAAAGCCCAGCTTCCTGCCACCCAGGCATTTTGATGACATCTTTGAGTTTGCTCCAGCAAATATACATCCACATAAGCCCTGCTGGGAACCGTAGCAAATACTGGATTATGAGGTTTATATCTAAATTTGGAGACAATCTATTCATTCTTCATTGCTGTTACATGACTGAATTCTCTCTAGCTGGCATTACCAGTTTCTGCATATCCCATGAGAAGTTTTCAGTACAGTAAGCCAATAAGAAACCTCTGGCAGAAAATTCTGTCTGGAAATCAAGAATACTATAAGCAAATTTATAACTGTATTCAATCCCAAAGATACATCCAATAGGGCAAAATCTCTATGGGGAAGAGAAAGGGCTAGTTTCCAACAGAAGAACACAGCATTTCTTGTGACACTTCCAATGAGACTAATGGTTCGTCTGTTTGATGTAGATTGGAAGGACTGAGGATCCAAACAATTCCTGTGCTAAGGAAAACCCTAGACATTTGCCTTCTTCCTTAACCTGTGTCTTTCATAACACCAAATAGGATATACACCTTCTAAATGCAGAACCCGCTACTGAGCTTGCACAGTTTAAGTCAACAAATATATTTCAGAATTCAACTGCGTAATTCTGACGTTGTTCCCTTGTGTAGTGGGTTGGCCCTGGCTGGACGCCAGGTGCCCACCAAAGCCGCTCTATCACTCCTCAACTGGACAGGGGAAAGAAAACATAACAAAAGGCTCATGGGTTGAGATAAGGACAGTTTAATAAAGTGACAGCAAAGGAAAACAAATGATGTTATTCTCTACTTCCCATCAGCAGGTGATGTCTGGCCACTTCGTGGGAAGCAGGGCTTCAGTACTCATAGCGGTTGCCCCAGAAGACAAACGTAAATAACAAATACCCCCACTTCCTCCTACCTTCACTTGGCTTTTATTGCTGAGCTGATGTCTTATGGTATGGTATATCCCTTTGGTCAGTTTGGGTCAACTGTCCTGGTTGTTTCCCCTCCCAAGATCTTGCTGACCCCCAGCCTGCCAGTGGAGGTGGGGGGGGGGGAAAGTTGGAGAGATAGCCTTGATGCTGTGCCAGCACTGCTCAGCTGTAGCCGAAACACTGGTGTGCTATCAACACCTTTCTAGCTAACAATGGGGAGCACAGCACTACAAGGGCTGCTACGGGGAGAATTAACACCATCTCAGCCAGACCCAATACACCTTGACAGAGCAAAGAATATAAACACGTCCACAAACTGATCAGTCATTTACATGATTTCAAAACCAGCCCTAAGGTGCCCTGTAAGGAAAACATGCAACAGTCACTTATCAATGTGGATTTCATTAACAACAAAATCCTACACAAGAGTGGTGAAAGCTAGCCAAATTCTGGAGGGTTACATCAAGGATAAAATTTGACCACCTTTTTTTTTTCCAGTCTCACTGTTTGGATTTATAAATACTAGGTTACCCAAAGGCTCTCTATCTTCAAATAATGACCTGAAAGAAGTTGAGGGTTAGTTTTTGAGATTGTTCAGCAATCAGTCATCAGGACAGAATGGTTGTCCTGCTGAGAAAGCAACATGAGGAATGGATTTATATGATGCATTCTGACTGCATGCATTTGGCTTTGTATTACTAACAACAGATTAATGAAATAAAGTATATACAGGACTTGTTAATTAAAATTAATGTACAGTTCACATGCATCAACAGATGAATATTTGCCCTAAGGAGCATGAAGGACAGCAGAACAGACAACAGATGCCAGGCAGCTCTCAAACTCACAAAACAACAATTCCTTTGGCCATACTTACAGAATCAGCTAGCACTCAACTTCTGTCCCTCTTTTTCTTGTTAAAAGTTAAAAAGCAGCAGCATTACTTTGTATTGTTTCTTTGCATACTGATAGGAGAAAAGTCCTCAACAGGGACCAGCGCCTCCAGCACTGTGCCCAGGTCCCCTGCACCCAAAAAGCCACATGCCCTCTGATACAGGGCAAGGCAGGTGCAGCCCACGTGCTGCTGCTCATACAAGTGCCCAAACAATGAGAGGAGCCCAAATGAGGCCTAATACTCAGAAAGCATCAAGTCTCCTTTGTCCTGTAGCCTCCTGATTATCTGTTCCACCTGCCCCTGTAGGGTGGAAAGAGGCATCAATGAAAAAGCCACAACAGTGCTTAGTTATTCCCTGACTGAGCTGTGTGCTGGTGGGTGGGGGCTGTTCTTTCATCACCTGATATCCTGCTCAGGTCCCTACTCCCTGATTGCCAATAAATTTTTTTTCACCAAGCCACGCACTGATAGAAGTCACCTACTTGCATATCAGAAAGCTGCTTTTTGTTTTTCCACAGGCAGGGATGTGTTTGTTGTTTAGGAGCAGGAGATGTTCCAACCTGACCCAGCTACTGTGGTTAGTAACACTAATGACTTATGGATGTTTTCAAGTACAGTGAAAAGTAAAACAATTCTGATAAATGCAACCCAAAGTTCATATCTGCATTATTGAGATGCATAGAAGGGAAAGGGAATGGTTACAGAAACAGATGAGGGAAAGAAGCAAAGACTCTTAACATCAGTCCATCCAGTTTATCCACATCTTCATAATTAAAGGTTGTGCAGTAGTTTGAAGATGGTAAGCTGTAGAACAGAACAGAAGCATCAGACTTAGGGGCTTTTGGCATACTCCAGGTATGAGCAACAGTCTGGAAATAATATGATATTGATTTTTCTTTTTTTGCAGGTATTTTCAATCCTGTCTCCAATTCAGAGACACCTTCAGTAACACTTGTTTTAATAGAACTTTTTCTGTATATTCACCAGAGGGCTGTGGAAAAAATGAACATAAGGCACAGAAATAGATGTGTAAAATGGACTACCCTGCATTGGGAGTGATACTGTTGGTCAGTAGGAACTGGAAACTCCTAGCAGAGTAGTGAGCACTCCACAATAAAAGTCACTCCTGAAGTGCTGACAAGCTCTTTCAAGCAACTAATTCCATTGACAGACCAGATAAATGCATCATGGTACTGCCCTAATTGTCTTGCAGCAATGTTGCCGTTGCCACAAGTCTCCAGGTTCATTGGGGCAATAAAATCAGCTGCTATGGAAGTGGAAATGACATAAAAATTCTTCTGTGAGAAACTATCCATGAAAGATGAACTGAAATGTATAGAAAGATGTGGTAGTATAGTATCTTTGGCTTGTAAGTCTTCAACAATTAAAACAAACAATTATCTCTTAAAATAGGATCTGCTTTGTAACAAGTTTTGGTTGTTTCTAGAACTTTTCTTCTAAGAAGTTCCTGTAAAGGTAGTTATGGGAATACTGTGTGCTGCTTGGGAAAAGTTTAACTCATTTATCTTGAATTGGGGTTGTTACATAACACCGTTGCTACGTAATCCTTACCAAAAAAGTTACCATGGATCAATGGCATTTTAATTATTTTTTATGTAGATACTGGAATATTTTATCTTCATTTAAAACAGTAGGTTATGTTACATCTTTTTATGCATGACAGCTGTTACAATGCAAAGTATCAACACATCCCTCAGAGGCAAAACATCTGTTTGTGTATTCCTGAAGTAACATTTTACATTTCATTACATTTATGAACCACATGATATGTTTTTAAAGTAACATTAATACCACCAGTATTAGATGAACCAACCACAAACATTAAACTGACATCTGAAGTCCAAAGCAGAGTTAAAAGAAGTCAAGAAGGGAAAGGCTTGTGATTTTCTTGGGGGTGGTAGGGGCAGGCAGGGGTAAGATGAGAATTCAGCACTTAGTAAAAACAAAGCCAATAAATCAAAAGGATGGACAGTGTCCCTCAACAGGTATGCAGCATGGTTTGGGGACCACTCCCCCAGGAAATAAGGCTCAAGTGAAAACTGAGGTTGAGCCTTTCACAGAGGTAGGAATCTAATTGTTAAACCTGCACTTTTGTCCAAATAGGCTCTCTTTTCAGCCTTATAAAATGAGTAATGGAAACTAATATATTTAATTCTGTACTTTGACAAATTATTATATGTTGAAGGAAGCAATTGCTTTCAAAAATAAATATTTTCTGGTATAAGAAAATTGACCTTTCTTTTGTTCCAATGACCAAAGCAAAGCAGCAGTTATTTCCATGGTCTTCCTTAGGAGGAGAATTGAGTACCTCAGGAAAGCAAGTTCTTCCAACAGCTGCTGACTAGATTTTGTAGTCTGTATGCCACTCTTGCTACTCTATGCAAGATGTACAGTGCACAAATGAGTGCAGAGCCAAAGGTGCCTGTTTGGTCAGTGATAAATTCCTCATCTTTTAAACAGGAGTACTGAAAGCACAGCAGAAAGCTAACTGCCTGCTAGTCAGGAGAAAGCCAACAACAGCTAACAAGGTGACTGTGCTTCTTCCCGAATAGCTGCAAGATCCTGCTACCTCCAACCACAAGCAAGCCTCCAGCACCCATTGTGAGCCCCTTGCCTCCAGGCTGATGGCCAGCTGCTCCTCTGTGCCCTTTTGCCAGGATGGCGACAGTAGGGGAGGTTGACAAGACCCTGGAGGTGCACAGTCCTGCAGCCACGCGAGCTCTTTGTCCCTTCCTTGTTTGGCAGCAGGCTCTCTGCCCCGTGACTGCAGATCAGACTTCTGGGTGTCTACACAGTGCTGGGACAGAAACACTCACCAGCATCAGCTCACCTCCCAAGGGCCTCACCACCCGCTCACAGATCCTCACCTCCAGAGGTGCTGTCCTTGTTCAAAAAGGGAAGAAACATAGTGTGCTATCTGTGCATGGCACTGACCCCATGGCGGTCAACATATTGAAGTTGCACACTCGGTAGGTAGGTACAATCTCCTGCACCTCCTTTCTCCTTTTCCAAGTGATGGTTTATCAAGGTTAGGTCATCTGGAGAGTGGGGAAGGAAGGGTAATTGAGCATTCGCAGCCAGAGCTACACCGTGTGCAGCTTCTATTAATTTTGCCTTTTCTTCCTCCTCATCCCTGCAAAACATCTGCAGTCTTACAAATTATCTCCAGTCATGATCTATGTGTGGAAGTGAATTATCCCTACAGGCTGTGTGTTTGTTTAATCCAGAATTTACTGGCTGCCTTCAATGAGAGTTTTGCCGGGGTATTAGTTGAAAACTCTTACATCGTGTAACACGGCTAATGGGACTGCAGTCCCCGCTCTTGGTTGAGGTGATGGCCCAAGACAATGGCAGTCAGCCAGGAGGATGCAGAAAAACAACCTCCACCCGACAGGAACTCTGTGCAATGTGTTTGTGTTCATGTCTAGGCCTAACAAACATAAAGTAACTCAGCACCAAACACACAGCCCGTCAATTAGCGCCTCTTTTCCAGGGAAAGCTTTACCTTCTAATCGTGTTTAAACAGATAATAAACATTAAAACACAACAGGGTAAAACTATCCAGTCCGCAGTAGCTTCTTCTAAAGACTTCAATTTAAAAAAACCCAAACAAACCAGCCACATTTCTTCTTTGGGCAGCTCCTGTTCCACCCTTGGATAACCTGTTTGAGACCACTGATGTCTTTTTTTGCTAGGGTCAGGGCAAAGCAAGGCCCTACTGTTACTTTTCCCCAATGTTTTGTAGCATGTGATACTTTCCCTTTAACCAGTTTTGAGTTGCTGCCCAAGAAAAATTACTCTTCCTGCTAAAAATTAATGAACAACAAAAGAGAAGCCCAGACTAGTTAAGCAAATGTCTTATCAAAATGTTTCTGACAATGTTGTGGTGCTTCAGTAGATGGTGTCCACTGCCAGGCTGAGCGCAGGTCCAGCAGAGCCAGCACAGGTCCAGAGCTGCTGCAGGTCCTGGCTTTGGGAAGAAAAGCCTCATTACCTTTTGCAAGACTAACACAGGTTCAGCAACCCATCTCATTGCCTCCCTTTAAGTTTCAACTGAGAGAAGGCAGGATTTCCTTTTCTAAAGTGTGTTCCTCCATCCTGTTTTGTTATGATTTTACAAAGCAAACAAATTGTTTTTCGGATGGAGAGCATTTTACCCAGGCGGTATTACAGGGGGACATGCAGGTACCTCTCTTCTGTTTTTTTTTTTTCCAGAGCACTGTCTTGTTAAATATAGAAAAAGTATTCCTATTAATTATGGAAGGTGGACAAGTGTCCTGGTTTCAGCTGGGATAGAGTTAACTGTCTTCCTAGTAGCTGGTGCAGTGCGATGTTTTGAGTTCAGTATGTGAAGAATGTTGATAACACTGATGTTTTCAGTTGTTGCTCAGTAGTGTTTAGACTATAGTCAAGGATTTTTCAGCTTCTCATGCCCAGCCAGGGCACCTGACCCAAACTGGCCAACGGTGTATTCCATACCATGGGACGTCCCATCTAGTTTAGGAACTGGGAAGGGAGGGGCAGGGAATCGCCGCTCGGGGACTGGCTGGGTGTCGGTCGGCGGGTGGTGAGCAATTGCCCTGCGCATCATTTGTACATTTCAATCCTTTTATTACTACTGTTGTCATTTCATTAGTGTTATCATTATCATTATTAGTTTCTTCTTTTCTGTTCTATTAAACCGTTCTTATCTCAACCCATGGGTTTTACTTCTTTTTCCCAATTTTCTCCCCCATCCCACTGGATGGGGGGGAGTGAGTGAGCGGCTGCGTGGTGCTTAGTTGCTGGCTGGGGTTAAACCACGACAAGAAGGAAGCCTTTGCTCTCACGCTGGAAGACACAAACTCGAGGAGTCCGAACTCATGCTCTGCAATGCTCTAACAGAGCACCTCTGCCAACTTCACTGCCATCACCTCAGGATGGCACTCAAAGTCAGGTCTGAGTCTGAGAGCTATAGGCAGGTTCATAGGCAAAGAACTGCTATGGCTTTATCCTGTTAGCCTTGAAGAGCTTTCAAAACGTGACACAACAGTCTAATATGGTATCCTTTTTGTTTTCTGCAAGACATAGATTGCCTGGTATTATTGTAGCAACAGGGGGAGAAAATATTAGCACCCTGCAGCTTTTAATTATAAAACATGACATCATTTGACACAAAACAGGCTCTTCCATTAGACAAGAACAACACGAAAACTGGGGACTGGCAGCTGTGCTAGTGAAGAGCTACCCAGTCAGATTTATTGGTTGGCTACTATATGATCTCCCATGTTGCAGCAGCTCTTCATTTTGCAGGTTCTCTCTGAACAATTTACTGGAGAGTTTTTAGCCTGTTGAGGCCAGAAATTAAGAAAGTGTAATGAATCAGTGGCTTTTTCAAGTGTTGGGTTCACTCTGGCTCTTTTTTTTGATAGGCTATAGCACTCAGCCAGAGAGTAATGTTTCCTACTTGCTTCAGTGCCATGGTGCCAGGAAAAATGTGGTCCAGAGATAAGGAAGTATCATAGTTAAAATGTGACATACCTGGGAACGCAGGAGACAATGGAGATTGTCTCCAGCTGTAGTGCTGTGTTTTCCAACTGAAAATACAAGTCAACATTTACCTATAGATACTGCATCAGGAAAATGAATCATGCCCAATAATAAGCAAAAAACCTGTCCTAGGACAAGTATTTAATAAACAAATGTTGACTTTTTCTTGGCATGTCCATGATAAACAATTAATTATAGCTTAAGAAAATACTGACATCTCCAGTTTAACAACATATGTATGTACACCAAACCTTAAATTTACACAGTATGAGCCGCAGATGAGAAAAAAAAGTTTGTTTGCAATCTGAGACACTTTTTGATCATTCTTGTTGGAGCTCAGATGTTCCTTTCCTGTCCCTAGCTGTACCCCTCCCTGCCAGTAATTGTGCTCCTAAGATTGCTCATACTTGTTACATTAAACAGAAAAGAAGGACTGCAGGGACAGGGACTAGAAAGTAATAACTCAGACCCTGCACAGTGCCTTCATCAGGATTACTGCAGATTACTATACTTGTTGTATAGGCCTCATGAGTATCATCTTTTTCCCTGGACACAGGCCCAAGCAGCAAGGAAAGAAGAAAGGTGGCCTACACAGGAGAGAGAGAGAGAGAGAGAGAGAGATGCACTTATAAAACCTGAGGGGTAGGATGATGTGGGAAAGGAAGGCTTTGTGAAAAGGCATGTATCCTCACTTTGTAGGCAAGTTTCTTATCCTCTAGATAATTACATAATTGCTCACAAACACACCTATAATGTGACAGAAGGCAAGGTTTTGGTTTCCTGTACAGGCTGTTAAATCTCTGAGTGATTCACTATGCTCTTTGTGGAAAAAGGATACTTACTCTTTAACCTCCTAATAAGGTTTTTTGAAAATCAGATTGTTTCTGAACACTTTGCATATGAAAATTGCCATTTTTTTAAGTTGACTTGCACAAAATATCTGAAAATAACAGGGCATAACCTGCTTTCTTTTCTTCCCAGGAACCTTACACACAGTGATTAGGACTTGTGAGAAATAGATGTACATTTCTTCACACTTAGGACATTGCGTATTTCAGTGAGATTGATGAAGGTGGTTTGATTTTTCACACAATTCATTACAACACTGTGCTCATACTGATGTAGGGGCTGAAGCCAGCAATACTGAACCCAGACAGAGTTTTATTTCTCATCTGAAAACTATGGCTGTGTAGTTTTTGTGGGTTTTTTTGTTTGTTTGGTTTTTATTTTTAAACAATGGCTCAAGGACTATTGACTTAATTGGTCTCCAGTTCGGGATTATGATTAACACAAGCTAGGAACTATGAACACTTTCAGTCTTTTGTCTGCACTCAGTTAAGTTCTGCCATTTTAATCAGAAGTCAGATGTTTGAGCACTATACAGGATACCACACTTATCAAAGTGTAAAATCAATTTTGGAAGGCCAGCATGACCCTGAGAACCTGCAATATAAAAAACCACACAGGCTTCATGCCAGAGGTGTCCAGCATATGAACAGATAAAAACAAATGTGTGCTAGCATTGACTGATTGCTGCAACTTCATAGACCCTCATCACACAAAATTGCTTCCCTTGAAAGTACAATTGTACTGTAGCATAAAATTTGTACTAGGTGCTTTATATATATGAAATCTCCATAATCATCTCTGCAAAAAACCAATAACAAAGGCAATGTCAATCTGACTGCTGGATATGTGGAATAGTCTGAAACAAAACCTTTATAACGGAGAACACACATCTTCATCCCAGAATAATAATCACAAAATTGTTCTTACATTCCCTGGTCGTCGTTATCTCCAAAACAGCCACATTGGCAGAAAGACCCATTGACCATTATGATGAAAATGAACATTAACCTTTTCCTGCTAGTAACAAACAAAGAGTGAATTGGTGGATACAGCATGTATTGTTGCAGTTTTTCCACAACTGTCACCCAAAGCCAGCCAAAGGTCTGAAGAACAGTAGAGAAAAAAAATAGTGCCTTGTATGTGCAGCTATAGTTTGGGGAATGGAACCACTTTTTCTTTACAGTTAGACTAGCATGGCTCTGTTTACTGGCTTATTATTTGTTCCCCCCTCATTGCCAGGTAGGGGCATGCAATGACAACAGTTTCAGACTCTCCCCCAGGAAAGAAAGGATCCTGTTAATTGAAAAATAATAACATTGACCCTCTGTGTGTCCCTGGTACTCAAATAAAACAGGACTGTAAGTTCAATAACATCCCTTTACTTGGAGATGATAAGCCAACACAGTGACTGACAGAATTCATTTACAATAACCCATAAGCTTGCATTTGTACCACTACGCTGAATGCCTGATGACTGTCTGGAGAACATAAGTACCAAATTCTCCTCAATTTCTCACACTGCTACAATGTGATGACCCAACTTTTTTTTTTTTTTTTTTTTTTTTTTTTAAATATACGATGGCTCTGGAAATGCACTGAATAACCGTATTACAGTATGTGACAATATATGTATAGTGTTGAAGTGAGACTCTTTCAAAAAAGGGAGTATATTGTCCATGAAACACTAGCGACAATCAGACTACTCAGCCTTGCATTACAGAAGCCAACTGCAGTGCCAAATTTAAGATAGCAGTAGAGTAGCAGAGTCGCCTGCACGGCCACAGCCTTAGTTAATAATACCACAGAAACCTAAATTCTTTTGCATATCTGAATTCAAAGTAAAGCATGTGATCCAGAAGATTACAAACAGCTAAGCATTCCATAATTTGCAATTTCATTGCTGCTTTCCCTTTCCTTTTCCTCGTTTCAACTTTTTTACAGAAAATATGAAAATAAAACAGGTGCATTTGTAAATACCTTTGAAACAGACTTTGGTAATTACTCTGCCTCATGTTTTAGCTAGAGAGCTTCTATTGAAAAAGTAAACTACTATAGTTAAATAAAAGATGCAATAGAGCACACATAAAAGAACTATACAACTGCAGAAGTTTTTAACTGTTATCTGAGAGTAATATCTAACTGAAGTATAATTTTAGTACCTGAATGCCGCATTTCAGTGAAGACCAGTTTTAGTAATAAAAGTGGTTAAGTGCCTAAATCATACAGGTTTCCTTGAGATAAAAAGCTCTTATATGAACATAATATATGAGCTATTATTCTAGTGCTTTAAGAAATTGGTTATGTTACAGAGTAGCTTAACAGTAGCTTTAATATTTTGAAATTATTAAGAAGGTAAAATATAAACTCAGAGCATTATATGACTTTTAATACAGTAACTTCAGTTACTTCACACCCATTTGCATGAATTATGTCAATGCACAACCTCAGCCGTCACAAATCCTATGTCTTTAGGAGTCACTATTAAAGTTTTGGTAAACTTGTTCAACTTTAAATGCAAATTGCTGTTGTCCATCTATTAGATTGAGAGAAATCTCTCAGAGTGCTGGGATGCGCTGCTGTCCGACAGTGAGATGATGGAAAGGAATGTATGTGGCTTCCTCTCTTCATTTCCCATTCCTAAAGCTTTGGTTGGTAATGTACATCCTGCTCAAAGTGGACGGCTAATAATTTTTGACTGTCAAATATTGTCCAAGAGTTTCAAAGGAATGCACGCATTTTTGTGACCTCGTCTACTATTTTTGGAGCATTAGTCTACACATTTTGAACACTACTTTAATCTGAGGATGTGATCCATTAACCTGAATGTGGGAGACTCTTGGACACTTGCAAACATTGGAACAATGACTTGATAAATTATTTAAACTTGGACTTCAAATTACGGAATGGAGAACATACTTGTTTTGTATCAAACAATGAAATACAGCTTTCACCGAGAAGAAAATCCCAAAATTTCTGTAAGTCAGTGGAAAAAATAATTTATTGCAATTTCTTTTGCACATTAATGTGAAGCATTTATACATATATATTCTGTGCTGATAAGGTATACTAGATATAGACAATTTTTGTACACAAAGTAATTGCACTATCCTATTTTGTAATGCAAATATTCAGAAATTATCAGTCATATAAGAACAGGTATTATTCACATAAAAATGCACTGTATGTTGAAGTTACTAAAGGTCTACGCATCTGAAACCTTTTCTGCTTTTAGTAACTGTATCAGCTGATAAAAGACACTATGTCCCCTTATAAGCTTACATCCCTTAAATATGCCATGATGCCTAGAATATTATCAGGTCCTCCCAAGGAATAAAATAAGATCATTTCTGAAAATTAGATAGACCAAACCAAAAGGCAACCATGACAGCCATGTCCTGGCAGCATGCCTTTCAATTCTGGGGGCTGGGGGCACCATCAGAAAAGAATCAAAGCACTACAGATGGTCTAAAATTGTCCAGCAATCTATTATTAACAAGACAACTTAATTTAGTTAATATAAATCAATGAGAAATACATTGCAAGTGAACAGCATTTCAGTAGAAGTACATTGGCACATGCTTCAAATGGCAGTATCAGACAAACAACTGCCCCCTTTCAATATAGAAATGTTTACATAGTGTCTACAAAGGGAAAATGCAGGGTGATATCGAAAGAGGAACCTTTTTCTAACCAGGAATTTACAGTGCATCAAGTGTTATTCACGAAATGAATGGGAAGCATGGTAATAGCAGAACTATATCTGATAAGCCACATTTATACAATAATTTTCATAATGCTGCTGTAGGTATTTTTAAAAATAGTTCTTTATGTTCATTGCTCTGCCCAACAACTGAAACACCTGTCTTTCCAGAAATGTCACTGATTAACGTAACCACTATACTTCAGAGATGAAGATGAAGATGTGAAGCATTAGATTGAAGTGGTTAGTTATGGCATGCATACTACAAAATTTTACTCAATATTATCTGGTGGTAGGAAGAGCCACATGACTGACGTGCAAAAATGCGTATCAAAAAAAGGAAAGCTTGAAATACATGCTCATAGCAGAGATACAACAATACCAAACATTAAGGACAAAAAAAAAGCAAGCGAGCCTGGAGAAAAATGGTGAGTATGACTACAGGAGGAGGGCAAAAGACAATGAATGGTACTGCACATGGCAATGGGAGATATGATGTGAAATAACATCCATAACTCAACCTTACTGCCTGGCACCCTATTTTGGGGACAGTATTGCACCCTATCCAGCGTCCTCTTCCTCTTCCCTCAGCTCAGAAAGCATCTTGCTTTGTTTCCTTGAGTGCATGCAAGTAGAATTTGAGAAGTAAGGGATTTTCTTTGAAGCAACAACACAGTGGGTCAATGCAGTGACAAAATACATTTTACAACTTGCAAGCAATATCAGTACATAATAAAAATAATTAAACACAGCATATGTAATGCACATATTTCTTTTGTATGTGTTGTATGTAGGAACGTACAATTCCTACATTCCCTGATGAACTACCAGCTCTGACAGAGATACTTTAACTTCTTCCCATCAGTAGTGTGGGGACGGGACAGAAGAGAAAGCTATTTGAAAGTGGGGAATGATGGAAATTGCAGTCAGACATCTGAGGCTCTCTGCAAGCTTTATTTTTTACAACAAATCTGTTTCTCAAGAGAGAAGCTGCAGCTGAACCTCTGTTAAAATAATAATGATGGTAATAATTAATCCCATAACATGCAAACAAGCAGATGCAAAATGAGTAATTGGTCACAGTTGCTTTTGTTCTATGTATATTTCTCATGCAATTATAATTTTTGCTGTAATGGTATCATGGAAGAGGTATCTTAAGCGGACAAAAGTAAAGGAGCAGCACTCCAAACCAAAACTGATTCTTGTAAATCAGGTCTTTCTCAGAAGTAACTACTGCTCATGGTGACTGATATTGCAGATGCCAGCTTAGGAACCAAGTTTGAGGTACACCGAGCAGCTCCGACCCTATCATTTTTTACAGGCCTAGCAGAGAGACAGCATATTTTAAGCCTTGGTTTCACATCTTTATGACAGCTCTAAGTATTTTGTCCTCTTTCCTCACAATATATTAATTACTGGGCTTCAGGGTAAATATTATGCTGATAGATTTGCAAATGCTGAGCTAACCACTCTCTAAGGGATATAATGAAAAGGAGAATATATCACTAATGTGAATCAATCCTAGATTTAAAGATATTGGAGGTAGAAAACTTCACAGTAAAAGAATAATCAGCAGAAATTTCTTCAGGATGATTTAAGAAATATTTTAATTTTTACTTCTATAAGCCACTTCTTGCTATATTCTAGAGTGACCTTTCAGGAAATTTACTATATAGTTTCTGAATACATGTTAACATGCCATACTTATTGTTATGAACAGTCCCCTTGAAATTAACGGTACTGCACATGATAATACATTAGCATATGTATGTGTTTGAAAGGTCAGAGAGAATAAGATGCTGAAAAGAAAACCACGCTTGCCTAAAGCAAAGCGATTACTCTAAGGTAATCAAACATAAAAAAGTTGGTTATCTGATTTCTGCTTTTGGATTACAACTATTATGTACAGCCTATAAAGTGCCAGAAATAACATGAAGAGTACCTTCACAAGACAAAGAGAAACTGCAAACAATTTAGAAAATCTTAAAGTAGTGAAACTCAGTGCATCTTGTGTATGGACAGTGGAAATTGTGCAGGGAGTGAAAAAGAATTAAAAGATTAGAGGATTATATTCTTTCACTTTTCAAAATCACCTCTGACAAAATGATTATCCGTTCAAATCACCACATGAATGTATCTTTCTAGTCTCCTTCGAAACTTACTACAATTTAGAAGAGGTACCTGTGACGGGAGAAGTCCTTCTATCTATAAGAATTACACGTGTATCCGAATTTCAGAATTAACAAAAACTAACAAAAATTAGAGAGACTTTTTAAGTATGCTTAAACTGTTAGTCTTAAGTGCTCCTGAAAATCAGGCTGACAGTATTTTTCTGTCAGGTTTAATCCTGCCCCCATGACCCTCTCTACAAAGCTAGAGTAGTAGATAATAGTATCAGCAAGGACCTCTCAGGATTGCTGTGAGGATTAACAAAACCAACTGTTGTACAAGATTGCTAAATGGAAATTGCAATATTTAAAATTCTGAACTATCTGAACCCTATATTTGTATTAAATATGGGTGAGGCTGAAACAAGGAAAATACCCACCTGACTCAGTACCCCTCTGAAATTTTACATTTAAAATCACAATGTGTCCTGCTACAAATGATAGGACATAATTTATAATGCAGAAAAAAGTGAAAGGTGTTTAATTAAAATATATTTTAAATACAGCTATAGATTTGAAAGAATGGTAGCCACGTGAAATTATAGTTAATCTTGATACAGAATAAAAATAGAAAAGTATTATCAAAAGTG
The DNA here is from genome assembly GCF_964188355.1 of Buteo buteo. Lineage (NCBI taxonomy): Eukaryota > Metazoa > Chordata > Aves > Accipitriformes > Accipitridae > Buteo > Buteo buteo. The sequence goes on from NC_134171.1 coordinate 48,138,500, forward strand.
GCACCCAGATTATTATTGTAAGTAACATATACTAAAATACAGACTTCAGGAGAGTTAAAGTACAGGCTCTCCCCTGAAGTTTAATACTGGGGGTTAATACTGGGAGTTACCATTAAAAAGTCAGTATTCATATACTTTGGTACCAGTGGTAATAAATCTGGATTAGATCTCCTGAAGAGCCCAAACAGTTTAACAGCCTAAATTTCATTTTCAGAAGCACATGAGTATTCAGACACATAATTAATTGCCTGTGACTTACAAGAATTATTTCAGTCAAGGTAACTGATGACTTTCATTATCTTAGTCAGGTGTATTTTTAAGATTAAATACATTAGCATAAAACTCTTTTTGTATTGCTTCAAGATAAAATTCAAGCTATGTAAATTACTTTTACCCTTTTTTTTCTCCCTGTTGGCAATGGGTGGAAAGTATGCACCTGCTCAGCTATGGCAAATCAGCTGGCATACTGTAACCTGATTAAGTGTCTAAGTTTGTATCATACTTGTGAGTCTAGATCTTATTGGCTTTTAATGAGACTTTGGTTAATACATGCCCAGACTTTGGAAACTGAGGCATAAGCTTAAAGACCACTCAGTGCTTGAAGAGCTTTTCCCTACATCATTTTGAGAAGAGGATTTAGGCTCATATGTCATTTAGAAGAGACAGTTTTCACCCTGTATATTTCTAAAGCAAGACCTCTGTCATGCAACAGTCTCTGAACAAGCAGATCCATGTGGGGTTAACAGACCATCACACACATCAGGTGTGAACCTGCCTGCAAGTAGTTGCTGGGCTGTTGCCTGTATATTTGAAGGCACATTTATTCACTCACTGTAATAAAGCAAATGGTGAATTTTGAAGTGCTGATAACCAGACATGGCAGCTAAACAGAAACGGACATTATATTGCAAAATCTAGTACAGTGGAGAAATCCGTAAGAAGAGGGAGATATAAATATTTAAACACTTGGCATTCCCTCAAGGACTTTTTAAAATACAAAAGTATTCTTTCAGGGACTGCACAAACTACAAAGACAAATAATGAAGCACTTAATGTGCTGTCAAGATAGTAAATGCATTAATGAAATAGTCTTGTATAAAACTCTTCATTTTTTCTAGGGAACATTTAGTTTTGCAGATGCAAATGGATCTCAGTGGTTTAGATTAAATTTGTCATGTTTATGCCTTTTTTTAAAAAAAAAATTACACTCTGTTTAGTCATACCTCTGTCTCTGTACTCTTTCTGGACAAAAACCAAACCTGCATCGGTTCTTTTTTACCCTTCATAGAAACTGGACCCCTGTACTCCAGGTGGAACTGAGGATCTGAATTTTCTGGTGTCATAAGACACCTGAAATTGAAAGAGAAAACATGTAAATGTATGCACTATGCATGCACACCACACACTATAAAAAATATTAAACATGCTACAGATGTGAGCAAATTAATAAAAGAGACAAATTTATCTCTAGATCATTATTATATTTGCATACCGATAATGGTATATCATAATGCAGTCTGCCATACAGTCTCATGAGAACTCATGTACTTAAATAAAGTGTTGCAGGAGTCCTGTCACTTTCAACTCCAAATACACTGATGTTATACTGACAAAGTGATTTATTTTAAGATGTCAACACCAATAAAAATATTGCATCACCCACCTGTAAGTATATTCAGAGACATTGATCTTTCCCTTTTCTCCAGTAGTTTCTGTTCTGCTTGTTAGATTGACAGTATTTCCAAAGAGACAGTAACGTGGCATCCTTTGGCCTATGACACCTGTGACTACCTCACCAGTATGGATTCCTATTGTTATCTTTAGAGAAAAAATAAAGTTTGAATATTCAAAATCAACATAACGAATCTGATGCTTCTGACTAAATACAGATATTATGCCATTTCTATCTACTAGAGTTTATTTCTCCAATGTGCCACTCCTGCTTCTTCAAAGCCTTGCATTTTGTGTTTTGTGTCCTCCCACATGAATGAACAAAATACGTATTTTTCCAGCATGCACCCAGCCATGCTGCTATTATGTACTGTGAAATTAAAAAAAGGGGAAAGAGAGGCATACTCTGCAGGTCTGCGTTTAATGAGTACTCAGAAGATACAGAAATGAATGGTATAGGTCAAGAAAAAAGATGTTTTTTAGAGGAAACATGGTATTTTGCATTTAAAAGCTCAAGAGATAGGACAGGGGTTTGGAGAAGCTCATTCTTATAGCACAGTACAGTTATTCTAAAGCCCCAAATCAAACCTTCTCACTTCTTTGCCCAGTGATAAAGTGAAGTACACAGATCTAAGCTAGGTGTTAGACCAATAACATTCATGTAAATAGAAATATGCATCACACTCATTACTTATTTTGCTTTCTTTCAAAGCCTTCTGATGAGGACAGGTCAATGCAGCCTCCCCCGTTCTGAATTAATACCACAACATCTTCATAAAATCCCACAATGAGTGAATTTCCACTAATATACATGGTTGCCAGTAATCATTGCCATAACTGCCTGTGGAACTGTACTTTTCTTTTTAATGCAATATTTTCTCATGCTGAGGATCTGAAGCATGATCAAAACTATTAGTGAAGGAATATTATTGTTCTGTTCATAGAGATGAAGAAGACTTAACAAATTGTACTTGATGTGGAATGGGAATTTGTTGATTAGATTGAATTGATCAGAAAACAGACATAAATGATGCATACCTAATGTATTTTTTTAAAAGGTTAAGCACAATATTAGATTTTAAGGTCTGGGAACTGCATGTGTCACATCTACATGTGACTTTTCATATTATTTGTAGCTATCAGTCTCAAAAACTAGCAATAACAAAGTTTGCACCGACTGGGACTTGAGCATTATCGTATTTCAAAGCATTATCATCATATCAAAGAATGGGCTCTTCATTCAAGCCCACTCATTTACTAACCTGTACAGGCTCACCATCTACTTGAACTTGGCCTGCTATTTCCATCATGTCCAATGCCAGGTGGCAGATAGATCGTGCATGATGAATGCAAGGCTCTGGTAGACCACTCACTGTCATATACTTGTCCCCAACTGTTTCCACCTATCAAGATACATATTTTTCAATTACTTTATTACCATGGGCTTTAGAGTACTAGAATGGACGTCGTGCTTCCTTCAAGACTGCTTGTCCTTTCAAATAGTTTCCCTTCACTTTCATTCAAATCACCCTAAATCCCATCATCTCTGCTTGTTACTGAAGAGAATTTATTGTATGCCCACAATGCAACAAATTCAAATGACATTGTGATTGAATGAATTTTAGCCTCCCTTTTGGGGTCTTCTGAATTTCTGTAGAAACTGAGCACTATATTTGTTTTGACTCACACCCTTGATTCACTTGGTACAGGACATAAAATTGATTTCTAGTAAAAGCTAGGAATGAATCTTATATGTATAAACACACAAGCATACACATGTACATATATATGGGATCTCTCTCTCCCTATCTACCTGCTACCAGATGCATCTGCAACTATACTTTGGAATGAAATTCACATTGAATAACTGAATAATAAGTTATAATTTACAACCATGAGAACCAGGTATATGACTGAAAAACTTAAAGCACAGGGTCAGCAGAACCACAAACTGCTTGTGTAAGTGTTCACAACTGCTAAAGGTGGAAGTAGATTTATATATCCACCTAATGGGTGACTGTGAAGAAATCCTGCTGAGAACCAAGCCCTTTATGTTCCTTCATACATTTAGAGATAAACAACATACTCTTCTTTACCTATGTAATATCAGGTAACACTGAGACTGAGAACAAAGACTGAGTACCTAACTATTTTTTTAAAAAAGACTAAAATCCAAAGGATGGAAAAGAGTGACATGATAGTAAATTATTGAAAAGTCACAGATTAAATGCTTTGAAAATCTTCTACTTACCTTATAAACAAATGGATTCCTTCGTGAATCAGTCAGAATATCAAATCTCGTGTAAAGATCATTTAAAAGATTAACAATCTTCATGGCTCCCTCTCCAGAGGCATGTTTACTACAGAAGGCATTGAATCCAACAATGCCACTGAAAAGAATGGTCACATTGTCATACCGCTTAGCTGGAACAGGACGCTTGTGTCTCAGTTCATTTGCCACTGATGGTGGTAGAACAGAGTACAGTAATCTAAATGTGTAAGAAAAGAAAGGCACAAGCAAAACAGAAAGAATGTGGAGAAAGGTCTTTGCACCAGCACTCTTCAAATATTAACTTAGTACCTCTCATAGTGTTTATTACATACCTGCTTTGTCAAAGAGCAATATAAAAGATGATGTTTACTGAACCATATGTTATTTGGGAAACAGGAACTGATCTACATCAGTGTACTTAAAGCCATGACATTTCAAACACACACTAATACACCGAAATTACCAATAAAATGAGGGATATATTACTAATTCTTCTGACATGACCTGTTAATAGTGTCTTGGATCATTTCTGCTTATTGCTTAAGAGTTTCTGCCATATTCTCAGCTCATATAGTCTGGTTTTGCTCACAGAACCATAAAAACTGCAAAAAAGGCCATGAAGAGATCCGACAGTTTTCCACGCTTGATCAACTCATGCATTGCTAAATGCTTCCTCTTCTGTTGAGAATGATGCTTTTAGGGTTTATTGCATGTTTTTATAATTAATAGTCTATATGACATATTAAGACTTGTTCATATTAGAAATTATGCAAAAATAAAATCCAAATCACACACACAGAGCTTCACTCCACTCTCATGTATATTCCTTCAACTTTCTAACTGCCATCTTAAGGTGTATTTCCCTCCTTACACAGCTAAGTGGGCAAGCTGAAGTTCTCTGACTGTTTCACAATCTTAAGCATCATTTTGTACACAGCCTCCTGCACAAGCCCTCATTAGTTGCATTTTTGGCAAGTTCACTACTGCAATGAGTTATAATTAGTGAATACTTTTGGCACATGATATAGTAACTGACACTGTCTGTTTCAGCGGCTGCCAAGAAGGCTCGAATTCCTGAAGATAAAATGACTTTATAAAGCAAGTAACCAGGAATGAATAGAAAAAGTATTTTTTAGGCTTCTTTTCTCTCTGACTCTTCCATTCATCCCTTTCAATAATTTCCACTACTACTACAAAAAAAATCTGTCAATAGAATTCATAGCACAACAAATGTTAATTCTACTACTAAACAAGCATAATCCACAATAAATTCTTCTGTTACAGAGATGGGAACTATGTTTTATAAACAAGAGTCAACCATCAACCCCACGTGGCTTGTCACACAAACTTTTGTTTAATTTACCTGCCAGTAGTCCTTGAGCTGAGCTGCCATAGACTAATGCTATGAATTTGATTTTATAGTTACCTGTAGAAATGGATTTGGGGCCCAATGCATATACTTTATTATTATGTACTTAAATCTAGATAGTTGTATTATCTAGATAGCCCCAAAAGTTACTACAGGTAACTATAAAATCAAATTCCTAGCATTAGCTTATTGCAAAACCTCACCTTTACATAGACTATTTTCAAGGCTTATAAGATGTTTTTCTGTTCTATTACCCTGTGAGCATGGCAGTCCAAAAAGACAAAATGGTCTACAGCTGGTTTACAGAACTCTGTCAAATAGTAGCATTTGGGCATTCGTCAAATTCATCTTGGCTACAGGGACTGCATATAAGAAAATCTGCAAAACTACTGGTTTAGGTAATTCACAAAACAAAAAGAATTATCAGTTCACTTCTCATACATTTCCTTCTCAGGGAAGGAGCCATCAAAACACCTGTGCCTGTAACAGCCTAGACTGCAGATGATATTTGACAATCTAAATAAAGAAATACCCTATGAGGCATTGAAGTAAAATGTTCTTTCTTGACTCCAAAATTATCGGCCCTGAATATCTCTTATATTCCTTCCAAGATTCTGTTATTTTTTGCAGAAGGTAGCTATAAATAATATATTGATGTGACTGTTTCAGCTCAAAATCAGGATTTGATTCTTACGTGTCTGTCTTTTTCTTTTCATCTTCCAGTGCACGCAGTGTGTGCTGCAGTCTGTCAGTGAGGATCTCAAGCTCTTGAGTCAGTTTATATTCCTCTCTGAACTGCTCTCCCAAAAGAACCAGATCACGGGTAGCATCATGCAATGGAATATCACTCAGATATAAACCTCTTCTGGTTAAATCATCCAAGTTCATCACACTGCAATGTGGAGAAATATGTAACAATATGGGTACAATTAAACTTGCCAAACGAGCATTTAAAATTCAAATGAGCACCAGAGGCTGCTGAATAAGAGAAGAAAGGTTATGCTTCCGAACTTGTGATGAGCTGTACAACATACCCCTTCTATGAAATACCTTATTTGTGTTCATTCACGTTAACACATGGCTCTATTTTTGCATTTAAATACAGAATTCTCATTGGTGACTTCCATGAACATATCAAATACACATACTTCAGTACACAGATAAAAGTGAGATTATGTTAAGGTAGCCTCTTCCCTTTCTGTCTTCATCCACTCTCTCCCTTTTACACAGGAGATTAACATATCATAACTGTGTAATCTGGTGTGTTAGCTCAACACACTCTTCGCTAAGAAGCCCTCCATTCAATCGCCCATTGCAACCACTTCTTTATAATCATCACTGCTCTATTATATTAAAACTACTGCAAAAATATATGAATCCACAGAGGAAACCAAATCATTGTGCATTTCTTAGCACTCTCAGAGTAAGAAACAAAGGACAAAACTTGCCAAAAATCACGGAATCATAAGGAATTCCCATTTGTACAAACTGGGCCAGAGCATCCTGGTGTTTATATTGAATTATTTAATAATCAGCCATGTTCCGATGTTTAAATGCTCCTCCCTCTTTTAGTATAAACACTTCAAAATCAATGAAATCACTACTTGAACCTATTAATCTCTGTAGTACTATTCCCTTAAATGTTCTTAAAATTAGTAACTGTAAAATGAAAATCAACGTTATAGAACTCTTAAGGTTTAAAGTACCTTGGCGAACAAAGAAAGAGAATGCTGTCTGCTTCAGGCAAGTAGATCATTTGCCCTTTCAGGCGTAAGCAGCTGATTTCGGTGCCAGTCAGTTCATCTTCACATTCCAGCTTTTCCACATCCAACAGCCCCTCCTGGTGATCAAAAGTCACAATTATATAAGGACAATGGTATGTGTGTTATGCACCAGGCCACATACATAAGTGCCTTCACTAAGAAGGCAGTCAGAATGTCTGGAATAGAGTTACAGCCTACGTTAAACCCCAATTAATTTCTCACTTGAACATACCCATATTTTAATACTGTGATTTGCTACCTCAAAGATATAAAGCATGGTATCTTTCTTTACATTCATGTTCATAACTTCTTGTTTTCTTCTGTATCATTTCTTAACAATAGTTTGACAAAAGTATTGCCTATTCTATGAAGATCTATCTGTGCCTGGGAGCACATCTAAGTTATCTTGTTTTCTCTCAGGTACAGTTTTCTATAAATAAACAGCCTCCTTGACGCAGTAGGTGCTACTCTACATGCTACATTCATTCATGTCACCCACCTCCTCTCTTGCCCTCTTTAGAGAAAAGGACACAGAACTGTGTGTGAATGTATGGGCCCAAGCACGAACACATTTCATATTTGTCTCCCATATTGTTATGAAGCAAAAGTATATGTAATTGCCTTTCTACATTTACTTTGGTACAACACCATATAATGGGTTGACCCCTTACAAAGAAAGCATCAGACATGAAGTATACATACTTCATCATGCCTATATAGCATTCTATTTAACAGATACACATGAATTCACGCCTGTGACTTTTTCTTGGCTCAAAATGCAAAAGTAACTGAGCGTACTACTGTGCAAAGAATTTTCTCCGAAGACTTCTGAGCTTTCAGCACTTCTTCTTATCTCTTCAAAGCATACTTACTTAAAGAAAAGCCAGGTGAATATTCTCTAGTTACCTTGGTCCTCAGCACAAAGACTGTATTGATATGTGAGAGGATCCCATGGAAACTAATATCAATATGAGGCCGGACCAAGGAGAAAACTGACAACAGACTGCAATTTCCCGGCTGCAGCTAGAATTAAAAAAAAAAAAAAAGGGGGGAAAAAAATAGATTGTTATGTTTTATAATACAAATATACTGAATGGAAGATAATATATACTTTATGCATTCTCCATTAAAACACAAGGTTTTTAAATTAAGGATTTTACATCACAAGTATATTGACTTCAAAGTGCAATTCTAGTCTGCAAGATTACTTTGTAAAATTGTGTTAGACTATCACATTTGTTATCTGTCAAACTGTTCCCACTCTACAGTAAAAAAAGCTTTCCAGTGTCTTCCTCCTAAGTGATGTCCTTCAAACTCCCTTTTCAATGAGCTATGTTCTCTAAAGCACCAACTCTGATAATAAGGATTCTGATAGCCATCCACAGCAGGCTGAATAGTTTGTTATAGCTGTTCAGTGAATCCCCTTGGGAAGAATCTGGCAGAACTACTTACAAAGCTCTTCTTTCAAATCTTTCTGCAAAATTCAGAGAGAAATCACCAAAAACAAATTGCAGGAAAAACCAAGTAACATAAAATTGATTTTAAAAGTATGTCCATGATTCAGAAACAACATGGTATGTGCAACATTAGCCTACATAATTGTAAAGATCATTTGATGTTTTCATCATCTTACCTTTAGCTTCTCTCATATTACTGCTTTTACCTGTTGCTTATTTTTAGAAACACTGTCAGCTTTCAGGCAAGAACTGAGGTATCCTATTCATATGCAGAATACATAACATTAAAAGGACCTCTGAGTACTCTTTTACTGTAAATAACCAGAGGAAATTGCAGCAGCAGCATTCAGTTCAGAACACATATATACATATCACAAACATAGTATGGCTCATTAATACTGATCCTTTGATGCACAAGCTAAGAGAGTATACTACAGCTTCTGTTATTCTGCTCTTCAGTTATTCTGACACCTTAAGTATTTGAAGACATTACTGTCAAGTAATATCTATAGATTATGTACTTGCTGCTACACTATACAGTAGTATAAGCAAGACCATTTCCTGAACCCCAGGCCAAGTTGCACTGACTGTCTCACATCCACTTTAAAGAGTTATCTGCCACTTTCATAGCAAAAGTATCTTGGAGTGAGCTACAAGAAAGAATCAGGTATCAAGCTAACACCTGAATTGTGGGGGTGATCAGGTTTTCTCTGCTCAAGCTTATTCTCTTACTGCACATGGACATGACCACAAGGAACAGTGCTGTTGTAGAATTAGGGCTATTCTCACTGTCCTTTTTCAAACAAGAGGAGCACAATGTAGTAAAAATTATAGTTATACAGGAACACTGTTTAGACAGAGAATCCTGAATCTATTTTATTCATCTTCAAAATAAAACTTTGAAACATCTAGCATTAGGAATCTCTATGATTATTCATGTATGAGAATCATCTAACCTGTGGAAGGACTCTGTATATAGCATTGCCACACTGTGTGACGACCAGATCTCTGTCAAATATTATGTGGAAAGGAAAGGCCTTGCAGAAAGTATAGGGACTGATGCGAGACTCTTGGGTACCATTTTCTTCAAATCTGTCAAGGTCTTCATAGTAGTCTTCTTCTTTAGACTCTTTCTCTTCAATTAAAAACTGAATGTGGTCACATTCTTCATTTCTCTGTTGAATAACCTAGAAAAATGAAGGAAAACATGAAAAACTGAAAACTCTGCTACTCATTAATAGCTGGAATGCTACTATGAAGACAGGAATACATTTAAAGCAGAAAGATGAATTCAAGAATGATATCTGCATCTTGAAAAATATTATATTCTACTAAGTATTTCTGATTTTAGACAGTCTTTATAATTCCAGGTGAATAATTATGCCTTTGCTTAGCCACAGTTGCCCTTTGCATGAACAACATATTGAAGATCACTCAAATACAATCTATAAAGTCTGAATGAAATGTACATCCTGAAATCACGGGTCAAGGCTCAAGTTATGCTTGCTTTTACCAGTACATGCCAGAAAACAGGACTCTTTCCTCCCCTTGAATGAACATGTGGCAAGTCTTGAGTTACACAGACCACTTGAATCCTTATTTTGATGAAAGCTGTTTGCAAGATCTATAATACAACAGCAAACAGTGCTGACCAGAGGATGGGCATGTCACAGTCAGCCAGAAGAAAGGTGGATGGAGCAGATGTTTGAATATACAGTCCTTACACATGCAAGCAGTGATGACTGTAAGATCAGGACCAACAGATAAAACTAAAAGCAATTACAATCTTCTCCAAGCTGTATTCCATATTAAATGAAATCACAGCAAAACCAGAGTCATCTACAACAGTCAAATCTCAAATAAGTGTCTTCAATATAGCATTTCACACTTTAGTAATTTTACTCAAAGTTAGTATAAAATATGAAATTAATAGGGATTATTTTGTTTGCAGTGAGAGTCATGTATTGCAGTATAATTAAAGCTAGTAACTAATAGAATAATGTGATTTACCTTGAGAGACCAAATTCACCTCTTCTCAAGCCTAATTAGATTTAATGACTGGAACAGAACAATTCTATTTACACACTATTGTTTAGCGGCAGCCTTCTGGAACATGTTGCACCTGATTCTACTTTCATGTAGAGTCTGATCCTAAAGCTACTGAAGCAAAAAAAAGCTTCTTAAAATCTCTAATGCATCCTGATTCTGCCCTTTACACATAGTCTAACCACAGAGATTAACAGTTACAATATGAAAACAGAACGGATATGCACAAACACTGCACTTGATCCCCTAGATGTTTAGTTTACTAATTATTTCTCCTCCACAACTGTCAGCCATGCTAGCTGATCAGATGGGGAGTGCCGATTCCTTTATTTGTTCCTATACAAATGGAGGAGTCTAAAACAACAGAACTATTTTACTGCTAAATGATGCTTAATTTAAGACAGTAGTGTTCCTTGATGCCCTATTTGACTATTCATTTAAAGGAAAGACAGGCTTTTCTGGAGGACAGTTCCGAGCAGGAGCCTGATTTAGGTGCTCTGTACCATCTGCTGCATTAGTCTTCTCTTTCTGTTGCATACATAAGTAACTTAGAGAAAGATCAGCCTACTAAATTTACCAGCTAATGTAGGTACCTAAAGCTGGAAGTATGAACAAGTTCAAATGTTAATGATGATAAAACCTAAGTTCCTGAAGAAAGTGTGTTGATAATCCATATGGCAGTGTGTGGCAGAGAGAAGTGGGAAATTATGAGTTAATAAGAGGTAAACCTTGGAAAGAATATGTGGTGGTCATTTGAGGAAAACAAGTTATGTGGGTTTGTCTAGGAAAATGGAACATAGTAGATGGAAACCCAGTTTTCCTCTGAATTCAGGGTTTAAAGGTTCTCCATGTCTTCCTCTTTTAAATCATTATCCCTGAAATTGTAAGAGGCTGTGGCCGTACTGAGGATTGACAGAATGCAGTTATAGTCTCAAGTTCTTACTATCACTCATACACACTCCCACAGGTTTTATTTTATTATGACTAGTATTGCATCAAGGCATAGCCGAGATTATACACAGTACCCTTTTTCAGATTGTGTAGAATTATCACTAGAATTGATCTATGCTTCCAGATCATTTCCAGTCTTGGATCTTACTTCAAAGAGTTGCTCTTGCCACTACTGGAAAAAAAATGCATACTTTGGATGAAAAGCTTCTTCATTCAGCAAAGCAGTCCTAAAATTCCTTTTTAAAGATCTAATAATTTTTAAGGAAATGTTCATATTAACAGCACATCACCTTCCAGAGATATTAATATTATCACCTAATGACAGCCTTAGTCACTGCATACTAGTATTCTGTTACCAACCTGCACTTGTACTTACAGATTTTGAACTGCTACCATGCAGCACCTAATAAGATTTTTTATAACTTCCCATTTTTTTCCATTTATCAGAAATGAATGATGCATGCATAAACAAAACTCAAGTGTTGGTTAAAAAAACCCCACCTATAAAAATAGAAGTGCTACATGCTTCAAGATGTCTAGCTAAGTTTGAGACACGACCCTCCACAGATCCTACAAGCTTACATCACACATGATGTGCTATTTTCCTAACCTTTATAGATTAGAACTGTGTCAGTAACAGTGCAAAGCTGCAAGTTTCACAGCCATCTTCAAGTTCATTTGCAACACTATTTTTGACCAGACTCCAGGGCATCTAGAAATGCTTGCTTTACTAGGGCATCACATTAGGGCAGGAGATGAACAACAGGCCAAACACATGGAAAAGTCTCATATCTAACAAAACAGCCACAGTGCCAGCTGCACACTCCTGGTAAACCTGATATGCTGTGGACATGCCTGGTTTACTGAATTTGATTCTGGTCATCCACGCACAGATCATCATTAACAGAAGCTACAATCATACCCCTCTCCAGGCTTAGCAAGCTACTGATTCATCCTTAAGTAACTTCCTATTGGAAATGTAATTTCGCGACGCCTTATCTGCTCACATCATTTATGCACTATCTAATCTTCCTATCTCATGATTTCATCCACCTTGTCAGCAAGTTTAAAATAAGCACTTCTGGCCATTAACATAATATGTTAAATTCTGTCCCTTCACCTTTGTAACTACAGATCCAACCTAATTGGCCAGATACTTATCTCGCATAAAGACATGCCCTAGATACTCTGCAGTAAGCTTAATTAGAATAGAACTTATATATTGTTTCATTCTGCAAGTGAAGTTTGCAAGCCACAGAACTTCAGTATCATTTAAATATTGTTGAAGAAGCCTCTGCTAAATGCTTGACAAATGAAAGTTCAGTGACAGAAGCAACAAAGCCAGGAATCAAGTCTAATTCTTCCTCCCCCTGCGGTCTTAGCTCATGAAGTGACATCATTTCACCACGTCTAAGAGCTCAATCACCATAGTAACTGCAGTTAAAAACTGAAGGGAAAAATCACTCTCCTGGTTTCAAAGAGAATATATAACATCTAACTGCTAACCTGCCTGTGCTTTCCAGAATATATAACTTCAGAGTTTGTCCTTGCTTAGCCAAGTGAAAAGTCACACCAATATTTCAGGGAAGGACTATTCAGAGAACAGTTACTTTAAAATGACTTTGTGGTTTAATATATTCGGTGAGCTTCACACACAATATTATATCAAGCAGTATCATTGTGATACAGCATGTATAACAAACATATGCTATCTGTTAAACTTTCACTGATGTATCTACAAGACTCAATTCTATAGATATGAGCATGTCCCCAAGACATACTCGCATCTCAGCATGAGGGAGGGACAGAATGTCCTTGGACAAGGATCTTTTTCCACCAGATTGTGAAGATTAATGCAAAGTCAGGATTTTGCCATTTAAAGGTCAATACAGGACGAAATTCTTCATCGCCTCTGATCAAAACCACCTGTGCAATACTATTTGACAAATTTCACCGCAGCTGTTTCAGGGTGATCCTGAGGCAAAGCAGTTCACTGTGGAAACGGCACCACTCTTAGCTTTGCACACCCAAAGTTAAAACTGCAGGGATGTCTCCACCTGGCAGCTGGTTTCAAGGCAGAGACTCTCACTGCACCGAACCTCAGAGCCTGGAGCTAGTGAAGTTTCCTGCTGCTCTTATGTCAGAATTAGAGGCTGATTATGCTCCACGATTGATTTGTCTTCATACACAGCTAGCATTTTAATGTATGGATCAGTACTGCTTGTCCTCCACAAGTACCTAAGTAGTTTTTAGGTCAGCTCTGCAGCTGGTCACATTCTGGCTTTGTTTTTTTATATTGCCATTAGTAATGAGACAGTCAGAAATTACCATCCCGTCAAGGATTTCCCACTGGATGTTTCTCATTTGATATTGTAAACCATCTTCCCTGTCTAAAAGAAAGATTTTGATAATCTGCTCTCAGATGATAACAGAACTGCAGAAGTCTGTTTTCCCAACAGATTTTTGGGCTTTGTAGGATTCTACAACATTCTCCATTGACCTGTACCATTTGTAGCCTGAGGAATCTCTGTCCTGACTTTACCTCCACAGGTCACCCTCATTTATACACAAACAACCTCCGACAAGTGAAGCAAGAGAAGGCATAGCCAGAAGGCTGCTGGTCGCCAGCCACCATGAAGATTTTTAGTCTGCATACTGAGACTGGCAGAACTTAAATATTCTTAGTGTGTTCTCATAGTCAGCAACAATTCTTGGGACAATACCTGCTGCAAAAATTATATAGTCTTAGCTCTATTTAGCTAAAAATAGATTACCAAATTAGGGAAGATAAGGCAAATTGGATTTGAACTAATTAATCAATTAATGTCAACCTAGGCTTTCCTGAGCTATTCAACTGGAATCCAAGTTCAAAACAAACTGCCTTCCTTTCAGTGCTAACAGAGTTTAACAGAGGCAAACTGAGATTTTTTTTTTTTCTTGCCTTCAGATCACACATGCCCTAGGTGTTAAAAGAAAAGGTACATTTCCTGAAGGACACCATTCTGGGAAAATAAAGCCCTACTGTATTTCAGAAGAACATGGGGGGGGGGGGGGGGGGGGGGGGGAAGAGAGAGATGTATGTATGCATATATAAAATAGTTCTGTGTGAAATTGCAGAAACATGATAAAATTAAACATTTTTTTTCTATTTAGCTATTTCTCCACCCAAAGAAACAATTTGAGACAAAACAAGAACAATGTGTTTTTCTCAATATTTATTTTTCCTCTTGTGATGAGATTCCTTAGGTCTTCCCTGCAGGTTGAGGGAGGTGATCCTTCCCCCAGCTCAGCACTGGAGAGACGACACCTGGAGTGCTGTGTCCAGTTGTGGGCTCCTCCATACAAGAGAGATATAGAGCTACTGGAGAGAGTCCAGTGAAGGGCCACCAAGATGATTAAGGCACTGGAGCAACTCTCAGAAGAGGAATGGCTGAGATAGCTGGCACTGTTCAGCCTGGAGAAGAGAAGGCTCAGGAGGATCTTATCCATGTGTACAAATACCTGAAGGGAAGGTGCACAGAGGATGGAGCCAGGCTCTTTTCAGTGTTGTCTGGTGCCAGGACAAGAGGCAATGGGCACAAACTGAAACACAAGAGGTTCTGTCTGAACATCAGGAAACACTCTTTGACTGTGAGGGGGACTGAGTGCTGGAACCAGTTGTCCAAAGAGTTTGCAGAGTCTTCATCCTTAGAGACAGCTGAAAGCTGTTTAAACATGGTCTGGAGCAAATGGCTTTAGGTGACCCTGCTGGAGCAGCTGGGGTTGGAAAAAATGACCTCCAGATGTCCCTTCCAACCTCTGCCATTCTGTGATTCTGTGTAACTCATGAAACAAAATCTAACCACTTAATGAAATAAAAACAGCATTATTGTAAACAATTAAGAACTGCTACCACCTTCACAGAAACTGGTAACATGTGAGACAAATTCAAGCAAAATTTCATGAAAATACAGACTTAGAAGCATGCATTCTCTCAAGCAGATTTATGCAAGCATTTGTTCTAAACAGCTGGAGAAGAAAAGTGGATAATAAAGTATTAAACTTCAAGTTGCAGGTAACAACTATACACTAATATAAAGAGAACTGCAGAACTTACTAAACCAGTCCTGTGCTG
Organism: Buteo buteo; assembly: GCF_964188355.1. Taxonomy (NCBI): domain Eukaryota; kingdom Metazoa; phylum Chordata; class Aves; order Accipitriformes; family Accipitridae; genus Buteo; species Buteo buteo. Next base: position 48,154,143 of record NC_134171.1, read on the forward strand.
GATTGTTATGTATATGTTTTCGATAAAGAGATTTGGAAGGACAACTCAGGAATCTCAGCTCTGTTTTTGCAAGTCGGAAGGCAACGCCCATAACGACATCAGAAACTTACATCTAGGCACTGAGGCTCTTATCAGTTCCAAAAAAAAAATAAAAAAAATCTTTCTTAAGCAAAATTCTAACCAAAGTCCAAACCAAAATTTTACAGAAGAGGCATTGATTGGCCCACAAAAACTGAGGGGATGAAAAGCAACTCCATTGTTTTTCTGTGCTGTGCTATTTCAAACAATGCATTACTAACAGTCTGAAACACAAAAGCATTAATTTACTAAATTATGAGGCAAGGGACCAAGATTAAAGAAGTCAGTCAATTTTTTTCTCCTGTTCTCATTTTTTCGAACAGTGTAAAACTAGCCAGGTACCACAATGGCAGACTTACTCTGCTTTAAAACCATCACTCTGTACCATTTATGATTAATAGTTGACCTGTGGAGCAATAAAGGGAGACTTTCATTGTCTGTGTGGATAAGCTGCAAATTTTGGCACTCTCACTTTACAGAAACAAGTAGCTGATTATACTCTGTTTATCTACCACTGAAGTTTGTGAGTACCTGTGGAGTAAAGCACTATTTAATGTCATTGAAGGTGTCAAAAGCTAGGCTTTATTAACCAGCAGAGACAAGAAAAAGTTCAGGGTTGAGGGCACATGACTTTCTAATAGGGACAAGGGAAAAAACACAGAATCAGACAAAATAAAATATAGAAAATATGCACTTTCTTCAATTTAGAGGTAATACCTACATTTTTAGGCACCTAAGTGCTTTCGGCTCAGTCTGAAAGAATAATTTGGATTAAAATTAAACTTTGTGCTCACTTACAATAGGTTTGACCAATACTATTAAATTTCTATTTAATTACAGTGCAACAATAAAATTCCCAGAAAAGCCTAACAAAGTCAAATGAAAATAGGAATTAAATTTAGAATCAATATTTAAACCTCTTTGGAACATACATTATTTGTGAGAAGTCCTAGATGGATATCAGTATTGTCCGATACAATCTTCTCAAAAAAGTAACATTCAGACTGAGGACAGGTCAAAAGCTGCTTTGCATAACCCAGATTTCTCCTCTGCCCTACTAATCACTTTTGTCTCCGCATGACCTCTTGACTATGTTGGCAGAACTCTCTCAGACAGAGAGAACACCAAACCACATGAAGGAATAGATGTGGGTAAAAATAATCCAGAAAAAACCCCTGTTCTTTTGAACCCAGTTCATTTCCTCAGTCTAGTTTATTTTATATCCTCACAACAGCTAGAGAGACACAGCTGAAGAAGCTGTCATAGGACAAGCTTGAACAGTAAGAGAAGGGGGACTGCGTAAGCTGCCTGTGCTACCAAAAGAAATGTTTGTCAAGCAATAGCTTCAGCACTCTTGCAGCCAACTTTCCAACATGGTCCTCCTTGTCTGTCTCAACATTTTGAATAAACAGGGACCTAAGAAGAGGATTGTTTTGATTCTGTTGCATCCTTCTGTATATGATTACTAACACCTGTTGTAAAGTTTGAACTATGGATTTCCACAAAGTAGAATCTAAACAAGGACATCAAGTATATCGCTATCACTATACAGAACTAGCCATTCACTACAAACCTGAGCTAGCTTATAACAAGAAACCTAAGAGGTAAATACTCCGATACAGCAGTACAAATACCTTTGTCATTGGGTTCCTTGTAAATCTCTTATCTAAGCAAGATCATGTTTTTGTGATATAGTCATGAAACTGAACAGATTTTCTGAGCAAGTATATAATGAAACTGTGCTAGAAATGTAGTATGACTAGTGAATAGTTTTAAAAAAAAAAAAAAAGGATGCTTGCTGTACCTGCTTAGATTCTTTTCTACTTGATGAAAAGTATTTTATATCAGTTGCACTATTTCTAACACCAAAAAGTTTTTATTTGCTGTTTTTCCTCAGATACATCTGCACTTTGGATCAAACTCTGATTTTGTACCATTAGATATGCAAGGTCTGATCAATTAAATCTTTCTGTTGCTCTGTAAGGACACAAAGCAGAAGGCTCTTTCCCATTTCACAAGTGAGTTAGCACACACGAAGATATGTAAACTCTGTGACTGAGGAACATTTTTTCCACTTCTGGGGCTGTAGGTGTATATCCAGCCACACTCCCACACAGTGGTAGTATGAGACCCACAAACACATCTTGGTTCTGGGACGGACCTGGCATGCAGGCTGGGAGGAAAACACTCTGCTCGCCAGCCAGGCCTCATCAACGCACATCAGCCTCACAGTTTGCACATAGATGAAGAATCTAGGACACAGAGACAAAATGTCTGTGTTCTCACAGAACACAGTAGACAGTAAGAAATATATGCCAAATATAAAATAAAGTGGAAAAAAGCACCCCAAATAACCCAGTATCTAATTTCTGTACATGTCATCTCCTTCTTTGAATAAGGGGATATTGTTCTGAACTGTTCCCGATTGGGTCTGTTTGCAAATTAGTGCTGGCCTTCCCAGCACATGGCTGACCTGTCCTTAAAGCAACACAAATGATGATGGCTCTTCCTGAGTCAGTACTGATGCCACTGCTTCACAGAGGACAGCAACAATGAAAACGATTGTTTGTCATCACTTCACTTTTGATTTTCTTGATTCTGTCCTAATGACATAAACTTCCAATGTGTACATCCCTTCAGACATTACCTTCATATCTATTTCTGTACCATGGATCTGCTGAGCTACTGTTTTGATGATTCCAATGACAATATCCTGGAGACCTTCTCTTTCCGAATAGTAATGCAGAATGAGTCCCTTCCCCTTCTCTGCATCAGTGCATCTAAAGGAAGGGGCTCGCATACCCGGGTAAATAGTAGCAAGGTGGTCATGCAAAGCATCCAGGTTCTGGAATAAGAAATTAAAAACATGGTTATAAGGCATTCACGTATTAGTTCTGAAGAAAGTAAGTACATATTCTGTCTAATCTGAATATCTCTTTTCTCCTACTGCTCACACTCCCTGTGCATTTGCCTTATTTGTAGAACTGTCATCGTAGCAGGGTTTTCAGGTAGCTTGTGATGTTCCTTCTATCTGCTGTGGCAATATTTGGACAATGAATGGCAACAAAATTAGCACTATTAAAAATTATTCCAGATAGTAAGAATTCATGCTTGACTCTGCTGTATTTTGAAACACTCTGATGATTAAAGACCTTGTGTGTGTCTCTCAATCCTGTACCTCATCCATTTTCATCCCTTCCAAATTCTAGTCCCTATAATCTCCTTTTCAGATGTGAATTTAGGTGTCAGATACAAATACGCATGTCTGAATAAACATGAAACTTTTTCCTTATTCTCAATGAAACAGGCTAGTTCTGACTTCGTAACAGTCAACCCAAGTTTACAGAGCCTGACAAAGTCTCAAATTTTAAAGTAAAAATTTTAAATGATTGAAAGACCAACCTCAAATACATACTTTCATTGATTATAATTGAAAAAATCCACAGAACACATAGAACATATCACTGCTGCTGTAATAATGTTTCAGAACAGGTTATTCAAGAAAGGGAAGAGGTCTTCTATTTTTCCAGCTGATGTCCTGGACATCTTATGTATTTAAATTTTGACCAGACAAATTGCTATCTGGGAGGAAAGCCAAATTCTAAATTGATAGGCATATCTAATAAGGACATTAAAGAGAACAATGAGATCAAAATCACACTTAGAACACAACGCTAGCTCTGGCTTTGATTATACAGCAATTATCAAGGTTTCAGTTTACTATTTACTGTATATTTAACACAGAAAGAGCAACCTAGAGCAACCTTGCTGGATAGTGCTGCAACCCACATAATTATTTATCTGTGTTGTAAAATTCATGTAATTCCTTTACACTTTAATTCCAGAACTTTACTGCATGTTTTAAATGTTGTTCTCCAACCCCTCCAGGTAGCTGCTAGCACCAGGCTTTGCATATTGTTTTCTGCCAGCACAAGAAGTGAGGTGAAAATATTTTCAATGTGTTGTCTGCGCCATTCTCCACCTTTCATGAGCGTCTGTCGATCACCAAGTTTGTGGAAGCATACTGAACTTGATTTCATGTGAGCTGTGAAGTGCTCGAACAGCTGCTTCTTCTCCTGGGAGGCCTCCAGAGGAAATGAGACTCTTAGAAATTAATTCCGTAGGATGCACTCAGCCTGGAACTTCCTCCTTCAGTTTTTTCATTTTGTTTCAAATTCATGTTTTTGTTGCTATATCAAGGCCTCCAAATTAAAACTTGAAGAGGCAACAATCCAGCTGTTAGCAGGCATTCAATTGCAAAAAGTATAATGCTTGAAGGCAAATTCTGTAGGATCTTTGCAGGGTTCAAGACAATGAAATTGGAATAGACTGCTTTGAAAGAGTGTGGATGAGAAAAGAGCAAGAGAGCTGACTGGCTCCAAGGGAGTGCCCCACAATCTCCTTAATTGGGTGCAGAACTGCTCTTTCAGTACCCATGCCTCAGAAACAGCTGGGATATATTGACATTTTGGAAAAAAACTTTTAAGGAGATACATGGGAAAAGATTATAATCTTCCAGTTACACAGTCATCAACACTTGAAGAATTTCAAAAGGAGTTTGTTATGGGAAATGGCCAATGTCAAGGACAGAATTTTTATAAGATGGTTGTCTAATTATTAACATTTAAGTCCAGCACAAGTGTTGCTAACAACGGCAGTAGCCCCATTCTACAAGACCACTTTGCCACCCTACTACCCCATTACTGACTTTGTCCAAGCAGTGTCACAGGCGAGCCCATGTGATACGCCCTTTAGTCTTTACTCTCTAATCATCCAGAGTGGGGGATTTGCCCAGGATGTATTGCAGCTGCTTTCCAGTCCCCAGTGTGTCTTTTCTTCCTATGCCTACTGATTATGGGGTGAGCAAAGAGCTTATAAAATTCAGAACCTTAATACAACACATAGTCAAGAAGCAGTAGAGATGTGATTCCTGACTGAGGAACTGAAATCACTCCCAGATCCTGTCATTTAGACACTGTCATTGTCACTCCCACTCCTATTTTTTGTTGCGTTTCATCCATTCTAAATTGATATTGCAGCTTCTGGAAGAACAAATGTGTCTTTTTGCTGGTTTGTTCACCTGCTGTGGGCCAGAGGTGCAGTCAGGTAATAGATAATAATAGGCAAAGCTCTCTCCCTGAATTGTTGGCTCCTAGACTGCTCAGATATATGCCAGAGCTTGTGCTGAGACCAGAGACACTAATTCTAGAGCTTTGGACAGCAGTGATCAGCTCCATGGTGAAACAAAGGATCTCCAAGCAACAAGAAGCAGTGATAATAAATCAGGCAGATCCTGGCCTGTCTAAAAGCAAAAGATTGTGATTGGCACCTGAAATACAAAGATACGGTGTTCAGCTCCACATGGTACAGAGCATCTGGAAACTTTTCTAAGAGGAATTAGTCCCCTGAAATTTATTGCACTGCAATTATGAACAACTAAATAGCCATGTAAATTATTCCCTAAATAAGAGAACTAACTTCTGCTCCAGTGTTTGATTTTCATTCAGTAGAAAGCTACTGAATGTAACATAAAAGCACACTTTGGGTTTCTTAGGAGGTACCTCTTTTCACACTGCTTCTCTTTGGCACAGTGTCTTTCAATATGATTTGCAATTTTTCCAGGCCTGTGTTTTTCATAGAAAGTATAAATATTAGATTTAGTTGCACTATCTTTTTCCTCTTTCATGAAGCTTGAAGTACATGTGTTTCATCTATGAATAAATTTTCTCTGAGATGTCAAGGGAAACAGAGCATAAATATGAGATATACTTTCACATGCTTTAAAAAGCTTCAGCCCTCAATTATTTTGTATATCCTGGACTCAGTACAGATTTTGAGAAGCACCTTTTGGAACTCTATCATGTATTTTAAGAATTTGACAAAAGTTCAGCACATTAAAACCAATCTGCACCTTTTTTGTAATAGGTATACAAGTCAGCTTCCTGACCTAATCTGACTGCTGGAAGATGCAAAAATAATAAATCATGGGTAACGTTCATTTTCCATCATAATAAAAAGCTAAAAAGTGCACTTCTGGCACAGCTACTAGTACATTAGTCCTGTTAAGATTTACACAAGTATATAATAGCCAATGTCATCTGTTAACACTGAAATTCAAACAAAGCAGCTTAAAATACTGTCATTAGAAGAATACAAATGTAAGCTGTTCACGCTTTTATAGAGGTTTGGTGTGCACTGCAACTCTGTCCAGTCTTTTTATCATCACACATGGTAAGGAATGGAAAGAGAAGTATATTATATGGAAAAGGGGATGAGGGAAAGGAATAGGGAAAGACTGGCTCATCCATGTGTACCCAAAGTGATGGGGCAATGGGGCCAGCTACATCCTTTTTTTACCTCCTCCCCCATTCTTGCTCAACCCTAACAGCAACTTCAGTACCTGAGTCATCTTTAAAAATTACATTTATCTGAAGGCTTGCTTTGAGGGCAGCCTGTGAATGAAGCTACGAAATATAAAGGATGTCACATCCCATAGACAGACAACAGTGTATAGATCACACATGGTATACATATGTTGGAGCATACACATACCCCATCTGTCTACCCAACAATTACAATCCATGGGATTTGTACAAGAAAGCTGGGTTGACTACATCTAGGATGCTCTGGAACAATCCAGATTTTGGGGCAGGTAGTGAGACATGGAAGTAAATATTCTAATAATCCAGCAAACTATGCACTCTGCTCTTTTCACTTATTATTGCTGGAGAGATTTTAAAGGAACAGATGACAAGAGGCTGCTAAATTTCCAGTGAAAATCAATAGAGATTTCACTCAGCTTTTGGGCAATCTCCCATGAAATGTTAATCAGTTCAGTGTTTTTAAACTCATTACAGCACACAATTTTATGAAACTGAACAGTCAAAGATGCTATGGGAAAATTATTACTCTATCAGGTAATTGAATAATATATTCACTGAGAGAGAAAGAGAACCACAATGCCAAAACTGCTGAGCGGTGGAAAGCTCTGTAGAATACAAATACCAAGGAAGAAAGTTTTCAGATACCTCTCCACAAATAACTGGAAGATGATACAGTACAACCTGTATCTCCAAATCTCAAACTAATCTGTTGACTAGACCATACTTCTGTCTGGTATCTGAAATAACTTTGCACAAAATTCTTACCTGCAAAAACTCTCTGACATTTGAGCCCAAGACGCGTAGAATTGTATCATAACCAGATTCTTGACAAAACACAAAAAACATCTTCCCAAACATTTGAAGAATTTCCCCGGCATTTAGGTCTAGTTAAAACAGGAAAATATAATTCAGTCCAAACGCTGCATTTCATGCACTTTGCTGACTACTTCAGTCTCATATTCATAAAAAAGAAAGGCAGTACCTAAACTCTACCCACATCCAGTAGGTCAAGAATATGAGAAAAACAAGATTTAGGGTCCACATGGCAAATAATGAGTATTCAATACAGGAATTTCATTAGGATTTACCAATTACCATTATGACTTTGCCACATTGTGCATTTCATGCATGTAGAGCATTTTAGATTTTGATACAGATGAGACATCCCTACTTGAAAATAAAGGAACTCAATTGTTAGTAATGCTCGCCGCAAGGGAGTAATTTCTGTTTTACAATAGCATGAAACCACATCAGCTGCTCCAATTCAACATAACTACTACAGTCATCAGTCTTATGGGTTCTTGGCTAATTACTGATTCAGAACAAATTCATAACACACTTGGGTCTGCAGATAAAATAATGCTGACAGGCATAATTCTACCTTTTAAATTCCAGACAAGAGCTGCAATGATTGAAAATGAATGGAACCCAAATCAATGGCAGATATGAAATGAGATGTGCCCATGCCACAAACATTTACGTAACTTAGCAAGTATTCATTCACAGGCTGCTCTTGCAGCAGTGGTTGAAACCTGGGTGTACTGGCAAGGTAGTTACAGCAGTATATTTTTACTTCATGACTGCTTGTAACACTGACTATGCTCTATGGATGAGGTATATTACTGCAGTTTAAGGTGTACCTATGACTTGGAATACTTTGGAAGCAATAAAAATTACTTCAAGGAACAAAAGGAATAATGTCTTAAATAAAAATATAGAATTCTTTCTTCTGAGATATTTGAAAAATTCTCTTTTTGACCAATACCCTGTTTTCACTTCCTCTGTGCTAAATCCTGTTTCTCTCTGCTACACAGATTCTTGTGGAGGTGTTTATCTTTATGTGATGAATGGGAAAAGAAGATATCCGTATTACTTACTGAGGACCTTGCTTGCAGCTGCAACCAGATCATAGGTTTTGGAATCATCGTAAATTATTCTGACAAGAAACTGCCCTTCTTCATCCAGCTGTGCCTCCTTCCTAAAAAGAAAACAGAACAAAATCTTTTTGGTTGAGGAAGAAGCACCATATCGATAAATGAATTACATATTGTTTGATACCAGTCTTTTAAATAAAATAAGTTTGTAGTTTCTACCTTTAAGAAGTTAGTTAAGATAGAAAATTGCAAATAAATCTGTTTATTGATCATCTCAGAGTCATTAAGGTACAATACAAATATTTCAGACCACATGTGTTCTGAAAATAGTAATTAGCTGTGAGAAAATAAACACAATTTTTCAGTACAGAACCTCACAAAGAAGTTGCTGAACTAACAAAGACAGGATTTGCATTTTAAAATAGGGGAATATCCAATAATCCAGCCCAAGATGGGCTCTTTAAACACTTTTTAAGCAAGTGTTTTCAGTCCTTCCAATTTTGATTACACTTTATTTACAAAAGGCATGGGATGTTTTTAACAACCATTTGCATGTATCTTCAAAGAGGAATCTAAATTTCAGATGTAGGTACCTAATCAAATACCTTTTTTTCAGACTTCTGCACATGCCCAGTAGACACGGGGAAAAAAAAAAAAGATGCTAGGATTTTGTAAGGCCTTGTTTTCACATTGCACGTCAGTTCTTCATGAGTAAAGTGTCACCACTTAGCTAAAGCACAATAAAAAAATACATTCTTCACTAAAGAAAACAATTCTCAACCCCAGGTTTAAGACAAGACTCATCTATATGTCACATGTACATTTACTACTGCTGCTAAGTAAAAAGCAAAACCAAACAACTCCTTTGTTTTTCAGGATCATTCATTATTCTCTTCAGCTTGAACATTGAGTCAGCAGCTTGTCCAAAAGGCAGCACAACTGTAGGCTTTTTTTTCCTGAGGAAAACAAGTTGATATCCCTAGGCAATGAACTGTTGTGCCTTCGAAGCCTTGCATTTGACACAAGTCAGTTACTAGGGAGGGCCCACAAGTGTCTTCCTCCTTATTTTACCCCACATGCTTAACACAGGAGCCAAGCCACTGGTGCTGCAGCGGTGGCCAAGCCCCAGCTCCAGACAAGGAGCACCTGCATGGGCAAGTAGACCCCAGGACCCTGAAGGGCCAGCTGCCCTGTGCGGCTGGTCCTGCCGCACATAGAGCATGCCAGTGGATGTGGCCACAACTCTGCCCTGTTGCAAGTGCAAGTCACTTCTGTGTTTGCTCCTCATCCCCTGGCACATTCTCCTTCAGCAGAGAGAGGGGGATGTGCAGGAGGCACACTGTGGTCTCTGCTGAAGCCATGCTCTGTTTGTTGAAGTCCTCATCTGGCAAAGGAGCATAGCCTCCTTTCTCAGTATAATTTTTATAATAGCTGCTCACCTTCTGTGATCTCGCTTACAATGACTCTCTATAGAGACAATGTGCTTTGCAGAAATAGTGACAAAAGAGGAGACATTTGAAGGTACTCATACTCTTAATTTATGTGCTTAGAATGTATTTTGGCTCAGCAAAATGAATATGATCATGGCATTGATAGGATCTTTGCAGGTGGAGGGTCACAGCTACCTCATTAAAAAGAAAAGATACTGTTTCATCTAAACGCAGCTTTATGCTGTAGAACACTTCAGAAAGACAGAAGAAAGGCAAAGAGGTAGGAAAGCCTACAAGAGAATGACTGAATCACAGCTTTGTATGTCACACCAAAAAAAAAAAAATCAGTACAGGGAGTTATTCTTCAGAAAAAGCCTTAGAATTAGAAAAAGTATCAAAAAGGCAGATGATGAGGTAGTTTTTTATAAAAAAATAAGCACATGTCAAGCAAATCAAGACATTTATCAGCTCAGGACTGGAATAATTATTTTTCTAACATATAAATGAAAGAGAACCATGAGTAAAAAATTATTTGCTAGTACCATGGTAATGAAGGGTTTTTACCAGAGTAGGACAGAAATGCTCCTTCAGATAAAGCTCAAACATACAGTTTAACAGCCAATACTTCTAACTGCTCTAAACTTCTAGTGGTCATCAGAAGAATTATAAACATACAAAAAGCAGACTCTAAATCTACTATGTAAAATCCTGCATCCCCTTTTACATCAAAATCTGTGTCTCCATCATCATAACATGATCAACCATCAATCAAAAAAGTCTTTGACTGAAACTTAGATTCCAGTTTTCTAGAGCGGGCATAATTTATTTTAAAAATGAAATAATACAAAATAATAATGCCTGCATAACAATTCAGGCATTTACAGTTGTAGTGGAACTATCCAGCCATACAAACAGAAACATTTTCTGTGTTACTCAAAGGGGAGAAAGGTCGGAGAATTAAGTGCTCTTGTTCATCTTAAAACTGCTAGATGGCAAATGGTACTGCTGATAAGGCCTGATTCCAACCTCATATGGTAGTATTCTATTGACCTAAATGAAATTACTTGTCTTTTAACCCTCTTATTAGTAATCAACAGTCTTTGATAATCTGCTCACTTATCAATGAAAGTCTGGAACCCATTATTTTCTTTTTCCTCTTTATCTTCCTTTAATCATGCTCATCACATTCTTACTGACCAAAAATTATACTACATTGTTTTTAATATTTCAAAAATACATCTACTTTTTAAAATTAATTAATGAAGTCTTGTAACTGCTACTTGAAATACACATTTTTATACTCACTCTATGAATGGGCACAATGAGCTAAAAACAAGCTAAGCAATTTTCCTGAAGTAATATGACAAGGCTACAGGGGAGGTGAGACTAAACATCCTACATATTTCTACATAAAAGGAACATCACTCTCTATTCGATGGCATGAAAAACATTAATAAACTTAATGGGGGTGTTTATTTTCGTACTCCAAAATAGTACTTCTGGTTCTCTTCCCCAGCCATTCTCTGAAAACTTCAGATCAGCCTGCAGGATATCAAGTCTCACTGATTCCTGAAAACAGGTCCCATACCACGTATTCCTTCTTTTCCTAAGTAGGAGGAGAGCTGGAGTTATTAGTGGGAAACTTTGTCTTGAAGCATATTAGGTCAGTGAGGGACAAGAAGGTAGAGTTTACATTTCCTAAGAACTGAACTGAAATTAGCATGAGAAAAGAAAACCATCTTGATTCTTTGATTCTCATTCCACATGGTATGTAACTGGAAGTCAGATACAGTTTGGAGGGAAGTTTGCAAAGGGTGAACAAACTTTCCCACATCTCTGATACACACTGTGCTTTCTCTTAGTCTCTCTGATCTCAGCCAAACCACAAAGGATAACACATCTGGAAAAGCAATGAACATCCTCAAAAATACTGCATACTTGCATAATCCAGTAGACACAGTTTTTGTGTGTGAGAATTTTCTCTATTAAAAATTGACCCAGTTTGATGATGCTGGTTTCTCTTTCAAAACTTCTTACATTTCTTTCCACTTACATTGACTGGAACTTTTCCTGTTTCCTTCTCTGCACCAAGCCATGCTTTCTTTTTTTCTTATTTATTTGCCTTTAGTTTACTTTGTCAAAGTTTTTCTTCAATGCCTCCAGTTTCTCTGAGCCACCACTTTTTAAAATCACCACTGGTTATTTCAATGCCTATTCCATTTAGATTATTTTAGCTGCTTTGTTTTTCTCCAGTCTTCTCTAGATCCTTTGGATCACTCAGCAGCCATCTTCTCTGTAGCCTTAATGATGTATTTCCCATTAAAATAACGTTATTGATAAAGTTATACAAAAAATAGTTCAGTTAGCAATCACATCTGCATTCCTTGAATATAATTGTCTGGGGCGAAACTCACTGCTCTAAGGCTTCACTCTTCCTCAGTAACAGCAGTCTTGCTGGGTGTTCCAGCCATGCAGCAAAGGACCCAGTGCTTGTACTGCAGGCTAATACTCCAAAACAAAAAAAAGTCCTGCCCTTTAGTTATTTTTATTTTTAAAAGACAGAGAAAAATATATTTTTTAAAAAAGTAATCCAACAAAAGCTAATCTTATTTTGGGATTTTTTTCTAAAAAAATTGTCAAAGCAAATATTTACTCCTGCAGAGGATTACACTCCTCACTCAAAACAATATGGGCAAAAATCTCTTTGCTTGTACTACAAATATGGCAAATACCACGACAATGTCTGATCTAAACCTGTGTCTAAAGACAAACTGCCTTTTTAAAGCCTGTGCTTGAAAAGTATTAAACTTCAGAACTTTTTTCTTCCTTTCCAGGACAATTCCTTTTCCATACCTCTAAGCCCTGTTGTGCTGGTACATCCCAATTGTTTAGCTGGATGCTGCGCTGAAATATAATTCAGTTAGATACTTGTTTTTCTGGGTTATTTTTCTGCTGATGGATTTCCCTGTCTGCTTCATCACTTGGTCGCAGAAGTTGCTGTGCATACAGAACAACATGTAGCCAGACCGAATGGCTGAGGACAAACAAGATAGGAGGTTCAGTGAAGTCTGCCTTTCCGCTGCCTCCAGTGAGCTGGATCTGCAGCTTCTGAAGCCTTTCTGCCTCCCTCAGTAATCTGACAGCAGTGAGAACTTCCAAAATTCTTTCTCTCTGAAATATTTGATTAGCCTTAAGACTACATGTGATGGGGAAATGCTACTGTAAGCTTATCCAAAATGGCCAACGCGATGTGAAAACACTCCTATTTTTACAGAGGCACTTGTCCTTCAGCAAGTCTACAAAATTGCAGGTCCTCTAATAAACTTGTTTCAGAGAGCATAGCATCACAGCTATCAGCACCAGAGAGGCTGACTATGATGTGACCACCAGCAGTCTAGGAAACAGGATGAAGTCATTGAAATGTTCATTCAGGTGAATGGGCAATCCTTAGCTTGTTTCGTCATGGCTGCAGTTTTCTCACCTAATTACCTTACCCTTGCCTGATCTGTCAAAGCTGCCTGCATTTACACTAAGGAACTGGTTCTACAAGAGTGATATGAAGACATTTATGACAGTGTTGTGAAAACCATTATAACTAATACTAGAAGTGAGGCTGCTTTGTCAGCTTTGCAGAGCTGCTGTGGTTGGCTGTCCATCAACAGTAATTCCTCCAGTGTGACATAGCGGGTTTTAACTCCATAATCTACCAGTACCACGTATGAAAACAAACCTGCCTGTGTGCAAAAGAGAAGTATGGCTACAAACCTGAGTACATGAACTTTAAAAGAGCAGAAGGCTGCAACTTTTCTCATCTGAACAGCTTCCCTCTCCTGGCTGATGGATGGTTCATGAGCTGAGATTAGAACTGCAATATAACACAGCATCCTTAGATGCAAAGAATTTACATTTGGCTGACCATAACCCATAGCTTTTTATAAAACCATGGCATTTCCTTTGAAATGTTTTGCTGCAATCTTTATTCCCAGTTTTTGACCAGATAAAATTATGCGAGTAAATTAGCATAGCTCTAATGTTTTCTGCAGACCGCAGTGTTTGATCACAAAGGCATTAAAAGCAATAACATGTTGGTGGCTTTCTTAAGGGCTTGACTGGAAATGAGCCAAAAGCAACAAGCTCTGGCAAATTCCCAAGCCCTGGTTAATTCTTTAGTGAAGCAGCAGCACAACAGTAGCAAACTTTAACTTTCATATGGCCTTTCTTTCAAAATAACTAAGTCAAATAGAACAGAATTTACAATTAATGTCTCATTTACATTTCTAGAGACAAAAGAAGGGTGTGCTTTGTTCCCTAGTAAGTTTACATTCAAAACTTGAAAAAATTCCAGGATTTTAATGCTCTTGCCCAAACTGACTCCTGTTGTCAGCACATGGGATGTAACATTTCATGGTTCAAAACTTACATCCTATGTTATGCCTGTCCTAACTGCTACGGTCTGGCAGCCCTTTTTATTTACTCTAGACTAATTTTGAATGATTACACAGAGCTATTCAAATTGTGGGAAACATAGATTCCAGCCCAGACTTTTCTAAAATGCCTTTGTTTTCTTCCAGAATGTTTATGTTATCCAGGTTAATGTGAGGAAGTTTACTTGGGAAAAAAGAACCTTAACCATTGCACCATGGAAAATAACACGCCTATAGAGAAGCCATTTTTCACGTATAGATTTGACTTTGAAATCAATGGAAAAATTCCGATTGAGTAGATCAAAGCAGGATCAAGTCTTAAAGCAGCCTTTCCCCCATCAGTCATGCTAATACCCCCCAAACTGCTGTTGGTCTAGCAGCACAGAGTAGCGTTACAGGTGATACTACATGTGTACAATGGGCCCTTTGAAAGTCTTTCCCATTGTGAAACTAGTTTAGTATTTGAAAACACAGTACTAATGTTCAAAGGTAATGTTAATAATTCACAGAGATGGATGAAATGTTAAGTGTGGACAAACATTCTGACAAAAAACATTCTTAAAATCAGAATAGATCTTGCACTGCAGATTTTTTAACCACAGATTGCACATATTTTTATTTCACATAGAGGAAATATTTTCTCTATTTTGAGGTAGTAAGGATTTCTTTCACCATCTTTAGAGATTTTACAGACAACACAGTTGTCAGGTTGGTCTTACTTAAATAGCCCATTCTGCACAAAGTGGATTTTAATCTAGTTTTGCAGTCAGATTGTAGTATTTAAAGGGAATTTGAATAAATCATAATCAAGAAGAAGGTTGCTTCTGTCAGAACTTTTTTATTCCTGTGAAGTAGCACTTGCTATCCTGTCTCTGTAGTCAAAGCTGGAATTAAAAAAAATTCTTACAGAAAAAGAACCCTTCCATTACAGAATTTATCATGCAGTAAATATTGAGAAAATGTAATGGATACTAACAGGAAAAAAAGATGGTACAAGACTGCATGGAACCAGAACTTTGTATCCTGAAGATGCACAGGCTTCTCTGTGATACAACACTATTATTTAGAAGCTGTTGGTGTCACTTTAACAGATCACCTAGTGTCCCAAAAGCACAACTGGATCTCTTCCTATCTAAACTCCAGTCTGAAGTGCATGCCCTGGGTGTGTAACCTTGAACACACCACAACAGCAGCAAGTTCCATGACCACCTCCAGGACTTCTTCCATGATAGGTATTGTTTCTGTTGGGACTTTTGCCACCATTGTGCTTAACTATTCTTGGTGTACCAAGGATGGAAAAAGTGCTCATTAAACTGAAGAGACCAGTCAAAACAATCTTAATGACAAAATAACACTACTGCACTTAGAAACCCAGCATGGTTCTGATCTCACTGATAGGGGCATGTCAAGTTTAATTCTGTTCCAAGAGTAACACTATTAAACAGAATTATATGTGTCAGAACTAAAGATGGTATCAGTGAAACCAGAATCATCATCTTCACATCTCTTTTACATTAAAATGGCAAACTCACTGCTCATTATATTACTTCACAGATGGTTTGTGTTTTCAAAATGCTTCGTGTCTTTGTTTCATGTATTTCACAAAGATGGTTTGCTAAAAATTATTAAAAATATTGAACCACTCTTTTCACTCCTCCCAAAAGGAAAAAAAGAAAATAGACTCATACATATTGTGGATGGTCCAGAGATATTTTAAAACACCCAGCTGGGAAAAACATAAATTATATTAAGTTACAAGATTAAATAAAAATGGGAATCTGTCCAGGAAAATGACGTTCTGGGTAAAGTAAATAGGTGTATTTATAGAATTCAGAGTTGTGAGCTATTTCCCAGTTTTACAGGCTGGATATGAGAGTGTTTAATGTAGGTTTTCAAAACAAGATAATCCTAGAAGATACAGTTAACAAATGCACAAGTTCTTTGCTACTACTCCAAATACTAAAAATATTATTAAAAATATAAAGCTGGTATTATTTTGCTTCCTTTTACATAAGTGGACTAAAAGGAACGGTATTTACAAAATACTCTTTTAAGTATTTCATTTATAAGAGCGATATGTTTATAACACATGGTATCCTGACAGGTCTAAAAACACTTCCCAGTTCTGGGAAAACTGCAAAGTACCTGAGAGATACTGCAAGAACACTCACACCATGTTTCACAACATGCCACTATTTCCTTTTAGCCAAGTCTTTCCCAGATGAATTAAGGAATTTGGCATCCACACAGTTTAAACTCCTGAACTCCAAGCAGGTCCTTCCACTGTGAGGAACTGAAGGAGCAGGAAGTATAGTGTACTGACCCTACAAATCTTGTGAATATTAACCTCCAGAACTATGAAGAATCATCTATTCAGTATTAGTTTTAAGAAAACTTAAAAAAATACTGCTTAGACCTTTGGAATAGTATGAAATAAGGACTTAGAAATATAAACAACAATAAATGTTCCTACTTAATGCCACTTTCTGGATAAACACTCGTTAATGTTAAGAGTATATGGATTTAAAAAATTAATCTATTGTCCTTTCACAACTAATGGCTTTCCAAAGTCTCTTTCTGACATCTATTTTAAGTAATCTGTATTTTTTTAAAAACTGTTATGAGATTGATTGAATAGAACACTCCATCTGCAGCACTGGGTAAACCCACATGGTGCTAAGGCGGCAGTGAAAAATAAATTTTCATGTTTTTTCACAGACCAATGCAATTACTTATAAGTAAGTCCTACATGACCCAAAATAAGTATGGACTTCCAATCTAAAACTCTAGTGAATAGTCTATTTTTTCATTAGTCTTAGTGGTAAGAAGACAATTAAGATAATTAAGACAGAATGTCTGCAACATTTTTGAGCATGAAAGAATGGCAACTTTAGGTAAACTCTAAAGCAAGCATTCTTTATAATAAATTAGTTGTGGCTGGGAAAGGGACATACTGAGCAAGCTCACAGCAGTTCAACAAAGCAGGAGAGATGATCTTCACGGGACTGATGACCACCACTGCAATATACAGCTATACATGTCTATGTGGTAAAACCCATAACCCACTTGTTAGCCACCCAGACTTTTTGTACAGTTCCTGGCAAGAGAAGTACCTAAGGGATAGGAAAGCCAGCAATTTGATGGGAGAAATCCCAAAGGCATTAATAGGATCAAAAAAATTGAAGTCCTAGGCACATCCAAACCTACACTTACATGTTGAAAAAGAGTTTGGCACCAAGGTTCTCTTCTGAATCAGCCCTTGTTGAGAAATACCACAAATAACTGGAAGACTTTTCAGTCACTTCAACAACACATGATAACTAACTGAAATGCCACACCTCACATTTTATACAGATCTTTGACTCTTACCTCTGGTTTAGTTTGCATTTTTATTGCCCAGGCCACATTGTGGTTATGTAGACATAACATGCACACACACACACACAAACACATATACATACACATAAATATTTATATGCATATGTATCTACATATACAAATATAGTTTCTCCAAAAACTTTACATTCTAAGCTGATGATTATCCATCTTGTCTCCTAGCAGAAGTGACACTGATAACACTGTAGACAGATTGGTATAGACTATGGTACTGTTTTACATGCTTTTTAAAAAGGGTTGCCCCATATATAGAAACTACAGTCAGCTGAAAACTTAGAAAACATGACATTTTCCAGAATGATTATGAAGAAATAAAATGAGTGTCTCATAAAGAGCCATAAGATTTCTTTTTTTCTTGTTTTGCGAAAGCAGGAAAGATAGACTCAGGTACCACTCACAGCAACATTAGTGAAGTTTGCTGCAAGCCGCATCTCCCTGCCTCTCCCTGAGCCTGCATGACACAACCTAGCAGTCACACCCGTGAGCCCACAGAACCTGTTCCTTTTCCTCTAGGGTACCAGTTCTTTCAGTACTGAGGCTAGATTGTACTCATTTAATGCACAACTATTCCATATTTTATTTTATCCCATTCATTGATTTATAACCTCAGGCTTGATTTACAGCATAGTTTTCAAATCCAGCTCTGAAGATAGAATTATTCCTTTCTAACAAGCCTTCCTGTGGAATTGATCCCTATACTATTTGCATGCACAAGCATTAATTAGCTCTCCAACAAGCTCGTGAGGCCAATTATATCATCTCCATTTTAAATGGCCAAGACTACCACGGCTCAAAAAAGTTTCATTAATTTTGGGTGCCCAGTTTGAGACAGGTGGACCTGTTTTTTCGAGGTACTCAGCACTTTTTATGCTCAAAACACAGCTTTCATGGACTTCGCATGACACCAGCATCAGACCTACAAGTTACCTGAACTCCAACACCTCCTAAGAGCTTACTGTTGCAATTTGTAACAACAGCCTTCCATTACAGCTTTTGTGCATATTTTTCTAGGTTTCCGAAAAGGCAAACAGTACTATGTATGAATTATTATTACATCTAAACATTGTGCTAAGCAACAGTAATAAGGCAAAACCTTGATTTTTACAGGATATGTCAACAAATGTAAATTCTGGTTTGCCATATTAGTAAGCAGAAAAAAACATCTGTGACAAGGTGACATACTGAACTCAGCATACAGACACAGTAAGTCAAGCTAGTGCCTTTATTCTGCAGCTACAAAAGTTTTTTTATTTTTTGCTTTGTTAAAGAAGCATAAAAATGGACAGGTTTTGCTATGTGAGAAATTCCCAGGAAACAATGCAAGTTTGAAAAAAATCCAATTCTGCCCCCTGTAAAAAAACCTGCACTATATATTCTTAAAGGCAGAGTTGAGTAGATTTTCTATTACATTATTTGATTTTATATGATTTACTATTTTGGAATATAACTGCAAATAAAATTAATCAGAATATCACATCCTGTCAATGAGTTCCTAAGTATCTATATTCTAGTGAAAGTCAGTGGAGGACATTTTTAAATGCATAAATAAATAAAAGCATCTACCTCTCCTGACTTAACTAGCCAACCTGCAACAACACCTATGTACCTAACTGCTAGGAATGCCTTTGAAAATTTACCCAGTAAACATGTATTCTTAAATCACCTGTATTTTACGGCAAAAGCAACACTGAGTAACTAAAGTCTGACCTATGTTAACCTTTACCAATATGATGCAGAATTTTCTAAGTCTGTTTACTTTTCTAAAGGCAAATGATAGCCCTGCAGTTTATTTCACTCCCCAATATTGTACAGTTTTCTCCCACTTCAGTTGAACCCAGATTGAGACTGAGGAGAGAAGCTTTCCACTTACATTGCACCAGGATACTTCCTCAACCCTGTGTTTCACCATTTTAACCACAAAAGGACAGTTACAGAAAACAAGTTCTGAAGACTCAACTAGCCTGGAACCTTGGTAGATGATAACATGTGAAATCTGGGGGAGAACAACAAAAATTTCCTTCCTCACAGGAAAACTGATTGACTTTCTGCTCCTCCTTTGTGTGTACTTTCAGACCATTGGGTCCACGTAAAGTTTGTGCCACCTAGCAGGCTCCCCAGACCTCGAGTCTTGGCATTTAAGAGCATATGTGGACAGCACATACCAGCCTAACCCACAAAAAGAGGACAAAAAAGGGCAAAGGCAGGATGATGCCTTAATTCTACATCAAGCATGGAGCACCAGAAAAATAAGACTCTTACTTGCTTTCTGCATCCCACGCTAAGGTACAGCCAGCAAAGGATACATGGCTCCTGAGGCTCAAAATGCCTACTTTCCTACTGTGCAAGCTTCAACACAGATATTATTTTCTAGAATCAATTAAAAAGTGGTTTGACCTCTAGGTAGTTAATTTTTGCAAACACAGAGTTTCCAACTTCTCTTCTAGTTTTTCCATGCTCATCAGGCTACACATGTTTTTGTGGGGACTTCTACCATAGGAACAGAAGAAAGACGAAGACTGCAGTTGACTGGTTGTGCCATTTCATTTCCCAAACCCATATCTTTCATGTACCTCTGTGGGAAAAATACTAATTTATTCTAGAGTCTTGTGATGAAGCATTTTAATGTGTTTCTTAATAAGATATTTGAGTTCTCATTCCTTTTCTTGGTAATATATTTGAAAGTGTCACAGTCTGAGCATCTAACCTGGCCTAAATTCAGATTTAAGAGCCCGTGGGAAAACCCTGTATTCATTTAGTCAAACACAGAGGGATACTGTTGGGAAACACAGGATAAATGACTATTACATACTCCCTGCTGACAACATTGCTCTAGCTCCCACATATTGTCCTGGAGCTGTTTCAAGAAGACATCCCTGTTAATGCTTGTTACACAATTAAACCTTTAGAGCTGCTGAACGGAGTGCACAGAATTTCACATATATTGGCTGTTCATTCAGCTCAGCCAGATGTGACACCAGTTGTAGAAGAGCTCAGATTTTATCATGATAGAAGCCCCTTTCAAAAACATGTAACCACACACCTGTTTAAATAAGTCCACCACAAAAACAGACCAGCAAAGACAGAGCTTCATATGCCTTGGATTTTTAATTTTTTTTTTAATGTGAGTAATCTCTCTGTTTTGTTTTGGACAGGTACATAGACAGTAATTCCACACACACTACTTACTATCATGTTCACACACTACCATATCATCCAGCAGTACAAATTTGGCCTTGATCAGACATGAGCACACAACTGCATGTATGTGAAAATGGTCAGGCCTGACAATTTTTAGTTTATGTTAGCTAGTGTTTATGTTGGCTGCAGAGGAATTGAAGATATCTAATGCCAAAGGAATCCTGAGAACCATCTTTTCAAGCCATTGCAATTGTGGCCACACAAACTAAAATAGTCCTCTGGATGTAACAATGACAAAATAAGGGATTTGAGAGAGGTTTTCTCTTAAGCAGGAAGGGACAAATCAAAAGTGTCTTCTCAGCAAAAATGTGGTTAACAGCTCTAAGTAACAATTTACTTACTAATAACTCTTTGCAGAGCTAGTTAAGTGCTGATCAAATAAATAAGCACGTCTCCATGTATTCCAGGTCATAAGTCTCCCCTTTCAAGGGCCAAAGGAGTAAACTACAATGAGAAGCGTACATGCAGCTTACAACTGCCAGTAAGCAAAAGAAATTATTACGCTGAATCATCTTCACTTTCCACTAAGAAAAATCTGCTACTGCAGGACTCTCCCAAGTGGCTCTCACTCCTCCTCTCCCATCCAGCTTCGCTAAATCCCTCTAACTCTTCTAGTGCTTCATCACAAAAAAACTGTCCACAAGCCCAAATTCTCAATTCTATGAGTGGTAGCCAGAAAAAAACTATGGAGAAACAAATTTTTGAGACATTGCAGTTGTGAAAATGAATAAAGGCTCCATAAATCATGACTACCTTTCATTGCTCATATGACAGCTTTCTTCACCTTATTTGGAATTCAACCTATTTGGGATCAACAATGTTGGTTCAGAAATACATGGGTTTGAATTGTTTTGGGTTTTAAGCATTTTAATTCTAGTTCTTTAGCAAAAACAAGCCATATTTCCATTGAGCTGACAAAACTGATATTCAGTAAAATTTCAGAGTATATACTGTAATTTTTGCATGAGCTTAGTCCCTCATTGTAAAGGTTGCCTGCTGTGTAAAAAAAAGTCCGTTGTTTATAGTTATGCTCTGTCTTAAAAGTGAATGAAAAAAACATGGAGTCTAACTTTCCCAAGAATTCTACACTGGGACATTTAAAAACAAAATCAGTATGTATCTTTTTCAGATAGATCATGATTTCACAAGAATGTTGGAAAATTAATTAAATAGCAGAAACGGAGACTTGAAATCATCAATCTGACTCAGTTAACAGTAAGCGATGGCAACGACAACACCGCTCTCATAAAAGCATCAAATTCAACTACTTGGTCTCCCAAATTCTACATTTAAGAACTTCATTCAATGTCACTTTTGACCAAAGAAGCTACAGTAGACAAGAGCTTTCATGCTTCCTTTCAATTCAGTATTTAACTCTTCTGAATGTACTTTTTTGAAGAATGACCTGTTTTCATTACTTCAGTTTATTCAGTTCTATGTTTTCTTTTCACTTCTATCAATATTAAGTAAAAATTCACCCACTGGCACTTGAGAATCACTCAGCAATCACAGCCCACCACTCTGCAATGCTGATTCACAGCTTCTGCAGTGACTTCAGGGAGAACAAAATAGCAGTATGTGATCAGTTCAACATTAAAAAAGAAAAAAAAAAAAGCTTAGATGCCAAATTTTGTACTGAACTACCTAGAGGCCTTTCTGCTTCACAGAAATGCTTAAGTTTTTGCAAATTCAACCACACTAACAGTGCAAAGTTCCTCTCATTTTTTTTAAACAGCCAAAGACTGTTGACTTCAACAATTACTCCTCCAACTCAATCATCAGCAATTCAACTGATTCAACCCAGCATGCCACAACACTGGTCTGCATCTTCCCACTGTTTCCTAAATGATTGAGCTCTAATAAAGCCTTTGCAAGAAGTCTGTATTTGCTTACATAAGGTAAAACATCTAACCTCTTCCACAACATCTCTGTAAGTGCACCACAGGAACTTAAAGTACCTAAACCAACAAATATTTAGTGGCTATTGGTTGACCCTGTGCCATCCCCTAAACCAGCACCACTATAATCTGTTCCAGTTAGATATATAGGGGTTTGTTTGCTGGTTTCTAAACTCTAGGATACACGACTTTCTAAGATAAATCCTGCTGAATAAATACTCTGTTGCAAACACCTTTTGCATAAGGAGCTATGGTAGCTGTTGCATATATGCTGTCTCTTTTTTGCAGATCATGTACCATTCTTCTGTTTGGGTGGTGGTGTGGTACAGTTTCTTTCCAGAAAGCCATCTTCCCTGTGAGTTAATAGCAGAGCCTAGCTGTTGGGCTGCTACATGACAGAAATGTTTCTCAGCTGAAACAGAAACCGGATGTAGCAGGTCCCTGAATTTTCACAGCTGACCTTAGCAAAGTGTTTCGTATCTTTCCATTAAATTTGTCCAAAACGTTAAGTGACTAATACTCCTCATAGGCTTTAGATATCTTCAGTATTCTATAAGATGTGTGTAAAATCTTAAGAAATAGGATGCATCAGGAACTATGACCCAGTTCTGGCAGTCTGCAGCATGATCTTGCACTAGAAGATGAGACTTTGTATCTTCTCAGATGGATTAATCTTAAACACAAATTCTGTTCAGTGGGTAATCTGAACAAAAGTGGACCATAATACTCAAAGGCATCTTGGTAAGGGATGGCATGCCAGGAAAGTGTGAATGTTCTTTCTTATATTTTATACATATTTTACTATAATTTTCATAGAAAATGATGTATCACTATTTTTTTATTGTCTCTTAACTTGCATGTATCGTATAAAACCAGTATCAAACCATAAGAATCTGAACTAGATCAGTGTGTTTAGATAAGGTATGTAAGAAAAATAAACTTTTATAGCTCACTTAACTTACAACACAAAACTGTGTGGCATTCGCTGAAGATTCATCTATGCAATCTATAGAACTGCATTTGCAAAGAGTGTTATAGATTGTCAGGGATCATTGGAACAGCGAATGTCTGCTGAACCAGAACTGTGGGCCCTCCATCTTTGGTGATTTTAAGACTCAGCTAGACAAAAGTCACAGCTGAGCCCTGATCTACTGCTGGTAACAGTCCTGGCTGGAACAGAGACTGGCCTAGATGACTTCCAGGGGTCCCTTCAAACCAACATTTCTATGATTCTCTGATTTTGTGGTACTGTATAAGATTACGACATACTTAATGAATGGATTAATGAAAAAAAGTGTCATGGTCACAAAAATCTCACAGTCAAGAGCAGGCCTTTAACTCCAAAAATTGTATCAGGACAATGGCAAGACAGCTACGCTGGCATATTAAAATTGGCCCAAAATAAATGGGAGAGAGGAGTGCAGAAGAAGGTGTCCAGTTGAAAGAAGACCACTTTCTCCAAGTTGGATAATCTGCTCCTCCCTTAAAACCTACAATACCAAAAGATATTAAACCCTTTCGTCTAACTACATAGTTACCTGAAGCCTTACAAAGTAAGTTCACAGCTCTGTAAGCACTTACGTCTTTTTAAAAATATTTCTTGTAGTTTTACCCAAGTATCAATGGTAAATAGAATTTTGTTTGCACTACCCATTTCAAACTTTTTGTGCAATCCCATAATTCATCAAAAGTTTAAAGTGAAGACAGTCATCTCCTTGGAAAAATGCTATACTGCCAGACAAACAAGGGTTGGACACAAGAAATCAGGTTCAAGAAAAGAAAGCAAAAAAACATTCTTATACATACATTCTTATACATATTTTTCTATAGCAGTGACTTCTTTTAATTTCAAGCTGAGCACATTACCAGAATCTCACACTAGTTTTAGATAGAGTTTACTAGCTAAAAACGGTATTTCAGTTCCTTCAGGAGCGCAAAGAGATGTAACTGTTGCGTGGTTCACCTGCTGGTCTGACGCAAGGAAGGGCTTCCGTGGTTTCTGGGACGTTTTGCCCGCACCTTATTTCTGCCACATACTTTGTGTAATCGAGGGAACCACAGGGATCAATGCCACCACTGCGGCTCCCGGAGATCGGTAAAGATGGAACAAGACAGGTCTCTGTGGCGTTCAGAAAGGCCCCGAGCGGGATGAAAGGCGGCAAGAACCGGGCTGGTCTCGGCACGGCTGGGGACCGCTGCCAGACAACAGACGTTTATACAGACCTGCCGGTAACGGAGAGCCGCGCGGGGCGGCAAACGGGCCGCGGCCGCCCTGCCAGCGACCCCCGCGGGCGGACGGGCGGGCGGTCCCGGCCCAGCCCGCCCCCGCCACGGGGCGGGGGGACACGCAGGGGGACGCGCGCACACACACACACACGCACACGCTCACACGCACGCACTTACTTGATGTCCTCCCAGACGGCGGGGCCGTAGTTGCGGATGACGAGCAGCTCCAGGGCGTGATTGACGAAGCCGTACTGCGGGGCAGGGCGAGGCGGCGGCACGGTCAGGCACCGGGCGGGGGAGCCCCTTCCGCCGCCTCGCAGCATCCCAGCCCACCCAGCCCAGCCCTCCCACCCCACGCCGGTGCCGGTCAGCCCGGCGGGAAGCAATCTCTCCGAAACAGCCCACCGCCCCCCCATCTCCCCCCAGAACAAAGGGCCGGGGCCCGGCTCCCCTCACGGCTCCCTCTTCCCAAGCGCATTCAGCCTCTTCCCTCCCACCACGCGCCCCGGACCCGAGCCCGGCCAGACCGGACCGGACCAGACGTCCTCCCTCAGTCCCGGTCTCCCGGGTCGGGAAGGTGGCCGGGCGGAGCTCACCATGGTGCCGCCGCGCCGCCGTCACCCCGCCGCCGCCGCGGAGCAGAAGATCGGTCCCGATGGCCTCACCGCCTCCCCCAGCCGCCACCGCCCCGAGTGGCATCCGCCGACAGCCAATGGCGAGCGCGGCCGCTGCTCTAGTATCCAATGGCGGGCGCGGCCGCCGTGCTGTCCTCCAATCAGAGGCGGAGGCGGGACTGCGGGTGGCTGCGGGATGCGGCGGCGCGGCGGGGGCCGGGCGCGTGGAAGTGGGAGCGGCGGGCGCGAGGGCCGCCGCCAGCCCCCGGCCCGGAGTCAGCCGCCGCCGGCGGAGCGGCCCGAGGCGGGCGCCGGTGCCTTCGCCCGGCGGGGAGCTGGAGGGCGCGGGGGTGGGCCGGCCGCCCCGGTCCCTGGGTGGGTTCCCTATGCGCACTGCCAGGTCTGTGGCTCGCCCCGCTCCCCTTCAGGTGCTGGGGCGGCGGGCGGCGGGATAACAGTGTTTGCTGTCGCCTCAGGCCGGCGTGTGTGGGCGAGGGAGGGCGGGACAGGCCTAGGAAATAGGACGCGTCCCTCTAGGGTTTTTTCCCGCCGATGCTCGCCTCAGCGGGGAACCCCTTCGAACCTCTGTCTTACAGTTTCCTCCGCATCCAAAAGGATTTTCCAAAAGCTTTTCTCCAGCTGGAGTCGTTGGGACTCGCCTGACACCGAGCCAGACGATTTAATCAGAGTGCCTGGCAGGTTCCCAGGGGTTAGGTAGGTACGTGTAGAGCAACGTGTGCTCGGGTGTCCGTGCCCTTCGCAGTGGTTGCCGTTGCAGGAGCAGAAATGCTTCCTCCCTCAGTTGTTTCATATCCCAGTGCAACCATTTAGCTTTTAGGAAGATAAATGCCCCCTAAAAAGTGAAGAGTCTGAGGGGCAAAATGACCGCAGACATTTCTGTTTCTGTGCATTCGTTTTTCAAAGGCTAGTGAAGTTAAATGCATAATAATGAGAGTTTTCAGTAATCTTTTTTTTGTGTTGTTGAGTCCTTGCCAGTAGCTAATGTGAATAAACACTGTGTTGTATTGGTAGCCTGCTGCATACGGATTCTTTAAGGGTCCTCCAAGTAAGGTATGACCTTTATAACAGGAGTTGAGCAGAAGATTGCTGACAACATGCCGAGGACAGTTCAGAAATAACATGCTGTTTTCATATGTTATCATAAACACGAAACAAAAAAGGGTGCAGAACTTGAAAAACCCCTTTAGTTTAAAGCCCTTTGCGCCATCTAAAGACCTGGCCTCAGCATATGAAATAAAAATCCTAAGGAGACTGCTGATTTTTTTTGCTTGCTTAAAAAGAGTCAAAATGTATTCAAGAATGAGATTATCTAGAAGGATTATAGGGGTGAATATTTGGTGGACTAATACTGTAGTAGCTCTTGGGCAGAGACCTTGCTACATCAAGTCAGCAGAGCCATAGATGCTAATTGATCCAGATGGATTCTAGATGTAAGTGAAATTGCAAAAGTTCAAACCTTAGTAAGATAGTGCAAAATAAGTTTCAAATTTGAACTGTTCACATACTTTATGAAAAAAAAATCTAAAAACCCAAAGATGGAGTATGTGTGTTCCATGTCAGTAAGTTAACAAATGACAGCATTTAAAATCTTTTGAAATCTCATCTATTGCTTGGTGACCTTTTGAATCTGTGTTAAGATCTGTTAAAATTGCTAGTAAGTGAGGAGGCAAATTACGGATAGCCATTAGAAATTTGGCAAACGTCATCTCAGTAGGCATTCCAAGAACAGTTGAGGGAAACCCTGCTTTTAGGTCAATTCTACTTAGTTTAACACATTCCAAATCTGGGAAAACCAATTCTAGATTTTTTAAAGGATGACCAAGAAAAAAAGTTTCAATATAACCAGTTAAAACTATACAAATGATATGCTAATTTTGAAGGGAGGAAAGAAAATTTTTAGAAAAAATAACTAAACTACTGGTTGAAGATATCTGTGTAGAAAACCAAATAAAAACTGAAGAGATGCAAATCTCTAAGAATCTCTTCAGTCTCCAGGAAACTGGCAACGGAGATGTTGTAATAAATCATGCTGTTGTAACCAGACAAAAGGCAATGTTTCCCTACAGCTGAGGAGAGTCAGCTTGTCACCATTAGCTAGGATTTGAGTATATCAGGTCAGCATCTACTTTTCCTATTTGGTAGGAAGGAATTTTTGGGAAAATGGGAAAACATATCCTACAATACCAATGTTGTAGTTACATGCCCTTTGTAATCTTTGTGTGCCTGCTGGTGGTAATGAATCTACACTCCTGGAAGAGTGTAAGAACACCTGGGAGTTTTGCCCTCTGACGTTATGTAGCCTTCCTCTCCAGCACCTATAAAATAGTTTTGAGGATACAAAATGTCAAGGAAGTCCTGACTGCACATCCCAGGCAGGAAACAAGAAGACTGGGTTGAGAATCAGTGTTAACGTTCCCATTCTTCATAAGTTTCAAGGGAATCTACTTGCTCAGTCTGTATATGGGGTAAACCCTCATGCTCAGAAAATGATACTAGAGAGATTACATAAAATTCTTTTTGGATATGGTTTTCAGAAAGTAGATTAGCCTGGCAATGTTGTGTACCTGAGTGACACTTTTTCAAAAGTGCTGATATCTGCAAAGGTCAAAATTGCTTTAGACAATTGTGAAATTGCCTTTCTTCTTCTGATCTGGATCAGGCTTGGTAGATCGCATTCGCAGGCTGTTCTTGCGATTAAGCCATTGTCATACTAGTGGAAGTTGTAGCATCCAAGGTGAGATTTGTAAAATATGAACTGAAAACAGCATGGGCAGAGTTAAAGCAGGCAATGATTGATTTAGTTTTCTAAAACAGGGATCCCCTTTGAAAATTTTGGAAGATGCTGAATTGAACCAGGTGATTTGCTGAGAGGGACCAACCTCCATTCCAGATGCCTGCTAAATCAAGACTATCTGGTAGGTCTTAGGCAAGATTTGGTTTCAGCTGAAGGAAAGGGTCTAAGTCAACAAGATAAAGTACATGTCAGACCAAGCTGTTAGTACTGGGCTGTGTTTTCAAGGCCCAACCCTATCAGTACCAGGACTATTAGGTAACATGCCTTATGCACATCATGCAATCACTTGGACTGTATCTGATTGTCACACCCCAATTTCTCAGGACAATGACCCAGGTTTGCCAATTCCCAGGTCAGGATTAAGGTGAAGCAACACCAGGGATCCTTTAACTCACAAAACTCAACTTTTATTCGCTCACAACAAGAATTGGCATGCTCACCACCAAAACTGGTATGCTCACAACAAAAATTGGTATGAAAATATGTCAGTAAACTGTGTAACATGGGCTAACCATACATCACCAAATATATACTACAGGCCTTGCTTATTTGGAAATCAGTTCTGGGAAGACAATAAGGAGAGCCCTCCCGTCGAGTCACAAGGTTCAGAGCGGACCCCTTTGCTTTCTAGACCCCTTCTCAGAAAGGAGCCCAGGGGCGGCTGGATCTGCTCTTAGTCCCAGACTTGGTCAACAGTTTATGTCTAAAGGGATTAGGCGTAGGGATTACAGAAAAAGAAAAGGCAAGAGAGAACAAGACAAAGAGAGAAAAAGGAACAGAGAAAGATCCTGGGTCCAGCATTGGTTCAGTCAGCTGAGGGGTCCAGTCAGCCGGGTCCAGTTCCAGTGGGCTTGCGCACGTGGAGCTTCAGTTTGTGTCCTTTTATCATCCTTGCCCCTCCTTCGGGTGGGCATTAGGTTAATTAGGTGTCATGAGCGGTTTGTGAGCCTTTGGGCTTGGGGGTCGTTTGGGGAGTAACTTCCCCTTCCCTGCATGGTGAGTTGCCCTGTTCAGTATATCAGAACAGCACATCAGAACAGGGAGCTGTTCGCCCTCCAGCACGCCCTCCCCCTGGTGTTGTTGATGGGTGCTGATCTGCTTCTCTTCACCTGTGGTTCCTTACTAGGCAGAGTTCCTTGTTATGCAGTTAGTCCTTAAGCAGAACTTGCCCCACCACAATGTTTGAGACATTAACTCTTTCAGTCTCTCACACTGATGCACTTCATAAAGCCTGCAGCTTATTTACTATAGTGCGCAATCTTATTTCCATTTGGGGACCCTCATGTACCAGGTACAGCTTATGACCTGCTGCCCAGCTGCTTTCTGGTATTCAGGAGTGGGAGGGTAGCTGTGGCTCTAGCCACAACTGGGACATGCATGGGATGGAACACTGGCGTGAAAGGAGCCTTTTAGAAAGTGTTTTCTGTAACTGAAATCCTACAAGGCAGCTTCTCCACTTTGTGTCCCTCGAACATGTTTCTCAGGAGTAGTTTCCTGAGCTGGCCATCAGAAAACGAAAAGAGTTGCAGTCAGTGATTAAAAGAGAAAAACAACTGCTGTAGTTTTTAAGTGGTGGTATGTATGGTTTTTCCTGATTTGAGATGCTAAGTTCATCTGGAAATTCTTGTTGAGATCCATGAAAGCAGAAAGTAGCATAGGATGCTTTTATGCTGTATGAGAGGGCAGTTGCTGAGACGGTAACTGGGAAAACCACTAGCTGGCCAAGAACATCTACATTCAGTTCAATATGGTTTGTGTTAATACACAAGCACTCTAAAACAAAGAAAGTATTTTAATAAGTTGCATTTTTTACTTTGGACTTTGCTCTTACAGTTTATATTGTTACTGTAATCCTGAATAAAAATGCTGCCTTATATGGTATTGCTGAATTTCACTTACTGAAGATGGAGTTACTTTACTGACATCAAACTGAATTATGGGTATTTTCTAGTTATCTGTTTCAAATCATAATGGTCTGAGACTTGACATGTGGGATTGTCATAATAATACTTCTCTGGTGCAGAAATATGCTCTTAAGATCACTTCAGCAAGATTCATTATTTCTACTGTACCACTGTACACTATATCACTATACCATTACATTCATTTTCCAACACTGGCATTGACAAGCTATGACTGAAACAGCCCTCAATATGTCAGTGCTGTTCTGTAATGCAATAACCTGTGCAGATTTGAGAAACTCTGTGAGCTGTCTTGCATCCTCCTGTAAGAGAAATGTAATCTTAGCAATGCAGAGCAAACTAATTGCATGTCCAGATCTTCCCTAACACCTTCTGCAATCAGTGAAAAGACTTCTCTTGATTTTCATAGGCTTGTAGTCCAAAGCTCCTGGGAACATTATTGTTCTCAATATTTCTTTGGCAGGTTTTGCTTGGGCTGAAAAATTCAGAAAAGTAGAAGCGTATCTGTGACTTAATCTGCCCCTTTTCACATCCTTGGGACGTTACTGCATGTATTCCTCTAGGTTATTTCCCATTACATGCTGTGTGTGCAGGATACTCATATAAACATGGCATTTGTTGGTGGCACAAGAATTTGTACTGCTCAGAAGATGGGAAACAATTTCAGCACAGATCTTCAAAGGAGGCCTTATAATGGGGCTGCAAAGCAATGTGCTCTCTTCCATTTATATTAGGAAACCACTGGCTCAAATTGACTTTACTGTCAGCATCAAAAATCTGCTGAAGCAGATGAGACACAACTTTATAGGATTGTTTACTTTGTTTTAGATTCTTCCACAGTTTATTATTTCTTTGACTGGCTCTCCAGCTTCATGTTCCACCCTAACTGCATATTTAACATTCAGATCCTACTGTTTGTGCTCAGGAGAGTACATATCTTTAAACTGTTGCATCTGGATGTAGCAGAGGTTCCAGAACCACTGATTATCTTCCATCTTTTATCTGTGCTTCAGTATCAGAGCAATGCTGAGTAACGTAAGACAGTGAGTTTTACTCTCTCCCTTTGCTCTGCAGAAAAGGACTGCCAGTCAACTCATGCAAATGGGATTGGGAAATTAAATTAAAAAAAAAAAAAAAGAAAAAAAAAGCTTATATCTGATTATTTCCTTCCTATGCAGTTGTGAGCAGCCATACCGACGGGGATGATTTTAGAAGTCTCTAAAGACTGTTGTTGCACACATCTTACAGACTTTAGAAGTGGAAGAGAAAGTCCTAGCTTTCATTTCAGAAACAGCCTCAAAGTTAAATTTGGTTCCTGCCAAGCTGACTTCTGATTAACTGGAGCAGGGCTTTGAAAGCAACACAGTCCCTTGTATGCTATATGGCAAATAGCCACAAAAATTATTGCTGTTGCAGGAAATAAAAACTCCCCTTCCACTGCTTTTGCAGAACAATGAGCAGGCATAAAGAACGGTAGCAGCTAGAGTGGCTTGGTAGGTTATAGGATGGGTGGGGTTTGAAAAAAGGGTCCCCTTGCCAAGATTCAGGAGAAATTCCCCTTAATTATGATGGCTTTCAGCTGGAAATACTGATTTTGCCTCCTGTACTATCTGTTGCAGCTGTTTCTGCAGAGAATGCAAAAGAAAATGATGGGAGAAATAAACTGGGTTTGGGGGAGGTCTGAATTCTTCCTTTATTAGATTTCACAAAAAAAAGTAGATCTGTCCTGGGGCTCAATTATCTGTGCGCTTCACTGTTTTGTCAGCTTCTGTGAGTTTGTTTGCTTTGGTTTTGCACAGTAGTTCAGAGAGAAAGAAAACATCAGCTCCATACTAGTTGCACTTCTTCTGATAACCAGCAATGAGAATGTTTTTCCAACATGTCCCTAAAATCTTAGCAGGTTTTGCCTGAATGAAATAAAAGTAGTTGAATTCTTTTGCTATAGCTTGGCTATAGCTTGTACTTTAGCTGTGTCACTGTTAAGATTCAAAGGGTCCACTTTTTATTTATTTCAAGGGCCATTTACACCTCTTTGGCAAAGAAATTGCAGTGTGATAAAAATGTTATCTTCCATCACATAGTGTAAATGTAAACAGGAGTCAGCCCCACTGAATCTTCAAGAACTAATAAAATAAAAATTCACATAATAACAAAACTGTTTCTGGACATAATACTAAGGTATTTGTATATTTATATAAATAGCATTGCATGGTCTCTGAAGACTTTCACAATATCATACAACATAATACTATACAAGACATCAGCTTAAAACCAACTGTTTTATTTCCTTGCAAAATCTCACAGTATTATATCAGTTAAATTGCCTTCCTTTTGTTTATCTCAACAATTTGCTTATTGGCTTTCTGATTCCTTTTTTCCATTGGCTTTAATTTAAGTGAAAAGATTACTTAAAAAGTGAAAGGACTAATTAAGATCTAAGTAAAAAGATTAGTTAAAAATAATTGTCCCTAATTAAATACATATTCATTCAGCAAAAAACTTAAACGGAGGAACCGCTTCAGTGAGACCTAAATTCTTCAGTTCTGCTTAAAGCTAAACATAGGCTTGTGGGGGTTTTTTCAGAACAGGCCTGAACACAAGTACATTTTAATGAACACTCTTGAATCATTGTCTTAAATACCTGCCTAAATCCTATTAACTTCACTGAGATTCAAGTGTATTGTTTTATGTGTACACTTAAGCGCCTGATCAGGATTTTTCTTTGAACCAAGGCTGAAGTAGACATGAGAATGTTTTGAACTTTTCAGAAAAAAAAGTTAGTGAAGTAAAAGGAACTCTACAGCAATTCTATCCCAGCTGGTAATGTAGCCTAGGGTTTGTTAAAAAATAGAGAGTTATAAAAAGTAATGTTGGAAGATGAATTTGATCTTTAATAAGAACTAAGGCCAAGGGCACATTTTATTTTACAGAGATACATTTAGGAAGGTGTCAGGAACTGCCATGATGAACATCCTACTGAACAACAGATTTATATGAAATCTGGCTTTGAGAATGGCCATCATCCAGTCCAGCAATAGTTCTTTCCTGGGGACAAAAGGAAATTCACTCCTAAGAGTCCCTCCCATTTGGTAAATATGGAGAAAGAAATCCTTTTTATTTAAAAGCCTGTTTGTTTTTTAACATTCAACAGATGACAGGGATGGATAGATTCCTACTGACTTCAGTCATTACTGGCTTAATACCATGAGCCTACAAAGAGTCGGTAGTCAAACACTCCCACATTTTTAAACCCAGGAGCAGCCACATGGGACTGCTACCAGCCTCCTGGTATTTATGTCAATAGAACAGAATTTTCTGACCAAAATAATATTGCAAAGATCAGTTGCCAAGGTTTGCATAGTTCTCGTTCCTTCAAACACTGCTGTTAAAAATGTTACAAATACATATGCTTGTATATGTGCGTGTATAGGTATGGCGTGTGCAAGAGAGAGATGTGCATATATAGAGAGACTTTCAGGTTCCACTTTTGTGTCACAATTATTTCTAACCATCTTGGATGGATACAGGAGACCTCAAGCAATAGGAGGATTCAATGTTTCAAGTTTTGTTCAAATGCTGCTTACAGGAAATCTGAATTAAAATATGCTTTAAAAATGTTCTTAGTGCTAGTCCCTTATAAGGATTTTTCTCAAGGCTCTGATAGTACATGTTCTGTATGAGTTTCTACTGCAACATAGTAGGATAAAAGTGTATTGAGCTTCAGAATGAACCTGTCAAGTTCAGAAAATGAACAGAATGGCACCTTAGTCTAATGTAATTGTTCCCTGTAAATATTCAGAGAGCAAAATCTGATTCAGTAGCAAGTAGCTTGAAGAAAGACTTTTATGCTTGATATGCTAAAACCAAACAGTTTAAGAGGTTAGAATAATAACTAATAATATTTGATACTACTGGAAATATTTTATGTGTGTAAGCAGTGCAGTTCTCCAGCCTGCAGGTGGGATCAAACTGTGCAGCATGGAGAAATTTATGTGCAGATGGATCTGCTAGTTAGAGAGGCAGAATCCTAAACTCAGGACTCGTAACTAACTCTATTCTGCCAGTTCTAGAGGCAGACCCTTTAGAGTTTTCCACTCATGTTCCACCATCCACAATAGAAAAGCTTGTACTGTATTAGTAGTAATACCTCACATATGTGTTCATATGTTTTAAAGCATTTCTGTTGACTTGTAGATTCCCCGGAAACTTTAAAGTGAGTATACCACAGGAATTTCAATAATATGTCATACCCAAGTTGCCGTTCTGAATAAGGATCATAGCTTTAAACCAGTGTGCTTCTGTTCAATTTTATACAGTCTGACTGGAATTTCCTTTCTAAGCGAACACTTCAAAGCATGTTTTATTACACTTCTTTTAAAACATTTAAAATTTAAATGACAACAAAAAGAAAACATTTATTGCTCTAATACATAATAGCAAGTGGATATTATTATTTTTTGTAAAGTATTTTAAAAACCCCAAGAACTAAATATGGTTTGATGATTACAGAGACTTTAGTATATAATTATACAGTGCTTTAATCTATATTCATTTTATACACAAAATAAAGTTCATGAAACAGTAAGCAGCAAACTCTGCTATGTATATGTGTATTAGCTACAGTTAGCAGCCTGATCCAGAAGATGCTGAGCACCCTCAACACATTGACTCCAATCAGTGTTAGAAGATGGTCAGCAGCTTCTAGGATAGGGCCCAAATGATGCACTGGAAGGCGTATGTGATAGCAACAACAATATTTTAATGGACATTTTCTTATGGAATCACTAAGAAAATATATTTTAATAGTCATTGATAAGCACCAGCTCACAACACTGCATGTGGCTGCATCACTTGCACATTACATTTCCCGACACACTGCATATACAATACATCTAGAATTCTCAGCACAGAGAGAACTCAGAGAGTTGTTACGCACTTACAAATTATCACAGGGAAAATGTAGGTTTTAGTAGCATTTTCAACAGTGAAGTTGCAACATTATTTTAGTGACTATGTTCCTACGCAAAGGAAAAAATAAAAAGTAGTCAGTGACATACTTCCTGAAATTTTAATACTGGCTTTCAGGTGTTAACAATCTAAAGTGCTTTCATGTTTCATACATTTTTAAAAATTTGCAATTCATACAAAAAAATCAAAATATTTATAAACTTATTCTATACACTTGTGAATGTACCATTTAGTCTATTCCTGTTTCCTCACCCAAAAAATTGGCATTGCCGTCTCCCAAATCTCTCTTTTGAAACCAAGTCTGTGAGTTTGTTCCTTGAATATAAGCATCCAGAAAATAGCAAATTCCAGGGATATCACTGGGAAAATTTGGTGGAAGCTCTTCTCTTGAGCGAGGTGTGAACACAAAGCCCGGATATTCCTTTAACAACCTAGAACAAAAATGAATCATCTTGATTAAAAATTAATCAGTCACTAATTGTTACTACAAGTGCCAACATTCTATAATTCTTCAGGTACTGCAGGGCAGAATGTAGCAGGGCAGAATCTAATTTAATATTTATATGTTATTTACTGATAATATAAAAAAAAATACTGTTTATTTGATAACCTTGATAATCTATTAACTTGTGCACCAGTGCAAACAGGAATATTGGCTCTCTGTTTTTGTCTTGTCAATGTTTTGCATGTAAGTGCTATGTTTGTTGTAAATATTTAAAAAAATTATTTAGTACTGAAAGCTAGCTCAGATTTGCACATGAAACTGGCACCATAATTAATGTTTCAACTAATGAAGGACTGAAGAGCTTATTAGTTAAACTATTCAGATCCTCTTACCAATTCTAATAATTTTGCTTTTTCACACATGCGTCCACTAAACCCAGTGGTCTTCTGATTCTGAAACACAGATTGCTAATCTGTAGGTATAAATACTGATGATTGGTATATAAGCTTCCAAACAATTATTGCAATACACAGGAGTTGTGCAAGGTACCATAATGTTAGCAAGATGTGTTTAGAATTGGTGTACAAATCAAAAAAGAAAAAGCACTAAAGAAAAAGGAGGTTAACACATCATTCACTCAGGGAAAAAAACAAACATACCACAACAATAGTAACAACAGTTTAACCAAATTGCCTATTTTCTAGGCACTCAGAGAATTAATTCTCTTTTTTTTTCAACAGTATACTCATTTCAAATATTGTCTTGAGAGGAATACACAGCCATGCAGAAATCTATGTATGCCACAAGTTATAGGCAAGTCTTGTGTGGACGAATGATTTTCAGAAAAGACTGTAGTCAGTATCATTCAAAATTATTTTCCGTATGGATGTGGAAAAAAAATCAGCATTGGCCAGCACTGTTCTTCTGACATACATAAGCACCAGCGATGCTAATGCTATCTCTGTATTTGTTTAGAGTGCATGATTGAAAAGGTTACTTACTGCGTGCCTGAATACCTGTGCTACTTTTATCTAAATCACCTGTATGAGAATCTAAAGTTTGGCATTCTGTAAGTCACATAGCACATGCTGCAGGGGATGTCAGGATCCTGGTCCAAATTCTCTGTCTGACATTGGACACAGAATCTTGCCACAAGACATTATCAGATATATGGCAGTGGGTACAAGCAGAGTAGGAACAACTAACTGACTGTCCAGGCTGCAGTGAAGGTAGCAGAGCTTCCTTAAAAGGAAAAAATAATTTATATCCATATTCCTGGTAATTTTACACAGCCAGCGATATCACTTTCTACTAGTAGATTAACTCTCTACAGTTCACTCTAGAAGAAACAATAGTGTCTATCAGCTCAGTGGCATAAAATTCAGACCTGGACCTGGAGTTCAGATGTAGACTGTTACCATCAAATTCAAAACAGTTTCCTATTATTTTGCCTGGCACCTATAAACATATTCTTGGCCATGAACATGTTGTAAGGTGAATTTTAAGTACAATTAAACAGATAATAAGAAAAGAGTATTAGGTTCGAAGGACAAAGGAAAGATGGTGTATTTCCCATGGGAGATCCTTCTAGCTGTCTGCATAATCACATAGTACACGTTACTAAGAATGTGTGATCTGAGTGGATAAATAGTGCAGCCTAAGCTCCATACTAAAAGGTTTAAACTGAGCTGGGACCAAGACCTGTATGAACTAAACACTGGGGTGGTTGATTCATTGCAATCTATTCATTTATCTTCCCTAACCAAGAGAATGAAGATGTGTAGGGTGATGTTTAACAATTCTTCAGTAAGGCTGTTACTTTCAAGGGCACCTGCAGCCATTTGGCATCCAGTTCACCCTGAAAGCCACATAGCTCAAAGAGGACCCAGCTATATGAGAGAAGAAAAAAAAAAGCAAGAGGTGTACAGCTGCAGGGTAAGAAGCAAAATTGGCCCAGGCAGTCCATTTATTTTAAATGTAACATCTGAAAAATA
Organism: Buteo buteo; assembly: GCF_964188355.1. NCBI lineage: Eukaryota > Metazoa > Chordata > Aves > Accipitriformes > Accipitridae > Buteo > Buteo buteo. The sequence continues at coordinate 48,191,808 of NC_134171.1, forward strand.
AGTATCAGATGTTCTGTTTTGTCCTTTTTCTCGCTGCTGCTGGTTGTATTCTGACTAAAAATAACCATGGTGCATTTATGAGCACTCAGAAAAAAAGAGAAAAAGGAAAATAAACAGCAGTATTTCAGAGGGGAGCGGGGAAAGAACAGGAAGATAATCAACTATTATGGTAACTACTTCAGGTGGAAATTTTACAGGTGTGAAGCACTGTACCTGTAAGTTGTTGGGCTGACGTTTATTTTTCTAGGTATACTGCAAGATTCAAACTTATTGGCAAGAGTTACATTATTTCCAAAAAGGCAGTAACGAGGCATTTTAACCCCAACAACTCCAGCAAAGACAGATCCAGAATGAAGGCCAATACGCATCTTTAAATAAAAGACAGAAAACAGCATTATTAGGTAAAATAAAAAGGTTAAAGTCAGTTTTAGAAATTCTTCCTCTATTAAAAAAAAAAAAAGCACTACTAATATAAATTGAGTTAGTACAGTCTCCTTAAAATGTCTGTATTCTGGTCATCGCTTCTTATGGAGAGGAAGCTAGCTGAAGTTTACCTTGCCTTGCATTTATAGTAAGTAATCCTTCATCTGATATGACTGTGATAACGCTGGTCTCTGTGGCAGTAAATTGATCTAGAAACATCAGCAGGAGTTACTATGACACTTGTATACTTTTCTGGGAGGAATTACATGACTGGTGATAGTTAATGAATAGTACTTGCTTTGCTGTCACAGTCAGAAGACAAGTCTTAGGAAACAGCAAAGACAGTATGTATATGCTGTAGTTCCAACTGAATTCTATTGACAAGGTCGCACATAGGGTAAATCCCAATCCCAGAGTACAGAATTTTGATAAGTAATCAAATTATACAACAGTTGAAACATTCTGATACCTTTTCATTGTAACTCATACTCAGATTTTTGAGTTTTGCTTAGCTGGTGCTGCTTTCTAGGTTCCTTTTTTTTTTTTTTTTTTGAGATGTGTTGTTATGCACATTATACATATGTAGACATGTTTTCTTCAGAATAGCAGTCTGACACACTAATGGCATGATGTTGGGAAGCTTGTGTATCTACTATCTGTGCTATGCTTTACATATCAAGAGAATAGCATATCACTATGAAGAAGTCACAATTTCTAATTTTGAGTGGAAAAGCAGAAAAGCTTACAACAAAAGCAAAATCCACCCACACAGCAAAGATGGCTGAAATATGTACATCAATATACAAGTCTGATTTAAAGTAAGCGGTTTGCAGTTACATCTTTTTCTTTGACAATTGATACATAAAATGACAGTAGACTGTGTGACATATTTGTTGCTTTGCAAAACAGCCAATGCTTTCATGAAGCATTTCATTAAAATAGATGCATGCTTTCATTAAAAATAGAAAGATTCAATTTTCTTCTAAGAAGCTTCTAGTAGGTATTTATACAATTTTTTTCTCCTTATTTTAATATTACTTTTAAAAATGTAATAGCATTCCTCATTCAAAATTATAGAGGTAGCATTTGCATGGAAATTATAAACAGGTTATAATATTGTCAAGATGTTTCCAGATTTTTTAAGTGTAATTTAATTTGATATTGTGAAATACAAAACAAACGACATTTATTTATAATATAATACTGCTGTTCTCTCTGTGATAAATGTGGAGCATGTAATCCTCTTAATAACCATTTTCTTTGTCTTGGAATACAAATATTCCTTGATCTGAAATCAAAGAAGCCTGAAGTCTTCTAAAGGAACAAATGAACAGAAATGTTAAAAATCAGCAAATGAATGAAATAATGAACTAGGACACCTGTATTAAAAATAATAGGACCCCATTCCAGGACATTTGAACTTAGTAGAAGGTCCACATCATTTGTCATGCACACAGGCTTTTCTCTTTTTTTCTCAGTGTGAGGAAAACCTATATGAAAAGTTCAGTACATGTGTAAGTCCTCATTGAAAGCAAGGCATAAATATAACTACCACTGAATCTAACATTTGCTTTGACAGCATTTACACCATTATCTTATGGTAGCGGCTCAGTATCTGACTGTAAAACTAGAACAGCAACAGAATCCTTTAAAGATATGTGGATTACTGCAATTGGAACATGTCTTTGATGATTTGTATTTATACCTGTTACTTCCAAAGACTTAGATGTTCTCATTGGGTCTAATTTTGAGAGAGGATTAGTCTTCTCATTAGAAAACAGTAACAGGATATTCCATGCCACTGAAAAACTTATTGCTACTGAGACAAAAACTGCAGCATGTCAGTGTGCAAATATTGATTTCACTGCATTTAAGTCTTTTGGATTGATTTTCAAATCTTTGTTTCATCTTTACCTCTCCACAAAACTCTCATTCGTAGAACTAAAAAGGACAGCTTCTCCAGCCATACACACTTGATGCCCCAACTTGACTGAGTTAATGCAATGATACAAAATTTCCTCAAGACAAAAACCCCAAAAGCAACTAAACAATCAAAAATGCCCACTTTAACCATATAAAATACAATAAAATATATGACCTTGATAGGCTCTCCATGGGGAGACACCACCTCATCTGACAGCTCCATCATCTTCAGGGCCATCAATGCTATTTGAACAGCATGTGTTTCACTTTCTTTGTGTAAACCTCCAGCGACACAGTAGGCATCTCCAATAGTCTCAACCTAAAACAGGCATATTTGTTCCTTACTGTTAGACTGTTTGACATATAAAAGAATAGTCTGTGGCTTCAGTAAGAATTGTACCTACATATTGACTGAGTCTTACTTGTCCTGCTAAATTATTTAAGTCATGGGCAAATCCTGCAGTATCATTCAAAAGGAAAAATTGCACAACTTGTGTTTATTGCTGGGCATAATGCTAAAATACTTTTCCTTGCTCACCTGCTGTCAGGCACCCATAGCTACATTAAACACCTATTTACTCCAAATTCACAGCACTGTCATTGAAATTAATTTTTTAAATTAACTCTTAAGTTTGATGGGTTTCTCTCTTGGCTGCATGAATGGCTGATCCTGTTGATTTTTTTTGTTGTTTTGTGATTTATCTTAATATGTCTTTCTTATAATGAAGCTTTAGGGCAAAATAATTTTTGGACTTCTATTATCCTCTGTCCCATTTAGTCTTCCTTTCCTTTCCTGCCCCACAACCCCACAGAAATACAATAAATTGTGTACCTTGTAGACATCTAGCTCTCCACATTGGTAATCAAAGCGAGTATAAAGCTCGTTAAGCATGGTGATAACCTGCATAGGTGAGCATTGGGAACAAATGGCAGTGAATCCAACAATGTCAGAGAAAAGCATTGTGACATTATTAAATTTCTTGGCTTGCACAACTTGCCCCTGCCACAGCTGCTGAGCAACCTCTCCAGGAAAAATTGAAAACAGAAGATCTACGGTCTTCTTCTTTTCTTCTTCGAGTGCTTGATGGGCCTGCTCAAGGGTTGCTTTTAGCTTTCCTAACCTCTTCTTCAGCCCATCCTGAGCTCTGGCCTGCTCTCCTATCAGAACAACATCTCTTAATGCATTGTGAATGGGAATATCTGAGAGGTACAATCCACGTCCTGTAAAATCTTCTAGTCTATCCACACAAGGCGATCCCAAGAATAGGATGGCACTGGATTCAAAAATATAGATCATTTGGCCTTTAAGATCCATTACCTGAAACAGTTAAAGAAACAAGAATTCATGCAAAACATGCATGGCAATGGTTTAGAAGCAAGAAGTTTTAGAGGAATTACATTTTGCTGAAACGTAAGAAAATCAGACCAGTCCATAGTCCTTACATTTTCGTTTAGTTGCTTAAGATAAAACATGCAGTGCTAAATCATAGAGCCAACAAATAAGTTTATTTTGCTTGAGCCTTCTGGTACAAAAGTTAGGCCACAACTTTAGGATAAACACCTACTTATGTTTGAGTATCAGTATCGGTTTTAGCTTAAGAAGAAGAGAAAAACAAAAAAAAGAATTTTGTGCATTTTCACCTATTGAGAAAATGTTACTATGGCCTATGAATTTCTGCTAATAACTCTAGTGTTTAATTCATGCACCACTTTCTTTGTAAGATAAAGTGAGAAAATCTGCTTCGATTTTATCATAGGACATTCAGTACTCACTGCAATTTAAAATTAAAGGCATAAATGGCAGAAATATCCCATTTTAATGATCTAAAAAAGCAAAATGTTTTGTGGAGTGTTTTTATGTCATTTCTGTATTCAGTTGTGTAATGTGCAAGGTGCTGCAGAGCTACACTTCACGTTGCTTTGAAAGACCATTTTTTGAAGAAAACCAGTTACTTGCTAATAGACATTTGCATATGTAAATTCATGCAAAAGCAAAGCAGAATCTACTACCCCTTGTAATCATTAAACTGTTGCCTAGTGCAGAAACGGATCTGAGATGAAGTAGCTAATCAGTGCAACATTTTTTCCCGTTTCATTAATAACTGGGTGAAACCTTTATTACCGTTCTTCATTTAAGTTCTTGGAGTGTTGAGTCTGAACTGGTAATTCATCCTGGAGAGTCTCGGGTGTATGTAAGCTGGAATTCAGCTGAGGCCAGTGATGAATAAAAGCGGTCATTGAATATTCAATGTTTTTTACAGTCCCAGGTCATTTGCCACAGACCCAGCTTTGGCAAAAACAGTAAGTAATCCCATCAGCTGAAACTAAGGGGGACCTTTGGCAATTACATCTGATGAAAACATCAGAATATCAAAGATATCAAAATACCAGATACCAAAGGCTGAATGAGCACAGGAAATGTCTACTTCTTTCCCCAAATCCTAGATCTGTTGTTTCCAGATGATTGAGGGGCACTTTGATAAAGCTTTCCCTGCTTTGTGGTCTTTGTGTTGGAGATGCCTTTATTTTCAGCAGCATGGCATGTCATTGGCTTTATCTCAATTTACTGAGTTTATCAGTATTTCAAAATTATTTTTTTTAGTAAAATCAAGTTAACAGTCGGATTTTACTTGTGTAAAAGTCCTAAAGCAGAATTTTGACTGAATATTGGCTTCAGAATCTGAATTACATTAGAGTGCCCTCAATAAATCATTATTATTCAGTTATATATGATGTTGAGAGGTAGACAATGCAAAGTGCACCATGTTTTGTGGCTATTTTAACTCTATCTGAAGAAAAAAAATTCCTCACAGAAGTAATGGTTATAAAAAGTCTCTTACCATGGATGATTTCATATCAGTATTATCCCATCTTCTGACTCGTACAGTAAACTGCATATTTAGCATTGTCATTATTCCACTGAAAGTGCAGCTTACTTTGGGAGTAAGAATTTCAAAATACTCTTCAAAATTAGGCTTAGCTTGAAATTCTCTCCTGGTCAAAAGTCTTCTTATCCCATTTCCAATTTGAAGAACTGACATATCCTTGTCAAACATAAAATGAAATGGGAAAGTCTTACAGAACACAGAGGCAGGAATCACAAGTGAAGACTGTGGTTTACATGGAGATAATGAAGGTTTTGCACTTTTGACTTGTATAGAGTACAGCAAATAAGGCTGATTAGCAAACTCAGTGCAGTCATTGTGAAAACAAGGAGGCATGAGCATCACTTCCACCTCAGTTTCATACAAAATATGAGCTGCTGCTTTAATAATACCAGATAGAATAAGACTCGTAATTTTCTTAGGAAAGAAATAATACACATTTAAGAAGTCCTGATCTTTCTCCAGGCATAATATGGAGGCATCTTCAAGTCTGTCCTTTTTTCCTGCTTCTTGGCTGTGGCCGCTCTGCTTCAGCAGAGTAGTGAAACTGTTCAAGAAGTCCTTAAGGGTTCCTCCAATAACCCCTAATATGTGTTCATCCTCTTCATAGCATATTTTGAATAGCTCTTCACCAAGAGATTCCTGTAGAGACTCCACGGGAACACCTGCATGAAACTACATTTTAGTCAGAACTGCACTTATCACACTGAATCTCAGGCTAACCTCCACTTTTTTTATGCTAGACCAAATCAAATTAGCAATATCCTTCCCTGATTCAGCACTGACAGCTGAGGGCCCTCTCATTTGTGAGTCCTGCTCTAACCAAAGACATACTTGTGTTGCCTGGAAAACAGGGAGACAATAGGTTGTAGTTCGGAAAGATCCAAGACTCAGTGTTGTTTGTAGAGATGTAGACAGAATGAATGCCTGTTTTGGCACAGGCTTTAACCCAATTCCCTTATCTTGATATGAAGAAATAAAATAAGAATTTAAAAAGTTAAAATAAGAATAAAAATTAAGAATAAAATAGGATCTGTGCACAAATGCAGATATAAGTACTATGCCTGATCCAATAAATTAAATGACCCTAGGAATATTCCAGGACACTGAGGGCAACTGGCACAGAACAGTGCACATCTTTGCTAGTAAATTTGTTTAAACAGGCTAGCTGCATGCAGACTGGCTGTGGGGAATGTTCCAACTCCCCAACCGTTACTGGAAATCATTTGGAAAAGTGTTATCTGTCACAAGCCAACTGTGTGCCAGCACCAGGGTAACAGTTTAGGTGTACAGACCATGTTTCAGTTCCTGGAAATGTTAATTTACTATTACAGATGTAGCCAGAGAGTTCCATATTGCAAATTACAGCAGTTCTCTTCCAACAGACTCCAGTCCTTCAGAAGATGAAAAGGATCAAACAGTTTTTAATGAGTATAAAACTTTAACTTATTACTGAATGTATGTTACAACTCCCTCTAGATGTTGGATTGTAGGGGTGGATGATTTTATGACAGCTGAGAGATGAAACTCATCTCTTCAGCTCACATTTTGACACTATGAAATGTTAGTTGCAGAGATTACAGTTTAGGCTCTGTGTTGTCAGTATCACTGCAGCCCTTACGTGGAGGAAATTATTCTTAGTAACAAGACTAATTTATATATACAAATATAATTTTATATAGATAACTTACATATAATCTATATATTTTATATATATATATTATTAAACAAACTTACATTACCTGCTGCATTAGCATGATCACTGATTATTTTTTCAAAATCTTCTCTATCCCCAGTTTTTCTGTAAAGATCATAAAAATGTAAATAACCCCCCTGAAAAATCAAGGTAAAACATGGTAAAAATAGTAACAGAAGTTAGCTTCCCTGTCTTTAATGTGTACAGACCAAGTTTTGCTGATCAAATAGGCAGGTTTTGATTAATTCAAAATAGGGTCTTGATAGGATCTTAGATAATCCAGTGCATTTGTGATAAATTAAAGTTTTAGTGGTCTGAGCTCAGATTATGGATTGAGGCCAAAAGCTATAGACTGTCATTGATTAAAAGCCTTTAGGTTGCAACAGGGCTGGTTTTTGTTTGGTTTGGGTTTTTTGCTTGAAGCCATAACTATATTTTATAACGTATTGTAAAATATGATCGGAATTTATATTCAAACATTTATTGGAATTACATTGCATTACATTCAAAAGAGGTGAAAAGGTATTCTGTTTTGAGAGGAAATACCAATAGCAACTATTAACTTCAAAATTACTTGTTCATTGGTAGTAATCCAGATTCTGTGACACAAAACTGCAGCGCTCTGAATTCTCTGAGGTCAATAAACATCAACCTGAATATCAGACCCAAAATGATAAGAAGAGCATGTAGCTTAGATTAACCTCCATATAAGCAATAAGCTTTTGATACATGCTTTCTGAATGTCTTCACTTGAAATATCTTAGATATATTTACATGCAGAAGCAATAGAGACATTTAGATCTGTTTTACATTTGCATTATTACATCATTCAGAATAGCATAGTAATTTTTTGTTTCAAACAACTGCTCCAGGAAGCAACACGTAATTAAAGATAGGGAAAATATTCATATCAATAAGCCAGTCAGCAATTGCAATACACATCTGACCAGCTACCTTTGGTTTAGTCAATGCATGTGAAGTGCTTTGAAAATATCAAGTATAATTTAAAAGATACATTGTAATTACCTATTCTTATCAAGGTGTGCAACAGTGTAGTTTCCAACTTCATTATTTTCCTCCACTTTTGAAAGGAGACTTAAACGGAGGGGCTTATTTTTTCAGATGCATTCAATAAATTGAATCCTCAATGTATAATGAGACACTAAGAAATTCTCACTCCCTACAAGGCTCAAATGATTAATATTGGATTAGTACTAAGGAGTGCTGAAAATCAAGCCGAGTTCCTCCAAAACAGAAAACAGAAGCCAAGTGAGCCCAGTGAAAACATGTATGTCAGTATCTGTAGTGTATGGTTGTTCACTGTATCAGAAGCCAATTTTTTTTGTATAATACTAATCATTTGCATTTAAGATTCTTTTCCTGGGATCTTAGAAACACTGGGATAGATCCACATACAATCCTATCTACCTTTCCATTTATGCCTGCGTAGTCTCTTGAGTTCCTCCAAAACATTTGCTCATTTTAAAAAAGTCCTTGGCTGTTTCCCTGCACAAATGGCTAAATTTGCCCATTAAGTCAACTTTGTGAGAGATTTAAATATTTGTAAATACTTTAAAATAAAATAAATAATTATTAACTTACACTACATGAAATGTTACACACCAATTTGTCAAGATAACTGAAAACAGATTCCAGAAGTCCTGATTCCCAGTCACCACCCGAGTCCTTATGAACTGTCAGCAAAACATTGCTCTGAAGTTAGTTGCAAACCCATTACACATCCCTACCTGGTTTCTTTTATTCTGTGTTTTGCAAGTGTTCTCTGAAGTGCAAGATTAAGCCTTTCAAACTGAGGAAGAAAAGAAGGTATGTTGATTAAAATGTCATTGCTGAAAATTTAATCATAAGAATAACATTTTTATACAGAGAAGAATTACTTTGCTGTCCTTGGGACTAACATCTTTTTTCAAGATGGTATAGATGTTAGAAACAGCATCTCATTTCTGTGTTTGATGTTTAGTTTATGTTGATGTCTTCAGCTCCAGTACCACTATAATTAAGCCCTTTAGCTGATGTGCGCCAGTGGTTGTGCATTTTAAATATAGTGATGCACTTTACCTCCAAGTTGTCAGATGGCAATAAAGACAGTGCTGCTAAGAAATAAGTATAATTAACCCAACTTTCTATTATTACACATCCCCCCCCCCCGCAAAAAACACCCTACCATGGATGCAAAATGTAGAAAGAAATCTTTTTAATTTAAAATATTTTCTCCTAACAGAAAAAGCCAGTTATATTCTCCATTATGCCCACAGCAAAACATTAAAAAGTGGCTCTGCTAACTAATTAACTTTTCTTGGGATATTAAGAGTTAAATTTTTTTCAGGGCAATTTTCAGAAGTCTCAAGATTGAAACTGCAAAAGGTAACAGAGTTTCAAATGCCGCTATAATCCAGATCAAGATAGCTTCTGTGCTTCAGATTACATCCTTTTCTCTTTTCAAGACTATAGCATTTCAAGACAATGTTAGAACCATTTATTTTATATTTGTAGAAAACGAAGACTTTTGGCTATGTATGCTGCAAACCCAAATATCCTCCAGATGAAAATCTAGTCACTGTAGATAACCTTTGTAAAAGGATTCCGTAATAAAAGACCCTTTAGAGTATCCTGAAGATTTACCTTAATTCGATTTACCTTAACTTCGATCCCATGGTTCCATATCCCTTCTGTAGTTCCTAGTTGGAACTGATAAAACACTTTCCAAACATGCATATTTTAAATTGTTGGGGCCAGCAGAGGTGTTTTATGTATGTAGTCTCTGATCATTTGAAACCCAAACTTCCCATAAAGAATAGTACTATATTGCCATGATAGAATTGGGTTTGAGGCTTGCTGTGGTCTGGCTTTTCTTTGGTTCTCATTCCTTGAAGAAACTAGCATTTTCTACTGCATCTTTTACTTGTATTTTTACTTTTACTTCCTATTTTCAAAAGGAAAGTTTGCACACATGAAGAAAATATCATGTGAAAGAAAGGCAATATATTCTGGAGCCTTTTTCCAAGCAAAAATCTAAACTGAACAACTGTTCTACCATGTATATGAACACAATGTAAATTACATCTGTGTATAAACTGGTACAGGAAGTGGAATGCCATCCAGTTCATTACTTATCTCTGAGCAATGTTCTCTATATTTCTGTAAACACCCAAAGGAGCAAATAAAACAATCACATGCACTACATTATATCTCAGATTTAATCAACAGTTATTCTGGATTCACTATGCCCTGAACTTCCATGCACAGCTCACTGTTTTCATGAGTTCATGAGTCAATAGGGGTCATGATGCAGCCCTTTTTTTTGAGTTTCCAATTGGAAAGAAGATGATTTTAGTCACCGATGGTTACGTAAGGCACCATAAAATATCTAAGCAATGAAAAATATGTTTTTAAACAAGCAAACCCCTTCTATGGAGAACTGGGATTGGGAAAATGCTTACATCTTGACCCCAAATCAGCATGAGAACAGACTACTATACTTGGACAAAGCTCCAATGAATATGACTTGAATAACTGTAAATAACAGTGACAATAACCTCGAGCTTCAGTAGCTCCTGGGGTACATGGTCATAATATCTTTGGCTTTACCAAGCTTTTGTCCCAGCTGATGAACTAGCCTATCATGATTATACAATAGGCAGCTGCATGCTTTTATACCACTCTTTAAAGAAAAAAAACCCAATAATTTCATTAAAAATCCAACAAACAACTATATACTAGAAAAGCAATACAGCAATCATGACACCATAGAAAGGGTGCTTTGCCAGTTCATTCTTGAGTTAAAAGTCCTTTCCTTTATATGTTTAAAGATCAGTTTGAAGGGATGAATTTCTTCTGTGTAAGTGCAGCAGTTAAAAAGGGGTCTATCAAAAATTGATAATGTACAGTTTTAACAAAAGGGTAATAGATGAAGAGTTGTGAAAACAGATCTGCAAATAGATTTAACCAAGCTCCAGCACATTTAGTAAGGTACACTGAATGTCAAGTAATAGAATTGTAATCAATTGTAATCAATTGTAATCAATTGACTATACAGAGTTGGCCATTTGCCATTTGTAGTCCCAATATATACCAGTCAGTTCCTTCATACTTTCCACAGAATTTGAGGCAAGTGTTGAATGTTATGGAGCTTCATTTTTCATGTTCTTTCTACAGAGACAAACCATGGTATTCATCTCCACTCAAGCAAACGACTGTGCATGTACAGTACTTGTTTGCAGTTGAGTTGAGCAGAGACATAAGAATACCTTTGTGGTAAACACAGACAATAATGTTTTTAAAAATAGTACGGCAGGACGTTAGCATCATAACAGGTGAAAACAGCTATTTTAATTATATTCTGATAATGACTAATGTATGTAGCAGTACAGATTCAGTTAGGTGAATTGATGACGTGACCACATAATTTACATAACTAGGTAGCAAGGCAGAGTTTCTCTAACTGTATCTCTATGTAAAAAATTGCTACAGAAATACGTGGATTTAAAAGGAACAATTAAAATGATAGAGGAAGGTTGCAAATACAAGGCAAAAATATAGGGTAATACAGTGGAAGGGATGGTGTGAAGTGTACAAAACTGATTGTGGCAAAATTGTATCCAGAAGGAATGGAAAAGGATGAAATGAGGATTTAAACTATGCAGAACTACATAAGAACACAAACTTTGAAGTTAAAACAACTTTTGAAAGGCTCACTCTAAAGGCTTGCATAAAATGCTTTTTAAATATTTAAAATTAAATGCTATTAAATTATTATTATTATTATTATTACTATGCAGTATCTATTTACCTCAGGAAAGATTAGTTTGCAGATGCTTTCAGTTAATGTGTGCAGGTACACTCTACTTCTGCTCGTCTTCCTTTGTGGAAGTTTTCCTTGAGCATCTTTTTCATGAACTTCTTTGCAGATGGGCAAAGCTGCTCTAGAGCTGTGTTCTGTGCAGTCCTTGTCATGTTCCTCAGTAATGTGACTTTGAGTCAGTAAGGAGAAAGGACATTCCCCTGTGATCTTCAAGTCTTTCAGTTTTGTACAGAACATACTGTACAAAGTCTTTCTCTTGAGATTAAGAGTACTTGGCTTTGTGTTTTATAGTTTTCTGTTTACTAACAAGAGCAGGAGATGCCAGAATAGTAGATAAGGCAACCACTGTGGAAGATTATTGGAGGCTATAAATCACCACAGGAACAAATGTGTACCCCTACAAAACAAGAAGAAAGAAAAAAAATTAAAAACATTTATCTTCTCTTCTAAATTCCCGTGATGTGACAGTTTTATCATATGTGCATTAAAATAATGGCTTTCCTGAGCAAAGCACTTAAGCTCATGTGCCATTTTAAGCATGTAATCCCTCCTGACTTCAGTGCTTCAGGTAATTAAAGTTACATGCATGGTTAAGTTCTTGGCTGAACTGGGGCTCTAGTGATTAAGGCAGAGGAGTTGTTTTATCTGATATCTCTTTGGTCACATTGATGGATGAGGTTTCTGAAAGAGTAGAGAGCAAAATTCTAATGAGAAAACCTTTTTAATTCTTCATAAGCAGCTATTAAAAACGACCTGATGTGGCACAATGAAACTGATTTGTTATGGATACTTAAATCTCAATTTAATTGATGACCAAGATACCCTTTTTGTAATAAAGAAATGTATGGCTAAAGTTAGTACTTGCACTTCTGGAACAGCAAACCATCCAAGACCAAAGGTTAGTGTCTCGTTAAAAGCCACTGACTGGTGACAACTACCGTCATGGGAATTTGACCACATACCTGATGTAGTTGCTTGGAAACACCAAGGGATTTTTATGCTTTTGAAGGTGATATCTTTTAAACAACACATTAAAAAAAATGGCTGAACTTTTTATTTTAATAATTGTTCCGTTTGTTACATTTATTTCAGTAAGACTTAATCTGAAAAAGGCTCTTCCCTTAAGGGCTTCATTTTCTATTGACTGTATCTCATTGAATCAGATTCTCTCATCCTCATATAATACTCTAACAAGGTAATCTTTGAGAGCTTTTGGCGACTCTGGAAGCAGCTGAAGTATTACATTTGTCTCTTGGGAGATCCAGTATAACTATTTCTTTCAGAGGCACTATGGCTTTAATCTGCCTGTGCATCACACTGCTTACTCCTGCCCCTGAGATACCCAAAGGGCATTTAGGGTCACACAGCGACTGTACCAGGGTTAAAAATAGCTAACGCCCTGATACAGGTTATCAGCTGCTTCTTTTGAAACAGCTCGAATGAATGGCACAGCAGAGGAGTGCTGCAGACCCAGCACGAGTGGCATGGATAAGAGGTGAAACAGGCTGAAGCTACTATGGCTGGACCTGCTGCTGAAAAAAAATATATTTGGCAGAAAAGGCCCTCTTAAAGTATGCTGTAATACTGATGGTGTCAGGCCAGCTTCTAGGGGACATCTATCAAAATTATTAAAGTATTATTTTAAGAACCAATAAACATAATGCTAAGAACAACAGGCTGAAGAATGTTTACATAACATTCTATATTTCTGATCTCAGTTTCTACACAGAAACTCATTTGTTTCTACTGCATGGATATCAGTAATGCTTTATTTTTTATTGCTGAATACTGTTGTGTAGGAAATGAGGCAGTGAAAAATTTCAGGCAAGAACCACACTCGCAATACATAAATATACGTAATACTTTTATTTATAATCTAAGCATTGTTATGTATTTGTAAAAGTATTTTTATTCAGGAGCCATTATACAACCTTGTATTACTTTATTAAAAAAAGAAAAGTAGAAAAGAACCACCTTTCCTGTAATTAGACTGATCTGTGTACTGAAATAAACTGTTAAGGGAAATAGTACCAAAAATATATATGTGCATCATCGTCAAAGGATAAAAAAATTTATGGCTTTGATGGATCTCACATATATACTCATGTGGTTTGCTGAATTTGGGCCTTAAATTTCAAGACAAATCTTGAATTTATAAAATAACACTACTAAAATTTTAAAATCAAGTATACCAGCATCTTTGAAGAAAAAAAATTTCTGAAATACATTTAAAAAAAAAAAAGTATAATAAAACATTTAAAACACCTCCCAGTGAGTGGAATACTATATTTGTATGTGCTGCTATTTAAAAAAAAAAAAAAAAAAAAAAAATTCTCTCTCTGTGAAGAATGTAAGACTCAATTAATGGTTAAATTAGATACCAACAAATATTTACTGCATTTGCACTAAACTAAGAACAAAGGAAGTGAATGACCTTCAGCAATAACCAATAGTTTTCATGTTTGGGGTTTTTTTCCTGCTGGTGAAACTATTTCTCTGTTTTTAGAAGACAATAATCTGGAATTATTTGGGGGTTCACTTCCATGCTAGCATATTGTATTTTAATTAAATTACATTTGATGTGGTAGGAAAAATATCCAGGCAGGTAGAATCAGCTCTGCAAAGAAGTGTTGTCATTGTTTTACACCTGGAAAACCTTAAGTCTCCAGAAGCTACCAAGTGAGAAAGAGAGGTCCTAGAAGATGGTCATGGGCCAGGACTTATTCAGGAGCAAAATGGGCACTGATGTGAAAGTCCCTGAGTTGATGAAGCTGCTGGACATGCAGCTACTGTGTCTGCAGCTTCTTTTTGTAATACAGCCTGCCATTCTTTGTGGTGCAGGACATCCACATTCAGCCTCTTCCTGCCCTGGTGGGGACTGGCATCTGTGCCCTTGCTCTGAACATGACCTTGGGCTCCTGCCAATTGCTATTTATGATAAAATCACCATTGATTTGGAAGAAAGTGGAGATCCATGACGTTTCTAGTAATAATACTGTTGTACAAAACCAGTATCATTAATGTACAGATCTTTAAATTCCAAATCATGAAGACACAGTTCCTAAAGAAAGCTTCCCACAAAACTGTTTTCTAAGTATCCTGACGTTCTTGTTTTCCCAGTGTCCTGGTTTCAGCTGGGATAGAGTTAATTTTCTTTCTAGTAGCTGGTATAGAGTTATGTTTTGGATTTAGTGTGAGAATAATGTCGATAACATACTGATGTTTTCAGTTGTTGCTAAGTAGTGTTTAGACTAAGTCAAAGATTTTTCAGCTTCTCATGCCCAGCCAGCAAGAAGACTGGAGGGGCACAAGAAGTTGGGAGGGGACACAGCCAGGGCAGCTGACCCAAACTGACCAAAGTAATATTCCATACCATGTGACATCATGCCCAGTATACAAACTGGGGGGAGTTGGCCCGGGGGGGAATGCTGCTCGGGAACTAACTGGGCATCGGTCGGCAATTGCATTGTGCACCACTTTTTTTGTATATTCCAATTCTTTTATTAGTATTGTTGTAATTTTTATTATCATTATTATTATTTTCTTCCTTTCTGTCCTATTAACTTGTCTTCATCTCAACCCATGAGTTTTACTTTTTTTTCCCCGATTCTCTCCCCCATCCCACTGGGTGTTTGGGGAGTGAGAGAGCAGCTGTGTGGTGCTTAGTTGCCACCTGGGATTAAACCATGACACACAGAAAAAAATGGGATGGTCCTTTGATAACATATATCCCAGTTCAAAACCCGTATCAACTTAATAGGCATAACAATTTTCAAGCAATGACCAGTTCAAGACTCCTCCTGACCTCTGTAATGACAAAACCCCCTAAACCACATCTTTAAAGAAACAAAGTAGAAAACCTAATTCCATGAGACTTCAAATACTGAAAAAAACATGCATATACTAGGTCTTCCTTTATTAAAACATCAAGTTTGCATCTGGTATCCTAAGTGCATCTTGTACTTAATATAACTAAAATTCAGAAAAATGTCTACTGTGTTATAGGAAAACCTGTCTCACTCAAACAGTAATCAGACAGTGATTTTAAAGGTCTGACAGGAGAACAATAATGAATTGCCAGTGTAGAGTTTACAGAAGGAATTTCAGCAGTATAATGGACCTTAAAAAGGTATGAGAAAGATGATGGCACACACCACAGCTTAAGTCAGACATTTGCAGATGTGTTTCAAGAATGAGGAACCCCAGCCCTTCCGTTGTTCACAACGTTTTAAGACATTTTCTGACCATTAAAAAAAACCAAAAAACCAAAACATTAAGAAACATGGGAAAAGGTTCTGGGTTTAATTCCTCTCCAAACATGCTTTAAGAGAGCTCATCCCGGGGGAGCAGCAGTGTTTAATGTGAATTCTCCATCTCTGCCATATTAATTGCTGTCATAATTTACCTTGGGAAGCAAATTGAAAATTAAAATTAAATAATCAGCCGTGAGATCAAACTACAAGCAACCAATTTATTCAGTGTCTGGCTGAATGCAACACGGCACTATGCCACTCAGAAAATGAAGATGACTTTACATACTATAGTCATAGCAGCAGAATAACTTCACAGTGCTCAAAATGCTTTGTGCAAACATTTCATTGTATACTTACATCTATACTTGTCTTACAGCCAAAATGGCTTCCTGTATGCTTATTTGTACTAGTTGCTTCTGAATATTTTCCTCTGCTAAAACATTTCCTTGACAGTGCCATGAAATATGGTGCAATGAATCAATCACACAGCAAAACACCCTACTATTAACACAGCCTTTTATAAGAATTAAGCAATACCACTTGTTAACAGTAGCTAAAGGTGGTTTATAATCTTAGCTTATGGACATGGCACAAAAATTAGAAGCAACATTAAATACTTTTTTCTTATTACAAGCAGCATCCTTTGCTCAGAGTAGGACAGAATATGGTATTATGCTATAATGTCACTTTTTTATTTTTAATCATACATACCACTTTGTTAGCTGAACTGCTGCATGTTGAGCAAGAATTTAAAAAAAAAAAAAATTAGTTTGTTTTGCAGCACTCAGAAGATACCACTGACTGGATCTAACTTTCTGCAGCATGAGAGTGATTACAGCACTTGTAGGAGCTCAGTGTGGTCTGGGAGCCATTGCCTCAACAGAAGCAGCTGTTAACTTCTGTCTTGCCTTTATGTAAAACGGAGGCTTGCAACTCCCACTCAGCTCTATAATCTCTGTGGGATTCAGAAACTATTGCCTTTTGCCCCTTACCAGTTAGTAGGCCTCTGCACAGAGCAAGGCAGAAACTGTTACTTTTACGCACAGGCAAAACACAAGCAGCTTCTAGTGAGACAGGTTAGTACCCATCACCCTATCACTGGCACCTCATTGTGGATTCAGCTGTTGTGCCTGTCAGCAGAGAAACACAGGGAAAATAGCTAAACCCTATCATTTTGTTTTATTAGTCTGAAGTACAATATCTGCACTTTATTTTTTCTGCTTCAAGTGCTGTGTGTAGCAACAGAATCAAAGCCCTGGTGATTTGTCTGTTTCCACAGATTTTGAGGAGGCTTCTAAATACACAGAGAAAATTGCTCAAGTCTGCATCAATATATAAGTTAATATTTTAAGAAGTCAATACAAGTATTTATTAGTCTTATTAAATCCTGTACAACTAAGTAGCCTTTCTTCGGCTGCTTTATTGTAAAACATGTTCAGAGTGCACAGACCTTCAAAGTATTAATTTGTTTGGGTATGGCTGCTTGGAGAGCACAAGATGTAAGTAACTGGAGGAGACAGGCAAATCTGTTTACAAGTTTCTAAGTGGTACTGAGTCATACCTAATAGAAAACTGCCAATTGTTGACTTAGGTAGAGGACATCTTGGAAAAGATGTGTCCTTGGGAAGAGGAGTGAGATGTTTTCCTGTATCTCCCCAGTCAGAGACTAAGCCATCAACTGAAATTTGAAGATGCCTCATTTATCCCTTTCCAGTAATTTGGTCCTGTCATTAACACAGTAAATACATTTGCTAACCTACCTGGGGATAACTGTGTCATTACACAAGAATAATTTAAAAACTGTATCATATGTAACTTGCATATTGGGTAAAGTGCACAGTAGGGATAGGTTTTCAAAATCTGCAGCAGCAACACAAATGTGATTAAAATATTAATCAGGCCAAATTGCATAAAGAATATAACTCTATAAAAAGAAAATTGCAAAGCCAAGGAGTTGAGGTCTAGGAAATCCCAAATATAGGTGACCATTCAATCCGAAATCATTACCCTTCTATAGATATGGGCTTTACTTACATTACAAAGTAGGACCTTTTTTTTCCAGCAAGATTCTAGGCTCTTTCACAGCACAGTATTTTGCTACTTGAGCAAAGGCAATAACTGATGAAAGGGCTGTTGTCCTCTCTGTAGATCAGGATGAGACATGACATTGGACAGTGAACTTCACTATAATCTACTGGTACCCAAGAAATTACTAGATTCAGCAATCTCAAATTCCACTCTAGCTCTCAAAAGGAATATGCTTTGTCAGGCATTAACTTTTCTGCTTGTTCCCCCAAACTTCAACCCTTCTTTTTGACAAGTCATCCCTAGTTCTGATTTGTCTGTATCCCAGAGCCCTTTAGAGTAGCCTTACCATTTTTTCTCCAAAGCACTAATTGCCATTGTGTGCTGTGCAAGCCCAGTTCTAGTGTCCTTACTGCCAGACATAGCTCTGTTTGGGGCTATTTCTAAGAGTATACTCAAAACTTTTCTGTAAGTCACAGCATACCTTTGATAGTAAGGAAATACCACAGCACACCACCGCACTTACTGAACTATGTAGTGGAATTGCAGTGATTACCAAGCTAAGTACGATGTAGTAAAGCGGCTATGATAAAATAATACAAATCATAGCAATCAGTTATTATTTTAACAGTCCAAACATTTTAGTAAATCCAAATTCAGTGTTGCAACTTATCCCAGTGACTACCCTATATGACTGCTCAGGGCAAGCTAAAAATCTAGACCATGCTTACAAGAAAGACCTTCTCCCACATAACGTGGAATTTCTTCACCTTTTCTACCTTTTTCTCTTTATGAAGTGTTTTAAGAAACAGAAACACTATCAAGTGTTTCCTCTGTGCTCCAAGTCGAATGGATCGTGATCTGTGTTGCTGCAACATTAGACAGCTACCAAGCCAGGAGATTAAGAAAATAATTACCTTTGTTTTCTGAGAAGAAAAGAAGTTATCTTCTTTTCCATCTTGTCCCTATTGTAATCAGCAGAAAATAGGTTTCACGGAATACATAAGTAAACTTCAAAACTGCTAATATGTCTCATTTTAAGGTCATCATGAGACAGACATTTCTGCTGCTTTAAAATATTACCATTTGTGTAATAACACTAAGCTTTATACCTTGATAGAGAAACCAGTGTTCTTAAAGACAGGGAAAACCCCTAGTTTTAAAGTATCACTGAATTTCTGTTACTGATTTTGTGACTGACTCATTTCCCTCTAATGGTTTGAAGCAAATCCCTGGATCCAAATATAGCCCTGGGAGAAGCCCAGATTCCAGATGTGAAAGTTATATTGCAGCCACATCTCTGGTTTCAATTAAAGGCATGGGGGCAACCCTAATTACTGCACCCCTGTTTTGGCATGTAGCTAAAAGAAGGACTGATTCCCAAATGCTGCTTATAAAATATATATTTGTCATTTTAAGTATCACATGTACTTTCATAGGGTAAATATTTTTCCTATGCTAGGACCAAATATCAGGGAGGCACGCTGAGAAGATAGCGTGGGAAAAATACTCTCTTCCTGTGAGTCAACCCTATCTGTGAAAACACTCCATAGCAAGCCCAGCAGGCAGCCTCATAGCACCCGATTCTCTGCTTCCCGGCTCCCGCGCTCAGGCGGAAACAGCAGCCCTTGGTTGTGGCACATCCTTGCACCCTCACCTGGTCCGAAGCATGGCTTGTACCACCAGCTAAGCAACTCGTGACGGAGACACTACCCCCGAAAATCCCAGCCTCCTTACACTGTGGGAGCTCTTGAGGTTGACTGCTCATGGGCATTTTTCCTGAGGCAGAGCTAAAGATACCTCACAAACACCAGAAACAACCGGCTGTATGTAACCACGACACATCATTTCAGTTGGGGTTTTTGGGAGGTTTTTTTTGAGAAATCCTGATATTGAACTGACGTAACTGGCGATACCTCAAGTGATCCAGGTACCCAGATGAGGAAGCAATTGAAACAGCAAAACCAAAACCAATCCAAAGTGTCTGTAAGCTATTCTCACACTTCAAAGGAATGTATTTTAAATATCGCATTTAATCTGCATTTGCAGTCCATCAAAGTACAATACTTTCATGAAAATTGTAAGAGGAAAGCTAAGAAATAAATTTATGTCTTCAGAACCCTTTCTTTTCAAGAATTAAAATCTGTTGTGAGGACATGCAGTGTTCATGACAGTTAGCAGGAGTTAAATGTGAAGACTGAAGTCTTGCCCATAGCCAATGGAATGTAAATTAGAATCCACAAAAGGAGAAGGGCTGTGATTCTAGAATATGAAGTCATTGTTGTGCCTACTGATTCCGTCCAAATACCTACTTACTGCTGAATCTCTCAAACTTACCAATGCATATAACTTTACTCATTTAACTGGACCTCTAATTTCAAATGTCTGCAAAATCTGATTTTTATTTAGTTCATAGGTCAGAAGTTTTTTTAGGAGCAAAGACAGTAAAAAATAATCGTAATTATTCTATAATAAGAGTGAAATCTAACAACTTTTTATCTCACCCTAATTTACTGAAATCTTTAGCTAGTATTCATGACTTAGCCAGGATTGCTGCATCTTCTATAATAATGAAACAATAAACTATTTAAAAATTCCAAATTTCTAACGCATGAAGTAACTCCTCATTTGAGAACCATGGTCTGGATTAACTGTGAAGCATCTTCAGAGATGATAAAATAATTTTCATACTTCTTCAAGGACTCTTATCTTGCTGAGACTTGTACATGCATGTAGTCATCTAACTGAAGTTGAATGTGGGTAACTGTTTACACAACTGACACAAAGGTTTGCATAAATAGCATTATTGTTATTGTTTTCCCAAAGATACTGGAGCATTGTAGAGCAATATAAAACATTGATTGTAGTGTCTTATAACAGTGCATATGGTTAAATATTCCCTTTGTGTTCACAGATTTAAATTATAATGGAACAGCAAGCTTTATAAATAGAAGTACTAAAAGTTTTATAAATAAAAGTACTAAAAGTTTCACTGAACTCTATAGATCTCAGAGAACTGTTTGAAAACTAGGTCTGTAGAAAGCAAAGTGTTTCATTAGTAGATTTCAATCGCAGAGTTTTCTGAGTGAATATTTGCCACCTGCCAGCACAATGTCTACGAAATCATTTTCACACCAAAAATCACTGACAACTACCTTTCATATTTATTCAAAGTTAAGCACTCATGCCAACTCCCATTGAAATCAATAGCAGGTTTCTGGATATAGCAGGAATAGGATTAAACCTAACAAGTCTGTGACAACAGTGTCAACAGAAATACTGATTTGCATGTTTTCTTATTTTTGAAGCAAAACACAGCCTTGGCTTTTTTAATCTTGGTTTTTTGCAGGTAGGTGTTCAGATGTATGATAAACACAGAACTGAGGTCATTTGAGATTCTGGAAAAGTTAAAAACTATGCATCAGAAGCTATAATATCACAGGAACTTCTAATTAGTGAAAATGGTTTATCCTGCAGCAGCAAAGTCATGTCCTTGTAATTTTTCTGATAAGGAAAAAAATATATTGATTGAAGAGGTGTATTCAACAAGAATAGATGGTTGAAGAGGTGTTTTCACAGCCATCATGCAGCTACTGATTCTGCTCTAGCTAGAGCCCATGGCAAAGAAAGCAGCTCTGAAGGAGAAATCAGCTACTTTCCCAATTGTTCTCTTCTATGGTATCTGCAGGGCAGGACCAGCAGGCACCTTCCTTTTGATTAAATGCTTACAGACATTTTTTGCTACAAAATATGTTTAAAATAACTGAAATCGCTGATTTGGCTATGTGCACTGTAAATTAGTACCTTCATTTTTTATTTTGCTGATTGACTTGTCATTTTTCACACAATGTATGGGCAGCTATAGGTATTCACAGCCCATCCCTTTCAAAATCTGCTATTTTAAAAAACATTTGAGTACACAAAAGCAGTGGATCTTACCTTTGAAAAGCACAGTTCCAAAGGCTATCAGCACATCTCACGAGGCTGAATGCTCTAGGAATACATTACAATACCAGTTTCCCTGTTGAGTGTATCACTTAGTTGCTTTTCAATACTCTTCCAGAAAATACAGCAGATATGCATTGAAAGCAGAGAAAGCTAAGTAAATATGGTAAATATGTGAATTTATATTGTCTTTAAAAACACAGGCTTCTTTTTTCACTAAAATGATGAAGCAAACTAAAGATAAGATGTTTTATAAAATACCAAGCTTGCACATGTGGTATTCAAAGAAATAAATATTGTTAATTAATGACAGTAAATATGCACTTAATGACTAACACTAGCCTTCTGTGAGTGTATACCACCTCTGTAACAAAACTAAAAATTAAATAAATCAAGAGGCAGATTTTGGCTTCCTGTAGAATGTTCAATCTGTGATGCTTGTTATTGTCTCCAGTGCAATTGCTGGAGTTATCACAGCTACTGATCTTTCAAATCCTTCTGTTCCATTTATCCTACTTTTCTTTTAAGCATGTGAAAGAAATCAAATTACATGCACAGAGTGTTTCTCAGATTACTTTTGCACAGGAAAAGTCAGCACATGCAAAGCGTGACCAGCAGGTCAAGGGAGGTGATTCTGCCCCTCTACTCTGCTCTCATGAGACCCCTGCCGTACTGCGTTCAGCTCTGGGGTCCTCAGTACAAGACAGACAGGGACCTGTTGGAGCGAGTCCAGAGGAGGGCCACAAAGATGATCAGAGGAATGGAACATCTCTCCTATGCAGACAGGCTGAGAGAGTTGGGGTTGTTCACCCTGGAGAAGAGAAGGCTCTGGGGAGACCTTATTGCAGCCTTTCAGTACCTAAAGGGGGCCTACAGGAAAGCTGGAGAGGGAGTTTTTACAAGGGCTTGTAGTAATAGGACAAGGGCTAATGGCTTTAAACCAAAAGAGGGTAGATTTAGGTTGGATGTAAGGAAGACATTCTTTACTGTGAGGGTGGTGAGGCACTGGAACAGGTTGCCCAGAGAGGCTGTGGATGCCCCATCCCTGGAAGTGTTCAAGGCCAGGCTGGATGGGGCTTTGAGCAACCTGGTCTGGTGGAAGGTGTCCCTGCCCATGGCAGGGGGGTTGGAACTAGATCATCTTTAAGGTCGCTTCCAACCCAAACCATTCTATGTTTCATTCTACAATGACAGCAGCAGGGAGAAGGCTGCATGCAAAACTAACTCAGAGGTAACTGCCACATTCACCACATATTCTGTATGTGGAACTTCCCCTTGGCCTTGGTGGCAGTTTGATGTAAAGACTGAGGAGAAAATGTGGCCCTGTGGAAAAATAAGCTGAAAATATTTATGGGTTATTCAGCTTTGACACATCTATTTAAAAACAAAAGGAATGTGTGGGACAGACTAGCAGAAATCTAGGTTACTCAGATATAGAAATATGAGATCCTTTAAAAAGAAATTTCTCAAGTAATTATTAAAATGTAGCCTCTTGTTTTAATAATATTTTCAGTGACAATCAGAGGATCATTGAGACATTGATCATGATGCAAAGGAAAACACATGATATATGTGCTACTTTTCCAAACCTGCAGTAGTGCTAAACAACAGAGAAAAGATCCATGCTTATAGCTAAAAAATATTATCAAGTAGTACAAGCCTCGGTCAGTGCTGCTCCCCCAGTTATAACAGATGCATTTAGAAAGATTCAGCATGTTTCAAACAGTGCATTATACTGATTCAAGTGCATTAGCTGTTGAATTGCAGCTTCTTGTAACAATATCAAAGCTGAATATTAAATCCCACAAAAATAAAAATAATGTCATCCAGCTTTTTTGAAACTCTAGTGTCTGCTTCAGTTCTGGGTGTTTTAATGCCAGAGTGCTAGGCACAGACTGGCACAGAAACATATGCTTGGCTCAAAATGCTTGTAAATTCCATTGAAATTCATTGATTTCTGTGGCAGGCATTTCAGATTAACAGAGATTAAACAGATTAAAAGATTTGGAGGAATGGAAATCCAAGAAAGGGTTAACAAAGAACACAGTGCGGATCTCTGATCAGATGTTCCAATCACCAGCCTCTAATTTGAGCTACGAATTCAGGGTTTAAATATGGAGGTAAATTAAATGTATTTTAACCATAAGGTTTCTTCTTCTACTTTTTCCACAAACTTTTGTGACTTTTTTGGGCAAGGCCCTCAGGTCTTTCTCTCATTGGGAAAATGCAGATAATTTTTCCATAAAACAAGGGAGATGATTTCACCAGAGGACTTGGATTTTCCAAAAGACTAGAATCATATGAAAAACTCTTACCAAAAAAATATATTTGTCATCCAAACTAATATGCTTCTGTGGTACAGAACCTGAACTTTGTGCATTGTATGAACCACAGAGTAATATTCCTAGAGTTATTCTAGGTAGAGTACCTAGAACTGTCCACAGTTCTTCATCTCACAACCTGTATAACTGCATTGACTGCAACGATGTTAACATCACAGTATTCTTACCAAAGTCTGAAAGATCAAAGCTTTCCTCCATTTCTCAGATAGCATAGTTTTTCTCATTTATCGTAGCATTATTTTGCAATATCTGAGAGAGAAAAAGGAGAGAAGGCAGATACAGACAGAATAAAGGAGCAAGGAGGAAAAAACAGAATAAAGTAGAGAAGGAAGCCTCCAGAAGGACACGAGAATTAAAAAATCTGTAAGAAAGAAGGAAAACATGGGCAATAGAACAAAACAATTTGCAAAGGCACAAGACAGTTCTCTTACTGATATAGTGCTTTTTTTCTTGCAGATTGCGACAAATCCACTGAAGTATGGTGGGTACTTATGCAAATAATTCTTCTGTAATGTCAGTATAGCCTATAGAAAATGTTGAAATGATAATTTCAAGGAGCTTTGCAGCAATATTTTAGTTTTTAGGGGAAATTTTTTCATGGTAGTTACAGCTTGTGTTTCAACCAACTCTGTTGGTTATATTTTACTCTCTGTTGCACAATTAAGGAAGGATATGTGTTCATCGCCCTGATTTGGCTGCCAAGATCCAATTTTTAGTTTCAGTGTTTTACCTCACTGGCATCTAATGGGAGGCAGGGACTGACATACCATGTTTTGCTGCACTGTTTGATGAGGTTACCCTGTGTTAATAAAGAAGCAAAAACATTCTAGAATTGGACATTTCATATGTTATTTTCTAGTATTTTGTTTTAAACGGCACTGATTTGTAAGCTAAAGGCCAGATACACGTCGTTACTGATTTAAGGTTTCATAGTTTTACATTTTATTTTTTAAAGATATTTATTTCACTTCTCTTTTATAATATGTCTGTAAGGAACCTCTTTTCTCTCTCCATCAGGCCTTCTCAAATACCAGTTAGTGCTGCACAGGCATCTGAGACCCCAGGATGGAAGCACTACTTACCTGGCTTCCTTGAAGTCCCTGACCTGCATTCCAGTGAGGCATCGTGGAACTGCACTACTGTCAGCAATCACCAGTAACTGCAAGCCAGACGTTCCTCCCACTGCGTCACCACAGAAGGTAAGAGACTGTAAAGGCACTCAGTTCTTAGTTCAAGGTGTGGCAATGTATGCTTCAGTGCTGGGAGTCTTTGGGTGTCAGTCCTCAGGCACAATGAGGACAGAACACAGCTTGAGAGTCTTGCTCTAGAGGCTAGGGCTGCAAATGGGAGCATCAGCTAAAGAGAAGTAGCAGCAGGTAGGCATATGGAAATGACAGCTGACCAATGGACATTAAGTGCCAGTCATCCTTGAAGGCTGAAATCTGAACCCTGAAGTGGCAGGCAATGACTGTAGAGGGTCTTGGCTGCATTGCCCTTACTGAGGTAATGGGGTCATCTCAGGTTTACTTTGTTGAGAACCAAAACTAATTTCAAATCTAATTGAGAAGCATCTTTGTCTCAACACTTCAGCCTGTGCAATGATAGATAAACTACCCAGATACCATAACACTCACTTTTAGTGTAGGAGCTGTTCCACACCCAAGGCCCTTCAAGTACTATTTCCCACCAAACTATTAAAGAACAATCACTCTGTATGTTTTGTTTTCTTAATCTGTAAAATGGGTATCCACACTGAACTTCTTGATAAAAGAAATCCCATAACAAATAATAGGTTCCACCTCTGTGTTTGTGTATGTGCACAGAAAGGGGATGCTACATGGGAAGTTCTCCGTTTTTCTAGAAATGCATGAAATTCCATGATGAAAAGGCTGAGAGACCATGTGTATAGTTGGAGCAGAGGGAGGGAATGAGAGGCATGAGTTCCTAGAGGACATAACCAGAGACCTAAGTTTAAGGATAAAGAAAGGTAGTATCTCTTTCATGAAGAATCTCCTGCCAAGACGAAGACAATATTTTAAGCCTTTTGGTATTCTGGACCATCTGGAAGCACCGTGAATCTCATGGAGTGTGCACTCTCAGCAGGTAAAAAAAAAGGGGGGGAGGAAAGAAACTTTGCTGAACTGTGTATAGTCTTCTTTTACATGGGGTCAGAAACCTTCGACATTTCTGCTTACAGATTAGGTGATGCTGAAAATTCAAAACATTTGTTTTAAATATTTGTACCTGGCAAGTTCTGACAAGACAAAAGCACTAACTTCACAAGTGTGACAAGTGTCTCCTGTGACAATGGAGAAATGAAGTTCTCACAGTATCACAAGTATCTTTGCAGAATATTCATGTTGTAAACCTTTGCTCTGGGTTTTCAACTCTGTTTATAACAGGCATCTAAATCCCACACTGCCCATAATATATTAAACTGACAACAGGACTGCATTCCTAAGTAATGCAGCTTCTTTGCTGAAAGACAGAGTACCAAACCTAAGCTTAGCATTAAAGATCTGAATGCCTTTATTAATATTTTACTAAAGATTATGAGTGTTTTCCATGGCTGTAGAGTAACAGTTGAGAAAGAAAAAAGTGAGGATATGTTATATAAATACTTGCATAAACTGCCTTTTTTTTGCATATTTATTCCAGCATTAGACAGATCAGCCATTTACAATACAGTACATTACAGCAACTGCAATAAAATCCAAGAGTATTTTTTTTTAAATACATCAACCTCATTAGATGCTTTTCTGCCACTACTACTCTCATGTCAGTTTATCTGATTTTTTCCCTATTCCAATTTATTGCTAAGAAAAATCTGCCCACAACATGGGCAAGGATAGATGTTCTTTTTTAGCTTTTGCTACATGTAAATCATAATCCTGTATTCCATCAGGACTCCTTGTTCTTCACTGCTTCAAAGCCTATTTGAAAAGATACTTTTACATTTTAACCCCCTCTATCTATCGCTTAAACCTATTTTTGCTTAGAACTTAGCATTGCTTAGAACTGCAAATTATTTTCAAAGAGAAACTGGAAGGAAGATATCATGAAACCATATTTTATATATTATATTATATTATATTAATCAACAGTTTAGAACATTTTTTACTGGTATTTGCTAGTGCCAGTCTCTAATCTTCCAAGAGAATAATTATTCTGTCATGATGCCTACCACTATCCCATGCATGGTACAGTTGTGCACTTCAAACTTTGACTAAGCTATGACTCTGTTGGTTCTAAAATTTATTATGGTTATGGTCAATGACTTTTTCCACATACAGTTGACTATCATGCTGCATCTCCCACAGATCTGGAGCATGTGACATGCTGAGTAAGTGCAGAGCTGATCTATGTTGATAATAATTTTCAGATCAACTGTAGATTTTCAGAGTGATACTACAAATGTAGTCACTGCCTCATGAGCTTATCAGAATGTTTTGCAAGCCATGCCCAACTCATGACTGAAAGATTGGTCTCTTCTATGCTATTTCATTGCCACCACACAACCAAATGTTTTTTGTCTGGGAAGGGCACAATTTCATCACCTTTTAGCATTCATGTAGGCCACTATTCAGTCAGTGAGATTGATAACTTGGTCAACATGTGAAAATTCTTATGGAGCCTTTGCTTAAACTCAATTACTGGTATTTAACCTTCTGTCTGGTGAGTTCATCCTTGGGCAGGTTGCTCAGCAGAGAAATTGTGCCAATGTTATCTTGCATTCTGCTTTTTCTCTATTGCTGTTGCTAGGTATATTATTTGTTTAACCTCCCAGAGGGCCTAAATTAAGACCAGGGCCATACACAAATATACAGTAAAAGATGATGTTTGAGCTGAAGGGTTTGCCCTCTGAATAGCTAAGACAGAAAAATGGGATATGAAAGGAAGCATTACGATGCTTCTTTTAGAAGTGGGGAAATAAGGCATGCCGGAGATCACAAAAGAAAGACTGCAGCTGAGCTAAGAAGTGAATCCAGATCTCTTGAACAGAGTTGCACCAGTCTTTTTGGCCAGGAGTTTAGTAGATCTGAGTGATTTACAAACATCAAAAATTATTTATAAAAATTTGCAGCCAGATTTAAAAAAAAATATAAGATTGAAACACTTGCACATTTCTACAAGTGAAATTCAAATAGATTTTGCAGGTAGGATTCATAAAAGGGTGTAGGTGCTACATATAAAAGCAGAACAAGGAAGGTGTCCTTACCCTATAGCTTCATGCCTGACACACACCAGGTTTAAATTCATTCTCTCATTTCTGAAGGCTCTGTAATTGCTTATAGGAAAGGCATTTCCTCTTGGCTGGTTTTATTAATATCATGCAACCTGTTGGGGAACCTTTAACTTTAACTGCATCAAAATAAGCATTTAATTCAATCTAAAATTAATAGTAATTATTCCTGTCATGATTTCCTGAAGTTTTTGAGAAAAAAAAAAAATCAGTTGCACATTGACCAAAAGCCTTGCTAAGCTTCTTAAGCCACAAGACTATCCTTCCTTTCACACCATTCTTCCCACGTGGAAATTGTAAATTCCTACCTCTAAACATGCTTTGTGAATTCAATGGACTAATGGGTATATTTTCACCAAAATTTGAACAGTTTATCAATCCACCAAATATTTTTCTCAATATGAGGAGAGTGGTTTTGCACTCTCAGCTTGCCAGTGCAAATACACAACTATGAAGACAATTTCGGCAAAAAGAAAAAAAAAGTAAATTTAAAGTTAGATTGATGCATGCTTTCTCCAAAGACATGGAAATTTTGCCATTTTTAGCAGTGCTATTTAAAACAGGAACTGCAATGAGTATTTTAGGCTCCAGGGTGCCTGCAGTCAGGACTAGGGAGCCACACAGCTATTAATATAAGCAGACACCCCTCCCTATTAACCAGAAGACAGCAACTGGGTTTATTGTCTTGTGTTTTCAAATCATAGAAATAATTATGAGCAAATGCAAAATCCCAATTTTTCCAGGCAACAAACTGGAAATCTTGCTGAGGTGTTCTTCCACTGTAGTCAGCCTTTTACTAATGCTCTTTCATGTGTGAAGAGTTTCTGTATTTGCCGAGGAGGGAAATCAGCTCTCCCTGAACAACTTTTGTCAGTCTCCATCAGTATCAAGTGCCAAGTGAAATGCAAGGTTAAAATGAAATTAAACACACGTTTACCTTGGTCAGCATTAGAAAGGGACTCATCAAACTCTTGTCTCATATACCAGAGTAACCTGTTTCTGGGATCTCAAAAATAACTGTGCTATTATTCATTGAAAGTGGAGAGTTTAGCAGCAACTACTGTATGTGGCATTACAGAAACTGTTAAGTTTTATTGCACCCTCTGGAATTGATGACATTCTAGAATTACACCAGGAGGATTCCCACAGTATATATTTTCCCCAAAAGAGTGATACTTTTTTGTTCTGAATACCTTAGAATGGGGCTGAGGAAGAGGTTCACTTCATAAATGTATGTTTCTTTCAATTTCCATTTGTGGAGGAGAAATTAATCAAAGGATTTTAGCACATTGCCTTATAGTAAGAAATTTTTACTCACACTGAAACAATTGGATGACTTGCATGACATATTCCCTGCAACTCTCTTAACACAAATAGCTGTCTAAGGGCTAGATTCCACAATGCTTGATAAAATCTTTGGAACTGGTTCCAGTCTCCTCCATGATGATGCACACACCCTGCTTTCTAGATTACAACCCACACAATTAAAGCTCTCTTCCTGAGCCACTGCATGGCTGACCTATTTTCCATATGGACTTAGCTGAAACAATCAATGGGCATAGCCATGCGTAAAGTGCAAGGCATAGCCAAACAGTCCCAAGAGAGGGTTTCAGACAGCTCTGTGCCCCACAGCCCCAAGCTGGGATACAAATCTTTGGGCATTTTTCCCCTTGCCCTAGAGCAGAGAAAACATGGCCTTGGCACTCAAGCAAGGACAGTACAGCATTCCATTCACATTCAGACAGATACATATGCATAGGAGGTACAGACAGGGGGTCTTGTGAACGAAGTACCCTCTCAGAAATAATACATAAGGTCACAGCTTGGTTATCGTCTAGGCTTAGTGTGCTGCCTGTAAGAAATTAGCCTACTGGTACTGACTTGCATGAGGAGGTGGCTTGTTTGAATACTTCTGCTAGCAGGGCACCATTCTCTTGGAACAGCTACTTCTAGTATGAATATGCAAGAAGAAAATCAATTCAAAAGTTGGCTTTAAGTAACTCAAAGGAACTAAATTAAGGAGTCAGAGCAGTAAAATCAAGAATAATGGCTACCACAATACTGCCAAGTTCAAGGAGCAGGGAGGGTGCCTAAAAGTAGCAGGGACGGGTCGGAACTATGGAAGCGGACATTTCAATCAAATGAGAATGTTAGTTAAAATACTCCGCAGTTAAATGTGAAAGCAGAAATATTCCTAGCAAGGGCATTGATTCCACTGAACAAAACTATCATATAATAGGAAATATGAATGAAAAATAAGTGGAAATGAGTATCAGAAAAGACTATGCTCTGATAGGGTGAAATTCTCCCAAAGGCTGAAGGCTTGTGGAAGCCCTAAAGCTCAAATTTACTTGGGGTCTGAAGCAATGAACAGGACTTGGTGAGGTCTCTCTATGTTGAAGTAAAATTAATCCCTAGAGAATGTATTTGCTCTGACTTAGGTTATGAAGCAGCAGAGTAACTGACAGCAGTGAAACCTGCACTCCTACGAAAAGGGAGTAGATGTCAGCTTGCTCCAGACTCCGCATCTACAAAAATAAATAAGCATCGTGTATGAGCTACAGGCCATAAATGAGGAGCCAAAATGTCAAGGAAACTGACCTAAGAGTGGCATCACCTCAGTAGGACAACCAAAAAACTGGAAGAACAGCATGTTACCAAAAGGAGTAGCAATCAATACCTGTGTTACAAGTAAAAGGCTTCATTAGAGATATTAACATGGTCATTTCAATTGTTTCATAGCAAGTGGATCTACAAGCAAAAACCTTATTAAAAACCTGCTGTCTTTAGCAAATTTTGCTGCCTTTATTACAAAAAATAATCCATTGCTTATGCCCTAGCTAGGAGCCCTAGCCCATTTATGCACATGCTTAAATCCTACTGGAATTTTAAAATTAAATAGATATTAATATTATGTCCTGAACAGTGTTGCTTTCTTGAACAAAGACTTATGCCCTGAACACTGACTTAAAAATATAATATCTGTTCAATGATAAACTTGAATCTCTACTTCTAGTACAACTAGTCATGCAAGACTTGCTGAATATATATCATATATATTAAAGCCATATCTCAGATGCTGAAAATATGCTGAAAAGAATATTCAAAGTAATGTCAAATGTGAGATTTGGCTTAATTTAAATCTCAAGTGCTAAAAACCTTAATCGCAACACTAAGCATCTAAATAAATGCCATGAATTCTAATAAACACAGACAACAAAGATCTTTAAAAAACAAATAGTGCAAAATGTGCAAGGAACTCCAGCAAAGAAACTCTAGTTAATGGCAGCTCTCCATAGCTCAATTTTCATTGGCTAATAAAATGTGCAAGCTGAAATGCAATGATTTCTAAATATCATTACCCCCAGATTCCTTAAAACATGTCCTGTAGTTTCCAACAACTATTTAAAAACACTTCCTTTTACCTATACTGAACTTTTCTTAAACAAATAAGTTCATATAAAAAAAGGAAACTTGCTGCTTGTCTACATAGTACATACAAAATATGGCCAGTACCTTCTAATACATATTTCCTTGTTGATAATTTAGAATGTTGTGTCTGCTTCCTTAGATTACTGAGGTGCTTGATTTTTTTTTTTAAGATATAAATTTAAAACATCTTTGGTTTAACAGCTCATTTCAGTTAAAAGGAATATAACTGTATTTGCTACAAACTCTACCCTGACTTCTTGGATTGCTTATTTTGAGTCTCAGTATTTTTTTAGAATTTCAAACAGATGGATGGCATTTATCTTCATAATGGCTGTGATATTTTACCTTTTATTACTTGACATAACCAGATTTTGACTGCTGCTGCTGTTTTGAGTATTATATTTTATTATAAACTCTTACTTATGTTTTGATTTCACTATGGGATCTGTTTTGAAACAGACTGTAATGGAATGGTTAAAGACAGATTTTTTAAAAAAAAGCATTAATCAGAATAACACTAATATACAAGACTTTAGTACTTACTTTTATGGACATGACACTAAAGACTAACCTTGACTTCTCATTTTTAACAGTTCATCAAAAACTTAATTGAATAATTTAAGTGAATACTCAGCAAGTGAACCAGTGGGAGAGGGGATGGTGAGCCATTTTATTGATAGTCAAAAAAGGGTAAAAAACCCACTGTAGAACTAAATTCCTTACTTTCTCTTCCAAAGTTTCCTCATGATCTTGCAAGGTCATGACTCATAATAGCTGCAAGCTGCATAATTCCATGGAAAAAAAATACAACCAAGAGATCTGAAGATGTGATTTCCTTCTTTCTCCTTCCTTACTTTTCCTGCCTGCTTTAGATCAGCATGATTTCAGCAATTGCTCTTCTCTTCTGAGAATGTGGAACATGAAGTCTTTTGTATCACCATTACAGTATTCCTCATGCTTCCTTACAATCATGTAGTTCATTTAAGGTTCTTGCTATTGGCAAGGCAAAGAGAATAGTCATCAGAGCTGCAGAATGTATGGCCATATGTAGTGCCCCAGAGCAACACAATCCAAGCAGGAAATTTCTCTACAATAAAGAAAACTTCCCATGCTTGCATTTGTAACAACATATTTGCACGCATTCTCTGGTTGCATAAGTTGCTTAACTTCTCTGATTAATTATGTAAAATAGTCTGTTACTGGAATCTCTTTCCAGCATGGGCTTTCACTACCTTTTGTTCCTAACCCTAGAAAAGCAGTAGACCCGTTTATGTGAAGCGTATGCTTCCTTGCACCTACTTTCTGCAGTTTGGAAACAAATCATCTTAATCGTAACTACAGGAAAAGGGAGTGGCTCCATTGGGAGTTTTGTTTTAGGAAAAACTGTAAGATTAGATGATTTCCAAATAAGTAAAACACTTTGTTCTATTCATAGAAAGATAATTAAAACTTTTACACTTGTTATGAAAAATCGCTCTGTTACATTTTTCTGTAACTCCGTATTCTGAGACTTCACAGTGGAAAATCTGAGTGAATAAAAATTTCTTTTTTCCTACTAGTATTTCAACTATCAAATGTCTTACCATCTTTCTTTAGACTAACCTGTATGCAGCATAGTGTAACCTGTAGCTCAGTGAAAGTGCATAGCCCAAACACAGCTTTACAAACAGTTCACTTCACCATAATACTCATTTTTAGTAATACTGCATCCTTGCTTAGGACTTTTTTCCTGTTAATTCATCCTTCGAACTCAGAAAGCCATCTCACTACATACACACAATAAGAAAATAGAGCCATTTTAGGAGCAGTGTTAGATCAAGCCTGAGGGAGTACATAAGGTGTATAAAGTACTGCTTTACATACGAGATAAAAACTTTTCAAGTGTCTTCTGTTTATGCATAGAGATGATTTTATAAAGGGACTACTACGCCTAGGCTAGTAATAGTCTCTGAACTTTAGGCACAGAAACAATCACCACTCAGAAAAGGAATTACAAGCCTGAGGTCTTGAAAAAATA
The DNA here is from genome assembly GCF_964188355.1 of Buteo buteo. Classification (NCBI taxonomy): domain Eukaryota; kingdom Metazoa; phylum Chordata; class Aves; order Accipitriformes; family Accipitridae; genus Buteo; species Buteo buteo. The sequence goes on from NC_134171.1 coordinate 48,225,814, forward strand.
TAAAGAATAGTGGAGCTAAGAAAACCGACTGAAAAAGTAAAATGCCCATCAGAATGAATACACCACAGTTTGGGGTTTCATTTATTCTTCCTAGAAGAAGAAGGACTGGAATAACAAATGCAAAACTGAAGTTATTGTTGGAACATCAAGTATGTGATTAAGTATCAGGTTTGTGTCTAACTGATGAAGTGCAATGATGTGAATTACTCTGAAAACCAGATAAGAAACCTTACCGAAGTATAACGCAGTAAAACTAGTCTGAATGGGTTTAATTAGCTTGACGGGCACTAGCAGTTAGCAAATTCTTAGAAAGCCTCACAATGCACAAAGGCCGCCCAAGTACCCCTTGTGGCTGAAGACCTCAGCGAGCTCCCTGGTCGCTTCCAGCCCCGAGTCGCTGCACCTTTCGCTCCAGACCGTATTTGGCCGGGGGCACGGTGCGAACGGGGCCGGGGCTGCTGAGGGGAGGGAGCCTTCCGCGACCCCCGCACCCCCCTCCCCCCCCCCACCCGATCCCGGGGCTCAGCCCCACACCGCACGGCCGGGCGAGAGACCCGCCCCGGCCCCGGCCCCGACCCCGACCCCGGCCCCGGCCCCGGCCCCGCCCGGAGCGCCCCGCTCCCCGCGGCCCCGGCCGGGCGCCCCGTCCCAGCGCTGTCCAGGGTCCCCGCCGCGCCTCGCCGCTCCGCTCCCCTCCGCGCTCCGCTCCGCTCCGCGCCCCGGGCGCCGCTCACTCACCATGGCGCGGGGGCTGCCCGCGGCCGCGCAGCCCCGCGGAGGGGCTCTGGGCAAAGCGCCGCTGCCGATCCCCGGCGCCGCAAAGGTGTATTTGGGCAGCGGGCGCGGCGCGGCGGCGGGGCCGCCCGGGCGGGCGGGCGGGGGCCCGGCGGGAGGGGCCTCCCCGCCGGCCCAATCAGGGCCGGGGCGGGCGGCCCCGGGCCGCGGCGGTGGGCGGCGGCAGCGGCCCGGGGGGAGGCGCGCTGCCCCCCGCCGCCGCCCCGGCAGCGCGGCCCGGTCGCCGCCGGCCGCGCCCCGCCGAGCGCCGGTGGCACCGCGAGCCCCGGGCGCGGCGTTCGCTGGTGGCGCCGGGCTTCAGCCGGGCCTCGGAGAGGGCGTGGGGGGGCCGCTGCCCCCCGCTGCCGCAGCGGGGGCGCGTGTTTCCCCGGCTCCTTGCAGCACCGCAGGAATTCAGATTTCGGGAAGCGTCGGCTTGCGCAGAGTCGGCTTCCGCGCGGGTGGGAACCGGTGTCACCAGGGGTGGCACGACGTTCTGGTTACCGATGGTCTCTTTTCCGCCTTCCAAGTAGCCTTCCAAGTACTCCTCGGTTCGAAAACCGGGGGCTACCGTGTTTGTTTGATGTGCGCGGTTTCTACCGCGCCTTTGGTTTACTTGTTGCCGGTGATGCTCTGTGCAATCTAGAATACGTACGTTTTTACCTTAGCTTTGGAGTGCGGCTCTTGAAATGGATAGCTAAGCAATGACAGAAAGGAAACAATACCTTTCCAAATAAGCACGGAAAACAGAAACCATTCAAACAGCTTTGGAATATCGGAGAGCCAAGTTCGATTTAGAACACGAATTCATAAAACACTTTCTGCAGAGTTGCCCAGGTCTGAAATCATACTCTTAATTCTTGCACACCACCATCGAAAGAGTACGACAGCTCAACGGTTCTTAAATCTTCACAGATACCTTAGCGTATTCATAGTATTTTCACTGTGAAAACATTGGGTGGTTTTGGGGAAGCCCAGGGTCAGAAATAGTTATTTGGTTGGGCTTGGACAATTAACAGTGAATGACCTCACAGTAGGACTGGTTGCCTTATCAAGTCCCATGGAAGCACACAGAATATTTCACCCAGAAAAAGAGCTGTTGTAAGCTGAAGGATGAGTTTGGAAGAGCACCATACCTACACGGCAAGAGAAGGAAGGTCTTGTAGCTCACTGTTGTAGCTTAACAAGCTAGCACGGAAGAGAGAGTCAAAATCAACCAAACCAAAAGCAGCACATCTCCAAGTGGTTTTGAACAGAGCAGCTTTGCACAAGAGAGGGTATCAAAGCTCAAGGCACGAATGTTTTGTTGCCTCCTTGACTGTCAGAACTGAAAAACCATTTAATAAATATATCTGCCTTCCTCCCTGCAGTGTTAAAAGAAGACAAACCTGTCAGCTAAAGAACTGATGAATTCCTTCAACCACCAGTTAGTGAGCTGAAAATAATCTGCCAAAGCCCATTTTGTTGCCATTTCTGAAGTTATTGACAAGCAATGTGAAGCTTAATTGAGTGCTAAATAGTCTAAGACATTGTATACCTCATAAAATTACTGTATTAATAGATAATGTATTGATGCAGTCTCTTGCCTTCAGAAACAAAGATTAGTCTCAAGGCAAGATGCAGTCTTGCTAATGTTTGCCCTCACCTGCAAACTGCCCTAACTCTTGCTGTTCTGTTTAGTCTCACTTTTCTTGCCTCAGGGAACGAGCTTTTTCTGTAAAAAAAAAAAAAAAAAAAAAAAGAGCAGAACCAGCTTCTGAGCAACTGAGCAACTCATATAAATGAATTCCATTATCAAGTTTCTGTACCAAAAAGGAGTAAGAGCTTCTGTTGCACAGAGAATGCCTGTTCCAGGATGCACTGTGCTAATTTAGATTTGATGATCCCTGCAGCGTAAACCTGCTGTGCCCAGTGTGACAAATTAATGCTAGGCAACAAAGGTGAATTTGGATGTTTGGTGAGTAACTGGATCGTCAGCACCCAAAGGTCTCCCAGAGTTCTTGAAAAGCCACTGTTGGTCCTTATCACATCAATTGCTACATGCGTACTAGTAATGACTTGCAAACTTGCACCAAATAAAAAAACAAAGAAAATGCTTATGAGTAAGATCTTTGCAGTGAGTATTTTGAAGAAGAAAAGAATATTTCAAATTATATTAATTGAAATAATAATATAAGGCACTATTCATTTTACTTTAGCCATTGAAAAGTTAGTTCTCTAAACAAAATCAGATTAGATAAATTTCTTCCATAAGTTCCTATAAATACCAGAAAGATAACACGTTTCCATCAAGAAACACTTATGTCACACCTAAAAATGGCTACATTTTCTTCAGTTTCTTCTTTAAATTAAAGGTCTCTTTTTGACCAATAAAATAGAAAGATTATTTTATATGTAATGATGCTAAGATATATGTATAATCAAATATAAGGACATCATCATTCAGAGCATAATTAGCACTCCTCAACTGCCATTTACTGGCATCTGCTGTATTTAAATCAAGTTCTCAAAATCAGATGTCTTCAAAGAAGCACCTCTCAAATTTATCATCTCCCCCATGGCAACTGAAATTTCTGAAAATACAGAAAGCTGCAGCCCAGAGCTGTGGTGCCGAGCAGCTGATGGCTCAGCCTTGATGGCTTCAGGCACCAGCACTGTGGGGCTGGAGATGCTGGCAGATCACAGAACTGCAGAAAGACTGAGGTTGGAGGGCACCTCTGGACTTCAGCTAGTCCAAACCTGCAGCTCAAAGCAGGGTCAACTACAGCACATCTTTCAGGGCAGTGTCTGGGCAGGTTTTTAGTACCTGCAAGGATGAGGACTCCGTAACCTCTGTAGGCAACGTGTTGCAGTGTTTGACAGCCCTCACAGCAGGTGTTTAAATGGGATTTCCTGTATTTTGGTTTCTGCCCACAGCCTCCTGTCTTTTCACGGACACCACTGAGAAAAGCCCAGCTCCCTATTCTTTTTCTCTGCCATCAGATACACGTGGCTAAGATCTCCCCGAGCCTCCTCTTCTCTAGGCTCTTCTCTAGTCACAGCTGTGTCCACCTCTCCTCATATGTCAAGTGCTGCTGTCGCTTAATCATCTTAGCAGCCTTTTGCTGGACTCTCTGCAGTTTAGTCCATGTCTCTCTTCTACTGGGGACCCCAGACCTAGACCCAGCACTCCAGACGTGTTTAACCAGCGCTGAGTAGAAGGGAAGCATTGCCTCCCTCCACCTGTTTGCTGTGCTCTTCCTAATGCAGGCTGTATAATGTTTATTGCAGCCCAAATGATATTATTTGCATTTATCACTGACACTAGAAATAGCATTGTTGGAACTGTGCAGTGCTCCAGTTAGTAGTCCATTTAGGTGTAGTACTACGCTCACTCAGGTTTTCAGCTTTTGAATTGAATCTGGTCAGCCAGAGTCCTCATGGACTCCCTGGCTCCCTTCACCTCTAGTATGTGGATTATTGAACCCAGGAGTGGTGCGGCTATGCTGTGCATCTTTTTTCAAGGCATGGGCAAACTTAATTCTTGCCTTAACTATAATGCTTGGCTTAGTAGCTTTGATTTTGTTTTGCATAATGTTTCTTGTTTGTAATTTTAATTTCTACTCCACTCCAGAATGATACATTCTCAGTATTGCCATTCAATGACATTTATTGGAGACTCACATGAGGAACACATTAGCTTTTCATTCCAGTGCAGAGGAGGTGCACATGACACAAAAAGGTGACAGTCACCTGATCCATGGCACTAGTAATCAAATTAGGTTTTACAGAGCAAGAAATGACAATTATTCCTGAAGGCAGATGAGAATATGAAAACCTAAAAAACCCTGTATCATACACTGTGTCTTTTTAAGAGCCTTCTAAGATCAATCTAAGTGCCAAAAGGTATGCTGCAAACTGAAGAGTTAATTTAATTTTGCACTATCTAAAATGCATCTGAACTGAGATTAACTGTGGGTTTTGGATACCTCTGCCACCTGGTTAGTATTCTTTTATTGCTTCATTTGTTCTTGCTATAGGGAGTTGAAAACACTGTGGAAAACATACTGCCATTGATGTGCCTGAAGACGTCTACTGGACTTATTAAGATTATATCAAAATCAGAGAAGGTTTCAGTGATTTATCCTCATGTACCTCAATTTGTCCCTTTCTGGACAATGTTAAATCATCTCAGTTAGAAATTACTTATCCTTACAGTTCATAATTACCTTCCTCGGGAACATGTGTCTTGCTGCTTGGAAATATACCACATTTCAAAAGGTTACCAATATTAATATGTTTTTCCTTTGCCCTTTTCCACTGAAAGACTCCTTTTCAAATAGTACATGTCATATTCTTACTCATCTTTGGTCAGTCAGATCTGAGCATTTATCAGGAGTAATGTCTACATTTTCACCAAAGAAAGTTTTGTGCAGAGTTTCAAGTCTGCCTTGAAGAAGGATTTTGTTTTAATGAATGAATAAAAGCACAGGTTCCCCATTCTTTCTTAGACTTCATACACATGCAAGCAAGCTGTCCTGAACACAAGATTTCTGAGGAGCAAAAGGATTTTCATTGCTGTTGCAAGTTTTCTTGGTAAACTGCTGTTTCCTGAGGGGCAGGCTAGATTTACTGTGTGTCTCCTGACAATATGTCTGTATCTTGTACAGAAAGACAATTTTGTGAAGTTCTTATGGTGATTTACCATGGAGAGTGACAGAAATATCACAAAGGTTCTAACAGCAGTGACAGATAAATAGGATTCTCAGCCTTCATCTTCATTGGAAGTTACAGGTAGTCAGACTTCCTGTGGGAACATCTTCCTGCCCATTGGATTTGCTTTCTTGCCCAACATTCTTATTTTCAGTTGGAAGATGGGTGTAATGCTTGTTTGTACTGATCAAGTAATAATACCTCTTTTTAGACAAGGAAGCAGTGATACTTGGCCAGAGGATAAATTTGTTTCATTTCTGACGTCATATTTAGGAAGCTTTCAACTTTAAATAAAACTTCCAGCTTGGGTAATTGCAAACTCTTTGCATCCTCCTCTAATTTAAATTGTTATGGCATCCTTCCTGTCCCGAGCGAGTTGTTATGAAATCTTTGTCATACCTTCTACTAAACATTGGCTATGCCTGTGCTGTGTGATCCGGAATAATTTGTCAGCTCCCTGCTCCAGGTGCATGCTCCAGTGACAACCTGACTTTCTCTTGGACGAGCTCTGCAAATGCATTCTTTTCCATTGTGCCTTGATTTCCATTCAAAGGAAGCCTAGGCAGGCAGGCAGGCGGCAGGACAGCACCTGCAGAGTGCTCCCAAAGGCAGCACAGGACTCAGAATTAGGAGTGCAGGGAGCAAACACCAACAATCAAGTGCATTTATGCTGCAATAATTTTTAGCCTTTTTCACATTTTATCTTAAGATTAGTGAATTGATTCCTGTAGGTATGGGAATTCAACTCTACCAAAAGTTTTGTTATTTCTTGATATATAAAGATTGGATTATTCATCTGTTCAATGCACTTCTTACAGCTAAGAAAGACACAACTATATTAGACAGTGGTGGAGAACTTGTGCTGAGACAAAGCAGCCATTCCAAACTGATTTCCCTGCTATTCAACAGCCTTTCACTGATACTGTAAGTCAGTTATACAGAAAATATATTTATTTCTAAACTGCTCAGTTTTGAGAAATGTTTATTTTATGTGTGGTAGTCCACTGCTGTAATGCCACCCTTTCTCCACAGTCTCTGAATATCAGCTTAATTCAGCTGTTAAAATAATGTAAGAAAAAACCCTGTACGCAAGTTGGCAATCACATCTGAGGTGCTCATTTTATCTGCTGTCTTAGCATTATTGAAAATAAGCATTATTCTTGTGCATAACAGTAGTTCTTATTCAATATTTCAATCTCTGATCTTCTAAATTAGATAAAATTCCATAATTGCATCATTATAAAAATTACTCATTCGCTTTTTGTTAAGGAGATTCTGTTTGCATTGTGTCAAATACAATGGGTTCCAGTCATTTTTCACATGTTTGGATGCCATGAGAGTACAACTATATGCTAAGATCCAACTTCTTATACACATAATCTCTCAATTTTCTGTAGATATAATCATTTATGAAAACATTCTTGAGTGAATTAATGAAGCTTCTCTTTTGGATACTGTTTTGCAAACATCGGGATCCACTCTTGATTTTGTGGAAACTATCATGAGTAGTTTAGAGGGTCTTTATTCCAGAAATCCTTTTGTGTCAAAAGAAAATGGAACACAGTACTGAATCATCATTGCTGAGAAAGCAAGAGCATCATTTGCAAATAAAATTAGGTTGACCTCAGTTTTGCAAACACTGGTTTGCATAGATAAAGGTTTCTCTTTTATTGTAATTACCTACCATGGCAAAACTTACTGACCATACTGTAAACAAGGTAGGGTTTCTTGTTTTCAGTGTGTGTTCCTGGATCATTTTAGTTTGAAACCTCTTAGCTTGGTTCACCTGGAGTTAGAATGAATGGGCTACTTACAGAGCAAAGGTATTATCATCAGCAGAATCCAGCTCTCAGCAACTGTTACTGAATTCTGGAAATTTTGAATAGGCTCATCATACTGCAAAGAACTGATTGGAGTTGGCTTTCTAATTCATCGGAAAAAGCATGAAAACCCTCCCCCTCCCCGCCCCATTAAACTGTGTTGTTTAATTTTAGTAAATGCAAATAAATACTGAGCTACAGTGACCTCATTAACCTCAATTCATCTAGTCAGAGAAATCATGGCTAGACAATGGAAACCTAGCTCAAAATTCATATGGAGAAAAAAAATAATAATTCAGTCTTTTTTCAGGTTATTCTTTTGAGAAAATTAGAAAAATACCAAAGAAGGAACCTCTTTCTCACAGGACTTCTCATGTGAACTTTGCACATGCAGGCAGTCCTGTTTTCTTCTCTGGGAGCACTCAAGCATATGGGAACTGCAGACTCAAGGAGTTTCCTGTAGTTTTCGTTCTCCCCCCATCAGATCTTTCCTTTTCCTCTTCCTCCCTGTTGGATCTTTCCTTTTCTTTCTCCCTGTCAGTTTTTTCCTTTTTTCCCTTTCTTCCCTGCTTCCCACCCCCATCCAATTCATCCATCCCTTTTTTTTCCTCTTTTACTTCCCAGCAACAGTGCAGGCCACTGTCAGGTAACTTTTCTCTTTCATTGCTTCTTCATTTTCATTTTCTGGTAAGGAATAACGTATTTATTGTAGGGAGATAGAAATGGAATGGCTTACAGAGAACTGACAAAGGAACTGCCTCCTGCCTCCCTCTTTGGCAGCAGCAGAGCACTTCCTATGAAATAACACCAGGAAAAAAAGTTATTCCACTAATCTTTATAAAGCCCAATGCATTATGTCAGCTGAGCACTGGTGGTGTAAGAACCACCACATATTAATTAGTTCAAGACTGACTACAGATGAAAGTATATTATCACCTGAATTTGACACATTAAACACATTAAGCTATGATTTTCTACAAAATAAAATCTTGATTTCTCCCTGCCCCCCCATATATGTGTATCTTTCCCTCATTCTAAAAACTCCTAAAGTCATTTTTAATATGTCCCATATCTCGGCAGAAACCTTCTGTTTTATGTTAGGCACGAACATTTGTCATTTTCCCTTCACCTCACACTTGTATTCATCACAAAGAATTAGTTCTTTGTAGTGCACATTGTCCTATAATGAGCCTGACACTCCTTTTGTTCTGTAGACCTTTCCAATGGAATGTCTTGGAGTAGATTCTTCGTATAAAATCAGTACAAAGTAATACTTAGGCTCTCAGTTTTGAATAACTAAATATGATAATAAGACAACAAAAGAAGGAAGTCTGAAATTGACTTAATATAATGACTAGAACCAGAATAAGGAAAAGAGAAAAGAAGCCAAGTTCCTAAAAGCCAGAAGAAGAGCTACCTGGCAAAAGATAAAAAATTACGTAAGTATTAAAAAATGTGAATAGTAATAGGAGAGCAGCATCACTTGAGTGATTTTATTCTTTTGCCTCTGAATTTCAAATTCCATACACATTAGCTGTTCTATGAAAATTTCCACTGCTAGGTTACACCAAGTGCAACTGCACTTGCTGCAAGATAGTCAATAGTAAAAATATGTTCCTGCACTGCCTAGGCTTGTACGGTCCAAACTGCTGCTCACAAAGTTAATGGGGAGAAATTAAAAAGCTTCAAAAATGTGTTTTGATACTGCCAGCCCTATAACTAGTTTGATGTGAAAAAGGTCCTGGAAGTTAGAGGTCTATGTTAGAAGAGTTTTGCACAAATGGATCATGCATCCTTAAAATGGAAGTAAAAATATCCTTCAGCCAGCAAACTAAAAGGCATTCTTCCTCAAATAGTAAAGATCATATGCACCTGTTGTAAGCCTCATCACGTCCCCTCATAGTTATTTAGTACCATTACATTTAACATGACTTTCTTGAGGTAGCTCCTTAGGTGAAAAACATTAAGAAGGTGAGGTGAAAAGTACATTTTATTATGTTTGTAATATGTTCAAATTATGTGCTCTACACTAGCAACCAGGAAAACACAAAGCACATGCGTGGTCTTACAGACTCATGTGCCAATGTTCACTTTCCTTCTGCACACCCAGATGCTGCCACCAGGATCACCCCATGACATGTTTTGTAACAGAACCACAGCTCCTTTACCTCGAACCTGAATTAAAAAAATCTTCACTTTAAAACCTGTTTTTAAAGTGAAAATGTGGAGGAGGGAAAGACCTTCTATTGGGTATTCTGTAAGGGTTTCTTCTGTTTACAGTGTGTTTAGGTGCCTGGCTAGGTAAACGAGGCTGTGAAGTTAGCTGATCTTCCCCCTAGGGGAATAAGTCCACTCTATAGCTATCATAGGCACCATCACCATGGACTAAGTTATTTACAAAGTTATGGATTTTTCAGTTAGCAAGGCACTATATAAATAGCATCATAGCTTAATTAGTATCATTTGTAGGTGGTATGTGAAAGCTTGTCTCTTTATAAATGCTTTCCTAACCTCAGAAGTGTATTTAGTAATCTTTCCTGATTAGGAAAACCACAAACACACCACAAAACAAACAATCAAAAGCCAAGGAAAAAAAAAAAAAAAAAGGTGTTGGTGAAGTTAAAGATAGTTTCATGACCCTGGTCTGTCCTGGTCTCCTTCAGTTTGATTTTTTAGTTGAAAGACTTATTAATAGACCTTTCCAGCACATCTCCAAATAAGGAAAAATGTTTCAGGACTAGGGAGAAAAGATTCACAAAGATTGTTTACCTGCCATCCTTTCTACAAAAAATGCTAAATTTAGTAAGCTTTAGAATGAAGAATCACTTTAGAGGTTCTGGAGGCGGTGGCTCATCTATTTGAACAGCTGCAGGTAGGAACGGCAACGTAACCTTGACAGTGATTTAATTTTTTAATATTTCAGTTTTTAATATGTAATTTAACTTCAAATGTAATAAACCCATAAAAGTTTCATTTTATTTAAATCTACAAATGCATATGTCTTGAATGCCATTTGCCTAAAAGAAGAAAATAATTCCGCACTTTCCAAAAAAGTTATAATTCTGATAAAAGAGTGGGCTGCTGAAAGCATATGAGAAGAGGTATGGGCAGGCAGCATAAAATGAACCTGGTGTTAACCTTTCCAAATGGGAAGCCACGGACTTTACAAGCCTACTATTTTTCACTCCTCCTGATATCTCCTCAACCACAAGCAAGTAATTCTTTGATGAGTATACATTTTTGTATCACATTTACAAAGTAAAATGCACTGTAATTTCCTGAAAGTCAACATATAGAGCCTAAAGGCTGCTTTAAATTATATTCAATATTAACCACCCTGTTACAAAATTATAGGAATCAGGGATCAGTCAAAGTGTCAGAACTACCATATTGGTATAAATTTTTACAGTTGGTCTATGCTGACTTTGAGCACAAAATTTGTGTTAGTACACAGAATGGCCACACCTTACACTCAGATCTGAACTGTTTGGAGCTGGTGCTGTTGGAAGAGATTTTTGTGTCGATGGGTTTTGATTGTGTACTAAAATAACGACAACCAAAAATGTTCTAGAATAGGTTGAGAATTTTCATCCACTTCTTTTTTACCCAGTTATTCTATGCTTAATTTGTACCATTTGCTTGCATTTTTAAGTTCTTTGTAACTACTAGTTGAGTTTTCCTAGTTAACATAAGATTGAACTAGACAACCTTACAAGCCACCCTACTTGTGAGTGGTGGAAACATGTCTAGAATCAGATTATCATTTAAATAGTATATTCCCAATCCTTTCCTACACTCAGGAAAAAGCATGACAAAATCTGCTCTTCCTGTTCATATAGTGCACACTTCCAGTAGCCAGGTTTTTGTTCTTTATTCACCTGCACAGATAGTCAATCCAGTTTCTGACCAAGTCCATAGTGAGTGGATTATTTATAACTGCTTATAAATGTTCATGGGTGAAAAAATTATCTGCTTGCTGTTTTCAGGAACGAGCTGAAAAATTGAAAATCTACTGTAATAGTTTTTTTTTCCTAGCAGCCACAGTTTTAGAGTTGTCAAAACTGAGTTTTTATTGCATTGCTTCCTTTCTTTTAATCTTAATGTAATTACAGAACTCACAATAACAAAGAGGTCTCAGGATGACACAATTCATATGCGTAAGACATTCTAAGCAGGGGTCAGGTTTCCTCCATCTGCTTTAAATCTATTTTGGTTATATGTATCACCTCAATGTATAAACTGCTGCTGTCCCGCAGGTGGTTTTGTCATTTGTGATGCAAAACAGTCTCTTTTTAATATCTCTCTGACAGTGCTAGAATAACAGGTGATGGTGTCCTGTTGTAGAAATTCATATGTGGGAAATCTCTGAAATAGATCACTAGACTAGACTATGGTGCGCAGTTTTGTATCTACCTCTCTGTGAGGGTGTGGGTCTGCAAAGCAACAGCTGAAATGACTAATTGACTTCAGCAAGAATCTCAAAGGATCTGAATGGACTTCTTGCCTTGGGTCCAAGCACGACACTGACTTACTTATGCACAGAATAGCAGGTGGTATTCACATATGAGCATATTTGAAAGAAAACATTCACAGGCAGATGAATTTGAGATAAAGTCGCAAAAGATGTTTGATGGCTGGGAAAATAATGGAAAAATATATGCAGCTAGCTACATTCTAGTTTTAGATCTTAATGTGTATGGGGAGAAAAAAACCCTACAACTATGTTCTTAATTATCCTGTGGCTTCTGGACTTTTGGACTTAATTATTCTATGACTGCTGGAAGGACTGAGCACTTGAGACTTTCCAGTGAAAAAGTCAATATCCCTTGGTAATGAACGAAACTGGATGGAACAATGTATTGTCTTCCAATCAAAATATAAAAAACCTACTTTTGTTTAAACAACATTATTCTGGAAAGGGCTGATTGGAAAAAAAAAAAGATATCCAATCTCCTATGTTTCCATTAAACTGTTGGTTCCCATTAAACTGTCAGTTGTATTCTTAACATGCAAGTTACTTTATTAGCCAGGGCATTTTGTCAACATTAAAAGTGGTAGCTCAGTGTAGGATTCCATATTCAGAATAAAGACACAGGAGAAGCATACTGGGGGATGCTTCCTCATCACTACGGACTGACTGTGGCTACAGAGTGTGGGATATGTGTGTGGAAGGATTACTGTCAATAACAGCTTCCTAAGCAATGTACAGAAATGCAGCAAGATACAACAGTGTGTTGTGTTTTGTACTGTACCTCTTGCTATACCTGTGGAATATCAGTCAGAGAAGGACACCGAGTAACAGATTTATATTATGGAATTCCTTGCTACTTGCTTGATTACTTGTTCTGCTAAATTCAGAAAGAACTACATAATGAATTTTAAGGTACAATGACAAAACTAAAAATCGTAGTCCAAAGAACACTTCAATTTTTTTCCTGGTGTCATGGTTTAACCCCAAGTGGCAACTGAGCACCACACAGCCGCTCACTCTCCTGACAGTGGGACAGGGGAGAGAATCAGAAGGGTAAATGTGAGAAAACTCCTGGGCTGAGATAAGGACAGTTTAATAGGGAAAGCAAAAACCACGCACACAAGCAAAGCAAAACAAGGAATTCATTCACCGCTTCCCATGGGCAGGCAGGTGTTCAGCCATCTCCAGGAAAGCAGGGCTCCGTCACGCATAACCCTTACTTGGGAAGACAAATGCCATCACTCCAAATGTCCCCCCCTTCCTCCTTCTTCCCCCAGTTTTATCTGCTGAGCATGACGTCATATGGTCTGGGACATCCCTTGGGTCAGTCGGGGTCAGCTGTCCCAGCTGTGTCCCCTCCCAACTTCTTGTGCCCCCCCAGCCTCCTCGCTGGTGGGGTGGGGGGAGAAGCAGAAGAGGCCTCGGCTCTGTGTGAGCACTGCTCAGCGGTAACGAAAACATCCCTGTATTACCAGCACTGTTTTCAGCACAAATCCAAAACACAGCCCCATACCAGCTACTGTGAAGAAAATTAACTCTATCCCAGCCAAAACCAGCACACCTGGTCTTCTTGGTCCTAATTTGGAAAATATCAGGAGGCCCCCTGAATGAGGGGAAGGAAAAGAGGGTAGCTATACGTTTGAGAAATATTTTTAAATAATCAACCTATATTATAGGGGAGACTTCACAAACAAATGACAAATGAGAAGACCAACCAGTTCTCAAAAGTAAAAAGTAAAAAACTGTTCATCCCTGCCTGTGCAGATTTATGCCATAGCTACAGTTTTATGTTATCCCATGCAATTTAAAATATTAAATAAGATTGCCATCACTGGTTTTGCAGTGATTGCTACCGGATGTGTCAGAAACTGATACTGAGCATAAATGATTGGACTCGATGATCTTAAGGGCCTTTCCCAACCTAAATGATTCTTTGATTCTATAAATGCCATATTTGTAATCTATGCTTTATTTTTTTGTGTAAAATGTGCATTTTAAATCAACTAGTCTGTTTTATCCATGCCCTGAATCAAACCCAGCAGAAACTTAAAAAGAAACTATTTTGCTGTCTTAGTATCTTGATAAGATCAAGATAAAGGCAGAACTTGAACCGGTTCACTGTGGCCAGTGGAAGAAGGACTAAAATAAATGTAAATAAACCTATCAAAAATGTATAATTGAAATACATTAAATATGACATATATTATTATATGAATAGTGTATTTTCAACAGGTTTCCAAGCAGAAAGGGGAAAACATGAAATGAGATTTTCAAGGGGCTACAGCATCTTTTACTAGGTATGTTTCAATTTCTATAGATAAATGGGAAACTACACAAAAACATATTTCAGGAGGGAAGACAGATGAGGTCAGCATCCACAAACCTTGCAGACTTATTCTGTTCACATGCAGCTTCCATGCTGCTCAACCAAAAGTCTCTCACCTGAGTCTTGGAATGATGAATTAGTTTATTAACTTTGGTTTTGGTTCAGTGAATATATTTTCCCATGCTCTGTTGGAATAGATTATATGCTTGAGATTAGATTATCTTTCCTAGTTAAAAGAAAATAAATCCAGCAGAAAAGTACATTTAAAAATGTAATTATCCTCTTCTATGGGAAATATATTACTTTTTGAGACAGACAATTTAATATACTAAATGAATTGAAGCATTGATGGGGCCTATTTGAAAGCTTATTATGCAATTTCAAAAGGACTCTATTGAAAGAGAGATAAAGGCTTTTAGTCATGAGCAAAAAAATAATTTTTTTCTTCAGCATCTAGGATGGCAGTACTCTTTTGTACCTGTCATATTCACATCTGTGTTTAGGAGAGCATTGCACAAAATATTCAGCTTAGCAGAGTGAGGCAAGCTCTTTTATGAATATTAACAAAAGACACATCGAGATGAATACAGTACATACCTGGGAGGAACTCTCTGTAATTTTTTTAAGTGATATCTCTTCAGTGTCAAGCTATTTTGTGACTTTTGGCCGCAAACATCTAGCCACTGGCATTACTAGGTCTATTCAAAAACATGGAGTTTAATGTGGTATTTGAAGAGTTTGTCGATGAAGGAGATCAACACAAGTCTCTTTCACCTAACGAGACTACTGTAAACTTCAAATATTGGCTCTTCACTGAAGCTCCTAGACAATTAAAAGACCTAATTGTTATAACCATCAAATATATTATCTCTTAGTATCCCATGCATTAATAGAAGAGCTTTGAATATTAAATAATTATTATATTAGCTTAACAAGAAAAATATTTTTAAATAGCATGTTGAATTTTCTTAAATTATTCAAATTACCTTCTGGTTTTCAAATAAAAAGTGAGATTTAGATGTAACCTTTGACTTCAGAATTACAGGCTAAAAGAAAAACAATCAAATAACAAAACACTGTGAAAGTCTAACAACAAATGTTGTATAGAGGGCATGTGCCTGCTAATCTCTGAAATTTAAGAAACATTGTGCATCTTACCTATAAAAGAATACTAGGTTTTATGGAAATTACTGATTATCTAATGTGTGATTCATGGCTTATGTTTCTGTAGGTAACAGAAATTTTTGACCCGTAAAATCTTTATTATCAATGGTATACCAGAAAAAAAATAAAGTGTCAATGTCAGAGGTTTGGTTGAATTTGAAAGGACACAGATTTACTAGAAGCAGAAAAAGTAGAAATTAAACAGAACTGACAGAAAATGGGAAGTGTGAAAGGGAGGGAGGAGAAGAAATAATTCTGAATATTTTTAGTTCCTCTCTTTGATCTCCTCTATTTACTTTGTAAAATATCACCAGCAGAAAAGTCATGTATAAAATTTCACAGAAAGAAGAAAGCAAACATAGGTTAAATATAGATACAAGGCATAGAGGTGATTTATCATATTTTTTTACTTCCTGGTGTAGTTAAGTACATAGATAGACATCTTTTGAAATGGTTTTGAATAATGGCTGTTTAATACAGTTTTATGGCCACTGAACTTGTTCATTAGAAAAGCTTCATCTCTAACCTCCTGAGGGAATAGCATACAGGCAAACTAATTTTTAAACTTGATTAGGGAAATATACTCAATAGTGTCATAAATGTTTAGGAAACGCAGTTGTGTATCTGGGGCAAATCCTATCTTGTTACATTGCAGTAGATATTGGTTTGATCGCCTGACTGTGGCTGCCTCATGCCTGACTGGTCTCTTCCCCTCCTGCCCTCCCTTACCTTGGATCTCTCAAGGCTTCTACCCACCACAGGAAAAGTCACCAGACATACTTCTTTTTTGGCCTTTCACATAGAAGAGTTCTTTAAACCACACCTTGCCTGGTAAATTGCATGTGCTGCTCCTCCAACCTGCATCTGTACAGACATCTTTCTTCTCATCTGCAGCTGCTTCAGGTTTTTGTGACAACAGCAGTTGTTTCCATAGCGGATCAGCTTTAGGAAAGCATTCCTTGTATTTCCAAACATCTTGTAATGCAACTCAGCTGCTAGAAAATAGGAGTGGGCAACATCATTAAGTCATCTGAATTTCTGCAAACCACTAGCAAGCACTCTGTGGAGTCCCAGTGCTTCCTAGGCTATAGTTTGTGAAATTCTGATCTGTGAAAAATCTCGTGGTCTGCCTACATGTTTTGGCAATGTTTGTTTGCATTCAATGGGAAGTCTACCTTTGGTTTGGAAAAAAGGTATTCCTTACTGTGATGATTAGAGGAATCCTTGCTGAAGATTGTGCAAAAAGTAGACTGTGAGTGTAGGAGACACTGGCTAGTCCTTCCAAGACATTTCTTGCTATGATCACTTCATTGTTTTATTTGGGTGAAAGACTATTGCTCTTCTCCATGGTTTCCTCTAAAGAAGTAGGATACAACATGACAGTACTATACTGTATTGCACCACCATACAGCATGTTGTATCTCAGGTTCCAAGTGAAACAATTATTTCCATATGATTTCTGTGTTCCAAAAGGTGATTCACTGTGTCCTACTCTGACAGGCATAGACTTGGAGCAATGGTTACATTTCCTTTATGGATGAGAATATGCACATTGTAATGTTCATAACGAATGAGCTTTTTTCTATATAAAGGAATATTTCACAGGATTGAATGTAGCTTGCTTTACACAAGGGGTTGACAGGCACTGACTAAAGCTATTTAACTTTCCTGTCCCTGGATGATATCAGAACAATGAATTTATCTGTTATCGCAAAGGAAATATTTTTATTTCTGCAGTCCTTAATGTAGATAAACTGTTGAGTTCATCATATGAAGTGATAATTACTTGAACCATATTTTAAGTACTTATGCTTATATTGCTCACTATTTTGTTAAATGGATTGTATACATGAAGTGCTTTGATATTGCCGATGTGATGTGTAGGTGTGGGTATTTACAGCTATAGCACAGGCTGAGTCACATCACAACTAAATGCTAACCTTGGCTGATCAGTCTTAGATCATGGAAGACTATAAAGCTCCAGTTCAGAAAAGTTCACCTGCTTTCCCACCACTTACTTCTCTTAACAGGGAGGAGATCTGAGCACTATTCATCAGTCAGTAAACTGTATTGCCATAATTATCTCATAAGACCTCATCTGTAGTCACTGCATCATACTCTGAGAGCCCGATATTCTTAAAAAAGACAGACACTTATTTAGTTTGTCTTGTAATATACTCCTTTGGTCTGGATTAAACATTTATCCAATGTTTTTCTCATGGATTTTTGTTAAGAAAAAGACCCAACACAACAAAACCAGTTGTTCTATTTCTGCAGTTTAAGGTCTTAGGAACTTTGCATCCATTTTTCTGGCCTCAGCTCAGGTAATAACATTACATACTTAAAGCAACAAAGACTGTTTGAAACCATTCACTTGTGTTGTCTTCTCTTAGGCAGCTGTTCTGGGCATTGCAGGGACACAAAATACAGTGTATATAACATATGTCTTCTTATTTCCATCTGACTTTTTGGAAAAAATGAAGTTTCTGATAGATAAAAAGGGCTGCTATTTAGGGACTAGTTCCAAGCCCACCTACCATTATGCCATGATTTAACCCCGGCTGGCAACTGAGCACCACACAGCCGCTCACTCACCTCCCTCACAGTGGGACGGGGGAGAGAATCAGAAGGGTAAATGTGAGAAAACTCCTGGGCTGAGATAAGGACAGTTTAATAGGGAAAGCAAAAACCACGCACACAAGCAAAGCAAAACAAGGAATTCATTCACCGCTTCCCATGGGCAGGCAGGTGTTCAGCCATCTCCAGGAAAGCAGGGCTCTATCACACATAACCCTTACTTGGGGAGACAAACGCCATCACTCCAAATGTCCCCCCCTTCCTCCTTCTTCCCCCAGCTTTATCCGCTGAGCATGATGTCATATGGTCTGGGACATCCCTTGGGTCAGTCGGGGTCAGCTGTCCCAGCTGTGTCCCCTCCCAACTTCTTGTGCCCCCCCAGCCTCCTCACTGGTGGGGTGGCATGAGAAGCAGAAAAGGCCTCGGGTCTGTGTGAGCACTGCTCAGCAGTAATGAAAACATCCCTGTGCCATCAACACTTGCTTTAGCACAAATCCAAAACATAGCCCCATACCAGCCACTATGAAGAAAATTAACTCTGTCCCAGCCAAAACCAGCACACATTATCATTATATCCAAAAGAGACTAGCGTAAGAAATTGAAGTGCAAAACTCTCTTCACAGTACAGAAACGCTCAGTTCAAGACTAGTCATGACATACACAAATAAGGTGAAGATGTAAGGTGACATGTAAATTCAGTATCTGCTCTCACTATTTTATTTCTACTGAATGTCATTCTTCATTGACTCCAGTAGTGCTACTCCTGGGATAGACGGATGGTACGCGAGAAAGATTCATTCATTATTTTTCTGTTTTAGAAATTTTAACTACTGAAATGAGAAGCATAGATTGTCAGAGACCAATGATCTCTGTGCCTGCTCTTGTAGACAAGAGTAACTTGTAATGCCCTGTTAGGCATGCAGCCAGTTCTGTAGGGATGAGGCTCATAAGCTGTCTGCATTTTCCTGAAAGCGAAGGAAAATCTCCAGAGCAGAAATTTGGGAATCTCTGTACCTCATTATAGCATATCCTAAATAGTGAGCATCCAACCCAAACCACTATTGCATTTCTGCTTATTTCAGTTGTTGGCAGGAATTAAAGTTGTAAGGCAAAGCAAAACTGTAATTGTTGATTTTTTTCTGTGTCTGTGAGCACAAACACCCAGTTATGATCACCATAGCTCTTTTATCATAGCGTCATAGAATCATAGAATAGTTTGGGTTGGAAGGGACCTTTAAAGGTCATCTATTCCAACCTCATTGCAATGAGCAGGGACATCTTCAACTAGATCAGGTTGCTCAGAGCCCCGTCCAACCTGGCCTTATTATATGCTTTGCTTAAAAAGACCATTTGTTAAACAAAAGCTTGATGTTTTCTCTTCCTTTGCTCCCAATACCTTCCTTTAACAATTCAAATTTTTAATTTTGCTTCTAATTTCACTTCAGCAGAGCAGTATTTTCACAGCTGTTAAGGCAATTCTAATAAAAAATCTTGACTGTGTGCTAATAGAGAAAGTAACTGTCAGTCTTATGTAGCAAGCCTTAGTATACGTGGCCTTTCTCTCTAAGACCCAACAAGTGGAACTCAAATTGTACAGCAGACCCTTGGCATTTATCTTTTAGACACTATAAATGTATTTATTCAACAGCTCTCTTTAGCTTTTTGCCTTAAAAGTTGTTTAACAAAAAAAGGTCTGCAAATGTTGGACAAATTAGCTTTGTTACAAAGCAAAATTGAAAATTAATTATTTTGTCTATTTGATATGTTCCCTGTATGAAAACTTGTGCAAACAATTAAATTTGTGCAATCGAAACTTCATTATATCTATTTTCTCTTTACTGATTTATTGTTACATTAATTAATCTGCATTTTGATGATTGTAGGAATGTTGACGAATATAGAAACATTAGCCTAGAATTCCCATAGATCTTACTAGGAGTTGAAGGCAAGGATTTCTGAGTTTTACCCTTCTCCTCTCTGCTAGTTTTTTTCTGTTCCTATCTCAGTGCTGGAACTCATAAAATCCCCTTTTCATGCTGTCCCACCACAAAACATGATCTGACATCGAAAGAGTATCCCTATCATGTTGCCTGATGCAGAGCTGCAAGAGGCATATTTATAACACACAATGTGATCATGGCTGTACACCTCTTTAACTGAAGAAGAGCACTTCTGTCAGACATTCATAACTTACAGAAACCAGATGATTTCCATTGTAGATAAAATACATTGTGCATATCTTCCTGCCCATCAGCAAGACAGATAAAGTTCAATTTTAGGATAAAATTCTGTAGAGAAAATCTATGGGGAAATACAGTCTTTATACCATCTCTGTAAATTCCAGATGTGGTATTATGCATATTTTCTGAAGCCAAGAGCCCTCATGAAGAATGCCCAACTTGCTAGCACTTTCCTCCTCTGAGAAGTTGTATAGTCTCTACCCACATTTTAGATGCAGGCAGAGGGGCTCAGAGAGATGAAAAAAGATGCTTTTCCCACCCATTTTTTTATGTGGCCACACTAGACCAGGCATAACTTTTTCCCTCACAAAATTTGGTCTTCTGTGTTTCAGTTTTCAAGAGGCCTCTAGATCTTCCATATAAACATCTTCCCATATAAACATCTTCCCATATATCAAGGCTTGTGTTAAAAGAAAAAAAAAAAGTAAAAAAGGCACAGAAGTATAGATGTAGAAAACTGCATCTTGTGATGCAGCTGCCAGAGAAAAACCCTTGGGATTTAATGCTTGACTTTCTTGACCTGTTTTGTAAAAGGAAGGGACATCCTCCCAGCACCAGGTGCTAATACAACTCCGTCAGTGTGAATGACTGTTGGCTCCACTTGATGACGCTCTTTGAGATTGCCGGTTTCAGTTCCATACAAAGTTGCAGTCAGCTGGAGCTTATTCATTTGCCATGTTTAAATAGGTTCAAGGTTGTAACCCCAGCTCTGCTGAAACTGATCTTAGTGAGACCAGAATCAAACCACCATATACTAGATAGACTTAGACAGCACAGGTAAAAGATGGAGAAAAAGGAAACAGGAAACTCAAGAAGCTGAGATAACTCTAGATATTGGGGATTCAGGAATATGTATTTTGCCTTTATTTGATAGCTCGGTCAAATCTGATTAGTTTAATTATTATTTAATGTAGTCTCACCAATTTTAATGAGCTGATTTGGCATTTGTACAGGTGCCACATGTTTCCAAGACCTATCAATTCTAATTGCCCTTGTATAGTGGACCTGACATAAACTGTTCCCAACTTCAAATCAGACTTGGCAGCTGCAACACACACACACCAGATTTCTGTCCCTTCTAGGAGGAAAGGGGAGCTCTGAACTCCTAATCACTGCTCTGAGAGATATCCCAGCCCTGCTGACAGGGAAAGCCAAAAGCTTGCTTCAGCCAAAATCTTGTCATTGTCAACTATCTGTCTTCACATAGCTTATCTTCATATATTGTTGTGCTAGCTAAAATAGGTAACAATAAGTTACATAAGCTTCCACTTTATTTGAACTGTGAAACCTGAAGATAAAGGATTTGATCATCAGTTTTCAAGATCCCTGTCTAGAAGGTGATAAATTCCCTTTGTTTCCAAAATAGGTTTTTAAGGCTGCCTAAAAATGGCAGATGAACGCAGTGTACAGCAAACAGAAGGAGATTGTCAGTCTGAACTGTTGGGTCCTAAGGACTATGCTGGCTTGACAGGCTGTATTACCCTCCACTTCCTCATTACACTTGTGCTTCTCTCCCATTCCCCAGTAGAGGAAATAAATTAGGGGGAGGAATGAATGTTTTGTGTGGGAACAAAATATAAAATGAGAAAAGAGTGTAACATAAAAAATCCGAAGACTAAGCTGCCACCAGTGTTATGTTCTCCTCCTCTTTTGAGCATTGGAAAAAGTATTATCTAGAAAACATTTGTAAAAGGTTTCTCAGTTATTTCTACAGAACAGGAAAAGGATGAAAGATATGAAATACTATATTAGTGTCTGTGTCTGTTATGCATTCTGTAAGGAGGTTGAATTAAAAATGGAGGCTTTTGTTTCCTTCCCTCAGAACAATGGAAACATCTTTTGCCATTCTGGTAAACCTGGATGAGGTAAAAGCAGAAAATAATGAAAAAAATTCCACTTCCTTGAGTACTTGGGTCCATTTGGGGAGTCTAGGGTTTTTTATGTAAGAAAGGACATATATATATATATATATATTCAGACTGTAATATATATATATTACATAACAGAAATCTTGTAGTTAATACTGATCTTTTTTTTCCCCCTTTTCTATGAATAACATGCATGTTGCAAGGCAAAAAAGAGTGAAAGACCATAGTTTAGGTTTCCTTATAAGCTCCAGTGATATACTGAAATAAACCTTACAGTTTATTCTTCTTACATCCTCCTCAAACAAATCTTTATTAATTCTCTGTTTAAAATAGAGCACATTGTGTGTCCTCATAATGGGCCATATCCTGCTATCAATATTTTAACAGATCCCCCATGGACTGTAATGTGGAGTCTGCTAAAAAATTGATGGCATCATTATGTTCAATTGCAAGTGTATTTATAATTAAATTATTTTTCTTTGTATTCATTCAAATTTCTGTTCATGAGAAATAAAAGTGCCCTGGTTAAACTAATTAATTGTGAACACAATGTGTTTTGTTTATTTTGGTAATGTTTGCTTCAGTCTGAAAACCTGTGAAGAACGTTCATGCTTTCCTGCTATGGATTAACACATAAAATTTCAGCAGCTTAGTACAGATTCAGAAGAGGTTGCAAAAGCCATTTGCCATAATTCTAGGAAGCAATTGTTGTAACAAAATATAATACATGTATAAGTAAAGCCTTGTTGAATAAAGCTGCGTAATAGAGATGAAGGAAGGCTAGAAATTGCAGAACAGTAAACCTATAATAAAAACTGAAACAGAAGAATTTATGAAAAAATCCTATTTTTGGCCTTCTGACTTCCGTAAGGGTTCACAGAGCTAGGGAAAACAGTCCATGAAATTTCAGCAAATTACTATGAAGTCTCGACTCAAGAGCTATCTGCTTCAGAAAAAATTCTCCATGCCATCTAAAATTAAGCACACAAATTTATTGAGCAATTTCTTTAATGGGGAAGACTTTCCAGTGTAAGAGAAAGATTAGGGTAAATTTCTGGATTGTATTACATTGGAATAAGCCTTTTAGCTACTGTTTTCCTTGATTGACCACCTAAAATTCTTATTTCTGCTTATTTTGTACCACTGACAGATGGAATTAATGTATTGTTAGCTGGATTTGAGCCTGTTCTGTCTTTCTCTTTCATTCTCTCTGTTTCTCTTGGTAGCTTTTTGAGTTTTTCTTTCCTTCCCTATCTTTAGCGCCCTGCAGTTTCTTTTACCATGTTTGAGCACTTCAAAATATTTTATGTACTAATTTTCAGAAGCCACCTGGAAGGTAAGGTATAACTGGGTAACTATCAATGCATAAGATGATCAAAAGCTTTGTGAAAATAATGTTTAGGAATTTTTTTTTTTTTTTGCATGATGTATGCTAAATATAATTAAGGTTTCTAGCCTTTCACACTTCAGAAATACATATGTAAGTCTGTTTCCAAATGTTTTTTTTCTCAAGTGTTCAGAAACAGTATATCATTATAGTAGGTGTATATGCCTATATATAGGCTTTATACATACTTTTTTTTTAAGAGCACCTAATTTTGAATGGCTAGATTATTATGTGTCTCTCAGACAGTTTTTTTCAGCCTATAATAGAAATCAGGATAAGCCAACTGAGCAAAACTGAAGAACAGAAAGAACATACTGCTTCACCCTTCTGCAGTCTTTTAGAGAATATGGGAAGCATTGGGCTAGGCTCTCTGAAATGCTGACTACCTCTCATGGAAACATTAGAGAGAGTGGAGGGTTCTAGGCATCTTGATTTTAAACACAAAATCTCTTCTTTCTGGCAAAGTTTCTGACAGGAATGGAAAATGGCAGGTTATGAATGACAATTTTTGTAATGAGAATGAAAACCAGCTCCATCATAACTTCCCCTCTTCACCATATTAAAGCTGGGCTTTGTAAACCTTCTTGCAGGGCATGGGAGGATATATATAGTATTCCTTTTTATGCTACAGTGCATTCAAATCATTATTCAGCAAATATCACTGGAAGTCTCTGTTGCAGTGACAACATACAGTGTTGATCATCCATAGTATGACTCAGTCTATGTACACAGATCCATTTGGCAAGTGTTTTGCAGAAGTACG
The DNA here is from genome assembly GCF_964188355.1 of Buteo buteo. NCBI lineage: Eukaryota > Metazoa > Chordata > Aves > Accipitriformes > Accipitridae > Buteo > Buteo buteo. The sequence goes on from NC_134171.1 coordinate 48,249,896, forward strand.
TACTCCCAAACTCAGACCCTAGCTTTGTATGGCAACTTATTAATTTATAAGACAACAGGAGCCAAGCTAAATTTTCTCATCTTTACTTCTCAGCAGTAAATCAAGATAGACATGCAAGTTTAGGAACTGTTTCCCTTGCTTTGTGCAGTGCTACAGGATCAATATAGTCAAAGTCAGTTGCTTCATGAATTCTTTGGTCTTGCAAACCAGAGAAGACATCCAGGAGTTTAAACAGTTTTCTTACTTATGCATAGAAGTAAGTTTATAAATGTGCGTATGTGTTTATGTATAGAAAATTATCTAATCCATTTATCCCAGGTTATAAATGAATCCTGTTTCAGCAAATTAAAGAGTCCAATATCCCATAGTAGAGGAAGGCTCCTGCTCTTTACAACTGCACAAACAAGATGTCAGTTGCTCAAAATGGGCAGAATGAAGAAAGGATAATCCTTCTCTGTTCCATATCCTGGCGCAGGAGAAGTGCTGCAGTGTGGGTGGTGTACTCTTGCCGTGTATTTTTGGGCACCAGTATGAGACACGCATCTCAGAAGGTTACAAAAATATTTGCAGCAAGGTCTTTTTCTGGAGTCTTTATCTTTACATAGCTCTTTCAGTCTGCTAGTTGGTGTAAATCTGCAATATGAGAAAATAGCTTGAAAAATCTAAAAAACCTATATACAAAACTAAATTTATACAACACAGTGCAAGTGGACATGGGCAATCTGATTTGATTATAGTTGCTTTCAGCAGATCTGCTTAAGAGTGCTGTATGCTGATATGTCTTACTGATAAGAGACAGGATGGTAATAGTCAGAATATGCAGGATTTTTTATGATTATCAGAGGCTTGAACTTAGCGTTGTCCTGTTTATACTTAAAGATAAATTTGGTGTTTATGCTGTGACATAATATTAAGTAAATAGATCAAAAAGCTTAATTACAGATTCAAGGCAAATGCACCACTGTCTGGTATTGTTGAGATGCAGATGTTGTACATGCACAAATTTTGCACTAAAATATAAAATAGATGGAGGATGACCTTTAATACTGTTTAGGAACATACATTTCACATAACCAGTTAGATTTCCTAACTTTAATAAAGGCACTAGGTCTCTGTAATAAAGCTGATCCTACTGGCTACATGATGATAAGCCTTACTTCAGTATCATTTAAATAAACCGTAATGATAGTTAAAGCTGAATCCCAACACCTACCTTAGCTGATTACAGTACAAAATCAACAAATAAACATGGCTTCAAAGGAATAAAATTAAACCTCCATCACCTGCCAAACCCCTATAACTACTCCAGCAAAGCTGTGGGAAAAGGATTATAAAATAACTTAGTGAGATATGTTGTGAGACAGACAATAGAATATTCCTTTTGAATTACATGGTAGAGCACAGAAGCTTTAAAGCTCGTAACTGACAGTTCAGCTAGTGTTGAATTGTCCTTGGCTGGAATAAAGCCAAGGGAACTGGTTCTGCATCCTACTTGGTCCTCTATCCTGAACAAGTACAGGTAGCCACATCCTACACCTTCTGATGCCACCACATAGAGGGCATGCAGAGTTAGAAGAGGGCACAATTAAAGCCTCAAAGTTTCAGGTATTTACTGCCTCACCTGTGGTAAAGGTCCTGAGATTGATTTTTGTCAGCTTGAAACAAAATTACATGCTCCAGATATGGGTAAAGTAGAAAAAATTCTAATAACCAGTCTTGTAATGATTATAAGAGAGCTAACACTAGTGTTATCTAGCACATAATGTTAACTTACCAATAGCAGTATGTACTTAGTGTTTTAAGGCACCGCTCTAGGAAATACTGTGGATTTTAACAGGACAGGACTTTTTTTGTAAGAATCTGATGCAGATTTTATATATCAATCATGTCTTAAAAATGGATCCACCTAATCAAAGGCTTACATTCACCTTGTCATCTGTTACTCTAAACTTAGCATTCAAGCAACGCAGCAAAACCACCTTTGTTCTGAACTCAGTGGGATGTGAAATGCCAGTATAGCAAGAAAACACCATTCCTCCATGTAGAAACAGACCATCAAAGATGTCAGGATTAATTATAAGTGGGCTGTCAGAAGTACTATCTGCACTGAAGAAACAGATAGCAAACAGATTTCAAAATGGAAGTAAAATGCATTTTTTTAATGCATTAAAGACTAGCTAGGAGTTCATTTCTGTGTCATGAGCCAAAACTATGCCATCTGGCAGGAGAAGAAAGCTCTTCAGGTTCTAGTCACAGAGAATACAGTCGGCTCAGTTGAAGACTGTGTCTATACTGCACATTGCAGTACAGTGTAGAATTGCCAGAGGTATGTGTAAATGGAGGAGCTTGAATACTTGGGCGTAATAAAACCAAATTAGCAAAGATTTCTGCTTGGATTAATTTATACTACTTTTCATCATAGGATTTGTGCATTAAAATGCCAGTTGGATTAGCTTCAATGGAACTGTTACTGTATTGCTTCTAGTATCCAGTCTAGTGCCAGCATGACTCTATGTAAAACAGCTGTGATATCCTGAACCAGATTTTGTGGGAACAATTAATATAGATCATTATCTTGAATATGTGCTACTGCAGTTAAATAAGAGTCCATTTACCCCTACACTAGTAATCTCAAGAAGTCTGTTGCTTGTCACAGGCCCAGACTGAGGATGTTGCAGAGGAATTGTCAAGGCAATATCTCATGGGAACTATTAACTTTTGCTGCTCACAAAAAAAGGAAAAGCACACTCAGGAAGTTAACAAATGGCACCAAGCTGGGGGAGAAATTTTTATGCTGGAGTGTACCTGTCCACTTTTGTGCTTCCAAAGACATTGACAAACTAGAGAGAGTCCAGTGGAAAACCACCAGAATGTTTGGCAGGCTGGAGTACATAGTGTATGAGAAGCTGAAAGACCTAGATTTGTTCAGTCTGGAGAAGAGGAGGCTCGGGGGGGCAAGGGGTGTCTCAGTGGTGTCTTTACTATTTCATGGAAGGCTGTAGAGAAGGTGGAGCCAGAGTCTTCACAGTGTGCACAGCAAAAGGAGGTGAGATAACAGACACAAACTGCATCAAGGAAATTCTGACTAATGAAAGGAAGAAAATCTTCGCAGTGAGGGTGGTCAAACACTGCAGCAGGTGAGGCAGAGCCTCCATCTTTGGAGATACTGAAAACTCAAGTGAACAGGGGCTTGAGCAATGATCTAACTGAAGTTAGCCCTACTGTGAGTGGGGACTGGATGAGGTAACCACCAGGGGTCCCTTCCAACTGAAGTTATTCTATGTTTTAGTGATTTTTAATGGGCCGTGGAGTTTTCTCTGGCCCTGAGACATACTTACCCATGTCCATGCATCTAAACTCTCTTACCCTTAGAAGGTGATCACATGCAGATTGATCACTGGGAACAGTCCCTGGCGCATGCTGTCAACTGGACTGTTTGGGAAAAGGTTAGCTGGAGCAGGTCCAAATCACACCAGGAATTTTGGTAACGTTTAGAACTGTGGAAGTTGATCAGTCATTGGTCAACCCTGTGGTCTGATTGCCCTCTTTAGTTATTAGCTTGTGTATAATCATACTAATGAGGGTAAATAATGTGGTTCATAATCAGATGTGATCATCTAAATGAGTTCATCCCATCTGTATATGGTTTATATATAAAACATTTAAACAGTTGCTATAGTGTCTCAATTCCATTAACAGGCTTTCTGCTATCAGAACGTAAAGATGAATTAGTAAAGTGCCCTGTAATTCCTATCTAGCTGAAAAGAGTTATGTAGGTCATGGGTGTTTAGAATTCTGCTAATTTGAAAAAAAAAAAAAAAGTGTTTTAATACAAATACGTGATTATGTGGTTTTCCTAAGACTGACTTGATTTGAAAAAGTATTGTCTAAACAGAAAGTGTGGTGATTCATTTTCATTGAAATACAAAGGCCTTTGGTACAAAGTATGTATCCACCAGCTAGTTTGAAAGGCTTCTTTCTGGTTTTAAGTTGTCATAGAGCCAAATTCTACTTTCAGACAGAAGCATGTGGCTACCCTGCAGTCAGCAGATATGAAGTCATTGGAAGCTGTATGTAAACTTACAATGGTACAATTTGGCTCAAACTTTTTAGTTTGCCTAGTTTTTTTCAACAAATTATTAAATCATCTCAAAGCTTTATTCTAAATGCTTTTTGATATATTTTGTGCAGCTGACTGATACTGAGCATGTAACAGTAATGAGTGGCTGACCTTGCAGTATGATCAGTAATCATTGTTTTTTGAGATGAAAGGCCCTTTGGGCTCAGCCTTGCAAAGTGCATAGTATTATGGTTTCAGTTCTGCCAACTTGGTCAACATATAATTGATATTAAACATCTGAGTCAGCTCACAGAAATAATGAGGTTGCTCTTGTATTCAAAGGTAAACACACACTAAAATGCTTCTCTGGGTACAGCACATACCTTCCCACAGGACTGGCTTTCTATCTTGTGTGCTTACGCATAAGCATCAACTAGGCTGCTACTCTAGTAAACTACAGTGTTACTCTTATCAGAATGGCTGACAGCAGCTTGGGAAATATGGATTATAGTACCTGTCAAGAATTTATATTACTGTTTTCTAAGTAAATTAAAAAGGTTATAACCACAATTGATACTGATATACAGGCATAATCAATTGTCTGCATTGTAGATTCATACAGCAATGATCAAGTCAGAGAGCATTTCCTGTATGTTAATAGCTAGCTGATAGTCTAAGCCCATTTACAGTTATAATAAGAAAGATAAAGTTTGATTTTAATAGTGCTGCAGCTACAGTGCTATAATTATGTGATATCCAGAGCAATGCTAGAAAACAGAGACTGCGCGGTTGAATTCTCTCTCACAGTTGAAGAGTGAAGACCACTGTTCAGTGAAGATGCAGTCAGATCCTTTGTGGGATATATATATAAGCCATTTTTGGAGCTTTTCCAGATCTGCACATTGTCTTTCCCCTGTTTTACCTTTTATTTAGGTGATGCATGACTTTGCATTGGACCCAAACAAACTACTTAGGCTAAAGTAACATGAGGTCTTTCACTCTGTCTTATTACTTGCTGCTCTTACTGCAAGCTTTAAACATGAACCGCATCATTACTTTTCATCAGAGTAGTTTATTTTATAAACCAACCACAACTTCAAATATGATGACATTCAAATAACCATGCAAAGCCTGCTTTTTTGTTGGGTGTTCCAACTGGCAGTGAGAAGATTTAGAACATTTTACTGATTTGTTTTGAAATCCATGTAGCTGATGATAAATAGATTTCATGAGTTGCTCTGGTACAGGGTGCCTCTCTGTCCTCTTCTGCAGGGGCTGGCTGGATGTCCTACAGTAAAGGTTAGGTTGTTGCGCTTACTCCTCCTTTAACGCATGGCTAGCAGAGTGGCCAAGGCACACTTCCTGAGGGTACTTTATAAATGCTTTTTCAAATTTGAAGAGCATAATGATGAATTAGCATATTCACTACTGAAGAGGTTGCTGACTGAAAATTAGCAAGTCACAGACCTTTACTCCTAACTCTGTCATCCGTTAAGAAAACCCTTGATCTCTCTCTCTCTCTCTCACTGTCATTTCAGAGTACACTGTGGGAAAGAGAAGTTCCAATTGAAATTTGAGCCAAGTAAAACAGGAGAAAAATGTTGTTTTCCGTGAACTGAAAAACTGGGTTACAAGTTTGCGTAGATGGAAGGGGCTCAAAAGGGTCAAACTTTTGAAATCCTTCATACTGTTTGACAAATATCTAAAAATACCAGTGAACTTAAGACTTCCTTTTTTTTTTTTTTTTTTAGCTTCAACAGTTCCGCTGCAGTTTAGGGTATTTGCCACTGATTACAATAAAGAACTTCATATGCATAATATAATTTTTTTTAAAAAAAAAACCAACACCTTAAGTCCCTTGATTAAGAAACTAGTGTACTTACTCATTTACATGTAAAATATATATATATATATATAACATTTTAATATTCCCAAGTGCATTCCTGTGCCCCCAGCTACTATTAGTGGATGCTGATGACAGATCTTGAGAACAATTACGGAATATCACCCAGTTTAGCTGGAATGCACACACTAAGGGGTCTGAGACAAGGTACTATACTTAATAGGTCTGTAGAAAATTTGATGGAGGTTACTAAAAATCAGCGAGAGAAACACTATAGCACATTAGTGGTAATGTGACATATTGAATGATGTACACTCAGAACATTTCTCCTGTGATTTGCAGACTTTAGTTACATTGACTAATTGCATAGGAGGCTTCAGGGATAGAAAAGTGAAAAAAAAAATTATTGGCAGATCCTCTGGTAATATTGCTAATGGATGACATGCATAAACATTAAGAAAGAGGACTTCTATGATTAATGTAATTTGCTTATATACTAAATGTAAGCAAGAAAATATGGTTGGGCAAGGAATTCAGAATCTGCTAGTATCCATTCAGGGTTGCAAGGGCAAGGGCAGTACTTGGGGCTTATTCTTAACTGACCAAAGGTTGGACCAGATGATCCTTCAGGTCCCTTCCAACCTGGTATTCTATGATTCTATGATATGATTTTCTATCAATATATGGCTTGTGTCAGAAAACCCCTGGCCTAGTAACTCATTGGTCTTTACGTACACTGACAGCTATGGCTGACCTTAAGATCTTCCTCAAATCCATACTCAATGATCATTAAGGTTGTAATGACTCCTCCCCAGTGCCCCTGGAAAACCAGCTTCATTTCTGGTATCAGGTAAACAACGTTCCTTTTTGCCAAGTTTTTAGAATTTGTGTGTAAGAGCTTACTTGAGCACAGGAAGTTTGTAAGCATTAACATAAAATTCCAATCCTTTTGACTTGCAGTACTTCTCTTCCCTACCCCTTCTTTTGACTGTTGTAAGCAGACACAACTCAGAAAGAGAGAGGAGTCACCCACAGACTGGTTGCTGAAAGAATCTTACCATAAGGGACAAATGCAAAAGAAGTCTTTGCATAAGGGACAAATGCAAAAAATATTTTTCTAAGCATGTTTGCATACATTCCTGTTCCATCATGTACATTAACAATGCAACTTAAAATCATTTAAAATACTGTTTAGCACTTAAAAGTAATACTTCTTAAGAAAACTCAGAGAGCACAACATTGAAATTGTGCTCAGAAAGACTGCTTTTTCTGTCTTTTTTTAAATTTTTTATCAGGAATAACAAAACAATGCATTTTTTGCCAGGTCATTTGACTTGGATTGGTATACTGTATTTTATTTGACTGTCTCCAAACATTTAACTTTTTGTCATTTTCATACTTTCAGGGCAGGTGTGCAATGATGCCCACAGATTTTGTATTTTGGAGGGCAATGTACTATTTTTTTCCTCTCCACTGACTTTCCTGGTTGAACTATGTCTTCAATAAATCTAAGGCAGATGACGCCTGAACGTCAGAGTGCACAGAAGAGTCAGCACAGCTGACTGTGAACCCTGGAAGGAGAAGATGCTTTGATTTTAGTACACCTTGGCTGCTCACAGGGCTGTAGCTGAGTTAGTACTAACCTAACCATCTTAGGTAATGACAAAATGTGGCTATGGGAGCAAGAAACTCAGTGCATATTGACATCACCTGACAAATTCAGTAAATACCTGGGAGGCGACACCAAGTTCTCTGTTGCCATGACTACACGCACTGCCATCTTCTAAAACCAGTGTCGTTATTTTGTTCCTTTCTTAATGTCTGCAACGGAACAAACCTGAAAATAATAACAAAAAGTAAATTTCATTTCACATGCTGCTTGTACTCTGGATTATGAGAAGTTATGAAAGTATAGTTTGTCCTAAAAAAGAAAAATCACCATGCAAGGCAATAAAATGCCAGAGTTGATTTCCACTTCTGCTTAAATTGTATAAATGGTTTATTCAAGATTTGCAAACATTGTATCTTGAGTACAACTGGCTTTTTCACTTGTAGCTATTCAAACATGTCATGATTATATATAATAGGAGTAGCATTTAAGCCACATAAAAATAATCATAATCTGACAAAGTACTAAGTAAACTTTATTAGTCCTTTTGACAGACCAAGTGAGACTATCCAGAAGCTTTCTTAAGATATTGTTTAACACAGCATTTTAGAGAAAGAGTTTACTGAAGCTTATGTAGTAATGTGTAGCCAGAGAGTGACATAAGGCCTTGCTGATGACATAAGCTGAGAAAATATAAAAATATACAACTGATTATAAAAATGTTGTAGAGGAACTGCCTTCTAGGTTGATTCTGAAGTGTCAGGATTGAACAGTTCTTACAGACTTGTCTGGAAAGCAACTATGGGAATATAAATTCTTATTACTTCTGCTGGACAGCAGTCATCATTGGTTTGCATATTTTGTAGCTAATTGAGTATTGTATCCCAAAACTTGAGGACTAGCTAAGAGAGCAAGAATCTATGACCAGGACACAGAGACAAGGGGCCCACTGCGCCAGTGTTTTGCCTTCCTAGAAGCACTGTGAAGGTGGGACACTCTTCCTACAGCAACGGTGCACTGCAACACAGAGAATACATGATTACCTGGTTTTATCTTTTGTAATATTAGCAATAGTCTGAGAAATTTAATTGTAATCATTCAGAAGAAAAAAATAGTAACTTTTCAAAGTAAAAAAGCTCAAAGCTTCTTCTGGAGCTGATCTGTAACATGCCTCATTTGCTACTTTTGTGACTATCTCTTAATTAAAGTATCAAGACTCAATTATATTGAGAACTACTTAATTCCATAAACTCCTGGGAAACTGTGTTTTTAGGGGATGATCAGTATATGTACAAGAGCTGAGGGTAAAACAAAGTACCAGCCATGTAATCTACTTGCTGAGCTATTTAGGCAAGTCCAGAGATACTGTATCACCAGACAAACTCAAGCTTGGTGGTCACACTGGAGGATATCAGGTATTTATATAACTCCCTTCAATCTTTATGGAAAATCCAATGGAAAGTTTTCTGAAATTTTCTGATTCTTGCTGGAACTTGGATTTTTTCAAGCCAAGCTCCTGTTTCCTAGGGCTATTGTCTTTCAGTAGAAATCAGCTTCTTTTTGTAGATCAGCCAAAACTAACTAGTAACCAGCTGAGTAGTTCCACAAGTCTGCTGCTATATGAAGTAAGTGATGAAATATATTTCTTTTACCAAAATAGGAATAGGTGAATAATACTATTAATAGAAAGCAGGTTCTTCTTTTAGCTAAGTTTGGCTCAGGAATGAAATCCAATTTATTTATCTGACTTGAATATTTAAAGCCTTCATGTGACATCTCCTTAGCCTCAACCAAAACTTAACTGTGCTGTTGACCTGCTACAAGCATTTGCTATTCAGATGAATAAGTTTCAAGAGTCTATATCACATTAAAGCAGTAATGTAAATGAAACAGCTTACCAAGACTCAGATTTAATTAGCTAACATCCATGCAAAGCTCTGTGTCTAATGTTTCCTATTGTTTGGTGCTAGGACTTCATGATGACTTTTAACCATATATGTGTAAATTCACATAGCTTTATATTAGGAGGTGAACATACCAAATGAATTAATAATAGAACAGAAAAAGAGAACTAATTTGTTATACATGGAGTGAAATTTGTGCTTATATATAAGAAGAATAACTCTATGATTCATTGGGGCATATAAGGAAAATATTTATAATCTGTTTGAAGGGTACTGCCTCAATAACAGAATTCAATAGGTAAAAGAAAATATTCTTTATTAAGACAGCACAGAGCACCCATAACTTATACCTACATTTTCTGTGATACACTTCTCCATTATTTCATAACTTTTGCTTTATCATACAAGGAACTTGAAAAGTCAGGGCAATATGCAATAAAGAAAATACACTAATAGCAGTGTTATACTGCTATTAATATTAATAGTTAAATACATATTAAGATGAATGCATTTCCTCTGCTGATTTCACATCTAAGTCTACCACTAAAACTTGAATTTCGTACCCTATCCATAGCATAAAGAATTTCAGTACAATCAGTTTCAGCAAAAAATTTGACTCAGGGAGTCAGGTTTTGCTCTGACTTTGACAGAGTTGTGCAGTGGATATGTCACTGTAAAACTTGTCTCAAGAAAGTTCCAAGTGTCATTTAGGGAATTTAAAATAACTATAGTTGAATCAAAGAAGAGCTTTGATGGCAGCTATTATGACAAGTTATTTAAGTGAAAAAATTACTGGTGAGAACTGAGGAAAGGTTCTCACGATAATTAGATGTAATAATAGAAGTAGCTGGCAGAGCAACATAGCATTTTAATTTCCCTACAGTTATTTTTGGACTTAACTGCCCCCCCCCCAACCCAACAGATAATAGTCAGATCCAAAAGCAAACAGTATGCCTCTTCAGAGGCAAGGATATAAAATTGGTTGGTTCACATCCACAGTTTATGAGACTGCTCCATTACTGGATCATTGGTTAAAGGACTATGCAAGGCACTGGGTCAAAGATAGTTGAGAATAAATCCAGCCCCCTAGCAATGGCTGTTAGCTGTTTCATTTAAGATTGACATTGTCTGCTCCTATGTAAATAAGCTTCCTGTGAACAAGGATCAAATATGAGACTTACTTCATGCTTCCAGTTATTAATCAAATATATCTGGAAATATGAATCCCATGAGTATTTGCTAGTTAAAATGTAATGTTTTCAGTGTAGCAAAACTGTTAGTCAGAGACAGCAAATTCACTTTTAATGTATAAATTAATGGTATTGGCTGGAGCTCCATTCAAAAACCCCAAATCCTGGATTACTCCACCAGATAGCAAAGGTTGCATATACACCCATAAGCATACAAGCAATGAGTAAGTAACAGCTCCCACTGAGAAAGGATAGAGGCACGTAAAAAGTTGGAATGGCTAAGAACATAAAATATTACCAGCCTGTGTGGAAACAAATTAAGCAGATTTAACCCATACTACCATTTGTTTTCCTTTGGTTCAGGCAAGATATATGATTTTTATTTACAGAGAATGAATTTGAGGTTAGATCTACAAAGAAAATTAGTGAAATACATTTAGTAGATTTGGGGAGATGGGGCTCATCAGTGACTGTTTGGTACAGGGTGGAACAGCTTGTCCTTCTGCCTGGGGTTGTTGGGCACTGCCAGAATTATGGTGATCGTATTCCAGAGGACAAGCCTTGGAAATGGGGTAATGGGAATATACCTAGTATTGCTTCCATTGCCTGTGCAAACATCCTTATTGAAGCTCATAGCAGAAGGTGTATACAATAACTTTGATGATCAGACTATATATCTATCCATGACATTTCTCTGTCAGAGGATCAAAGGATTATACGCCACAAAATTGTGAGTGATATCTATTTTCATATCTATATTTAAGAATATGTAGCAATGAATTCCAGGATTTCTCAGTTTTCGTTTATTGTTTTGACATCAGCAAGAAAAAGTGGGTGTCTTACACCACCATAAGACAAACAACAGATGATATTGCATGGTCAATGTTGAAACTGCATTGCCAATAAAAAGGCTCGTATTTGTACTTTTGTAATGAAGATAAACCATAGCATTTTTTAAGTGTCCCTTTTGTTACTTGGATGCCAGACTGCCAGAGTTACAAGTAAAAACAAGGTGCAAGAAATATCTGGGATTCTTTTCCCTTTTTTTTTTTTGGCTGAAGTCATTAACATCATTCAAAGTTTAAAATATGTAATATCCTATATGTAAGAAACAGATGTTCTAGCAAGAAGGTGGCAGTTCACAGATCTTGATAGAAATCCACTGAAGATAACAGAAAGCACCCACTGCTTTTGATGGGAAGTGGTCATCTGATCTAGGAAGCAGATTAAAAAATATACATATTTTCCTTTATTCTGAATTTACTAGTATTGATTCAGTGAGGGTGTGTAGAGGGGGCTACAACTGTAAAAAAGGCTGATGGTGTAGTTACTGAGTAGATTGTCCACCGTAAAGCAACATTCAGTAGCATTATAATAAAGCCATGAAACTGAAATGGAAAAACATTCTCTGTTGAGGAATGCAAATTCCACACTGGCCAAGAAAGTGTTAACAGGGTTCTATAGGTTAAATTATCCCTGTCCTAATTTACCTGTGAAAGTTATTGCAGAGGAGGAGTGTCAGTTCACCTGACAGAAGCTGGAAGTCTCCTCAGCTGGTGCCTTTATGGAAATCTGGAATGTGATGGGCATGGCCAGGTTTTCTTATCAGACAGCTACTGCCAATTATGGTTGCATATGTATATAAAGTTTTTGTCTCTGCGTGGGACTGGTCTTTTTGCCACAACAGAGTTGTAGTGATTCAATTGTTCAGGTCCACTTCAAAGAACTGAAAGCAGATGTAAATAATACACTTGGAAGAGGTTGTCTATGAACAGTCTGCAATTATTTTTTTACAAAGGGAGGTGACCACCTCCACCGTTGCCAGGTCTTTTATTTTTCCCGCTTTTGGTGGGTCTTTGTTATGACATTCAGTCACATAAGGCCAAAGCCCTGTTGTACGGCAGCTGCATCTGTGCTGTTGAATGTGATGCTGAGCTGGTGGTCCTGGAAGGAAGTGCTGTCAGGAGGGTGTGCCACTTAGGCTGGGCAGTCCTCTGAGAAGCAGGATAAATTGGTCCGGGCACAGTGGTGTGCTAATGCACGCCTCTAGTATCTCAGATAACAGTTTCTTGCAGTGATGCAGGGTCACATATGAATGCATTGAGGAATTTTTAGAGTCAAAGCATTTTTGAGTCAATTCACTTTGGTGCTTGTCCACTGCAGGAGGAAAAACATTCTTATTTGAGTGCTGAGACTTCTTTTATGATGCACAGAGATTGCTAGGGGCTCTTCAAACAAACGAACAACAGAACCGTGAAATAGCTCTAACCTGCCCAGCTGGGAACATTGGTGACCGGATTGTGTCTTAAGTACCTAAAACATTTTTCCTGTTTGTGTTGTTCAGTGTTCAGCTGCTGCCAAGCCTGTCAGAAGTCTGCGCATTCTGAGACCTGAATGCTTTTGTACTAAATTTCTTGTGGCACCTGAAGTTCTGATTCCGGATATGTCAGAAGCATCTTAGTGGGTCTGCGGGTGGCTAACCTCCAGATCCACAAAAGCTTACAGGGGTGCACTTAGACTACACTTGGATTGGCTAATCTTGTGGCCTAATAGGGCTGGTTGGCATCAGGCCCTTAATGTTCTTACTATACAATTCTTAAGGGGTTTTGCTTCAGACAAGATCCTGTGGACCGAATGGTCAATTGTGGTCAGAGTCCATTAGGTGGTTTCTAGGGTCCATCTTCAGCTTGCATTTCATCCAGAAGGAACCCATTCATGTACTCCAAGGCTGTTCTGTGATATATAAAGAGTAAGTACGAGCAATTAGGAGATTTACTTTAAAAGTGCACACCTGGTATGAACCAAATATGTGGATGTACCTTTCGGTATCAAAAAGTGTCCATACCCAAAAGTGGATGAATTACGCTACAAAATGTAGCAAGTTTCTGCCAGATGATGAAGAGCTGGATGAAAAGACAGGACTTGTGTTTCATATAATGAAGAATTTATCATACTAATAAAATAAAGCATGCTCTCTATTTTTTTTTTTCCCATTAAGCCTTTGCTTTGAAAAAGTTGTTTTAATTTTCTGGACAGCTAGAGATGATCTGCTAAAACGTCTTCCTGCTGTTATAGGAAATAAAACTGTGCTATAGAAAAATACAAATACATGAAAGGAGTCTTCCATTTTCTAGTTTGGAACTTCCTTTCCACCGGCAAAATTAACTAATAAGCTTATTTAAATTCTAACAAAAAAAACTTTATTAATAGAGGTTTCTATCCCATTAACCCGGATAGGAATGGCTATTCTCTTCTGTGTAAGGAAGAGTTCAGCTATAAAGCAAATTAGAGGGAACACTGGACAAGCCATCTCCTTACTGCATGGATGAAGAGATGGTGAGTGTCTTGCACAATATGTCCTAGACACAAATCTCCTATCAGAGAATAGTGAAACTGCACTTCTAGGGCTCCTCAAATTCAGAACTCATTTGTTTTAATCTACAGTGGAAATATTCAGGTATTTTTTGTGGTAACAACAATGAAGCCATAGAACAGCAATGCGGGAAGTACAAAGTGTCATCTCTTCATGTGAAGAGCATTTCCAGAGACAAATTAAACACAGTTCCTTTGCCCAGCAAATGAAGATTTGAGTTCACCTGTGTATAAATTCCAGTTTCCTTATGTTCTACAGATACTTATCTGGTGTATAGCCAAGTATTTTGCATATCATTTGAACAAAACAGCCTGCTGGCAATGCACCTGCTCCTCTATGCAAAGACCTGAATGAAGAAAAGATTTGCACACAAGCTGTCAGTTTGAGTCCGAAATCTTAATACTTGAAAGTCTCAGGTGCTTAACAAAAACAATTCTGCCATGTTCCAGCAAGGATTTGAGTAAACTCATTCTTCACTCAAAAGAATCAGCAAGGAGTTTGTAGTAGTCATAAACTCTTGCAGCTAGTACCCTAGGCTGATTTTTAGTAAGAAGGATTCTTCATATTATGTAAAGAACTTGCTATAAATTCTTTGGATTGATTTGGTGGCAGAGCTGTTCTCCAGTCTTCCCCAGCATCTTCAGAAAATGATTCTGTATCAAAAGTGGCACCACAAAGTTTCAGGCAGCTATTAGCAGAAGGGGGCTTTTATTGTTGAATCACTGCAAATATATGTAGTTTGGAAAAAAATACATCATTTGGTAATCTAATGTGAGTTTTTCCTACTAGTAGGGATTTTTTTAAACAACTACCTGGTGACCATTAATTCAACATTTCATTTGGGTGTGACTTTGTCCTTGTTTGCAAGCAATTAGTATCTTAAAATCTGTTTGCCAAAACAAACAAACAAACAAAAAGCATTACCTCATTTCAACCCTCAATAACGGTGTGGCGAGCTAGAGGACATAAAGATATTTAAGGCTTTAACTTGACAAATTATGCACCCACGATTGCAGGTTAAATGTTAAACAGTAGCTGTGAAAATGGCCTTTCATTAAGGTTGTGTTTTACTTGGTAAATATTCCATGTGTGCCATCATACAGGGAGTAGCTCACCATAAATTTCTTTTGCTTCCTATTGGCTATAAGGCTGAATAGCCTTAACAGTTATTTTAAACATAGCTCTGTGTCATGGTTTAACCCCAGCCAGCAACTAGCACCATGCAGCTGCTCGCTCACACAAACACACGCCCCCCCCAGTGGGATGGGGAGGAGAACTGAAAACAAGTAAAACTCATGGGTTGAGATAAGAACAGTTTAATAATTGGAATTAAAAAAAAAAATAAAAAAATTATAATAGTAATGAAAACGAAGATAACAGAAGGAGAGTGAAATATAACCTCACCACCTGCTGACCAATGCTTAGCCAGTCTCTGAGCAGCGACTGGCCCCTCTCAGCCAACCCTCCCCAGTTTATATACTGAGCGTGACGTTCTATGGTATGGAATATCCCTTTGGCTAGTTCAGGTCAGCTGTCCTGGCCATGCTCCCTCCCCGCTTCTTGTGCACCTGCTCACTGGCAGAGCATGGGAAACTGAAAAGTCCTTGACTTAGGGTAAGCACTACCTAGCAACAACTAAAACATTAGTGCGCTATCAACATAGTTCTCAAACTAAATCCAAAACACAACACTATACCAGATCCTAGGAAGAAAATTGACTTTATCCCAGCTGAAACCAGGACACTCTGCTACCCCAGTCTTGCTTAAGATTTATCTTGCCAAGGATGGAAAAGAGCATGAAAAAAGTAGCAACTAACAAAGATCTGAAGCAAATCCAGGGCAGACCAGGCATTGTATATTTTTAGTGAGTACCACAGGGCACATAAGAGTTAGATAATAAAACCCAGGGATAGGGGAATTGATCTGAAGTGCAACTAGGCACATAAGTTCTATTTAAATCCTTAACTGTTATTTTCAGACAACTTGCTCAGTCCCTCAACTCCATTGCACATTACTTTTGACTTTAAGGTCCTTGCAGACACAACCATGCTCCAATAGCCCAGATCTATCTCTGTTTTTAGCCTTGTCTCCAGCCACTACTTTCGTGTGTCGTGTGACTGACGATAACCCTCCTCTTCATAGCCAAGGGGCTAGACCAGAAAGTCAACCTAGTGTCAGATCTTCCCGAGCCTGGAGGATTTCCAACTCCAGTGTTCCACTTTGCATTAGAGTGGTGTTCCCACAAGCTATATGCTCTGTTATTCTGAGACAGATGGTTTTTTTCCCCTGGTTGAACTGTGCAACAGTGCAGGAAACTCCATGGGATCAGAGAGTCCTGAGATTAAGGCTCTTTACATTAAGCAGTTGATTAATGTGGACTGCTCTGAGAGCAGGGGCCAATAACTTAGACTGGACTGTATTATAATCACAAGTCATGGCCACAGTTATGTGAACTTTTTTTCTGGATCTGGGGTGGTTTTTTTAATTCTTGAAATTTGCAAATCCTGATTTGTCTCAGTACAAAACTGGTGTTAACATCACTTGCAGCCTACATCCACTCAAAACAGAGTAATAGGTAGTTATTTGTCAAAGTTTTTAATATAATGATATTTTAGGTTTAGTGTGCATTGTGCACATTAATGGCAGGCAAATTTGATCTTGTCACATAGCTGACCAGAGGAGAACTTGATTTGAAAATTACTGTAAGGATTTAAAAAAATGATTTTTTCACCACACTCCAATGGGGGTTGCAAGTTTTTACACCAAAAAAAGGTTTTTATAAATTGTTATTTCCCTACAGAAAACCAGAGATTGCCTTTTCTAGTCAGGATGAATTGGGCAGTACAGGATTTCAAACTTTGCTGATACTGTTTAAAAGCATCTTTGAAACTCAAAATTTTGGCTTAAGTGACGTTGCAACATCTGAAAGACCACAAGCATGACATTCTTGAAAAAATCTGTCATTAGCAACAATCCAGATGTGATTCCTCATGTTACAAGTACTGATAGAGGATATAGAAGTGAGGCAGAAAGAAGTTTGGTTTGTATTATGTATGATAGGCTTCGCTATTATGACTGTAGTATAGATTTGCTTATGCAACTGTAGTTGTGCCTTGTTTTAGCTGTAAACACTCTGCTTTTGCTTGTGGACATATTGATTCACACTGAGTCATTCCTTCTCAGTCAGAGTTGCCAGCAGCGACAATTATTCTGAAAACAAACAGAACTGGGATCAAGGCTTCCACATTTGTTTTATTCTGTGGTTTCCAAAACAGGCAATCAGATACAAGGAGATGTATACCAGTCCAGGTAGTTTTGATACTAGCTCTCATTCTCCTGGGGGAAGTTTGGCTACAGATACCACAATGGCACTTCTAATGCTTCTGATCCTTGCTAATACACTCCCAAAGGAGCCCAGAGCTGTAATACGAGCTGTGGGCTGGAGCCAGGCTATTGTAAGCAACATGCTTTTATAATTCCTCTTAACTTGATCAGTTTATGAGTCTTGAAACCAATTAAGGGCTTTTTTTTTTTGCCTGGCACAACTCTGAGTGGAGGACTGTTCCATACCCTTGCTGCTCTAACAGTAAGAAACTTCCTTCTGATTTCCAGCCTGAAGTTACGCAGAGCAAGTTTAGCTTTTTTAATTTTCCTCTGCTGTTAACATAATTCTCATATAACTTCAGTAGTTCTTTTCTTCCCTGGTATTACATTAAACACATCAGGCTGCATGTCTATAAAGAGGACTCGGATTTTGTCTTGCAAGTTTAAGTGAACCAATCTAGTCTATGCTTCTCTAGACATTCTTCCTACCCCATCACTAATTCTAGCACCAGTTTTGGCTACATGTTTTAATTAAAACTCAATCAGACTCAAAAATGGGGTTTTATCTTGGTACGTTAAGGAGTTGGGTCCCATTGGTGGTCAGTTGTCCTTGCATATCTCTGCTGTTTCACAAGCTTGCTCTCACATCCATCATATGCCAAACTCACTGATTATGCAGCCATCAAGAAACTGTTGTGCTCAGGCTCATAGGGAAACTGAGGCACATATGGAACATTATTTCAAGCTGCAGTGTAGGCATAATGGTCTTTCATATCCACTGTCAAATAACACGACCAGGGTTTTTTCATTCCACGTAACAAGCATTTTAGTTTTGCAGAAGAAAAGGTTGTTAGGATGAAAAGCAATGTGCTTGGGACCCATGTTGCTGAATTTCACTCCGAATCTATTAATTTATCTCCAGGCTGCCTGCATGATAGTTTGGTACTCCTGCTGCTTTAAGAAAGTCTTCAGATTTTGTCTCACTTCATGAAGCTCTTTCTCTCGTTACTTATCATTTTACCATTCAGATTCAGTGGTTAGACTCCTTTAAATTAAAAAAAAAAAAGAGCAAAGAAAGTATCAGTATTGAAGAATGTCGCTGAAAATGGGTTTCAAAAAACTGCATTGTTTTGCCATCCTTGGGGGATACATGTTCTAAAATGATCATCAATAGAAAACCTGCCCTTTACAGCTGCACTGTGTGTGAGTTTTACAACGAAATGGCTGCAAGAATGTATCTTTTTATCCTTACACATAAGTAAAAAGAGATATCTATTGTATCTGTCAATAGAAAAAGTATGTCCATGACCAGTGTGAGAGAACATGGTTCTTTCAAGACACTCTCTTTACCAACAGTTGATGCACTTCATGGAAAAATCTTAAAGGGTCAGGGACAGGAAAGTTAATACTTATCTTCATATTGAATGAGTCCTTTCAGATTTGCACCAACATCCCCTGAGTCCAGTGGACTGCCACCTCATGTGCACAGCATGTGTACATCTTTGTACTAAAATGAAGGGAGTTCAGTCTGTACTTCCTTTACCAAAGTAATTGCACTGTACTGCAGCCAAACTTGGGCAGAATATTGGCATTTTATCAAGTTATATATTCAGCATAATGAAATTCAGTGAAAAATGCAAGTTGCCATCTTTGACAGGATGGATGATATTCAAAGCCTATGAAAAGCAGAGTTAATGTGAAAGCCTTGATTCTTGATAATGCAGCTAGCTTGAAAATTTGGGCAGAGCAATGTGAAAAGGAGCTATTGCCTGACTTTTTTAGTCAGTTAAGCACATAAATACTTATGGACTATGTTCCCATGTTTCACACATACTTTTATTACAGCTCAGGGTAAATGCAGAAATGAAAAGGAAAGCTGTAAAGTACAAGCTGGCAGAGGAAATACTTGCTAGTGTAACTGGTGAAAAGACCAAATCTTATGTGGCTAAAGCACCAGCTTTTCAGTTTCTGATTCTTTGTTGGAGAGTTGCAAAGTTCTGCCTCAAAATGTGAAGCCGAAAGTTACAGATATACGAGTGCTTTATCATCAATACTAGCAATAAACTAATATTCAGGAAGAGAGCAAAATGTGGAGGTGAATGTAGATAATGCTACATCAGTACTGATTTTTAAAAAATCTTACTATTTCTAGCAACATAAATAGAACAAAGCCTCAGTGGAGGAGGTTCAGAAAGAAAAGAAAGGGTAATGCCTGCAACGTATCTTAAGGCTAATATTGAATATGGTCATGTATTTCTCTCTTGCTAGGGAGGACCCTGAATTGTGGAATTCAACATGAACAGGCAAAGTGACTAAGAATGTGTTCTTGTGGCAGTCAGAATTGTGTTTAGGACGTTATGGTAAAGTTATAATCTTCTTTTTCCTACTTACAGTTACTTTTCTGGACCACAGTCACTATATGCAATTAGTAATAGTTCACCTATAGCATAACTTAACCAATCAGATGGAAGTAATAAGTTTGTGCAGAGAGTAAGCAATGTAGTAGAACAGCTTATACAGTGTTAATAAGCATACTATATGCATTTATGAAAATATTCTTTTAGCTGGGTATGCTTAATATGAAGTCTTGTTTCTTAATGCTGCCATTTTGGATTACATGACAATGAAGAGTAGGAGATAAACTCAGCACACAGGAATTTTGCTAGCCCAGATCTGAGCATCTCCAATTCTATGCAACAAAATACCACTAGCAGCTCTATAAAATGGGAGCAGTCATTACCTTTCCTGTAGATTGCTGCGAACAGCCAGAATGTTTTGTGCTGCCAATGACATAGCGTTTTTCATAGTTTAAACCCCTCTTCAAATACTAGCAATCTGATATATAAACAATAGGAACTTTTTAAGGAAAAAAAAAAAGCAAATCCATACAATCTCATACTTGGAAAGCAGTACAGACAAGGAAAAAAAAAAAAAGTTGGTTTTAGAACTACTTTCAGTTAAGCCCAGCACACAAGCCACAGACAGTTCTTCAACTTCATCCAACAGGCTTTGGATCAATGCTGTTTATTAGTGGTATTATTATAGTTTTCCTCAAACTGACACTGTAAATAAAGCATGATTCATTGCACAGGGCATTCGAAATTTATTTTTTCTCATGAGAATATGCTGCAACAAGGTTTTTGGGGTTTTTTTGTAATGCAAAGTCTACTCCAGTGCAAACAGTAACTCAGACTTCCCAATTAGACATCTATATTAATTTGATAGGACATTCATTTTTCAGTTAACTGCTTTGTCAGAGTCTGGGAAGGAAACACTCATTCTCTAATACAAAATATTGAAGTACAAGAGATCATCTTCAGTGTGATCTCAAGAAGAGCCTTTTTTTACATTGATCAGATTATTCAGTGTCAAAGAATGTTATATGAAACTTTACAAAATGACACTATTATTTTTTTTAGTATGGTGGCCCACAGTAGCAGAACTCATAGAGTGAACTCAGGAGCTCAAAAGTGAGTTTATAAACATTATGGGAGTTAGAGATCCTTTCCATATGGAGAACTAGAATTCATGTATGCAATTTTAATTAACAGTTATTTTTTCCAAACCAAAGAGGAATATGACATTGTTTAATAACAAGGCCATTCTGGCCTGTCTTGCATATTTGTATGGAGGGAGAGAGCACAGAACCTCTGTGCAGTGGAAAGGCCAGGAGGAGTTGATGATCAGTTAATTTATTCCTCCTGTGCAGTGTTTTATAGTTCTGTGATATGTGGCCAGCACACTGCTAACAGCTATCAGAGTTGTTAATTGCTGACAGAGTATATCAGGTGCTACTGGATTTTCTTTTTAAGTTTTTCTTTTAGAAGTATCAGTAATGCTCCTGTGTAATGATGCATTCTCCGTTCTGCCATTTCAGCACTGCTCTTCTTGCTATCATTCAGAGAAGTTCCCAATTTGTCACCTTAGGTTAAGCATCTGTAAATTACTGACTTTAATTTTCAGCGGTACTGAGATGAAAACATTGTGGCATAGTTCAGAATAAAACTAAGAAAACTGATACCAGAAAATTGCCACTTGAGAAGCTGTGTGGTATTGTATCCTATTACTGTCACTTCTGCAGTGTGGAGAAATAATGTTTCAGTGATCATATGACTACATTCAAAAACTTGATATGTCCTAATGTCTTTTAGCAAGTAAACATTCTCAAGCTTGATACAATTCCTATAACAGTTCCCAATAATCACTATTGAGAGTGTACTTGTGCACAAGTGTTAATCTTGGAAACTGCTGTGGAGTTTTCCTTTGACAGACTTTTGCCATAGGTAAAAGTGGAAAAAGCAGCATTACTCATATAACATATAGGAAGCCAGATAGCTCAAGTGACTAGTAAATTGATTGTGTGTTGGTTTTAGTTCAATACATATTTATTCCTGAGGGAATACTTAAGTATTCTGGAAACTTATATACTTCATGTGTGAATAGACTGATACCCTATATAATAGAGTATCTATTTGTACACAAATACAATAAAATTGAGCCAGTGAAAATTAGAACAAAAAAATAGGAAGAGGGACCATTTATTAGTTTGCTTGAATTCTATAGCACCCAGTATGTATTGACATCATAGTCGCCAGAACATACATATTCCTGCCTCTGAGCTCTCCACCTAAATGAAGAACAAATTCAAACATTCAGGGAGAAGAGAGGAATAGAGGTTTTAGGTAAGCTAGTCCTAACAATGTAATATTAACAGATATTAACATCTTTAAAACATTACACATGATGCACTAATTGAATAGGTACCTACTTAAGCAGTAAGCAACAAGATGGCAAATACATGGAGCAGATGTTTGTAAATCTTTGGAGAAATGGGAGATTTTTTCATTTTCTATGCAACATTAACCTCCTTTTCTAGATAATCTTACATGATCAGGACTGGCAAACACTGCCTCCAAATATTTTATGTCTTTCAGAAGTAGACAAACAGAGGTTCTCAAAAAATGTTGTAATACTAGACTTTTCCAGACTTCAGTGACTTTAATTGTAGATTGAGCCTTCTGCACCCATCATGGTTTGCTGTCTTTTTCACGTGGAAACTCAGACATGAAGGAAGGTCAAGTAAAGGAAAAGAGTAGTAGCATAAAGCTGGTCTCACTTCACCCACACCCTGTGCACCTTAAGGCATGCATGTGGACTCTGCATCTGGTGCTTCGTAGAGCACCCAGGTTTATTTGTAACTTCTGTGACACTAATGAGAGTGCAAAGCACCTCTTTACCTAAGTAAGAGCCAAATACCTTTTAAATCTGCAACAAAGTACTTGTTTACAAAGAACATTTGATTGACCTGCAGATCTTGATTTTTTTAAATGAGTTTTGAAGGGCAGTGAAGGAGGAGGGTGGGTAGGCCTCCATTCTGCTACGCTCAGTGTTTTTTGGCACTTCCTGCCCACTAGGTGCCTGAAGTTGGAAAAGGCTGTTACCTTTCCTACCAGTTATCTCTTCCTAAAATTCAAAACCTTATAAACAACATATCTAATGATAACAGGCTAGTCTTTAGAAAGGGAAGTAGACTTTCACCTGTGAAAAATCTACAGCATTGACTAAAGAGGTCTTCTGGCACATTCCAGGAAGGTCCTCTTACTTCTGTGGTAGGGGAGAGTGCACCGAGGCTCTGACACTGCCTTTCAAAGGGCAGCGTCTGGGGGAGAGCTCTGCAGTACCATCTCCAAGTGAAGTGAGCTGTGTCCCCACAGCCCTTGGGATGGGATGGGGTGAAATCTGGGACTCTCCTTCTAGCCAGCAGGAAGGGCTGACTGTGACCATAAATAAAAGCATCTTTCTGGGATACCTAGTGCCCCATGTGCCATACAGGGGAGCCTCAGGGCTCCGGGAGAGCTCCACTTAGCTCCAGGCTCTGGGAGAGAGGCTAGGTCCCTAAGAAAGCTGCAAGCTAATGCTAAAATAAACTAGGGTATTTAAACACGAGAGTTAAATGTTCAACTTCTAAATAGTTTGTGAGGCTGGTGGTGGATCCCAGTATGTTCTGTGTTTTGTGAGCTGCCAGAAACCAGTCAGAAGACCAGTCTGTTTGTAATTGGATCTTCTGTGTTTGTACACAATCAGTAAGTACTTGGTGTGATGTGGTTTCTCTCTGGGATGCAAGAGAAGTTTGTTATAATTTTTGTAAAGAGAGATGCAGCAAAACTAATAAATGTTTACAGACAAACTTGCACCAGTTAACATAAACTGCCTTAGCATCACATCTTTCATTAGATCACCGCAGCTTCTCTGTATACAAGTTCCCAGTCAGGTGTTTGTAGGAAACTGAAGATTCACTGTAAAATTAATTCTCTTCACTGTTCAAACATGTAATTGAGAAGTAAGAGGAAACCCTTATCATGGTCAGACTGCCCTGTGAGACAAGTACTATTTCATCAAAGGAAAAATTGAAAGGGTATTCCATTATTATCCCTGTAAACATATTCTGAAATGATCTCAAAAGAACCTAATTGTTGGAGAAGTTGATGACAATTGACTGCCTTCAGAGAGAAATGTGAACCATTCAGCAAATATTCATTTTCTTTAAAATCCCAAGTTGTTCTGTCTCATGCAGCCCTTGTTCAGGCTGTGGTCCAGACCACCCTTAAAAGCCTGTTATGTTTCACTTGATTTTTTTATTACTTGTATTTTGTTGACACAGACATCAAACTTAACCTGAGTTTAATACCTGAGTTTAATGTCAATATCCTTCTTTCAAATAATCACTGAGTTGACAGGCATCAATAATTTAGCAAGTATCTGAGAGAAATATTTAGGAATATGTCAATATTATTATTGTTCAAAGTCTAAAAATTGCTGAGGGCAGGGTAGATCTGATTTATGTGAAGACTGAGATGAAGAGAGTTATGAGTATCACCTAAGCTAATGATATTTGTTCCAAGCAAATTATACAGCCATTGCATTTCAAACATTCAACAACAAAATAATTTTGTTTCCATTTGGGCTATGAAGGCAGGATTACTGCTGCTTAACCATAGTTCTATATCCTGTTTCCAGTGATACCTAGGCTATTCATATATCTAATTCTTTGAATTGCTCATTTACTGTGTAAATCCTTTAACATTCCTGGTAGTAGTAACTGAAAATACATTACAATAGAGTTTTAATCACTATTATAATATGTCATTTTTCTGGCTAGATTCCTTAAGCATGTCAGCCTTAGCTTTGAATGAGAGAAACATTTAAAAAATTAGGGTACAATCTACTCTGTACAACAGTGTGTACAACAAAAATATGAAACAACAGCAAACAAGAATTTCTTAGAGCCAACATGTCCATTAGTCTGATCTTTTACAGTAATGTGCAAAGAAGATTTGGGAGTCAGTGCTGAAAATTACATTGCAGGCTGACCATACAAAGGCAGTTCAAAGACAGTTCTTCTTCACCACTCCAAGACAATTCCATTCCAGATTGTCAGTAGATCCATCTTTGGAACAACCTTAGAATCATGCTCATGCTCACAGTGGATCAAAACAGGACCAAATTCAAATGCAACTAAATATATACCAGCTCAGCAAAACATAAACACGTTAAGTGATGCCTTAGTGCTTACATTCAGACCTACTATGCTTTCATAATTCAGAGCATTTTGGAAACCCATAAACAGACTTTCATTACTCTATGCTTTTTGTCATGTCCACTGTTTATGCAAAGCAGTCTTAGATTGCAAGGTTATTAGGCGCCTGTGACAGTCAGACTCATTGCTTTCCCTGTCACTACCACTCTCTCAGACTTTGCCCTCCTCACTGAATGGGATTTTTATGAGTCATCAAAAGACAGCGGGTGTAACAGTATGTGACTTTCCTCCCCACTTTAGTTTGCCTTCTGTTCTTTCTTATTTCTCTGCTACAGATGTGTATGTTGTATCTGTTCTATGCCCATCTGCAAATCCCTTAATCTTCTAGCTTTCTGTTTGGCTCTTTTCTGTATTATGAAAGCTATGCTTAATCTTGCCTGCCTTTAAAGAAAAAAAACCAAAATGTCTTAAATCTCTTTTGTCTCTCTGCCCAGGATGGAACTTTTTCTTCACAAGGACCAACCTAAACAAGTCTGGGCCACTATGAGCAATTAAAAATCAAAGGTTTAATGTAAGTCTCATTTTGAGTTTGTGTAATTTCTGAACTTAGCAGCTATCACTCATCATTTGTTTTTTTTCTCATATCAGAGCCATTGAATGTTCAGTAGTATTCTAGGTAGTGCTCCATTCAGCTACCGCCTCTCAATTTCAATTAAAACAGCTTTTGACAGCTTTTGACAAAATCTCTAATGTCTCCCAACAGAAGTACCAAGAAAGTGGCATTTTCTTGGTCTTTGTTATCTTGGCATATGGACACTTAAAATATTCTATTTGTGGGATACTAATTCAGACCCCACATAACTTTCTTCCTTGGATCTCTGTTCTTGCATATTCTGATCCCTCTTTTCTCCTTGGAGGCTACCCATGATCTTCAATCTGGACAGAGACATTTACTTTGGTTTGATAAATCTGACTGTTTATCAAGAGGATTTTGAAGTCTTCTACAGTTATACCAAAATTATTCATATGTGTTCCAGGACTGTATCAAAAGTGACATCCTGTCACGAGGGAGCCATCCTTTCCTTCCCCATTCTCTATGCCCTGCTTTTTGTGAGAAAGAGATGTGCGGACTGGAAGGATGCAACAGTGCATGTCAGCCTGCTGCCTGTGCAGACAAATAATGGTAAAGGCCTCTGGGGCACATCACAGAGCTGACCTCCCCAGTCTAGCCCATCGATTAACTTCCTTCCTAGTGGCCTTGTTTTGAAGTATGATACACTGTGCACCAACCACCCATCAGGGAAGCTGCAAAATTGCAAGCTTGGTTCTTTGATGTTAGGTCAGTCAAACTCCTCTGCCCACATATTTCATTTCCATATGAAAGGCAGAAGAAAATGTCTGCAGTAATCCCTGAAGCTAATGAACTATGGAAAGCAACAACATAGATTTAGAACTATCCAGTCTTAGGAACTGCACTACCTTTTGCCTTTCCTTTTGGTATAGAAACCCACTATTAACAGAGAGAGCTTCCATTTCCCCCTTTTTGTGCACCTCCAGTGTCAGTGCTGGGACCTAAACCTGTTCAATTTCTCCTCACTGTGTATTCCTTGTTCCCTTTTTCTGCTTATACTGAGGACTTAGGTGTTTGATTCCAACTAGAGAGTAGGTGACTTGTGCTGAAAACTCAGTCTATTCTGCCCAGTGTCAGAGGACTATGCATAACAGGAACCATGAAACATCTTGCTTGGTTTCTTGCTTTAAAGGGTTAGTCCCCAATTTCACATTGAATGCCATAATACAATAATGTAACAAAAAGCATACCAGGTTGCCTTAGATATAGCTTTGAAAAATTATGAAAAGAGTTTGCTTTTAAAATGTTTTGTTTGGTTCCAAACTTACCAAGCAATAAAATCTGAGAAGTTTTAAGAGCTTTCTAACATAAAAACCGCTTGAATCTAATCTAGATATTATTGCATGCTCTAGTTGAAAATGTCTGTATAGTCTGAGATTACCTTAATTATTATCTTGTTCATTTTATCAGAGATACCCAAAGCACAGAAGAAGTGCTAGAAGCATTACAGAATGTTTCCACTCATCTGCTTTTTAGAGGTGCTTACCTTCTGTAGTCATCGTCAACTGCCAACAGCTCCACCCAACATATGTGCGATCCAGAGTTTGGAAGTGTTCCTTGGAAACTTTCAGATTATGTACTTAGTCCTGCATGGGAACAAGATGTTACCTTGCCCTTGAGTAGGACTGTGGTTCCTCAGCATTCAGGGGTTGATAGTCAGAAGCCCTGAATCACCAGGGCCAGAAACTGCTCAGTCAGCCTGGCCCACACGATGCTTGAAGTTGTTCATGGAGCATTTGGTTGCTTCTGTGGAAGGCAGCACCTCCCTCTGTGCTCCTGTATTTGAGAGTGACCATTTCACATTCAAAACCAGCAGTGGCAGAATATTTAGTCTAAAAGGTGGTACCTTGCTTTTAGATGCTTAAGATGTAGCAGGGGCCATATATGTGGGGAGAGAGGGAAAGAAATTTGTCAGAAGCTAGAGGAACTGCTTGCCCATTATGAGCTTTCATAAATTCCCCTGGCCAGTCAAAAACTTTCCAGGGAGAGTTTTCTTGCCTGCAGTAACAACCTAGACTGCTCTGGACCTGCAGGAATGTATAGTTTCCAGTGAGGTACCCACAGTGCACATGGATAAAATGAGACTTTCAAAGGACAAAGGAATATATGCTTTTATTAAATGCACAAATGCCACCATCATCTTTGGCACGTGACAGCATCCATCAATCGGTTCTAAAGCCATATGGATATCGGTAGGAAGAAATTAACATTTTTTATTTTTTGATGGTGCTTTTTTTGCTAGAGCTACAATATATATTCCTTCATTCTAAAGGTATTTTTACCCACAATAAATTATTTATATATGCCTTTTCTTAGAATTTCTTCTCCAGCAACCATTTGTTTTCAGACATAAACTAAGTAGAATTAAAAGAACCAAAGGAAACAGACCAGAGACAGTTGTGTTCTTCAGTCTGCTGGTTAGTTGCTCAAGTTTATGCTCAATTTGTGTAAGGTGCCTAGGCTATAAGGCATGATTGTTAAATTTCTGCTGCTCTACTGAATAAATTGGACCAAACCTGGTACTATGCCAACTTATATCAGCAGAGAATTCAGCATAATATGCTCAAATTATTCTTTTAACAGTTTGACTTCCATTTAATCAACACAAAAGAAAAGCAGGACAGTTTAATAAACACATAGAACACCAATGTTATGAATAAAATAATTCAATTTTGTATTAAAACTCATGTAATTGAGTTATGTCTGTTCACTAGATTTCTGCCAAAAGCCGTCAGGCAGCAAGATGCTTTGCAGTAACACAAACCTAGCAGTTTTAAGTTGTCAAGGAGTTTGATGCAGTTACTCCATGGGGATATTTACATAAATGAATTATGTGAAGCAATTTTTGCTATTAAAAAAAATTCAGAAACTGCAGACAAAACCTATTTCCTCCACTTGCAGTTTCATTATTAAAGCTGAAAAGCAATTCAGTCTCCATTTCTTAGCTATTACGATGAACATTTAGGGCAGGGAGAGAATTTTTTTGAGGAGAGAAAGACAGCTGTGAACAATAAAAATCCATGCTCCTATTTATAATGCAGCTTCCTCCATTGCACATGTCCTTAATTTACATCTTGATATAGTCAGGAAGAAAGTAACATTTCTGACAGCTTTGTCTGCAAAACCAGACTTCTACAGGAGGGTAACAGAGAAAAGAACCTGGCCAGATTTCCATGTACCTTGCAGCAGTGGGAACACCATGCTGGGCTCTGTGTTCACAGTCAGAGAAGTTGTAGAAATTATGGTGGATAAGTGGCACTGAGAAAACTGATACAGCAGAGTTCTGTTAAAATAGTGACATGCTTGAGCTCTTAAAGAAGTAAATATCAGTTTGATATGAAAGCAGATTTCAAGTTCTCATCCATTTAAATCGGGGTTTACCATGTTGAAGTCTTTTGTTCAATCAAGAAGACACACCAGTTTAACCATTAAGCCATAAAATCACTGGGCCCCTTGCTCAAGTAGCCAACCCCTTGCACAAAGCCAGATCAACACTAAATTCAGTGCCAGCTGCTCAGGACTTTGTCTGGTTGGGTCTCAATGTCTCTGAGGATGGAGATGTCACAGCCTTCCTGAGCAGAAAACCTGTTCCAGTGCCTTAGCATCCTTCTGGTAAAAATGCTTTCCCTGTGTTTGGTCAGAAAGTTCCCTCCCAATTTCAGAGCATTCTGTCTCATTCTCCCATTATGCATCACTGTAAAGAGCTTGGCTCCATCTTTTCAGTAGTTTTATCATAGGTACTGGAAAGTTGCTAATGGTAGAGCAACCTTCTGTTTTCCAAGCAGAACAAATCCAGTTCTCTCAGCCTCCCGCTGTACCTTGTGCTCCAGCCCCTGACCATGTTGGTGACCCTACCCTTAACTTGCTGCAGTTCATCAATGTCTTTTTTGTACAGAGGGAGTTCCAAACTCAATGTGGTATTCCAGCTGTGATCTAACAAGTGCTGAGTAAAGGGGAATCGTTACCTTGCTTGATCAGCTGGCTTTGTTCTACTTAATACAGTCCAACTCGCTGTTAGCTTTACCTGCTGCCAGGGAGCACTGCTGACCCGTATTTAGGTTGCTGTCTACCAGGCTTCCCAGGTCCTTTTCAGCAAACCTGCTAACCAGCTGGGCAGTGCCCAGCCTGTAACGATGCAGAGGGTTGGTTCCTCCCAGGTACAGGACTTTGCATTTGACATTTTTGAATTCGGTGTATGAATTGTGTGAATTCTGTGCCTATCCATTTCTGTAGTCAGTCTAGGTCCCTCTGAACAGCTGCCTTGTCCTTTAGTGTATCATCTGCTCCAGCAGTCTTATATCATCCAAGGTGTTGGTGAAGATACAAAGCAGGAGAGTTCACAGGATAGAACCTTGAGGAAATCCATTTGCAACTGAATTTCCAGTAGAGACCATTAACCACTACCCTCATGACCCAGGCACTTTTTCACCGATTTAATCATGCATCCACCCAGAAAATGAGGTTCCATCTTGCATACCGTGGAAGATGGTGTCACAATGGCCTTGCTAAAGCCAAGACAGACAGCACACACAGCTGTTTGCTCAATCACACATCTAGCCATTTTATTGTAGAAGGCAAACAGGTCTGTTGACATATTTTACTCTTGGTAAACCTATATTAACTACTCACAGTCACCCGCTGAGAAGCTTGATTCTTTGACTCCTGAACATCCATGTAAGCATAGACATTGCCCTGTATTTGGAACTAACATTCATTATATACCATCTGAGAAGACTTAGTGGTATCAGTGGCTTCTAAAGGAAACAAAATCATCATAGAATTATAGAATAATTCAGGTTAGACAAAACCACTGGAAATCATCTAGAGCAACTCTGCCTTCCCCTACTGAAGCAGGGTCAACCTCAAAGTTAGATCAGGTTTCTCAGGGCTTTGTCAGATAAATTTTGAACAGCTCTAGGGATGGAGTTTCCACAACTTTCATGGGCAACCTGTTTCAGAGTTTACCCACTCTCACTGTGAGAGAATTTTTCTTCTTATAACTAATTGGAATTTTGCTTGCTGCAACTTGTGACCATTGCCTTTTGTCAATACAGTTTATTATAAAATGGCCAACAGATAGGTAACAAAAATTGCTGAACACAGGGCTGTGTCTGAAAGCCACAGCTTTAGACTCTCAGCTCCTAAAGTTGATGGCTGGAAGGTCCACATGAGATCCACAGCCCAGATTGCTCTCACAGTAGGTCTCTCTCCACCTTTCAAAGTAGGGGTTACTCTTCATAATTTTGAAACAGTTTATGGTGTCGAACACTTGTAAGGAATGTGAAAGTCTGCTCTGCGTTCCCCACATATGGAGTTGAAATACATACCTGTGAGAAGACTACCCCAATTGTTAGGCTGTATTAATTCAGAGTTTAATTCTCACCGATTCAGAAGAAAGGATGCAGTGTGCCGCTACAGCATAAGGGATAGGACTCTCATTTAGGAAGTAAAGTTGAATTTTGATTTCTGCTCCTGGGACTACTTTTGCAGTTTCATGAAAAGTTCGTGTATTCTAGTGTTGGAGATCTGTTCAACTCTTACAATTATTTTTATATCAGATCCTCTTGGACAAAAAGTAACATCTTAACTCCCTCAGTCTGGAGTTTGGGCAATGGAGTTCTGTACAGTACATATCTACTTGAAATGACAATAGTATAAAAGTATTTTTCATGGTTGTTTGGAAACATTGCTCTTTGTGATAATTTTCTTCCATTAGATACACAACATAATTTTCATGAAGTGGTTTTACTTCTTTTCTTTCCTCTTTCCTGTTTGGCTTGTGTTTGTCATTTTACAAGTCCATCCTGAACACCCTTCCTCTCAAAGAAGGTAGGAATCCTTCTTGTCAGTTTATCTTCAACAAATCAACAGCCTTTCTGTTTCTGTTCCCAATTCTAGCTATGGATCACTAACTAATACACCTTTCTTCTGTATTGGAAAATATCATCCATCTGTCTGAATGGGGAAAAAGGACCTGATGGTCCACACAACTAAACATTTTTTTAACCTCAAATCACTTATTAAGATCTCATAACATTGTCATCTGTCCCAATCCATATGAGAGTTGACAGCTATACAGTATTTAAGATACTTCTAAGAGACCTGATTTGTTTTGTCTGCCTCTGCAACTGAATTGCTTTGTGTAGTGGTCAAATTTTGCTATAAATCTGATCAGAAGTGATATTTTCACAAGCTCAACCTGGAACAAGTTTCCAGACATACTCATTTCTCACTGAGGTAATTCTTAACCCAGTGTTATTACAGACTATGTCTTTCAGGGCTTGGCTTCACGATTTGTGAACATCTACTAAAACATCAGTCAAACCAGATTTTCTTTCCTACTTATGCTTGTATATGCTTCAGCCCATTTTCTCTGACTGCAACACAGCCATTAAGACTCTTAGATAAGCCCTTCATTCTCCATAGCATTTAGTAAACTGATTGCATTTCTTGATACAAATTTCTACACCTTCCACTAGCTAATATTTAAACAAAAAAGTGGAGCCATTACTTACCCTCGACAACCTGTAACAAACAATCAATAGGTCATCCTGACATTGTACACCTCCATTAGAAAAGATAAACTCTTCCAGAATATTGTGTGGAGGGTCTGCTTCTACTTTTGACTATTTTACACCAACAGAATTGGCTAGAGACTTTACTACCACTTCTTGTAATCTCTCTTCGGTACGTATGATAGAAGCCATAATTACTACTGCAGTGCCAGTGGTTATTCCCTGATCTCTGTCCAAATAGAATTTTCTCCCAGTCTTTTCCTTCAGGGTGTTCTTTTTTTTTAGCAACCAATTTTTAAATTTAATTTCTAACTGGCTCACCAGCCAAATGATTTAAATGGCATAAATATTTCTTCATATTTTCTGTGGTATTTGACGATTTATCTGTTGCCTAACTTTATTTGTCAAAACTCTTATTTACTTAAATTATTGGCTGTGCCATACAGCTGTCCCCTCTGGTTTGTGCTGTTTCTAAATTGCATGTTGCAGATTCAAGAAAGAGTATGCTTTGTCTGGCAGAAGTTTCCCATTAAAACAATAGGAACAATGTTACTATCTACTATGTATTGATATTATGAGGACTGGCAAATGAAAGAGATGCATTTTTTCATCTTTTTAATACTTTTAAAATCTAGTTTTTAAAAAGCTATTGTCTCATTCTGTTTCTTTACACAAAATATAGTGCCTTCTATTTTACTAGCAAACCTGTTAAAGATAAGAGCCTCTATGTTTTCAGATGAAAATTACATGACTCTCATGATCTTTCCTACTCACTTTACAGTTCTACTAATTAGAATGTGGCCAGAATTTAGCTCTTGAGTTGCAATTGCATTTTTAACCCAAACATTTCTCTTATTTGTATCCAGTTTTCTACTGTGCCACCTATACTTGCTGGTTCAGAGCGATAGCAACTAGTGAGCTTTATGATCAGGAAGTCATCTTCTGACAAAACTCTGTCTTCATTGGTTCTCATTCTATTTTCAGAAAACCTCTCACCCAGTTTGAACTGGGCAAACTAATAATCACATACTGTGTCTGACAGGGAAAGACTCTCATGTGTCTATCCCAAGTATAGATGCTACTGAATAGTTTATTTACAGATTGTTTTTACAGATGAGGAAATTTTACCTGTCCTATGTAAATGCAGAGAATGAGAAGTGATGTCAAATACTTCTTTCTCTTCTATTTTGGCTATTTAAATGCAGACTAAAAGACAGGTAATATCAGTCTAAGTACTATAACTCTGTAGCCCCAGTTGGCTAGCTAGAAGGAGTAGACATACTGACTGATAGCTGACCTGATTTCTTTCTTGTCATTTGGCAGCATGTTGTTTGGAAGTGGAATAACTGAAAATTTTTATACTGTAATTTTGAAGAGATTCTTCAAGCACACACCTACCAGCTATGCTTGCCTGCCTTATGAGGGTCAGTGCCTTGGGGAAGGTCAGACCAAATACACTCTTCCTTACATTATGGACCAGCGGGAAAAACGTGGATTTATCTTCCAGCTGTATAAACTTCTAGAAGTGGAAGCAGGAAAAGACCATTACACTTTTGGTACCTTGGTATCTATTCTTCTATCTGTAGAATTACCCAACCCATACATCAAGGACTAAGAGAAGAGCAAGGTGGAATCAGATAGAGCAGCCTTCATCAGCTCCTTTTGTATTGTAGCTCCTCTGCCTCCAAGATAGTAGAAAAGCTAGGGTTTTATAAATTCTCATCCATAGCAGAAGGAACCCTTCCAACAATGTATTTGGCATTTCTGTGATGAGGCCAAGAGAGAGACTGTGAACAGCATTGCACAAAATTCTCATGATACTTAGAGAAAAACTCACTGTCTTACCACGCGTAAATGGTATTATCTCCTGGCTGTGCTGGTAATTAACTGATCTCAGAAACTGGACAAAGATTAAAGTAGAACTGCAGAAAAAAACAGTTTACTACTGGGGCGTGAATGATGTCGAGAACTGGTCATTACAAGAATGGTCTTCCCAGAAGGTATTTCTTCCTAGACCAGTTAAGGGTCTCTGCTCCAGCAATTTTCAATTGTTCTGCCTGCTCACACAGCCACGGCTGAAATAACTATATTTCTTCACTCATTCCTGAAGGAAATGCTATTTCTCCTATATACAGGATTCCAGTTTAGCTACAGTGACTTGCAGAATTTAACTGTGATTCTGTACTGATTTGTTTCTCATGTATTCCTTTAAAAAAAAAAAAGAGGGAGAATTTAACATAGCAATTTTTACAGTTAGTTCAGTCAATGACAATGTGCTATGTGAGCAAACCCTGTAAGTGCTTTCTCCCTTCCCTGCATCTGTGTGATAGCTGTCCAGCTCTGCTGTAAGTATTCGCCCTCAAAATGCCGCTCAAATTGATGTGACAAACTTCACCTTGTGGTCAGCCACAGCAGTGGCTTGCCACAGGAACCATTTGTGTCAAGTATAGAACTGGTATGTTCAGAAATGGGATGTCATCCTGGAGCTATTCCCTAGATGAGCACACCAAATGTGAGACTCATGAGGTTATATTAACCTTCCCACTCAAATTACCACAACAGGGAAAACTACATCTCTGATTGGAGGCTAAAGAAGGGAGGTCAGACTACCTTTTGGGTGGTGTTAACATATCCCTCTAATAACTGTTACAGAATAACTTAAATAGAATATTCAGTGGAAAGGATAGGAGAATAAGAAACATAACATGTTAAAGAGAAAAACTGTACTTGGTTTCCCCTCATAAGAAGAAATAAATTTCCCTATCACAGAGGTATATATCTTGCTAAATTTCATATTTAGTCAGATACTTAGAGTGGTCTATCTAGCAATCATTCACAGTTCTTAATGTATTTGTCTTGATAACCTCTCCGTGAGAGAAGAAATTGTTGCTATCCCATTATTGCAAAGAAGGAACTGGGGCATAAAGAAAATGTGACTTGTTCAAGATCACACTTAGTGTTTGTCATTCAGGGCACTTGAACTCATTGCCTGTGATACAATTCATTGCTGAGGCAAGGAGGCAATGGTAGTGGCATTATTACTTAAAATTTTCTGTTGCTTTAAAAATCAAATTTCTGGGTTTTTTTAAAGATTTTATATTTATTTATGTGAGGCTGCATGCAATAGGAAGCTTCAAAGACTTGCATTTTTCTGGCTGAAAATATACAACTGAAAAACTACTTATTTGTTAGAATTAACTGTTAAATATCTGAATCTATTTCTCAAAATTATTTCTGTCAAGCCTAATTATGCCTCCCTCCTTTGCAGATGATGGCAAAAGAAAGCTTTTTTCCTTTGTTTATCTTATGGCAACCCAAGATAGATGCAAAAACCCAGAAAAAACCTAATTCTGCTTGCAGGCTGTGTACTAATTTTGAAAACATAGGAAAGGAAAGAAAATAAAGCAGTAGAAAGTGTTTTCAGGATTCCTCTATTCCTCTAAATAACAGTGTATATTCACAAACCTCATCTCCAAATATGGTATGATATATTTATTACTATGTGATTTATTCCTTTACAACACTTTTAGAACATTTGAAAGTTTGCAGAACATATTGATGGATGTGTATCTCTGAGATGCTGTCTGTCTTGAAAAGTAGCAGCTGTGAAGATCACTGCCTTTTTTTCACTGAACGGGAGTGAAGGGACAAATGAACTGTTGGTCAGATGGGATTTATTGATGTGCCAAAGGACCTCTTCAAATTCTGTGCTCTCTTTTTCATACATGCCTTAAAATACAAATATAACTCCTGTGTGTTTTTAGAGCAGTAAGGGGAAGTTGGTCTATTTCCTTTTTGGTGTGACTGGAAAGGCAAATCAGTTTTTGCTTATTTGGAAACCCAGAAAAAAATCTCGGCATTGTCAAACTCAATGAAAGGTAGAAGCCCAATTCTTGCCTCTGATAAGAGCAAAGGACTTCTGCTCACACAAGCTCGTTAATATGGATAACACCAAGCACATGGGTCAACTGTGTCTTGATGGAACTAACTGAAAAATCAACTTCTGCATATCAGTCTTCATAATTTTTATTTAAAACCAACACTGGCCACTGAAACAGTGTCTTATGTAAAATGTAGGCGAGTGCTTTCAGCTTTAGAGGAGTAGTGTAAAGCAGAATGTAAA
This sequence comes from Buteo buteo, assembly GCF_964188355.1. Lineage (NCBI taxonomy): Eukaryota > Metazoa > Chordata > Aves > Accipitriformes > Accipitridae > Buteo > Buteo buteo. The sequence goes on from NC_134171.1 coordinate 48,286,005, forward strand.
GATGTTCTACATTGTGTTCTCTGAGGTCTGTCTCCCTTTCATTTTAGTTTCTTGGTTTTGTATCATTCTCAGAACAATGTCCTATTTTAAACATATTAGTCTTCATGGCATAGAGATGAAAATAAATATAGCCATACTTCTATTTTACTTCCCTACCTTACTGGCAAATGGACTTTGTTGGAAGAAATGTGAGTATTATTTTACATCAAATAAACAGATTTTTGAAGCTATGAAATGTGGGGAGGTTTTGTGAATCTGAAAGAGCCAGGAACTGCCAATTATTCATTACCACGGGACTCCTACTTCAGACAAGATATGAAGGTTAATCCATTATGAAACTTTTTTCTCCTTACTTTTCTAAACAGTATCTAAAGACTAAAACAATCATCAGTAACTCATTTTGTGTGGGTAGTAGAGGAGGAGAATTTTTTTAAGTCAAGTATAAACTCCTACATATAATGTTATTAGGAAGGTTAAATACATAGTGACTTTCCAGGTACAAGTAACTGTAAGAAGGAAAATGGAATGCTGTTTCAGAGCATGTATTTTGCTTTGATTTAAAGCAGTAAGGTTATTCAAAGTCATAAAACAAGAAGTAACTTGCTTTTCAACTTCTCAGAAAAGATCATTTGCTCTCAAAACAAGCCCATCTTTTAACTGTTTAGAAGACTTTTACATTTGCCATATTAAGGGAGAACAATTGCCTCACACTTGCCTTGCTCATCAGTTTGTCTTGAGTCGTCTAATAACTGTACAACAGGTTGAATTTCCAGTGAGGGCTACTGTTAAGTTCCCTGATGTAAAGACTTACCAACAATCATGGTTGATCCCACTGTGTATATTGAATTGCCATAATACTCTAATTCTCCTCTATTGCTGTTTGGTCTCCTTATGGGACAGTCATCCCAATGAATTGTCTGTTTAAAAAAAAAAACACAAAAAACAAACTTTTCTTGTCCTCAAAGGAAAAGGAAGCCAGGATTTTCTTGCTGTTTTCCATGGACAGCATTCTTTTGGCATGTATCCAGAAACGACTATGGCTTGTAGACGGTACATGGTTTCATTATGCATCCAACAAAAATAATACCATCATATCTGTCAAAATCTTGAACACATACAGATGTCCACAGTGATACACACTAGTTGATAATTAAGATAAAAATATTTCTTATCTTTTTTTTTAACTTCTGATTGTCCTTCACAGGATTAATTTCAAATAGATAAAAATTTAATGATGGCCTATATTTGCATATTTTCTGAACACATAACAAAGTCCATTAAGTGGATGTTACACCTGAGAATTTAGGAAAAAAAAAGAAATATCATTCTGCAAACTTCTGCTGGAATTGAAGAAGATGGGGAAGTGACATTCTGCTTTAAATTTAAATGTGTCTCATTTATCTCCTAAGATAATTGTGAAATTTTATGGGGTCTGTCTTGCATATAGACTTTTTTCTGTCTGATTATTTAGTAGACATATATAGCTTCATTAACTTCAGTCATTGTCTTACTCAAATCAGGTACCTGAAATTCTGTTAATATTTGAGCTGCGACCTTATGAGCCAAAATAAACGTAACTTATATCTAGATACAAAGTGAGAGTGTTTATGCAGAATAGTTTAAAATATCACCTAATTATTTTATCACATTAGTTTAAAATTTATGTAAATTTTGCAGGTTTTAGAGGAGGTATTTTTTGCTTTTCCCAAAGCAGGATCCCACTTAGCTTCAATATGAACATAAATCACAATTCACACTCTCATTTTGTGGAATTTTCATACAAAAGTGTTACAAAATGCAGACTATTTGCATTTTCAGTTTCACAAGGCAATGCGATCTGTTACCTAATTGCCACATTTGGGAATAAATAGAAGACAAGCAGGCACAGATAAATAGATTGTTTGAAGTAATTGAAGGGCATTTTGAAGTAGGAATATAATTCTTCTCTATCTCGTTACAATTAAATTTCATTGTAAGTTCATGTGTTCAGAACCTTCCTGGGGAGGCTGTGTAATAGACTGTGACATGAGGCTAGGGCCCCTTCAATGGTCCTATCTTCTACAACTGTTTCACAACCAGGGAAAACTTTCTCAACCAACTCCATGCCTCAGCCTTTTGGACTAAATATGCTTGGTTCTGTTCTTACTAATGGTAAGTGCCTGTTTGCAACTATGGTTTGCAACTTATGCAAGCCTTAAGAAGCATAGCTGCCACATCATAACAAACTGATAGTGTTCAAGTAGGTTTGAACTGAAAAAAAGCAAATGTATCTGTGCCTGCATTGTTGTCTTACCGGCTTCATACAAGCCGAGTATTTGTGGTTCAGGTGGAAGCCATTTCACTTTATTATTGTTTCTAATGCCAGAAGCAGTTGCATTCCAAGAACTGAGGGGAAAACTGTAGTATTGCTGAGAAGTTGGGTAGACTGATGGTTTGAGAATATTTTGTTCTTCTTCAGAGTTAATTTTCACTGGAGCCTGGTCAGTGTGTTCCTTGTTAATACTGCATTATCTTACATGAGCTAGCCATTCATTGTCCAGCAATGGCTTTTCATTGTGGACTTCTGACCTGATTAGTTCCAATGTTACATATTTTTTTCATGTTTTCTGTGGCCTATACTACCATATTACTAAATTACCTACATGAATAATTACCCTACTTTACTCCCATTATCCTTGTCGTGTTTGGGTGGAAAATTTCAAGCAAAGTGGCAGAAGCAGCCTGCTCTGTAGAAATTATAGCACTGTACTCTACTATAGTAGCATAATAAAGTGGTTCAGAGCAACCTGCCAAACTCTCTAACTTCTATTCTTATGTCTAGTAGGTCTGCTCTGGCAGTAAATTTCAGAGAGACAAACTACCTTTCCTTTTGCTCTTTGCAGACATGTGCAGGCAGCTAGATACTTATTGTGCCCTCTGGGCTGCTCTCGATGAGTCTCAATGGTTTCTGTTAAGAATGTCATGATTTTTTTTCTGATTTTCAAAAGCTTGACATGTTAGAGATTTGAATTTCATTTTGAATTTTAAACAGATGACATAACTTCAAGATCATCTGAGGCAGTTGCACAAAAGAAATCACAAATTGAAAAACTGGTTCATAAAATCATTATTTTTCAAGAAAAAAAACTTGATGATTCTCCTCTACTGAACAATCAAATTTTGCAGGAAACAGGGAAATCATAGTATGTGCAGTGTATCAAAGGCAATGGAGCATCTGGAAGTATTTTTTCATGAACATATTAAGGGAACTAATGCTCATGAAAAGTATTTATAAAGTATTGCGGTCAACTCTTCTTTTGTGAAGGGATAGAACCTGAACTGACAAAAAGTATGAGCAGGTGGAGCTGCAGTCCTGGAGTTTATGCCAGATATAAACATATTCTTCCAAGTGTATTCAGCTGACTTTCAAGCTGATTTCTGGGGTGAGTACAATTATTTGTGTGGATGAGGATCTGAACCCAGAAAACCTCATTTAAAAGCACAGGTGGTTGTTTATGATTGCTGTCTGCATCCAGTGTACTACACTGAATCAACTCTAATTGACAAGAGAAGGCTGAAGCACCTTAATGAGTGCTGTTGCCAGAAAGAGTTTTCCAACTCTCGATTAGATTATGTTTAGGTGAAACTGCTGCTCGTGATAACAGATGCTGATTTTCACTGGAGCTGACATACTGATCTATAATCATAGCATTACCTTGTCTACTTGGAAGATGCTCCTTTTAAAAAATACACATATATATGTTCAATTTAATGCTGAACTTTTTATTGCCATTCAGTAGGTAATAGCATAACCTTTTTGCAATGGGCAAAGAAGCACAATATGAAAAAACTTCTAGAGAGGGAAAAATGACTGTATTTTCTTTCCCATTGATCCCTCCTTTTGATGAATTCCCATGAACAACATGAACTGGGAGTTGGCTCTGGTGTAAGATTCTGTCACAGCCATGACACAAGAAAACAGCACTGAAATGGTGTGATACTGTATGACCTGTGTAAATATGAGGGTATCTTCTGAAGTTTACCGGGATCTGTGAGTTTGAGGATGCATATACTGTGCCTAGTTTCACTGGATGAGAGCTTTGTCCCAGTGCTTGGAGAACTCAGAAGAAACACAACACAGAAATCCTCAAGCAATTTTCCCTTCCCTCTGCTCCTGCTCCTGCTCTCTAGAAGAGACGACTTGATCCAACTGTTTATTTTGGAGCCAAATATAAAGCTGCATATTACCAAAACCATCAAAGGGGATTTCCAATACAAATTTGGAAGTTCAACAGCTCTTTATCTTTAGGAAATCAGTTTTTCAATGACTAGCTGAACCAAAACATATCTAAAAATTGTAATTTTTTGAGATGTGTCTAAGGGCCTTTATTGCATGGCTTACTGGGTGAATTTTGACAGAAAAGATATAATTGATCAGTGACTCTTAGTATGTCTTTTCTCTTTATTTAGATACAGCTTTTTTCTTAGGTTTTTTTTTTTCTTTTCTTCCTGAAGCCTATGAACTATAAAGATGACAAACTCACTGAAAATTTGAAAGAGCATGAAATTTATACAAAATAGAAGTGCGGAATGAAAAACATTTCCTGGAATAAACACTGATAGCATAGTAAAGCAAAATTGTGGAGATTTCTGGAATACCCATCCCCAGTACATTGCTTTATTGTAATACATTGCAATTAATCTATTATTTTAGATTAAAAAACATATGCTTGTGTGTCAATGTGAACCGCTATATGAAAAGTATACTTGATCTCATAACTTTCCATTTTTACAAAAATATTTAGGGATTTTTACCTATACTGTTATTTAACATATAGCTTAATTTTCAAAGCTGACTAATGGTATTTTTACTTTTTACCTGATCTTCAGAAATGAAAGTAGTGAGTACTAAACAGAAGAAAAAAAAAAATCAAAACTTTTTAAAAAGAGAAACAATAAAAGAAAATAATTTAAATTATATCCACATAACAAGAAGTTTTGACAGATAGAACACAAAAATAATTTGTACTGACTTCACTTCTAATTCCGAAATAACATAAAAATAGATGTAATCACTGCGAAAGAATTTAAATGGAAATATTCACTAAGGGCATTGGAAGCCCAACAGTAATATTGTGCAATGCAAGATATAATTAAGTCTGCTGGTGTAAGAACAATTTTTGCTTCAGGAGACTGCTTCCACTGATTATTTCCCTATATGACTGCTACTGTGCTATTATGTTTTAATTTAGTTATATTAGATTTGAAACCTGATTCCAGCACAAATATACAGAAATAGTGTAATCTGTAAAATGCACTCTTCTGGTTAAAGAGCAGAGATAGATTCCTTAGCTAATTGTTTTGGGCAGAAGCAAATTTTTTAGCTAAAATCTGTTCAGCAAATAAAAAGAATTGAAGGAGCCTGCAAGCACATTTCTGTAATCTTCTTACCACATATGGCATGCAGATGAGTAAGACTGTATATAAAGTGGAAGATTTAACCTCTTTGCCCTTTCAAACCAGCAGTGGCATGGGATAGAGGGAGGTTCTGCAGCAAAAGTTAGTGTTGTTAAGTTGAATCATGCAAAACAGGATGTTCAGAGTCACAGTCTCTGAAATCCTCCTGCCATGCTGAGGGCCAAATGGAGACAGAAAAGAAAAAACTGCAATGCATGATTGAGAAAATGAAGTAGGGTCAGATTTACTGGGAACTGGGAAAAAAAACAGCTAAACTGAAGGTAAAGGGAAGTTATCAAGAACAAGAAGGTTGCCTTCATAAAGTTGAAGTCCTGTCCAAGTGTGAGTATCAGACAAGGCCACAAGCACTGGCAGGTTAAATGTGAAATTATGCCAAAGTAGATTTTGAGAAAAAACTTGCAAAGACATAAAAAGGAATAATAAATTCTTTTTCAAACACATCAGGAGCAGAAAGCTTGCCAGAGAAGCATGAGAGCCAATAGATAAGCAAGGCATAAAAGCATTTGCCATGGACAAACTTAGGGAATTTTCCACGCTGAAACTGTTCTTTTTGGAGGAGGTGTTAGAGAATCTGTCACAAACTGAAGTGTCAGTGAAACAGATTTTAGAACAAATTGACGGAATACTCAATCCACCAGGGCTGGATGGCCCCTACCCCAGTTCTAAAGGAATGCAAACATTAAATGTCTGACCTACTAGCCAGAGTATATAACTTCTCACTTAAAGCCACCTCAGTATAAGGTGGCAATGGGAAGGGCAAGATGACTTTTTAAAAAGGGATCCAGGGAATAACACAAAAGTACAGAGAGAGATCTAAGTTTTAGAACAGCTTTAGCGTGATGAGTAATTAACTGGCTCAGTGCTACCCTGCCTGGAAAAGAGGCAACTGACATGCCACTATGCGGAAAAAGCATATTACAGAAAGCATTCACCATCTTTTCTAGTGCTTGAACGAGGAGACATCAAATTAAACTAGCTAGTGGCAGATTCTAAAGAAAAAAGAGTGATTCTTCAAATAATGTTCACTTAACTTACAAAGCCCCTTGTCACAGAGTTGGGCAGTTTTGTGTCCAGATTTGGCAGAGATTTTCACTGATTGAAGTCTTCAGGTGAGAGCAAAGAGAAAGATCAGAGAATAGGAGACAAAGATTTACAGAAAAAGATTTGAAGTCTTGTTTGTTTTAAATAAAAAGGAGATCACTGAAGGAGGACATAAGTTTTCAAGTACCTGAAAGGCTATTGCATAGAGTTAAGGGACTGTTCTCTGAGAACAAAAAGGAATAGGCTTCAGACTGCAAACTAATAGCAGGAATACCACAGAACTGACAGTAGTCTTGGGCAATGCTATATTGATATGAGGATGGTCTATATGCTTATTAAGGGATATTCTAATCTTATATCTGTTCTGTTGCTATTTTCCTCTCCTTAAAGTAAGAGATTAAACATTATTTCTCCTTTTACTTTGGCTTTTTATAGGTATTCTTTCATGCTTCCTACCCATTTATCTAAGTTGGTGTAGTACATTGTAACCCATTACTTCCCAGATCTGAAAAAGTATTTGTGATGTGTGAACTCTGTATGTGTGTATTCTGTAATGTAATGTAATGTAATGCAATGTGTGTATTCTGTAAGATAACTGTTATCCATGACTGATAGGTACAGTTTCTGCAATCTAAACCATGCAGAGAAGGAGCACTAAAAAAGGGATCCTCCCAAACCAATTTAAATAGTAGGGAAGTATATGCTTGTCAGATGAATGGTTTGACTGGCTAACTGTTGTATTACACAACAATTTGGGCATGCTTTGATAAAACAGTCCAAGTATTTCCATGTAAAAATTCCCCAACCTAAAATAAAGTGCAGTATTTCAATCAATTTGTAGTATATCAATTATATTTTATTTGTTTTCTTATCCCAGGATTTCTATTTCTGCACCAAGCAATCTCAGGTAGCGCCATGTGGTGCTCTAAAGCAATGAGTACATGCCTTAATACACTAGGTCTGATGTAGTTTTAGAAAGCAGGTAACAACATAAGAAGAACAATTTGAACAAAGTGTTTAAAATTTTGGCCTGAGATGGGTTTTTTTGTAAAAATGCCAAAAATGTTTCTTAATGTAGGCCCCTAAAAAAATAGATTTACTTTCAAATATCCTGGATTTAACAGACAGTGGAAGACACTCATAGTATCTGTGGGTGCTGGCAATGAAGCCAGACCAGGCACTTCTAATCTAGGTGTCTAAATATGGATTTAGCTGCCTCTCTTGAGGCACCCAAATTCGAAAATGATTGGCTGCAATCCCCACTGAAGCGACTCACTCCATTCTCTACATGGTCTGTGTGCTGTGGTTCTAGTAGCAATTGTTTTAATTGGAAAGAGTTTAGTTTTCATTTTTCTGAGAGAAAACTAGCCAGTCCCAATTATGGAAACAAATCTTCAGCATAAAACTTTTTAAAAACCCAGAAATTCTCCGGGGGAAGTCACAGGCAGGGCAAAACTAGCTTTTCCAGAAGAGCTGACAGTTGTTTACATTTTAATGTGGAGGAATCCAGCAAGTCTGCAAGTTTATTTTTAGTAGTTGTAAACTGAGTTACTTAACTCCTTTTTTTCTGTGGCTGGAGCTGAGACATAAAAATGATTAATACAATGACAAACTGGTGCCTGACCTCATGCTAGCATTTGGATGGTGATGAATATTTTGTTAATCAGAAAGCGGTAGGATTCTTTTGCATTATATTTCTTGCGATGCCTCATCTAAATATTTGCAATCTGACGGCTTCTGTGCTTAGAATAGTTCTGGTTGCCACAAAAAATACTGGGTTGCTATCTCTGAACAGGATGAATCTGCTTCCCTCCTTGTGGAGCAAAACTGGCAAAGAAAATTTTGTTACCAGTGTCCTGGTTTCATCACTGCCAGCACAAGTTCTGCCAGATCCAGCAATGAAAGCTGTGGCAGTTGCTCTGTCAGGGGCTGAGAGTGAGCTAGCGCAAGGCAAAAGCCATCTAAGCCTTGCTGCAATAGGAAATGTGAGGGACCTCCTCCATTTAGTGTCACCAGCGGTGCAGGATTGTGGCTTGAGCTCCCCAGCATGGTGCCAGGGAAGGCACCACGGGCGGTGCGAGCTGCTCCCTGCTAGCAGAAAACCACTAGTTTGACTCTGCTACTCCTGTGTGCTTGTTGGAGAAAGCAGTTCGCTGCAGCAAATTGATTCCTTTGTACATGTGAAGTGCCTTCCTGTAAGATGGCAAACTTGTAAAGCTGGTGTAAAATTGGAATTGCCTCAATTATAAATCAATCCGGTCACAAGAACTCAGTTTGGAGATCATGTTTTCTAAAAGAACAAGGCTGCTTTTTCCTCCAAAGCCACCATTAGGGACTGCATCTGGGGAACAGTCAGGACAGTGAGTGTCAAAATCATTCCACCAAGGGGTCATACCAGAAAAGTGTGTTAAACTAGGCATACAGGAACGAACATTTCTAAATGATCCACAGTGAGGGAAATAAATGCTCATCAGGTTTCACTGTACTACCATGTGTCTGTGGTCAAAGAAATAGCTCTAATCAAAAGAAGAAGAGAAGCAGTCACATTAATTTAAAATGGATGGCTAGTAGCTGCATGGTTTGGCTTCTGTTCATAACTAAGATGCAGACTTCTGCCCTTTTCTCTGGCACATTACTTAACCTCCGAGTCTGTTTCCACATACATCTCTAAAGCCATGCAATTTAATTAGCTAGCCTCCAAGGGGGCTGGAAGAGTACTTATAAAATATTTGCAGTTGCTTTTGATCTGGGAGGCACAGCGAAAGGGCAAAGAAGTATTTACATGGGTTTTGAAGAGAATTACAAGCAATCTTTTTGTTCGGTTTTAAACTGAAAGCCAAATTACATTACAAAGCATTGAGCTATTCTGGCAGAAACTACAGAAAAATACCTAGCATGTTTGGTGACCGAAACCTTTACTGACACTGTCTCCTTACAGGTCTTGTACATTTCTTACTGTTATAATTAAATCTAGTCAAAGTTTGTCAGAAAGAAATGCGTTGGAAATCATGCTTAGGTTAGGATAAAACTTCTAAAGTGTCACTGGTTCTGTACAGATAATCACATAAGGATTCTGGGCAGAACCTTGTATGGATGGCATAACTTATACAGCCTGTTAAAGGCAAGGAGGACAATTTAGATAGATCTGGTATTGCAGTCATTTTCTTATCTCATTAACACAAATTCTTTATTGGTGAGACCCATATCAGTCATGTTATTCCTGAATTACTGCTCTGTGAGAGAAGTTAATATTAACGGGCTAATATTATCTGTGTATTTCTTTCTAAAACACATGCATTCTGAATAATAAAAGAGTAGGCAAACTGCCTTTAAGGTTCAAATATTAAGCCACTGTGCCATGTGCAATTTGGACAAGGAAATACACAGTATTTTCAGAGGAGTTCTTTGTCTTTGAACTTAATAGTGAGATGTGAAAGGCAAGTGAAGAAAGCTGAATTAAGATTTTCATTAGAAGTTGGGGTTTTTTTTCTTTCTCTGCTTAACCAAACAAACACCAACATCTGACTTGCTTGGAATTACCAACAATTAGGAGCCAAACATTTCAACATAGCCTGACAGATACTAGCAAAGCCACTCAATATAAACATTGTCAGGCCACCGTCTTTGGACTGTCATCTTAGTCCCAGAGTCTTGTCTATTGCCCCATGCAAGTGGGTTTCTACAGATCTTTGACTGGCAGTAACCTAAACAGGTACCTTCCCACAACTTAAGGGAGGAGGGTGATGGATATGAACTTCAAACTTAGAAAAAGCTGTGCTCAGTAATATTAAATTAGCTGCCCAAAATAACAGCCAACCCAACAGAAACCTGATTGATTAGGTCATGATAGATCATGCATATCTATGTAAATCAAAGATTCTCACATATAGTCTGAAAGAAGGAGGGCATACCTGGCTCAAAGGGATAGAAAACTCTTGATCTTATTTAGTGAAATGGCCTCACATCACAAAGTCTAATTATTAATATTTTAGACCCGCCTGAGAGGAGGGGAGAGGGACTGCATTTCTGGGTAGTACAGGACAGAAGTTTTGATGGGAAGGACAGGTTGCTATATGCATCACCAAGCTTAAGTTACAGGAAGTCTAAATCTGTACCTGACTTAGTACTTCATTCCCAAAAAGGGAAACTTCGAAATAGGTGTGTTGTAGGATGGATTTAATAATTTCCTCACTTCCAGTCAAAGGACATAGGCAAAGATGTCTTCTCCCTGTGAAGAACAGTGCAAAAGGTTTCCCTGTGTAATGCCTCTTAAGACACACCACCGACCTGACCACACAGGACATGACAGTCAGTAAGAAAGCTTTCTTTGTAGCTTTTAGCAAACTTTCTAATTGAGATATTTCATGTCTATTTTTTTTACAGGAGATTAACTGAGGCCTTTGTATTCAGGCAAGTGTTTATACATCAAATGCAGAAACATAGTATTCCCAAATGATTGAGGTGAGTTTTCTTTAGAAAAGGACAAAGAAGGACACAGTGTTTGTGGGAGCTATACATAATAAAACTATCTCTTTAAGTTGAAAAGAGCCCCATGGTCTCCCTAACATACTAATCATGGGTGACAAATATTAAGATATTAAATTCTAAAAATAAACTGACAGATGGAATCTATGTGATTTAAATTAGGTTTGATCCTGTAATGAAAAAATTACAGTGCCAACTCTCAAATGCAAAGCTGCCACTCCTGGTAGAAAAATCACTTCTCTGAGGCTAACCTAGGCAGCACTGAAAGATACTTATTGTTTGGAATGCAGATTTAGCAGAACAATAAAAGAGAACATTACCATATAAGTGCACAATTTAGGGTTTATCAAGTGACTCTTTAAATTGCAAGACAATGAGAAACAAATTACTAGAATATGGATAAACTTTCTCATTGGACAGGCTATCTTAATCCCACAGGAAATATTACAAATGCACAAGATAAGAGCTATCAAACTAATTCTGTACTCTTTTAAAACAAGAGCACCATCTTCTGCATTCATAACTGTTTAATGTCTAATTATTTTCTTTTATAACTCATGTACTTTTAAGATGAGATCACTTGAGCCATAAAAAGTTGCTGAGATTAACCCTCTGCTACTTAGTGCACAGTTTGTCCCTTGTTAAAAGAGAGTGTAAACATTCAGAAGATGGTAGTCAAGACTTATTTAAATATACAATCACCTTTTGGAAGAGGGGGAAGAAAGCAATTTCAGAAAATTTTCTGTGAGAAATGATAAATTTTAGTATTCATCTGTTCCAAACCCTAAATACCCACAGCAGCAAGGCAATAGTTGAAATGGGGAAGCAGGGTTATTATTGCATGGTTTTGACTTGCTGGTTAAAGAGTGTAAGACAAAATGGAATACAAAAGAGGGCAAGGTTTAGATGGTAGGCTCACAAGTCAGTCATTCAGTAGACTCAGCTGGTGTACTTGGAAAAATTAGATGGACTGTTAGACTGAAGAGCTATAAAACCTGAAAAAGGGTTTTTCTGCCAAAAAACATTTTTACTACTTTTCAACTATGTTATCTGGTCTAATGATTTTAGTTCTATCCATAAAGCTTGCCAATGCCTCCCCCTTCACTACTTTTGTGCAGCAAAGCCACTCCCTCCCAGACCATATTGGGGTAGGTGGTGGGTGTAGCAAGACTCTCACTTTGCTGGGCAGCATGGACAACTGCACAAATTCTTCGTAGGCTTGTTTTGTTTTGCATAAAGTCACTGGTTAGAGACCATCATTGTTATAACTGGGAAATGATATTTTTTAGCTGCACCTACAGAGATATATAGCTTTTGGTGTAGATGTTGTTAATAGATTAAGAGGCAATAAGTTGGTACTCACATCAGGGCTGAAACAAGTGATGCTTTTATTAGGCAGATAACTTTCTATTCTGCAATTCAGTAGTTCAAATTATATTACAAACTGAGCCTCTTTGGGGATTTTTCATTAAAATACTTTATGCAATTATTTTTTACATTTTCCTAGTTCTCTCTTACATTTCTCCATGTATGTGACTGAAAGGCCTATGTGCTACAAGAATCCCACTAACAAATATTAGAAAATGGTATTCCTTAATAGCATAATCTCCGTAATGTTACTTGCAGTAAGATTTGCCTGTATTTTAAGTACAGTGAAATGCAAAGACTGTAAACAAAGGTCAGAGGAAATCAGCTATGCCAATGAAAAGCAAACATGGGCCTCAGTCTTTCCCCTAACTCTCATAAGCCTGAGTGGTTTTGCTGTTCAAGGGTCTAAAGGCTCCACTGGGTAAGAGCTTTGCTGTGTAAGGCACTACACTGACACATAAGTAGACAGTTCCTGCCCTGGAGAGTTTGTCTGTTTAACCAGATTAAATACATTTTGCATTCCCTTTAATGTGACCTTTCTTCCTTTCTTCATTTTACATGCTTGTGTAATGTACCATGCTGAGGACAAGTCTCTGTGATATTTTTATTTTGAATCAATGTTTAAGTGAAGTATTGCCTTTTGGGTCTTAGGAAAGGATGACATTCTTAACCAATACATAATGCATGAATTTTTCATGACTCTGCAGCAAGAAATAGTGTCACATGCTGGCACAGCTACCAAGCAGCTTTATTTTTATTTAAATATGTGGACAAAAATCAAGGTTCCTCTGAAACAGAAGAAACGCCATTCACTCTCTGCTGTGTCTCTTAGTGATAAAGGAAAAGCAAAATTACTTCACCAGGAGAACTTGTTTGCTTGCCATTCTAATCCTTCTGCTTCACTGAAAGGGCAGGTGGCATCTTTCAGACAGCAAGGTGCTGGTATGTGTCACTTGTCTGAGGGAAGGTGAAAAAACACTTACTTTTAAACACCGTAATTGAAAGCACTTTAACTGAATCTCTTCTATGGATATTGTCAAAAAGAAGGGACCACAAGGGAGATGACTGTGGAAAACATAATCACTGCACATCAAGCTCTCCTGCTTGCTTTTATGTAGTGAGAATTGTGTTGTGCCCTTCAGCATATATATGTGCTGTCAGCGGCTATGTTTAATAACAGGGCCATACATTGTAAGAAAGATCCTGGTGTCAGGATTTGTGTGCATTGCTTCATTTCTCTGCCCGTCAAGTACGTACATCATCTATATTCTGATTAGCAAGAGGGTTTGCACAGCTTTCTGGGAAATACATGATATAAGAACAAGCACAGCATTAACTGGTAGCTAGAGATAGGGAGTGGACTAGGAGCACTGATTTAGTGGAATTATGTGGAGTGTAAATAAGAGCATAATTGGGACCCAGGGGATTAATTAAATCCTGGAATATATATCAAGAAATATATCTCCTGAACTTTAAGTCCCACTGAAATAAAAATAAAAATGAACAGATTCCTTACTTCTAGAGCCCAGTTTAACTCCTACCTAACTCCACATTCTAAAAATCTACTCCATCAGGTTTATAAGCACCTTTAGTGTTGTAAGATATCAAAGATTTGAAGAGATTAAACTAAAGACTGCAGATGGAATTTGCAAGCAGCATAAATCACTGTTGAGTACTGCTAACCTTTCAAATGTCTAAACAGGCACAACCTTTCTCATATGTTCTCCTATCTTCTCATACCAATAGAGGTTTTGCCTGAGTACTAGCCCAGAAAGTCTGTGTAGGTAGAGATGACATGAATTGTTCAAAATAGTAGTGTAAAAACTATTTTTAATCTGCTGAAAGATTTTAAACCATAGTTCTGTGACCCCATTTCATTCTATATCCTGCCTATGCCCTGAGGGTTGTCTCCCTTAGGAGAACATCAACTTCTGGGGATATGTCAAGATGAAAAGGCCATTGAGTAAGCATCAAATGTGTTTGCTCATGACTGTTCTTCCACAAAGAAATGCACTGCCCTGAAGCAATATAATCCTGGAGCTTGAAGCACATTAGTTGTACCCTCTGTATCAGTAAAGCTAAATAGCCCAGCTGGGTCACCACACTGGGGCAGTTCTGTGGCTCTCAATATCAGGACTATTACCAGGGTCTCTTGGCCATTCTCCATTACCAAAGGAGATACATGAGGCCTTCCATCTGAGAACAGATCCTTGACTTTAGCTCCAAAATTGCTAAAAAAGACATTGCAAACTCTAGCACCGTATAAAAATCTTGGCATTCATGGGTGAGTTTATAATTGGGGAGCATTACTCTGAGACTTAAAAAAAAATAAAAATCACTCATTTAGTCACAAATTACGCCGTAGTTTACTAAATGTAGATAACTGGCCACTGAATTACTAGGATAAAGTTCAGTACTCCACATAAATTAAATTGCCAGTCTATAAGTACCAATACATGCACAGATTGCAGTTAGTCATTGTCTGCTGCAACAGAAAGCCAAAAAACAGGGCAGCTGTTAAAGAGATGCCAGTGTGGCCATTCCATTTATCTGCTAAAAGATGCCTGTTAATGATTCTCATTTTCTTGCAGTACTTCTTGTATTAACCTTGAATATCTGCTAGAAGCAGAAAATACACAGATCTATAGTCTGCCAACCCTACCACTTGCATGCAGAAGTTCAGTCTCTGAGATTGTTAAGGTTCCTTCTAGTCTAAAAATTGATTTTTCAGGAGCCTATCTGAGCTTAAGATTAAGTCATTTCTTCTGCAGTCAGGTACTTGTAATATACAAGAACAATGGAACAAATGAAATGGAAATTCTACCAGGTGTGCATGGTAATAGCTCTTTCCTGGGTTCCCTCACTAAGCAGTACAGTCCTTACCCAATGTTTTCCACTGTGCACATAAAACCAGGAAGGACTTTCTAGGGAAAAATACCATGATACCAGCTTAAGAAAAGGTAGTAACAATATAAGTAAGTAGTTAATGAAATATCCACACCCTGAATACCATTTGGCAATAGTCTTTCACTCAATTCTGTCCTATCATAGTGCATACATCTGCTTTAATACAGGACTTCTCCCCACCAGCACACCATACTGATGGCTTGGTGGCTAGGGGGAACATCAGTGAGCCTTTCTGCAGCCCATGGATGAGCACTCACTGGTTATCTTCTGATGCTTATCATCAGTCAGGTCAAGTGATTACTGTGCTATGGCTGCTGATTTATACTGAGATCCACACTACAGTCCACTTTATTGCTGTCCCTCCAGCTTGACTAAAGTCTCTCTGTTAACATCTCTGCATAGCATCTTTGCAGCCTCAGTGAGGAAGTGCCCATTGCATGTTGAACCTCTGAGCAAAATCCTTGATGTGTTCTTGCCTCTTTCCACCTTTCTTGTTCCTCCCTCCCTCCTATCTTCCTTCTCTCCTCAGCTTGATGCTTGATTCCCCAACCAATATGGCCACTGTGTATGTTTTTGGTAAGTTCCTAAAGTGTTACTGGTGAGTTCAAAAGCATGTTCCAATTTATTTTCTCTGGCTTTACTTATTCTTGACCATCAGGAGTATTTAGAAAGGTATACCTTTCTAAAATAGGTATGCCCTTTTCTGTATCAATTATCTTACCTTTGAATGCATGGAAGCCCCATGAGACCAAGCTTTATCCTGGTCCATGTTCTGAGATTCCCAGAGAGCGGTTAAACGTCCAGCTTCTTTTCTTTTTAGTGGATGTTTAGGAAACTCAGCAACACGTATCATGGAGATAAACAGGGAAAGCTGATGATGAGGGTGATTCTGTCCTCTTCCCGCAGAACTTTAATGGAAGTGTTTCCTGAGAACCCATGGCTTCTATCTTACACGTTGAAAACAAATAATAATACCAAAACTGAGCTTTTGTTTCTCAACTGCCAATCTTCTTAACCCTCGTAAAGTGGCTGATGCATGGCATTCCTGAACATAGAAAAATCATAATAATACTTTTTAAAGCCAGACCAAAAACCTTTGATAAGAAATTTTCTTGAGACTGCAGCAGATGATTACATGTATTAGACTGTCGCTACCTTCATGGGTTTCCCCAGAGGTGCAAATCAGCACAGCATCACTGATTTGAAAGGAAACAGACTGCTGTAAGCTATCTGCCTTGTTTGCCAGATAATTTTAGAAAACAGGAGAAAAGAAGAGAATATTCAAAACAAAGGGCCTTCTCTTGCAAGGCACTGATGAACCCCTCCCCTTATGTCCCTCACATTCCCTATCAACTTCAACCCCTATAGCTTTCAAAATTGGACACTCTCCACAAAAGGCAGATATTTAGCACCACAAAAAATAAATCAGGTACCTGTCAAAGTCCTTCAAGTTCTAGATAGCTTTACAGCAAAAATTAATGATAGCAAAAATCCTTGTAGTTTTCAGTTTGCTTTTTAAAATTTTCCCCTTTTTGTAATTATGGCTTTCCTTGGGTGTTTGCTTTGGGAAGGGAAAAAGTGGGAAGGACAGTTGTTTTCTTTCCCAGGAGTGGTTAGAGCACCACTTCGCCTCCTTGGGGTGGGAAGGGGTTGGCTTCTGATTGAGGAAGGCCAAGTTTGATTCCCCCTTCGGATATACAAACTTCATTTTTTGAATGGCCCAGAACTTAGCTATGAGAGTACCAGCTCCCAGCTAGGGTTTGGGTTTAATGACTCTGCCACACTCTTTGGCCCAGAAGGTCTGGGAGCGTGGGACAAGTTCAAGACCTGAAATTGAACCCCTTCTGGGAAAGTGCATTGTGCTAACTGAGAGAGACTCCTGGGACAATCCACTTTAAATAGCATTTGTTTCTGAGTGCGATAGTTCATGTGAAAATGCATGCAGCACTAGTTCTTACCAATGTTTCACCTCAGATTGTACTCTGTATAAAGAACAGTCTCAAGCAGTTGCTGGATTTGCAGGATGTGGACAGGAAGAATAAGGAGGGAGCAGAAGTTCAGCAGTTCTAATATGTAGGTATAGAAGCTGGATTTTCATTGTCTCCCAGTGCTCCCTCTCTCATTCGGGGCTGCATAGGGGAATGCATGGGAGAAAGCAAGGCTGTAGCTTCCCAGAACACCGCAGCTGAAGCTTGCCAGACACATGGTGACCATCAGAAGGTTGCAGTGATTAGTGTAGCTATATAAATAAACATGGCTGAATTCTGCCCCAACAAAAAATTGTTTGCTCTGTGTGACCCTGCTGCACGGAGCATGCTTAGGTCAGTGCTGCATGGAAACGAACGAGGAAGAGATTGGACTGAAAGCTCTCCCATATTGCAACAACCAGGGAGAGAGAGTTTTTGACAGGCTCCTGTTTGACTATAGGGGACAGGAAGAGTACAAAGAACACCTCCCCCAAGGGTCTAGCTCAGCTGGGGTTTTTGCACTTTTTGTGCTATGCTGGGCTTTTATGCAGTGTTCACCACAGGGATAACAGAGTAAATGCTAAGGTCAGCCCTTGTGGAGCTCTGTGAGGGAGACTTGTCTCCTGAATTGTTCTCAGCAGTGAGTAAGACAACAGAGCCAGTGAGTAGGAGAGTCACTGGGAACTAAATAAATACATTGTTTGCTCTTTCTTCCATTCCCTCTTTTTTTTTTTTTTGCTTGAACTTTGTTTGCAAGTGAACCTGGCTCAACTGAAGTGTATTCACAGCCATTCTAGCCTCTTTCAGGAGAGCTGCTTGTCTGGGGATAGCATCCTTGAGGTCCCTGAGCCTTTTTATCTTGGTATCAAGTACTCTCTTCTTGCACCATGTAGATGTGGAACACAGAGGAGAGAAGCAACCTTATACTTTGTTGGCAAAGACCCTGAAGAGTAAATCCTGAACTTTGACTGATGTTTTGTTCTCTGTAACTCTGTTTTTAATTAAAGGACAGTCCCAGTGCAGGCTCTGATTTGCTCTTGTGCTCTTTTGCTTTCTGGTGCTCCAAGGATTACTGTGAGGCTACCCAAGGCACTCCATATAAACTGGTTTGTCTGCTGAAAGCAGTAAAGCAATAGTAGCATGGGGCTGAGTTTACTGGTGGTGGTGCAGAGTCATACTGACACAATTCTGCTAGTTTCAGGACAGAAGCCAGTATCTCAGAATGCATTAGAGCACTGAAAGCTACTTTGAATTAGGACAAAGAGACTGCCCAAGCAGAACAGCAGACAATACTGTTTCTGGAATCTGTGCTAACTGGCATGGACTGAGCTGAAAAGTCTCTGTGTAGTACCACATTTTTTTACAGGGACACACTTTTCGTGCTATAAAAATGAACCAGCTTGTTCATTTATACATTTATAAGACATTCTGTTGCAAAACTGAGATATGTCCTAAATCACTCTTTCAGACTACCTGGTAGTGTATTTGAGGCCAGTATTCTGAAGTAGTCTGCATCAGCAGACCCTAGACTCCCCCATTCTGTAGGATGAAGATTTCAAATGTCCATCTCCTTTCATTTTGCTATCATATGAGGTAGCCTCAGCAATAGAGAATGTGTAGATAAACATATATTCCAACATAGGGAACCATAGCAACAATAGCTATGGTAAGACTGGAAATATTTCTCTAATAGAAGATATGAAATAGCAATATTCTGAGTCTGTTGCAAGTTGCTGAATGCCAGGTTCAAGACAGCTCCACTCTGGCTGATTGCTTTTTATAGCAGAATACTGGAAATGTCATTGCCTTAAAATCTGCCTCCTGATAGAAGAGTGCATATATCTTGTATGGCTGCCTCTATACAGACATATCGTTGGACTTGACTTTGAATGCAGTGAGAAAGACTTCACTCCAAAGGCCTGGTTTTATGACTATTTAGGACTTCTCCTTGCTAGGGCTATGATATAATTTTCTGTGTAGATCTTAATGACAATAAGCTAGTGTCTAGAAAGATGCCTGGAAAGGGTAGGAGAAAGATGAGTAGCAAGTTCTGCTAACACAGAAAGAGCAGTATGCGAGACCAGCCCCACTGCTTCGTGTGATCACAGCTCCCATACCTCATTTAATGAGATTGCATAAAAACTACATGACATCCTGCATTTTCTTTTGCATACCTGTCCTACAGTGGCACAAAGTAACAGCGTGGTTAGTTTAGGTTGCTTGTGGCATTTGCTGTCCTGTGCAGCAACAGGCCTTCCCTTGCCTACCTCACATAGATCCACAAAGGTCACACAATGTGCATCTAAGGCAACTGCAGAATACTGGCTATGGCTGTGAAAATGGAAGAGTATTGAGGTGACGTCCTGATACTGGAATATCCTGAGACTGGTGTTCTCTAGCTTGAGAGTCCCACGACTGAGAGCAGTTGAAAAGTATGCTGTTACTTCTGCTAGCTAATCTCAGTGGTCTCAATATGATTCTGTACAAATTATTCATGTGGCTCCGATTTTTAGTTTAACAATGTTACATTATATGTAATCTTTGCTCATTATGTGTGAGAGCTTATCCTAAAACCAATAAATTGTCAACAGTAACTTCTCTGATAAAGTTACATATTACTTTCTAAAAAAATTCCCTTTTTAATCTTGCACTATGGTGCATATTGTTTTTGCCATCATGCACACACATCACTACTATTGTGATCAATAAGTAACAAGTCTGTTCATTGTTCATTAACTAGCCCTTTCAAGTTCCCAGATAAATAGGAACAAAGAGGTTTTCAGGCTGTTTCACTCCAGGCACCTTTTTCTTGCAATCTTATGGTAAATAGATTGATAGAGGCTGAAAATTTCATATGAAGCAACTTGTTAGCCTGCTGCTTTCAACAATACCCTCACAAGAGGAACTATACCTTCAACTTTCCCCCACTTCTACCATTAAGGTTAACGCAATCTTTGGATTTTTTGCCACCACATCCTTTCCAATTCACTGCAGTCACCAGAAGCTAAAGCTACTTTTACGATCACGACTGCCCCACACTATTATTTATGATTTCTATGCTTTGATAGGATTAGCAGTATTTTGTGCTGTTCAAAAGCAAACATGAATACATTACTAGTCAACACTTGCAGAACAGCAGCAAAAGTGTTTATATCTTCAGAAATAAAACTTTGCAAGCTTGTTGATTGGTTTAGGTTTCCACATAGTACCTCTTTTACACAAGTTACTTGCATAAGGATTTAGAACTGTATAAAGTAATGAGCTTACAATCAAAATGTTTGCCTGGGGAAGTCTGCCTTATCAAATATTACTTAACAGGGATGCTAATGACTCACTTAACTCTGATGTTCAGATCCTTAAATGAAGGAAACAGCAAAAGCATAGTAAGAATAATATTACTGTTAATAAAGTTAGCAATTTCACATATAAAGTTTAAATCCCCTGGATTGCTAAAATGCCAGTGAACTCTGGTCCTCAAGCTAGAAGTAGCAATAAAATTCAACAGACTGTAAGCATACAAAATGTTTTATATAATCTGCAAATTTTAAAAATGATTGATAGGTTTTGAAAAGAGACACACTGTTCCTGAAGTCTAAACTTTTTCCAGTAATTACCACTGGGAAGGGATGACTAATTACAGTACTCTCTATGCTACACAATATACATAGCAGACAAATACACTGAAGAGTTTTGATTTAGGTGTTCTCCATTTGGTAGAAGGAGTTAACCTATTTTTGGAAAGAGACCTATGTGTCTGAAGGCTGTAGGCTGATTAAAGTCTTCGTACTGTGCTTTGTAGAATCAAAACATTTTCTGATGCTGCTGTAAGTCAAAGTCAAAGCTTTTGAATTCAATACAATATGCACAATTACTCAAAGTGCAATTACATTATTATTATTAAAATTGCCATCCCTTTAGTTTAGCACTGCAAATGGTTGACATGGAAAACAGCAGTCATAGTTTCTCATAACACAATAGATATGTAACTTTCAGCAGTGGTTGTACATGGCAAGACTGTTGAGATTTCTGTTGCCTTCATATTTTCGTCCTCTTAAGCCAATGTCTCCTTTTCAAGAGTATTGGTAATTTGAAAAATATTTGTAGAAGACTATTCCATGCTCATAAATTAATTTTGTGCTTACCTAAAACAGAGGGGAAGCCTATTCAAATCAGTCAGTGATAAATAGGTAGTGTGAGGGAAAGGGAGTCATTCCCCCTGTCTCCCCAATGTGGAAAGTGCTTCATTGACTTAGCTTTCCCTGAGAAGTATGTTAGGAGTTACAGTGTCAGAATTTGTAAAGTAAAGGACAACTAAGACCAGAAGCGAGGATTTTTCAAATGGGCCAAAGAAGTTCAGACCCTTACCTGAAGAAAATCAACCTCCCTTAAGCAACCTGGAAAAAATTGGTTAATATCCCTTGTGTGTCACAGAACTTCCGGGGCTTCTGACAGATTTTTGTCCCAGAAAACAGACTTACAACTCTTCAGTTCAAAATTAGCTGACCTGACTGGTGCCACACAGCAAAAGGAGTGAGCTTGAAACCCCCCACCCCCCTCAAATCATGGCCAATATAAAACTTAGGTTCCCTATTAGAGCTTGGATAAGATTATTACTATTTGGTTTGGGATAAGAAGAAGAGGTATTGCATTGTATCTGTTCTGGAGCACAGTGTTTAGCACTTCTTATCTATGAACTATTTCACTTCCTGGAGCCTTGCTGTGATGAAAGCAATGTGTCTGTGATGAAAGCAGTGTGTCTGGGCCTGGGAGTACCTCCACCATAATTGCATGTTCTACTTTTGAGTTTGGAGGCCAAAAGTGCCTGGTAGCCCCACTGGGTACATTCATCAAAATTTCCTGTAGAAGGTTTTACAGTCTTGAGCTGAGGTGGCACCTACAGAAACGTTGGTGGGGTCATTAAGAGAATTACATTCTTCCCTGTACCTTGGCATTGAATGAAAATTCCTGACTGTGTTGGGTGTAGGTGGCAACGTTTTGGTAGATGGGGAGCTGCAGGGGTGGATTCTGTGGAAGAAGGTCAGGGCCTGCCCTGTGCTGGACACAGCCAGTTCCAGATGGCTCTGCAACAGACCCACCACAGGACACAGCAGAGCCCATCAGCCAAGCTGGTGGCACCTCTGTGAAAACATACTTAAGAGCAGAAAACACTGATGGAGGAGGGAACAGAGGAGAGAATGAGGGAGCAGTGAAAGGAGAAGTGAACAAAACGAGTGAGAAACAACAGAGGGAGCACCACAGGTAGAGGAGTAGGAGGTACTCCATGGTGGAGCAGGCACACTGCTGAATGGACTGCAGTCTGCTGAGACCCACAGTGGAGCACAGAAAAAGCATGGAAAGGAAGGAGCTGCAGAGAGAAACAACTACATCTTTGACCACTATCCCCTGTGCTGCTCATTGCCTCGCTGAGTGTAACCTGCAGTGATAACAAGGGGTGAGGAGAGGAGTCTGGAGTGAAGTTGAGCCTGGGAAAGGGGGAGGATAGGTGTTTTAAATGTTTGTCTTTTGTTTGGTTTTTTTTCCCCATTACCAAATAGGTAATTAAACACTAAATTCTTCAAATCCAGTCTGGTTTTCACACAACAGTACTTGGTGAGCTGTCTGTCTTTGTTTTGACCCATGAGTTTTCTCATCCCTGTGCTCCCTATTTTCTCCCTCATCCTGCTGGGCAGGGGAGAGTGAGCAAATGGGTGAGTTGGTGCTTAGCTACTAGCCAGGGCCAACCCACCACACTGACATAGAGAAATTTTAATGCACACTGACTCTGGGTCTTGAGCTGGGTTTCAAAAACACGGTTTCTTTGTAGCGGAAACCTTAGGAAAGCTCCACAAGCCAGAGTGAAAAGGCCAATGGTCTTGAAGTATTTCATAGCCTGAAAACTGTAGTTATTTTTATAACTTTCTTGTGGTGGCCTTCAGCATTTTTAGATTTAAAACCACCTTCAGATAATTTAAAACAAACAAACAAACAAACAAACAAAAACAACAAAAACAAAAAACCAAGCAACCCCCAAAACTGAATAAGTAGTATCTGAGATGTCTTGCAGAAAATATGGTGAGATAAACTGATTTTAGAAGGAGTAGGATGAGAAAGGAGAGGAAAAGAGCCTGAAGTGCCATTGTGAATTCTTTGTTTCAACTGCAAATGAGAACAGCTTACAAAAGTTACCATTGCTTTAGAAAGGAGTTTTATACTGATGACAGCAAAAGATGCTTAACATGCTAGGCTATAAAGACTCACGAACATTTATCTTCTGTAAAGGTCATTTTTCTTCTTGTATTCTTGCAGATGAACTGGTTGTCTTCTATGTTTTATTGCTCATTTGGTCTCCTACACTACCTACCTACCTGCAAATACCGTTTATGTTTCTCAGGGCTGAGAATACTGTGTAATCGTTTGACAGTGGTTTAACCTATTAAGTGTTTCACAGAACAGCTCCATGTTCTGTACACTGATAATTATTTAAACTCCATCTGTAAAAAATGCCCTCATTTAGTTTCGGTTGATTTCCTAGGAATATTTTCGGTTTTCAATACTCATTAAAGCTTCCTATTTACTTTATCAAGGATAAGAAAAGTACATTGACAATGAATTTAGCATTCAAATGTATTCTTGTAATAGAGGCTTACTGAATTCTGCCTATTACAGAGTACAGAATTAGAAGCTGTTCTAGTGTATTCTATAAATCATATTCTTTTCAATGCTTTGTTGACATTTTCAATAATTGCTGCAGTCAAGTGATGAGTGATGGATGAAGTGTTCTGCACTTAATCTGGTCCTGTACCGTTGCATAGTGTTGCAGTGTGCTGTGAAATGGCTTCTAAGGTCTACCATAGGGGCATCAGTACTTGCACAATGACTCTTACACATGCCTCAGTTTCCTCACAGGCCTGGACGGTGCATGCTCTGTAGGAGTGCTCAAGGCGAAGGAGTAAGGATAAAGCTTCTAAGTGTGGGGTGACGTTTTCACCACAAAAAAATAAAAAATACTAATGGGACTCATACTGCAAAGTCCTTTGAGCACATCTGAAATTCCGCTATTTGTGCCCTTGCAGAGAGGATGAGGTACAGTCTCAATGAGAATGGTTCTCTGATCTATGTACTGATAACTAGGAACTGTCTGGGGATGGGCTACTACAGTGGGATGACCCTGCTCACGGTGCTTCAGGAAAAATTATGATTAAAGGCAGAGTCCAAAGAATTTTCAGGCCATCAGTGAAAGGCTTAGAGAAGCTGTGGCAATTATCGCAGTTGTTGTTGGAGCAAGGGAGCATATTCCAGACATATTTACATATTAGCAAAGGAAAAGCAAATCTTTTACTCCTTTTAAGAAGCCTTTTAGTCATATTTTTCTCATTGTATTTTGTCCAGCCTTCCTATGCATCAATGAAACATTACTTTTCTCTTCCTCCTTGTGGGTTTTCAGCTTAATTAAAAGTCTAGAATTTTAATCAAAATCAACAGAGAATGAATGCACAGATGATAATTTTTTCTTTCCTTCCCAACTCCCTGGAAAGCTATTCAGCAAAGCAAGAAACTCTGTATTGTAAGCTTTTTTGTCTCTGAAATATTCTCTCAAGAGAAAAGTGAGAAAGAGGATTTTTTCCTATAAAGAATGGACATTTGACTTCCGAGTTCTCATCCTTTCTGTTTTGTCTCCCCTTGTTATGCGTATTCTGTTGTATTTCAAAGAATATATATGGTATGGTACTAAAAATCTGTGGCACTCTTTGAAAATGTACAAACCATACTTAGTGGTTTTGATGAATGTAACAATGTAAAATAAACATCATTTCCTTGAGCAGAAATATACAACTTCATAACAGGCACCCAGTTCAGAGGGTTGGATAAAATTCCAAATTCTCCCAGAATTCAGAATTGCTGATCTAGTTACAGCTTTCACTAAAACTTCTTTTATTATAAATCGTTCCCACAGACATTCACCTGTTCAAGAAACTGTTGGGTCCACGTACATTTATTTTCAAGTCATTCTTACTGTGTCATCAATGAAAGAAAGTGGGAATAAACCTCTTTCAAATTATGATGTCAAGACTCAGTAACTGTAACGGTATTTATGAGAAGGTGAGAATTTGGAAACTGGGAGCACGTACAGTCTGTCGCATGGCTTGGTCATGTCCCTGTCTCACAGCACTAAAGCCCTGGGTCCCCTGACCCTCCATGTGGTGCTCCTGGTGCTCTCGGGCATAATTATTACTTTTTGCAGGGTTACTTCTTTCAGTTCAGTGTCTGTAATAATGTGACCACTCAGCTGGAACCCATTTTTCTACCATAAAACTGAGGCTATATACGCTAACAGGACATATAAAGGTACAAAACCTTCTGTGGTGGTGTTAGATGAATTTGTTTTAGCTTCAAGAAAAATAGCTGGTTCATTTAAAAAAAGAAAAAAGTCTTCAGAATTATATTGTAATATTTATGCAGTGTGGAGGTGCCAGGAACAGGATTAATAGTGAAGTGGGTAGCTAAATTTTTGGACCAGCTGTACATACCCTATGCATGCTTGATACCCTCATAATCATTTCTATATTCATTTCCTGGAGTAGGGATATATGCCTCAGTCTTTAGTGATGGTATCTGTAGGCAGTTTTGTGGATAAACCTGGAAAAGGTTTATTCACATTTTATACATCTTAGCTATTTTACCTCTTTTTTTTTCTTTTCTTTGCTTATTTTTTTTAGGAGGATATTTTCAATAGCTGTGTCTCTGTCTATGAGAAAAGGAGTAAGAAGGAATACTTTTCTGCCTCAGACTATTGATAATGCATTTGTTTGTCCTTTAAATTATTCACTGTTCCTATGTTTTTGGAGCACAGTGTGTTTGCATAGCCTGCAAATTTCACAAGGATAATTTTGTTATCAAACATAAATTCTCATCACTTCATATTACACATGAACTCTTAATCCACTTATAAGTGGCTATCGCACATACCAGATCTGTTACTGTAGTCAGTTGTTTCTTTGGCACAGCTGCCCTACTATGGCAAACAATCAGCATTTTAACTATAACTTAAAGTTTAGATTGACCTGGGTCCTTTTGATAATTCTATTCTTTATTCATAAGAAGCTCATTTTTTCCCAGGCACTATTGTTGGTTTTTTCAGTTTCAGTAAGGTTTAGGGAGTGTTTGTACTGGATATGCTTAAATCGCTATATATTGAAAACCTTCAAGGGTGTTTGGCTTCTGGCATACCTGTGTGGACTAGTATGTGGGTGACATGCTCAAATTATCTTAGATATCTGGGTCAGCTGTTCTCAAGGATTTGCTTACATTAGGGGAAAGTACTGCAGTACATTTCCAAAGTTTTTTAGCAATTATGGTTACTGTAATGTAAACTCCGTGACTTGCCTACTGGTTTGTCAGTGCTGCTAATGTGGAAAATGAAAGTTTTTGCTAAACATGATAAATCAGACTATGATATATGCATATCTGTGGCTTGGCCCTGAGTATCTCTGCTTTGCATGCTTCTTCCTCTCATTTTAGTGGACCTTAGGTTCTGCCATTAGCAGAAACCATGCAAAATTGCTCTAATGCTTTAGAAACACTTTGCAGTTGTCTCATTTATTTGTGTCCTTGGGATGTAATCCTTCCCAATAACTCAAAAGAGAAAAGCCTACCAGTTCACGAGTTTCTTGAGCAGCAGTTCATACATACATATACCTCTGTGTGTGACACTTCAGATTCTGCAAAGTGCTTGGTAATATACAGAAATTAAAACTTGTCAGTGCTTTATTAAGTCATACTGATGAGACAAAACCCATATTGGGTAAGACTATCCAAACTCACTATCTGTCCCTATCCCAAATCTTGGCTATTTGAATAACACAGAAGTAAAGACAACAGAGGACTGGTGGATTAAGTTATCCTATGTTATTAGAAGAACAAATTATTTCTGCCTCTCCTCCTCAACTTTTCCATCAGCTTCTCCCAGAAAACAGCAGTGGGGTTTCTGAGCTTTTGCTTTTCCTTGACTCTGTCATGTTATTTTTGAGATAATTCAGACTGACTCAATTACCCTGCTGTCAAGCCTGAGAAACGGCACTGACTGCACTAAATGTGCTCGGGTGGGTGGAACCATAGCAGGAGAATTTGGCAGCATGGCCGTGAAAAAGAACTAGCAAACAGGATTGCCTATAACTTGGGTAGCAGGGAATAAGGAGATGTGCAAATCCACTCCAGCCTCATGCTGTAACCACGAGTTCATTCCCTCCAACTGGAATTTTAGTACTATATATATAAAACAAAGCCCATTGGCACCTTGATACCATGATACATCATGATTTGTGTTCGGGTGGAGTATTGTCCCTACCCCTACCTAGAAAGCTGCCTTATTAGTAACCACTATCTCCTCAGACAGATAATAGTTCTAAACATGCTATTTCCACCCCTAATCATAGCAAACACTAGAGTGTGTGAATTTGTTTCACTCCTCTGGGAATTTGCCACTGAGAGTGGTGATTACCTCCATCCAAAGAGATCCTAAGGATAAATGCCAGGTTCTTTTCCCTTATCAGTTTCTCAGCTCTGAAGAATTGGTGGCATTCAACTTCCCTCCTTCTACATCCTTCCCACTCAATGTCCACCCACTGTTGTCACGTTATTGGTCGCCACATCCAAATCTCTGTTTATCCCTGGGTTCTGGGAGAGTTTTAGTATAAACTCTAATCTGTTCCCATATAAGCAGTGCAACGGTTCTCAGTGATGCAGGTAAAGAACATGCTATTATTTGTAGCGAATCATTGATTTCTGGAGAATGAATCAGATCCTTTTATAAACCTCTATAAATAAAAAGTTTTGCTTTTCTACAGCTCCAAGAAACTAAAAACATTACACGTTACCATTAGTCTGTAGGAAAAAAAAAACCTAGAGAAAACATTCCCTTAATATGAAGACACTTTCTTTTACCCTAAAGTAAAAAAACTGAAATAACTCTTTTTAACATAATAAGATTTTAGAAATCTACTTGCAAAAGCTTGCAAAATCATTCTAAATTAAGGACATTACTCATCCTGTTGTCTTCACCATTCTTTCTGTGGCTATAGACCCTGCAAGAAAAAGGACCAAATATGAGGCACAGCGTGTCTGGAAAAAGAAGCTTTAAAATAGTACTTGGCATTTTCCAGTTTATTGCACTGAATGCTAATGCACATTGGGAATTCATAAACACAGAGAAATGATTTAGACTTCCCTTCCTGTATAACAAACACAGCAGGACAGAGAAGTGCAAAAACTGATATTATGTTGTTTACAGCTAGGATCCAATTATGTGATTACTATTTTAATCTCAGCTAGTTTCTTGCTCATACTCTAGGCTGTACCTAGATTTGACCTACGAGGAAAGGTTGATGAAGCGCATATAGGACGGCTTTAGTTTAGCTCGTTCAGGTACTAGCCTGCATGGCCATGTGTATAGACATTACTTAACAGAGATGAGTCCCTGGACCCAAGCGCTGGTGTGTGATTGCCCAGTGTGCTCCTGTTGCACTCACGGTCCCTAGCCCAGTTCTGGCCAATGCCAATTAGTGCTCTACTGTGGAAGAGGCTGGGGACAGCAAAGGCCAGTGATGGCTCCCAGTTGGCGCTGCAGTCCAGGCCTTTCTATTTTGGGAAATGAAGAGAACGTGGCTGTGTAGACGTGAGCTCTGCTGTGACACTTGCCCTCTGGGCCAGCACACAGGCACGGCTTGTTCTAGTTATTAGCATAGGCATAGCCCATGTAACCTGGTTTTAGCTACATAAGCAAGTCCACAGGGTCTCTGGTGGGCTCCCTTCAAATCCCACACTTGCTGTGCTTCCTGCCCTGGTAGCTGAATTACAGCCAGCTCAATTCAGGTAAGACTATGTGCTGTGGCCCATCCAGTTAATTACAGCACAGCCTGCAGCAGCAGAATGAGAAACAATGACCTCGATGATGAGGCTGCCAGCTATGTTAGGAGCTCTATTCTGAGACGGTTAAAAGGGGAAAGGTGCTAAAACATGCTTTGCCTTTCATTTGAACTGGCATCTTCATTTTCAGTAGAAAGGAAGTGTGACTGATGTGCTCTGTATATATTTGACAGTGCTAATCCCCAAGTTGTTTCACTCTGCCAAAGCTATCATCTTGGCGGCACCCGTCAGTGAAATGCAAAAACTCTTTCAAGAAAACAAATGCAATATGTATACACACACCTATACACATATACATACATATGTATGTACACATATGTATACATACATATGTATGTATATATAAAAAGTTATTGATTACTCCTTGGTCCTTTTTGTTCCCTTTCTGTTCCAGGGTTAGATAACATTCCCCCTTGCTGGTTTCATTCACATTTTTTAAGAAATGTCACCCCAAAATGTGGTTAGAGCAGTTTATTTGTCATGAGGGTAGTTGCTTATCAGCTTCCTTCTCTTTTGGTTTGACTTAGAAATTTAGGGAAAAAAATAAAACAGATTTTTTTACATACTAAAAAACTGTGTGCTTGCCTAATGAAAAAATCTCTGTGTCTGTATGCAGTGAATTGATTTCACATGATTCTAGCTAACTTAAACAGTTTGAAAGACATCTCTGGCAGATGGGATGGAAAGTTAAAATATAAAGGGAAGCCAACCCTCATTCAAAGAAAGAATATCATCTCTGCTATCCCTCTGGCAGGTTACATGCAGTCCAGACAAGTGAGTGAAATTCCTAAGTGAAAGAGTTACTCCACATCTTCTGTTTCACAGACTGACCAGCACAAAAATAACATTCTAGCATAGCTTAAATTACATATCTTTAATCGAGGCTTCCCAGGTAATGCAAAGGACTTGCACAAGTTTTGTTATATAACTCCAACATTTTTTTTGCTGTCCATGACAGAACATTATGAAAATATTGATTATGTTTGTGGGACATCCTGCAGTGCCATCCGAAGACATCCAGCTCTGGAAGGTCAGGACATCATCAGTCAGGGGACTGCGCTAACCAGCTCTGCTCAAATGCAAGGTGTGTTAGCTGGAGCAAAAAGTCCCAGTAATGTGACTGTGCCACTTCCCAACCTAAGCAGTTCTGCATGACACTGCCTGGCACAATGTAGACACATCCCTAGGATAAATCTTCAGCCTTGTATAAATTAGCAAAGGCCAGATTTATTCCTGTTGACATCATCTGAAGATTTGAATCATGTTTTGTAATTAGGAGACATGTCTGGATTTGAGAATGAAACGTAAGCACACACTGAATTCTCGCCAGTCCTGAACTGCTAACTTTGCCAGGTCCATCTTGGTTGGATTCTTAAATGTATTGCCAAATTTTCAGTGGAAGAAAAGGAGGTATTATTTTCTTTTAGCATTTAGAGACAGTACTTAGGTTATTTAGTTATTGAATCAGCACTACTTTTTGCTATACAGAAGGCTGAATGCAATAAAAACATGAGAGAATGAAGATTACCTTTCTGTTTAATATTATTCTTCCATATAATATTTTTTAATATTTTTAAAACATAGAATTTAAAGTCAAGTAATCCAGAAACCTCAGTGTTACAGAAAACAGTGTATAGAATTACATGTTTGAACTGGGATTTTGACATGCTTTCCCTCATTCTAATCTGGCACCTAGCAGCAGTTGTGCAAATGTCCATAGTGTTCACTGAGGCAAAGCTTAGGAAATAATAAAGAAGCTTTTGAAAACATATTTGAAATTTGAGACCTGTGAGAATTCAAAGCTCTTCATTGATCTGTATAAACATGAAACTGAGAACTGCCAACAGTTTTATGAAAAATGAAAATCCAAAAATGCCACTGACAACAGAACAATATTCATATAAGTGACAGTAGATTATGGACTGGACCCTGGAATTCCCTAGTGATGGGTGTAGGTATTACTGTGAATAGCAAATCAATCTGCTTTCAGTGGAGAAAAAAATTGGTTTTGAAAAATTCACAACTTGAAGTAAGAAACATTTTATCAAAAAATTCTATCTGTGACATCCAGTACTTTTTCCTGATTTCAGCATCAATAAATCCCAGAATCAGAAATATTAGAAATGTCCTCTCTTCCTTCTCAGTCTGTCACTGCTTTGATTACATCAGTTTTTCCTATTCTATGTAATGGCATATGACAATAAAATGGTTCAGAGTCACTAGTCCATTTCTTGCTAGCAGTATTATTCTATGTATGCTTATCAGACTCCTAGTGCGTGGAATTGTGTTCCCTACTAAGGTAGGGCCGTGAAAAAACATGACTGCTGTCAGGTGCCCTCAAAATCATTCATTTTTTGTTGTGGCTATATCTTCTGTCTCTTATCTATTTTCTCTACAGAGGACTCATTATTAATTGGGGTTTGATGTAGCTACTACTGCAAGCCTATTCTTTCCTTTCCAGAAAAAGGGGATAGTCTTCTCAGAATGTAAAGCGTGATTCACCCCCATCACCACATATCTTATTCTCATGGACCTTTCTCTCTCTTCTCCCACTGTATCAGTAAAGGGATGACTTTTACTTCTTACTGATCATCTACAACATTCAATTTGTACCTTTATCTCAGAGGAAGTTTTTAGTATTCAGAATTAACATTTCTGCTGGCAAAAAAAGCCTGGTAGTAACAACAACAACAACAACAACAACAACAATAATAATGTTTTACTCAATGCAGAATCATATGTAGATAAAGATACACCAACATGCAATCCAACAGCCTCTTCATTTCTCGTTACATACACTGTTAGTTTTACCTTTAGCTGGCAAAGTAGCAAACATATTCTAGACATTACTGAAAAAGTGCAAGTTTTTATATTTTATAATGTTGTTCTCTAAGTTTGCTTTAACAGAGATTTCAAGCCTTTTTGGAACAGAGAGGCTTTTTGAAACCCATACTTACTGCCACTACACAGACTCATACACATAACAGAGTACAAAGCCCTGTATCTCTAAGGAGATAATTCCATAATAGTATTTCAGCACTGGAGACTGTTGTAGCAAGTAGGGTCTCTGGCTGCAACCAACCTCCATCTCTGGATGTGCTTGTTTATCAACTTTATGGACACTGCTTCCATAATATTTTTATGATAGCTGCATTCATTATGCTTATTTATGCATTCAAAGATCAAATAGCTTCTGAAGCTACTAAGCTTATAAAAAAAATTACTGTAGTTAATCTTATGCATATGTTTGAGATGTCTGCCAAAAAGAAGCACATCAGATGCACCATGTAGATAGCTTTGTTTAGAGCCAGCTATTAAGCCTAACCAGCAGGGGCAATTCAACAGCATCCTTTAAAACAACAGCTGAGATGCCACAAGGATAGAAGGCAGGAGCTGATCGCTCAGTTGAATCTATTAGCTGGATTTTGGGTAGCAAAGGGTACCCAAGGGGAAAAAACCATCCAACAAGCATCCTTCTGGAGAAAAGGAGGAATAAAGAGATGCTTCATCTATCTCTGGTGCATTGCCCAGGAAGGCCCAGCTGTGGGGATGGATGAGGCTACGGGAGCTGCTTGAGGCTCACATCTCACAGACCTCTCTTTGACTATAATCGCACTTCAGAGGGAATGAGCAGGAATGATTTCTCAGCCTCATGCTCTTTGTTCCTGTCTTTCGTCTGGAAACTTTAGCTGGGGACAAAGTCTGAACTCCATTAAACATTTACAATATTTTCAAACTCACTGTACGTCTGATATCACTAAATTCCTATCATATTAGCCAAACCTTAACAGAGGTTGCTATTATTATACAAAATTACTGTTATTATTGTCCATTTACAATGGATTTTTAAATCAACTGAATACTGCTCTGACAACTGTGAAATTATTATCTATGTAAAACAAAATGAGGATAATGGTAATCCCATGTCATGCCATACACTTGCAGGGATTAGGAAAGACTTCATAACAGTCCTGTTCTTCTCCTACTTGGTCCTGAAACTGATTTCTAATGTACGGTGACTGGGGTAGAATTGTAACACTGCCCATGTGCATCAAATAAAACTGGGACAGATTTACCATACTGTTAAATCTACTTTAAACATGAATTTTTGACACTACCATAAGCAAGTAGTTTAACCACAAGGAAACTCACCTGCATTGATTCTTGCAGGTTGAGGCTTGTCATGGTTTAACCCCAGCCAGCAACTAAGCACCACTCAGCCGCTCACTCACTTCCCCCCATCCAGTGGGAGGGGGGAGAAAATCGGGAAAAGAAGTAAAATTCCTGAGTTGAGATAAGAACAGTTTAATAGAACAGAAAAGAAGAAACTAATAAGGATAATGATAACACTAATAAAATGACAACAGTAGTAATAAAAGGATTGGAATGTACAAATGATGCACAGGGCAATTGCTCACCACCCGCCAACCAACACCCAGCCAGTCCCCGAGCGGTGATTCCCCGCCCCCACTTCCCAGTTCCTAAACTAGATGGGACGTCCCATGGTATGGAATACACCGTTGGCCAGTTTGGGTCAGGTGCCCTGGCTGGGCATGAGAAGCTGAAAAATCCTTGACTATAGTCTAAACACTACTGAGCAACAACTGAAAACATCAGTGTTATCAGCATTCTTCACATACTGAACTCAAAACATCGCACTGTACCAGCTACTAGGAAGACAGTTAACTCTATCCCAGCTGAAACCAGGACAGGTTTTTTTATTTATTTATTGCAAGAGGCAGGAAAACATTAATATTTTTAAAAAATCAACAAGATGTAATAGTTGTAGGAAATTCTTCAGGAGATTAATGTTTTAGGTGAACTCTCACTCATTTTATGTAAGATACAAATTTGTACAGAAAAATTCTATGTCTAAACCAGACTTACTCAACTCTGTAGACCCCTAGTAATATAATTTTCAGAGTTTTCTGTCCTTACATATTCATGGTTTTAACTGCCATGTTAGTTTTCATTTAAATTTTCTTTTTCCAAGCACTTCAAAAAGATCTTAAAAAGAGCATTTCGGCAAACCAAAAGTAAAAAAATAAATAAATCAGTCTAATGGGATATAGCAAGCCACAAACTTTGGAATTCCACACTTGATTTTGTTTCCAAATTTTTAAAATAGAAGTTCATAATTTTTAAAGAAATGTGGGGTTTGTAGATTTCCTCTCATTTAGATACTTTGAAAGTTCCTCTTTGCAGTCTAACTCAGAAAGGCTTTTAAAATTAATTTCAATGATGACTTTCAATCATCTCTATTAAAAATGGTCTTAAACTTTTCAAGAAAATAAAAGAAGATAAGAAGGGTTGGAATTTTTTACCACCTTTTGCCAGTATTTATTATTCTGTGTCACTAGTAGCCTGCAGATTACATATAGTGCTTTTTATCTTCAGGGAAAGAACTCCTCCAAATTGTTAATTTGCAGACATTTCTTTTCAAGTTTCGCATACTTTTGTGACACATGATTATTCTGTGAGGTATTAAAATGTAAGTCCCTCCTTTTTTGCTTTTCTATAATTTTAAATAATTACCTGAATAAAGCATGTGAATTATGGCTTTCACGCTTCCCAGTTCAATCATGCTAATTTATCTTCTGGCAGAGAATTTCAGACAAAATTACTGTCTTGTTCTGAGACATGTTGTTAATAAAAGATATTAATTACTTCTTAGAAGGCATATTTCTTTATCCAGACCACAAATTTAAAAAGAGGTTTGCCAGAAAAGAACCAACTCTGCTTTAGTTCTCCCTCCTCTGACAAGCACAGAATTTCTCTCACTCAAACTCATACAAAAAAGCCCTTTTTTCTCCTTCATGTTGAAAACCTTTCCATCTATTTGTTCTGTATCCTCACTAACCACTGGTGCCATTGCTTTCTTTAATGCCATTTAGGATACATTTACTTTGAAAACTCATCTTCCTAGCTTTGAAAATGTACATGAAAATCTCTGGTGTCTAATCAAAGCAAATGGAGAATACAGACTATATTCTACACTATTTTCCTTTCTACAAGAGAGGAAATCCTTTCTTGTTCAGTTTCATATACTATACCCTGCTGATAAACTAGGCAATTTTAACTAAAATTTTAATAGAAAAAGGCCATGCAATGAAAAAACAGTGAGCAAAAGTGCTGAATGCACATCAAAGGTTTTACACAGCATGAATTGTTCACCATTTAGGAAGAAAATCTCTCCAGATTTAGTTATCTACTTGTCGTTATGTCTGGGAAAGCACAGCTGGATCAGTTTTGAAAAGCCAAATATAAATACAAAATACTTGATGAAGTTTGCAAACTTGTTTCTGCTTTTCTATTGGGGGTGCGGAGGAGAGTTGTGATATTTTTAGGATAATTTAGCTTCACACCACAAAATTTTCTGCATGTTAACTTGGAATCTTAATCTAAAACTGTCCTTTCATATGACTTTTAAAGAGTGTTCACTGCAGGTATGGAAAAGAATTTTTTAAACTTGCAGGTAGGAAATGTGTTTTCATTAGAGCCTAACAAGGTTCTGCTTCCATCAGTAATACTGTAATGAGAGAAAAGGCACATTAAAATTCCAGTTTTGGGGTGGATCTTTTACCTCTCACAAGGAATTGGGGGGGGTTATGTCAATTTGTGCATATCATGTGTAGGACTATTGTTTACCCTAGCCAGATCTATTAAGTCCCTAATCTTCATCTAAGGGATAAAGATCACTCCTCTGTTCTATTCCACCACTTGGAAAAAAATAAAAACTGTAAGCTTGCAATGCAATACCAATGTTCTTCTCTAAAATAATGTTTTATAATGGAGACAAAGAATCTGTTTTAAATTGATATTGAGATAATTAGCAGTGGAAGAGACAGGGCTAACATTTTTTTTACCTCTTCATTGGAACACAGGGAAACACAGACAGTAGACTATTCTGGCTGCAGATACTGCAGCAATGCCAGGAGTTATTCATGGACTGGTTGTCTCACAATAAACCACAATGACAGAAGGAAACTAATTTACCTTTTCTCAAATAGCATGGCCCAGAGATGCAAAGCAAGCAGCAAGGAGACAAATTCATTGTGTTTTCAAATTATGCTGGAGCAAGCTATATTAGAAAAGAAATATGCAAATAAAACTCAGAAGGACCAGATGCTAAAAACATAATGATGTCTCATTTTCCCTCCACTATTACCCAACGTTAAAGTATGAGTTGTTGTCCTCTTGTTTGCTTGGTCACCATTTAATCTCTGCATTTCTCTTATTCATACTCCTTCCAAGCCAAGCAGGCACTGGACTATACAGAAGCTTCCATTTATGTTGCCCATATTTGTGTCAGTTTTACTGTTTCTTCAGAGTCCATTGATGTACTTCTGTCCAAAAGCAGCAAAAGGTGATGAGTTTCCTCCATTACCTTTGGTCTTTTAGAAGAGTTTCACCTAATATTCTGTACTTAGGTTGAGTATGAATTCAAAGCACAAGTGATAATTGTGTTAGCATTCTATCAGCTTTGTGTATTAGTTCTAGACAGAACTTTAACTTCCCATGGAGTGAGAACTGCCTTCTCCTGGCTGTGCCATTGACATTGCAATAAACAGTACAGGTGCAATACTTGCAACGGAGCTTGGCACAGCTGCCAGCAGCCTCACTTCATCTGCAAAAGGAAACACTGCGGCAGCTTCTGTGCGATGGCATGTCCGATTTCACACAGCCCGCAGCTCCTCCTTTAATACAACAATCTTTTTTTCTGAGAGACAGTTTCCATTGAAGTGCTTGCTACCTCACAAAATCACTCTTAGAATCATAGAATCATAGAATCAGTTAGGTTGGAAAAGACCTTCAAGATCATCGAGTCCAACTGTCAACAATGCCCACTAAACCATGTCCTGAAGTGCCACGTCTACGTGTTTTTTGAACATCTCCAGGGATGGTGACTCCACCACTTCCCTGAGCAGCCTCTTCCAATGCCTGACAACCCTTTCAGTAATGAAATTTTTTTCTAATATCCAACCTAAACCTCCCCTGGCCCAGCTTGAGGCCATTTCCTTTTGTCCTATCACTAGTTACTTGATAGAAGAGACCAGCACCCACCTCACTACAACCTCCTTTCAGGTAGTTGTAGGGAGCAATAAGGTCCCCCCTCAGCCTTCTTTTCTCCAGACTAAACAGCCCCAGCTCCCTCAGCCGCTCCTCATAAGACTTGTGCTCCAGGCCCCTCACCAACTTGGTTGCCCTTCTCTGGACACCCTCCAGCACCTCAATGTCTTTCCTGTAGTGAGGGGCCCAAACCTGAACACAGTATTCGAGGTGCAGCCTCACCAGTGCCCAGTACAGGGGAACAATCACCTCCCTGCTCCTGCTGGCCACACTATTTCTGACACAGGCCAGGATGCCGTTGGCCTTCTTGGCCACCTGGGCACACCGCTGGCTCATATTCAGCCGGCTATCGACCAGCACCCCCAGGTCTCTCTCTGCCGGGCAGCTTTCCGGCCACTCTTCCCCAAGCCTATAGCTCTGCATGGGGTTGCTGTGACTGAAGTGCAGGACCCGGCACTTGGCCTTGTTGAACTTCATACAATTGGCCTCGGCCGATCAATCCAGCCTGTCCAGATCCCTCTGTAGACCCTCCCTACCCTCAAGCAGATCAGCCCTCCCTCCCAACTTGGTGTCATCTGCAAACTTACTGAGGGTGCACTCGATCCCCTCATCCAGATCATTGATAAAGATATTAAACAGAACTGGCCCCAATACTGAGCTCTGGGGAGCACCACTTGGGACCTGGATTTAACTCCATTCACCACAACCCTCTGGGTTCGTCTATCCAGCCAGTTTTTTACCCAGCGAAGAGTACACTTGTCTAAGCCATGAGAGACAGTGTCAAAGGCCTTGCTGAAGTCCAGGTAGAAAACATCCACAGCCTTTCCCTCATCCACTAGGTGGGTCACCTGGTCACAGAAGGAGATCAGGTTGGTCAAGCAGGACCTGCCTTTCATGAACCCATGCTGGCTGGGCCTGATCCCCTGGTTGTCCTGAACATGCCATGTGAGCGCACTCAAGGTGAACCGCTCCATAATCTTCCCCGGTACCGAGGTCAGGCTGACAGGCCTGTAGTTCCCCAGATCCTCCCTCTGACCCTTCTTGTGCCCTTCTTCTCTTACATCCTTTTACAACACTATAAATGGGTTGCTGGTTCATTGACCTACCCACTGCAAGCCTTATATATTTGCATTTTAAAGTGGATTCTATCTCCCTTTGTGTTTATTTCTTAGTTTCTTAAAACATTGATTATTGTCTTGACTTTTGCTCTTCAGAATAGTCTTCATTTCTCTGTTATCCTCAGTTTTGTTCATGTTTCCTTCCAGACTATGAACATAAGGTCCTGAAACTAACACTGGGCCTGATCCTGCACTGAATAGTAAAACCAGAGTTATGAAGAATGGGGAAAAAAATCATATTATCATACTTTATCCTGAGAGCAATACAACTGAGGCAAATGGAAGCAAGCAAAGTTCTTCTCCAGTGTAAGCTCAAGTGAAGCTTATTTGCTCTTCATGTTAATTTTCATTTTAATTTAAATTCTTCAAGTTAATTGTAATTTTAATTCCTTTCTACTGTCTGAATTGTTGTTAAAGAGTCACTTGTAAAAAAGAAAGGATGCCTTGCATGTTTAATTCATACATAGAGATAAAGGCTCATGCATGTATCCACATACAAGAAAACAGATTCAGACACCAAGAGGAAGGCAGAAGCAGATTTCACTGTTAACATTCTGGCAGAAACTTCAGAAGAGATTTTATTAAGCTCAACTCAAATGTTTATTTTAGAGGGCACATAATACAAAAGCTGATGAGTGAGAAATAATTTTCAAAAGGCTGAAATTTTGCTCAGATTTTTTTTTTTTACATGACACTTCAGAAGCATGTACAGGAACACTCAAGATGAAAAATATGAGAGAACTATCTAGCGAAAGAACATCAGCTATTAATTGACCCAAGCATCACATAACTGGGCAATGTACAGAGAAGGCATTCAGCAGCCTTAGGTAATCTCTGGGGAGAGGTGGAGCAAACACACGTACTAGGAAAAACAGTATTTTAAAGTAAGCAATGACTTCTAATGATGAGTGCCCTGTGTGTCAGCTGTGTCAGTGGTGAAAATACAAGCCTGTGGGATGAACACAAGATCTCATAGCCTATATAACAAAATGGCCTTTTAAAACAAATCAAATTCTCTCCTAGGCAGAATGATAAACAAAAGGGAGAGCTCCAAGCTGAAAGTAACCAATATATTTCAGTGTTAGAAGTTCTATTTTTAATCTTCCTTCTGACCACAATTTGTAAATATGCTAAAAGATAGTGCAGAGGAATGGAAAAAAATTCCAACTCCCTTAGACCAACAGTAGTGATCTAATTAAAAAAGATTCCGGATGGCCCCCAAACCCAAGAGCAGGCTGGGAAAACTACTAACTGTGTCCTAATCTCTAACTCACAAGGGACTCCAGGGGGCCTGAGACCAAAATTTAAAGGCTTACTAGACCTTTTGGATCTTTGGGCTTTCAGCTTTTTCCCCAAGGAAGCCACTCCTCTTTCTATTCATCTGGCAACACTTGGTACTGTGTTTTGATATTTCTTTTTGCTTTTCATTCCCATTCCTGTGTCTGGAGTCTCCATGCACTGTGAAACTCTAAGAAGTTTTTAATTTCTAATTCACATTCAGAATGTTGTTCTACATTTTGCACAGAAGCAGCTTTCTACCCCACAGTGCAAATTCCAAATGGGAAGCAATATGAATAACTTTTGAATGCACCATTCTGTTTTCTTGTTGCCAGAGCTTTCAGCTTTACCATGAAAGTTAAACAACCAAAAATTCAGCCTTTTATCCCAGGTACTTAGGAACAGCAGGTGTAGGTGCTGAGGACCCAATCGGTAAAAGCCTCACCCTGATCCCAGGTATATTATATAAATCTGGATTATCTCCATTGTTATGGATTTGCTTCATGGATTGTATATATTTGCTCCATTAACATAAGTGAGACAGTATATTCGCAAGAACTTTTTTTTCATATATTCATTTCCATTTCCATTGTCGGTCATCAAGATGAAATGTTATAACTCTGAAATCAGCCTGTCACTTATATAATTTGAAAACCTACTTACTATAGAGCTTGCAAGCACACTACTCCTACACATGTGCACTCCTAGTCAAATTAACCTTCAAGTCAATGAATATTTAATTTTTACATTATTTTCAGCATCTCATCTCTCAACAGTAAGTGTGTACTGGATAATAACATAGCTGATATGGTGCTAAATTCTCTGAGGCACAAGAGATGAAGTAAAAAGGGCTACAGACCAACTAACTACTGTCCTGAATAGAGAAAGCCCAAGTCCAAGGATAAAAAGACTTTGTCAAGTGGTGAAATGCAGGCAGAAGGTAAGGACAGAGAAACTCAGGAAAGACATAAAACAGTATTTCACACCTTGACAGCAGCACTAAAAGTGTGCTAGTAAGGAAATTAAAGCACTGGAGGCCACTATGATACATTTTAAACAGATCAATAGCAGAAAATGTCACACGTATCTTATAAAGAGTTACAGAGCTGTGAGAAATAATCTGATTCATTTTGGCTAATGCTATAAACCTAAAAGCATCAAAGAGAAAAGTCAAGCCAAGAGATATTACTTACATTTTAAATAAGCTAAAGGCTTTCCTTTACTAAAAATGCTCTTTTCAGAAAAGTGTCAAAGACTCCTACAATCTACATCGGGCAGTTCAAATTTTCAATATTATCACTATTTTGAGAAAAGAAAAGAAAAAAAAACAACAGAAAAAAAATCTGTGTCAAAATTACTGTTCCAGCAATATCAAAGCATTTTATGGAAGTCTGTTGGTCTGATGAAAATTTCACTTGTATACTTCCTCACATCCAGGTTCAAATTTTGACCAGAGCACGTGCCAGTCCTTAGACTAACCAGGAATTTTCCTATGAAGTTCAAATTATTTCTTTGTGTCAGGTAGAGGAGTGGTTTGAGACTGTCTCATTTCTCAGCTGACTGGCCTACCATCTTTTGGTTACAGTGAATTGGGGCTCTCCTCTCTTCCTCTGTGACCTCCAAATGGAGTCCCCCCCAAAATTTCAAAACCTCAGAACTTTTCCATGATCAAATCATTATTTTCTAAGCAACCCCCCTGCTACTGGAAGTCATAGGCTTGAGTACCATGACTAAATGGCTAGATTACATGTAAATCAATGTTTCTAGTAGTTTGATGTAAAAATATTTGAGAGAGACTGAAAACACTAATAACTATAGCAGGGAACAACAGAATGTTCCTGCATTGTTGGGATTAGTGGTGGCTAGTGTTAATTTCCATACTGACAGTATTCGCTGTGTTTCTCTAAAAGATTATGAACCACAGTAGGCAAGTGAGAAGAAAACAGAAGTACCTCTTTGTTTCCATCTGATTGCAATGGTTGTTTTACAAACTCATGCAGCTCTTTAAGAAAAACACGTCTTGCAAATAGCTGGTGTATTTAAAGGATTTCTAAAAAGATTTAGAAAACTAATTTTAATCAGGCACATTCCAGCTAGGTTTTGCATTTTGTTTTTATATCTGCTTACAGAGGAGGGTTATTTATACTATTATTTTGAACCTATTATTCATGTATTAGCTGTCCATGTCATGAATAGCATCTCAGGGAAGAGCTGATCCTGGGTCTAAAGAAGATATACAAAGCTAGATATCCATCTGTGCAGAAATCTGATTGTTGGGTTTTATAGTCCTAACATCTTTCCTTCCTAAATATTTTCTGTGAGGCTGTAATTCCATATGTTATTGCACAGGACAGCAAGAGAAAACCTTTAAAGTACAGAAATCAATGTAGAACAACTGTGAAAAATAGCAGCAATTATAGCAAAAGTGGTAGTTGAATAAAGCCAGACGATTCTTTTCTTCATTCACACATAACTCAAGACCGAAATCCAGCTCAATTATTTCTAGGTTTCCAGAAAAAAAGGTAGAGGGAATGCGTTTAAAAAAAGACTACAGTTTGCTTTCTGTTGTAATACTTTGAGTTGTTTTGGTTTTCTTCAGAGAAGTACACTGCCTACCCATGAGGCAATAGTATATGCTGGAGAGGGTATTATCTGATGTTATAGCTTACATAAAAGGAAAATAGTCTTTCTTTTTGTTCCTCTTTTAGCTAGCCAGGACAGCCACATATTTTATGGGTATCAAGCAGGAATACTGAAAGCATAAAGGCAGTGGCTTCTGAATTTCAATAGAAAATTTTTCCAGTCAGGAAAACCAGCTCCCAGCACGACTCTGAAAGAGCTGTAGTAAGAAAGTAAGACCCAATATTATCTTAAGACCCAATTATGTTCCTTTCAGTGGGAAAATAGAAAGCCATCATTTTACATTAAATTCCCTAAACAGCCTTGCTGATGATATTTTTTCTGTATTTTTTTTAAGTGGAATTTCAGTTCTATGTGCCAAAGGAGATGAGTTGCTGATTAAAGTTGTTTGATCACACACCAGCAGACTGAAGACATCCCACTGCCTGCTCTAACTGCTCCCTTCCTTTCTCAAATGCATGTCTTTACTATTTTGACTTCATCTGTAGCCTTGTGTAATAAAAATGAAGTCATTTGTCTGGAATGTATTTATATCGCTATGACACCAGTGCTCTGTTTTCACAAATTGATTTGCAGTGTCATTTCCATGTATGTTACCCTATTGCATCTATGAAATGCTCATCCTAATGTAGAGCTGAAACTATATTCCTAACATGAAGCTGCTTTTCAACATATATTCCACGGAACAACTTCCTCTGAAAACAGTAATGCAGCTATGCATTTGGCTGGTACTTTACTAATGCTACACACAACATTTGTCCAAAAGAAAAATTCATGCCAGAATAATTAAAAATACCTGTCGTGACTCATTAGGATCAGCATATGAAACTATTGCTGCTGGCAACAGAAGTGATACACACAAGTCAGCTAGTGGCAAAGACGTGTCACTCCCTTTAATCACGGGAGGGGGGGGCATAAGATCTCTGCTGATCACAAAGTACTTTCTCAATTTAAATTTAGTACTCATGTTGATTAAAAGGTTTTCCACTTTAATCTTACTTAATCAGATAAAAAGACTTGGTACCATGTGTATGGGGCAGTATCTATGACTCATGGTAAACTGCTGCTTAGCAGAATTAATGCAGAATACAGTTCTTCTCACACATAAAGGAGGAAATTATGTTTGTAACTACACCATTCCTTGAAAAACAGAAAGTTTCATAATAAACTACATAATGAAGTAGTATCATACCTTTTAATCATACATAATAAAAGCAGTGTGAACATGTGATACCTTTTTATCAAATGACCAGAGTGTTACTGAAGGCAGACCAAAACTATCCCTTTCTTGAGGAGGCAAACCAAGATAGCAATAAAAAGGTAAAGGTAACTTCCTCCAAAATTTCTGAATATTATGTGCAAGAAGGCATGATTATAACTTGTATAGCTTGGTTATAGTTTATGTGTTTGTACAGTTCTCAGGACTGTATGAACCATCAGCTCACCATCTAACTGGTTATTCAGCCTTACAGCAATCATGCCTGTATGGTTGCAAGAGAGATGTTAAATTTTTACACACATAGTTTTGTTGCACAAATATTAGCCTGGGTTTCCTGCTGTAGAGGGCTGAGGTCATGTCTACACCAGAAAGTTCTTCTGGCAGGACTTTGGGCTGATTACAGCTTGTACACATTGCACTGGAAGAACAGATACGTACTTGCTGAACTGCCTTTGCTAGTGCCAAGTGTCCTCCCCTTAAAAGTCCATTTTGGCAAGAGATATGGTATACACACTTTCTATTGACCCTAGCAACTCTGCCGAGCACAGTTCCTCAGGGACCTCTTGAAGCATGTTGTGAGATATCAACAAGAAGCTCAGGTTCAAATTCTCGTGATTCCCTTTCTTCCAACCCACTATGTTTTCCCCATTCTCTGACATTCACATTTCTGTTTTAGATTTTTCATGATGCCTTTTCATCTTTCTGTTCAACCTCTCAATCAGAAATAGGGCCCTAGAGAGATAAGTAGCGTACCAGAGCCTGTTCACAGACAAAAACTCCCTGCAGACTCTACTCCCGAGGCAGCCAGTGGAGCTGTGGTAGACACCAGGTGGAGTGGCTGATGATGGCAGTGTGTGAAAAGGGCAAGATGTGCTAGACATTTGATGATCAGCACCGCACAACAGAGCAGCAGGAAGCGAACGTTAAAGAATGTGCGATGTTATGCTGTGGTACAAATCCAGGAAAACCACCAGTGACCCCAAATTTCACAAAGGTTGAAATGTCCTCTGGCACAGAGACACTGGTGACAGCAGATGGAGGTTGTTCATTTGCCAACCCCCAGCCCAGATGCTGATTCACTGGGGGCAAAAAGGGCCAGGGAGTTTACAGTGGATATAATCCTCCCTTAGCATTGTTAGCATTGTCGAACATGCACTCAATCTGCTCTGGCATAGCACAATATCCTCACAGCCATATGGATGCACAGCCTTCCTCGTTTTTCATA
The DNA here is from genome assembly GCF_964188355.1 of Buteo buteo. NCBI lineage: Eukaryota > Metazoa > Chordata > Aves > Accipitriformes > Accipitridae > Buteo > Buteo buteo. Next base: position 48,330,702 of record NC_134171.1, read on the forward strand.
TCCAAAATTTGGCTTGTCTGGCCAAGACAGTTACCAAAGATTAATGAGGTTGGGGCTGGAAAGCCCAGCATGGGAACAGGTTGTCGGTCAGGTGTGCCAGGACTGTTTGCAACAGGAACAACAGGCAGATTTGAAGTAAGGGGATACATGAATTTCAGAAGAGGCAAAAGTGTGGTGCATAATCCAGTTTGACTCACCACATTGTGCCTCTGAGTACACAGGAACAGAGGAACAGCTACAGTGGCTCAGACAAAAGGTCTAACCAGCCTTGTACTTCTCTGACAGTGGCCAGCAACAGATGCTGTGAGAAGTGTAAAAAGGAGACCAGGCAAGTGGGGGCACTTCTCCAGACCACCCTCCCAGCCTCAGGACTTCCTAGGGCAGAGATTTTCACATTGTATTTCATAGTCTTTGATTTATTCCTTTTCCAGTAATTTGTGCTGATGCGTTTTGAAATCCTGTAAAATTTTAGTATCCACAACAAGGTGTGGTAAGAAGTTCTACGATTTTTTGGGAAGCTGCCTATGGAACTACATTAATGAATTTTCTTTGAACAGGTAACTAATTTAATCTGAAGCTCATTATATTTTATACTGAAGCACACAGCAAGAAATTGCTTGCTATTTACTGTTTCGTGGCCATGTGGGACCTCATAGTTTTCTACGATAGCACCCAGACTTACACAATGTGGATTCTTTATGAACAGTGTTCACTAGATGGGGAAGGTATGTGATGCTACAGCCTTATAAATATAAAAACTTTTCCAACGAAACCAATAGGAATACAATTCTGGGACCTACATTTGTGGATTTAAAGAGAGTGCTGATCTTAGATGGCCATTCGCTTCCTTGGTTTATACTGACTAGCAATAGAGAACTGTTTGCCTTTTTTCTGAATAGGGACAGCAAAGCTGTTGAATGTGTACCAAACAGACTGAAAAATCCTGGCAGTGACTCATGGCTAGCCTGAACTGTGATGAGTAAGTATTCTTTAGTTGCTACTGTATGTTATGTTTTCCATAATATTTGTGGAGCGAAAACTAGCTGGAGAGAGGAGTGAAGTGTAAGGACTGCTGATTTTGAATAACCTGGCACAATTAGAAGAGCTCAACAAGACTGCAAAGATCCCTTTAACAGTCAGTCAGAATTGCACAGCATGCTGCTTTTGTCTAGTTGTTTGCATAGTTGGCTTGGATTTGGATTTTTCGTAACTTGTAAATGCCTGTTATAAATAGGGTAGAGGGGATGTTAGAGCCTGTAAATATGTATAAATAGGAATGTTATACTCATTAGCTAGTTCATGATTTGAAAACAAAGTTATATCAAATTGTGATAAACAATGTGCAAATAGCAAAACACTTCAGAGCTTATGAACTTGAACATTAATACAACTTTTTTTTTAAAACTTCATCACACTGAGATGTGTGTGAAGTGTTTTCTGACACATCCTGTATTTTTTCCCACAGGCCAGTGTATGTTTCCTTCTAGCTATTTGTCTTAGCCATGGAATTCCTGTTACACACTTCCTAGACCTCCCACAGCTTTCACCATTCTTCTAATATTTGTCTTGTACTTTCTGCTTTTCTTCAGCCATGTTGTGCATTAACCCTTTGTGCTCCTCCTTGGACTCTAGCATGCTCAGCCATTGTATCATGCACTCCCACTGATCCCTACTATTACACTTGACAAGCACTGGGGATGTAAGCTGCCCTGCTTTTTCTGATTTTCTTTTCCTAATCAAGGTCAATTAGTAGAGAGCTTTGACTTTGAAAAAGGCAAATATGCACATTGAATAAAATGTCAGGTGAGGAAAAATAAAACCACCTCGGTGAAAATTTGAAAAGGATTAGATTTGCTTCAGGGCTGTTCCACAATTTGAGCCATCACAAACATGAAGGCACTCCTGAGAGCCTTCGTGAGAGGTGTTTGTGGCAAGAGAAAGGACTCCCAGGGTCACTGGAGACACACTGGCACCAGACTACTAAAAGAGAAATAGGTGGAGATGAGCACTAACTGCTGCCTGTAGTTACGCTGTTCATGACTTGAGCGTGGGTTCTTGCCATGGATTCTGTGCAGGGTGGTCCAGCCCAGATATACAAGTCCTCCTGCTTATCTGATGGTTTAACATCCCCTTCCCTCTCCTGAATAAATTCATTACTGGGTGCTGCCAGGAATCCTTCCTTGCGGTCAGGAAGGGTGTCCTCTCTCATTTGTGGCAGTGGGGATCCAAACATGGCTGGAAGTTCTTTGGTAGCCAGAAATGGTAAGTTTTGGAGAGAAGCACCAGATTATCCTTTGCCTTTCTTCATCTAATAGTGCAACTGAAACAGCTGATGTTGTTTCTTGTCCTTGCTGGCTGAAGAATTATGTTGCTTGCAGAGGTAATTTTACTTTGGAGATGAAAAGCTGCTTTAACCAGCAAGAACTTTAGCCAAAAACTTTACAGTGCAAGCTAAGTTTGAGAAATTGTTATAAAAATTACTGCAGAAAATCACAGTCCTAAAGTACAAGCACAAAATGGAATTATTTACCATGCTGCAGATCACGACTGATCCTCTAATGGTGTGCTTTGTATTAGAAAGACGTTTTGCATTATGAAGACATGAATATTCCAAGTGTTTCTTGATTTTCTTTCTGTGAAAACTAGATATAATAGAAAAGTAATCATATCAACACTGGTCTCCCATGGTTTAGAAACTGCGCAGTAAATACTGTAAACAATTAGCAAATCAACATTTTTGTTTGTTTTACATGACAATGCCCACAACAAAATGTGCCAGTTTGGGAATGTTGTTGAGAAAAACACTTGAGGGAGGAATCCTGCCAATCATAGTTATATCAACAAACAGCAACAATAACACATATGCTTTTACATAATTAGGATAACTGGCTTTATTTCTTAAAACACAGTTTTGTTCTTATGGATTAATTGACAGGGTAAACACTCGTGTTACCTTAAATCACTCAGCCCTTGTTAACCTGAATGCATCTTCTCAGTCTTCACCAAATATGTAAATGTCTACAACAACCTCACTGAAGTAGCTGCTAAATTGAGCCTTTGATAATCTTCAGGTACTATCCTTTTCAGCTTCTGCTCTCCTATAGCTCTTCCACTCAGTTTCCTGGTGTACTCCATTGCCTTCCTGCCTATTTCTAATGCAGCAATCCACTGCTTGGCATTCTGCTTCTATTTTGCTTCCTGCTTGCTGATGCAGTGATTCACCAACTGGTCTAATCTCAGATTTACAAGTGTGTTAGATAGCCCACAGTCAAGGAGATGAGGCAGTGAAAAGGACTGCCAGGGGAAATTAAATAAACTTGAAATTTATCCATCTTTAGAAAATGGTGCAAAGTCTCTTCATCTCTATCACCCCGAAGACTTTTTATGGCAATAGTTCTTCCTTCTATGTGCCCTCCTACCTCTCTTTAAAAAAACTGTAAAAATAATTACAGGTAAAATAATGAAGTCAACAAACTTGCCAGAAAAGAGGATACCACCAGACTTCAAACAGAAATGGACACTCCGAGAGAGAAGAGAAACTCATTAAGCCCATTAGGAACTTTGCAATTAAGAAGTGATTTTATACAGAAGGTGTCCCCAGAGTATACAATTACAAGATTCAAAGAAAGGAGAGGTAGAGAGAGGGAGATGCGTGGACATGAGATTTTAAAGCAAAGCCAAGACAGCTGACAGACAGAAGAAAAAATATCAAAGCTATCTGTAAATATTCTGGGCCTGATATAGGTATCAGTGCAAATCAGTCTTTTTCCCTTGAATTTAGTGGAACTATATACAACAGCTTAGCGTGAGTCCATCTGCCCCTTTCGCTGTAATTGGATGGCTAAGAAAAGAATAAGGGGGCTGTTTACTTATAGAATTAAACATGAGCTGTATTTTCTACGAAAAGTCATATGGGACAATACACGCGTTGTTTCCCCATCTGGCTATATGTCCAACCTTTCTTTGGCCAGCAAGTGGTCATCTTTGCAAAAGTGCTTCTGCCATTGCATGATGTTGTAATGAGATTTTACCACATAAAAAAGAAAGGCTAATTAGTACCTTTTTGAAATTTCTAGCATGCACACACATACAAACCGATTTTAAGAAAATGTACAATCTACTTTTGGATCAAAACATGTCTAGGCTTTACTAATAAGTATCTGACTTCAAGAGTACCTGCATTCTATTTTCATTCCCACCACATACTAATGCTTTATTTTTTTCATTCTTGTAAAGCATTAGGCTGTGACAAGAAGGTACAGCATCCAACAGAGCTTGGGTTTGTTACCTTTCAAAATTTATATTTGGAACTTTATTAAGAAAAGGGGCTTGGTTTTACTTGTTACCTTTGTAATTTTGACTGACAACTGGGGTGAGTTTATGATCCTCAGCACCCGCATGCATATCCCCTGTTATGCATCAGTACACTTAAGTGATAGAAGTGTGCATTAAAACTCCAGTCATTTGGAGTTCCTCCCTCTTCTCCATACACAAAATACTACCTGTATATATGTTCTCCCTCTCCCACAGTGAGACAAAGAGGCTTAATCTTCTCCTGGGCTCTGCATGATCTTCTTTTATCTCCTTAGCTGTGTTCCATATAATGAAAGTGACATCACAAGGTGGCTTTTTGCCTCTTTCCACATTACTTTCAAATTAATTAATGTCATAAGTTTAGAATGTTTAGAAGGATTTTAATTTTTACTTGGCAATTTTAGTTTGCATACATAATTTTCCCCTTTTTCTTGGGTTGCGTATTTTTAGATCAGTGACCTTTTGGATGTATGATTCATGCTGATTTAATTTTTTCCAGCTGGTACATTTTCACTTAAGCTGATACAAATACGGTGAAACTGATACTTTTGCAATGAAACCAGCTATTACACACCTGTGGTCTCAATTTTTTTATTGGAAATAAATAGATTTTCTTTTCTTCTATTCTCTATTTTTTTTCCCAACATGTCTGTAATAACCTTTCAGGAAAAAAACAACATTAAAAAAAGCCCAAGCACCTGTACATTAATGCCACCTGTCACAGACCAGGAGCTATTCCAAATCGGGTAACTTAGTGCTATTTAATTTATTGTGGAACTATTAAAGGTCAAGAACACCTTCTATTTATTAATATAAGTAACTAATTAGATTAAATATTTTTTGCATCCATCAGACTGCAGTAAGCTCTGCAAAAATGATTTTGTGATTCCTTGGGTTGTAATCTACACACGTGGTTCTTAGACCCACTCTCAAGAATATTAACTAGCATGCCCATCAGCAGCTGAGCATTCAAAAAAATAATGTCATAGCATGCTATTTGTCCACCAAGGAGCAGACCTGAGCTTTTAATGGGTTTCTTTCACAGAGGCTATATGTAGAGTGTGGGAGCAAAGAGTGTTTCCATGCTTACACAATCAGGCATGTGTCCTTTCTGCATTATTGTTTTATCATGAAAAAAAAGTCTCCTTACAATCTCCAGCCCTGGTTCCCTCCCCAAAATTATCTTCTTCCCCTACAAAATGCACACAGACACATAGACTCACTCACAGTTTGAGAATTTGATTCACCCTTAACCTTTGGTGGAGGGACAGGCTTCACTTCCATATTACTTCTATACTCAGGAAGACACCTCTCTACTCCTATGTTTTCTGCATAAAAGGGAGAATTATAAATAGTAGCCTGAAAAAAAATAAAGAAAGAAATGAAACTATTACAGGACTTTGAAAATTAAGGCCTTGGGAAAAAACCATGGGCTTCTTGGTTCAAGTACAAAGGCAACATCAAACTGCACAACCGTGTTATCTGCAAAATGTGAAGAAAGAAAAGCAGCCGGGAAAGTTTTTAAACTTTGACCATCTTTGCCGCCTTAGTGTAATCTGCAGCAAGTAGCAAAATCTGTAAGGAAGCAGCAAGTCACAGATATTGCTGATATAAACAGATCTTGGAAATTGGCACTGAACTGTGCTTCAAACTTTTCTGTTTGTAACTATATTAACAGTATTCTATATATTGGTTTGGTTTTTTTAATGTTCTCTCAAGTGAGTGCAGTGTTCTTAATGGTTTTGTATTTCTCATAAACTTAGGTTTATCCATTACTTAGTCTATGTGATCCATAAGCCCAATGAGAAGATTAAAGTATGGACACCCATTGCAGCCATGACATAAATTGTGTATCTTTTTGGAAGACAACGGTGTTAAATAGTTCCACTATAAAGAGTTCCAGATATTGAGCTCATGGGGCTGAGTCTAAATGCACAAAGGCGTGTTGATATTATTTTCTGTGAAATGCTATTAAGAATGCTTAAAAAGCTGGTTACATAAATGAAAAAGTAATCAGCTAATACTCTGTAAATGCAAACAAAGAGATCAGTTGGCCATTATTTGGGAGGATGCTATTATTTTTGCCAGTTGGAGAAATATTTCTGCAAATGTTAATATGTTTTATCAAGATAATGTTAATTCTGAAAAAAATTAGTTACTGGTTAATACCTAACTTTCACCATTAGCTACAGTACCAGAGAAAATATAGATGCATTCTTCTGGGGAGCAGAATCTGTCCCCTCTTATTTGCATGATCACTCACATGCTATAAATAGTGAGCATCCAATATGAATAGTTTGCTAACCATTTACAATCTGAATTTTTCTGAAAAAATTATTCAACAAATACTTATGGGTTATGGTTACACATGTAGAAAACAGAATTAGTTTGCACATACTTATATATGAAAAAGAACTGCACTTTCAAAAAGCTGTGAGGTTAGATTCCCCTGTCACTCTTGCTTATGTCAGTGTTCATTTCTTCCACAGATTTTCTGCTCACATTCATGGGATCACCTTCAAAGTGAACAGAAAACAGAAATGGCCTTAATTTTTAGCAGAACAAAAGAGGCAGTAGAGGAAAAGGAGTCATCTTTTATTGTAGTAATAATACTTGCTTCTGACTTCAGCTTTGAGCTCGCACTACTCTGCATCATGAAAAGCCTTAATGCAATCAATGTCATCATATTGATGCAAAATCAAAACCAGTAGTATAATACAATAATTTAGATTGGAAGGGAGTTCCGGAGGTCATATAGTCCAAACACTAGCTCAAAACAGGTTCCAGCTTCAAAGTTAGGCTGGGTTGATATCAGATCGGGTCAAAATAGAAAATAAGCTGGTGACCACAATCATGATTGTCCTGATACTTTAAAGTGGTATCGATTACTAAACACTCTTCCAAATACCATTTAAACCATATAAGAGTGTTTATTTGCATTATTTTAAGTTTTGCAGCTTGCTTTTATCACCTTTGTCAAGACTGATTAATCATTGGCCCTTCTCATAGAGAAGAGATTATATTTAAACTTGGTTCTCAACTTTAACACTTAAAAACCCCTGAAGTTTAACTGCTGAATATGTTCAAGAGGGCTTCAGTATGGATAAGGCCAAGCAGCTTAACAAGAGCATTGCCTAATACAAGAAAAGGGCTAAAAGCTTAGAGTAAATACTAGGGCAATGTCTTGGACTCAATACTGAGCTTTCAGGCTCCATGTTCTTTAAAAATCCTAGAGGCATACAAGTTATTTCAGGGGTAAAATGAAACTAAAATGTAGGAGTGGAATGAAAATAAAAATAAACGAGATCTTCACTGTGCAAATGTAGCATCATAATAGTAGTAGCAGCCTGACACTGCTGCTGATTAGAGCTATATTTGGTTTGTAACTTATAAGAAAGATGGAACTCTAGAAATTAGTGAACTACAGTAAACCACATCAGCTAATAAAGAAGTGATAGCAAAATTAGTATGAATGACCCAGAATGATTGTTGGTAAAACAGCTAACATGAAAAACCTTCTAATATAACATTTTTAAGATGGTAATACAGATACCAGATACCTTATATTGGCATTGATACTCTCTGTTCATACGTATTTTATTAACAGAAAGAATTGATGCTTTGTGAATTATAAGTGAGACTATTTTAATTTCATAAATCAGAATCTCTGCCATAAAATCTAAGCTGGAGACTGAATTCTGCTGAGCTAGATCATTCCAAATTAATTAATCAGTAGCCCTACAATTAATGATTCTAATTAACAGATTAGGCCACAAAGGGATTACTGGTTTACCAGCCACTTAAGCAATGGTTTGCTGCACACTGGGGAGAAGGGCTCTGCAGGGTTGCTGCAGATGCCCTGCACAGCTGGACAGGAGGAGGTGAAAGAGTATGAGACTGAGTGCAAGGGAGCATTTTCCTCCCAGCGGTCCCTCAGAGGTAGGGTGGTAACTCGTAGGAGAGGTACAGTCCAGCAGGTAGGCTTTCCTGCAGCAGCTGGAAGGCTGGAATAGCCTTCTTAGGCTACTGTAAGGGTAGTACAGCAACACATTACTGATTGCTATTGCTTAATTGCAAATTGATCAATAACAGTCCAGATGACTGTGTGGGTAAGTGATAGCATTCAGCTCTTAGAAAAGAACTTGGGGTCAGATGACAAGCTTCTTGTTCACATGAAGTTTCAAAGCTTGTTTCACCAGAACGAATGAGAGATCAAAGCTTAGTCGTGCATCTTTAAATCTTCGCTGTTCAGAGTACACGAAATGTTTGCATGTTTACAGCATGCAAAAAATATATGCTAATGGTAGAAGAGTTTCCAGTGGGTGAAAATAAAATATCAGCATTTGTCACTGCTGTGATTTAGTGATTTGCTTCTGATCAGGGATTATAGAAATGCTCAGTGAGGTTCTCACAGCCATTAGAGCTTCATCTCCCTGCATTCCATATGAGATGGTTTAGATGCTATTATTCTCGGATTAAAGCAAAATACTTAAGGACAGACCACAACTCAGGAAGAGAAATATGCAATTTCCTGTATCTACAGTAAATAGAGGAATTTATGTCTGGAAAGAAACATTTCTGTTTCTCATGTTTGTGTGCAATCTTATATTGCAGTTCTGTTTGTGGTCACATCAAAATAAAATCCCTTTGTAGGAAAAGTTTCCAATAGATTTGACAAGGAAAGGTGTTGATTTTTGTGTCCTGAGTTTTCAATCCTGTCTGGAGCCTCTGCCTTCTGTTTGCAACCAGTTTGCTGGAGAACTGTTGAAATTTAACTATGCATTTTTAACATTGAAATAGTAAAATTAACTTCCTGAGGTAGCAGAAAATTACTGGGAAATGTGCCTAAGTCACAGTGGTTTTAATAATAATTTTAAGGACTAACCTTGGCCTTGTTTTCTGTGGGTGGTCAGCAGGAAGTATTCCTGCTATCCTAAACCTTGCATCGTGGCTTTCTCCACTCCTACTACAAATGGACTCCGTGTGAACAGCAACATTCAAAAGACTGGTGAGGAGGTGTAGGGTAAGAGTCGCTCCACAGATCATTAGAAGAAGAATTCACTGAGGGCTATTAAATATAAATAGAAAGCCATTACCCATAACTCAGGAGCCTTCTGAGCTACACACAGCTATAGGGTAAGAAAACTTTCTGAGGAAACACCACTATATGCTTTCCGTGTTCTTCTGGTGCTGTTGGTGTCTGAGACAGGATGTTGAAGTAGATAGACCTTTCATATAATCTGATAGTCATACAATTTTATTACCTCAACTGCACTAAATGACATGGACAGCAGTGAAGAGTACACAACTAGTGAAATACCAGAATTTACAAGAGTACCTGGATCACAAGAGAAGTCTGTTGTCCATGACCACATACATGACTCCACTGTAAAGACCAAAACTGAGAATCAGTCCAAGATACAATTTTCAGTTTTGTCAGTATAAATAAATTGGAATGGAACAAAATTCATATTGTTAAAGGAATAGAACAAGCGATTCAATCTCTCACACTCTAAATCCAGAAAGATAATTGTTTTGCCTGTAAGGATGTTTTTAAAGACTGTTGATGTGTTTATTCCTTCCAAGCCCAGCATGTATTTCTCGAGAAGGATATTCTGGAGAGAAATACAGGTTATAAATATACTGCATGGTGATTACCTTGTGTGACAGGTGGACAGAAAGTCAATTACCAATAATGTTTACTTTTAAGATTTAAGAAGGGGGTTTTTTTGAGTGTTTCATCGATGGAAGAGCTGTAAAGAGTGTTGAGGGATTTGACTTTTAAAACAAAATACAAGTTAAAAACTTGTCATGAATTTGGAAAGGCAGCAGCATCTAGTCAAATGTCTCTGATTAATTCTACAAAGGCATGACCTCTTTAACCTCCCTCTGAAGTTCAGTTACCAGAAAAAAAGCAAAGCCTCATGGCAAAATCTTCATAAGAAAAAAATCTTGGGAAGGATATGGCTGGCTGAAAGACCTAAAACCCTGCATGGAAGAACAAGGCAACAGTGGAAAGAGTTAGGTTCACATGATCTCAGTAATACACTCTGACATCCTGTGCTGTTGGAGCAGATGCCTAAACTTGCCAAAAGGCACTAAGAAAACACATTTTCGGACTTTGCTGATTACTAAGAACAGTCTTATTATTTAATGCAGGTAGAGTTCCTGTGCATCAGCTGCACCTTGTCTTCTGGAGGAATGCAGTTCTGATCCACAGTCCCTATTTAAGACAGAAAACACTGAAGCAATTATGACTTGTATAAACAGGGTTTCTCTGTAGACCATAGCCAATTATCAGTAACGTGATAGTCAGTAGAGAGGATGTACCTGTCAGTGTCTTCCTTTTTTACAGGCTATTTGGAAAATTGATTAAAAGATCCTTCCATTTTGTTTTAAGTGCTCACCACTCCCAAAACTTCATTTTCTTGACAAAGCCATTGCTAAATCTCACAGAAAAATGACAAAACACTGTTCAGTGCTTAAAGGTTTCTTTCAGTAACTGGGATCTCTGCTTTCTGGAAATAACTTTGGAAACACTCTGTTGTCACGGTTAATGAACAAAGGAATGTTTGCTTAGACTCTGGGTATGTTTTTACAGCAGTTGTATAACACTAAGTGGTCCCTTTCCTGTGCAGGACCAATGTTTTACAATTTAGTTCCTCTTTCAATCTGATTACCATCTCTAACCTAGAAAACAAAAGTAGTATACTTTATTCAAAGACTTCATCATGGATGCTGGCAGAATGCTTACCTAGGCATTTGCCATAAAATTAAGGATAGCAGAATCCATATAATTTAAACTTGATTCTCCTCAGCCTATGACAGCATTTATATCTGCCAAAAAATTGAATCTTAGAAGTGTGTATATTCCAGTAGTCCTCCTTAATAGACTGTACATTTCATCATTCCCTCAATATAACTTTAGAGACTGCAGACATCACAAGAATCTTTAGCACATCATTATATCTTTTCTCACTCCATTAAAAGAAAGGAGAAAGAATCTGGATATCTGAAACCTTGTTTCTAAGCACAAATCTCTACCCTTCAAAACTATATTCTACCATTGCAAATCTTTTTAAGTAAGTAAGAGTTACAAAGTAGTAAAGCGTATAAGAGAAAAATTAAATTAAAAGGGATTTAAGTACTACATCTGAGTTCAACACACTTGGATGATTCCCCATGGAACATGTTAAGTTTTTTGTCCCATGTGAAAGGAAGCCAAAGCTAATTATAGAACATAGCACTGGGCAAGCAAATAAATCAAGCTTTGCACTGTTGAATTCTTCACATCTGCAAATTAACAACTATGGGTCTGTTAGTGTAGACTCTTCTGTTACAACAAAACGATACCAAATGTAAGTATAGTTGTTTATCTTAGGATAAGAAGATGTAATCCAAAAGGAAATGTCCACTTCACATGAATTCATAGCCATGGGCTAAATCACCACACATAGAAGTGTGCATTAGAAGGAGAGCATTAGCTCAGTATATAACACTGCAAAAGCCCACTCTCGGTGTCTGTGTAAAACCTGTGTATACAGCATATGATTTCAGCATTGGAAATATAATCTCAAATACTGAGGCTGCCATATTATTATATCCTGTACATTATAAGTGTAGTATAATGTGCATTCAGTAATCTGTATACATAGGGATCATGCAAAAAATAATATATAAGTATGCACATGGTTATGTGTGTGCGGGTGTGTATAAGACAGAGAAACAAAGACAGAGGGAAAAACGTGCAAACAGTCTTCCAAACAGAAACTTCCCCAGAAGATAACACTAAAATTTCTATGTAACTGAAACTGTGAAAAAAGCCTATACACCCTTTGCACACCCAAGAACCTGTAGCATAGAAATGGTTGAGTCACCTCCATATGTGCAAGCCAGATTGATTACCAGACTATTTGAACATTCAAACTGAAAGATTAGTTTAAGCAATCACATTGTCCACTAGCTTGCATGGTTCATCCGCTTGGAAAAATTGGTGTAAACGAAAATTTTTTTCTGTTTGCCAGCAGTAAGTGTTTTCAGACAGAAATGGAAAAACTCTACAGCATCAAAAAACTTTGAAGAACTGGAGCTCACATATAATTTTAACTCTGTCTATTTTGTTCTTTAGCTTTGTTTCTGTTTACTTGGCTATTATCTCTCATGAGTAAGTAGGGTGGCATCATAACCATGAGGAATGATTCTCATTACAAGACATTGCAGGATTACTCCAGCTTTTTTCAAACTAATGCATTTAGCCCTAAGCCAAAAGAACAAAACACAACCACCCCACCTTGCCACTCGCAATCACACTCGGGTGCTGTATTCCATTGATTTAAATATCTAAATACCTTTCTGGGGGGTTTCTTCTACATATTGCATTAGACTGCAACACAAGATAGCTTTCTCTAGCCAGCATAGTTTCTAGTATAGGAGACGTCAGCTGCTAAATACCTATGTAGAGTTATCAATAGGATTTGTAAAACATGTAGGGAAGTCTCTGGAGTCCTGATTTCATCAGTCTTTTTATCCGTATTAGGGAAGATTAAAGCTAGCTAAGATCACTAGCAGAGGAGGCACTGAATTGTGTAAGGGCACCCTTGGACCCAGAATCGCCTTTCTGTGCTCACTTAACTACTTTGCTGTGCTAAATCCAGACCTGGATAAAGCTATTCATTACACAGCACTAAGCCACAGATAAAAGACAGGAACTCAATACCTGAAGAGCGTGTTCTCACTGAGATTAATGCAGCGGTAAAGAATTAGAAAAACCTTCAGCATTGCCCAAGCTCTGCCCCTTCACAGATCATTATAGTCCTGCTGCTAAAACCAGTAGTGCAGAATTAGGCCACCACTGCACACTTTAAATATCTCAAATGCACGGATTAGCACATATGAAAGTCATTGCCTTTTACTGCACTGAATCCAGTTTGCTTAAGCATACATAATGGACATCGTATTGCTGGAGATTTTCCTCTTTTTTTGAATGAGCTAGATGCTGACTGGATTTTATGAAAAAGAGGGAAAAAAACCAGGACTTTTATAAGAGCCTTCTTTCAGCAGCTGGCCACACAAATTAGAACAAGAAGTTAGAAGGAAATTGGTTTTGGTAGATCCCCACTGATTTCCGAGGATCCCCTGGTGATTTTGGAGAGAAAATGAGAAACAAAAAGTAAGCAGATAGTAGTAGAGAAAATCCCATTAGATCTGTAATAGGTACTCTTGTGCAGTAAGCCATCAGCATCTGTCAGTGCTGCTGTTGCTCAAAAGACAATGTGAAGTGAACTGTGCTTCTTATTAGCAGTGCCTGAGTTGCATGGTGTCTCCCTAGATGATTTGGAAATACAGTTGGCATATTTTACTTGAATTATGAGGTAAATAACTGTGTGTTTGGAAAAAAACAATCAGAAGAAGAGAAAAAGAGGCAACACTTGTCTAAGAAAAACAGTGCGCAATCCATTTAGCAATTTACTGCAACGCAAATGGGTCTCACATCATTAGCAAGAGTTTTTATGAAACATTTCAACTTTGAAGCACTGCATAAAAAGATCAGCATGCGATCACTACCTCATCTTGTTCTGCTTTCCATTACTCTTCTACAGGAAAAAAAATGTTTTGATACAAGACAAAACGCAGTTCCCAGCTGTATTTTTTCATGAAATGGCTTTCATAGCTCACAGCTCTACTATTAGGAAAAGATTCTCAGCAGCTGGGTAAATACATTCTGCTCTGTTGATGCTGCCTGTTAATTTTGCATCTGAAGCTTGCCAACGTTATAGAACTATAAAGCTTCAGAAAATACCGTTGGTGGGAAGTGCAGTTGCTATACTATGGATAATTCATAGGCAACAGATGAAAAGGATCATGCTGGTTCCTCTCATGAAGTATTCCAGGATCTGTTTTCAGTGCAGAGCCCAATGATTAAGTAGATAGGTAGGCAGTCAGGTGCTTAGATAGATATTGTAGTATAAATGTGTGTATGTATATATGGGCTTACTGCTAGGTAGTTTTAAAACCACTTATTTTAAATAGTAAGTTTTAACCTCAGGAAAGAGTAGCTTCAGCATCAGCCACAGTCACTTTAAAGATACAAGTATTGAAACTAAGAAAGAAATTAAAAATAGTGAAGAAAGCTCATGTTACAAATGGTCTTCCAGATATGGCCCTCAGTTTTAAAATACTATTTTCAGGTATTAATCCTTGTTTGTAATGCTTCAGTGTGTTGGCTTTGTACCTGGAAATGTTTGCATGCACCTCAGACATTTACAACATATCTTTATGGCATAAGATATTGCTGGCAGGAGATAGCAGCATTACCTCTGATGGAATTTACTTCAGAAATGCAAACAGTGCAGCTGTTAGCATGATCCTACAGCACCAAAGCTAAATAGCTCTCCTCCCCACTACCCCAAACAGCCTGGGTGGACCTATGTAACTGAAAACAATTTACATCAGCTAATCTGAATCTATGCATGCATGAAAATGTACTTAGAGGAGGCAGCATCCCTTTCCTGAAGAGTACAGAGTCAAAAATACTCTGACACAAAGAGCTCAGTTATCCCCTTCCACCCGTCCATGCTGCCTTCCCCCCCAGTGTCCAGCCCAGCTCCCTTCTGCACTGAGATGCCACTTCTTCCTCCCTTACACCCTTCTGCGCTCCGCAAGAGCCCCACTTGAGAGAGTTTTGGCACTCAGACCCTCTCCCACCCTCCATGTGTTTTTGGCATGCCCATTAGCTTCCATTCGGGATTTTCCTTTGACAAAACAGGCTGAAAAGCCTTGGCACAGAGAACCAGTCTTAGGGTAGCTTTAGATAATCCCCTAAACCAATGACTAATCAATTTGAAAAAGAAACAGTAAATGGAAGGAAAGATCACTTGAAGCACAGATTTGGGCTGATGACATTTGCTGTTAAACCAAAGCTAAGTAATCTCAGCAGCTGCAAAATTTCAAATCAGTTGCAGGGGCTATAAACTAAGTCATAAGACGGAAGGAAGGAAATGTGGAGAACAAGAAAAGATGAACTGTTAAGCTTCTTTTGCAAATACAGAGTTTGATTTAATGTTCCAGATTACTAACTTGGATAAATTTATTCCAAGTGCTGGGGTTAATCAACGCTTTCCCTTAACAAGTCTGAATGAAGTGTTCTTTCCATAGCCCTTGTAGAGATGACATAAAAGTGCACAACAATACTAATAATAGGGAAAGTCAATATAATCCTTAATCCACAAGGAAAATATCATAAAGTAGCATGGTCTTTATAGGAACTACACAAAATCTGGAGCTTGTATTTTGCAGGTCTCTCTGGTGTTACCATTGTAGAGCTCAGCCTGCAGCCCCAGACATGGCCAGAAGACATGTGTTGGCTGGCCTAGAAAGAGGGAAAAAGTATTAAGTGTCCTCCCTTAAAATGGCTCTCTTTTAAAGGAGCAGTTGAGTATAGTGTATCTGAAGCTAAGGAAACCAGGGCTCCAACCTACAAGATAATCAGTGGTCTACCCATTTATATAGTAAATAGAAAATAAGAAATGCCTAACTAGATGCTACAGTCGTCTATATATTTCTTCAGGAGTGGGTCTGATGTTGCAGCTTTCTCTACTATGTTATCATAGATACATACCTTGTCTGCAGTGTATGCAGAAAAAATGCCACTCAACAGCTCTTTTACTAAAAAAAAGAATCACAAAGGGCAGCTGTTAGCAAGTGTTTAAACCTTTTATCAGGCACTGAAATACCATGGATGTTCTTCAGATCCTTCTGCTTCTTGTGCAGCACTGCTGGATGGGTACAAGCTCTCACTTATGAAGTCTGAATTTTCTTCCCTGGTTAAGGGCGTAAGTTAGTGAAAAATAGACATGTTAGAAATCCTCCAAAGTTAAAACATCATAGAATTGTTGCATGCCTTTGTGTCACTAGCACAGCTCCTGAGTGTTATCTCTACATATACAATATCTCTACATATACTAAATGGGAATAATAATTCCCTCTCTCAGCAGTGTAGCAGGGAAAACTGATTACTCCCTTGAAGACTAGGAAGTCCTCAGATATTGTAGCAGTGAGGTTCTTATAGGTATATCAACAGTCAAACCAATACATTCAAAAGATAAAAAAAAAATTATCTTATATGGTTAATTATAAATTAAAAAAGATTAAGCAATACAGTCAGTGTGCTCCCAATGGGCCTTAGTTTTGCTACACTTACTCAAGTAAAGTAATCATACATCTTTATTTGCTGAAGCTACTTGCACCGTAAAGTTCTATCTTCATTAGGATAATGGTAGCAAAATCAGACCTGGCAGCCCTACTTTCCTTTAAATCTTCCTGCCCTAGTGTAACTAGAATAGCACTGAGAATTAAAAGGAGACAAGGGAGGAATATAGACATAAGGAGAAGGAGCAGACATTATTATTGTCAGTGAGAATTAGCAAGTCAATCTTTCTGACCACAAAGCAATTTAATTTGGCCTTTTACTGCATCCATTTTCTCTGATTAATTTTAATGATGTCAGACTTCTTGTCCCTTGGGGCTGGAAGTCTGCGGGACGTTGTCCAAGTCTTTAACTCAAGGTCCTGCATCTGCCTCTCTGGTGATCCTGCAGGTGGAAGCAGCTGGAGTCCTGACACTTCTCAAATGCACAGGTGATAATCTGACAAGCATTCTTCCTCTCTCTGTGAAATGTGCTATAGCATTAAAGGCCTGAGTTACTGCTCAGCACTTAACAGCTGTTGGCTTTTCCTGACAGCATAAATACAAGATTAGACATAGAGATGTTTCAACAGTGAGAGATGTTTAATGAAATTGCAGGTCTGTGAGGTTTCTATCAAAGGTGTTTATTCAACCAGAGTTCACATCTGCAAGACTTTGAAAGAAGAATTTATCTATATACAAAAGATACCAGTAGCTTGAGTCATTTGCACACAAAATGACTCCACTTGAGGTGAAAAGGTTTGCATTTTCTTACTCCCCTTACAGGAAGTCTGATCTGTTGTCACCAACACATACAAGCTTTGTCTGTTTGAAAAGTTCATTGCCTGTTACTATGACCAAGCACAACACCGAGACAGCTGTGTCTCATTCCTGTGTGTTCCAATGCTTTTCCTTTAAATCACACCAAGTACTATTAACAAAAAAAGGCAGCTTAAAAAATAAAGCTTAAAATAACTTTTAAAAAGAAAGGAGCCTTTTTTTGCCTTTTTTTTTTTTCTTTTTGGATATCTACCTCCACCTGCTGCTTCTAAGTCTAATGCTCAGAAATAAATTAACCAGTCAAGAATCCATGCATTCTTCATAAACTGCTATATAAATTAAGTACTTGTGAATTTATTCATCTTAGTCCCTCCCTTCTTTTGCCCTAGTCTCGCAGTCTGCTCCTTCAACATCTATGTTTACTTCTGTATATATTAATTTTATCAAATTCAAGTTCCCTGGTAATATGCTTGAAAGCAAGAACGTAAGTGAAGCTTGCATACCTCCCCATCCTGACAGCATCTTCTTTAACTACTTACAAATCAGGATCAAGATATAAAAGTGAGACAATGAATTTGATGATTACATGGATTTCTATCTGATTTCCATGACACCACATTTTACGGATATTGCTAAGTTCAATGCAGTAAGAATGCATTATCAAAAACTTAGATACTCTCTTCTGGAAAAATGGTAGGATATCACTGAATAGAGTTCCAGTAAAATAAGAAATGTTTTGTTTTCATATCATTAGACTTTCTACAGGAATGAATGATGCAGAAAAGGTCAAGCTAAATTTTAAGCTGGTATTTCAATCTGACAGCTTCTGGTCCCAGATGTAATTAAAAACATAGTTATTTTATAATCTATTGGAATATAACCCCTTTCTCTGTGTAGTGGGGACCAAGCTTCTGTGTTAATCACTGAATAATGACAGGTTCTTTTAAGAAAAATAAAAAAGAAGCAATGTATATTTTTATGCTGAAAAGGGTTTTTTACATGTAAATAAAGTTAATAAATATTTGAATTCAGTCACTTAATTAAAGACTATATCATAGTACAAATGCAAAAGGAAAGGGGGGTAAGATACATTAGCATCTTCAGTTTTGTTATTTCCTGACTGTTATCTGCTTAGCTATTCAAACTGAGCATTAGTTTAACCATTAGTTTTTGTTCAGAAAAAAAAAGCAGATGGTCAACAAATATACCTAAATCTGTCTCTCCGGAAGTGACTAAGAGGTACAAAAAGATATTTTTAGAAGGAGCAACCCAAGTCCTTCAGCCCTTGTCGGAGCAGCTGCGGAATAATCCAAGGATACTGGTAGAGGACTGCCAATATGAATTAAGTTAATTAAGGTGGGTTGTCAAATCCTTCCCAGTTAGACTGGCACTGTCATGGTTTGAACATACTGTTCTCTGAGAAAGAATGTAATTTACTCGAAGTAATATAGGTGAGGAGAACAAAAGACTGAAGGCCTATTGTGTATTTCTCTGCAGTGGTGGGTGGCTGTTTTTGCAGTTACTCCAGAGCAATTTTAGCTGGTTTGGGCACCTTTGGGCCTCCGAGTAGCTGAGGTGGGACAGCATTCACTGCAGGCTACAAATTGACCAAGGAACCCACCCAGATTTTTCTGTGCTTGGACCATGCTGAATGTTTTCCCAATGCAGCGACGCTGCTCTCACCATCTGAGATAGCAAAGGTCAAGCCCAGCTCAGACATGTCTATACTGGAGGACTTGCAGTGAGGGCATGTGACTTCCCCTGCACAACTAACCCTAAAGGCATAAAGTTGATTATATTTCTGGTTTTATTTACAGGCAAGCAAAAACAGAACAGTATCTTTTGGCAGGACAGGCATAGCCCTGCAAAATATCGTACTTTGTAATAGATTATTTCATATTGACAAGGAGGAAAATGTGAGATTAGGTTTTAATGTCTGTGCTTCAAAATGTCTGGGAGAGTGACCCACAGGTAGAAGATCTTCTTGTTTAAAATTGAAGAAGCTACTTGACCCATTGACTATGTTACTCTGCTAAACCAGTATGTATGCAAAATCCAAGACCCGAATGCACTTGTAGCTAGATGTCTAATTCACAGTGATGTCAAGAACAGGAATAGTCATTTGTGAGTGGAGACCCTTGCAACCAGCACCAAAAATCACTTTCTACAGGAATGTACACCAACTCAGGCATTTTGTCATGCCGCTGTTAAGCCCCCTTTCAAGTATAACTTTTGACTTTGGGAAGGAATACTAAAGCAAGCAGAACACCATTTCTCTCCAGTAAGGGGTTTTATATATTTTGACTTAAGGTGACTTATGGTATATAATTTTAGAATTTTTAATCTGTGTGTCATTTGTTCAGAGGAAATCCTGAATCCAATCTTACAAACTCTAGCCACATGAATAAAATAAACCACTTCTGGAAGTTGTTTATATGCATATGAGCTAGCCATCCAAAAACCTCATCATACCTGACTGCTTTCTGAATGTAACATCGTTCTTGCAGATTGGAATTACATTGCATTGTGATGCTTGTTTTAAAAAGCTTTTTTTTTAAGGTTCGGGCATGGCTGAGATTAACATTTGGGCAGCAGAATTAAATGTTACCTCTAAATTTATTTTAGCCAAATTAATATAACTGCTAGGATTATTTAGAGTATTTTTCTCAATGCTCCATGTATACTTGAGAGAGAAAGAGCAACTGCACCTCCAAACATACATTTCCTTGTCTAATTCATACTTGTGATATATTTACCAGTTATTAATTAAAAAGCAGATGTTAATGCTCATTTTCATACCATAAAATCTTCTGCTTTTCTGTCCTCAATAAGCCTCCCCCTTTTTTTTTTTTTTAAGCAAGACTCTTAAAAACCTTTATATTTATACTCAGAGCCCTACATTCATATTTAGGCATAAATCCCATTCACCTCAGTGGGTCTCAATGGGATTTTTGCCTGAGGTAAGACTAGAAGATGCAGATCTGATGTTCATGTGTTTTGACAAAAAACATCTTCACACATTTTGAGTTCTTCAGTGCTGACAGTATTGATCTTTTTTTCTTTTTCCACATCCTGCCAACTCAGTGCATTGAATATTTAATAGTACGGGTGATATCAGACCCCATATTCTGACTCATAAATAACATAATAATTGAAACCAAATCTCCTTCCTTCTCTACAGTGTATGCAAGGCTGGAAATTGATCTAAATGAATACAATGTCTTTCAAAAAATCCCATATACATCAGTGGTAATGTAAAAGAAACTAGAATAAAGTGGACATTTTAAAAAAATGAACCAGTTTTTTAATTTTAAAATATTTTGCTGCCACCTTCTGGAATTTAATAAAATGTGCATCTCCGTTGTTTGTAAGGTGGATGTAATTTAGCCTTCAACAGCAATTGCTAACATTATTACAGGGAAAGAATACATACATTTCTTCTTTATTTTTAAATTCTAAACAAGTACGTCCAATTTCACCTTCCACAGAGAGTTAGAAGAGCATAGAGATGATATAATTTAAGGCTTTCGTATGTGAGTAAAACAGAGGGGAAAAAAATGTGCATCAAGCATAACTCTCAACAAATGCCATGAATAACCAGCAGATCAAGCATTATTTGGTCATAAGTAAATACAGGTAAACAAAGCATGGAGCTGCTCTCAGATGATACATAAATATCAATTAATCATTCACAATTAATTGTTTAAATCCAAGAAGAACTCAGGGCCTCTTTCCCCCAGGTGTGTTGTGGCCTTTGCATAACTGTGCTGCTTTTTAAAATATAACTACATAAATAAACAAGAGGCAAACAAGTCCTAAGGCTCTGGGCTCTGTCCTACATATTCTTTCCCTGTTTCTGTCAGGGAGATTTGTTTCTGCACAACATGTGAAAATGTAATGCATTTTGGGGAAGATTAATATATGCAAATATATTTCCCAGTGCAGGGAACATGTCAGAAGTTCTTTATTATCACTAAGACAACTGGAGCACTACTCTTATTTTAGAAAAGGAGCGATCAAAAGCATTTAACTGGAGAAAGAATAGAAACGTCCATATCTGTACATGGTCCTGAAGCTGACAGTTTTCTTTTGATGCACGAGATCAATATTCCCAGAGCATTGTGGGGTTTGGTCCCCTCCATCACTGCCCACACAGTGGAGAGATGACCTCTAGGACAGCCAGCTCTGCAGGGACATGTGCTGCTTGGCAAGGGGTCTGGTCAGCTGGGGGTTGCTGCTCACCAGGTGTGTTGCACAACCACCTTTTGGGGAAATAAAAATCGGAGTATTAGGAGGCGCAAGTACCAGGTGATTTAATTTGATGCCATGAAAAGCCGAAATCAGGACTCAATAGTCAGAAGACTATTAAGCAGGTATCCTTTATTGCAGCGCTGGGCACAGAGGGGATTTCTCCTCCTACTGTGGGCGCTTGGTCAGGTTAATTGCATAGGTTATATACAGGTTCTACATACATATTCATCAGATTTCCAAGAAAAGTTTTACATATTCATTAGTTTTCTGGGAACTCATTATCATATGTAAATGTCCTTCACACAGGGGTACTCAAGGTCTCTGGTGGTCGTCAGGAGTCCTCTGGTGGTCTTCAGTAGTCTTCCTCGCTTGTCCGCTACTTGACCCTCCTCGGATGATTCTGCACAGTGTGATCTTCTGCATGTTTTGATACATTTTATCCTAAAGAGTGCTTGTTAGTGCTTCTATTATCTATGCTTACAGTTTGATGTAATCCATATGGATACTTCCAAGCTAAGTTATCGGAGAGGGCTAAAGTCCTAATCTTCTTCAGAAACTGCAAGGCCATCCAAAAGCAATTTCTCCTACATTTTGCAACATACAGAACTTTTATCTACCACCTGTTAGCAAATAATTGCGTAAAGAAATAGCAAGGCCATTGTATTCAGAAAAAACATCTTTGGATCAACTTCTATGCCACTATCGCTCCTTCACCTCTAAAATTTCATTGAAATGAATGCACAAGTGCTATGAGCTTTTTCTCCAGAAAGCACTGAAATGAGTTGGTTCCTCATGGAAAGCGTTGTCCACGTCAGCACTTAAATCCCAAGCGGGAAGTTTTGGACAAAGCCTGACTGCAAGAGCGGGGTCGACGAACCTGTGCCAGTCCCACCTTCTGCCCCGAGGGGCACACGTGTATACTTACACCTTGCCGGAACAGGTCCGTGGGCTATGTGTAGGATACGGGCATAAATAATAAATCCTGCAGGCTTCAGCCGGTTTCTGCTGAAGCAGGGGCGAAGCCTGACTTTGGCCCAGGTCAGACAGTCGCTCAGCGGTGACAGACGGCCTCGGTTTTGACGCACAGCCCCGCCTGTCCTCCGCTGCACCCTAACCCTAGCGGCGGGCCTCCCGGGTCGGGGCGAGAGGCGGGAGGCGGGAGCTCAGCGCCGCCGAACTCGAGGCCAGAGCGCCGCGAACCTGCCGCCACCGCCCGCCCTTTATTCGCGCTCTCCTGCGCGGCGGCGTTGCCAGGCGACGGGCGGGGCGGCGGCGGGGCCGGGGCTCTCGGGGCTCTCGCGGCTCTCGGAGGGCGGGCCGGCCGGCCGGCGCTGCCGCGCGGGAGCGAGAGCCGCCGCCATGTCGGGGGAAGGCGCGTTGCAGGTGAGCGGGGGCGGCAGGGCGGCAGGGCGGCAGGCCGCGGGCGGGGAGACGGCGACGGTGGCGTTTGTCCGCGGCTGCGGTCGTTTGCTGTTCAAGCCAACACACGCACACGCACACACACACACCCCCCAAAGCTGATGTGCTATCAAAATGAAAAGTGGGAAGCAGGTTTCCTTCTGTGTGGACGCTAGGAGCCGTTCCCCGTGCATGACCTGGGAAGCGGTCGCTCCAGGACGAGGGCAGCCTGACCTCCCTGTTCCTGGTAGTCCTGCAGAAATGTCTCTGGCTGAAGGACCAGCGGTGGCCGACAGCAGGTGCCTCGGGAAGAGCGTAAGACCCGTGTCAGACAACCTGCTCTCAAGCCTTCCGTGGTTTGTGCCTCGGGGTCTTCCAGTCTGGAGATAACCGCTGCGTTTTGCAGTGTATTTTTAATCTATAAGTAAGGCCAGTTGCTTTCAGAACCATGTAAACGTGGTGTGTCCGTGATGTCCTGTGGCAGAGAGTCCAAAATACCAGCGCTGCCTCATGTGAACTTCTCCCATTGTTTCGGACCTGCCACCTGCTTCAGGTTCTTGTACTGCAGCAGTCAGTGGAGAGGTAGTCCCTGCTCGCCTTCTCGACCACGCGTGACCATACAGACCTTTTTGTTGTAGTCTTGCCCATCAAAACATACAAAAGGGGGAAAAAGTGTCACATGCTGATACAACATTGCCAAAAATGGAAAAGGGATCTGCAAGATGTTTCTTGTGAAGCAGAAATATAAATTAATATACGGAGGGGTTTTTTTTTAACACAGAAAAATTGGGGGAATAATGTCAGAGTGGAAACACTGTATTTTACTTACCCTTCACAATAATTTTCAGTTAAATGGGTTAATCTCTGTTGCTCAGTTTTACTTATGTATGTGTGGGAGAGGGGAATGAGTGCTGAACTTGAAAAAGTTAATCTTCCCTTCTGTGTGAAGTTATTTGTGAAACCATTTCAGGATGAGCTACAAGAAGCAATTTCTGCTTATGCAGCAAGAGAGCAAACAGCTGAATACTCAGACGACTTTGACAGTGATGAAGATGACATGTTAAACGGTAAGACAGAATTAAATATTTGTCCTCGTGTACTTCCCTTTTTTTAATTCATTACTAGATCACAGAGAATCTTTGTGAGTCGATGTGATTTAATGTTCCAAGACTTAATATTTTAACAACTTCTAAATCACTTAGTCCTCCTCCTCTAAGTTAGGAGCGGAATTCCCAGTGAAATCAGTGGTGGTGCCAACCTGCTAGACCAGACGCAGTCTGTGCTGGTTCCTACAGTTGTGGTGCCCAGTTTTACTCCTTAGCCATCTTGTTTATACCTGGGTGAGACAGTAGCGCACAGTACTGTGAACGAAAGTGGACATGGGCAGAGAGAAAGCCATGTTATTGTCTTACTGTTTTCCCGGTCTGGACAATCAGCGAATAAGGGCTGCAGGACGCACTGCAGAGCATGCTTGCCTAACAGTGTACACAAACCAGGAACTGGTTTGATCTGGCTGCTTTTCTTGGGCCAAGATGCATTTGATATTTGGTAATGTTTATATTTAGTGTACCGAGATTGGCCGAATGGCTCTTCTTCCTCCTGATATGGTGCTGCTACATGTTAAGGGAAATAGGAATCTTAAATATCATAATATATTTTTAAAAGGACTTCTTCTGTCACATCTGAAACATTTTTTTAAAAGTTCGTGGGATGCTTTGATTTCCCTTTGCTGACAAGATTTAGAAAAAAGCTGCTCCTGCATTAAATATGTTACTCAACTATCATGACATTCTTTTGTTGTCTTCCTCGAGCATTTGAACTCTGAAATAAAGTCAATTAGAAATAACAAGCTACAGGAAGATAAAAATATTTTTGTTGAACACATGAACTTTAGCAGCAGAGCAGATATCTCCTTTGAGTATCTTCTAGTAGATTTCAGATGGGACAGAAGTGAAAAGAATAGAAGGGGAGGATGGATTGTGGTAACCAAACATGCCTAGCTTTGTTGTTGTTGACTTGCTTCCAGTTCTTATGGCATTGGAGACACAGGTTTTTAGAAGGGATTTAAATTGCATGACAGATAAGATTTAACAAGTGAATATTTGAAGTATTTTCTTCAGATTGGGTCCATGGAAACAGATGACAGGAAAGGAAGTAGAATAAGGATCTAGTTTGGTGGCTTTGCAGACATCAGAGGTACAGAAAGAGAAATGTTCAGAGACTTAAGCCAGGAAAGCCTTACATGAAAAATACTTTTAAATTATAGAAGATGTAGTTTCTGTGTCCCATTTTTTTCCACTTTTCTCAAATGAAAGTTGATAATGTGCTGTTTTCAGGTATTGGGGAAGAACTTAATGAAAGTAATTCAGGTGCTGAAAGCACTAAGAAAGCAGTTGCTGTTGAGAGTCCTCTCTCAGATGATGATGCTTCACAAAAAGCAGCAGATTTGGAAAACGAAGCTGCTGATGACTTGGCTTTATCCTTTCATGAAAAGAAGCTTCAGCAAATAATGCTTTTAGAAAGTGAAAACATCCAGGATGACAGAAAAAATGGTGAAGAAGAATGTTTGGAAAGTCAAAATGAGGGTGATAACAGAAAAAATAATGAAGAGTGTTCAGCTGCTGAAGAAGTACCATGTGATAATAGTGAAAGTGACCACTGTAATGACTTGTCTATTCATGAACTACAGAAAAAAAGAAAGCAAGAGGAAAACAAACCAATACCAAAGCCACGGGTGCACAAAACAAGAAGTGGTTCAGCATCAGGTGAAAAGAAAGCATTTGAATGTTGTTTCTGCTGCTTGCTTAGCCATATTACAATATTTTAAAGTGTTGTAATTTGGGTTATTTTCTGTGTTAAGTATCAGCTGCTTTGGCTTGCAGGGAACTTATTCAATATTCTTCTAAAAGTACATGTTTCAATAACCTCCAGCTGCCAGGGTGTAAATGGAACCAGTGTGGGCCAAGTAGCAGGAGGTTCCTATTTGCTTTTTCCTTTCAGGAGGTGAGAAACAGCTGTTTGGATGCTTAAAGTCCAGCTCTCCATAAATGCATGTCCATGGAAGGTGTGGGAGGGCTGCAGAGTTGCCTCCTCTGCCTGCACATAGCACAGAAAGCCATATTCACACAGTGTCCATGGCATCCATGCACCCTTTAATGGAAAGCTCCTTAAACAGACATCCCTCCTCTATGACCAGTGAAGCTGGACCACAGTATTCACAAATACAATGTTGAAGTCCTGATGCTGAGACATCATGATGCTGTATTATTAACAATGTCAGAAAATGAACTGTAACCAAAACATTTATGAATGGTAGACATCATCACAAAGTTAAAACTTCAGATGATCTTTTACTTGGAAGATACTGAGCCACTTGGGATGCATAGTCAAACACGTAAAAAACCCCAAACTTTAACGTTTCATTATAACAATAGCTAATTCATTTTTAATACGCAAAGCAGAACTTGAAATTCTGCTAATTGACTATATGTGCTTTTACAAATTTAAATGTCAAAAGACTTCATATTTTTTAACTACTTCCTAATATAAGAAGAATTTGCCCTGTTTGATATTGAGAGACATTTATGGCTGGTCATTACCTGTGATGGAAGATTACAACTTTGAAATTGTAGAGCATGATTAGTGATATCAGCTCCTTTTTTTCTTTCCACATGATGGCACCAAAGTGCTAGATACTTGAATGTGGAGCTGGGCACTGCAGATGTCTCTCTTTCATGGCCAGTATGCCTGTGTAGTTTTACACTGGGAGAAAAAAATTGTACTCTTTTTCTTCATGTGAATCTAAGTAGTACAGTGATACTAGCATATTGTCTTCAGTAGTCAACCATTGTAAATTTTCTTATATTGGATAAATTGATCTCTGTCCAACAGAGGAGGTGACTATCCAGAGATTAATCAGCTTTTTCGGCTCCTTCGACTTTTCTTGTGATTTACTGCATGGAAAAACTGTTGATGTGCTTGTAGGAATATTGTTGTGATCTCTTAGCTCTCTGAACTTCACACTAATTACATAAGTAGACTTTATGCAGCTGAGTGTGCTGGATGGGCATGGTGATTCTCCCATTTCCTGCGGTAGATTTGTGTGAACTAGGACTTAATAAGAAATGCTTCTGTAACAGTGTGCAGAATTAGATAAGCATTTCTATATGGATCAGCATATGTAAAGAAAAATGCAGGTAGAAAGCTGTTGTATGGCTTGATCTTGTTAGTGGCAGGGCAGAGGGAAGAAAAAAATGAAAAACATAGGATTACTAAACAGGAGGAGGGTGAGGAGCCAGAGGATAGAAATTTGTAAGAAACAGTTGCATGGTGGTTCTGCTGCCCAGTGACTGCCTTAGGGGGGAACTGAGACATCACTGAATAAGCTAGAAATATACCCTCCTCTTCAACTGCATTTCTCATGATGTCTCCTCCTACCCAGGGTTGTTCTGTTCTGCACCATGCAGAGAGGAGCAGGTTTCCCTTTGTATCTTTGCTAGTAGATAACTGAACAAGCAGAATAGCAAAAATGTTTTCTTACAACAGCGCTGTATTAGATACATGCTCTCTTCTATATTTATGAAAACTCTGTCTCTCTGACTGCAGATAAGCCCTTGAGTGTAGTTTCGATATTTTCTCCATTTATCATTATCTCTGTATATAAGTTTGTAGGTTGTTGTGATGGGTTGACCCTGGCTGAACGCCAGGTGCCCACCAAAGCCGTTCTATCACTCCCCCATCCTCAGCTGGACAGGGGAGAGAAATATTTAACATAAAGCTTGCGGGTCGAGATAAGGACAGGAGAGATCATTCACTAATTACCGTCACGGGCAAAACAGACTCAGCTTAGGGAAAATTAGCTCAATTTATTACAAATCAGCCAGAGTAAGGTAATGAGAAATAAAACGAAATCTCAGAACACCTTCCCACCGCCCCTCCCTTCTTCCCGGGCACAACTTCACTCCCGGATTTCTCCACCAAGCCCCCCCAGCGGCACAAGGGCGACAGGGATGGGGTTTACGGTCATCACACGTTATTTTCTGCCGCTTCACCTCCTCAGGGTGAGGGCTCATCACACTCTTCCCCCGCTCCAGCGTGGGGTCCCACCCACGGGAGACAGTCCTCCACGAACGTCTCCAACGTGGGCCATTCCCACGGGCTGTAGTTCTTCACGAACTGCTCCAGCGTGGGTCCTTTCCACGGTGTGCAGTCCTTCAGGAGCACACTGCTCCAGCGCAGGTCCCCCGTGGGGTCACAAGTCCTGCCAGAAAACCTGCTCCATGGGCTCCTCTCTCCACAGATCCGCAGGTCCTGCCAGGAACCTGCTCCAGTGCGGGGTTCCCACGGGGTCACAGCCTCCTTCAGGCACCCACCTGCTCCGGCGTGGGGTCCTCCACGGGCTGCAGGTGGATATCTGCTCCACCGTGGACCTCCCTGGGCTGCAGGGGGACAGCCTGCCTCACCATGGTCTTCCTCATGGGCTGCAGGGGAATCTTCGCTCCGGCGCCTGGAGCATCTCGTCCCCCTCCTTCTTCACTGACCTTGGTGTCCGCAGGGTTGTTTCTCTTACACGTTCTCACTCCTCTCTCCCGCGGCTGTTTCTCACTCTCCCAACTTTTTTCCTTCTTAAAAATGTTATCACAGAGGCGTTACCACTATCGCTGATTGGCTCGGCCTTGGCCGGCGGCGGGTCTGTCTCAGAGCCGACTGGTATGGGCTCGCTCTCTCTTGAACACAGGGGAAGCTTCCAGCAGCTTCTTACAGAAGCCACCCCTGTAACCCCCCCCACTACCAAAACCTTGCCACATAAAACCAATACAGTTGTCTATATAGAGATTATATTAGAAGCCTTAAAACTTTGGTTAAACTTTCTGAAAAAGCGGCTGTAACTCTTTATATAGCTGTATATGGCCTAGTGGTGTTAAGAAAGCTGTGCTATTATTTAAATAGCTCATTTAACTGAAAATAGTTAGTTGAATCTATCTTGGCAAAATAGTGTTCCAGACTAAAATGTCTTTAACTAGACATAACTGAAAGTATAATATTTATTTTCAGCTGAGAATATCAGCATTCCTTCATTAAATAGCTGCTACAAACCATCACCTCAACCAAGAAGTATGTTGAGAAAAAGTGGTCCTGTGGAAGATAATAAGCTTAATAGGTCAGAAGGAAAAATAACTTCTAGAAATGGATTTTCTTCGTTTTCGGCACCATCATCCCTAATTACTCTGAATGCCCAAGTCACACTCAAGAAAAAACTGCTTGCCAAAAGCCCTAATTCTGAAGTAAGAGAGTATATGTTTTGGTTTTTTACCATCTACATTGGGAGCTTTAGAAACTAACTTTTATTTAGCTGACAAAATTTTGGGGGAGAAAAATTGGACCAAAATAGGAGTGGGAAAAAAAGTCTTTGCCAGTAGCATTCTTATATGAGGGCCAGATAAGAGAACATTATTCTTTTTCTTTCTAACTAGAAACAGGATTTTGTGACGGTTTGCAGCCTTATGTTCTGATTGGTTTCATTTCTCCAAATGTAAACCAAGAATTAGACTTCTCCTAGAGAGTTCTGAACATTCTATCAAAGTATTATAAAGTCAAGTTAAATTATACTGATTTGTTATAAATTGCTCACTTGTTTATTTGTCACTTTCTGATCTAAGGGTCCATGGCTAGGAAGTACTTCACCACCATTTTCCATTAATTTTACTACCCACAATGAAAGATCTGGAGACTCCAATTTACTGATGTGTGGAAAAGCACCACCTGTAAAAGGTAGAACTTAGATATGTACAACCAGATAAATGTTACCGTTTATACCTTAGTAATATCTAATGTTCCAAAACAAGTCTTCTTAAAATCAGTGCCGTTCTTAATTTCCTTTCTACTCTCCTTCCATATCTTTCCCATGCCCTTGTGTCTCCTTCTGTTCTGGTTTTGAGAATGGCCCAGCCTCATTTGTGCAGTTATGTCCAAGTACAGTATCATCCCAAGTATTGAGAAATTTGGCCGTAGAGGCATCCCAGGAATGGAGAGGAACAGATTAAAGTTTGAGAATTTAGGTTTTATACTTTGACTTATGTCAAGTGTATGCATCATCATCTAAGCATCTTTGAGACTTACAACAAGTCATTTTGATTTCATTTCCTCTTTTGCAGTCAACAAGACTAGGGTAAACCTTTCACTTCTTCCTGCACCTTTTCCACAGAGTTTAATACAAGCTGAGTAGCGCTTTTCTACTTTTTTGGATTTGTGAATCCCTAACAGTTCACAGGGGATGTGCACACCCTTTGAGAAATATCAAATCTGTGGGCTTCTCAGCAGTATCCATTGAACTTACCTTTCTTAGTCCCCTTTTTCAGACTGGTTACAAAAAAATCCATGGACCCCAGGTGAAAAAACACTGGAATAGGCTGTTAGACACCTTTTTAAATTTGCTAAGGGAATCATGCTGGGGGGTAATTTGCTGTGCGCAGGACTGTAACAGATAAGTAACATAGACTGTTAGATGCAGCAAGACGAATGCTGTCTGTATGGCCTATGTAATGTCTATATGCTGCAGCCTAATGAAAGAAAAGATAGGACTTGGCTTGAAGAATTTAGTGCAGAAAGGTGAACAAAAGTTGAAAACTCAGGCAATGTACTAAATAGTAAATAACAAGTAAGCTTAGATCTGTGTTTAATTTCAGTTCTTTTATATATTTTGCTGATTCCTCAGATTAGAAAATTTGTTTGGTATAGCTTGATGTTTTTAAGCATCATTAATGAAACAATGTCTAAGGGGAGTTTGTATGGGGAAAAGGATATGGGCATCAGTGTACTGGAATGGGTAGATTCTCCAAGTGCAGGGACAACATAAGAGGAAGAGGATGGTAAAGGTGGTGTTGTCAGTACAAAGGAAAACTTAGAAACAACAATGATATGGAGTCTTCAACAAAAGTGGAGGAAGAGGGATTGGAAAAGATTGTTTAAATATGATGCTGAAGTGTGCAGGTGTAAGAATTCCAAGCAGACTGATCAAACTTGTGTAGCTTGAATTGTCAGGAAGGAAACTACAATAATAATACTTACAGGTTTTATTCCCAGCTAACTGTGGGAAGGTTAGTATTTTGTATCCCCTTTGCAAACACAGCCAAAATGACTTGCAAGTGAAGTTCTGTGAAGTTCATGCTACAAAGCGCTCATAGTAAATCTGCTGTCGCCAGTGTTCTGTACACTAAATGCTGCAGCTTAATTAGGATTGTACAGTTTCAGATGCCTACAATTTATATACACTTGTACTATCTAGTAAGTGCAAAGTAAAATATGAAAGTTTACATATCAACAGAGGGTAGAAAATGGTTCATATAAATTCAGAATTCTCCTTGTCACCTCGAACTTACCTCCGTCATTGTAAATGTAGGTTAAATTTCTTAGATTGTCAGCATTGATATTCCTTTCTTCAGGTAACTTGGAGTTAATCTCTCATCCACAATTTATATTTCTTTTAAGAATTCCATCAGAAAATTGTGGAAGACTGTAATTTGGAATTTATCATGGTCTTTTTTGGTTTATGTCTGAATTATTTTACAAATTTAGAACTTTGTGTTAATGACAGTTCAGATCTGATAAAAATGGGGTTTAAGTTTTATTAATAAAGTGCTACATAAATGACAATTTCACCACTTAGGCATACTTTTAAATTGAGGTGACATTTTGTTTAAATCCCCACTGCAGAATCTTTCCATTATTTTGTTGTGTGTCCCACACCCCTGAAAAACACCACACAATGAGAGTGGGTTTTTTAACCCAAATTGTTGTACGGACTTCGTTAGTAGTTTGCTAGACATCAGAAGAGCTCTTGCTGTCATTGCAATGGCTCTTGCTTTTGGTTTCTGCACTAGAACCATGTTTGGGTGGTAAGGCAGATGAGAAGTTTTGCCTTTGTCATGCTCTCACATTCTATAACATTTGTTAAAACTTCAGTTGACTACTCCAGTCTTACATTTAAATACAATACAAGTGAATACTCTTATTAGTCCATATAGTTTTTAGAAGGAGGTATACAGAAAGTACGTTATATTATCTCAGATTTAGTAATATGTTTCATAAACAGATGGTTTTCGTACAGAAATAACAATACTCAGAAACAATGGAATTCTTGTTAATGTGTCCTCTCAATCTTTTTTCTCCTGTTAAATCAAGATCAGAAGAAGATCAGCACCAGTGACTTGAAACTGGAGGACAATAGTGGAAAATCCTCTTCTGCGATAGAAGTAATGATGACCACAGTATGTGAGAAAACAAAGAAATTAGAGAAGTCAATAGATGACAGTTCAGGTGAAATGGTGAAAATAGTGGAAGGGCAAATGCTAACTGATACAATACAGGAGGTATCAGTGAATGATCAATCTGAGCATGGGGAGGCAAAGGACACTTCAAAGGACTCTGTCAAGGTATTAATCATATGCGTTTTTACCATTGTTTAGAGTAGCATCACTGTGCTAGTGAAAAGTTTTGTAAAGTTACTGTTGGTACCTTAAATGTGTAGAACTCTGTTTATAAATCTGACAATTTATCTCTGGATTCCAGAGCTGAAGTTCTTACAAATTCTGTATAGTTTTATGGAAGATGTAGGGAATGCCTTTTACACAAATCATTTAAACCAGAAAAAGGTATTGAAATGTGTGTTTCTCCAATCTTAAGGAAATACCCTTGTCCAAGTGAAAGCGTCAGCTCTCTATTGTGAGGTTAGCTGAATTGGAATAAGCAGTGTATGTTGGCTGAGGATGGAATCCATGGTGTGACTTGAATAATGGATAAGATGCAAAGCACTTTATGCTTTATCATAAGAAAGAGAATTTGTAGAGATATATATATATATATATATAAAATTGTTAAAGCTAAATATTAAAAATAGTTAAAATACTGTTGATATAATAACAGGGAAACCTACTACCCAGCTGGGTTCTTTTTATTCCTTTGTATTTCTAAACTATAGACTATATTTTTACATAATACAAAGAAACATTTCTAGGTGCCATTCCAAAAAGATACAGGCATTCTGAAAGTTTGTTGGTTTGGTTTGGTTTTTGGTGTTGTGTTTTTTTTTTACTTTCTTACCCTGTACTGTACCCTTTCTATATTAGAGTGGCTTTCTTGTGTATTTTTCTAACATCATAGAATGTCTCAACTTGGAAGGGACCCATAAGGATCATCAAGTCCAACTCCCAACATTCTTGTTAGCTTGTAAAAATCTGTTTCATCCTAATCTAGTTCTGTTGATTGAGGACTCTATAATTTTACTTTTCCTCTGTGTTTCTTAGAAACTAGGTGAAACAAAGGAGAGAGTTCTACAAAACCCAAAAGCTTCTTTGTCTGTCAGGTAAGAGAAAGATGCTATATATCACAGTCCGCAGAGTGTGAGATGCATGTAAGTGCCCTGACAATGCTGCTTCACTCTCATTTTCTGTCAGCACTGTCTTCACTGTCAACAACCTCCAACCAGCTGTGGAAAACAGTTTAGTAGATGTGGCATGTTATTATAACCCTTGCTCGGGGTTATATCAGATCAGACTCCAAGTCTTTTGCCAGTGTCTGTGATGAGTGTGTGCTACAGGATCCACCAATGAATCCAGTCCATGATGTCTTTACAGGTTTTAAGCTGTTTTGTAGGTGAAAGTGTAAGGAATTTGTAAACTTTTTTGGGCTGGATATGTTGAGTAGCGGCTTGTTTTGGCAATAATAAAGCCCTCAGAAGAAAACGGGCTTCCTCCTTTTTTCCTTTTCCCCTATCCCCAGCCAAGTGCATGTACAAACAGAATCACAGTAACTTGTGGTATACACTGAAATAAAAGGAACACTACTTGGTATCAGCTACAATAAATTGAAAGACCGTTAATATGTTTGTGTCTTGGTATTTTTATAGGTCTCTGTCTTCTGCACACTTAAAGAAAAAGACAAAGGCTACATCAGCTACACCTGTTTCATCTCAATATCTGGGAACATTAAAGGTGTTGGAGGATAAACATGTGCAGAAGAACAGTACAGAATTTCATAAAGCAGATAGTTTACGAGCAGCTGTTTTCCAGGTAGATCTTAAAAACAAACAAATAAAAACTGAACAAAACAACCAACAAACAAAACTATGCATATAAAAGTCCTGTTATAGGAGTCAACACCCCTTATTTTCTTGAAATCAATATTTCTGAGTGTATTCCTTGCATATGATTATAGGTGTAATAATCATTCTGTTGGCTATGCCTTTTCATCAAATTATGAACTAAAAAACTAGATGAGAGGGACCGGGGTTCATAATTTATTGTGTCACACTATTTTCAGACAAATATACTATTTCCCTTTATTTCTACTTCTTCCTTAACTTTAGTAAGTATGTAGTTTAAAGTTTCTTTTCCTGATATGTTCTATTCAGTTGGCATTCAGGAAAAGTGAAAAATAGTATTCTCTCCAGAAGGATAATCTATGTGAATTCTGTGTAGAATTTCATAATGATTAGTTTGTGTGTTCCAAAAGATTTTTGCTACTAATCTGTGTGAGAAAAATTTTCATTAGCAGATGCTGTTCATATTGGTATGTGTTTTAATACTTGTTATGGTTCTAGAACAAAATTTAGAACCTCAAATCTGTATTTATATTCTTTCTATAATTTTTAAAGGTAAAATAGGCTTCATTTAGGACACTTGTATCTCTAAGCAGCATACCAAATACATAATTAAACTTTGAAAATTTAAGCCTGATTCTGCAAATGTCTTGTAACACTTTATGGATCCTGAAGTCTCACTTTTCCCAGTTGGATTTTATTCTCTAATTATAGGTATTTGCAAGAGAGACAATAAATGTAAATTATATTCCTATATACCAAGTGATAAGAAGCTTTATTCCATTCTTTTTGGGGTTTTTTGATGCTTTCATTTTTTTGGTGTTTTTTTTAAGTTTGTTTTTTTTTTTTTTAAAGATCCTTCAGCTTTTTCATATTTTGTAGCTATGATTTTAGAACCTTACACTTTTTTGGTCACAGTCTTTGTGTGATCACAGCTTAGTCTTCCACATGGGGTCATTATTTAAGTAGCACATGGAAGAATTAAGAGTAATTTTGGTGGTCATTATATTGGTGTTGCTCTAATAATATTTGGTTGTTTTAACAGAACTTTTTTAGTTATATCTTAAAAAGACTTTAAAAGTATAAAAGTCTTCTAATGATTCTTCCAGAATTGGTTGGAAAAGAAAAGACTCTATCTACTGGAATTAAAGAGAACTGAAAAGGAGAAAGCTGAAAATCTAAGGAATGATACTGAAAAGGTTTGTTTACATTCTTGTTTAAAATAAGTTTGCAAACTATAATTCTTTGAAGTATGCTTACCTGTGCTTTCTGCCTAATTTCATCACTCTGCTATTCTAAGGCATCTGGTTTTCTCGCACGAGGTGAGTTGAAACAGTAAATGGCATGTCCCACTTGTTATGATTGCTGTAAATGCTGTGTGGCTGATGCTTCGTCACACGTTTACATAAAGTATGTTAAAAGTGTGCTCCTTAGATTAATTTTCAGGTTTGTTTACAAAGACCTTGGGATGCTCAACCCTTCAGGTCTTAAGTTTTGTTATCTGTCAGAAGATGAGTTTGCTCCCTATCTCAAGAGATGCTTATCTACAGAGGACTGTATTTTGAATAGTACCATACACAGTTCTTATATTTGGCTTTTAAGTATTCAGTACGTTTTGTTTCTAAGCATTTAACATGTATTTCATATTCTTCCACACATATTTTGCAGGAGTAGTTTGTCTCATTCGATTAAGTTAAATTAAAAATGAGCATAGAAGAAAAACACTTCATATAGTTCAAATTTAATTTGGAGTATTACTTGGACAACTTGGTATGTTGTCTGCAAATCAATTTCCATTTCTTTATTGCTCCATCTAATCCTACATTTGGCAATGAGTTTAAAACTTACTATTTCAATTCTAGTTTTATATTTAAGTGTATTTAAATGTAGACTGATATTTTCAATCTAGAAAGAAGCTGTTAAAAGAGAGGAAGCAATTGCATCTTTTGAAGCCTGGAAAAAAAAGAAAGGAAGAGAAGCAAAGAAGTTAAGTGAAAAAAAGAAGCTTGAGGAACTTAAGAAAAAGAAAGCAGCAGAACAGAATGAGGAGAAAACAGAAGCAGCACGGAAGGTGATGTGAAATATGAACATAAATGTGTATTGGATATGGTTCAGGAGGTTGTTGAGAATAATTTTGATTAATCCAGCAAGAGGTGGAAACAAACTAGATTCTAAAATCTAAACATGCTTAATTTTTGAAGAAAGCTTGTATAAGATTCTGATCTGTTCTATTGGAAGTATGTAATGTTTATATTTGTACACAAACAGGCATTTTTCTGTATTTGGATACTATGAACTGAATGTAAAGTAAACTCCATACAAATACCTTGACAATGAACTATTATTTACTGGGGAAAAATAATTTATTCTTTTTAGGTATAGTGATACCCACTTTTGAGCAATGCTACAAACAGATATTCGAAAATTGGAACATGTAGAAATTACAAAATAGTACAGAATAAGCAAGTGGAGTATTGACAAAAAGGTGAGGGGTAAGATTTTTAATGTATCTGTGGTTTTCTTTAGGCATTTGAAAAATGGAAAGAAAGTAAAGTGCAATATTTAAGAGAGCAAAGGAGAAAGGAAAAACAGTCTGAAAGAATCAGGAAGAAGAAAGAGGAAGAACTGGTTGCAGAGAAGAAGAGAGACAGCATGTCAGCAGTTGAAAAATGGTACTACTCCACTGGGTTTTGGAATATCATAGTTTCCCAAATCTTTGCTTATAAATGCAATAGGTCTTCTGTGAGTGCTTGATGTGCTTTTAATTGGGAGACAATGGCATGCTTGGGATCAGGCTCTTTGGTCCCATTGGAGAGTAAGTTTAACAATGAGAACAAACTGTACAAGCTTTTTTCGGTTTGGTAACTTAAATGCTTTCCTCCCCAAAAGGCTACTACTGTCTTCAGCCCAGGCGGAGATACTGCAACTGAGAAGTACAATTCATGGGGTAGTGTAATGTCTTATGTGGTTAGTCTCATGCTTCATTACTAAGCCATAGGAAGGAAAGTAAATCTTTATCTTAAAGTTTTGTGGAATACAATGTATGAATGTAGATGTATTCAGGAGCAAATGAGATGTGTCTGCTGGAGAAATTATTTTGTTAGTTTTACAAGCCAAGAGTTTTCACAGACCATGTGCAACTTATTATTACCCACAGAAGTTTTGAATCTTTATTTTTTATATGATACCAAGTACAGGAGAAAGTAATACAGAAAAGGTGATGCCATAATAGATAGAATAGCAGGTTCATTTATACCTTAGTGATATAATATATAAAGATGGACTTTGAAGATTTTAAATATGTCTTCTAGGTCTTTTATTAAATGCATAAAATATCTCTTTTGACTTAATTTAGTTAATCAGTCACAGATGCAGCATTTAGTCTGTTACATGGTGATCTCCTGTTCTTCACTGTCACTATACAGGAATGAAAAAAAGGAAGAATTTATAAAACAGAAGAAAGTAGAAAAAATCCTAGAGAAAAGAAAGCAAGAAATACAACAGGCAAAGAAGGAAGAAAAAAATATAAAGGCTATGGAGGAATATGAAAGATGGCTGGTATTATTTTTTTTTGCACTTTGTCAAAACCAAAAAGATTAATGTAGTAGTGAGTATGAACACTTTTGTATTGTAATATTCGTGGGTTTTGATGCTGTTATGAGAGAGGCCAGATGATGGCGGCATTACATAGCTAGTCCCCCAAAATTCTTGAGCAAAATGATGGCAGAATATGGTGGGCTTGATATTTAGCATACGTGGAAAATATATTCTCCCTACCTACATGTCACAGAGTTTTGTATTTCATAGTTAGTCTTAATTTTTTGACATTCCATGTCAGGAGCAACCATCTCTGAAGGGCCAACTCGCCACAGCACAAAACCTGCAAAGCCAAGCAGTGTCACCAGCTGCAACAGTGAGTGCATACACATTCAAGGAAGCTTTTAAAGTGGAGACTTGTATACCTTAAAATTGGCAAAAGTGCTTGTAATGAGGTTTGAGATTATTTCCATTTACTAGAAAGGTTGGAACTCTGATGCTCCCAGTTATATTTTTCCTACAACAGCATTCTTTAGTCATAGTTGTTAAGCAGTAAACTAATCTAGTACTCAAGTCCCAACAATAAGGCAGGTTTTTTTTCCTTGCTACAGAAAGACAAACTAGAAGAGAGATCACTAATATTCTTAGCATATATTGTTTTCTTAAAGATGTGTGACTTGCTAGTTAAAGGAAGACCTGTGG
Source organism: Buteo buteo (assembly GCF_964188355.1). Classification (NCBI taxonomy): domain Eukaryota; kingdom Metazoa; phylum Chordata; class Aves; order Accipitriformes; family Accipitridae; genus Buteo; species Buteo buteo. The sequence continues at coordinate 48,368,962 of NC_134171.1, forward strand.
TTTTTATCCTCACCCTGTGACACAGTCATTCATCATACTGACTTTCAAGGTTTTCTTAGTTTGAGAGTGTTTATTCTGTTGTCTCTCTTTCTTTTGATTTTTGGCATGCATCCTATACATATGGTGTCTGTTGCCAATTATAAGAATGGGATCTTGCAACTCAGCTGGCTTAAGATACTTACAGGGGTTCATTTGTACTGTCAATAGCTTAAAAAAAATCTTTTCCAGAGTCTCGAGTGGGCTTTCTGGCTTTTTTTGGAGGCGGGATAGATGAGAATTGAGGCAGGCACATGTACAGGTGTGGGACAGATTTTGAAAGGATAATCATCCTTTACTTGGCTAACTCAGAAATATGCAGTTACATAAAACAGCAAGAGCCTGCACGGTTTCCCTTCTCTCAATTTTCAAATGTTTTAAGTCTTAGGTTTAAGTCTTTTAAAGATCTTCTTTGACCTGGTCCCATTTTGGAATACCTCTGATTTCTGTAATCATTGGCAAGAAGCGCTTCCTCTGGTCCCCTTAGTCAAGTGATTTCCAGCTCAGTTTTGTCAAATGATTAATGTCCAATCTTGCTTGGTCAATATTCCTGGTTCCCAAGGAAGGAAGTACTATGCTTTGAGTAGTAGCTAACACTGTCCAGGTATGCTCCCCTTACGGAGACTATCCTCGATTAGCATACCTGTACCAAAACATGAATATTACCTCTCATTGTACATTTTGCTTCCTTGCTGTCTTTGACTCTGTACGAAGGTAAAAAAATTGCCCCTTTTTTTGGGGAATGAAATATGCTGCCTAGCACAGGCTCCCTTGTTCAAATTGTGTATAAATTCCTGAGGTCATCATTTCACTCAGTGGGATTATTAACATAAATTTTAGTATTTGGAGGAATGACCAGATCTAAATGGATGTACATGTGTCTTCATGAGAGGAGCAGTTTGAAAAATAAGCAGGTGTTGGAGGATGTGATAGGTACCGGACTGGTTGGTAGAGGTACCTCTAAAATTATCTCCTTTTCCATGTCTATGTGCAAGTGCTGACTGATGTGTCTCATGCCCAGTCTTCACATTTTTACTTTCATAACTTGTGCTGTTTTTTGCAGCTAACACACATTTATTTGAGAAAGCATATTGGGCAATGGCTCTGTCATCGTGTTTGGCCAAAATATTATCTCGCTTTGTATAGTAGTACACCTTCACTGAACTGCAGGAGAGAAATGCCTTTAAAGTTGTCAATGTATTATCAAGGGAACTAAGATGGTATCTGCCTACAGGTAGATAAAGAGGCATCAAATCTGAGAGGGCAGAATTGTGGAAGCCTTTTAAGTATATTATTTCAAATAAGATGATTTTTGTTTAAAGGGAAATAAAATAGGAGGAATGTAGTGGAGAGTATTCTAATATGTTTTCATTAACATTCAACAGAAATAAACGTGTAAATTCATCCTCAGCTTTCCGGAACCAGGTGTTGACCATAACGCATGGGTAGAACGGACATAAAAATCTGCTTGTAGTTCTTCTAAAATATAAGAAAAATTCTGCTTTTATGTTAATGGAAATTCTGTTACTTATACTTCTAGAGGTTATTGTGTGAGTGTTTGATAACATAAGTGCATAGAGAAGATTACTTTTTAAGCCTGAAAATAAATGCCCTGAAAAAGGCTATTAACACTTGTAAAATACTAACATAAAAAGGATAATCTTGTATTGCTGAGGAAATTTAAGCTTCTGATTTTTTTTGTTTCTTTCATAGTATTTGCCTCTTGCTACTCACCAAGTACTCTTTGAGCCAGTCTAGATGTTTTGCTCGATAAATGATCATTTTTTACTTAATATATAATACCAGTGTCTGACTCTTGTCATTGGCATGCACCTATTCTGAGGAGTACAGTGTGGAGAAGAATCATGTAGAAAGTTTTTAATGACAGATCAGTTTAGTTTCCATTATTTTTGAGATAGTAAACTTGATACCTATTTTCTGTAGAGAAAAGCGAGTATCCTAGATCTGTTATGTTCTCCATTTTATATGGTAAACATTAACCTAGTATGAGTTGATGAGAAGTAAGGCTGCTCTCAAATAATGCTTGAAGACCAACATAGCAAGGTTAAATGCCCTAGAAGAAGTTTGAAATTTCACCTGCAGGTTGAGCATGCTCAATACCTATTTTTGGCATTCTAAAGCTGTTTAAAAACATCAGGAAATTATGTACTGGATGAGTCTCATGGATTTGTTTCTTTTCTGGGTTAGAAACAGCTGACATGGGTTATTCATTTCATGTGGTTTAATACGATCTATCTGAAAATACTTTCTATATTGGAATTTTAATCTCTTGGCATTGCAATATGTTAGAAATAAGGCTGTTATTGTTACTCCTCTTAAATGTTGTAAGGCTTCTGTACTATCTAAAATTCAATTATTATGTGGCAGTCATACTGCTAAAGAATGTGATCTTCCTAGAATTTTGTAAGTGAAAAATGTATTCATCTTACTAGGCTACCGAGTTGGAAATTTCCACAGAGAAATCAAGCCATACAATCGAGTTGGTCTAGTGTATGACAAGCTATAGTTATTGATTTCGTCTTTCACTATTTCTGTTACTCTTCTCCTGTTAGTGCAAATAACATCTTGTTTATTATTTTAGGGAAGATTTATATCAGTTTTGTCTTGTGAGAATGTGAACTGTGGTTAGGACTAGAAAATAAAAAGCTTTGCGTGTGTTGAATGCAGGGAAGAAGCCAGTAAGTCTTCATGTCAGATTTAATCTTTAAAAGCAGGACTCTTTCCTTGGCACTGGGATTCATTCATGAAAATTGGATCTTCAAACCCAAACATTCAAAACTCAGACATGATTAAAAAATCCAAAGCAACTTTCATTCCCTTCCTGGGTGGGTGTATGCTTTATGTTTGGGTTGGGTTTTTCATACATAAGTGTTGTGCAACATGTATTCAGTAGAGAATGCTTTATAAACATAAAATATGCATATTTCTTTGTAACACGTGACTTCTCAAATAATTGCCAATACTGCTACAGTAACTCCTATTTTTAATGAGTTTTTAGTTACTTTTCCTGGTGTGTCTTTGAATGTCAAATACAGATGAATGTCAAATACAGATTCAGATTCTAAGATTTGTAGAATATGATTAAATTTTTGTAAGAATAAATTGGCTGGATATGTGCAAATACTCCAAAAGAGGAACATGAATCATGTTGTGTTCCATTGCAGAGCACATTCTTCCCAAGCTTATCTGTACTGCTTGCACATATCTTGTTGTCTTTTTTGAAAAATATCACTGATAATGCAGACCCCTTTCCCCTTAGGGTAATAACCAGTTCCCTTTAAGAATTCCTGAAAAAAAGGTCTTGAACTTGTTCTAAAGATGCAAAGCCACTAGTGGTGTTCATCCAAGGAAGATCTCTGTGGAAGGAGAAAGAAGGCAAAAGTGTATGATGACAGAGAAGAGTCAGAATCTTACAGTGCTACAAGCCCAGTTTGTCTCAATTACTCCATATAATCCAGAAAGATACAGTTTGTATGAAGAGATAATATTTTTTTATTTAGACTAATTGTGATGAACTTTTGTATCACTTGTTTTAGTAAAGGGTATTACTTCTCCATGCAAACTTTGCCTTGCTTTTTATCAGCTTTACTAGTAACAACATGAAATAATTATGTTTATTTAGCCAGACCAGACATTTCTAACAGAATTGGATCTTCAGATTTATGTTAACAAAGACCTAAAAGGCCTAGATTGAAATCATATTGATAGGGTTGATATTTCAGTGCATGTTAATGCTTTTTAAAATTTTTTTACATATCACATATATAGCTAGCATTAGTACAGTTTGACTGCTGCATACATGTAAAATGAGAAAAATTCCACTCAAGCTCCTGTTTTTTACCACAACACTTCTACCCCCATTTACCAGTCTACTCCCTTAGCCACAGTTACTTCCCTATTTCTCTTTTCAATTATGAATAACAGGCAAACACTACTAGGGTCTTGGGAATTTGCAGGATATACAGTGTCCTCAGAGGGATAGGATCATGGGTTATCTGAGAGTGCCAGTTACCTTACAGCTGTCTTCAAGGAGCAGTACTTCCACTGCAATGCAGTTCATACATGTGAAATTATGAAATTTTTATGTTTCTTCAAAATACTGGCTGATAGGCTGCAGAAGAGGAAAGGGCCAAGGTTGGATTTGGCACAACTGATGATGGTTTTAAGCCTGCATATCCACATTGCATCTTTACTACCAATGATTTGTATGCCAGCTGTTGGTCCTAGGAATGAATGCACTGTTCACATGCCAGAAAGCCAGCTGCTCAAGGACCTTTTATCCACCTGTCAAGTGGGGCACTGTAGGTTATGCTCTGGTCCATAATGTCAACCTTGGTTCCATCAAGAGAGAAACTACTTTAAGTCAGTAAGTGGTGTGCTCAAGCATACGCCACAAACTTGCAAGTACGATACAAGGAAAATTTGCACCTATAAAGAACTCTCCAGTGTACTAAATTGCTAATGCAGATGCACCCCTAGATGCTGGTCCTCACAATGGTGAAATGGCAGTCATCTTTGCAAAGAAGAATGCTTATCTTATATAGAATGGAACAATATAAAAATTTGGAAATAATTATAAATAATTGCAAATTTTTTTTGAATGACAGGTATCTTGAAAATCATTAGTTAATCAGGCACAGAAAGAATATTGCAAGTATCTTGCTTATCCTTCATCATCCTAATTGTGCATTGCTGTTTGAAACAACAGAAAATATCATCAGAACCTTGCAGTGTTTATAATATGTTAGATAGATATTTGTTTATAATTAAATTGTTTAATTCCCAGTTTGTTCTAGTACATGGCAAGTGTGATTTAATAAGTACAGAAAGTTACAAAGATGCATCAGTGCTCTCATGTAATGAGAACAACATATTTAGCACTGTGATTTAGGTATCCTCTTAAAGAAAAGAAGTAATTAAGATGAGACTAATGATATACAAGACAAATACAGTACCTAATCCACTAGGCCTTCTGTTGGGCCTTTTGTTTAGATAGTGCACAAAACCAGCCCATCCTTCAGACAGTCACCTTAATTGTAAATGACACCAAATGTACAGCCTCTTGTGTTGCATTGTGCAATGTGTGTGACTGAATCCCTAGAAGGGATGCGCTAAGCTCCAAAAGGCACATCTCCATTGCATGTTAACTTTTCATTTTACTCAAGAAAGGTGTAACAATAATTGTAACTTTTCTGTTGGTGGAGTTGGTTTTTTGGTGGGGGTTTTTTGTTTGTTTGTTGTTTTTTGTTTGGGGTTTTTTTTTGACACATCTTTTCATTCTCAGGAAAAGAAAGAGAGGAGGGAGCAGCTCGAGAAGAAGCAAAAGAAGTTGAAGGCTGTCCATGGGGATGTAGTGCCTTCTCCCTGGAGTCCACCTGGCAAAGTCACATATTCAAGGAATTACTGAGCAGTCTATTGCCTTCTATGAGAAGACATGATCCACAGAGTTATGACAATGGCTAGTCATTATTTCAATAACAACTGATTTTCACTGAATCCATTATAGATGTTGCATCCTTTCTTTTTGATTTGTCATCTCTGCGGTTTAAATAGATCACTTGTCCCTTTCCATTGCTTTAAAAAAAGTATTAATTTTTATAATTCCACATTTAACTTAGTTTTGCTAAATCCTGTGTTACTTTGTTCCTTTTTGGTGAAAGTGTATATTCAGGATACATAAGGCTGGACTCTGGCTTTTTTTTCACCCAATAAGTAGCAGAAGGGTTATTTTTAAGTTACTAGGCTACACTGCTGGGGAATTAAGTCTGGAAGAAATGCTTTGTGAAGTGGGGAGGATGATGGGCAAGCTGTTGGCTCTTTTGTGGTGATAGAAGACAAACAGCTAAGCAGTATGGTAAGGGTACGTCATTTTCATACATGAAGAGACAAGCTACAGAGAACATAATATAATTCTTGGAGTATGTTACATTATGAAATACAAAAGTAGCTTTTAAATTAAAACTGCATTAAGCAGAAACAGTATTTCATGTGGCCAAAACCAGTCAGCCATGTGATGGTACAAAAGAATTAAACTGGAATCCATATAATGTAAAATGATCCAGGACTAAGTAGGACTGCAGCTGTTAATTCCATTTCAGGTCTTCATATACATTCCATAGATTTCCTGCTTCCTACAGGAAACAGTGGTTTTAGAGGCATGTTTTCCAGTTCACACAAAATCTTACACAAAAACTGCAAGGGCAGAACAGTGGTACTCCTATGAGGCAACCTTAGACACTGAAAATTACCTTTTTCGAACTTAATTTAAAGGCTTCTGCGGTTGTTTGGACATGATCAAGTATATCCTTCCCCAATATGTTTTCATCATTGCTAATGAGCTAGTTGCTGTAGTAAATTATTAAAATTTCTCCTGTTTTTTCATGGCTATTTGCCTCACTATTTTGGAAACAAAGGTAAGACTACATGTCTTTAGAGATCTTCAAATCTCTTGTTTGCCTACTGTCTAAACTCAAGCTATTAGTTATGTTTGTATTTTCTTATCTGAATTTTAATAATCACTCCAGATAAGATTTGCTCCTCAAGTGTGTATTCTTAAAAAAAACTACAAAAACAACATCACCAACCAAGAAGTAAAAAAACCTAGTCTTTAAATTATAGATGTATTTTCTCCAATGAGAATCTTGCTCCTGTTTACACTGACAGCCTCCTTGGGAAGTCGAAGGAGCATTTGAGAAGTACACTTGCCTTTTTCACTCAAGTCTTATGCTGTTCATAAATCACTGAGATACTTATGAATTCTGCATTTTATGTAACACTAGGGCATGTCCTCAGAAAAGAAGAACCACAAGACCAGCAACCAGATTAATTTCTTTAGTTTCCTGACGTTTCTTGCTTGGTTTTTTATGCTTTAGTGAGAGCCACTGAGGATTTAGAGGTGTTTGGTTTGGCCATAACTGTTTCTACTACCAGAATGCTGTACAGGTGAAATTTATTGCTGGTATATATGTAAAAGTGAGGTCAGAACAATATCTATTCTATCTCGTTGTTGAATATGGTCCTGTTCATTATTGTCAGTATGAACTCTTGTTCTGTGAATTCCTAATGCAGACCTTTTGCACAGTTTATGACAAGCAGAAGGAGGTGCTAGAAAGCAAAAAGGTAAGATACATTTGTTACAACAGTAGGTAGTGGCATAGTTACCATCATTGACCTAATTTCTATTGATAAACAAGTGTAGAGGAAGGCTTGTAAAATGTACAATATTTCTGTTGCATAGAATCTACTGACAGTGTCAAGAAGTATTTGCTAATCTTGAGAATAATGGTGAGGTTTCACTAGTAGTTGTGCTGGATTTGTGTACAGCCAAATCATCTGACAGGTCGGTTTTGATCCATTGTGAGGAGTGGCTGCAGATTTGATACATCTTCTAGATTATGAAGTATTTTTATTGCAGGATCATGTTTGAGTATATTGCCTGGTATTTTACATTGCATGTTTCAGCTTTCAGTTGCCTTTCATGCACCTTGTTCATGGTAGCCCTGCTGTGTATTGGGATTTTTTGAGCAGGTCTCTGCTGGTCCTGCCTCTTGTTTTAAGTTCTGTTTCTTCCTCAAAAGACAATTGTACTGGACCTGGCTTTTATTCTTTTATTTGTTTCTAGCCACCTGTCATTGGGCTGCTCACCCAGAAATGTTGTGGCTGGAACAGTTTTTGTTCCACTGAAGACTCTGTAGAGAAGCTAGGGACCTTTAGAACACCCATCCTTTGATTACATACAGTCTGCGGGTAATGCACACTTGATGTCTTCCAGTGGATCTTAATGACAATAGTGACCTTTTTGCCCCTTCTGTGAGATTCAGGTTTGTGCCAGGAGTCATCACTCAAATGCTGAACTTCTGGGTAGGGCAGCATTCATATGGGTTCACGCTAAGCTCATCTTTTTTCATTTGGGAGGAGGAAGACATTGGTTGAGAAGGGGAGAGGGCGGGAGAGAGGCTGGAGCTTTCAGAAGCAGCCCGAGGCCTGCAGTCTGTTCTTGGAGGGCCCCTGGACTCTGGCTGCGTTCCTAGGCCACTTGTGTTTTTTCTTGTAGGCTCTCTTCATAGTACCCACTGAGCTTCCTGCACTGCAGTGTTGCAGTGCATTGCATTACCAAAGAAGTTCCCAGTTAGGGAATCCTGCACATTAGGGGTTTTTTGCAGAGATCCAGCAAATCTAGATTTTTATCTGGCTTAAGCTAGGCTGTAGCACAGATATTGCAGACAAGTGAATATGGGGCTTTCATAAACTCTGGGACTAGCTCTGGCTGTTACCTTGTGACTGATCAGGCATTTTTTCCAGCAGTAGTGGTATCACAATGACAGTATTGGCATCCAAGGAGAAAGAATCCACTGCTGACAGAAACTTTCAAGAAGCTGAGGAGATGCCCAGCCAGAGCAGCTTCAGTGGGCAACCTAAGAGGTGGAGTAAAATTACAGATACCAGCAGGAGAGGTAGCAGAATGACAGCACAGGCAGAATGCAACAGAACTGCCAACTCAAAATTGACCCACCCAAATTTTATGGAAAAAAAATTGAATGAATTCAGGCACTTAGGCTGGAGCAGTGAGGTGCATCATTGGTCCTCTAGGCTTCTAGCACTTGGAGCCTTGAATTCAAGTTTAGTATGTTAAACTATAGCTATAATATCATGGAAAGATGAAATGTGTAGCAGACAACAGAGTTTGCTGTACAGCTGTCATGATCAGATCAGGAGAGTCTGAGGCAAAGCATGCAGCCTGTGAGAAACAAATCGTCTGGATCTTTATTTTTGCAGTGTTCAGGTAAAGCAAGTAAGGCAGGTCCCTATGCTGACAGGCCCGTAATTGAGGGATGCAAATGAAAAGTATGGTAGAGGTAGTGGCAGAGCTAAAAAAGCATTTGTCATGTGCCTGTGCCTGAACTGAATACTGCAACCTTACTGGCTTTAAGCCTTTAGATGTTTGGATGGAAAATTTTTGACAGAAGATAGAAGTGGGAAGATGTTGGTGACATCTTTCAGAGGAGTGATATACCTGGCACTCACATAAATTCACAACTTTTCAATTAGAAGATGCTGAAGATCTGTAGACATGGAAAAGCAGTTGATACAACTGTATTTAACTTTCTTATAAAAATTTTGGAAGCTTTGTCTAATTTTACATTGTAAAAACTTGGACATGTTACAGCGTCATGCAAATGTAGAAAAAATAGAGCTGAGAAATATGAACATATGTACATTAATTTATAAAAATGTACATGTATCTGTATAAATCCTGTTAATATGTTTATTGATGACAGAGGGAAAATGTATTTAATAAAGTATATTTTAGCATAATGTCCTCCATGTTTTCATCAGATCCTAGGATACAAGTCTCACATGCTTTAATGCATGTAAATGAACTAGGTGATGTCCCTAAGCATAAACTATTCTTTTATCACTGTTAATATGACAAGTAGACAGGGAACTGTATCCCACTGAAGTTGGAGCTTCTGGCACTACAGCTCTCTCCTCCAGCTCACTGACACCCACTTTTCCTTGCTGGCACACCAGTGCAAACAAACATTTCAGGAACACAGGGTTTTCCAAATAATAACCTGGAAGATGATCAGTATAATTTTTTCCAGAGTGTTTCATTCAGGCATTAAGTTGTTGCATTGGTGCACTAAAGGGGCAGGTTGATGATAAACAATTTTCTATTCCAATTCTCTCATTCTGGGTAAGAAAGATTGTACGCTGTTCTCCATCATATCTTCTTTTTCTTCCATATTCAAAAGGTATTAGATCGTCTTACCTGGTCTGTGTATCATGCATTGCTACATTGCACTCGGTTAATTTTCTGTTGAACTGAGTTACTTGAGTCTGACTAACAGGGATGAACTAGTTTGGGTTATGAATGCTGATGGCAGCCTTGGCTGCAAGTCAAGAGCTGGACTTGCTCCAGTATGTCTGTATCTTTCTTGCACTGGGGAGCCCAAAACTGAACATGGTGCTCCAGGTGCAGTCTCGCACCCAGATGCAGTCTCACACATGCCAAATAGAGGGAAACAATCACTTTAATCAACCTGCTAAATACACTCTTGCTAATACAGCCCACAATGCTGTTGGCGTTCTTTGCTGTGAGAGCCCATGGCTGAGTTATGTTCTGCTTCTTGTCCTCTGGTACCCTTGAGTCCTTTCCTGCAAAGCTGCTTTCTGTCCTGTCGGGGCTCAGCCCATACTGTTGCATGGGCTTATTTGGCCCTACATGCAGGACTGACTTTGTTGAATTTAGAGGTTCCCATCAGCCCACTTCAGCTCCCTCAGAAACACCCTACTTGGCTCCATGGACGTAGCTATGTCCACTTAGCTGAAGTGCTCCCCTGTTCTGTGTTCCTCTTCAATGCTTCAGTGCCTGAGGGCAGACCTCACCAGTGGGGGGGAAAAAAAAAAAAGGCAAAAAAACCCACCAGGTACCTCAGCCTTTTCCATGTCCTGAGTCACAAAGTCACCTGCCCCCCTGAGCAGCAGGACCATGGTTTTGTTTCACTGTCAATATACTTACAAAAGCCCCTCTTGTTGCCCTTCAAATTCCATATGAGCTTTAACTCCTGCTGAGCTTTGGTTTTGTTAAATCCTTCCATGCTCGCTCAGGTAATGTCTCTCTTGCTGCTGGGTGGCAAGTACCCTTCACCATGTGTGTGCTTGCTTGCTTACTGTCTGAACTCGGGCAGGAGACCCCCATTCGTGCATGCTGGCCGCTTGTCACACTTGCTCCACCACCTACGTGTCAGAATGGGCTGTTGTTGTGCTGCGACAAGGATGTTCTTGTAGGTCAACCAACTCTCCTGGGTCCCTTTGCTCTTCAGGGCAGTCTCCTGTGAGATCCTGCCAAACAGATCCCTGAACAAACCATCATCTTCTCTCCTGAAGGCCGAGGCTGTGGTTCTACTATTTATCTTGCTTGCTTCTTACACGATTGAAAGCTTCACGATCTCAGTTGTGGCAGCCAGGCGGCCATCAGCTTTCACAACCCAGACTAGTTCATCTCTGTGACCGTTCAATAACTAAGCTCAAGTCCCAAGCACCTCTTAGGGCATCAGCACTTCCACCTTCAGATCTCTGCTGAACCGTTGGCTTTTAAAGAACAATTTCTAGAATTTTAATAACACTTATTGGCTGTATTTTCCCCTAATGGATAATAAAGTAATTGCAAATCTCTTACCTCGTTATTTCAGCCTGGGGCATGGCGAAGTCTGCTCATATTAGACTGCATTCAGGCAGCTACATTTTCAACATAGCACATAATTTTAGCACCTACACTTGAAACAGAAGAAAAGTGCTAGTAAAAGCCCTTGGTATTGCAATGTATTTTTCTTTTTTTACTACTATTTTATTTATTAATAGTCTTTTTCTGTCATGCTTTTATTTCTGGGTAGATTCAGACTAGAACAGTTGAAAGGTTTTTCATTAATTCTTCATTTAAAGAAGAAGCGAGAACTCCCATTATAGGTTAATCATTTTTCATGGATAGAAATATAAAATTAATATATATTCATTTTCATGAATATAAACTGGGATGTCCAGTCTTTGATGATAACAAATGATAGGAGTATAACATTGTTTTCAAGCATCGTTAGCTCTCAACAAGTGAAGTAGGACATTCCACCATTTAACTCTTTTAGTGCCCAGGTGTATCACAGATATTAACAATAATACCCTGGTTGACTTAAATTTTCTGTTGCACCTTTTAACATGGTTTCATACACTGGGCATCCATCCCCATATGCTGCTTTCTAACAAAACAATTGAGGGAAAACAACAGAAAAAAAATTTAGAGGAAAGGAAAATATTCAAGCTGTCCTCAATCTATTTCACTTTCTTGTAGAAGAATCTGCAGAATCATGGAGAATAAATGACATTTGGGAAAAAAACTTCTTAGCTACCCTGAATTCCTATACGCTTCTTAGTACCTCTAATATTGAAGTGTAATGAGGTTGTGCAGAGGTGATTTAGCACCTGGTCTAACCAGCTGGTCATGAAACCCTGCAGGTGGGCAGGATAACTGCTCCCATCCTGAAGGGCTTCTGGGAGACCTGGGGATTGCAAGTTCTGCTCCCTGCTACAGGCAGGATGATATCCACTCTTCCCTCCCCATACCAGAAATACCTTTTCACTGACAGCTGTAGGCAAAATATGAGCAGCAGTTAACTCAGCCAATAACTAACCACCGCAGATAAATTTCTAAACTTCCCAGATTTTACTTTAGTCTAAGTAGACCCTTGTTGATAGGATTTTTATTGCTTAGATCATCTGCCACTGAAGGAGAATGTTGTCCTTGATTGAAATGGGAGCAGGAAAGATTTATATTGCAGAAGGTCAGGGAGCAAGACGAAGACATTCTGGCTTTTATTTAAACATTTTTTTGGCTGTCATGGTGAAAGAGAGGATACCAGTGAGAAAATAAAAGCAATCAGTACCGTCATTATTAAATTTATCATTTGTAGAAACATTAGTGGTTATGAACATGGTCCTGGATACTGCACAAGCAAAATGGAAAGATGACTTGCCACAGAAGGCTCCCCATGCCAGAAAACACATAATGGAGATTTAGTGAAAAGCGCAAGGAGAATGAGGATGGTCTTGGGAAGGCAGCAGCAGTTTCAGAACAGCAGCCATGGTACAGCTCCTGGCAGTTTGATTTCACAGTCCACCAGCTACTGTCTTTGCTTGCTGTCTTGCCTTAGCAGACAAAGCCAATGTGCTCATTTTCCCCTTGACTCTTCTGCTGACTATGTTGTCAAGCATCCTCTGGTTTCCTTTATTCTAATGTACCAAATTTCCTGCCTTTGCTGCTTAAGATACCAAATAATTCTGTCCATTCTTGCTGTCATACAGCACCTCCAAAAGAGATCAGTCTACTCAAAGAATGAATTTGCCATCAGTATTGCTGTATAATTTAAAGTATTATTATACCATTAAACCCTAACATCATCTTGATACTTATTTTCCCTTAAACAGATGGTAGTGCATCAAGCTGTTAAATTTCACTGCAGCAAAAATGACATTCTGCTTAAAGTTTCTATTCCTCATGTGAATCAATAAAATGTAGGAACACTGCATTAGAGAAATGGTCTTTGCAAACAGCTATGCATTTGTAACCTATCCAAAGCAAGGGCTCATGATAATGACCCCTGATTTTTCAAGGGCAAACTATGTTTTTTAGCTTACCAAGTATCACTAGAAAGAGAGGTTATGTGCAAATAATATCAGGGCAACGATAGGTGGAAACAATAGGATTAACAGCTCAAGACTCAATGTAGCAAGTGCACTTTAAGTGTCTCACAAAGCCTGTCTACTGATTTGCAAGTCAAATATCCTTTACACTATTCTCTTTATAATTCACTTTCACCTTTTCTCACACAGATATCTGTTTTAAATAGTCATATGCACTGGCTAAAGCAGTCATAAGAGAAAGAGCAGGGAGAGTTTTACCTGTATATGCAATCCGTGCTGTCAGTCTATAAGCTACATGTAGAAGTAAAATTATAAAATGGGCATGAAGGCAAAACATAAATTGCTAAAAAAAATTAACTTGCAAGACTGTTCTACTTGAAATTACTGCCACAAGGGAGGGAAATGAAGCATGCCAGCTTACAGCCCAGGCTCAGAGCCTCTGCATCAGATGCTACCAGACCTGGTTTTCTGTGCAGCTGTGCCACTGGGTTCATATAAAGGCGTCCCAAGGGGCCATGCCACAGAGCTGCGATGACATCCCGAGCTCATGGACTGTCTCCCCACTGATGGGGTAACACAAAGCAAGGACAAGACTGGCCAGTGGGTTTTTGTACAGGTTTCACTCTTCGTTATATGCTGAATGTCTGTTTTCTGACCTGCCAGTTTGCTAAAATGCCTCTGAACAAGCTTCTGTCCACATGTGCCAGAACAGGATTTACTGTGGGCAGGATGTGTTATAGTCATGGCTGGCAAGGCTCTGTTTTCATCAATTTAAACATTTGTTCCTTAAAAAATGGATAATCTGTTGCCACAGTAAACTACTCCATGGGCAATAAGGGAGTCTTACTCATCCTTAGCAAAACAGGCAGCCAAGAATTAGCACACACGTCTTCGTTGCTCTTGTGTGCGACCTAGATTGCTCTTGAATATTATTAAGAATACTTAAGGGAAAAAACAAAGATTGTTATTATGGCCACACTTAAAATCCTAGCAGCTCAAGGACAGATCCATCCTGCCTTATGAATCCTGAGCCCCAGCTTTGTAAAACAAAGCAAGATTTTCAGGTGTTAAGCATCTGAACTTCACAAAGATTTCACTTGTATTAATGTCCAGCCATACTTCGAAGAAATTAGAGTACTTACTATTCATGGGTAGTGTGATAGATTTGATACACAACATATCATTAAAGAGATCCTCTCAATGTCCCATGGGAACAGGTTAGAGCTGTTATCCCCCACGTTAGACAAATGTATTTTCTTAAGCCTGAGTCACGACCAAACCAGAGGTCAGAAAACACGACTTCTTAATTCCCAGACTTGCACTGTCTCCTGCAAATATTGCTGTTTTTCTCACAGGGTTTTAACTGTGCAAAGATCATCATAAAGGCTTCAGGTTCTGCCAGATTAATTTACTGCATCGTTCCCCCCACCCATCACACACAGTCTTTGGTTGTTGAGGAGAAAGGGAACTTGTTATTTCAGATATTTATACTGTGAGGTATTGAAGAGTTACATAGAGACGTTGAACAAAGCTCAGCAACCACACCAGTGTGACCTGAAAGATCCTCTAAGCCCCAAATTCTGAAAGTGTTGTCAGTAACCAATGTGGCCTATCTCTAGTAGAAAATTCAGTGCCTGAACATTAGCACTTACTGTGCTGCAGATTCATCAGGCTAGCCAAGGTGACACTAACAGTATCATGCTCTACTGTGGCTCACAAGATCTGTTCATGGGAATTTCTGTGGAAAACGAGTCCTGGAGACAAACCTTAAACAGGGCAAGTAGGAAAACCCCGAACTGTTCATTTCAATGTGCTGTGACCAGTGTGGCTGACTAGACAGAGACATACTGAGACTTGAGGAGAAACTCAAGGAATAGAAAGTATCTGAACATAACCAGACAAGACTGTTGAACCATCCAACAGGTTGAGTAAAATACGTATTAAAATAGTTTTGGGAAATATGCAACCAGTTACAGACCAAGAGTCACAGGCTGCATTTCCCCTCATCTAAACACATGAGAACATACCACCTTTTAAAGATGGTGATTCACGAAGCCAACAAGCACGATCCCCTACTGCACTTGCAGCATGGACATCAGGGTGCCTCCCACGACCGGCACCTGACCTGCCTCCAGAGCTGCACACCCATCACCAGCAAAAGCTTTAGCAAAAAAGTTACATGTTCACATTCTAGATAGGGTTTAAGTTCCAGACGAAGTAGAAACTGTCCACTGCCGGCTTTTGCAGTTTGGGCTGCCAGATGCCCTGCTGCCGCCGTGCCGCCAGCCTTGCTCCTGCCAGCCCCCTGCCACCCACATCGCCCCACTCCCACCCCTGGAGCACTTTTCCCTCTCCATTAGGCTACCGCCTTTTTGCCCCGGACATAGCATCATTGTGCTGGATCACAAACGGCACACACCCTGCCTGCCCAGGAGCCGTAAAAGCGTTTATTACACATTTATAACTACCGCCTGCTGCCTCAATGGACCACCAGCAGGCAGCTGCCGGTGTGGCAGTACCTCAGGGATGGGGATGGAGCAAACAAGACGGCAGCAGGGAGAGGCAGCTCAGGTCTTGACGGAGCCTGCTGCAAGCAGAGAGGATTCCTGCTGGTAAGCATTGCTTCTGCTCAGTTACTGTTTTTTTCCTGACTGTCACCAGAAATGTTTGAGTATCTCTTGTGGCCACTGACCCCAACAAAACAGGTTTTTTGTCTGGCTCCAAACTTCCTGAATGCAATTGAAAAAAAAAAAAAAGAAAAAAGACCAACAAGCTACACTACACTTTTATTTAATTTCTGATATGGTATTCAGGCTTTCAGTCTCTCCTGGGAGCCAGACCCCTTGTAAATATGATTATGGTAAGTATTTCACCTGTATTGCATGTGGTCCATCACACAAAACCTTGCGTGACCAGAGACCCAGGCTGACATGGTAGACAGGGTCAGCAGCTTTCCCAGGCGACTGCTCAAACAGGGCTAAGTGTTACTGCCGGATGGTGCTCAGCCAGCGAGGAACAAAGCACTTTGGGCAGCTCAGTGAACCCAAATCCCATATTCAGTTATGGATGGGGAACGTCTGTTTTGACTGAAACTCTTGAAATAGCTTAGTTTACTTCTTCTAAGGGGGAAAGCTTTGGAAATGTGTGTTTCTGAATTATTTTTATTGCCATACAACCTGGACTAAATGCTGCTGCCCTCCCTCCACTGCCCACAGGAAGCTGGTTTTTAGCTGAGATTCACTTTGCCGGCTAATGAGGGAGGCTGCGTTAAATGGCAGTAGCAAGGATGGGTCACAGACAGTCCATTACCCCCCCCCCCGGAGAGCAGCCAGGAGGGATCCCACTCAGCCGTGCCTGTACCCGGGATGCACAGAATCACTCTTTGCCCTGAAGTTCTCCTTACACTGGCATGATCCCGGGGGACCCCCTGCTCACTTGTGTTCAGCACTTGGGCTTGACAGTTGTAACACGCAAAGGAATTAACATCAGTGTTTTACTAAAGGAGTGTTGATACAGCTAGTACTTGGAAACCTAAACTCCCTTGAACATGGCGGCACATGTGTATTTGCTAATGAGTCTGTGTAGGGCACCAGGAACTGCTTATTTTGCTTCATTCATGCTTTATATTGATTCATTGGAAAAATAGGTGTTGCTGTAGTCTTGCAGCAAAGAAACTTGATGAAAACAATAGGGAAACTAGAGATCGATCTTTTAGTAATATGCTGAAAATATTCTAGATGTGCGTCCAAAATGTTGACTCCTGCACCCAGCAGGGTTATGATAGTAAAACTCATCTCTTGTATTAATGTGGCCTGTATATTACACTTGCTAAAATGCTAGCAAACACAAAGCTGGTTGAAACTGCTTTTCTAAGGGGGGAGGGGTGTCCCCCAAGCCTATATCTGATCTACAAAGCAGCATTTGGAAAGTCTAAAGCTGAATTCAGGGTACTGCTGAGAAGGCCTGGTGAAAGAGTCAGCATGCTGATGCTCAGCATCACACTGGTGAATCTCTCTGGCCAAGCTTAAATGTGCTCTGCCAGCTGCCTGGTCTCTGCGGGACGCTTACATCCCAGCAAGAGCACAAATAGAGAGATAAGTGAGATCACCTAGACATGCTTTATAGGGTCATTTGCATTCAGTGGTAGCTGGAGGATTCACACATGTAAATGAGGGACAGGAACCCGGGGAGGAGGATGTTCCTAGAAAGCACATTCAGATGATGGGGAACAGCTGGCGCAGCTCCCTGAGCAGTATCCCAGCTGTGGGAACTGAGGAATAACAAGAACTTTTCAGCTGTATGTTCAGGTATAGTCTAACTCCAAGTTTCACTCTTCATGCTGAGAGCTTCATGGTGTGGATCCTGATCACTCCCGGGCTGCCTTCCTCTGGGTTTTCCTTGCTGGCTTAGTGCACAGGTATGTTGCCTGAAGCAGTATGGGAGTCCCAGGAACAGGGGGAGCTCTGTATAGGCAGTGTCCAGGGACCATGGATGATGCCAGTGCTACATACAGGGGATGAGAAATGGAGGCTAATAGGAGGGGCTATTCAGGAGTGGGATAGGCAGCACCAGTGAAAAGGATGGAGTGGAAGTCGCAAGTCCTTTCTCTTCATTCCCGTCTATATTCTTTTCTGCTAGACACTTCTGCCAGCATTAGAGCTGTATATTTGGCCGTTGTAATTAGCAACAGACTTGTATTTCTGCACCGGTTTCCCTGATGGGAAATGCATGTTTATATATTATTGCAGAAAGGCAATGAGTCCAGGATTCCAGTGGCGTTTCCCCTAAATACACATTATTATTACTCAGTCAGTGCAGTTCTAGTGTGATTCCTATATTTCAAAAAGGAAGCAGAAAGATGGGAAGGGGACAGACAATCCGTGGTAAAAACCTGGGAAGTGCTAGGAAGGAAGTATGGTGAAGTAAATCTCTCGCTGTGCCTTGCCAAAGGTAGTATTTGCCATGAAAATACACAAGCTAAAAAGAAAAACAAATGTAGCAACAAAGGAAGATTTAATTAAATGAAAGTATAGAAAAAGTAAGAGAAAAGCTGAATTCCAGTACCTAAACAAAAGCGTGAAGAAAAGATTAAGATAAAAATGTTGATATAATTAAAAAGGTGGCTGACAGAAAATGAATTAAACACAGCTCAGAAAGATTGGTTGGAACTATCTACTCAACAACAAAAAGCCTCAGGGAAAACTTGGCTTGTCTATGCTTGCTGAAGAAGCTATAGATAACGTCTCCGAATGTTTATGTCTGATCTCCAAAACCAGTATTATTGTAAGATTATTTCTACTAATCGCATGACATTCCATAATCTATTTTTGTTAGACATGGTACAGCAACTGTGATGACATCAGACAGTCGTGATTTGATTGTGATGTTTAAATGTTCTCAGAAGTGTGGTTCTTTGACTGTGTAACAGCAAGCTCAGAGTATCTGTAGTGAAATAGTCTTGTGGAAAATGCAATTCAAACTGCTAAAAGCATGGTTTAAAATTCAAGCTAGTACTTGGCACTATTAAATTACAGCACAGCACCCTGGAAACTGGCACTGCCACTTGAAAGTAGGATTCTCACTTGCTGAAGTGTTGTTCAATAGAGCTTTAAAACCAGAAAGGTTAGAAAACCTTCACATCCAGGGGAAGTTGTGTGCATCTGTGTAAAGTGTTTGGTAAAACATGGCCCAAGAGACAGTGTTCTCTTGTGAAGTGATTTTTTTACTCTGATGGATAACTTACAAAGCAGGGGTATCCGGTGAGGAAATGGGAAGCCTCAGGATCTTTACTGGAGATGTGTCCTGGGTCTCAGTTCCCAAATGGACCTAGCTACTGAGGAGTTCAGGCCACATCAGTGAAAAGGGCTGAGCAGAACCCCACGGAGGCCAGCATCTATGGCAGTCTCTCCTTTATCCTTTAGCTCTGCAAAGCAACTTGGAAGCTGCACACTAATATTTAAATGTTTAACTGCGTCAGTCATGATTGCATGGACTGTTTTCTCTGCACGGTTCATGTGCATGGTGTTGCCACATAAAGACGCTTTGGTGTGGGAGCAGCAGTAGACGTGATGCCTCGTAGACATTGGGATCCAAACTGACAATCTGCGCTTTTCCAGGTGCCCCTCTCCCTGCCACCCTGCATATTATTGGAGATATTCAGTGGCAAAAAGTGAGCTGGCCAGGTTTCACATAGAAACCAACGAGACTCGGTGCACCTTAGCACATCCCTTTCTGACACTAAAGGTGTCAATTTAGGTGATGCTTTTCATTTAGAGCAGTTTAAGCAAATTATCTGCCAGTCTCTGCCAGCATCTTCAAGTCAGCTATATTCATGTCATTCTCGACTTTGTCATCATCTTCACTGCCTGTCACCCTACTGCCTCCAGCTCAATACAGTTACGTGCTGGTCACTGGTCCCAATGCTTTGCATAAAATAACATGTACCTATTTGAATGTGGCTGCCCAGCAAATTCTTAGTGCTTGCATTATCTGTGTTTAAGCAGCAGGAAATTAAATTAATACAAATATCATTTCTCAATGCAGCACAGGTGGATAAGTGATGTCGTTGTCCAAGGGCACAAAGGTATGTTTCTAAAACTTTCCTACTTGTTATGCTTGTTGTCCTGTTGAAATTAAAGGCACCAGTAATGTGCAAGTAAAAAACTAAAGGTATTTTGAATCTGGGCAAACCAGAGGCAATGAATATACAAGGTCATAGGAGAGCCCTGGGCACCTGACTTGTCTGTGTTCCTCTGTTCCAGTTAACCTCTAGAAAGATGCCTAAAAATAGCACCAAAGCTATGAAAATAGCTACTTTTAAAAAGCTGTTCCAGGCAAATATGGGCATCAGGAGGAAATTTCAAAGAAGTTCCAACATGTGTTATATTCTTTTAAATAAAATACAAATTAGTTACAACAGTATTCTGAACGTTTGATTATGACTCTCTAGTAAAGGAAAATAAATATAAATGGTACTTTTAAAACAGACACCAAATACTGGAACATGAGCAGTTACAAAATCACAATTCCTGTGCATGTAAAAGTGCAGGCAAAGGGGTGCCTAGGTTAGCTTCACTAGTCAGACTATATGAGATGTTTGATGTTGTTTAGCTGCCATATTTTCATTCTTAGTTGTAGTCTTTAAAGTAATAGTGGTACGTTATTCTACTTAGTGTCACATGAACTTCAAAACATACATGTCTATAGCCATTCCTAGCTAAAATAATCAGTAGTTGTCACCTGGATGACCTAACTGGAAAAAACCAAGAATCTAGTAATCTGGACAACTCAGGTGTATCGAGGTGTCTTATTCATTTGTGTGATCATTCCTACAAGAAAATCCTGCCAAAACATGCACACTACAAAAATGCAAGAGGGATAATTATGTCCAGTTTTCTGATTCTGAAGATCTGCCCAAGTATTTCTATTACAGTGTAATCAAATGATTGAATTCCTGATTCAATTTAATGGTTAAACTATCCAGACCAGGTATTTTGTCCAAAAATGTCTCTTTCCCTCAATCCTCTTTTAGGGAGGCTTAGATGTGACTGACTGTCCGGAAGTTATTTATAAACCAGTAGGTCCGTGTTTGGGAGTTTGAGAATAACTTGCCTTCTGTCAGGTCATGAAGAGCAAAAGTTCTTCCTTTGTAGCTCATGTTCTATTTGTTCCTAATCAGTCAAACAAAACAAGATTAAAAGGGGGGACTAGAGTCATTAGTTTTATGGAAAGCTGTTCAAACTGCAGTAGTAGAAATAGTAAAGAACCTGAGTCTAGGGGAGGGAGTAAGATTACAAAAAAAAATGCAGAAGCTCTTTCTACAGGGCAACTTTACGTTTTCTAACTTTGAAAATATTATCTAGATTAATAGGGTTGTTTGAAGAGGAGAAAAATAAATCAGAATCTGAGATGCTGGAGTCTATCTTGTTACGTGCGTTTCGTTCAAATGCAAATGTCCATTTTACCGCAAAGCTGTCTTTCTAATTGCTATAGGGTTTTTAAAGCTACTCAGGATCTTCAGACTGATTGAGGGTAATGGTGAGCTTGTGCTTACTGCAAGGAATATTCCCTAATTTTTTCTGCCCTGCTATTTCTTACTAGTCAATGTCTGAAGCTGGAGAGATTCTTGAATCCTGTTTTAAATCAGCAGGGAATTTATGTGCCGATTAGAGCTCATTGCTCTTAGGTTCAGGTCATTTGATATTCTGGCACCTGCAGATATGCACTCAGCAGTACTGATCAGCACTGACAAGCAATCCATAGAGCAGGCTGCTTCTCAAAGCTTTTACAGGCTTTACATAAAGGACATATGGCACAGAATTATGGGAGCCATGCAGATATTCAGGCTGCACTCCCAGTTGTTAATGCTGTAGTTTGCTACCAATTCCCTGCTTAAATTTGTGGAGGTCCTGCTCTCTCAGCCACGAGTCACGGAAAGTATTTCAGCAGAGATGATGCATTGCAAATAATTTATATTCTGGCTCATGGCCAAGAAATATTACCTGTATATGCTGTTCTCTGTTCAAAGTCAGATTTTTACTGAAGGCAGTGATATAGCTGCAGGTGAGGTGGGGATAGTGTCTTGCCTTGCATCACTGCTCATTCTTCAGGACTTTGTCATGATTTATATCATGCAGCGTGACAGTGAGTTCAGGGAAGAACCCCAATGGCTGCTGTCCTAGTTTTGGTACTCCCGTTTCATTTTTTGTTCCTTTTCAGTGTCTCTCTTCTGGGTAATTTTTAATGTCAGGAGTTCATATTTCACCCATTTTTTCAGTTATTAGCCACTGAAATGACAGGTATCTGAATAGTTAATTCTTACGTTCATGTTTTTCTTGAGCTTCAGAATAGTTTTTTTAACTGAGCAAGGAAGATTTCAATGCCCAGCCATTTTTCAGGCTATCTGTAGGAAGGTAGAGGTATAGCAAGTTATACCTGATCTATATCTGGAATTTCGCCTTTACAAAGAATTGCATTTGCACTAGTGTGGGTTAAGCAGGTCATAAATATTTCCTGGGGAGGTGGGAAGATTTGAAATGCGTTCCAACCCAAGGAGTCTTTGTCTATATCAGCCTTTCAGGACACCACATGTCTGAATTGGCTGCTGAGCAGACTGCAGTCATTTTTATTGCATCTTTTAGCTACAAAGAGAGCCACAATAAATGAATCGTGACATTAAAATCAATGGCCATCAGTTATATGAAGGAAGCCTTTGGGCAACACTTGCCCTCTGTTAAGCTGTAGTAGAGTCTAATTTTCTCCTGCAGGCAGTGCTGGAGCATGGGGCAGCCACAGTGCTTACCTGTGCCCCTCTTCCTTCTCTGTCAGGCACTTTCCAGCCCCTCTGTGGCAGGGTGGGAGCTTCATGTGTTCCCCAGGGCATGGCAGAGCCCTGATGGGGAAGTGGGAGGAGGAGGAGGAGGTCACAGAGGGGCAGGATCTCAAGGGAATTCCTGTGGCTGCGGTGCTGCCCCTCATCTGCCTTTACTAGAGTGACTCGATGTCCTGTGACACTGCACCCCCATGTCATGTGACTGACGTAGTTTGGGATTTAGATGGTGCTCCCCAGCGTACCCTGCGAGAACATGCCTTGCCGTCAGGTAAGACGTACCTGGAAGAGGCAAGGGAAAGAGGTTTACCTCACCTTTCTCATTCACATCTCTAGCCTTCTAAATAGAATGAATCTAAATCCCTGTAGTAAAATGCTGAAAATTAAATTCTCTTTATGTTCAGGGTGATAGTGTGATACTTCATGAGTGTTCAGAACTTAATGGAGCTCAGTCTTCTTTCTTTTGTTTGGGGGGGGAAGAAGAACTTTCATACATTGCAATAAAATGTAGCTGTACAAAAGCAATCAAATTCTGAGTGCCAGGGTAAATAAAAAATTATTCTTATTCACAGTCCTAGGATGATTGTATGAAATTGTATTCAATATTAGATTCAATATGAAAGAATATACTAGTTAAGAAATCCTTTAAATGAGAATTTATTCGGTCTGCGGAAAAAAAAAAGCTCTTTATCCAAAAAATAATGAAACCTGATGCAAGTCTGAAAATTACTGTGTATCTTTTTACTGTATGTAAAACTGACAGAGGAGCAATTTCTAAGCCTCTGATGAATGATCCCTTCTGACCTTCTGAAATGCTTCTCTTCTGAATAAACACTTGAAAGTATAGGCCATTTATGAGAATTAGGATATACTGCCCTAGGTGCACTCATGAGTAATTAAATGATCTCTGCAAACTGATTTGCCATGCATCTGACTTGTGTGTGGGAGTAAGTAAATGGCTCAGTGCACTGATAATGAGACTAAATTTTTATTATGAATTCTGTTGAAGTTTTGAAACAGGCTGCATTCAACCAGATACTCAAGGACTTTAAATGAATTCCAGACAGAAACCAGGTCTTACCCTAGTACGTGTCCTAACTACTAAGTTTCAACATTTTTCTGTTATGCTGTCTTAAACTTTCTTTCTAGTTAGTAAGTCTTTTGGCTCCTTTGGGTAGTTAAGTGCTGTGCTAACAGCAGGCAGCTCCAGAAGGACCTCACAGATCTGAGTGGGCAAAAAAAAAGGCAGACAGTCTTCAATATAGATTACTCTGTTAAAGCAAAGTAATGTGTCTAGAGAAAAAATAATCTGTACATATGGGATGCTGAGCTCAAAACTGGCAGTTGCAACTCATGGGAGTAGGCTAAATACTGGCCATGCTTTCCCTAACAGCATCTCATACTGCTGCTGGGTCTACTTACTCTTAAACAAGCAGACACAACCTTCCAGCACTCTGTAATTGAAGATTAGGATATGCTAGAGAGGGTACAATGTCTGTATTTCCTATAACCTGTAGATTTCCTTGTCCGTAGATGGCAATTTGCTCAGCATGACGCCTATATAGAATCCCTGGGTGAGACACCAGCTTACCATCAGGTACCATGTGTGGACCTAGGGTCTAATACAGGTTTCAAACCCCGCTGTATTAGTCATGAGCCTGAACATTAGATATTATAGTGACTGACTTCTAGGTGCCTAGATCCTTTCTGGCTATATTTCATATTGGCAACATTCAGTGGTACATGTGAACTGAGTTTTCTTTTCCTCAGTCTCGTATCTTGCAGAGAGGTTTCCAGGTGCTCATTGGGGTGTTTATTGTGATGGCTGGATTGTTTTACTGTGGTTTTGGTAAAGGCCTCAAACCCTGCCTCTGCACTGAGACTGAACTTTTTCCATTCTGATAAATTATCTTCTGTATTAGCATTGTTGGACATGGGTTACTTAATTCTGTGTTTAATGCTGTGTTTGTTTCTGGGATATAGACTGGAGTGAACAAGAGTAGTAGTTTCAGATACATACTACTGTGTCTTTTTGGCAACAATGTAAACAATTACTTTTGTCATATGCCAAAATTAGCATATTTCACAGGCACAAACACAAAAAGATTGAACTATTCATTAGTAGATAAGAATCAAATTCTTTAAAGTTTTAAATAGAAATTTGGAAAAATAACATTGATACCCAGGAAATTAGGACTGAAAATATAGGCATCATTTAAAGCAACTGTTAAGTAACTTGTTGCTTAATTGGCTGTAAACTGTTAACTGAGTGTTCTACATTCAGCCTTTATTAACAAAGGAAAACATGCATACTGATAATGTATATTAAAACAATCTATTATAACTGCATATCGAGGTTATAGATACATCTTCTTTCATCCAATAGAAGACAGTTTTGGAAACTTAACTGAATCTTCTTAAATGTACATGTGGCCACCCAGCCTTCTAGTCACTGCCTCTTGCAGGAAGAGAGCAGAGTGTGCAGTAAGAGTGGGTGAGGCAAAAATACGAGACAGGAGAAGAAAGAAGCAAAGCAGAGGAGAGCTCCCTCTTATACGTCATGCCTGCAGTTCTGCAGTCTTTACAGATAGCAGCTGCCATGTTTCTTTTCGAGCGTATGTGAATAAATAACACATATTTGTCCAGAGGCATGGTGGGCTCAGGCACTTGACACCTCTTTCATAGCCAGTGTGTAGCTCACAGTCCTCCACCCTGGCCTTTTTAGCAGCTTCCTTGCTATAACTTCCAGCTATATCTCATGAGTGCTTCCTTTCTCAGATATTTGAGTGACATTTCAGCAATCCTAGTAGAGCAACACATTTCCTACATTTACAGGAAGATATACACATATTAGTGTGTCTAAGTCTGTGTATACATCATATCAGTTCCAGGAAACATCCATTCTCATTTATCCAGATACATACAGAGATCATGGTGAAGGTTAGGTATTTAGGCAAAACTCCCATCCTGGGTAGAGCTTTATCTGAGGAAGATCTTGAGTTAGATATCTGGCCTCTTAAACTTTTTTTTTTTCCTTTGCTTTTTTTGTCCACCACCTGGCCAGGATTTTCATAATTTAACCAGCTTTGATTTTAACTCTCCTTCCTGAAACAGTGATTGAATAAAATGGCTTTAGAAAATGCCACACTATTTGGCATGGGTAGACAGAACCACATTCTTTCAAGGTGGAAAACTGAGCTTGCTCATGCCTTGATACTTAATTGCTTATAAACAAGTAATTACCTTAATGTAAGGAAAACATTCTCCTTCAGCTGGTTGAGCTGGCACTCAACCATTAAGTCATTGTTTGTTTACACTGATTCTTTATACTTGTCTGTCACCTTTATTTCATTTAAACACAAATTTAGCACCACATTTCCTGAATGCAGAAGGATAATGCATGGGAGGCATCACTAGCTGTTAGTAACAACAGTCTATGAAGGTAAGCATATGTTCTGTGACAAGAGTGCATTTGGACTGTCTGATTGCTCTAAACAGTTTTGAGGGATAATCCTAAAATATTTAAACAAAACCTAGAAAATTCCATGGTAGGTTGAGTCCAAGGTCCTGTATTCCATTTGCAATAGTGCTAGTACCTGATGTGTCAGAGAAAGATGTGAGGGGATAGCTTATGCTAGCTAAATTGGAACATAAAGTACCCTCCAAATTATTTGCTTGATTTATAATAGCAGTAAGACTTATTGAAGACTGAAGTGTGATCTGAAAAAAGTTTGCAGCTACTAGGGAGAAAATTAAGGATTAAAAAAACCACAAGTCTAAAGCTGGCAGATGTAGCTTTTTCACTTTTTAAAAAAGCCAATCAGAACTGTTTAGAAAACTACAAATTGCATTTTTGTCATGTGTCCTGTTTTTCTTACAATATTCCAAGCTGTGCTCTGTGTTGCTGTAATAGCCAACATCTGTAGCAAATTGAATCCTTAAGATTTATTACCACTTTCTGAGTTTTAACATACGGAGTGTTTTCATTCCTTGAAAAGTTACTTTGGTGGTATCATATCACACAGCTGCGTGATCATAGGCGGTATGAAATTAAATAGAATGTATTCCTTAACTTCTCCAACAGAGCTTTTAAAGCTTTGGATGGAGCAGATAACATAATGTTGTCTTTTGATGTATGAAATAACATTTAAAATTCCAATTTTACATTCATTGCTAGAGATATACAGTGATTGTTGTTCCATCAAATGGAGCTTCAGCATAACTGTAGTCCAGATTCGTCATCCTACGCTCAACCACAGTTAGCAAAATACAGCAGATTCAATATACACTTCTGCCTCATTCCTGTATTGCACAAGCTAGTAATAAAAATGCAAATAGCATGACATGATCTGTGCAATCTACAAATAAGGTTGAACCTTGTGCAAAGTAACATTTTGTTGGTTTTGAGACCAGTTGCTTCAAGGCAGACGGTAACAAGATGTTTGTAGTAAGTATTAAAGGGAAGCTGACTTCTTTTCTGTGGACTTAGACTGCAGAGTGTTCTGCAATTTGGATTTGATATTTCAAAAGACTTGCTATAAAAATAGCAAAGTTGGAAGGGTCAGTGAAAGCTGATAGTTTTTTATCTGTGCAGCTTCTCTGGTATGTCTGTGATAGAATCTTCTGCTGCAGCATCTCTCTTGGCTAAATTCTTATATCTGTCTTCTGCAAGCAAAATGCAGGTAAAACAGTTGTTGACAGCATTGATAAATATGAGTACGGTGAATGTGACCACTAGGAAGACAATAGTAAAGTCTGCCTAAGAGGACATTTGGAACATAATTACCCACATACTTATTACTTTCTTACCCCCGAAGTTTATCTGCCTCAGAGAAAGGTGAAATACAGAATTGATTATTTTCTTCAGATCCGCTCCCTCATCTGCTTAACCACACCTTAATCATCTCAATGCTGAGTTCTTTAAGTCTGAGAAGCTATTTGTTAGCTCTCACGAAGGGGGATGAAATGTAACAGGTTCTGCCCTCAAGACCAGAGCTAACATCCATCAGATCAACTGTTTTGTACTTGAGCTTTGCCCGAGATCGGCTGTGCCTCGTGGTGTCTAGTCCCTTGTTCCTTTCCTTTACCCATCCCAAGTGCCTCTCCCCTCAGCCCCATTTTGGAGCCACTGTCCCCTTGCACACAAACCTGCCCTGTGATTGTCATCGCTTCCAGCATGGGTCTGTGATGACTAAGCTGAACAGCTCAGCTGGACCTGGCTGACTTGGTCTGGAGGCAGACACGGTGCTCCTGATGGAGTCCAGTGCAGCGGTGGCCAGCACTGGTGCGGTCGGACTTACTCGTGCTTGGTGCTGTGTCTCCTGTGCTGTTCAGTCAGTATGAGTGGCTGCGCTGGGTGAAATTGCTGCCATGCCCTCCCCTGCTCCACCTTGTGAGTCAGCCATTGGGGGAAAGTAACAAAGGCCAAAAAAATCGGAGATGCTCCTACTGACTTTCAGGAGTTAGGGGCATAAACTGCTTTTGGAAAACAGTGTTAGCAGAATTAATATATTCCCAAATTTTGCAAGATCAGAAAAGACTGAATAAGGCATTAGGCAGGGTTATAGGCAGAAAATGTATAAGATGGTTAATAGGGACACTATACTGAAATGTAGTCCTTCATTCTTGGCTTTTAAAAAATGCTGTTTAAGATATTAATGAATGTGCATGTACATGTATTCCTATGTGTAATAACTCTGTATTTAGCTTGACCATGCTTTACAGCTTTCTCAAAAGGGAATGTGTGCTGCTAACAAATATTTAACTCTTTAGTTTCAAATTATTCTAACAGTCAGAGCTGACAATGCTTCTTAAAAAAAACGAACCAAAACAAAAAAACCAAAAAAAACCCCAAATCTTGTAGGCATTGAAGCTAGATCAGAATACTTTCCATTACACATTGTATTGGTTTTATGTGGCAAGGTTTTGGTAGCGGGGGGGGTTACAGGGGTGGCTTCTGTAAGAAGCTGCTGGAAGCTTCCCCTGTGTTCGAGAGAGAGCGAGCCCATACCAGTCGGCTCTGAGACGGACCCACCGCCGGCCAAGGCCGAGCCAATCAGCGATAGTGGTAACGCCTCTGTGATAACATTTTTAAGAAGGAAAAAAGTTGGGAGAGTGAGAAACAGCCGCGGGAGAGAGGAGTGAGAACATGTAAGAGAAACAACCCTGCGGACACCAAGGTCAGTGAAGAAGGAGGGGGACGAGATGCTCCAGGCGCCGGAGCGAAGATTCCCCTGCAGCCCATGAGGAAGACCATGGTGAGGCAGGCTGTCCCCCTGCAGCCCAGGGAGGTCCACGGTGGAGCAGATATCCACCTGCAGCCCGTGGAGGACCCCACGCCGGAGCAGGTGGGTGCCTGAAGGAGGCTGTGACCCCGTGGGAACCCCGCGCTGGAGCAGGTTCCTGGCAGGACCTGCGGATCTGCAGAGAGAGGAGCCCGTGGAGCAGGTTTTCTGGCAGGACTTGTGACCCCACGGGGGACCCGCGCTGGAGCAGTGTGCTCCTGAAGGACTGCACACCGTGGAAAGGACCCACGCTGGAGCAGTTCGTGAAGAGCTGCAGCCCGTGGGAATGGCCCAGGTTGGAGACGTTCGTGGAGGACTGACCCCGTGGGTGGGACCCCACGCTGGAGCGGGGGAAGAGTGTGATCAGCCCTCACCCTGAGGAGGTGAAGCGGCAGAAAATAACGTGTGATGACCGTAAACCCCATCCCTGTTGCCCTTGTGCCGCTGGGGGGGCTTGGTGGAGAAATCCGGGAGTGAAGTTGTGCCCGGGAAGAAGGGAGGGGTGGTGGG
Organism: Buteo buteo; assembly: GCF_964188355.1. NCBI lineage: Eukaryota > Metazoa > Chordata > Aves > Accipitriformes > Accipitridae > Buteo > Buteo buteo. Next base: position 48,398,335 of record NC_134171.1, read on the forward strand.
AAGGTGTTCTGAGATTTCGTTTTATTTCTCATTACCTTACTCTGGCTGATTTGTAATAAATTGAGCTAATTTTCCCTAAGCTGAGTCTGTTTTGCCCATGACGGTAATTAGTGAATGATCTCTCCTGTCCTTATCTCGACCCGCAAGTTTTTGTTATATTTCTCTCCCCTGTCCAGCTGAGGATGGGGGAGTGATAGAACGGCTTTGGTGGGCACCTGGCGTCCAGCCAGAGTCAACCCATCACACACATTTAGTGTGTTTAGCTCAAGTAAATGAGTGCCAAGGCTAACAGACATGAGAAGATCAATGAGAGAATAATAAGGAATATCACTTATCACTAAAAAAATTATTCAATATACCTACTAGACCAGTTCCTATCTTATGCATAATATGTGTCTAATATAATGTATACACCATGAGGAAAAAGGAGAGGTTGCAAGTTTCATTAACCAAAGACAGCAAGACATTGCATTAATGGTCACAAAAGGAGAAGAGTTGAGCTTATTATAAGGAAAGATTAGGTTAAAGATGACTTAGACCAGACATCCTCATTTTGTTTGGACCTGGTGAAATTTAAGCTTGATTACATAGGCACATTTCTTCAGCCATCACAACTGCTGTGGTGGTGATCTTGGTGTCTAGAAAATTATTTTTTAAAATCATCCCCTAAACTTTGAGCTTGTCTTGGAAAAGACAGTGAAAAAGAACAGCTAAGGAATTACACAGCTGTCATTGCAACTTAGATCCTGGAAAAATACCAGAATATATTCAAACAAGCAATTTGTAGGCACCTAGAAAATGATAAGGAGATGAGTAATAATCAGCCTGGATGTACTAGTAACAAGTCATGTCAAGCTGATCTAATTTTCTTCTCTGACAGCGTGAATAAGGGAGAAGCAGTAGGAGTCAAATGATTTGACTTTTACAGATTTTTATGCTCCCTCACTGTGTATAACAACTAGGAAAAAATGCAGTAGGTGAGACTAATAGGAAATGCAGAATTGGTGAGAAAAATCTACTCTAGAGTAGAAAATCAGTGCTTTAACATCAAACCAAAAGGCTATATCAAACATGATTCTTCAAGGACCTTGCTTGAGTCTAGTACTATTCAGTATTTTCATCAGTGATTTGGATGAAGGAATAACGTTTTAACTATGAAGATGATATTAATTCAAAAGGCTGTAAGCGCATTGGAAGACAAGATCAGGTTCTCAGACTCTTGAGAAATTATCTAACAATTTACTTGAGATGAATGCCAGCTTCAGAGGGACAGAGGGACAAGACTGCCTGGGCAGCAGAATTGTGGGAAGGGATTTAAGCATTATAGAGGATTGCAAGCTAAATATGACTCAACGGTGTCATGCTGTTAGAGTGAGACACACCAGAGTGGATGCATCATCAGAAACAGAGTCTTGAAATAGGAGTCTCCTACTCTGTTCAGCAGTGAATTTTGCAGATTAGGAGGGTATGCATCAAATGTCAGGGTCCAGAGTGGTGAGGCCAGTCGGAGATCAGAAAACAGATTCGGGGAGAATACAAGGACAGGTTGGGGGGGGACAGTAACTTCAAATTTAATTACAAGAAAACTGAGGAGACCTAAGTCTTCAATTACTTCAAAGGGCGCAATAAACAGAATTAAATTCCCCTCCATGTGCTGCAGGTAGGGCAAGTAGTAATGGACTTAAATGATAGCAAACAGACTTAGGCAAGTCATTAGAAAAAGTAAGAAAAGGTAGTTTAGCATTGATATTGGCTGGGCACTGATGAGATTACGGCATTTCCATCTGGGAGTTTGGTTTAAAAACAGACTCAAGAAATATTAGGGATGACAGTTCTTTAGGCTAGCTGGTATTGTGATGTCCATTTCTCCTCTTACAATTTCTGCTTCTATGAGGCTTTTTCCATGGTAAAATGTGTAAGAAGGTTATGTAATTATGTGGACGACTTGTGTGCTAGGTCCACTAATTTGTTCCCTAGGAAAATGGAAACAAACCTGAAGCAGATTGAAAAAGCTGGACCTAAATGTAGGTAAAATGTTGTAAGAGCCAAGTACAAAAAGGAAATTAGTGCTGGAAATGCATATCAGTTTGGCACCTTATTGCAGGCAATGTCTGCTTGAAGGCTTAAATTCCAACAGCATGCATGAATCACTTTGAATATTCAAGAAAACTTTTTTTTCTTTCAAAATATGCACATATTGTATCAAGATCAAGTACTTTGCTTAAGGTGATCTGTGTTGCTCAGTCCTCACGAATACTAAATCTGTATGCTCTACTTTTGTAGAAAAACTGGGTCATTCTGCAAAACTGAAGAAATCCCTTTAGATTACTAAATACCTTCTCACCCAGAGGTGCCACATGCCTGCATCCTACCCATTGGCCAATGCCTATTGCAGTGAAACAATAGCTCACTTTTTTAGTAATAAACAGGCAGTTTTTAAAAAACATAGCAAAATGGTCTTTTGGAGAGAGAGGGGCAGGTAGTCGGTGGCTTACTAATTTTATCTGTACCTAATACTAGGCCTTTAATTTGGGGGGAAATGAAAAAATTCTAAGGACTGCAAGGAAGGCCTGAGTCAGACAGCCCAACACTGTAGGAAGATTTCTACTGAGTGAAAAGTGACATAAGTAATATGGATATACAGTCATATGTTCAAGTGGTATAGTATATATTCACTTAGTAACTGACTGGTATCAAAGACTGTTAATAAAGTAACTTGATAAGTAGAATATTAGGAATAATATCTCTGAATCTAAACTATATCAGAAAATGTCACAAACTGCTAAAATTGCCCTTTCCCTTAGCATAATGTGGGGAAGAGAAAGAAATGTATCTCTGCTCAGATTTATCTGATAAACATTACTTTGAAGTCTTTTGGATGTATATGTTTGTTAAATACACTGTTGATTTTCTTACCTATCCACACAGACAATTGGTTTATGTGAATTTGGATTAAAAAAAGCAGTAGCCATAAAGGTCAAGGCAAAGTGCTATGTAAGAAAGCAAAGAAATCAACTTAGCATGAGATTTTTTTAATTGAATGGAACAAAATTAGGAGCAATCCCTTTTCCAGCCATCTACAGCATACTTGTTCTCAGGTAATCTAAGAATAACCACCAGTTTAAAGGGTATAGACAGTAAAGTATGTGCAGCTACTTTAACCTTTCAAGTTGTTGCTGACTCTCTTTGTATACTTACTGTATTTATGTGAGCACTAAAGAGTCAGTAATCTGTCTGATCGTGCTCTTTGAATGTTGGTTTTGGCTACCCAGTGCCATTTGTCATCCCTTCCCATGTGTTTGTACTGAGTTCCCTGTGTAAAGGAATAAAAAGCAAACCTTTGTTTTGTCATGAGCAAGTTCTGATTGAAAGCATCAACAGTGAGTGACAGCAGAACCCTCATTGCAAAACCAGCACTGGCTCATCTGATTCCTTTCCTTTTTAAGTATAGCAAATGCCAATCTCAAGTTATAACGAAGGCCCAATCATTATGGCATAACAATTCTAACTAAAAGTGTAGGTATTGACTAGACCTGGTTAGATTCCTAGCTGATGTGATTAAGTGTGATATCATGCTGGACTTCAGCTGAAGAGCACAGTTTTAAATCCTGAGTATCTTCCTGGAAAATGCCAGTGCCAGATCTTAAGTTTTTGCTCATATGTAGATAATTTCAGTATCTAGTGGTGATTCAAACATTTTTTAATGATACCAAAGCTGGAAGATTTGGCCATAGGGTCTTTTTAGGAAATCTTATTGAATTACAAAATCAAAATGCATGGGCAGCTGAACTATTGGCAATGTGGCAGGTCTGCCGTTGTTTAGATTATTGTGGGATGACCACGATATCTCTCAGAGCCATGACTAATGTGTAAGTAGCTGCTCTGAATTTGAGTATCTTTGTGGATCAAGTCAGAGTTGGCAGATGTATTGGTTGCACTTTGAAAATTAACAGAAGACATTTTTTTACTTCCCAGTAGAGGTGTGTCTATAATAACTCCTAGCTACCTGATTGCACTAATGAGTTGTCCTATGCCTCCTCTCAGTATTGCTAATATTAGTAAAATACATAATCACAACCACTACTACTACCTCTGAAACTTTTGGAAGGGTAAGCACCACAGGGATTGCTAGCTTCCCCCCCCCCGCCCCGCTTCTACCAAGTTTAACAGCAGCAATGAGCAGTTTCAAAAGCTAAACATTTTTTCTAGTGGGGTAATTAAGATTTCTAGTCTGTTTTTTTTAGCAACTATGTTTTTGTTAAATCTGCTTTGAGAAATGTCTTGGTGATTATGAGGCAACTGAGTCAGTGTTCCATCATAATCATATTAGTTTTCCATGCTTCATTTCTAAGGTCATCTGGGTTAAAATATTTTATCTGGAGAAGTTTCTTGCTTTAAAAGTAGTGACTCTTGTGATTTTTATTCTTCCTCCTACAGTCAGGATTTACGTTTGAGAAGAGCGGCCAGGGTTGCCTGCTGTTAAGTACTCCAGTAGAAGTCATTAGCCATTAATTACTTAGGAACAACACAAATTCTGACATTTTGGAGACATTAACTAGGCAAAACCTGGGATTAATGACACAAGAAAGTCAACCATGCTTTTCCTCTCTTGGGAGAATGGAATGCTTAATGTTGCAAATGTGGACATAGATAGGTGGAAAAGGTGCATGAATGCAACAGTGGCAGAGTGGTAAGGTACCTTTCCTGAAATTGATGTAAGGAAGTGATTTAACCCTTTTGACTATTTGAGCACATTTTGATAAAAATATAGTTACATTAGAGAAATCACATATAACTAATTTAATTTCATTTTTCTTAAAAAACTGACTGAAGGCTGAGAGATTCAAAACTGCAGATGCTCATGGACCTTATTGTCCTTGAAGTCACATTCTAGAAATAACAAATCTACTATTTGTTAGATTTTAGTTAAAAACTCAAGAACTGGTTCTGCTTGCCCCTTGGTTTTAAAGATTATGATTTGAACTCTATTTTTTCCTCCGGTATGGTTCTAAGTCTTAATATTTTGATTCAGATGGAAAGAATTCAAACACTTTATTTCAGATAAATCTACTCAGACCTATCGATAATTTAACTGTCAGAGCTGACAGTTTAAGAGATTTCTATTAGATGAGCAAGCGTGGGTTGCAGTGTTACTGAGAAAAAGCTTGCGGTTTGAAACAACTGTTACTTGGTCGCCTTTACTCCCACAGGCACTGGACATCTTTTCTGGTATATTGCCAAGAAACAAAGTGGCATCATACAGATTTCAAGGGAAATTAATATGAAATGGGACCAAGTTTTCATCTGAATTATTTGTGAACTTAATTTAGGCTGGATAGGTAGACTAACAGTGCTTCATTACCAGAGAGCTACTTTTTAAACCTGGGGGCCAAGTAGAGCAAATCAAAGTGGGCTAGCAAGGCAGCAGGCATGAGTGGACCAACAGAGCTCTGGGTCTGAAGTCAGAGCAAGTTGCTTTGTGGCACCTGCATGCAGAGGAGTGGGGCTGGAAATGAAGCCAGTGGAAGAGCGTGGAGGGCCTTCTGGCCACCCGGGGGGAGCGGGGCAGGCTGTGAAAAGCCACTGGCCTGGCTCGTCACACCAGGGAAACCTCTCAAGCAAGAGGAATGTGTTCTGGCCAGAGCCATGTGAGATGGTTTCTGTGGTAAGTTCTTCTGGAGTCATTTGTGTGGTGAGGTGAAGTTATGCTTTTTTCTTCAGGTTTTTTTTTTTATTTCAATTTCCCTGTTATCAACAGCCAGTTGGTTGCATGTGCTTGTCCAAGAGCCTTTACAGGCAAGCTTTTTGCTCAAGGAGCACTGTTTGGCCATGGCTTTACTGTGGAGTGAGATTGCTTAATGGAGACCTAGCGAATAACAGCTATCACGTTTTAACTTCACATATGTAGTAATTTGCATTAATTCCCCCAGTTTGGTATTTGGGACTAGAGCATGAGCAAGTTAGTGTGAATACAGGCTACTTGATATCATGTCCTTAAATGGGGTGGGAGGCAGTTAAAAAGAGAGCAGGGGTTATATACACAGCCCAAGCTGTGCTGGCTGAAGCTTTATCATAATGATTGCATATTTGTACAAGCTCATCTTTTTCAGCATGAAGAATCTGACTGTACAGAAACTATTGTCAAGTGTACTGAGTAAACAAGCTGAAAAAAAGAAACACTTTCTCTAATCACTTTCCCTTTCAGTCATCTTGGATTTCATTTGTAACAATAGCAGATAAAGCTCTTACAGGCAGTCCTCTATCATGCTCTAAATAATGCAAAACCTGTGTCAAGCCTGTTAGCATCAGCACAGGCTGGGTCAAACTTTTTTGGCACCATGTTTATAATACTTGAACTGGTATGTATTTCCATATTTCCATTATCAGGTCAAATGTTTAGCAATGATAATATTTCAGAAGCACCTAATCTTTACTTAGCTTTTTTAGTTTTCTTTCTAATAGGTAAAAGAGCAGGAAACTGTTTGTGTAGAAATGATAGAGGATAACAAAGGATGGTTCTTGATCTTCAGTCAGATGCTGTTTGCTTTTAATCTTTCCCCAAAATGTCTTGTATTGAGACTAAAATCAGACATTGTAGTAATGCTGAGATGGTGTTTTCAGCTCAGCACATTACATGTGCATAGCTGAACTGCTTTGTGCTCTACTTCTATCTAGACAGGCACACACATTGCACAGAAACAGGTCCAATGCTACTGCTGGAGCTTTGTAAGTACAGTCTGCTTTGTACTTTTAGGCAAAGTTAGTGGCCCGATGGCCTTAGGCATAACTATAACTAGAACGTCAAGATATTTATTGTGAGCTAACCCAATAGTGTCTGTTTGAGAATACACTTGCTAAGGTTCAGTAAGCATATGTAACATATAATGTACTGTAACACATTTATTGAAGCAGTGGATAGTCAGTAACTGCTGATAATCACCCATGTGAGGGTGAGCCATGAAAGCCCACTGTGTAAATTAGCACTGATGGCTTCCTGATGCTGCCTCTGTCTAGTTTCGTGGGAATGTGAATTGCAACTGAACGAATCGTGTTTTCCTTTCCATTTGATGGCACAGCTCTGCAAAAAGAGGACCAGGGCCCTGATCTAGACTAGGGTCCTTGGGTACTCATACAATAATAATTATTAACTTCACGTTGTCTGCAGTTCTTCTGGTGTGTGACCTGATACAGTGGACAGAAAACTATGTAGGAGATGTATTCCCTAAATGTCTTTTTCCACCTTAGGAAGCCTAGAGATGTAATAGTCATTAGGAAAACTAGTACATGTACACCCATGCACATCTTTTGATGAGTGTGAGCTTCTATCAAGTGTTAACAGCTGTCTCTGATATGTTGTTCTGCCCAAGGCTACTGTCTGGCTGGAACATAAATTAGATGCTGTAGATCATAATGAATTTTACTTTAGCTTTTAGCAAGGCGAGTCAAAGAAATAAATCTGAAAATGTTAAAGTCAAAGAAGGGGAGATCATTGAAGTGATACTGGAAAGTAAAAATGAAATACAGTGTTTCAGTTACTCATAGATACTTAATAGTACTAACGGACTCGCTGGAGTGCTTACAGATCTCAGATGTGTGCTGTGGCAGAAATGTGCTATAAATACTTTTCAAGAAAACATGAAGGTAAAGGTCATGCTACATAGCAAACACCTACAGTCTAAATCATTGCAGCTCACTTTCAGTCAGAGCCACAGTTTCCACACTGCTTGCTCTCACATACATCTCCATTCTTAAAATGTGGAGGAAACTAACATTTCAGGGTCTCGACAATAAACTGCAGTAGAAGAAAAAGCCATTTCTCCATTTCAACACTTTAAAATACCTACGTGGTGTGTGATGGCCCATTTGTGCCCATGGATTTGAAAGGGACACTGAAATAATCCCTGCTCCAGTGGGTATAAAATAATCCCTCACACACACACAGGTGTGGAAGGCATGAGGCTCTTAGCACATGCAGGGATGTATCCTATGCATCACGGACACGTGTGGGCTGGTGAGTCCAAGGCTTTGGTGACAACAGGGAGCGGGGAGGTGGGGATGTGCCGTTCTGTGCATTCATTCCCTGAGCACCTAGGTACTCTGCACATTAGTAATGTTTTTTTCACATGTGAAGATGTATTCTTTTGTAACTGAAAAATAAAGGCTTGCTTCTGCTCAGTAAGTACTGAAGATATAAGTGACTCAATGCTTAAAGTCAGCCAGGCTGCAATTACCTTTAAATGAAGTTTAGCTGGAACTGCATATTTACACAGGAGATGTTTTTTTGGTGATGATACAAAGACATTCTGGTCTCTTCTGTGGTTGGGCATACTATCTAGTGAGAAGAGGTTGTTCCAGTTTGTTGCCTCCAGCTGATATTTGTTTGTATGAAGTACTACTTATGTTCTGGAAGAGTTTTCATGTGTCTCTGGGCATGGCTTAAAAAACCTGGCTCATTCTGTTCTCTGTTTTTCCAAGAGAAATGTAGCTGAGAAAATTACAGAGTCTTGGGTGATGAGAGGATATGTAGGACACTGAAAGTGTGATGAAAATTAAATGCATCTGATTTCTGAAATAGAACACAAAACTGAAAATTTGCATTCCTCTATAGCATTTCAGAAGTGTCTAACTTTTACTGAATAGCATTTACTGAATCTATGAAATCTGTGCTTTTTCAGAGCATGGAAGCGCTCCAGCACTCTCAGCATATCAGCTAACCTATGCTAGAAAACATACCTGACACCAATAATGATCCTCTTCTAACATTGTGGTTTTGCTGAGGTGTTCCTAATACTGACCTTCATCTAAATTCATTTGAATAAGACAGCTACAAGTCACAATAATTTTATGGCTTATGAAAATCATTTGATTGCTCATGTTTGGAAATCTTACCTGTTTGTAGCATTTCAAGGGCATGAGCACAATATGGTGCAAATGGAAATTTAAGTGTTCTTTTTCAGGATTTCTAATTCAAATAAAAACCTAACAGTATAAACCTATTTTTAATAAACTGTTCTTTGCTCACAAACTCCCTAGTTAGAGATGAAAACAGCCTGTGGAATTACAAATGTCTTCCCGTGCAATTAAAGACAGTGTTTTGTTTCATGTTCTCTGTTGTTACTCGGTTGTTCTGTTCTGAACTATTTTCCAACTAGGGAGTGAATGTCAACTGACTTTTCATTTGGTGTAACAGAATGCTAAGTAATGTTATAAACCTCCGTTGCGTACAGCCATAAAGTTTTGGAAGTATACCTCCCTAACTTCTGACTATACCTCAGGAAATGAAAGAATCTTTCTGGACTGTTTAAAGTGAGTGGCTGCAAGGTTTGCTGCTATCATTTATAATGTGAAACTTAAAACAACCATTCCGTATTTATGCTAAAACTGTTCCTTCAAGGAATATTCTGCATTTCATGTAGTCATCCTTTGTTTTTCTGAACTGTAAGTTTAATTCAACTCCAGATTCACCAGATTCCTCTTCTTCCAAACTGCTCTTACAGCTGTTAAAGTGCAAAAAGAGAATACTAGGACAATGAACAATTGCCTTGTAATTATTGTATTACATTAATATCTCTCAATACATACTAAATATAAGGATTTAAAAATTCCTTGTGCAATTTCTTCACACAAATTAAAGTATGTTCTTGAAAGTGCTTGATCCTGTTTATTAGTCATGGGCTCAGAATATGAGAAGTACACTTTTTCAAACAATCAGAATTCTACACTTAGAACATTAACTATTTTCTTACTAAAAGCAGCTGGTATGGAGGTACTACTTATGAACAGGAAGAATACAAAAAAAAATGCAGGTACAGACAACTATGTGCAAGGGAAAATTCAGTTAAGGTTGAAACTGCAGTTCAGATGAAGCCATGCAACCAATGACTCTGACCAGAATTAAGCATATATAGAAGTGCAGTTGTTTATGCAGCGGGTAAGGACAGAAATGGGACCACACAGGTCACCCATCTCAGCTGTGAGATGGTAGCACAGACCATCTGAAATGGAAAGCAACTTTGAAAGGTTGTCCAAGCAAGTGAGCAAGGCTTTTTGTGACTAACTAATCCTCTGTAAAAGCTCTTAATATACCAGCTGAAATTGCATTAACCAAAAAAAAATCCTGTGCCATTAATTCCCAGTAAGTAACCAGTGTTGATCATTACTGCTTAAAAATGGTGTCATTTTCACCAAGAATAAATGCTCAGTCACTACTCTTAGAGACAAGGTCTTTGTTCTCAATAGTCAAGTTATTTGGAAACCATAGTTCCACCCTAGTGCTTCGTATATAGCTGAAGTAGGAGGAAGAATATACTTGCCATCTTGAGAAATCCTTTTGTTTTTTCTTTCCATTTCTTATTTGGCACTTGGTTTGGAATGTCAAATGATTCAAACTTCTTACTGTTGTTATTGGACTCAAGCCCAAAGTAGTCTGTTTTTTTATGGGATGTATCAAACTGTGGTCTTAGTAACAGAAAATACCAGGAGACATTTGATGCATCAGATTCCTTTTTGGTGCTTTTGGTTTACCCACACTGAAGATAGCAGAGAGAATGTTGTATGCAGACTGTTATGGATGTGACAAGCTGTTTACTTGTCCCCATGAGTGGATACAAATAAGATACTGCACAGCACAAGCAATATCTCTCTTCAAAGAAAAGGAAAGCTCAACTTCCCTCTTTATCACCAACTTAGTGCATAACTGAAGCTAGGAGCTTTCTGTGCCTTCCTGTCTTCATATTCAGTTGTGTATTTATCAAAGAAATTCTGGGATGAGTTTCTGTGGTCTGTATTCTGTTAAACTGGATAAATGAATTGTTTTTTCTGCACTTAATATTTGAGTCAGACTTAAAAACAGGATTATTCCTAGTAAGGACTCAAATAGTGATGTTCTTTTGCACGTTTTCCAGGTGAATCATTTTTCAACTTCTCTAATTATGATAGTTAATCAGATTGTGATCAACTGCATGAAACAATCACAGGCTTCGAACATGAAACCAGATAGCAGTTGTAAGTGGTACTCTTTCTAGTAAAGTGTTTCCTTGTTCTGCTCTGTGCTGTTGCATGTCTTCTCTTTATCTACTCTGGATCAGTGTAAGTAAACATGTCTAGAGTAATGAGTGGGTATTAAAGTTGTAGTTTTAGCTATCTCCCAAGAAGATCTTACAGAGAGAGACATCATTGCGCTGGGTATAGTACAACAAAGAGGTTTGTTTCCCTTGGCAGATCTTAACAAAAGGTATTTGTTGACCACTGTTATGAGATCCACAAAAGAGGTTTTTTTCATGATGTGAAAGCAATCAGCAGGCCTGTAGTGGTAGCTTCATTTAATGCTTCATCACATTCACAGGCTGCTTCACAATCTGGCAAGTTTTGGACAGATTTTACCTCATTATTGGTATTAAATATTGGTAAAACTTAGTCTGCGCTTATGTACCATAGTTGTCCTGGTTCAAAAGTAAAAAAGAAATTAAGAGCATAATAAAATTGCAACTACCTAACTGATACTGGAAGATCGGTAAAATCACTATGAGTTTAGATATGGACAAAAAGCAATCCTACTACCCAAATAAGGAAATGGTTTGCACTTCACTAACAAAGACGTTGGCTCATAAAAGTTGTCCTTATGCTAGAATCTGCATGTATATGAGAAATAGCTATTTCTGCAATTGTTCTAATCTGTTTACAAATCAAAAAAACAAATGCTGTCACATGGGAAGACTTAGGCTCATTGCTTAGAAGTGTTGCTGTTTAGAACGTAGACATTGAAGAAAGCCTTGCAAATATGAGATAGTCCTAGTGTGTGTCCATCTCTGATGCCTCAGGCAATCTTTGTCATTGGCAGCTAAACTATCTGGAATGCCTGAATAGGCATATAACATATTAGGGGAAGGAAGAGGAGAAGCAGTCCATAAAGCCCTTTGCTCACTAAGGTCTGCTATGCAGTCCTCTTGACAAATGCTATGATTAAACAAATAACCTAGTCTGGCATCTGATGATAAGAAGAGGGAGTTTCATTTTGTATACTGTAGCAATAATTACAGTTAAAATAACCTTTCCAAAGGTGTGTGCTCCTCAGCTGATGTATGTTCTTTCAACACCACTGCGTGTTACTGGAAGTTGATATATGATCAAGATGACCAAGACACCTGAAAGCAAATTGCAATATGCTCCTTTTCTGTGCTCCTGCTACCAAACGTGGCTAAGATTGTCCTGTTGCTTAAAGACTCCGGGGTGTGGTCTGCATTTTTAGCAGATGTGCAGCAGTTGCTCTTAAAGCCCCACTACACATAGAGTACAAGACTGACTTACAGAAAAAAGTATACATGCTTTTTTTCTCAGAGATTGAGAGGGTCACCTACAGAATTTTTTTTTTCTTATTCTGGAAACTGTGTCTTTAAGGAAGAGCAATCTCAGATGCTGCAGTTCACACTGATGCTCAGATACTTCTCTGCTGTATGCTAATATATTCTTCCTTGGATTTGCATGAGCCTCAGTTGCAGTGCTGAATCGGGCCTAATTGCTGCATCTAAAGACAGTGCAGTTGCAAAGGTCTGATCCAAGTGAGACAGCTGCAGGATTTGGACACCAGATGCTTACTGAGTGAAGCAAGCCCATTTTTACTATATTAAACTGAATGCTAGTTCTGGCTGAGCAGTTGTTGTATTATGTTGTTGACATTCTCAGTTTCCTCCTTTCCACCTTGTTTCATCTAGTTCTTTTTCCATCAAATATACTTTTTCTATTTTTCAGTGTTTTAAGGCACAGATTTTAATAATTATATTCTTTTCTAATGTAACATCAGAGGAGTTACAGCCACTTGTTTGCAAAGCAGAGTACAACTTGCAGTAGTGGTATAAGTTTAGCTCCCCTGGGTCACAGGATCTCAAAATGCTGCAATATTCCAATCCTCAATATTTTTCCGGGAGGACTTAGATTAAAAAAGAAGATATGCAAGTTGCCTTTTCAAAGGAAGAAAAAGGCCAGTGGCACCTGGTTCTTTCTTTAGTGGTCTTTTATGAAAAAAACTCCAACTATCCCGGATAGGTGGTAAAGCTGCTGAATATTTGAATTACTGGCTAAGGTCATTTAAGGTCTCTTAATGCAAACAGATGTGACGTACCCTTAACTTGGATGTCAGGACTTATGTCTGAAATCTTGGGGAATTAATGAACTGTTGTCAGGAGCATCCAGGAGTGAATGGGCCTTGCCAGTAGCAACCTTTGGGGAACTATTTTACACCTGCTGCTAATCATTCATAGATGCAGAACAGACTTCAGAACAAGCCCGAGCAGGCAGATAAAAGACGTAATTTATTGACCTGTTTTCCCAGCCTTATTGAAGTGAATTATAAAGTCATCCAGTTATTAATCCCTGTAAATTAACTAGTAGGGAAGCTGTTTATATTTGGACTTTGAGATAGAGATGAAAGCATAAGAGCAGGTCTTTAGCCTTTGAGGGGACCCTTATATTTGGTTGCCTGCATTACCTTCCTGATTAATCTCTTGTTCAATTTCCTGTTTTGGTGGAGTCCAGGAAGGCGACTGGCAATTTAGCAGCACTGATAAGTGTCGCTGATTTAGAGCATTGGACTGCAATGCTAATAACTGTTTAGACTTCTATAGAATGAGTACTATAAGTACACCCATAAGAAACAAATTTAGTCTTAGATTCTTCAGGAATTGACAAATGTGTGATATGGGTCCCGTAATTCAAGCACCGTTGATCTTTCAGTGTGAAGATAATCAGTACGAGACAAAAAAACTTTGAGAGAGTAAGTTCAGAAGACATTAAAATCACATATGAATTATAATGCCAGCAGACTTTGGAGTTATTTCTGCTCATCAAAGGCAAATTTATTTAACTGTATGAAGGCAGAGTTCAAGCTACGTATTTCCCTCAAGAGTTGGAGACCTGCTAATTGAGGATAAGGCTTTAATGGTATATGTATACTGCAAAGCAGTTATAAGGTATCACTAACATGTCTATTAATTTTTGATCAATACAAGTGATACCATTTGAGTGGAGACAAAACATATATGCACAAGCTAAGTCTGCTTTGATCAGTAACTGACTGACATTGATTGACACTGATCCATAATGCCATGAACACAGGTCCTTGTCAGCTATTTCTAGATTGTTTTCCTGAGCTTATGTTGGTAAATGCATGAAGCAAACAGACACCCCCCCCCCCCCGCAGCATTTTCCCACTTTCTGCTGCAGTCATCTTAATAGTGTCTTTTACAGGCACATTTTGATAAGGTCCCTCTAAACTGTCAAAAAGGAGAGTGTGCGGAGGGTACGTTTGCACTCTGCTTGTCCTGTTTTGTCTCTGTTTTCTTCTGTTATAGATCTGAGAGAGAAAGGTATGTAGATGAGCATACTACCTAACAACACCTCCATCTTGGTCAAGTCACCACTGGCAGGGTTATCAAAGTCATCTGTTCACATGCTGCTTGTTGCAAATGACTGACTGAGCAGCGCTATCACTTGTGTAGTCGGTGGTGTCATCTTGTACTAACAGCTGACCAGCAATTCTTCAGAAAAATGGCTTATACCCTAGGGAGCAGCTGGGGAGGAAACATTCATGGCTGAAAAGAATAAATCGGTATTTATCACTACAGCTTCTGTAACAGCAGACACTGTCCCTTTATGCAATGAGGCACTAATCCAAGCATTCATTTTTCTGGTGGCTGTGGCATCCAGCAAGATGAGCTTGAATGGACTGGATGCCATTTAGCGCTGCCCCCCACCCACCACAAGGGGCAGCTCTGTTTTCCTGCAGGCAGTCCTGGTCTGCTGCCCTTAGCCGGTGGTAGCCAATACAGCGCCGTTGCTGCTGACAAACCCATGGAAGCTGCTGCCATGATGCCCTGTTTTGGGATGAAAGATTTCTTCTCCATCTGGAGCCTGAACACTGGATGAGCATGCTGCTGATGCTTGTCACTGCTTATCACCACCCTAACATTTCCAGTGGGATTCCCCTCTTTCAGTGACTTTTGCACTTCCATCTGAAGTGGCTTTGTAGGTTAGAGATACCCAGGTGGGTTGCATAGATGCCTCAGCTAACCTCTGCCAAAACAAGACAAATGCATGAGGTTGGCCTTGTGCCTAAAAAAGTGAGTCCCAAGGCCAGAATCGCCTCCACAGGCTCATGAGGAAGGGCTGCCTCGCAGAACAGAGTCTTCCTCCTGCCCCATGCACACATTTACCACCTTGCTTTGCTCACACCGTTCACTTACTCTGTCCTTTCTGACACTTGCACTCTTTTCACTAATTGTGATTAAAGTTGTCTTCCTCCACTGACCTTCCTTATTTCTCATGGACTAAAGGTTTTTTTTTCCTATGCTCTCCAGTCTCCTGTAACATCATTCGCTGAGCAGCACTGTGTATAGATCCAGGGGCAGTCTCAGATCTGTCACGACAACACTGAATACCAATCTTTTTTGCTGGTAGCATTATGTGTTGATAGAGTAAAATCTGCAAACCTTAATTTTCCATCATAGACAGGATGTTATTCTTACCTTTTGTTGCAAATACTTTGATAAAGAAATTAAAATCTAATTATATAAAAGAGTTTGGTTTGATTAAGAAGTAGAAAATTGTGAAGCATAGGTATAGGAGCATTAAGTTTGAAATGTAGTCATAGGAACTTAGGAACTTTAGAAAATGTACTATGTGTAACTATAAGAATTCAAGTATTGTCTAAAATCAGTTAAACACAGAAACTTTGACAAAGATTTGTTGGTTTGTAGTGTTTTGTTTTAGGAAACTAAGGAAACCGCTATGGACGTTAGTTTGCTGCTTGGAAACCCCTTACCCTTCCCACCTCGATCTAATTATTGAGGATTCCAATCAGTAGGGTTAAGTGAGATTAACCAATGATTGTTTTAACATACGAATATTAATAAGATGGTGTGACTGAAGGACCAATTATTAGAAAGGTTAAATTTAAGAATAGACATAGTATGCATTTTTATGTAAACTAATATAGATGATGGTGAGAATCGTACTGCGCAGAATCACCTAAGAGAGGTCAAGAAGCGGACAAGTGAGGAAGACTATGGAAAACCACCAGGGGGCTTCTGAAGACCACCAGAGACCTTCACTGTGCCTGCATGAAGAGACATTTATATATGCTAATGATTTATCAGAAAGTTAATGATTATGTATAACATTTTCCAGAAATTTAGTGAATATGTATAACAGGTGTGTATTTAACCTGCATAGTTAGACTAACCAGGTGCACACAATAGGTGAAGCAATCCCCCATGTGCCCAGCGCTGCAATAAAGGAGTGCCTGCTTCTTAACTTCTGATTGCTGTTAGGGAGTTTTATTCCAGATTTTGGTAACAGTTTCACTCCAATTACTGCATACGCTACTGCACTGTGAATTTTTCCAAAGCTAATTAGATGTTGGAATAGAAAAGCCTTCATAACTTTTCTGAGGAAACAATTTGGTAACTCATGCCTGTTTCTGGCCAGTAAGAGGCTGAAGGAAGTTTTGCAAAATCTACAGTAGTAGACTTACTGTAACATCAGAGCATCTTTTATTGCAATAGATAACATTTCAGATGCACTGTAGTGTCATTTTGGGTTAGACTATTTTGTTTTCCTGAGGGGAAAAAAAATTAATGCATTCCTAGAACCTAATTCTAGCCAGATGGGATTTCCAAAGCCATGTGGAAGTGCCAAGTGCTCTGAGTTACTCGCTTCCATCAAATGCTGAACTCCTGTCAAAGCTACTTCGAAAATACTGTCTGTTTAGCCTGCCTGCACTGAAGAAAGTAGCCCAAAGGGCTTCCCTTTTCCCTGGAGGCTAGAACAGTCCAAAAAGGGTTTCTAAACAAGTAGATCAAGTTTCACTAATTACTACAATACTACTGTGGAAAAGATGGCAACAAAGTACTTCTGAGTTCTTTTTCTTCTTTAAGAGTTTTGAGACAGACAAATGTATCCCAATCACTTGGAGTGCTTTTTGATATGTTTGACTTCAGACAGGTGATTTATTTCTGATAAGCACTGAAATATGTTACTGAGCCATGGCATCAAAAGAATACCTTTTCTGAGGACCAGTGTCTTCATTATTTGTTTTGTACAAAAATTAAATCTCCCCTTACTTGTGGGAGATGGTTGATTTTTCAGTGAGAAAACTGAAAGTGACTGTAGTTCATCTAAGGTTGCTTTGTGAAAAATGCTAGTAACAACAGGGAAGAAAAATCTTGTAAAAGAGTCTTGGCTAATGGTTTCACAGGTGTGCTTAAATGAACACTTGCTTCTGTACCTGCTGGCATGAGCCTTCACACTCTCAAGTCTGAGAAGCAACAATTCTGTCTTACCATCGCTTAGTGGCTACTTAAGCGCCTGGTCTATAGTCTTTGACTTGTAACCTACCATGTTATTGAAATAGGCATTGAGAAAGGGGGAAACATGCATGAATAAGTAAGTAGCCTGCCAAACCAAAGCTTTGTGCACATTTGCTAAGTGTAAATGTAGCTGGGACCACCACAAGAATCCTGTGGGTACATTATTTATTTGGATGTAAAAGTGCACTCTGTTTGGCTTTCCTGCCTCCCAGAATCTGCAGGCTGGTTTGACAAGTCTGCAGAGCTGTTCAACACAGCTGGTTGAAATCCCATTTGACTTGCACTTTTCATTTAAGTAAGGAAATTACATGATATTTTGTTTCACCCAGCAATGGAAGGATTTCCCTGCCTTGAAGATTTGATATACTAAGCGTTACTTGAGTGTAGAGATTAGATAAACAGCTGTATCATCCTGCTTTGATACTTGATTGGTTCCAGGATAAACCTCTTCTCTCTTTGGGCAGAACCTACCAGCAGACTTATGCTTATGTACTGAGCCACATTTTTCTCTTACTTGAAGTGTGCAGTTACACCCATGCATACCAGAGCAGAAATATACCCAAGAGTCTATAGTGATAGGATTTGGGGGCCAGTTTTTTGCTTTTAAGATAGACTATGCATTTTCTGCAGGACCAAGCACTATGAAGGTAAGGGAAGAAAATTTAAGTTTAAGGATGACCTTTGAAAGTACCAGGAGAACGCTGTGATGTGCTCTGTACAGTTGAAGCCGACTCCGCAAAGCTTTTGAGAAATAGTATGGAAAAAAAAAACCAGTTTAAAAGATGGCCTGGTCTGATCAGAGGCTGGAAGCAGAATGATGCCTGGATTCCCAGCACACTACCCAGGAAGAAAATTAAACATATGCATCAGAACAAGATTTTATCACTGTTCAGAGGTACTGGCCATTGACAAAAAAAAAGGGGGGGGGACGACACACGACTGCCAAATCAAGGCTGAACTCAACATTGTTCTTGCCTCCCACTGGAAAGGAAAATCTACAGAAATTATTTTCATCAATTTTCTGAAGAGATTAGAGGTACTCCTTAGGATGTTCTTATGTTACTGACATAATCTTCTGAACAGTAGCTGGTGAGGAAAATCAGTGTCCTGGCTGTTAAGGTCACATCTGTTGATTCTTCTGAGACCACTTTTGGGTTCCTTCTGTTCAGGAAACTTCAATCATAGCTAAACACAACTCCTCACCATCTGCCTCTAACCCCTGCCATACAAAACCCAAATTGTAGTGGGAAGACTAATGGCAATTGATATTAAGGGCTAGAGTTGTTTGACTGAATCTTTCGAGCTACTTTAACTGTGAAGTATGTGGTTGTTTCAAAATTAATACCATTTTTGTTGAAAAAAATGTCCACTTGCAACTGTTCCTTTCAAGTATAAAGCGGACTGTGGAAGCTCTAGATTTGATCTTCCGAGTAATAGTACTTGAAAAGCTACAGAGGCCATTTCTTTTTTTATTTTTTCTGTGCTTAGAGACCAAAGTAAATCGACCTCATTTTCTTTCCTTTACTGAATTTTCTTTTCAGAGAACATTAGCCACTGAATACTATGCTTTGATTTTTGTACAATTATAAATGTTTTCAAGCACTAGTAAGGTCTGTAAAACTTTCTCCTTACCCATTATCCTTCTCCAGGACCACAGCATATGTACACACAAATACTGTTCCAAATTCTGAAAGATTTCAAACTAAATCATGCCCTCAGATTCTTTTAGTGAAGCAGACATTTTCATAAAAACACTTTGACATTGACCTGGCTTTAATCTGGACTCTTTAACACATTTTGTTTTTTTCATTATCAAGATGTAAGAAAAATGGCCATTTCAGAATAGTTATGCAGTTAACACCATAAAAAAGATTAATAGGCTTGGAGGAATTTTTATATTCTCTACAGAAAAAGTCAAGTATTCATTTTGTTCTTAGACCCCTGCATTTAAGGTTTATATTTAAAAGTAAGTAATCTCAGCAATTTACAGTTAACACTTGGGGTCTTAGAATTATTCTCTATAATGTGGGGTTTTTTTTCTATTTCCAAGAACAGCATCTGTTCAATAACTATTGAGAAACAGCTTAAGGAGTGAAGGGAGCATGGTCATTTCCTTTGATATATCATACAATTTGTGATGAGTTCTATTTATTCTTCAATTTTGCTTTAAACTAGTAAGTAATGTTCTTAATGTATGGTAAATATTCTTAATGTATCGTATGGGCCATATATGAAAAATAGGTTTATTTCTTCAGTAGGTGGCCCACACAGGAAAAGTCTACCTCTTGTACCAATTTTTTTACTTACTATGTCAGTTTAATGAGCCTATGGTGATAGTTCACCTCCCATTAGCATCTGTCTCCCAAATGCTCTGGCTGTCCAGTTGCACAGGGGGCCAGAGCTGGGAGCTCTGATAGCAGGCAGACTACTTCTTTCTCAGCCATAGCAGGGCTTGGCTTTCGTTGGACTCTGGGCAGATGCCTTTTTCAACACATTTAGTGTTCACAGTTTTGCCTGATAAAACATAGCTCTCAAATCCAGTATTTCTCAACCTTCTAAAATTCAAAGGATGCCTCAGCATTTCTGAAACAATTGACAGATCATCTACGCAACACTGCTGTAGCAGCTTCTTTCTATCAACTTCTGCAATTTTTGGCTAAGCTTTGAGCTTTCATTTCATATTTTATTCCTGTTCTTGCATGCTTGAATGCAGATATGTATATGGTGTTGGGTTTGGAGGCTTTTATTTACAGATGTTTTATGAGCTACGCTCAGGTGCTTTTCTAGATCACAGAATGTGAAAAGCAAATATTTGAAAGCCATCGGGAACACAGAACCTGTGCTTTTTCTAATCCTCTTATACATGTCTCTATTAAAATTTTTGGAAAATCACATTGTGTCTGTGCTTCAGGATCCAGCTGTTCCTGGACTCTTTATTAAGGTCTCTAAATAAGAAGCTACTAGCTAGTACTGCCAAGAGCACTGCAAAAAGTGATCTGTTTTGCTCCTTCAGCACCACGGTGCTTCACAGCAACTTTTAATGTGTGTTAATCTATTTATCTAGACCATATTCCCTACTATGAGGAAAATTAATGGTGAGGTTTTAATTTGACTGCATGTCCATATGATGAAATTGAAATGGGAAGTAAAAGATTTTCCAGCAGACTGCAGAATAAAGGCACTGCTGGAATCAGTAGCCCACACTGTAAACACACCAAAGTCTACATGATTCTGAACCCTTACTTAAAGCTTCCCTAACCTGAGGACACCCATCACCTCGTTGACTTGCATCCCTTCTGAAGAACAGAGGAAGAGAAGGTATAATGCCCTCATTACTGGTATGCGATTAAAAAATTAGTCTTTAGCTTTTGATCTAAGTATTTTGAGTGTACAGTAACTGCATGTGTCCCTAAAATCCATTTATAATATTTCCTCCATAAGTTTTGTATAGCTTTCAGCTGGTTTTGATGTGAAGCATGCTGAGATAGCACCCAGAATTTCCATGGAATATTGGCCTTTATGTGTACAATTTAATAAGGCACGCTTATAGTAAGCACAGAGCTAGTTACGCTTTATCTTTTGCATCAGAAATAATTCAAAATGGGTGGGTCAAGTAAGGTTTCTATATTATTTCTAATTTCATGAAACAGCTTTCGGCAAGACTCACAAAAAATCACTTCAGATGAGCATATTTTTCGTGATAAAAGCAAGACAATAAAGTGACTGGACTAAATACATGATTGTCTTTTGTCAATAAGTAAAATGAAAGGAGTACATCTGTGACCACAGAATTCAGATAATAGAAAATTGAACACATTTTGCTTTGGAAGACTTGTACTGAATCTAAAGAGATGGGTCTCACTCTGCCAGTTGTCCTTTCTGTAGTCATTCTATAATGAAAAATATATTAGATATTGCTTTTCTGTAGACAAAATGGTTTTTATTCTGCTGAATGTTAGAATAATTTAGCCCCTAAACATCCAGAATGTGCAGCTTGCCACAAAGACTGTATTTTGAAAACTGGCAGTAGAAAAGCACATCAGTTATAAAATATTTCACAACTGCTTGAAGTTTTAACTTTAGATCCAAAAAAGCCTACTTAGCAAAACAAGACATAAGCAGAGACTACTATTAAAGTGTAGTTTAGCACAACTTTGTCAACTCAGCTTTGAAAAGGATGCTTTCATGGTAACCTAATCACTGGAAAGAAAAGGTGATGGCACGTGTTTAAGTATATTCTGGATGTCATAAATATCATGAGGGGATTTTGAACATCTGCTTTTAGTTTGAGGGTACAATGTTGTGCTTATCTAATAATGATTTTTTGTTACAAATACTTGTATTATTTACTAGCATTTTGAGTCATAGAGTTATTAGCAGATTCCAAGCCACTAGCTGCAAATGTGAAGTGAAAGGCTGCATTTTATACCCTTAACGTGCCCCAGTATGTTGTGTGTTCCTTTATTCTTGGAGTAATGCTGTGATCATTCAGTTGGGAATCTCTGCTTCATTGGGTGTTTCAGCGGCACTCTCCTCTGTGGTGTCTTTGGCTTCTAACTCTTCAGTTTTATTGGTAGAAACTATCAGCAGATTAAATTGCCATCTCCAGTTGCACTCTGTGTATGTCCTTCCACACCAGCCCAGACTGTGGCTTTGGGGTTTTCATGGCACTGGCACCACATGTCTCAGTCATAGAAAATCGCATGCCTGGCTCAAAGGCCAAGCAACTTCTAAAAATTATTCATTTATGTTTTTCTACTGGGGCCATGTTTTTAAGCTCTACAGGAAAAAGTTTAAATGACCTTTTATTTTTAAATGAAAGCAGAGTTTCTGGCATATTGCATAATACCGCGATCTGGATTTTTTAGGGGAAAAAAAGCATGCCTAATGCTTGTGGTAAAACCTGGGGAGGAGCAACCTTGATTTCGAGCTCTCTGAGAGATCAGACCCCACACAGGAGAGTGACTTGGTCTCTGTTGGAACTGCTCCTGTTGAGTGTGTTGGAAAACTGCTCTCAGGTTCTAAGCCTTCAGCCTAATTCTGACCTTAGAAACACAAGCCCAGGTCCCATCACTTTCTCTTGCACAGCTGTTGCTAAAGAGAAAACTTCACTCTTTTTAACTTAGCTCACTGTTATTTGTACTTCTCAGTTTAGTCCAGGAGCCAGAAAAAAACAAACAACCCCCTGGTTACGGGCAAAAAATTGAAAAGACTGGCTACCAGTAGTGGTGCGATTGCTTTCTGTTTCAGCTTTAGTGGAAGGGAAGAAAGAAGGGATGTGCAGTTTCCCAGGAGGACAGTGCTCCATAATTCAGCGCTAGGCTTCAAGTCCTCGTGCCAAAATTGGCATGAGTTTTCAGATCCGCACCTCTGATGTGGGATCAGCTCTTATGATAAGCAGAAATCCCTTTCACTACCTCTTTGCAGTTCCTCAGGTTTTATTAATTCATGCTTACTTCAATGAGTGGCTTGGGACCTTAAAATTATATATGGGAAATTATTTTTCTAGCAAACACTATCCTTGTCTTAAGTTACCCAGAAGGACTTACCCTCCATCCGTCCTAGCATCTGTAACCAGTGGCTGATGGGGTCACTCCGTTGGCACCAGGGGTTGTGGCAGATGCAAACCTCCTGAATGAAGTAAAATGCTGGAGCCTTATGCCTGATAGTGGGGCACGGGGATGATAAAGGTTAATACCTCAGTGTGGACTTGGAGATGGATACGTCCTCCATCTCACCTACTTCTCCATTCAGATTGCCAACCCAAATCATTCTAAAGATTATTTTAGCTGCCTAACTGCTTATTTAGACAATCAGCATTTGTACAAAAAGGAAAATTTGTTAAAGATTACTTCCTGCTCCCTTAAACTGTAGCTACTCTGAGGAATTTTTGCTTCATTTAAACACAAAGATAGTTTCACTGTTCCATTCCCATCACTGATAAACAAAGCCAAACTGAACTTAATAAATATCATGGGCTTCATAACAACTTGAAAATTAGTTAAAACTATCAAGTTCTATCAACTGAAGTATATCAATTAAAGTGATGTAGGGAACATGATGAATTATTTTCAATAAAGTTAATAAGGTGTTGAAACTGACCTGGTTTATCTTTCACTTCATTGGTAGCATAAAATAATTATGGACTAAATCTGGAAGAAAATTATGATCCATCTAATGATTTTAAAATAATGTTTACCTTTGAAAACAAAACCCAGTCTGTTTCTCAGACACAGCTTCCCAGTTTTACCTACCACTGCTTCTACTGGATCAACAAGTGAGATATTCCTTAGAGGAGAGGGTATTTGAGTTACAGGTGGCAAGTCTTATTTTGTAATGGAGATAGAGCTATTTTTTATATATGTATATGTTCTGCAAGAATGGTGGTGTATAGTGTACCATCTGCTCATTTCTACTCTGCATTTTTATCACCAGTAGAGACTGAAGTTTTTAATTTTCCTCAGTGCTTTAACTGAATTTCTTACATATTTAATTTTTTTTTTCCTAAGTCTTAGGAACAGAGCCCACAGACAGAACTGAGTGATCAGCAAATCCACATACTCAAGAGAATAAAAAAGAACACGTGTAACACTGGTTACAGGTTTAATACCTGACAAATCTGTCCAGAGACAATGGCTGAGTATCCATATACGCTCATGTAAATGAAAGGAGTTCTTTGCATTAAGATGAGCCTGGTAAACCTATTTTCTGGAGAGTCTTTATAACACAGTTGCATCCTTAACTTCAGTGACTCAATACCATTTTAAATTCATTGTTTATTCAACTAAGAAATCTTCTTATGAACACTGTTTGGGGGTTTAAGCATAAAATAAATGAAAAAATACTGTTTCTCTATTCTTCTGTCTTTATGTTCACTCAATGCCACAGAGATCTGTGATACAATTTTTTCTGTGACACAATTTTTTCTGTGACTCCTCTGTGTGCTTCTGTGCAGGGAGTACAAAGTGTTTGTCACCAATAGTTACATTTTGGAGTAACATCCTTTTTTCACCATGCTCCAGTGTCAATACCCAAACAAGTCACTCAAGTATGTCCAGCCATGGGTTCCTTATGCTGTCTTCATGGTGTTTTCTGATCAAACTGTACATCTGTCTTGTTCCAGAGGTCTGCTACTGGACTAACTCATCCAGCAGGCTTGGGGGGGATTTGTGGGGTTTTTTCCTTTCCTTTCCTTTCCTTTCCTTTCCTTTCCTTTTCCTTTTCCTTTTCCTTTTCCTTTTCCTTTTCCTTTTCCTTTTCCTTTTCCTTTTCCTTTTCCTTTTCCTTTTCCTTTTCCTTTTCCTTTTCCTTTTCCTTTTCCTTTTCCTTTTCCTTTTCCTTTTCCTTTTCCTTTTCCTTTTCCTTTCCTTTCCTCTCCTCTCCTCTCCTCTCCTCTCCTCTCCTCTCTTCTTTTTTTCTGAATTGATCCATATTCTCTCAGGCACCACTGCTCTTGCAGTATGGTTAACACCTGCTTTTCTGCTGGAGTGACCATGATGCCAGCAGACCTCTTCCTGAGGTACCACACCAAAGCTGTACCTACTTCTGGGGACTTCAGTAATTAAGGACTGGGCCATTTCTTCTCTTTTCCTTAATCTACGAAAAGCCTTCTCTTAGGTTTGTGGCCCTTACCAGGCTGCATGGATACAGTAACTTTCACAACAGTCAGGTTCTTAGTTCCCATTCAACTTACAGTGAATCATCTCTGGGAATGAGCTATTGCCTGTATTTCTAGTTTGTCCACAAAATGTTCATCTCTAAATTTTTTTTTTTTTTTTAGCAAAATAACATTTGGTATGATCAAGAAAAATTAAATATCTCCACTAGAGTTTTAAAAAAACATTGATCTTGTTTTCTTGTTTGCAGTCAGAGACGAAATCCTAGTATCTTTGAGTGATTTAGGACCAAGGGATTGAGCTAGAAGAGATTCTGTTAGAAGTATGGGTAGCTGAAAAAAGGTAGAGAATAACAACCTGTGAGCTCTCTCTCCCTGTAGCTCTCATTCCAATGGGTAAAGGGTAGGGAAAGCCAATTCCCATCAGAGAGAAACTGCACTAGTAAAGAGGCATGTCTCCACTAAGAAGAGGGAATAATGTGCCGATAATTTGTATCAGTGTTAAATGCACCTCTGAATCTCAGATGCTTATATAAAGCTGTGAATCATGATTTTCATGAAGTATGAATCATCATTTGGTAAAAAACAAACACCTAGAGATGCCAAAGCCAACCTACCTAAGCATAATAGTAAAGGGGATGGAAACACAGACAACAAACATTTAGAGCTAAAGTTTGATTAATCTGAATGTTTATGGTTAATAAACCACCCTCTCAACTAATGTACTTCTAATTTGTATCATTTTCATGTGATTTAGTATATGTTATTAGAGATAATTGTATTGTAGCTTGCTAATTAAAGAAACGCAGCAAGTGGAGACCATGGCATAGGTAACAATAATGTTTGAATTAGCCATAAAATTCATTGTTAAACAATCTGAGATTTTTTTTCACTGTTAAAAAATACTGTCACATCAGAACTAGCAGTTAGTATTTCTCTTTTCACAGTGTTATGCAGGACTGTGGGACCACAGAGTTCTAACCACAGCTGGCTGCAGTGCAGGCAGAAAATACCAGAGCTGAAGAAATAATCTATAATGAAGAACGTGTTCCACAAACAAATCATTTTATCATTATGGAACATGATAATCAAGATTCTTACTAATTTAATCATCCTTTAATTATATTGGATTTAGGAAGGGAGGCATTCCATCTTTTAACCATCCAGGTTCACCAGCAGCAAATTCTTCCCTGCAATTTCTCATCGTTTAAAGTACTTGGATTAGTTGTTGCCACACAGATCAGTTCTGTAAATGCAAACTCTTCAGCTACAAATTTTCACCTCAAGACAAAGTCAAAATTAGCTTTGAAAGTACAGGTACATAAACTATGCAATTTCATTTCTCATGAACATGGCACAATTAAAATTTAATTATTTGCACGTTAGTTGAAAGTTAGCAGAAAAAAAGCCGCTAGTTTGAATTTTAATGTAAACGCATAGTCACAGGACTTTGTGTTATTCATTCTCCCCTGAAAAACAAACTCAGTCAATATTTTGGCTTTATATTGCTGTAACTCAGGCTGGTCCCATGGTAATACGGGCTGTTGAATATTTTACAAGATTTCCTGTTTCTAGAAGTCACCTGTAAAGATCCAGGGCATATGCTGAACACGGTGTAATCCTCCTGGACAGCAAAAATATTAGATATGTCTCCTTTCTGCCCCACGCTGCCAGGAACAATGTTGAATAAAAATACCAGCTCTGGTGTGGGGGATACCTCACCCCAGATGGGTTCCCCTTGTCTGACAGCCCCAGAGCAGGGGACTGGGGACACGCACCCAGGGATGGGATCAATGCTGGAGCTCTCTGAAACTGCTGCTGGAGCCCTCACTGTATTGCATCACGGCTAGAGGCACCAGGGAAAGAAGGAAAACACATGTTTTCCTAGGAGTGTAAGCGGTCACCATCCTGTAATTGGCTATGGAAGGAGAAAGGAAAACACAGTCAACTAGTAATTGGCTATGGAAGGAGAAAGGAAAACACAGTCAACTAGTAATGGTCTCTGGTGAATTACCCAGAACCTGGTACTGTGGCATCATATTGCATGAGGTTTTATGAGTGTGCCAGCTCACATCGGCCCCTGCTGGAGCCTAAATGTAGGTTACAGAGCTGCTGACCTTTCTTTTCTTTTCTCAGAGTACATGCTTATAGCCTAATGTAGAGATATCTTTTTGCTTTGCTTTCTGCTATACATATCTCGTTCTTCTCTGCCTGAATGCTATGAATAATGTAAAATTAACTCCATGCCATGAGATGCAAAATAGTAATAATGCAACACAGTGGTTAAAAATCACGCCATAGACTTAAAAGACAGACAGTCAGCTACCAGCACCAAATTGCCCTGAATTACAGTTTAAATTTAGTCTAAATGTCAGAAAAGATGGATTCTTGAAAGACTGTGGGTAAGCTACAGCTTTGCCATTCGTCTCAGTGTGAGTATTACCCTGGAACAAGTCAGGAAACAGGCTGTAATTGGAGCCACTGTTCTTTCATTGATTACTTTCCCTGACTCCTAAGTGTATACGGCAGAGGGGAAGGGAAGGAGAATAAATTCAATACGTTGTTTTTGTGCAAAACCTAGGGTTGGATCAGTCTATGCTGGTTGTACTCTTCACAAATCAGTTGGACCCTGTTCCTCTCAATCTGACATCTCTGATCTGAGGGACCTCAGCAGTGGTGACTTCTTCCCTTTGCTTCTGGAGGAGGAGTGAGTTGGGTGTCAGAAAAATGTTTCATAAAAGCAAAGGAAGGGGATTGCTGCTACTCCGAGGCTGGTATATAGAATCATAGCATTATAGAATCATTTAGGTTGGAAAAGACCTTTAAGATCATCAAGTCCAACTGTAATATGCCTGATGTTAGACTGCTGTGCCATTTAACGTGGACTTGGCAACAGTTTACTCCCTCCCAGCATCACTCTGAGTACCCCGGCCAAAAAACCCAAGGGCATCCAGGCCAGCAGACACTTTCATTTCTTTCTCATCTGCCTAGACACCGCAGGATATATCTGATCTACCCATGTTGAAAGGGGAAGGGAGGCTTACGTACCTTTAATCCACTGTGGAATTCAGGGCTGTGCAACAAGCTAGCTTCAGATAAATAAAGGAAAGAAATAATCTCTTGCATGTGTCCAGATCGACCAGCCGGCCGGCTGACTGCTGGCAGTGTGTGTCTCCCCAGGCAGCCTGCTGACAGCCTGACACGCATCAGCCTCATTTTCTGCGTGAGTCCCCTTCACTAGAAAAAGGAAAAAAGCGTTTGAAGGCTCCTTGTTGGGCTCACAGCTGGATTTAGGAACCAGACAAGAAGTTACCTGGGGCTGCCGTGGCAGCCTTTGACATGGCCTCACTTCTTAGGAGAGCTCACATCCCAGGCAGCAACAGAAGGAAGAAACAACAGTATTCCCATGGTGCTGTATTTCTGGCTTCTCTTCAGATGCGTGTTGTCAGTCTGACCCAGGATAGGAGTAAACCGCTTGCCCTGCAGTCCACACTGGAGCTGAGCACCACAGGCTCTTCTCACCCCGGCCTGTGCCTTCACTGGGAGATGTTCTAGAGGAAAATACGAGATTGGGACCAAAAAAAGAAGCTTGAATGTAGCAACGACTACATAGAATAGTAATTAGTAATACCGTATTTGTATTCACTAATAATTCATAGGCAGCAGCCACAAGAATGCATTTTACTATTTGATATAAATAATTACTATACTTATTAATAATATTGTTTACATTTTCTCTCCCTATCAATAATATACACTATTTGAGTTCTATTTCCTACAGTTATGGTAGAGGAGGTTTCTCTTTTAAAGCTAATTTCCTTTTTTTCTCCTATTTTCTATTCTTAAAAGAAGTCAAAACTTTCCTGAAATCTGATAGCTCTGCTGTCCCAGTCTAGAGCAGACAGCCAGTTTTGTTTCTTTGCCATTTTCTGATGCTGACAGACATGCGGGAGAGTGATAGATCAAAATAATTCTAATTTGTGAAGTGAGCTGGCATTTGAACCCAGCTAATTTAAAATGTTCTTTCTGTGTTTAGTCTGCTCAAGTAATTTAACTGCAAGTCTCTTTCTCTCAGTACTGTCTTTACAGCTTGGATGGTTGGGTGCACGGAGCAGCGAGGCGTAACGATTTGCTCATTATAGCAAAGAGATGTAAGGAAATTGGAAGCTCATGTGCTTGCGATTCCCTACATTAATTACCCGTTCTGTTTTACAACAGCTTTGTAGAACCACGTGGCTGCTCAGCTTGCCCTTCGCTGGGGGATGGCTCCTCCTCAGCTGGCCACCCAAGGTCCTCAGGGCCATCACTTGGGGAAGGGTAGTGCAGACTATGAGCTCTATCCATCTCCCGAGACAGTTCTGTTTGGTCCTATTATTTTCTTGCTTTCCATGACTCACAAGCCTCACAATGTTATTTGAATCAGCGTAGCATAAATATTTTTTTAAAACATTCATTTGTCTTTGTTTCCACAGCCGTCCTTTCCAAAGCTGCTTTCATTTCTCTCAATTCCTGTCTTTGCTATTTCATCACAAATTTGCTTCCAGGCCGTTTTCCAAGGTATCCAAAGGTATCTGCATCAGAAAATGGCCCTTCTTCTGAAGAGCCTCTCCAATTTTTATTTTAAATAATGAAAGTCTAAGATTGTTTTTCAGTGAAAATTTGATGTATTTTTTTAATGGAAGACAGGCACAGTCTATAGAAATTGCTTTAATAAAAATCTCATTTTTTCACTGAAAAAGCCATGATGTAACATATTTGACAAGTAAACATAGGCAGGAAGAGAATGCCTTTTCTTTTGACAGCACTGGTTTACCATTTCTAGCCTCTTGCAGTTCCTTACACTTTAACTTTACACAATATGAAATCATTGTCAATTATGCTAATCTTTTTAATACACATTCTCAATGTTGATAATACTGTAATCTTTAAGACATTTAATTGTTTTCACATTTTATCTTTCTGCAGGCTTGATAGGCAATGAATCTCTTTCCACGCTTTCTTTACTTTTGGGCTTTCCCTTATAAAGCATGTGGTCTTAATACAATTTGACCTAGTTCTGCGTCTGTCTAATAAATGTGTTTCTACTGTAGCCAGCTGTCCTCATCTATTTGCTTTACTCTCATCTGATTCTTGGAGGAAAATGGAAAGTCTTCCCATGGCTTTTCAAAACAAAAGCAGACAATTTGTCCAGTCATTCCACATTCTGGAAGACGTATGGTTTTCCTATAGTTTAGGCTACTTTGAAATAAGATTAGGAAACTACCATTATGTATTACTGGAGCTACGAAAAACCAAAATGCCACAGAGAACTAGTTACTAATTTTTAATTTAAAGAAGTAATTTTAGACGTTTTAGAAAGTTTTGCCGTTTGCTTTTGAGAACTTGGAAAGCTTTCGGAAGTCTTTGTAAAGCAAATTTTTTCAATTTCCTCTGAAGTTTTCTTCGGCCAATGCCACCTTCTCTTCAGTCACAGCCCTGGCACTGCCAGTCTGGTTATTTGCATTGTTATATCCCCCAATGTCTATGGAACTGGAGACTGCAGCGTGCTCCCATGTACACACGTGCCCGGCGCGGACCGTGCCCATACCCTTTAGTCTTTCTGCAGCTACAGTCACAGCTCGGTGCACAGAATTCACATTTCAATCAATTTACAATTTGCCATTTTTAATCACTTCTTCCTAGAGGCTATACACCTTTAATTCAGTTTCATTTATAGCTGTTGGTAACTTTGATATTTCATTCAGTCTTTTCTTGACATTGTATTTTGGTTTTATGATCTGAGACTGAAGAACGCTGTTATCTCTGTTAATAGTGGATGCCTTTAACACCACCTAGGGAACTTTAGCAGCTCCTAGGACAGCACTTTGAAACTGTGTGGTCTCATATATTAAATTAGTCATCTTGCAGAAAATTTAAATTAAAAATAAATGTAAACTTATACTATTTTGTTTCTAAAGCTGCACCATTTAAATGAGTGTTTTTCCTAACAGAAGCATATTGTTTACTACTTTGGAGAAATGGTACCAGTATGTGGCAGGTAATAAACAGAAAACATTTCCCTTACTAGCAAAGTCTGTTTTCCATAAGCTGCATACACTTATTTTTCTCTTTTGTCAGGACACCCTATTATATTTTAGCCTTTGTCAAGGTTTGAAGAGAAAGTATCTAATTTCTGTTTCATAGTACTTCATAGCTCATTATAAGCATAGCATGCTGCTGGTGTCATTCTTGAGCAGCATTGTATACCAAATCTGTAGTGTCTTATGAAGAAATTGACTGTTTTGACACAGTGAATAAAAAGCTTCAAGTGAATATCTCTTGGGATTCATTCCAACTCTGATTTTTTTTCATCATCTAACTTGTTCAGTTATTTTTTTTTCCTTATCTGTGGTCAGATATTTAATTGTTTACTCCACGAAACCTTAAAAAAAGGAAAGAAAAGTACCCCCTCACATTGGATCAAGCATATGTACATATCACATTGGATCAAGCGTATGTACATATTGAACAATTGGATAATAAAGCACATTAGAAGAGACCATGATCATACAATGTGACAGTACTCTTTAATGAGTCATTTTAAAAAGTGTTTACTTCATTGTCTTTGGTTGCTGTCACTGACTGGTCACTTCAAGGGTTAGAAAATGCTGAGAACAGAAAGTCCACCAGCAGCCCTACTGCCTACTGTATAATTTGAATTGATTTTTCCTTTTGTGCCATTGGATGCTGCAGCTGCAGAACAAGACTGTTTTCAGTTTTATACAGAAGATTTTTGCTAGGCATTTTCAGAGAAGAGGAAAATCTCTAATGCAGTCCATGGTTTGATTTTTTTTTCCTCATATGCAGGACTGCAGGTAGCCCTGTGCAACTTGCAAGCTCGCAGTGCTGAGATCTTTATCACAAGTAACAGATCTTCCAGAGATCTAAGCAGAGAAGTCAGAAATTCACTAGGAACTATGTCCATAACACCAAGCCAGACCATCCTCATACTGTCTAAGGTGTCAGTGCACTTTAGTGAGTGTATAGGAAAAGGCATCTCTCTTCCCTCACACAGTTGTCATGCTCTGGCCCTCCCTTGCTCAGAGTATGTGCGGGACTGGAAAGTTTCAGACCGTTTTCCTAGTCTGGTTCAATATGCATTATCAAAGTAGGATTGGAGGTCCTGGGGTACAAAGTGAAAATGCTTTCAGTGTGCTTTTGAAACAGCTTGGCTATGCTCTGCTCTTGAATCGTGATGAATTGTAAAGTGTCAAGTCAGTCCTTAAAGAATTAGTAAATGGGAGAATAAGTGCTGCGTACACGAGGAGTGACGGAGGCTCCTGCTGAAATACGAGGACAAAGGTTACTCATCCATACTGTACCTTCTTCTCCTAGTTTGTATGTTTATATGAACACACCTCCCCTCCACGTTTTCTGAAAATAGGCAGTCAGCTTTAGAAAAACTGATGACTGAAGCAGTGAAAGCATTAGCTTTCTCATTAAATGCTAGTTACTGATAACATTTGACTGACCTATATGTGTCTTAAACAAGAAAAAGGTATTTCTAGAGTGCCTGGGGAAATTAGCCATGGCTAAATTTTCTTTAGATTTCAGAAATTATGTTAATCATTATATGCCTTCAAGTTTCATAATGTGGTTCAAGTTAGGGCTGAGCTAGGCAGCTGTTGCTTATGCTGCTGGTCTCATGCAATGCAGTGGGCTTATTGCCTGAGTGAGAGCTTCAGGATCTCTCTGTAGCATAGTGGTATATTAATAAGCTGGGTAGCTAACCTGTTTGGTGCATATGGAAAGTGAATAAACCCCAAAGAAGATTTGAAATACTGAAAGAGCCCATGCCATAGTATAGAGCCCCAGCGCTGAGGAAGAGGGGATCTTAATTTGAATTACCTTCTGGCTGCCGCTGCACACCAAATTTCCTGGGGTACTCCACATGGCAACTTCACAAGTTGATGGGAAGGTGCAGGGCTTCTGTGCTCACCAGATGCCGGGGTGTTTGGCACCCTCACTCTTGCTCTCTGTGCCCCATCTCCAGCCAGGAGTGCCTGCTGCTCTCCTTCCCAGAGCACAGAGTCGTCGTCAGGCAGGGTGTTGTGGTTTAACCCCAGCCAGAAACTAAGCACCACGCAGCCACTCACTCACTTTTCCCCGGACCCAGTGGGATGGGGGCGTGAATCTGAAGGAAAAACATAAAACTCGTGCATTGAGATAGAAACAGTTTAATAAAACAGAAAGGAAGAAAGTAATAATTATAATAATGACAATAATAAAATGACAATAAAAATAATAAAAGGATTGGAATATACAAAACGAGTGATGCACAATGCAATTGCTCACCACCCGCCGACCGATGCCCAGTAATTCCCGAGCAGCAATCTGGCCCCCCGGCCAACTCCCCCAGTTTATATACTGGGCATGACGTCACATGGTAAGGAATACCCCTTTGGCCAGTTTGGGTCAACTGCCCTGGCTGTGTCCCCTCCCAACCTTTGTGCCCCTCCAGCCTTCTTGCTGGCTGGGCATGAGGAGCTGAAAAATCCTTGACTTAGTCTAAACACTACTTAGCAACAACTGAAAACATCAGTGTTATCAACATTCTTCTCATACTGAACCCAAAACATAACACTATACCAGCTACTAGGAAGAAAATTAACTCTATCCCAGGTGAAACCAGGACACAGTGGAATGCAGGGCAATGAGGCACAGTGCTGTTTTCCATTCCTTTCCACAGGACTTCCCAGTGCTTTGTGGGGAGGAGATAGCACCTGCAAGAGGTAGGCAAAAGGGAATTTTACCACTACACGTGTGAAAACTGAATTTTACCTGTATTGTGGAGAAACCTTGAGTCAGCTCTGGCTGTGCACTTAATGGTCACATTTAGAAGTCATCTGTAAACTACGGTAAGGGGTTGTGTGCATTTGCCTGTACATCTCAAATGCTGGAGTAGTCATGTTTATGCAGTGAGATAGTCCAAAATATTTTTGAACAACCACTAGTGACTTGGGACAGGCAGTAACTTTAAAGACAAGCCTTTAGCCTTGTCAAAAAAAGGTCATAGTTCAGAATGATCAGACATCCACAATTCAGAAGACCAGACATCCAAGTGAATAAACCTCATCCTGCTTCAGTCACCTGCTTCAAACCTGCCATCCGACTCCTAGAGGTAGACCTCCCACGTTTGAGTGGATGTGCACACATCCTAAGCCTGCACTTCTGCACAGAAAAGTCCTCCTGAAGGACACAGAGAAACCTGCGTTATGAAAAATGACATATAATCAGTAGTATGTAGCATCAGGCTGACTGGCATGTGTTACTGCCATTGCTCTTCCTGGTCCTGGGGGTGTAGAAGACAATTTCTATTTTCAGCCATCTGTTGATGCCAGCCCAGCACCTTTCAAAAGCACCGCATTCACAGCAACAGTAATAACTACAGACAGCAGAGGAAAGATTTGGAAGCAGCAGTATTTTCCCATTAGATTCTCATGTCTCAAATAATGAGATGCTTGATGCCTGCCTTTCACTGATAGCTGGCCTACTGCTTGCTTTTATAAGAAATGATTTGCTGACGAAAAGCCAAGCAGCAAAATGCTGAATGTATTACTATGTAATTTCATGTGAAAAGAGATAAAACCAGCCTGTATCCTTGGATAATAACTAAATATTGATTTTCTAGTAGTTGCTTTATCTTCACCCAAATCACCATTTATTGATGGAGACAGTTCAGTCTCTGGTTTAAACAGGATTTGCTGAAGTTTATGTAAACTGCACATAATTTGCATGTCTACCTGTAAACCTTTATATATTGGAGTAACCGCATTGTTACCTATGTGATATCCTAATAGATCTTCAAATAATTAGCAGCGAATAGGAATGTGGTGAATATGACAGAGAGAGGAACTAAGGAAATGTAGTTGAACATATGATACTCATGAAGTCATTATAATGCTATGTTATAGTAATATAGTGATAATCTAAAGACTAAATACAGTTTCTGGGTGCCACAAGAAAGGATGGACTGACTCATTTGCCACCAAACAATTTCTTGTTCATATTTTCTAGAGCTGCTAGCACAAATATGCAAGATATAAATCTACACCCTCTGTTCAGTGTATATTAGGGTAGTAGATCAGCATGTGGAAGACCGGGGCCGACAGAAGGTAGGCACCAGCTGCTGAGCTGTGTCAAATGTGGTAAGGTGACCTGATCTGGTTGTGAAAGCCAACCCAAAGCTTTGCAGAAGTCTGGGGGAGTCACTGTGGAGAAGCAAGCTGTAGACAGCCCTTACCCCTTGCACCTTACTCTGTCTGGTCCCTGGGTGCGAGTAGTAATGGCAAACCAGCCTCTCCCTATTTCTCTTACAGTGCAGCTTTAGATAAGCAATTGGTTGGTAGATTTTTTTATCAATAGGCACAAGGCAATGGTATTTCAGGCCTTGTGGTGAAGCTCCTGGGCTTGCTTTGTTGAGGGAGGCAGCAAATACAACTGACAACAATTCAGATGAAAAGAAGCCAAAGGAGCTTCATGCCAAAGGTCCTTCATGCAACACATATTTAAGCCTTTAAACCCTTGGCCAGAGAGTATTAAGTGTTTGAATAGGCTTACAAAGTAAGACAGGTTTGCTTGGACAAGTTTCTGGAATTGAAATCTAATAATTTTGTAGCATTCAAGCATTTATTTAATATAGAGATATTACCTACATCCAGTGGGTGTAGCTCTCTGGAAAAGAGAAAGTGTTGGGGGCAGTTGTCATTATATGCCTGCTCTGTCAGTATTTTCCCCTGTCCTGGTTTCGGCTGGGATAGAGTTAATTTTCTTTCTAGTGGATGGTATAATGTTATGTTTTGGGTTCAGTATGAGAAGAATGTAGATAACACACTGACGTTTTCAGTTGTTGCTAAGTAGTGTTTAGACTAAGTCAAGGATTCTTCAGCTTCTCCTGCCCAGCCAGCAAGAAGGCAGCAAGAGGGGCACAAGAGGTTGGGAGGGGACACAGCCAGGGCAGTTGACCCAAACTGGCCAAAGGAGTATTCCATACCATGTGACGTCATGCCCAGTATATAAACTGGGAGAAGTGGGGCTGGGAGGGATCACCGCTTGGGAACTAAACTGAGCATTGGTCAGCGGGTGGTGAGCAATTGCATTGTGCATCACTCGTTTTGTATATTCCAATCCTTTTATTATTTTTATTGTCATTTTATTATTGTCATTACTATAATTATTAGTTTCTTCCTTTCTGTTCTATTAAACTGTTCTTATCTCAACCCATGAGTTTTACTTTTTTTTCCCAATTCTCTGCCCCATCCCACTGGGTGGGAGGGAACTGAGTGAGCAGCTGCGTGGTGCTTAGTTGCTGGCTGGGGTTAAACAATGACATCCCCCTTTCACATCAATTATTCACCCCTTCTGGCCTTTTGGGCTTAAACAGACCTTTGATTCAACCTTGTCAAGCCTTTCCAATGCTCTAAGAAAATGAACTCTTGCACTTTGTGGGTAATTTTCTGTGTGACCTTCTATACACAAGGTGCAATCTCTGATATAGGCGAGACGATGAAGTAAGAGTTTGCCTTGTTATCCTACTTGAGTCTCACCTTATGCATATAAATAAGTTACGAGTCCATGTTCAGTAGCAAGTTCAGGTTTCTGAGTCAGCTACAAAGGAAACTGAATAAATTGGTGTATGGGCATCAAGAAGTAAAAAATACTAAAGCAGGGAATCTAGGTTCATCTACCTCCTAAAAATAAATAACTAAATCTCATTTTTCACTCTCTTAGCCATTCTTAACTGAAATTGCAGATTTCTGCCTACCAGATTTTAAGAAGAGGCAGGATTCACCATTATTTGACTTCTTATAGCATGTAAAATTACTTCCTCCCACTGCAAGGAAGAAAATGATGAAAGTAAAGTAAGTGCTCTTGTTAGCAGTTACTCTTAAAGTAAAATCCTAAAATGTTCATTATTAATGAAAACCATCAAGGATCTCTCCTAACTGCATTACAGTGTGAAAATGTTACTAGGAATAGATGTTTCTCATGAAGACAGACAAGAGGGTTTGGTTTTCATTAGCCATTTTATTACTCTTGTCACCAGCTCTGTTAGCTCACTCATCCACTGCATTAGAAGTACCTCAAGGCTTCTGAGGCTTGAAGACCACAAGAATTAGTGTCTGCATATGTAAGGTTCTAAATTATCACCAAACCCCATCAAAATGTTGTGAAATTATGTCACAATATGGAAACTAGCTCCCAGAATGGTGCTTTTGTTTTACAGTAACATTTGGGATGGATGTCTTCCCAGCTTGTTAATAAATTGAGCTGGAGACTGGCTTTAAATGGATGTCTACCTGCTAGTGTAATGTCTCAATAAGAGAAAGAACAAGTGTTAGCCTTTGGGGCTGAAAGGAAGCAGGAAGAAGTAAGAAGTTAGCCAGAAGATGCACACATTGTGGAAATATCACCTGCACCATTAGTCTGAATCCAGATGAGGGACTGTCATTCATATGTGATACATCCATCTGGAAGATCAATGACTTTAGTGATAAAATCCAGCAATTTCGAGGCAGGAGGGACCCCAACCTGGGAAAGATACTTTCTTCTCCTTTTTGGCACATTTAAATGCCAATTAAAATTGTCTTCTTTTTACAGGAATGTGTGCCATAAAACATACTCATTGGACCAACTGCTGCTTCTCTGCACTGTTCAAGAATCAGAATAACTTCAGTAGGAATAAGTGAGAGCAACATATTGCCCAAAAGATGTGTGAGTGCAAGCATTCATAAAACAACAAGGCTGTAGCATTTCGGAAAATCATTATAACAAAAGGAAGAATATTATTTCAGCAAATGTTTTGATCATGTCTGTACATGGTATAATGAAAGAAACCCAAACAATGCATTCTGCTCCTTACTCACAAGGGCAAATGAATACCATAAACTACAAAGAGAGGAACTCACACATACAGGTATTTTTTCATTCTTTTTGTTTATTTTTTTCATCTGGTAAACTCCTACTGATCTTTTACTACTGTTGACTCACTGTCTGTATTTTTTACTGAGGAAATATCTCAATATCTCTACCCCACTTGAGCCTGTACCTCTTGTAGTTTCCACAGGATCTTATGATTCTGTAGCTGGCTGCTTACTTTCTGCCAGTTCCAATGAAAAGGAGCCCCGGGTCACAGAAAACAAGCAGCACTTCATGAACAACTTCGCTGTTGTTCTTTCTTTCAGATAAAGGGGGGGGGGGCGAATAAATTAAAAAAGCTTTACCTAAGTTTGACTATTTTATCTCTGTTTCTATGGGAACAAGAACAGATGAAGAAGCAACTGCCAGCCATCAGCTGGATTGCTGAAACTCCAGCCTAGGCAATTGGCTGCTGCTGAGGAGCTTCAGGCTCCATTTGGACTGTCCACTGGGTTGCTAAAGTTGAAATGGTTTCATCTTGCGATGAGGAGAAACAGGGAACCAGGTTTAAATAACAGTGAAAATTTTTCCCTGGGATGTCTTCAAATCTTGTGATTATCAGGACAAGCTCAGAATAAAATATGTTTTTACTAAGAGAAAGAGCACAAAGACAAGTAAAACCTTCCTGCTTAGGTGATTGAAAGCCCTTGGACTTATTTTCCCATTTTCATAATACTTACAAAGTATGGAGACCAGTGGATATCACCATTAACATAGGTGTGTCAACTGAAACTCTCAGCTGGGTGAAAAGGGCACCTAGTAGATAAGGGATTAACAGGCCTGGGGCAAGGGCTCTTTTTATTACCCACCCCTGACCATAGCTCCAGTCCTTGACTCTCTCTACTACCATACCACACAGTCATTCTTTTATAAAACTTAACTTTCTGGCCCCAAGCCTTTTCTATCCCCATACGGTGTACCTTCAAGCTCTCTTGCAAAAAAATCCCTTATCATCTTGCAGTCCCTGCCCCAGGCATCTCCATTCCTCCTAAACTCGACATTCTACCCCAGAGTCCCCAACCACCAGCCTAGTTACCAGCCTTTCGTCCCACATGCCCATTGCTGCTGGTTTGACCGTGGCACTGGCTGCTCTGGCTTGCAGACCCCCTTTCCCCCCTGTTCTCCCTCCTCCCTCAGGAGGGATTTCAGATATGAGGACACAAGTTGCATTTACCAATAATCCATCCAAACAAAGCTCCAAAGAGAGAAAAGTAGGGCATATGAAAAAGTTTATCATAGCGCTAATGCAGTGTATTTCCTTTCATTGCCTCTACCTGAAATTGAGCGTGTGAAAGGGAGAGTTCTTCAGGCTGGTGCCACAATGTGATACAAATGGGCTTAGTGTTACTATGTGCAGTGGAGCTACACTGACCTAATTTATGGGAGCTGAGAATCTGGTCAGCAGCTTACAGTACCTACTGTTTTGTTTGTTTGTGCTCTACTTTGGAAAATGCTGAATGGGAGTGTTTAGCTACATTCTGTGCCAGCAGAAGAGTGCATAATATAAATTTCTGCATAAGAAACACTTTTCCTTCTTTCCCAATGGTTCACTCCATTGCTGTCAGGCATGTTTGCCAATGTCTGACTTCTTGCTCTCCCTTTTCTTATAACATCCCACCCAAATTAAGCATCTTTCAGAAAAAAAAAAAAAAGATAGCCAAATCTCTGTCTTAGGCAACTAATAATTTTGTATTAAACATAACACAATAAGTGAGGGTAAAATAAGATAATAAGACATCAGGCTTGTCTTTTGTTCTGCCCATGCAAAACAATATTTTGGTCTGGTATAATTTTACAGAGTTCAGTAATGCTCTTCAGCATGGATTTACAAACCAATCATGACCTCAAGTGGCAAGCTGTTCATCTCAATAAAATACCTGCCGAAGTATGTTAGGATTGAAATACTCCTGAGTTGCTAGGTGCCACAGTGTTCAGATCTAGCAGTGTTCGCATTAAGTGTTTCCAAGATTGCAAGCAATGGGAGTACATCTGTGCCTTAATAGCCTTGTGCCTTAATAGCCTACACCTCCCTTTTACCAGTCCTGCAGTCACATTATAAAAAGATACTAGGAACACTACCTAGGACCATATCTTTAAAATGAGCTGTTGCAAAAATCAATTAAGCTGCGTGTGTTAATAGGAAATGAAAATCCAATGAACTGTTGAACTCTGATAGCCAATTCTCCCTGTGTAGGTTTTGTCCTTCTTTAAGGCTGGTTGATGAAACTAGGCTGTTTGTGTTCAGGGTTGGCTTTCAGCTCTTTCCTCCTGAAAGCTATCTAGTGAGAAACTGAAATCTGCAGTAGGCAAAGGTTCTCAGCAGCCTCTGAGAGGATCAGACTCTAAATGTGGCTGTATATGACTTTCAGACATAAAAATTAATTCACACACTCCTATTTCAAATGCTGCCTGTGCTGAGCTTGTTTGGGTTTTTAATTACAAAAGCAATTTCATGGTGTTTTGAAGAAACTGATTCCCTGTTTTGTATCCATCTTATCAAGCAGGATTATTTGGAAAAGAGAGCCAGCAAGCATCCTTCTAGGGGAGGAGGTGGGGAGGAAAGATGAGAGCTGTCTTGACTACAGACTCAAGCCACCCAAATAATTTCTGAACATTAAAGCCTGACTTATTGACAGCCAGGAGGGAAGTACCCAGGAGTGATCAGTGAAGTGCCTCAGGAAATGAGGCAGAGCTAAAAGCCTGGCCACATGAAGGCCCTTCCCACCTGTCATGCTTTTCAGGAGGGTTATTGTGGTGAGTTTCTTAACAGATGCTACAGACAAACACGTGGTCTCTAAAATACCAGTGGAGATACAGAAAATAATACCCATTTTCCCCAAATAACACTGCTAAAAGCCACTCTTCACTGACATCCTAAGGTGTAGGCTCCACTGTAAGGAAAGAAGTGTGGCAAACTATGCAAACTGCATGCTTTCCATTGACTTTGCTAGATGTTAGCCTTAGGAAGACCTGCTGATGGACTGGGCTCTCAAGGTTGTGGTCATTCAGACTAGTTGCATCTTCATGGATGAACCAGAACTTTACCAAGGACAATCGAACATCTGCAAGCTTTCCATCCTGAGTGCTCCGGCCTGTGCCTGAGAGAGTGTATGCTTACTTAGGGCTGCAAAGTAGCCAGGTAAAATGAAGGCCCACTACTTATCCACCTTCAGTCAGAGTGATGGGATAGGTCCCATGAAATTCCAGTCAGATGCTGCAGATCCTTCCATGCAACTGAAGGAGAGCAGACTATGTAAGCTAAACGCATGCATATGTAAAGGTATGAAATTGCTTATGGGGAGATTTTCAAAAGAATAGAAGGGATTTGGAAGCCTAAATTCAAATCAGCTTTCACTGAAATTTGCCTTCCTCTATCTTTTAGCTCTTTTTGATAATAGAAGCTGGTAGCCATCCATCAAAGTTCAGCAGTAAGCACATAAGCTTGCAGGAGTTCAGATATAGACACCAACACCAAGAATCACACACCCACTGGTGCAAAGATTAGAAGTGCAGTTCAGTCTGTGTTGGAAAAAGCAATCCTAGTAATTTACCTCTTTAATCTGCTTTTCGCCTCAGCAGCTGTGATACTGGGTAGGTGGAACTTTAGTAGAAGAACATGAATGCAGTTTCTAACCTGAAATTATTAACATAAGAACAAAAAAAGGCATCAGTGCTCTGACCTTCCCGATTTTACCTGTTTTTCTTTGATGAGTCAGCATTTCATTTGCTTTAAACAGGAAGCCCTGCTGTGATAGAGTTGTAGTTCTGTTTGCACTGTTGGCTTTTCCCTGCTGTTTAAATGTCAGTTGTTTTGGATTTGCAAAGACATAAGGCTGTAGAACAGTCCGTGAAGGACTGTCACTGGTAAATTCCAAGAGGAAAATCTCTTTTGTAGCAAACTGTGGGGAGGTGGGCAACAAAAGGTCAAAGGGGGGGTATTTCAGGGACACTACATTGCTGCCAGCATCACACACAAAGGCCTGTGTATTTTGTTCCCCAGGAACCTACCTTTTCAGCAGCAGACCCCATGTGATGAGTACCTGTCTGCACCAGAAGGGACAAGCAACTTTTTGTGTAACAGAACAAAATAGGTAAGCAAAACACCTTCTTGAGCCAAAGCTCAGTACCTTTCAAAAGTTACACGACTGTCAGGAGGCATGAGTGGTACAGACTGCCTCATCCTGCCCTCTTGTCCAGTCAAGCACCTATGCAGGTCTTTCTTCTGCTTTATTGGTGCTGAATTACTGGGGTTTGCATAGTGATTTGAAGTAGTTGTTGAAGTTGTAGCGTGGGGATTTTATAGAGAAATGAGCATTTAAGCATTATGCAGCCAAAGACTCTAGTCTCCTTTGTTGTACCAAACTATACATATAACAAGCTACCACAAAATATTCCGTATATATAATCTCACAGAGACAGAGAAGAATTATGGCATCACCTGTATTATGTCTCATAGAAGTAGTAAACTAAGCAATAAAAGTGACAGATTGGATTTTTTTTTTTTTTTAATGGATTGGAACAGCTGTATTCTACTATAGGAAAATCAGAGAAGCCAGAAACGAGCTGTGTCATACATATGCAACACATGCATATGAGATTATGATGTGTTCTAAGAGTTTGTCAGGAATAGCTAAATAATAAACACGAAGTAAGGTTAGAAGAGAAGAAGAGATTATGAGAAACACTAGACAGTAGTTTATCAAGAATAACCCGACACACTATTGGGGTTTCCAGCCAACTTAAGAGTCAGAAAGGCAGCTTCTTCTGATGTTTAAAATCAGCATTCATAGCATGGGCACAAGTACTAAAAGAGAAAGGATTATGAATGGAATAGATAAACCTGCAAGCATCCTTTTAGGGTGTATTTCAAGCTTAGGCTTTTGAATAGCAATTATGGAGGGCATTATTTTTCATTTCAATTTATGTCCTGGTAATCAATTATACACAGAGTTGGATAGAAGCCCTTTTGCTTCCCATTAGAAGAAAGCAAGCAAATAAAAATGAGGCTCCTGAATGTAATGAGTTCTCTTTCTTTCCTTTTTCTACTTTTGATTCCAGTTAACTGAGCTAACTATGGGTTTTCATCTTTGAAGGAAGCAAACTTGCTGTACACAGTGAGGCTGCCTTTGTTACAGTCTAACCCTTTCTTCATTTCTAGTTCTGCTTGTCCTTGCAATTATTCCTCTAGCTTAAGATGACTCATGTAGGATCTGAACACTGGAGACCATAAACTGTGCATCCCTATCACTAAATTTTCACCAGTCACCTACAGAAGCAGGAATTAATGTTACCCAGCTGGGGTTTCTTGACCCCTGCCTATCATACTGATAAGTACAAGTTCTACAACTCTTTGTGTTGTTGTGTCCCTCTGCTGCAAGTAACCATGCGAGCAACCATTACCTCTAAGCTTACACAGTGTGTAGGCTTTAAGCCCTTTGAGACTGAAACCTCACTTTGTTTTATATAGACACAGATATAGATGCAGATACAAATGTATATGTAGACATAGATATAGATCATACACATATACACATACACATATGCACAGCTCCTACCTGTTACAATAGCTGTGCAAAGCAAATGACAACAACAATAAAGTTGGCTGGCCATATAGACAACAGGACAGAAATATTTGGGATTTTCATATTTTTGCTTTCAGAGAGCTACAGCATCCTACTATTAGCTCTGCTATTTGTTCACAGCAACCACAACTATACTACTAAGTTAGATTGGGGTTTGAGTACAGTACTCAGGAAAATCCTTAGTGCCTACCCATTGGCTTACCCTTTGTAGAAGGATGGAGAATCTCCTGCTCCATGCAAGGAAATTCAGACACAGAGGCTACAGCTCAATAAAACTGGGCAGTGCACTGTTCTTCTGGCCCTGTGGTCAGATAATGTATACTGACAGTAGCTCTCCTGCAAATTTTGTGGTATTTAGCCTTAGGTCTCCTCTGCATCTTGTGTGGTGTTCCTCTATTCCTCAGACTTATCTTCAGAGACTTTGGAGTCAAGGGAGAGTCATATTGCAGCCCACCAGGGAAGGTTATCATAGCATGAACCAGTGGGTGTGTGCTGTACGTCCTGAGAGGTGGCACTGAGGGCATGTTTGATGTCCTGTCACTGCCCATGATAGGAAAGTGTTGGAGGACAGAGAGAACCATATCAGTCTTGGCCACACAATCTGCTGGGAACAGTCTGGTGCACGTGTCCATAAGCTCTGTCTGGAAGAGTGCTAGCTGGCAGAGTCCAAAAGAGTGCTAAGGAGCATGCTAATTCAGTAGTGTGGACTATCAGCAGCATACTGCTCAGCTTCACTTTCTATTCTCGTTTTATTTAGCAAAATAATTGCAATCGGAGAGACTCCCAGCCTGTTTCTACAGATAGTGTGGAAGCCTTCAGCTTCAGCCATCTGTCATAGCAAGCTGCACCCACACACAGGCACTGTCACAGGCAGTGAGCATGGACCACATGACACCCAGCAATCCTTTCGCTTGTCTCTGCCCTGGTTTTCCCATCTCTGGTTCAGGGACAGTAAAGTTCCTTCTCTTTTGCTAAGGGTGTCAACATCTCTGGAAGAAAAAATTGAGAAGCATTGGGGTGAAATACAGTCCACACAGTTAAAATCAGTATTGATGAAGTGATTTCTTAAAGGGTCTTCATTGTTTCCTGCAGTATTATTCCAATAATTAAATTGGAAGTTTGATCAGACACGTTTGTCTCCACAGAGAGCACATTGAGTTAAGGCTGTTAAGCATTTCCTATGGGAAAAGACTACTGGGTTTA
Source organism: Buteo buteo (assembly GCF_964188355.1). Classification (NCBI taxonomy): domain Eukaryota; kingdom Metazoa; phylum Chordata; class Aves; order Accipitriformes; family Accipitridae; genus Buteo; species Buteo buteo. The sequence continues at coordinate 48,443,052 of NC_134171.1, forward strand.
ATAAATTGACCTAGAGGATTTATGCTTTTTGCTGAGCTTGTCTGAAAAAAAAAGTCCTAAGTAAACTGATAAAGCCAAAGTCATGTTTTAATTAAAAAATCTATAGTCTTCAGCTTTCATTATAAAGCATCTTTACAACCTTAGGTGTGAAATCTTATTATTTGTTTGTGTGCTTGCCTCTTGTAAGTGATGATGTAGTTTTCTCAAAGTGTGGTATTCATAAAAATTTATTTTTACATCCCTATTTTATGGTCTAATTTCAAAAAAATCAGCCAGCAGTTATATTGTTTTAAACCTCAAGAATGCATGCAAACAAAAGAAACTCCTGTGTGGTTCTGCGCAAGCAGAGGTAGATGTCTATGTTCAGGAAATGCTCCTCCATTTTTCCCTGGTCCTTCAGAGTTTCAAATGAACCCTCATCAAGTGCAAGGAAATCATTACCTCCTCTGCTTGAAATAAAGATGATTAGGTTGCAAAGTCTAAAATTTGTTATTTTATGTATATTTTTTTGTACTGTGGGATTTTTAAGCAAAAGCAACGAATCAATCAAGATGTCCCAGTGACTGTGAGAGCAGGTTAAATCACCTGTTCCTGACAAGGAGTTCCTACCCCATGAGAGAAATCAGACCATGGAATATCACATTTTAAATCAAGGCAGCTCTTCTGGGGAAGAAAGTTTGTTCCACCCCCTCCAACCAGCAGTGCCTACACAGCATCCACTTCATGCTGCGGTACAGAGGAGAGGTTGTGCTGCTGCACACTCCCATCCCACCATGGCTGCATCCAGCTCTGTCATAACCACCTGTCAGACAGTGGTTTTGTCAGCACAAGAACTTTATCACTTCTTATGTGTAAAATACTCTTCTCTGCAGATGTCCCTGCCAGTTCGGTTCTGGTACGAGTAGCATGGCTGATGGAGGCGCAGGGAAGAAACGCACTGCCGAAGCGGCGAAGCCTACCAGCGCTCGCTTCACATATTATTATGAAGTGGCCGTCAGCTTTTGGTGCCTCGGGGCACATCAGTGCTAGAGATGGTGGGAGGTACCAGGCTGAGCCTTAACCTAGCGCTAAGCCACACAGGATGAGCCAGCCTGAGGGGAACACTGCCAGGGCTACGGTGTCATCAGCCCGGACTAACTGACCTACACCTATCTTAGCTCTCCCTGCACCAGTACGCGGTTTCTGTGCACTCAGTACAAGGGTGTCTGTGGACACTTACTGTCAGCTATCTTTGAGGTCTAGAAGCTGAACTACGCTGAACTTGAGAGGCAGCAGACACATGGCACTTGCACGCTTACAGTCTGTGGAGTCATCCGCATCAGAGCGTAACTGGGATGAAACACCGCCAAATGCAACGCGCGGTGTCCTCACAGTGGCAAAAACAGAGATTCAAAGAACTGAAAAACTGACTCACACTTCCCCAGCCCAGCTGCTGGGAGCAATCCTCGCAATCTGCTGGGGAAGGGGGTCTCTACCTCAGGTCCTATCTTCAGGTTTGGTTCGGTGAGGAATGGCTGGGTAACTGTGGCCGTGCTCTGCTGGGATGGGCCTGTCCTCAGCCAGTGTGCAATGAAAGCAAGGCTAGCTGTTTCACCAGCTTGGTTACCTTAAATAAATTAAAAAGTCACACTGCTGCCAACAAACTTTAAAATCCAATTGGGTACAAAAAGCTCTAATTTTGGAGGATGCCAGTAAATAGGAGAATAGCCCTAGACTTCTATTTTTCCATGCAACCTTGAAGGGATAGAAATAGTTTGGCCCCATGGATGAATAAGCATAGATTCTACTGTTGAAAATATTCTGTATAGCAGGGTTAGTAGATTATGAGAGTTGTGAAGTATACAAATAGAAGTCTGTTTCATATAAACTCCACTTGTGCAAATTCAGCTCCAGGTCCAAAAGGCAAACCGCAGCCCGTTTCTCTTACACAGTATCAGCAAAACAAAAATTATAATAATTTTTTCAAGCTAAATTGTGCCTCCATCATCAGATATGTAATTCCGCAGTCTTTAAGTTTTATGGCTTGAAGCTCTCTTCCTTCCAAAGGAACTCAGTGAAGTCTGAGAGGGGAAAGATTTTAACGCAAACACCAATTTTTTCATCTATCCCATCTGAAATGAGTTTATGAGGAGTATGTATGCATTATTCATCCCATGTACTGGCTAGAATTAATAAGACACCCATTGCTTCCGATACATTATCAGTACAGAGCTGTTTACCTATATTGCATTTAGGTGAAATAATGTACAGACACAGGTTTACTTGCTTGAGAACATGATGTGAATTTTAAGGCTCAAATGATCACAGCAAATTCTCCTCAAAGTTCCTCAGTTTCCCCGGGCAACACTGTCCTTTGTGCATACAATTGATCTGTGTCTTCATTTGCCCTGGTTTCATTTTAACACGTTTCTCTCAGACTAAGGGAAGAAGGAAAGTCTAAAAATCAGTTACATCCTCACTGCCCCTGTTCTTGTGCACTCTTTCTTGCTACTTGAAGTAGCTGCTCATCCTCTGACTTTCTTACTTCTCCAGTTTCAGCACCTTCAGATTTCCTTACTACCTTTGTATTAATTTTCTTTTAAAATAATACCCAATTTAATATTTTTTTAAAAATGAAGACAAAAGATGAAAATTACTATCAATTGCATAAATAAGCATTTATACTGCAGTATTAAAACCACAGCTCTTCAGCAACGCTAACTTTGCATAGATTATGTACATCTCCTACCTTCTTAGGGCAAAGAACCTGTAATTTGGCACAAAGTAGCTCCCTTATTGTGGAGTGGCATTTATAATGACAGTACCGGGTAAATAACTCAGGGATCCAAAGACAAAATTCATCCCTTAAGGTCATTATCTGGATTAATATAAGAAAAATCCCTGAGGGATTTTAGAAACTATGAAGCAAGGAAACGGATTATACTAATCTGTGAATTCAGTGGTTCTTTTGTGGTCTGACAGATAAAATGCAGATAATATTTTCCATTCAGTTATTACTCTTAGTGTTATCTAACTTATTAATATTTTTGAAATGTATGTATGTCCATTACACATTTTACACAAGACATGGTTATACCAACTGTGGGGCAGCAGACAATTATTTCCAACTTAACCCTACCAAACAGCTTTTGCGCAGCTCTGCCGTACAATTTATATATAAATAGATATGTATACTAAAGCCATTTGTTGTCCAGGCTAAATCCTTCTATTTTAATTGCTTATGCCCTCAAATCTATTTTTTTTCTCAGCTTCACAATGATATACTTGCTGCTCAGTCTGCTGTTCTACATGGAGACCACAATTCTCAGTGAAGACTATTTACTCATAGGGCTAGGCGAGAGGGTTCAGCACTGTCCTCACATACCAGAAACCCAGCTTCACCGGCCTCCCCATAAGACCCTGGCAAGCTTACTCAGGATTACTCCTCCGCTTGTAGTCCAATGGCTGTAGCCCTGAACAGGCAACATGACTTTTAACACTCGTCTGGAAGCAGCACAGCGTGGTGCCTGCAGCGCTGGTCCCAAACTGCTATGTCCTCCACCGAGGCAAAAGCATGAAAGCCTCGGGAGAGTGCATGAGAGCAGCTCTTCTGCCTCCAGGATTGAGCTGGCTCTTGCCCAGCCAGTGCTGAGAGAATGCACGGGTGCAGCTGCACATAACTAATGATGTACTGTTCGGTACTCTGCTGCTGCCTAAGCCTGGAGACACATTTCCGCCAGTAAAATTTGCAAGGCATCAAAATGTGTTCTTCCAGGGAGGCCCAGAACTAAGTGCTGACCAGCTAAGATCCTAGATCCCATCTGATAGGATCCATGTGGTGGACAGCTCTCCCTTTTATAAGCCAACCCCAAATGAGAGCCCAAAGGAAGACCCACCCAGAAATTCGCATGGTGCTGTTCTCCTTGCTCTCCTCCTGCCTGTAATGCAGTATCTTTGTAGCAGAAGTAGTCATGAAGAAGGCGGGGGGGGGGGAGCAAATTAAATTCTGTCTATATCTGTTTTGATATCCTTGGCCCAGAACCTGAGTGCCGTGCAAAGGTCATATCCACTTGCCCATGAAATCACGATATTCAATGTTTAATTATTTTATATACAATAGAACAGCTCTAAGAAGATATACGTTGCTGCCTCAGGAGAGACTGCAGTGTGCTGGCTAGGTCACTCTCCTGAGACCTGAGGCTCCATGGTTCAAACACTTGCCCTGAATCAGCAATGACATTTCATTTTGGGTGCCCCACCACCTACTTGCAAATTCTTCAATGAGCGGTCCTGCTGGTGTTCTTTGGCTTTGTATAAAACTTGTATCTGTTCAATGGGAAAAGAATATAATGCTTTTTAAAAAACTAATTAAAGCACTAACAGGTGAATGGGGAGACCTGAATTCCAGTTCCTATTTCAGGCAAAGCAGAGGCTCCCCTGCAGACTCCTCAGTGGTTAGAGCCTCCTTATAGGTTCACTTTCCCTTAGGGGGAAATGGGGACAAACCTGAAGTTTCCACATTCTTTGACAGCTGGGATTTGGGGCAACTCTAAGGGATGTTGCTACCTCATTGCTTTTGGTGAGAAAATGCCTAATTTTCCTACAACATGAAGGGGTACTAAAGCATATAGCCGTGTTTGTGTGGGAACGGAGTCCTGAGGAGCAACTAAGCTATGCGACAGGCTGTGCATGCTGGCTCTTCCACATCCCATCTTCAAGTGCCCACGGGAAAATCCACACCCTGCAGTGGGACACTGTGTGGAGGTTTGTGACCCTAAAGCAGGCACCACCTCCACATGAAAGCAATGCAATAAATTAGTGCACCAACTTTGGCTCAACTTGACGGCTGCAGAGGAAGCTTGGGAAGCCGTAAAATAAAGATACCATGAAACAGACTGAAAGATAATTTGTAATTAATCACTTTTATACAGGATGAAGTAAAGCAGACTTAAAATTATGGAGAATTAGCCTGGCAATTGTAGCTTTAGCACCCACTGTCATGGTTACTCCAAAACTGTCTATATACCACACTCTAACAGGCTTAGAAGAGTTGAAACAGAACTTTTAAACCATTTGCTTTTTAAATAAAGGATGCTATTTGTGGTAATAATACTTTTGATGATGGGTTCAGAGTCAACTGTAACTGATACATGTGATTGATGTCCATAATAATTGCACACTTCTGTAATCCTTCCTCACCCATAACAGTTTTGAGCTTACATTTTGGATATTATTAATACTCAGACAAAAATAACTTGTGGACAATATCATGTTCTCAATATGGTTGAGAATTAATCTATTTTTGTAAAACTGTTTAAGAATGATGGATACTTTTTCCTGCTTGAGTAAACACTAGCTAATTCTCTAGACCTCCCCTCTCTGTTCATGAAAATCCAGGTCCAAATGATTTCATGGATATTTTAAGGATGGTGCCCAATACTGCATACACAAAGATTAATTTCTCCACTTGATAAAGATCTGATACCATTCATTACATTGCTAATACTTCAGTACCGGAGTTTTGTTAGGTTTTAATTTGTAATAGAGAACACACTGAATTTAGGAACAATGAAAAATGGAGAGAAAAAAATGAGGCAGCTGAAATGCAGCTGTGGAAAGAGACTCCAAGTGAAAGTATCACGCTTATTTTTATTCTAGATAAGCAACAGGGCAGCTTGGAATAAACATGGGTTGACATTTTTTTCGTCTCTTTAATGAGTTCAAAGAGGCTAAATAAAGACACAGAAGAGTTGAATATTGCTGTGTACAACACAGTAAACATTAAAATTTTATACCTGAGCAAAAAAGGAATTTAACTATTAACTACAGCATGCAGAATAACTGATAAGTTATCACATAAACCTAGCATACTGTTATTAGGTTACAGCCATTCAGATGTTCTTAATTTTTACAAAGGCTAAAGATGGAAAAAGCTCTAAGACGAGATGAGTGTGTGACATAAAACCACAATAAGAAAAAGCACATTACCATCTAGCAGCCTTTCCAGAAGATAGGAATTATCTGCTGTTTTATTATCCAGGGAGAAAGCAGCAACAATTCAAAGCCTGTGGAGTTAATAACACGTTAGACATTTAAGCAGGTCCTGAAAATTAAAATATTGGCAGTTTATGAAGTGCTCACAGAAGACCTGAGCCTGCATCCCCTGCCCTCAAATGCCACTTTAAAGCATTGCATTTGTGAGCTATTCCCAGTGCAGAATGAAAGCCAGGGATCTGCAGGGAATGACTGATCAGGTCACAGGCTCGTGATTTTCTCACCAGCAGAACCACAGCCAATTCTTACAGAATGACTTTTTACCCCATTTGGTTGACCAAAACCCACATTTCATTTTATGTAGAAACTTGACCTTTCTTCACATTGAATCTGTTGTTTGGGTGGGGTGTTGGGTTTTTTTTTCTTTTCTCTTTTCTTTTTTTCCCTTAATCCATTTCAAAAGCTCTGGTTTGAAGTACTTCAGTGCAAGTCAAAAAACAGTAACATATTTCTCTTCCTAATTCCCTTATCTTTGCAAAAGATGCCTGTGGGACAGAAGGGGTCTGAAAAGTTTGAGCTTTAACCAGCACAGCCCATTCCCCCAGACAGGCTTCATTCTCCTGGCAGACTTCTGCTCTCCGTATCCAATATAAAAATTACCTGCTCCCACCATCAATATTCCTGTGCTACAAACCAGCCTTTTGCCTTCCTATAGCAAAACCAGCAAACTCTGCCTTTGTCATTTAGACTTGTCAAAAAGAGATGGGAGGGATGGGAGAGTCTCTTTCCCTGTTAGAGACAGCCATAAACAAGGTCTCTTCTTTTTATTTCCTTGCAGTTGTATAGTTACATACTCTTGATGGCAATCAACTCCCCTCAAAGCATACCACTTGCTTTGACTTGCCTGCTACTTTTCTTTCCCCATTCAGGAAAAAAACTATGCATTAAAAATGCATGTGTCAAAATGGACTTATCCCTTTGTCCACGACATATTCATTTCTTCTTTAAAGTCAGACATCTTAGACATTGGTAGGTTGTGTGAAAGAGTCTCCAGGGAACTGAATCCTTTTTGCTTCTAGTTTCTTCCTGGCTTTGAAAGCTGCTGATACTTCAGGGTGGATGGAGTCCAGCCGCTGTTCGCACTGGAAGGCCGTGAGGAAGGCCGTCCTGTAGTTGTTATTCATCCAGCCATAGAGAAGGGGGTTAGCAAACGTTGAGCACATGGCAATGACATGAAACACTGTGTAGATCAGTTTGTACTCTTTCAGGTCTAACACCTGACTGTCAATGTCACTGACTAGCTGGAAGGTGTGAAATGGCAGCCAGCTGACGGCAAACACCACAACCACACACACCAGCATCTTGGTGGTTTTCTGCCGCCGATGGTGGTAGTGGTCATTCCCCGCCCCAGGACTAACATGGTTCTTGAGTTTGGTCCAAATACGGGTGTAGGCATAGGAGATGATGGCCAGCGGCAGCACGTACTGGATCAGGAGCATGGAGATGCTGTAGATGGTGCCATAGTTGAGCTGCCCCTCCCCTGGCCACTTCTCAGAGCAGACCACAATCTTGAAGTCAGGAATGATCTCAATCAGGGAGTACTCACGGAAGATGGCCAGAGGACTTGCCAACAGGGCACTGATTGCCCAGGCAACTCCTATAATGAGGAAGCTGATGCGCTTCGAGATTTTGCTTTCCAGGTGGTAGACAATGCAGCGATGCCGATCCAAAGCGATCACAGTCAAAGTAACGGTAGACACATGCACAGCAAGAGCCTGGGCATAAGGCACCAGGTGGCACAAGACCGGGCCCAGTTTCCATTCACCCAACAGCGTGTAAACCAAAGTGAAGGGCAGGCACAACGTATTCACCAGCAGGTCAGCCACAGCCAGGTTGGCAATGAAGAAGTTGGTCACTGTGCGCATGCTTTTGAACTTGATGATCACATGGATCACAAGGGAGTTTCCAATCACCCCCAGCAGGATGATGGAGCAGTAAGCAAAGATGAGGATTATCTGCACTTCAACTAGCGTTGTGCTGTCCTTCAGTTCTGGTTTAGGGTCCAGAGCCAATTCGTTGAGCGGTGTGGTGTATCTCGGCAAGTACAGCTTGGTGAACAGCTCCATTTTCATTTCATCCGTCTGGTTTCCTTCACCTACTGCTTCCAGGGGCCCCATCCTTGCAGCAGCCTGGTCTAAGCAACAGAGCTGTCCCTGAAAACCAAACAGTACAAGAACATGTGGAGAAATCAGTCCGCAGTGGCTAAGACAAAAAGTAACGAGCTAAAGCTACAGCTCCGTCCTCCTCTAACCCACGTGCTACATCGCAGGATTAAGAGAAGATCTGCCTTAATATATTTAAATTCTGTTGCCCTTACATTTGAAGCCCGATCCCATAATATTATTCAGGCATGACTCCTGCTGAAAATTGGGACAGATTTCAAAAGCATTTCAAAGACAAAGTTTGCCTAAGTAAATGCAGAAGGATAAAGATCCTGCTGGGTAGCATATCCTTTTCTACAATCCACTACCTAAAACTACTGCTGATTTAGCACAAAACTTCCATTAATACCTACAGGAATTCTACATGGAACGGCACCATCCAGACTGTTATTAGCATAATAATCTTCCAGCTTTTCCTTAATGGAAAGTGTTTCCTTTAAATAGTTACTAAATTCTTAGAGGTTTATGCCCCTCCTTAATACCAGAGAACTAATTACTGAGGTCTTTCTTTAAGAAACTTTCTTTCAGGAAAGTTTGTGCTACAAGGCAAGCAAAAATACTACTCTAATGGAACTGAAATGATAGCATTTCTCTGAACTGACTGTGTAACCTATTCATGCTGAATTTAACTCAAGAAACAATTAAAACTCAGTTATACATAATATTTCCTTTCTGTGCAATGTTTGAGAAAACACAGGTCCTTGGAGGCTGCCAATCAGAGATTCATTTCTGACTGCAGTCACAGAGAAGAGCAAATCATTCCCCTGCTGATGTCAGTAAGAATTTCACCACTGGCATCAAAATCACATTTTGTTGCCTTCTGTACACAGGCTGAGCCAAATTCTGTGCTGCCCTAGGACTTTAGTAGGCACGGGTGGATATATGGATGTTTTACAGTTAATCGCTGACTTGGACTTCAGTCCTATGTAAAATGTGCATGTCCCCATGCAGATTGCCCAGGCCATGGGTGGCATGCTAAGTGAGCACCGTGCACCTGGGGACTCCTTGGCTTGACCTGGGAAAATACTACAAAATTGCCATTGCCCAGTGGACTCATCGAGAAAACACCACAGTTTGCCACTGAGGGGAAAGCCAAACCTGAGTTACAAATTCTACTTCCCCATTCATACATTCCCTAAGGAAAGCAAGAACAGAGAAGAAATGTCACTTTCTTGCCATCAGGTATTACACATAGCTTAATCCATCTCAAATTCAGGTCTGCCTAAAGAGACTGTCTAGCTATTAATGCCTTCGACTTCACATGGCTTTTTAACTTTTTTTTTTTTTAATCAGATCCACTTCATTGTAGTTTATCATCCCTATCTCTGTCCCCATCAACTATCTATCAGTGACATCCTTAGGCATGATTTTCTAACTGAGAAAGGAGGGTTGTCTACCAGCAGGTGACTGAGACCTTTGTGTTTGCTTGCATCCCACACAATACCCCAAAGAATTTCTCAGCGCAAGCTCTTTTTGCAAAAGCGACAGATCGACTGCATGAACTGAAAGGTATTTTCCCCCCAACTAAACTGGTCAGAATTGTGCTATACTGTTTAGTCTGCACATACTGTACAATTAATAGTGTAAGCCTGGGATGTGAAACACTGCAAGATACATAGCTGAGATGTGCCAGCTGTTCATACAAGCTTACCCTGCAGATTTTAGTACTATAATCAGTTATCAACTACTAGCCTAAGCACAGGTGGCAGGAAGGGATTCCTCATCAATACACCTTTAGTCCACCAGGTTAAAGATGTAAGAGATCCACCACAATTTGCACAGCCAAGGCTATACAGGAGTGCCGAACTCTGCTGAGCTTTTTCCTTCAACCTATGTACCTACATCCAAGAATTACGCTTGCATATATTATTAGAGTAGAGATTTGGTGATGTCCCAGGACTGGCAGGTGCTCCAAAATCTCATAATTTTTTCAGTGCAAAATAAAAGCAGGTCATATTTACACACTGTAGTAGAAAGGTGAGGGGGAAGGCAAATTTCACAGGGTTTTTCCCCTTCTTTGCCATAAATCCAGGCAGGAGGATGTAGCTCAGCCAAAGAGTGTAGCACCCCTTTCTTCCCCAAAATATTTTCACCTGTTTCTCTAGTCCCTGACTTTCTATTGATTCCTAATTCCAGCCCCCCCTTTTTTAGCAAAGCCTTCTTTTCTTCTGCCAGCTTTATTTTATTTGTTACTGCCCTGTTTGGGCCGATGAAAGGCATTTTGATCTTGTCAATAAGACAAAGCTGAGGGAGGGAGGAGGGACGACCAGGGTTTTAAGCAGAGATGAGCTGGCGTGTTAGTAAGTGATGAAATAAGCCAGACAAGTTTGACATTGTCGGTGGGACAGTTAAGTGGGCAAAGAATCGGCTGCTTTCAGAGTATGGGGGGAAGACTGAGGTGCCAGTTGATACCTCAGGTAGTGTTTGACAGGACCCTTTCTGCTCTTTTTTGGTATAAACTCCCCAGCTGATAGCATTTATTTGCACACCTTGCATACTGCCCAGCGCTGGGGGGGGGAAGGGGGTGTCCAATTTTTTTCCCCAGCAGTCAGATCCTCAGGGGCGGGCATCCAGTTGCCTCTTAACTTTCGGCAGAGGAAGGCCCGCAGAGGATTTACATCGGCTCCGACAGCAAGTGAGCACAAAGGGCGGAATAGGCGATTACACCGGCCAGCAGCATCCCCGTCAGGACCGCAGTGCCCGCGCTGGGGAAGGGGTCTGGGGGCTTGCTCCAGGCGAACGCAGGGGACGGCAAGCGTGCCTCTCGGCTGCCGCCGCCCTCCCGCTCCCACGCCGCCCTGCCCGGGAGAAGGCACCCGCCCCCCCCCCGCCCCACGCTGCGGGGAACCCGCCGATGCCCCACGCCGGCCGCGCTCGCTCCTCGGTGGCCCCCTTCCAAATTTTCCCCTACCCTCCCGTCCCGGCGAGGCGAGCGCGGCCACCGCCGGCTATTGCCCCAGGAGCCGTTCTCCCAGGGCAGGGAGAGGAGTCCCTTCGCCCCGCCAGAGGAGCACGGCACGGCACGGCACGGGGCACGGCACGGCACGGGGCCCGCCCGCTCCCCCTCGCACACTCACCGGAGCGGCTCTCTCCTCCCTGGCGCGGCCCGTCCAAAGTTTGGAGGCGCCGGCGGCCCCCGCACGCCGGTGGGGGGGCGGGACGGGGCGGGACGGGGCGGCCCGGTCCACCGCCCCGGGGAAGGGCTCGGGCGGGGCGGCGGGGCCGGCGCGGCAGCCGCAGTTGCGGCTGGCGCGCCGGCCCAGCCGCCCCGCCCGCCGGGCTTCGGCGCCTCACGCTTGAGCCTCTTTCCCAGTTTTCCCAGTCCCCAAACTGCCTTCTGGAGCGGCGTAAAGGGGATGACGATGCCTTTGCTCCGAAGAACCGCTGAAACCCTTGGGTACGAGCACCACGGCTTGCACAGGTTCGCAGTTCCTCCCTCCTAAGAAGATGTGGGTATTGCCAGAGCAGGTGTAAGGATGAATAAAGCATTTATATGTTCTGTCCAGAGTGAAACAAAAGATCGCATATTTATTTACAGAGGTAAAGACAACAGCTGCTGTATTTATTTAGTTCTGTACGCAGTGACCTTTCAGAAAAGCTCTCTTGCCAGCCAGCTTAACTGAGGACTAGCTCCAGCCAGCATTGCTGCCCCACTGGTGGGGTCTAGCTTCGTTAAATCCACCAGTAGCTTCTACTTAGTCTTTTGCTGTGTGCCTGATGCCTCTTTCCTAGGCATAACTTCTGAGGTTCGAGAGAGTGTCTTCTCGGTGTGCAGTTGGAGGGCCCGGTTCACTGGACTGTGCTTCGGCCCTAGTTGTTGCTCCCAAGAATGGGAGCCAGGAGGCTTTGCTTACTCTGTGGCTATGTTACTGATGCTTGGACAATTCTCATCCCAAACCTTACAGAAGCTGCTATCCAGAACAAGAATGCTCCTTTACTTTCTGTCGCTTAGGTAAATTTTCCTTAATATTTCAGGTAGGTTCAAGGATCAGCAACCTTAGCTTCCCTCTTCTGTCCTCCTCTTCTTCCAAAGGAGATTCTGAACAAGAGCTCTTTCTTTGTCAAAGGTAATGCTCCTTGCTTTGGTTATACCTCAATATTTTGTTCTTATCAGAGGATAGAATATAAATGGAGGATCAAGGAGTAACTTCAGCCATTTACAGTTGGTTTTGAAATTCAAAACACGTCTTGAGAACCCCCTTAGATCTTTACTAATTCAGGCTATCTCTTCACAAAGGGCCTTGCTCTTAGTCCTTCAGCACTTCTGAGACTGTTAATGGAATGCTCCTAGCTTGTTGCAAAATAAATTTCTCTGATGCCTAAATAAAGAGCCAGGAGTTTCAATTCTCCTACCCCTGTTTATTTCATTTTCCAAGTCAATTTAATTGTAGGATTTACTTTTTGGTCTACCGGCAGACACAAATCCATGCCATGAGTTTTCGTAATTAGAGCACTTGTATAATATACGGCCATAACAGCCTGCAGTTCTTCCCTTTCCTTCTCTTACAAATAGTCAACAGCGGCGTTTCACTCATATCAGGGGTGTTGCTATTGTGCTCTACTCCGCACACTCTTTCTAGCTCAACATACAGTTTCACTTGTCCTAATGTCTTGGAGGGTGTAGTGAAATGCTACAAATTCTTATAATCTGTCCAGCTCAGGATCCCATAGCTAAGGAAAAGCTGTTCCTTACTTTCACTTCCAAACTCCTAGAGAAAGTCAAGAAGATGTGCAAGTTCCTAGAAGCTGTGAAGCCAGCAAGGGTTGGCTTCCCGTGCAAGGGAGAGAAGGTGTTATTTCCTGCTACAAGGTGATTCTGTGTTCAGGCGCAACTGAAGTGCTTAATGGAAATGCATTTCCAATAAACAGCAGTTTTTATTGCTCATAAAAGAGTGGCAGTGAAGGTCCCCATAAACACCACCTTGAAGCAAAAGCCCATGAAAACTAACATCAAGGGCAGAAAGAGCAAAGTAGCAAATGGGCTGTTCAATATGAAACGTGCTGCTGGGTGACCACCGCCAAAGCACCTGTGGATACTTTCCTTTGTGCGCACTTAAATTTCCATCCCATAAACCATAACAAGCCATGAGTCATTGAATCACAGAACCATATAGGTTGGCTGGAACTTCCAGAGGTCTTCTCATCCAACCTCATGCTCCAAGCAGGTCTAGGTGCATCAGGTTACCCCAGGCTATGTCCAGGAGAGTTTTGAGGATCTCCAAAATAAGAGCTACTGCCCTCACTGGGCAGCCCATCCCAGGATTTGACAAAATCAGTAAGACAAAATTTCCTCGTACCAAGTCAGTTTCCCGTGTTCCAGCTTGTACCAAATGCTTCTTGTCCTAGCCCTGTGCTCCTCCTAGTAGGTGTGGACAGTAGTTAGATTTCCCTTTAGCCTTGGCTTCTTTAAGGCTGAACAAACTCAGGTCCCTTAGCCCCACTTTGAACATTACATGGTTCAGCTCCGATCATCTTGGTGGCCCTTTGTTGGACTTACTCCAGTCTGTCAATGTCTTTCTAGCACTGGGAGCCCCAAACTGGACCCAGTACTCCAGATGTGGTCTCACAACTGGTGAATAGAAGGCAATAGTCACTTCTCAACCTGCTGGCTACACCCTTGATATGTCTTGATACAGACTGTAAGTTAAACTGCGTAAGTTGGCTTGCACTAAATAAATGAGCCACGTGAACTTTAAATCCCAACTTCCTATTTAAGGCAAGCCTATAAATGAGCTTTTGCTGGGAATATGTATATGTAGTAAGGTGAAATACATAGTCTAGCTTAACAACTTGAAAAAATATCTGTTGGACATATGTTGTTTCTGCTGTAAATCACACTTATGGAAGTATGGCAGGGTGTAAGAAATTTGATATACATAGCTTACCTCCGGCAGTATCTGTTTAACTCTCTTTAATGTTAGAAAATTGTCTTGTCAAATTCCATCCAACATAGAGGTTTTTTCAGAGGCAATAATAAGCGTTTCTGCCAGCTCCTCAGAAGTTTAACAATTCTCAGGAGCAAAAGAAAGGTCTGCACATAGTACCCAGACTTGAAGCAGTAATGATTTCTGTTTCAATCATAGAACTAGGAAAGAGTTGCCAGCCTTTGTCCGTAAATTGTCCAACATCAGATTTGCTGGAGTGGCAAATAAGGCTTGATGAATATCAGCAGGGCAGAAAAGGCAGCAGCTTTCCCATCCCCTGTCCCCAGACAATGTTCTCCTTATTTCATTTACTGTAAGGAGTAAAAGAAACCACTGCCCCTTGAGCACTGACCTTTAAAAGCAGTGCTGTGCTGCATGTCACTCACTTGAGCCAAACTCTGGCAGTCCTTAATCATGCAAATTTTCCTGGGATGAGTCAGGTTTTAGGGAATGGAGTGTTCTACGTAACATGGATGGTCCTTTAAAAATAAAATTGAAAGAAAAACAATAATATCTGAAAACATGACCTTGAGAGAGAATATCTGTCTTGAATCTTTTATATGATGCCAATACGGAGATCATATAGTATAAAATTACACAGGACAAAGATTGTTCTTGCTTAAAAGGCCAGAACAAAAGTGTTTTTGCAGCTAAAGAATGAATTTTCTACCTATATAGACCTGTGAACATTTTGGAATACATTTATAAACTGTTCTCATTCCCTTTTGGTTTAGATTCAGTCTCACGGGTTCAGTTCTACCTATCTCTCTTTTTCAAATGCCATAGTAAGAAATAGCTGTATGCATAAACAAGTGTAATCAATCTGCCTTAGATGACTAAGGGGATAAATACACGCCAGCGGGGAATGTGAGAAATTGATAGATACGTGTAAGTACGAACTTCAAGTTGCTAACAGCAGTACTTCACAGCCAGTGCTGGATAAACAATCAGTTTAGTGCATCTAGTTCAAAAATTAATACCACCAAAGGCTCAATTCAATTGCCTGCTTGGTCACAGGCTGTGAGGTCGGCACCGTTTCCACGTAAGATGAGGCTGCAGAGCTGAGCGCTGTGTTTCAAACGTGGTCTTCTCAAAACATCCAGCACATTGTCGTACACTTGTGTCATTCAGAGCAAGTTAAAACTGTAAAGTCAAGTAGCTTATCCAAGAAATGACAGGTTTCAAGTTGACTATTTAACACCAACACAGCTGGTTTTGTTTACATAAACTAGGATACAGTCTTTAGGTATTAGTCACATTATTTTTCTTTAAGGTCCACCTCTTCATTCAGTGTCCCAAATTGGCAATGCTTATGCAATGAGTACATTCTTGGTATTTCTTTATGTTCTCAGTATATATTTTGCCATCTTATTCATTCTCTTTACCAATGTGCTATCCTTTCTCTGCAGAGCATATAGAAATTGTGATTTCTTCACAGGTTTTTCTGTGGTCATTTCATTACTAGACCTTGACCAGAACTACTCAACTTCTATTAAGATCTACTTTCTGTTATCTGGAATTCAGAGAGGCTGACCAAACATTTAATTGGATTTCAAAATACAAGGAATAAACCACTTTACTGTATTTTTTGTTGCTTGCATTTTAGACAGTTTTCTCTTCAACCTCATTAAATCCTATTTTTCCTTAATTCCATTTCTTTTTAAACACAGAGATTTCTGTAAACTCCAAAATGCAATGTGGAAGGTGACACTTCATTAAGGTGTTGAAAGTTTGGCATACAACCAGTTGTTGCCATTTCTAAAGACTTTTTAGATGTTCCCAAGGCAAGCATACTCTGTTTATTTTTAGAGCATTCATCATAGAAAATAGATTCTCACATATAGCCTAGAGCTACACACTTCAGTCCTCAGTTTCCGGTAGCTGGGAAAGCAATATATCTCTAAAAGGTTTCCAAAAGTGAGGCAACTATATCTGCTTGCTGTACGGTTGCTTGTATGTTGGTTAGTTCTAATTCTGGAAATCCTCGGCTGTTAAAAGCGGCAATGCCACTCACCCTTTGCTTTGCCTAAAAATTATTCTTGTAACAATTTTGAAAAGTTAAGTGTGTTCATAAAACTTAATTGGATGATCTTCAAGCTCAGTTTTCAGCTTGCTGATGAAATATGTGGAAGTGTTGAATGAATTGTCTTTGGGAGAAACAGAACTAAGCTGGAAAGATGAAAAACTTTCTCTTATATGTGTTCCCCCCTCTCTGAGTTACATTTCTCAGAATACAGAAAGCTGATCATAAAGTTTACATACATTCTCTTCTCCTTGTAGAGAGTGCATAGAGCACGCAACCGACTATGCATTACTCAGAAATATATTTTAATCAGCTTTCTTTTCAAAAATATCCATATGATTTTTTTATTGTTGTTACAATTTGATACTCTTTTCATGAGAAAGGAACTTTCTCAGGTTGCTCTTAAGCTCAAGGAAACGTGTCATCTTTTGACCTTGCTCAGCCAGCCTACATTAAGATGCAGATGATTGTTGGTACAGTTGGCATCTAGGTCCAAAAGAGATGCTTGGAAGAATCAATATGGATAGGGTAACCTACTGCTAATTAAATTCTTTTGTTAAATAATGGTATCCATGAATGAAAACAGCCTTTCTGATGATGCTGTCTGATATATAATGCCATGTAAAACACAATTAAAAACAGTTTCTGGTAATTTATGAAGCTGTGTCACCTGATATAAAGAAATGGTTTTTTTCACTTGCAGATAATGGGACAGTGACACAGTCACTAAGAGCCAAGTGAGTATCTTTCCCACATGTTGTTGAAAGTGAATTAATTCTCATAACTTTTCAGCACATTATTTCAGTTCATTTTTTCACATTTACACAGAATTTGCAAGCTGTGCTAAACCACTCACTGGCTTAATCCAGAATCATTCTGTACCTCTGTGTGGCGTTTTATGGAATAATGCCATTTGGTAACAATACATGGCATTAAATTAATGGATTTCATCTGTAAGCATTTTTTTGTCCTTGAGAAATTACTTCCACTGCTGAAAAAGTGAAAAAGGAACACTTTCCATACCTATTATCACTTCAAGTCATTTTAAAAATAAAGTACTTACTGTTTCTTCTGTGCACTCTGTCACAGTTTTGGAACTTCTGAAGGACATCTGTTCTAGGCTAAATGCAGCAAACCTGTACAGCCCTCTTCACAAACTGTAATCATATGACTCATACACTAACATCCAGAAACGCTGAGAAGTTTCAACCATCCCATCTTCTTCCTCATACACTGACAGGATACTTTCCATTACCGGTGCCACGTCTACTAGTTGTGAAAATATACTGTTCCATTTTTGACTGACGGCACTGTTTGTGAACTAGTTAAGTTTGTCAGCCTAGCTTCACAAGGTTGAAAAAGTGCTCTGATACTTTCATAAAGAGTCTGCCTCCCACTCAGAACTGAACTGGCAGTTTTCTAAATGAACTCTTCGTTTTCCTTTGTTAATTGCCCGTGATTCACACCCACATTTTGCAGAGATTGATGGCATTTTAATTGCTAGAGGTATTTTAGGATGGAGCAGAGGGGATGGGAAGAGAGGCTTGGGAAAAAAGTGGGTAGGGGGTTGGCATGTTTGGAAGGCTAACTGTTCTGTGATTGCACACAGCTACGAGAGCAGCAGCCAGAGCACCATCTGTGCACACAGCTTATCCATGCCGCCCGGCTTCGGCACAAAGGAATGTGTCAGCTCCCGCTTTTCCGGATCAACTGAAAGCCTCCTTCATGCCAGGAGCTCCAGTGAAATTCTGCAGCCATTCCCTGAAGCTCTAATCCCTTCGCCCAGCACGTCCGACTGGCACAGCCTTCCTTCAGCAAGAAGCTCTTCCTGCAGCACTGCTGTCACAGGTTGGAGCTGGGAAGGTTCAGCTGCTCTTCAGTGTCACCTCCCTGCCCTGAGAGCTGCAGAACGATCATCTCGGCATCCTGGGGAATGGTAAGAGATATATGATTCCCCGTAGAAATGTAAAAGCATCTCAAGAGGCCGTGTGTGGCTGTCTATGGTGGAGGTGTTTGCATCTGAGCTAGTTGTCCCAGACTTCCTTCGTAGTCAGGAAAGAGCTACTTACTCTTAACTGGTGGGGTTTAAAACTTGATTCATCCCCTCCTAAAACAGATACTTATGTTTGGTCTGATGAATTCCACCCTAAACACCATCAACTGTTTACAAGACCTTCTCTGACTACAGTGGGAACCTCAGCAGCTAGTTCTTCATACACTGTGGGTACCTAAACTTCAGTGAAAGGAATTCTACCTGTTGGTCCTGGTATCACGGTGACATGTGAGTAAATTTTCTCACCATCAGTACCTGGACTGGAATCCAGTATATGAGTAGTTATTCCCCAGACCCTCAGAGATGTTTAAACACCTAGTGTCCATTGATTTCAGGTACACAAATTACACAGGATTTGGGCCTTAATGCTTTGCACATTGCATCGAATTTGTCTTTACAGAATCTCTGTGTGATATTCTCCTTGTTGTGCACAAACACAGGGAGGGGGGAGGAGGGGGAGCTTGTCTGCATAAGGAAACTGGCCAAAATAGCTCTGTACCAGTTCCTGTTACAAACTCCCTTTCTCCTAAATATCATTTACTGTGTTCCAGAACAAAATATCTATATGACAAGACCAAAACTTTCAAACACAGGAAAAAAAATCGTTATTTTCATCTGTAAACCCATACTGACCTCCATATAAGTTTTTGTCATGTTGGCAATCTTACATTTTTGCACAGCTCTCTAATACTTTAGTTAACAGTGTAGATGATGGCAGGTTTAGATGGATCTGCCATTACATGAAGTTAATACTACACATTCAACAGGTTCCAGTGAGGAGATTCAGGAAAAGCAGATTTCTTTACAGATTCTGCAGCAGAGTTTTGTTGAGTAACTAGAGACCACTCTGCTTCTGTAGCAGAGTTTTGTTGAGTAACTAGAGACCACTCTGCTTCTGTATATCTCCACACATCCTGTCTTACCCTGGCTTTTCTGTTATGTACAAAAAATCTAGTTTGTGGCTCTCACCAATTCACCCTCCCCCTTTATTCCAAAATCTTCCCCATGATTCTAGCTTTCCTCCAACATTGCTTCCTGCCAGCCAGGACACTCCCATCCATTTCTACCTTATTTCATTCCTGTCACCTTCTTCCCAACATCATCTTACCCACAATCTTCTGTACATACCTGCTTCTACTATTGATCTCCCCTCCTGGGGATATCAGATGCACTCTTCTCTCTTCTAATAGCAAATTTTGTTCACTATCAGAAATGAAGAAAATGGTGTTAATGTCTGTGAGAAGAGAGATCTTCTTTATCTTTGTCTTTACCTTTGCCTCACTACAAAATTTGAGAGCAAAATTTGGCACATTTCTTCTTTACCATCTCATTTCTCTCCTCAACAAAGAGGAATTGCTATGCAGTTTTGCATGGTTTTAGCATTATGGTTCTGTTCTTTATAGTGCAAATATATCTGGCCTACTTAGTGGGAAAGTAGTGGATACCATTAACAGGAATTAAGATAAATTCTTCGGTAATTTTTGTTAGATTTTCTACCACCTTATGACATTTTAAAGAAAACTTACCTATGAAAAAGTCAATTAACTGATTTGCCTTGTCAGAGACAAAAGGCAGATGCATTAAACAAAATAATTTTTTCTCCAGACAGTCCAGAACATTTTATCTTATACTGTGTAGCTAAGTATCAGCATGACTGTTGCACCCTAACCTCCTAACAGGTTTCTGAAGGAAATTAGCTTTCCCTTAAAACTAACAGGAATTGGGTATCTGTCTTCTCAGCCACCACTGAAAATCCTAACCTTACAGTTTTAAATTATTTGTACTCTGACGTAGGTTTGCCTGATAGTTTCTCAGGTAAGTTTTATTTCTGACCATTCAGCAACTGAGCATTCCCTCAGATCTTACAAAACCAAGTGAAACTATGAAGTATGCAGTAACCTAGCAAAAAAAAAAAAAAAAAGCATTGCTAGCTTAAAAATAAGCATGAATCTGCCTGACCTCTGCACAAGTCCAAGAATAAGTGGGAGCTGCTGTTGGGAACTTCTGTGCCATATTATCAGGCCAGTCATATACTCTAAAATTACAGAAAAATCAGCAGTGTAAAAAACTTGACCCTCCCTTGCAAACCATTTACTTTCTCTTTTGGAGTCATCTGAGTACCTTCTGCCTGGAGGCATAAGGCCTACAGCTTGCTCCTTGAAATGTCAAGAGCTGCTAAGCAAACCTCAGATCCTAAGAACATGGGAGTGAAAAGTTTTATGCCGTTCCCACTGAAAACAGAGGTAAAATTGATACCAGGTTTGAACAGGGCAGAACAGGACTTCTAGACAGTGAAGCTAGTTGGTCTAGGCTGCCTCTAGGAGCTACCAACCTGGAGCATGTTCCTTGTAGAAATCCTGAAATCACCTAGCTTAAACATACGTTACATGTCTCCTCTTTACCTTTGTTGCAGTGAAAACGTTACTTTAGGAAAAAACCCTGAACATCAAATATTCTTTTGCAGAGATACTTTGCAATGCAAATCAATGAGCTTGAAGACAAAAGTGCTTCACCACGCTCAAACATTTCTTTAGGCAAAATAAGGCGAGGCTTCAATCTCTTGCTACAGCAGTGGCTCACAGCATCCACAATCCATCACATCTCACCTTGTTACCAAATTGTAATAAAGTACTAATATTTGCTAGTGAAAAACATGCCCTTTGTTGGTTATGCTTCTTTGTGAGCTTTTACACAGCATAATAGAAAGAACAATTCTAGTTAAGAAAAATTTATGTTTAATATAGATGATATGCTCAGTTCACCTATTTTTTCCTGGTAAACTCAGTTGAACAGTGCAGCAATGCTACATGACACATTTATAAATATGATTGCAGAGATATAGTGTACTACAATATCAAACATTATTTTGAAATAATTCCCATGTCAAATATAGTTATTAATTTATTGATATAAATAGAACAAGAATCTGCATTGTGCCTTCCTGTGGAAGATATCCGTTTATCCTGAAGAGGGTACATGTTAGTAAAACATTTAATGTATCATGAAATTAATAAATAATACCAAGCTTAATGAAGGGGAGAAAAAAGGTGCAATCTTAAAATTCAGGTTTGTGGGAGCTTCACATACAGCAGACTCTAGGTTATTGCTATTTTTTTTAAACCTAGGTGGGCTTAGCCCACAAACATCTGTTGCTGTACAAATAAATCTGCCAGTCTTACACTGGTGAACTATTAATTGATTCCAGATCTAATCCACATTTTTTCCCAAAAGTTTATACCATATACCTGTGTTATACTTTAGAAAGTATTAGGATGGTGGTGCAAGAAAGGCCAATTTAAAATCAGGGCTTGGATTCTGCTACCCACATTTGTTCTAAGGAAAGAGGACTTGACTTCAGTGATAAGCAGTACTTCACTGCAAGACCCACAGCTTAAATGGTGTTCAGTCTGGGGGAAAAGTGTCAAGATCCAGACTCACCTTCATGGCTGATGACAGCCTGCAGCTACCTTGCTGTCTTCTTTCAGTGGATGGCCTCGTCTCCTGCAGAAAACCAGTCAAAAAAGAGAGCAGTGAAACTAAATGTATGAGGATCCATTACCTGGGATTGCAGAAATAGCTCCAGAGTGGCCAGTCCAGAAGCTCTGCAGAGCAAGCCTTTAAGTCTTCTGCTTTTCAGAGATTCGGGGGCGGGGGACAGAGTTATCCACTCCAAACTTACCTGCTGTTTTGGAAACTATGACATTGATCTTGTGGCTGTTGTTCAAAATTGGAGCTCCTTACTAGCTAGCTAGCCTTGAGCCTGTAGTGGAGAATGTTTCCACACCAAGAAGGCTTCTGCAGGCACTGGACTTTGTTTTGGTCTATCCAAAGTAGATCTGTTTTTATTTATTGCAGATTCTGTAGCATCCCTTCCCTTGGGCTGTTTCGATCTAAGCTTTTCCACCCTAGGTAGACATGCAAAGGATTGAGTCGGTATAGAAAGGAGCTACCCCTCTCACCTTCCCACTGCTCAGAAACAGTTTCTGGCAGCCAACGCTTGATTTTGCGCAGGATTTACTACCGTTTCTGCATACAAGTGGTGGCCTTCACTGGACTAAGCAAATCCTGTAAAGGGAAACCCTGCCTCACTAGCTTTCTGAAGTTAAAAAAGTTATGAATATATCAAAGATATATTTTGTTTGAGTTTTCGACAAACCCCTGACAAGATGCCTAGCAGAACACTGCTGAAGAAAAGAAGTCACCATGGGACTGATGCTTATATGAATTGAAAGCTGCCTACAGGGTAGGGAGTGAAGGGATTCATTGTCACTTTTCAGGATGAAGAAGAGTAAGCAGCAGAGTCTCTTAGGGAATGAGTTTTATTTAAGATATTCATCAGTGACCTGCAGAAGGAAGGGGTACAGAAATACATCTTGGTTTGCAGATGATACTGAACTCCTTCAGGGAGTCAAATGACACAGACACACGTAGTAAGGAGCCCTAGAAAGGCACTACACAGCTGAACGAGGGCAGTAAAAAGTAGCAGATTACTTCCTTTGTAGATATATAGTGCATCTAGGGAGAATAATCTAAGCTATGCTTACACAGTGCTGAAGTTAAAACTGGCAGCTGAAGCTCAGGAAAGAGACCTGGGGGTCTCTGAACTCATCTGCTCAAAATGCAACAGCAGCCAAAAATGCCAACAAAGTTTTGGGTGTTCTCAGAAAGGATGCTAAGAACAAACCAGAAAATATAAAACATCGGTGCATACACATCTTGAACACTGTGTAGAATCCTATTTCCACATTATAAGAAGGACACAGGGAAACTAGAGAAAATGTAGAGAAAAGCAATTAAGATGATTAAAGAGATGGAGCAGCTGCCTTTATGGGGAATCAGAAAAGGCTGGGACTTTTCATGATCTTATCCCTTCCCCAGGCTGAGTGTGATACAGTCAAGGTTTATAAAATCGTGAAGGCACATACAGGAAAGCAAATACAGAATTGTTATTTGCCAAGTCCTGTGGTATCCTATGGGCACTCACTGAAACTAGTTGGAGAGCAGTTTAAAACCTGCAAGAGAAAGTCCTTTTTTTAATACCACAGGTCACTACCTGCGCTGCCTTCTGGAATCTGCTGTTACAGGAGGCTGGGGGGGGGGGGGGGGGGCACAGTACCAGCAAGTTAAAAAAGGCAAAAGCAGACAAATTCCAGGGCAGCATGTCCATAAAGAGATACTACAAGGAAGAGGCAGGAAGGTGCTTGCTGGCACCCTCGGTGCGGTGGCAGGTGCTGGAGGAATATGAGGGGGATGGACCGCAGACAGGCAGGATCATGAGTTGTCCCCAAACAGCATTTCCTATTGCTGCTGTCAGAGGTGAAATGGACGATTAGTTTGACCCAGAAGGCCATTTTCTTTGTTGTCATGAAAATAAGACCCTGCGCTCCTTTGCTAGAGCTTAAAGCTGCCACTTCAGAGTTATTTCCGCCCATTTAGTTTTGATTGCATCTCAGTAGGCAGTAAATGGTGCAGGATATTTCTCAACTGAAAGAACTGTGTGGTAATTATCAATGGCAGGGATTTGTTGTTGTTGTTTTGACCATGTCATTTTTTTCAGTGGAGTTAGGGAAAATACAGGGCTCTGCACAAATGAAAGGAGGTGAACAGTGTTAAATAGGTATGGCTCTTTTGTATAAATCTATAGAACTTAAAAGTGATGTAAATCCAGTCAGGTAAGAAGTATGTTGAGGGAAGAGAATGAGTTGGGCAGGCACAAAACAAATTTTATTTGTAATGAATGTATTTTTAGGGCTTTGTTCTGCCACGGTCATTAAAATTTCTGGATCAGAGTCCAATTTATACAGCTGAATTTTGTTCCCGGGTTTTCTGATGGCACGACTGTTGTACTTGGCATAGTGAGCAAATCATTTTTCTCAGGAATGAGGAGTTGGTCTAATAAAGGTATCGGAAGCTGGACCTAAATAATTAAAGAAGGACCAGAAGTCCTGGAGACTGTATAACCCCCTCAAATCATCCCTTTCGGCAGAGATTCCCTCTCACTTTGAGAATTTCATAAGAATCAAACATTGTGCTTTCCCCTTACCCAACCTTTTCTGCTACTCTTGTTTGTCTTTCCCTGTCCATCTTGTTCTAAATACCCCACACAGTAGAGTGCTTCTTCACTTTTCACTATTTCTCATCGTTCCTTCTCCCAGCTCAGAGAACAGGCTGAAAATGCTGAGGAGCTCTCCACCACACCTCACCAGAGGGTGGTTTTATGTTGCAGAAAACACTAACAAAATATTTATTTTATGTATTGCTAGCTGTTCCAAGGCATGCTTATGGCTACTTATTTATATTCATCAGGTATCACAACATCTCAAGACAATTATCAGGTTGCAGTTTTGATATCCGTTTGCTGTGTCACAATGCAGAGAGAAGAATGCCAAATCACGTCCCCTGCAAATGTGCTATATTTAAGCAAAAAGTTAAAATGAGGTATCTATTCTTTTTCTTTTTTTTTTTCCCCCTGTAGAGTAGGAGAGCAAATAGCTAATCAGGGGTGAAGGGCAAATCTCACAGACTGGTTATCTGGCATTTGAATTAATGGATGGCAATTTGCTCTGCATATTGTTTACAATCTGTATGTCCCTATATATAACAGCAATAGTAAAAACCAAAATCAGTTATTCTCTTACTGTTTTTAAATTTAATTTGCTGTTGCTTGCATCAGCCTTAAGTTAATGTGTTCTATTGTAGCCACACACAGGGAAAAAAAAAACCCCACTGTGCTATAATTAAGGATGGGAATTTGCTTCTGTTTAAAGGTGTTCTTAAAATCCACTGCTTATTTCAAACACTGTGAAATTTAGTGGGTGTCTAGAGGGTATGTTAAGATGTGTTAGTGTTGAAATCTGGGATCAGATGAGCTTGAGATTGTTGAGGAACGATCCCTCAAGGCAGAAACTTTTTTGTTTTCTTGTTTGACAGGTTCTTATAACACGTTGCTGACATTGTCCCTGGACAATCAAATCATAATTCTGATCATGCCTGATTGATCTCAGTTGCTTGACATTTCCCGTTGCTAGCGCAGAGGGCTCACTACCCAGCATAAAGTAAGGAATCAAAATTTGAAAGCCAGTATCCTCTAAAACCAGGCTAAACAGCTCGCCCCAGTCCCACAGCACTCCCTGCATCTTGCAGTGAATTCAACTGAAGCAACTGCAGCCATTCTCCGTGCCTGTTTTTGGTTTCAAGAGGGACTGAGATGCACAGCTTAACTCCTCCATTCTGTTTTCAGTGGTTTTTCTGCACTAGATGTTCCGGAAATATAATCATAAATCTTCCTCTGTCATCAGCCCAAATAAATCATGGCATTGCCATGAAACACGAGAGAGAATACAGTTAAGCTGTCCAGGAGCAAATCCAGAGGCAGAATAGTGGCACCTCTAGTGCTGTAGAGGCCAAAATGTTTATCCTTCACATTCTTTGCTCACAAACGCCCTTGGGATCAGCACTGACAAATACCTTTTTTGGTATCCCCCAGGGCAAAATTCAATAACATCCAGTATTTAAATGACCTTTGAAGGCTCACTGACCTTCAGACTTTCAGGTATGACTGACAGTATACCATAGCAGCGGCTGCATTCCTTAAACCATCATTGCAGAGACCTGAGTTAGCTTACTGTAGTCAAGGAGTGAACATCTCCCCCTCACGCACTTTCTGAACTTTCTCCAGCTTTTATCTCCCCAGCAGTACTGGCATAGGAAGCTGCTAAGAGTGCACGCTTTTACATCCTTGACGACACTGAGCGAGGGAGGTGGCTGGCTCTTGGGGCAGCATCTACTCTCAGGCTCAGTAGGTCATACAGGGCATCAGTGAGTCTCTTACATCTCTCTGTTCCCTATCTAGTCTTGATTCAGTCCACAGTGGCAATCCCAGCTTGAAACCTAAGGAAAGATCTATAAAGCCATATTATCCTTACAATCAGTTTGAAACTTGATTCTCCCTTCTTTTCTCTCTGCGTGAGCCCTGAGTCCAAATTTTCTCAGTCTGTCAATGTATATCCATTGTACAGTCATCCCTGTGTTCCTTCCTTTGATTTCTTTTTGTCTTCTCCTCTACTACAGCTGTCTTTTATAATTCTTGCTTTATCTTTAAATGACTGAAGAAATATACAGGCTTTCTTCAAACAGTGCAGTTTTTTACATTAGCCATAACATGATGTACCTCTTTACAACTGATCTACTTCCCTCATAAGGTAAGATACTCTATGCATTTGGGAAAAAGAAAGAAAAGAGGCATCTAAAATAGCTTTTGTGGATATGGGTGGGGAAAAAACAGTTCTGTTATAAAGGACCATTAACGAAGCCAGCTGTGATTGCTGAGTGTTCAGAAGCAAACCCTATGATATAGACAGGTTGCATACATGCACATATGTGAAATGGTTGTGTCTTTTTTCCCAGTTCTTTTTGCTTTTAGGCTGAGGGAAAAAGTTGAAATATGAAAAGTTGAAATTTAGACAAAGGCAGGGCCAGCTTTGCCAATTCTTGTAATGTTATTGCAACTATCACAACTGTTAATGCTTTCTCTTCAAGCCCCAAATGCTAGTAGCAAGAAATTGCAGAGGAGTATTCATTTTTTAGTACATTTTGAGCCCTTCTGATCTCACGGAAAGGTTTGAAGCTGCTTATGAAATGTAACCTAAAGAGCAAAATAGAAAGTAAATTAAAAATGCAAGGCTTAAAATCTTATGACTTTTAAACAAGTCTGATATTTTTCCAACCACATGAATTTTGAAGATGGGATTGGCAATACTGTGCATCATAGCTTTAATGCAGTTGAAGAAAAGAGACCTGCTAGGTGTACTACCTAAAATGCAGGAAAGTGCTGTCCTGACTAAGAATTAACTTAATCTTTTATGTTCAGTACTGTCCTGATTAAAGACCTTTCTATGTTTACAATCTGAGCAAGACTCTAAAAGAAGTTACTTACTTTGCAAAATTAGACTCAATTATGTAGACAGAATTCATGCCAGTGCTGAGATTTTATCCACCAACTTTAAACCTAGAATAAATTTTTTACTCCTAAATTAGAAACTTCTGAAAATTCAGCTTATAATGATAATGTTGCACACAAATCTTTCTCTCTTAATAATCTTTCATTTCTCTTTCTAGTAACTTTACTGTGATGTTAATTTTTCTGACCTTAGAAGAAAGCAATTTATTACTAATAATTTATGCAGCAGCTACAGCATGTTTATTACCATGCAGTAGACAGATCTGCAAGCCATCTGTAAACACGTCACTGATAGAAAATAGCACCATTTTAAACCATCTTCCCAAATTACTGCAGAGTGTAGCATATTCGTAGACTCTGTCAAGACTGCACCTCGGTGTAGGCCAGACAAACTGAAAGACCCATCTGATATAGGTTGTTGTTGAAGTTCACTGCATCTATGCTGGATCAGGATTACTAGGGCTTCCAAGAAGCACACAGTTTTCATATGTGGAACAGCCCCTATTCAATATGCCAGGAAAGCTGCCAATCATCTACTACTGCACTCAGCTGCTTCTGGGCAGGGCTTCTCCTCTCTGTGATCTGAGAGGCATTAACCATTCAGTTGGGCCATTTCCCAGATTCTTCTTTCAGGATGCCTTTAGCATCGGCTGTGAAATAAATGCTCTACAAACTGCTATGGAGTGCACTCGTCCTCCTCTGAAGGAGGACTCCTGGCTGCTCCTCAGGCTCTCAGTGGTGGTGAAGTCTATTCTTGGACACTGAGCAGTAGTAAGCCATGCTTTAGGGATAACACCTTACCCCCTGTTCTACAACTCTTCCCTTACAAGGGTCATCCTCCCAATTGCGATGTTTCCCATTGAAAACAGTGATATTTGTAGTTTGTTTCAGCAGCGATGATGGCTACTAAAGGAGACATACACTGAGATAAATGCTGGTAGTAGATATTCTCTGCATTTACACTAACAAACCTGCCCCAGACTTGCACCTCATCCCTCTCAAGAAGTGTCTATGAACATGGACGTTTGAAATAGGCTCAGCATGTAGCTACCAACAGTGAGATACATGGGATATGATTATTTCTTTTATATTTGTGCTTGTCCTTCCAGCCTTTGGGAAACATTATGTTCGTTGGAGGCTATGCTTGCCCCTATGGGCTCTACGAGACCATTTTTATCCCTTTCAGAAATGGGGATATTTGGCAGTACTTTATATATCTTTGTTATATGGAGGTGATCAACTTCTATAAAAATGGGGACAGAAACAATTCCCCCAGACTGGGCAACATATCAGAAGTGTTTATTGCACTTTATGGTGTCTGAGAAGAATGATTCACATCAAAATCAAAATGACTCTCAGAAGAATGAATATAGCTTGGTTCAATTTTGCACAGGAAAAACCAAAATCAAATAAATGACAACTGTTAAGCATAACATTGTAATTGCCTGTCTAGTAGTCTATATTCAGGGTGAACTCCCACTGGCTTAACTTTATTTGTCATGTAATTCATTTAACATCACTTTCATCACAAAAATGCTTTAGATACCAGGAAAGACAAGTCAGGAGACAGTGGTGGCCTCTTAAAAAAAATATTGTACAAAGATGTAATAAAACCCCAAAAGAAATGAGTAGCATTTGTCTGACACTAGAATTAATTATAAATAAAATGGAATGCAAACAACATAAATGAACCCAACTTTCCTAAACATGTAACTCAAAGAGTTCACTAAATACAAAACTGTATTGTATGTTTATTCTGTGTGTACTTGGATCTCTATGTATGAAAAGTATGCTGTAGCTGGAAAATAATAGAACCATTTTTTGAATAGTAATACATTTACTTTACTTTATTATTCTTTTTAAAAGAGGTGTGTTTTTTCAAGTCATCATTCAAGTCCACACTTTTTTTAACAGTTCATAGCTATGAAGCAGACTTTGAAACACTGATATTTCTGATTTCTTCAACGGGTCCTAAAGTAAGACCTTTGATATTGTAGTAGATTGTGTGGAGCACATTAAATAACAGCTTCTTTGGGTCTCATACCTAAGGAAACTGAAGTTCTTGGAGATTTTTACTTTGATTTACAGGGAGAATAATTCTAGAAATTAGTACCATTAATATAAAGGAATAATAGAATGAAGTAAACAGTAATAATTATGCACAATTACTTCATATAATTTAGTAATTCACCTATATGAGGTTATGCTATACCTCTGTTTCCTAAACTATATCACTTACACTATGGTCACCCTTTTATTGCAGGGCTGGAACAGTACGGACAACTTAAAGAGTCACTGATCACTGCTTCCAGAGGACCACTGCATCCCAGTAAGAGATGTTGAACTACTTTAAGGGACATCATTTCAGGAACTCACAATGCATTTTTATAAATATAGGTGCACCTATGTACACATCACATGCAGAGAACAAAATATTTCTAATTCATTTGAAAACTCAGATTTTGTGAGGTCAAAATGCAGTTAGATAGCTCTACCCCTCAATTAATGCATGTTGTTCTGGAAATGTTTCCAGAGCAGAATTCCTCGTCCAGACAGAAATCAGGCCTCTGCCTTGCCCAGAGTAGCAAAAAGCCATTCACCAGACTACAGAGCAGGACATTCAATTGTTCCAAGCCAAAAGAGTGAAGTTGAGAGAAGGGAGAGCTACAGGCTGGTTGACTTGAAGGAAATACATGCCCAGTCTATGGCACGTGACACTGGACAGCTACCTGTGGAGAGGATTATGAACCATAAATTGTTGTCACATTCAGTGGTCCAAACGGTGGCCATTATCAGTTTCTTTTTAAGCATACTGCATTGAGCCACAGGTCTAAAGATTTGGTTGTCCCTCTGTAAAGAGTGATATGTCTGCCTTTGGCAGTCTGCAATACAGAAAAAAACTCTGTTATGCACTTGCAGTTGTTCTTCATAGCAGAGAATTTGTATTTAGGGATTCAGATTTATAGGCTTTCCAAATGCATGTTAGAGCAATTTGACAGGTTATCATACCCAGCTGCCTGTTCTTTCTCTCTGCCAGAGGTTATTGCTCCTACAGCAAAGACAATTGAATGGCTGGCACATTATGTGCACTGTTGATGGCCTGGCACATCGATTTCAGCTTACATTATTAACTGGCTGGGCTATGAGCATAGGTGGCAGAACACCTTAACTTATCATCCCTGCTGGACATAGCTGCAGTGGTTAAAGTGCTTATCAGTTCCCACAGGTAATAGCCAAATCCCACAGGTACTGAGGGCAAAGCCCTAAATCCCACCCATGCAGGGTGCTGAGGGTTGCTACAAAGCACTGTTTCCCACGCTGTGCGTCTCACTCTTTGGAAGGGGAGTAAGCGAGTGGCTTCCAGTGTTGCTGTGTCAGCACAGTCAGATAACCCTGGTAATCAGGAGAGGGCTAGGCACACCCAGGTTTAGTAGACCCAGGAGAATTCAGCCTGAGAAACTTTCCAGTTGGGAGTTCAGACAGCCAAAGTGCTGAAACTGGCCATTTGGGAAAAAGCTTGGAGAGGATTTGGAAAACTCAGTAATATGCACTGCAAAGCCTAACTTTTAAACAGTGCAGTGACCTGTCAGAACCACACCGTGCACCTAGAAGAAAATCCCAGGAGGCACCAAGTTAACCAAAAATAAGAAAGAAAGTGCGGTAAGGGACAAGATCTAAATGGGAAACCGTCCCAGGATGGCCGCTTTCCTAGCCTCACTGTGGAGCCCAAGAGCATTACAGCCTGGAACACATTGTTCGTGTATTCACTGGAGTGAAGAGGAATGCAGCTTCAACATCTGTTCCAGTTCTGCAGGGGAAGGGACCAAACCATTGTCTCCTACATGCCAAAGGGACTAGGTCACCTCGGAAGTGTGCTGTTGTGGAAGGTACACATCCCTTCTCTTTTGCCTGAATAATGTGCAGTCTGAAAATGACTAGTCTAAGAGATATTTTGGGTATCTAGTCTGTGAATACATCTGGATCTCCTTGGCACACCCAGAGTTTTGTGAATGCCAGAGAGCAAGACACACCAAGGGGCCGTTATGGAGGCAAATCAGCAGAATTTAAGCACCTTGGGGGTGAGGAAGCAGTTACTCAAAATTTCTGAAATTTCTAATAGCAACTTAATTTTGGAAGCAGACACATTAATTTGCAAGTAGGATCTAGGTTCCTTGGTGGATTTGGCCTTTTTGATCTGGAGGTATTTAAAAATGTATCAGTGAATCAGTGGGAGTTAGGGGCTTTGATGTCTTATTTGCCAGTTTCCATCTGTAAGCTTCTGGATACCTTTCTAAGTCTGGACCACAACAAGTTCTTTGAATCATGCTAAAGTGTGAGGGTTTTCCACAGAAATGACCCTGCTTGAGCAGAGAGATTTTAGCATGGAGCAGAAAAAAGGTATTTAGTAGCATCAGAAAGACCCTTTGAGTTGGGCATTGTTGCACAGAAAATAAAATTGTAGAAGATACCCAGGCATTGTTAATTATATTCAACCCATTAAGCACAAGCATCATATAGAGAAAATTCATTTAGGATTGACAGGGTTTTGTATTGCCATCCTTAGGCTTACCCCATGTTTAGAGTAACTCCCATTGATTTCTGTTGACATTAATGGCCAATCAACAGTTAAATTCAGTGCCTGGCAGACTGCTCTTTGCCTATGCCAATCCCCACCTCCTGCTTGCAAAGCTCTTGTGTTCTCTGGATGTTGCTGCTAAAGCAGGGGCCAAAGAGTGAGGCAGCAGCAACTGTACCAGAACTAGCTCTTCCCAGCAGAAGCAGGTGTCACTGCCACAGCTTTATCTTTGGGTACGACGGCAGCAGAAAGTCTCATTCTCCAGTCTCCATCATCTGGCAGCCCAGACCTGCTCTGTCCCTGCCCTCCAGCCCAGAAGGTGCAGCAGATCGAGGAGGGCCTGGCTGGAGGGAAGGAGCGGGACCCTTGTGTCCTGCAGGAGTGGAAGGTGGAGGCATGTGGCTGCATGGGGCTGGGTGCCGGGACGGGAAGAGTGAGAAGGGTGGCTTCCAAGTCTAAGGAAGAGGAGAAGTAGACAGGGATCCCAGGAAAAGATGCATGGTGAGGAGGGCAGAAAAAAAGAGGGAATGAGATCTGCCTGCCCTGCTAGGCTTCCACAGCTCCCTGAAACCTTGCTTTCATCCCACTCAGAGCTCTTCAAACTTCATTGACCCCCACCTACTGTCATTGCCTTCCTCCAAGAAGCTAAAATCTCCACTGACCCCTTTCTGTCCCACACGCATACCCCTAAGGCCATTAGTGATCTCTTTCCATCTCCTCAAACTCATTCCTCTTCTCCACCCTAGCCCATCTGCTCCATCTTCACCCTGGCCCCTACAGTCCTCATGTAGCACCTCCCTAGTTCCCCCTCACCACCCCGGTGGCCTTTCCTACCCAAGGGCCCTGGGGTTGTCAGTCTTGTGTACATTGTCATCAGAAAGCCCCAGGTGACCGCCACTGGCTGCTCCAACCTTGCTCCTGGTGGGGAGTGTCTTCTCACCCAACACAGCCCTTTGAAGTGCTCCTCTGTTAAGTGCTCACCACAGAGATCAAGGAGCACATAATCATATCCAAAGTATTCTGCCCCAGCACTACCATTTGCCGCACTTCTCCCAGGTCCTGAACAATCAATACACTTCTATGGGTCTGCACCCACAGGAGTGTATTGGCTAAGATGATTATTCCAGTATTTCAGTCTTCTATTTTGCTGTTACCTTCTTTGTCACTGTTCTGTTATGGAGAAGAAACCTGTAATAATGACATCCTGTAAAGTTTACATAAGACAAGTGTTTCTTCTGTATCTTGCCTTTGTGATACTATCTTCTCTCCGATACCAGGCTTCAAAGTTAAAATGTAATGTTTTAGTCAGTGATCAGCAAGAACGACATTAACCATATCCTTGTAACAGATGGAAGCTCTTTGAAATTAACCATCCTGTCTTGATGAAAATCCTGATTAACAATGTGGCCATGTATATTTTAGATAGGAATATATTCAGGTTTTGAATACTGTGTCATTCTAGTAAATGTTAGCTTTGCTTCAAATAATTTTAGGGTTTTGAGGCAGTGGAAGAGGTTCCTAGTTAGAAAGATAGTTTGGGATCAGATGTGGTGTGATACCCAAGTAAGGATAACTACACACAGCATAGTGTGTGTAAATGACACGAACACAGAATAAATAACAAGAGAGTAAGTCAGTGGAAACTGAAATGAATAAAGAGAAAAACAGAGAAAATATAGAAATAGAGCAGAAAATGGAACTTTATTGCTGCTTTCTATTGTAATAGCCTCACTAGAAATGCATAAATTGATTCCATTTATAAACTCTTAAATCCCCTACTCCGGATGAGAAAGAACAACAATGTAAAATTCATGGTATTTGTGACTGGCGTTTTTCAACAAAGTGTAAACAGCCATGACTTCTAATAGAGCTTCCGCTGCTGATTTAACATCTCCATGACAGGCTCGTGCTAGAACTTCAGACTGCACAATAAATATGTCACAGAAGCTTAAGTGTCTCTTAACATAAAGTGATTATTATAGATCCTCATCTTATTGGTCTGCCAGCTATTCACATTCAGGCTTTGAAGTGTCCAGCCCTACCATCCTTTTTTGCTCTTCTGAAGTTGCATAGAAGTTGTTCAGAAAATCGGCACCAGCATCTCTGTGACTGATATGTAAATCAGAAACAAGTGGGAAAATTGTAACAAGACTTTAGGGAGATGGAGGGTTCCTTTATGGCACTTGCTTGATGCTCAAGCTAAGAGGAGCTAATTCTAAGGCTATCAGTTAGGAAGGAAGGAATAACTGAGGTTATTAGCATTGGGATCATTCACTTCAGGACTGTTATTTCAGCTCTCATTTAGGCTGGCAGTTGCTGAAACTTGTTAGCAGCACAGCAAAACTCTCCTGCTCTCAGTCCATTTCTATTGAATTAGGACCCAGAGAACACTACTAGCATGAACTGATTGTCTTGTCAAAAAGGCCTCTTGTAAAGATTACAGAGCTTGATGTCTCTAGATGTCAGCTAAATATCTCCTAAAAGTATCCTCGGCATCCTGAGGTCTGTTTCTAGGTGAGCATAAGCAAGAACTCTAACGTAAGAGGAGTCTTACATTTTATTTATGCTCACCTACAAACAGTTTTCCCAGATGCTGAGATTAATTTGCTCTGTTTTGCTAAGAGAGTAACAGTGGCATAAGTTTTGTTGGAGAAATAATGAAGTGAAAAATAAAAATCAACAACAATTACGCTAATGAACAGTTATATAAAATCTGTTCATTAAAAAGCAGGAAATGAAAGGGATTATAACTCTGCAAGAATTTTAAACACAGGAAAGGTAATACAGTGGGTAGCTAGATCTGTTATTAGATCACAAATAATGCCCTGCTTGAGAGGAAAATCAGAGAAATAAAATTTTCCTCCTAAAAATGTACCTACATCAGAACAAAGATTGACTTGGGGCTGCATAAAAGAGGTTTTACTAGTACCTTTATTCTTTTCCCCCTAAAAAAATTTAAAAAAAAAAGGGGGGGCTGACAGGTTTCCCATCCAGCCACTAATGTGAGAAAATGCCACCTGCTCTATACATATTGCCAGAAGTAAAGAGTGGAAGGTTATGGGGGAGTCCAAGCCAGCACTAAGCAGCAGTGAAGAGGACAATAAAATATTTTTATTTGAACCATTTAAAGAAATGAAGCTTTATCATTGCAGTCACAGATTGATATATAGTTATTTAAAATCAGGAAAATAGCTTATTAAGAAACAAAAAACTTAGAGGCAAGGTGAAAATTGAAAATGCCTTGGTTTACAGGTGTCTCTTATTTTTATCCTACTTTTCTTTTGCCTTCTTCAGTAGAAAGAATGAAAGGCAAAACCAAACCCAGAACTGAGGCGGGGGGGGGGGGGGGGGGTATTTGAATCTGTCATGAGTTAAGGGCCTGATTTAAATTCAACAAACAAAATTAAAAAGCTGAATCTGTTAAGATGGATTACTTGACTACCAACCACAAGAAGTCTCTGTCAGGTACTCATGCACCTCATCTGCACCATGCAGCTAACTTACTAGTTTACTGCAACAACAGCAAGAAAAATTGAAAGCAGTGAAATGCACAAAATTGAAACTGAGTATTTGTTTGCCCATATTTTCTTGGTTTTGCAATATAGTTACCAATTACTGGAGGCCATACTGACTTTCCTGTGGTCACAGATTCACTATTACTTCCTTGCTTTTTAAATCAGTAATTACAATAAATCCCTATAAACTTTCAAATCGTCATTACATTCATGAAAAGTATCTGAAAATAGGAATATGACAACAGTACCTTTGTGTTGCAATTACTTTTCTTACCAGCTTTGAAGTTGGTTCCTGTCTGAAGCCCTGTGTCCAATTATGTTAGATCATTAAAAAGCAAATGATCTTGACATTTTATTTTAATAGCCTGACTTGGTTTGGCCAAACATGAAACGCTGAACTTCCAGGGTATGAACTTTCCCCACCAGTGTATGTTTTGGGAACACTGGGCTGAAGAGTGAAAGGGAGGGGAAAAAACTGTTGAATCAATACCAGGGTAATAGCCCCTTACTGAATGAATCTCATGCTTTCTTAGATGGAAAGAGGAAAGAAAAATCTTGCCCTACTCTATATTCTGATAGTTGTAAACATATAAATTATTCACATCTTAATCTGGGTCTCTTTCTTGTTCAGACAATAAGTTTAAAGATTCCTATCTTCAGGATACTTATGCTTTTTGAACCCTGTGGTGCATTACCCTAAGCTATGTGAGAAGAGAAAATGCTTTTAGCTTAACAGAAGAAAATACTGCATATGTGATTTTAGTAAAATCCTAGATATATTTGCATTTCAACTCCTTATAGCTCAGAAACCATATTAATGTGTCTCCTCCTATGGGACGAAGTAGAAGTAATCCAGAAGAGAGACAAGGGTGATCCAATGAGTAAGAAATTGTGCTTCAAAGAGAGATTGAAGTAACTAATGTCTTTTGTCTAAAAAAACAAATGAAGATGGGTATTTGTCCAGGTGACATCTCTAGCACATGAGATTATTGTAATACAAGTTGCTAGAGACTGAGAGGTTGTATGTGCCCCAAGAGAAAGAGCTGTGTCTCTTCTTCCTACTCATCTCGTAGTGGCCACCATCAAAGACAAGATATTTGACTAGATGGATACCACGAAGGAAAAGAGGTAATCTTGTGTTCTTAAGGGGGACAGAGTAGAACTTGCCCTTGCACACCATGCTTATATATTTATAACCTTACAATCCACCACTTAGGAAGTCTTTCAGAAAAATTGGTTATTGAAAGAGAGAATGATGTATCAGGAGGGCTGAGAGAACTGAGAGGGGATTCTTATCAGCACTGTTTCCAGTGGGAGGAAAACAAGATTATAGAACAAAGGCTTGTGGTTTGTATTTATACACCTGAGATCTGGAGTCAAAGTACAGGTTGTTGCTCACAGTTTTGTAAGAGCTATATTGCTAGAGGGCTAGATAGTTCATTTTTCTGTCAGGTTATTTGAGCTGGTGTTTTGAAACATTCTGCATTCAGGGTTTTTGGGGGTGAGACATAACAAAGTATCACATTTGGAGGATCCATATTAATTTTACAAATAATCAAATACTGTCTGAATTAATTTTAATTAATGAAAAGGAGAATATTTCTGGGGGTTTTTTGGTCAACAATATACATGTATGAAGAGGGAGTATGTCTAAGAGTTCAGAATTTTGCAAAAAATCTAGAATTCCCCCTGGAAGCATGGGTTTCCACCAAAACAAACTGAAAGCTGCAAGCAATTAATTCTGTACTTTTAGAATAGATTTTTCAATTGAAATGTAATAGTATAGGCTAGGAAATGATCGGAGAACAATACTTACCTGTGCATAGACCAACACAGAAAAATCTAGTGTACAAAGGGAAGTGCAAAAGGAAGTCAACATTATAAAAACACAGGCATGTATTTAGTACAAGTGCTGAGCCCCCTACATCAGTTTAAGGTAATTATATGAAGTCCTGCTCTCACACTGCACGGGCAAATGGTGTCTGGAAGTCTTCATACAATGTGTTTCTTCAGTGAGGGAATGAAGTAGCACAAACGGTGTTCTCAGAGAAGAGGCAACGATTTGGTTTTGTGATTTCAGTGTGCTGCTCAGTGGGAAATGTAAAAACTATGCTTTAAAAGTATGAAATAAAATAAAGGCCAGAGAATTATATGCCCTTAGCCAAACTGCCAAAAAATATTTATGGAACTAAAAATCTCAAGAGCATAAAGCAATTCATACTATGTTGATGTTTGTACTAGGAACTTTCCATTAGTAAATATATGAGAGGGGAATAATCATATCCATCCCTCTGCTTAGTGGATGTTCAACCACAGAAGCTGCTACATGTCAATTATTAATCCTCCTGGGGATAGAAAACCTTTTTTTTCTGGAGGGCTAGTTCTCTGTTTATTTTTTCCCTGCTCTTTAAAAATAATCTTTTTCTTACAGATTTCTTACAGATATTGACAGATACATTTTCTTCTCCATAGTGTGTTCCTTCTTCATACAGTTCTACCATCAGCCACATGGTCATTTTCTAACGAAATGATCAGGATACATGAACCAAATCTTTTTCAACTTATTCAAGTTCTTTTAAGACCCTTACTTCAGTGCCTTTGCTGCAATGATGGTTGTTCCACCAGTAGTTGTTAAGACATTTGACCAGCCATGCTGTTTCTGTTTTTGTTGATCAGGTAGTGATCTTTCCAGTTTCTGGCACAGCAACAGACAGGAATTCAACAAAGCTATTTACAAAATAAAAATCCGAAGTGTCTAATTTAGATACAACCAAAAAAAAACCAAAACAGTGACCATAGCTGCTGGTACTGTTACTTAAAAGCTGATCAAGCAAACATCAAAGAGAAATTAACTTCAGTGAAAGGGGGTCATTTTCTGATGCTAGCCACATTGAGAAATCATTGATTTTAGCTGGAATCAAGAAATGTCACTTAGGTTTTTGTTGCTTCATGACGCTGCTTTTTACAGGTTGATTTCTGCCAGGATCATCTTCATTACTAATGCCACTGTGATAGCATGGGAGAGTAAGTACATAGCATCAAAGAAAATCTTTGCAATAAACACAGGTACTAATTCAACTTACTGATCAGAACTGTCATAGAGTAAGTTAATTTAATCACGCCAATCACTGAACATGACTCATCCTGAGCAACTAACTTTCGCAAACGAATGAATAAACAGACAAAAAAGTAAGCTTCATACAGTACGGTTACAAAATATTTTGCTTAAGTTATTTCAGAAAAATGAGGAAAACATCAATAATAAGATTACAAATTTTCATTTCAGTTTAGCTATCAAGTCTTTTTCAAAGGCTAGATGAATAGCATTAGGTATATAGCCTGTACAAAAGGTTTCCCTATACTATATATCAGTGTTTCACTCTTATTATGATACTATTATTTCCTAGTACCTAGAAAGCCAAGTGAACTAGAATCCCATCATGCTGGGCAATGCCATGCAAATGCACATACCGCAGAGGACAGTCTCTGTCTCAGAGACCCCACGCTCTCAATAGATACTTCCTTGCTACTACCATATCGGGTCAATGACAAAACTGAGACCAGAGCCCAGGAGCGTCCACACAAGGTTCCTGTGCTCCCCCTGCCCCAGCCCTGGGGAACCTGGCTGTGGCCAAGGCTGCGTTCCCACCGTGTTCCTCAAGTCCTGGCCTGCAGAGCTGGGCAGGAGGTCGACGTCTACATGGAGCTGCCGGGCATCGATTTGCAGAGATATTGAGCAGGGCTATTGCCTGGAGGAAGCTGAGTGGAAAGGATTGAAATAAGCATCCTTCCAGATTCGCACTGCAGCTCGTTCCAGGCCGTTACCAAGGTCCTCTGGGTTGTCAGGGTTAAAAGCACAAGGTAGAAGTTCATGTCAAGTGCTTTAGACGTTATAAACCTGGTCAAAATGGGTCATACATTTCTCAGAGTATTTCCAGTTGCTTTGATAGGTTTTGCTCGAGGCTTTACCTGTAATGCTGTATGAGAGAAATATTTACAGTCTTCTCCTTTTTTTGTTCCTTTCAAGCATTTTAGTTTCAAGTTTTTTAACTTTATTTTCATATCAAGACGCTTCTTTTAGTGTGCAGCTTGTGGCTTTCTCTGTCTTCTAAGGAGACTGAAAGTGGCTTGGACACCAAAAACACCTGGGGAAGTAGAAGGGGACAGATTTTACTCTTGAATGGGGCTAGTTTAGAACCTGCAAACAGAATTGTTTGGGGGAACAGCAAGACCTGAATGCAACCTTAAATGAGAAATTCCTGTCTCTGTAAAGCTATAACTATGCACAACTTAAATGCAGGCTGGACTTGCATGAGTGTCTACACTTTTGAGAAACAGAATTGTAGATGGTCGGCATCAGCAATTATCTTCTGCATCCATTTCCCGGCTGATTCCTTTGCCATAAGTGTCTACTCTAGAACATAGATATGGAAAATGCTTGCTGAATCCTGAGCACACAGAACAGCTAATGAACCAGTAAAGGTTTAAGTCTCTTACTTTATGCTAAATAGTTTGTAAGTTCTCAATGTGTGACATGCATCATTAAAGAAATACATAATGACAGTCTGTTGCTGTTTTCTTATTTAAAGGTAATCAGCACATTTTATTTAAATAGATAGAATAAATACATCTTATGGACATATATCTTTCGGTAACATGTGGTATTTTTAATGCCATTATAGCATGCTTTTGTCCTTTCCAGGTGGAAAAGGACAGATCCCAGATTTCTGCTGAAGCAAGGGAAAACTAGACATATGGCTTGTTTTATTACAAATTATAATTATTTCAGTTATTTGAATGTTAACAAATCCTTTGGTTTAAGGAAACTATGAATTTACAGTACCAGAAAATTCCCACAAATATAACGTTACATATTAATAATTGTGGTAGATCATATTTCCAATGGTGTAAAAGTTCTCACAAAAGCTTACGCAACTGCTGCTTTGCATTTCTTTCAGGCTCAAAAATCACGGGACCTCTCAATAAAATCCAGGTAAAAACACTAGGTTTCACCTGCTTTCATGTCAAAAGCAAAGAAATAAAATGCAAATGCATGGCAATTACAAAGCACAATCACAAATCAGTCCCTCACAGATCAGTTTCTATTGAAAAATTGGCCAAGCGTTGAGAATCTTTTCAGATATGATCTACATGTTGAGTCTGAAATGAAAACCAAAACCTGACAGATTTTACCAAGTTTTGGACTGATAACATTTACACTGCTTTGGCAGCTATACAGCTTGGACTTGAGAGCTTCTTGCATTGACGGAACCTATGCCTTCTAACCCTTGCTCCCTCTGCTCTCTTTGAAGGTAGGGAAAGTGCTTTGGTTTTTTGCTCTGCGTTTCAGTGAGCACCAGCTGTAAAACAGGAATCCAAATCCTGATTCAGACTTCTCCCAAATTTCAAAGTTTTAGAAATATGTGTGCATTTGTCCTTTCAAATGCTCTGACACATCAGCTAAGTGTTTTCTTAAATGTAAATGCCCAGGAACATATCACATACTGATTGTTCGTGCTGAAAGCAGCTCACTGCTTCATAGTGCAGTTTCTGCAACCTCTCAGCTCTAATGAGGAAAACCAGATAATAATGATACTTGTATACCTGTTCAAATACCTCTATGCTTCTTACAATTTATGTGTTTATTAAAAGTTAATTACATTTTATGACTTATCACTTCACAGCTAGATTGCAGTTCCCAGTTTGGAAGATTTACCAAGCAGAAAACATGAGGAAATAACAGGGAAAGTTTTATGCAGTCTGGAGCTGGTGGCTAAGTGTCTGAAAAAAATGTATATTTGGAGTTTTTTCACACTGAAAAGCTTTCTTCAGTCTTTACAATTTTTCAACAGCCTGTCCTGTCTACCTGATGGAGAACTGCAGGATGATGCCTTCATGAAATAACATTTTAGTCCAAAGTAACTTGATTTTCTGTCTCTCTTGTACTGTATCTATCTGACAGTTATTCAGAGAGGTATTTGATAGGCCCCTTTTGATGCTGCATGCCTCATCTCACCCATCTTTGACCCTAGCATGTTTCAGTCCTATTTCTACAAATTAAATAAGCAGAACTCTCTCCTACCCTGCTAGGAGTGGGCCTTTTATCTGCCATTGCAAAGTCATAATAACAATTTTGCAGAGACAGAGTAAAAATAATAAAAACCATTGTGAAATCTGGATATTGCATAACACATTCTGTCTCCAGATGGTGAAATTAAGTTGTCTGTAAACACTTTCCAGTATTGATGGGGGAAGGGACGTGGTGAAGAAAAGCAAGGGCTGTGGATATGAACCGGAATTTAAACCCCTGCTTCCCATTAACTTCAGAGGGGGAATCTTCTCACTGTTCATTTCCAGGTTCATCATTTGTGAATTATTTTACAAGACAGGATATAAAATTGTGAAGTCATAAACTCTAGAGACAATTAGCTTTTTCACAAGATATCTCTTGCTACTGTGGCACTTGGAGGATCCTATCTTGTGCTGCAGAACAGATCAAAGTGCTTCAGCATGCAGCAAGGTAAAACAGGTCAGGAACTGTCTCTAGAGGATATGGACACATCCAAGTTTCTACTTCTGAAAAGCTAGGGTGTGTAATAAAAATCTGACTCAGTCACCAATCAGGGAAATTCTTTTTTTGCTTTATCTTGTGGCTTCTTTAAATCTATAGAATAAATTTTGAGCTCATATTTTGAGCCCAGAAAAGCTGCAAATACTTTATATGGTTCTGAGCACATATAGGTTAAATTAAAGAGCTTTGTTTTCTTGTGAGCTAATGTCACTCTAGACAATAGCATCATTTTTCTCTGCCACTGCTTTCTGATATTGATGTCTTTAGACCGGCTGAACCTAGATGTAGATAAGTATTAGTTAATGACAGCAGATAATCATCATCCAACATGTAGGTGTAAAAGAAGCATGCAAGAACCAGAAGAAAAATATCCCTTCTCTATGACCCCCACCTGAAACCATGTTTCTCCTCTTATCAGTCATCGTACCCTCCTCAGTGCTCCTGAACTGCTGCTGCTGAGTAAGATATTGCCACAAATCTTTTCAGTTAGTCATTTCTCCAAAGTAATAATCATGTTGTCAGGAGCTGAATCAGTCTGATTATTTACTGCGATAGATCAACACTCTTGCATGGTGTAAGGAAGGTGAGAGAAAATGCTGGCACTGAGTTATCCCCATGATCCCGGTGGAAGTGAAGTTCCTGCTTCTGCAGCTTGTCCATTGGAGAAGTGAACAGGAACCTCAGAGCAGGAATAGCCCCAAACCTGCTTTTGCCTTTCAGTAGAAAACACATTCAGCATGAACTTGTGCCTGTGGATCATGTATTATGACTACTGATGTATCATTTCATGTTTACTGTTAAGTAGAAATCCTGCCCCAAGCAAGGTAATGATCCCGTGAGAAAGGAAATTTTTTTTTTTAAATCTCCCTCTTATTAGTAGCTTCTCTAGAAAGTGTGAGGCCAGAAGTGTGCTTACCCTCGTAGTGTTCCATTTAAATCAACCCTTGCCATGAGTGACACCTCTACAGTCCTGTTTTTGCTGCTGTGACTGCACTTCATTCTGTCTGTGGAAAACTCCAGGCATTTACATCAGGAGATACCTGACCTGACTCTCAATCCCTTGCAAGTTACTATTGCACATTAAAACCAGGGGCTGAGAATCCACCAAAATTCTCAGACCTGGCAAGCTTTAACAGTATTTTAGTTCAGCATCATAGGATGCCAATGTCACCTACACATAAGTAATGAAAAACAAACTCTCTAATTAAGGAGAAACACTCTTGGGAGCCTTGCTTAGCTGCTGCTT
Source organism: Buteo buteo (assembly GCF_964188355.1). Classification (NCBI taxonomy): domain Eukaryota; kingdom Metazoa; phylum Chordata; class Aves; order Accipitriformes; family Accipitridae; genus Buteo; species Buteo buteo. The sequence goes on from NC_134171.1 coordinate 48,486,114, forward strand.
TCAAGTTTCTAATACTTATATCTGCATAAAGCAGTGAGAGGAATAAAAGATCAGGGACCGAGTCAATAGTTTTACCAGGCTTGTCAAAAGCTTCTTGTCCAAAATTCTTTCTTCTAAAAGCAAACTCCTAGACCGCAGTGCTTCTTCCCCTCTCTGCAGCTGCCTTCAGCATGATGTGCTCTGTCACACTGTGGCTTTTCCCTGCCAGGACCTTTTCAAGGAGGGTCATGGCCCAGAGGGCTTGATGTGCATGTGAATGGTGAGTCACATTTTTACAGTATCTATAGATATTTGGGCTTTCACCACCACCTCTGATTTTGATGCACTGTGTGCTTCACAAGAGGTTCCAGCAGAGAAAGTTCCCGGCGGAGAGCAACCAGCCAGCATCAAAACCCAGCCATAGCACGGGCGACTCCCCAGCGCTGGCAGCTCGGCACTAACTAGCACAGCAGACCATGCTGCGCTGAGTTGGCCTGCCCCATTGCAGGTGGAGCAGCCCACATCATTTCTTCTAATAGCAGGTGTTCATGCACACGATGAAAAAATGCTTGGGGAAAGCTGCTTTTCAGTGCAGTTCTGTTGTCTTTCAGCAAGTTATTTCAGGTTTTGAAAATCTTTCCCCTTAGAGTGTGGGGGAAAAAGTTCAAATATTGTTGTTTGAGGAGAAGAGCACAGGAGCAAGTGTACAGCCCCAACACACTCTCGGTCCTGCCCATACTGGATACCATTTCCCCTTCTGCATTAGGACTATCAGGTTCACCACATGTGAAGAGCATCTGAAAGGAAGATGCTCCACCCGTACAAGGCAGACCTGCAGCACCCCCCTCCTGTCCAGCTGTGACTCTCCTACAGATCTTCCAACAGTGGAGGGCAGGACTAGGCTGAAGAGCCTAGTCTACTGTAAAAATGATGCTGATTTTCCTTTGAAGGCATTGCTCAGACCGTGTTTGCAGACAGCCTCCAGTGAATTACTCTTTATCATTTCTTGTCTTGAGAAGTTTGGATTGCTCTGTAATAGGGTGTCACTGAAAGCTGGCCTCTCCCATTTCTCCCATTTCTCTTTTAACTGATGCCAAAGCACTAAGCCTTGATCACTATATGATCTTTATGTAACACTGTGGAAAAAGAAGAGAACAGCACAGCCTTATTGGATGGGGAAACTACTAGGGAAATTCAGGGAATGAAAGCTGTTAAATTAAATGTACCTCTGACTTGAAAGGAAGCAATTTAAGAGTGAAGGAAAGCCAGGAAAGGGAAACATTATTAAATATAATTAAGCAGCAAAATAAAACAGGATAGAATATCCTGTTTAGGTATCTAGATTATAGACAAAAAAGCAAAAGATGATAGCAATAGAAATAAATACCATAATGAGTATAATAAGAAGTGTATTTGCTTGAAATCTAAGGGAAAAAATAATGATACCAATTTAATAACAAGTTAAGGGAGATCAGCGCAACTCCAATATCTTTTAAAATGTATTACTGCTAACAACAACAAGAGAGAAACCTAAATGAGGCCTTTCACAGACCAATGCACTGAACTGCAGGAATTAATATTTATGGAGAGTCTCAAGGCTTGTTTCTTATTTACTGCTGTTTATTCTCAGATTTCATAGCAGTATAGCCTTTTTACAGCCCAGTTCCTTGGTCGCAGTTCATTTTAGATAATTACACTCTGCCTACCTAAATACACCCTGTTCTTTTGCCTCTCTATGAGTATTTTCTCTCATGGATGAGCTTGAAGCTAGGTCTGCACAGGAGTCCTTCCTCTATTCACCTTCTTGGGCTCACTGGGCATCTCTGTAGGCATCTCTGACATTCAGTTAATTGATTAACAATCAGCTAATACACATTCTAGTCATATTTAGTTGATTATGAGATGTTGCAATAGGGATATGTGTTGACAGATGAGTACTATATGCATAGTCTAAGGGCTGGGCTTTCTTAGGAAAACACCAATGCTATAGTTTTTATAGTTATTACCAAGGAGCTATCTCTTTTCAATACAATATGCTGCAGAAAACCACAGGAGAGGGACCATGATCTTCATTATATGTGACATTTGTGTACATCTGGGACTATTATAATATAAAAATAAGGTTATAGATGCTGTTGACAAATAGTGCTTTTGTTGTGACAAGTTAAAGGAGTTCTGGAAGAAATGAACTGACTGTGTATGATACCACTGACGGTCTACACCATAATGTTGACCCTTCAGAAACCACAAGCTCTTTTGAATGTGCATGAAAATGTGAACAATCAGTTGACATATTTGATCTTGAAGTTACTATATTCCCCCTAGGGAAACTAAGTAGAGCTTTCCTTTCCAATTCTAATGCTTCGTCTTAAACCGGAGATAGCAAATGAAGCAACCAGTTGTATGTTCATATGCACTGTACAAAAGACTAAAATACTTAGCCTTTTGATTGACCTTGTGGCACTCCTGCCATACTGGACTCATTTTACCAATTTAGCAATATTATTGGGAATTTATTAAGTGTTTGTAACACTATGAGAGAGCTCTGAAGAACTTTGCAGCAGCAAAAATGGGTAAAACACGAACTCAGAACAGATCAGTTACAGAGAGTAAATGTGGACCCTGCTATTATTTCTTATCTTTGATGTCTTCAAGATGGCACAAAATTGTCTACTGAGCCTTTGTCGTGTTTACTCTCCATTAGCTCTCTATGCAGACAAACCAACTCAATAACCAAGTCAAGGATTTTTTAGGGGAAGTACAAAGCAGGCAATTAACGTTTAAACCACCATTTACAACATGAGGAAATGCAATAAAAAATTCTGCTCCAGCTTCTGTGTTGCAGGAATAGAATTACCTCTGAGATACAAAGGTAGTTTTTACAATAACAGAGACATTTGTCCAGCACCCTAGTGAAAGTCTTTTCTGTTTAAGTCCTCTCTTTCAGGATCTGAATTTCTCATCCACCTTGCTGCATGCTACAGCAAATCTGCCCGTATCTGTGCCAGAGCAACTACTTTACAATGGTGGAAGATGTCCTATAGGTAGCCTATGAAAAATACTTGGTAACCTTATAAATGTGAGTTTTAATATTAAATAGTTATGAAGATATTGTGACGAATTGCAAGTCTTGTGAAGAACTCTGTGTTTTTCGTGGTTCAGAAAAATTGTGTTTCCATGGCATTCACACACCTGTTTTGCTGATTGCTTTTGTTCTGTCCAGAGGTGCTGCATCACAATCAGAAATAATCAGATCTCAATTCATTTGCTGAATCATAAAAGCAGGGGAAACATTTTTTTTTAAGGAAACATAGGGATGAACAACTGAAACCCATGGGAAGGTGTAAAATATGATCATGTGCTCCAACAAAACAAAACAAAACAAATTGTGTGACATTTTTCTCTTAGAAATATGAAAAAATATTGAGAAAAAAAATGTTTCAGGTTGACCCAAAATACACTGTTTAACTTAAAAGGAAACAATTGAGTTCATTTTGAACAGATTGTTTTGCTTTCAGTTGCATGTTCTTCTGTTTTGTCTTTAATACAGATTCATTTCAAAATAACACATGACATTTCCAAAATGAAAAAATTTGTTTCAATAAATTTAAAACAGACGGTCCCAAGACTTTTTTAAAAAATTCCTTCTCTGTGGCCAGAACTGTTTGTTAAATTTACTCTAAATTCTCAAAAGCTTTGGTCACCTGAAATAACTTTTTCCTCTAAATTTCCTGATCAGTGAAAAGTATTGTCCAGACCTTCCTTACCTTTCATTTTTAGTGGATTTATTTTTTAGTTAAAAGGTGCACTCTAACAAGTAAAACAATTTGGTTAATATCCTTTATAATGCATGAGATATCATAGCAATTTCTTTGCTGCCATACAGTTGTCATGTTTCAACCAGCTGTGGTTCTACAACCCCTTATCACATGAGAAACTAGAAAAATGTTTGCAGATGCATCCTCAAAGTAGGCAGTGTACAGTTCAAACAAGGGATCCAGAAGAGATACTGAAATTTATGTGAAGACAGAACAGATGCTTAAACATAAGTACAACTCAGCATAACCCAACCACCTTCATAGCTGTTCTGACAATGTATGCTTTGCTAGAGCAAACACTGAAGTCATTTGCTGTTTGGATCCCTCTGAAATAAACCAGAATTTCTCCTTTGACTTAATGAGACTCAGGTTTTTACTTCCTATATATGATGAAGTCACAGGGTCACATAGCATGGCAGGGATTTCACCTGCCATGATTTCACCTACAATGCCAGGGATTTCAGCTGCAACAGAAAAATGAGGTCATCTGACAGTAAATCATGATAATGCACAAGGAACAGTGACAGAACACTTCACTCAGTAAATCCAGGTGGAAAGAATACTACTGGCTGAGAAACATGAAAGGTCAAAATTCTTTATTCAAATACAAACTGTCATTCCAGTAGTTACTCTTGAATTTTTATATTTGCTTAGCATGTGTGCTTTTCTCTTGGCTTTGGTAAGCATAATGCTGTATTAGTGTTCCTTCAATGACATATATATGTGCATACAGTTGAAGTAATCTCACCAAATAAATGCTCAAAACAGCTTTGCAATACAGCTTCATGACTTATTCATGAGGCATGCTGTTTTCAAATGAAACCACAAATAACACACACCAAAGGAACTTTCTTCTGAATCACTTCTAGTGGTGCCTAATAACTTACACACAAAGCTGCACATAAGCATGTGTTTTATATTATAATTGGTTTTGTACCAAACTATTTCTAGGTGAGTCAGATAATGAGCAATAGCAAAACGTTTATCCCAAGCTTCACATTTTGCTACTATGTGCTCCTGAAGATATATTAACTGTGGTTTTGCTCTAGAGATCTGTTTCTTTCTTCAGAGTCAGACTGTAACTGTTGTGGTTTTATGAGGAAGATATTCTTCAAGTTTCCATCCTTCTTCCAAATTTCCATCCAAATTGTTTACAGAATAGAGTTACACAGTGTTTGGGCTAATTTTATGTATAAAAGTTACATATTTTTTACATTTTAAATCAAGGCATTTCTATTATGGTGACAACTGAGGATTGCTTGTCACAATAACTTTTCAGAAAGTAATCTTTCTTTAAGCATCTGCCCATAACTGCAGTCTTTCAAAGCCAGGCAGTATTAGTGTTTCATCTGCATAAAAAAAATAAGCCTCATAAGGAGAGCAAAGAGTAGCTATGGATTGTTCTTAAATAACTAGTAATTTCTTACACATGCATTTTTTACAACTCCTCCTCTGCATAAGTGACTTCCTAGCTTCCAGTCCAAGGTTGCAAATAATAATGAGTGTTGATAACTTGGATTCTTTGGAAATAACAGCAAATTAAAAGTAAATAATTTTGCTTTTATGCAATACATTTTTTCTATGTTTTATCCAAAACAATTTTGAAATAGTAGTTTCATGTGAAAAATTATTCAGAAGGTACTTCCCCATGACTGCTTACATGTATATATGACAGAATTCAGATAGCTTCTTGCTGGAACAGTTATTTTTCCCTTCCTGTATCTATTTCATCAGTAATCACTATTACCGCTTGTTATAACAGCATGTTTTAAAGATACAAAATATTTTCTAAGTAAGGTATTTGTCCTTGGAGAGGGAAGGTGTAAATTCAAAAAGACATTAACACTGCATCGTGTGACTTCCATGTCCCCCTTCCCCTGGAACAGACCTGTATAAGGTACCCCAGCTCCCTGCATGATGTTGGAGGAGATTTGGGCTCCTAACAACTGGAGTCATGGAAGCCATGGAAGTTCAGGTGGGCCTCGGGAGTAAGCAGATACAGCATCGTAAGGAGAGAGAAGCATTCAGTGAGGATTCTTCACCATCAGTTGTGGCATGAGAGGACATGTCAAGTGCTTTCATTAAGGAAATGAGAGATACTGATTAAGACACTCTTTTTGGAGATGGAAGGCCTCCTTTCACCCCTCACTTTGCTTAAGTTAGTCTCAAGACTAGCCATAGGTCCCCCACACGCCAGCAGAACGTCTTTACACCTACTTTTGAGGCAGTGAGAGTAAATGCTCCCTCAGTTGTTTTTGTTGAAGTTGTTTACTTTGTGCAAATAATTGGAGATTCATTTACTCAGAGGCTTGAACATGACTCTGTGGTCTACAGACTCAATCTCTTCCTTTGAGACTGACTCTTTTTTTTTTTTTAATCTGACTCAATACATCTTCAATCACTAATGGAAAGTTAGCCATCTCCAGCAGCAAAGATTGTGATTGCCTCCTCTTAGCACAACAGTCCCTGATGATTGCAGAATTTTGCTCATTTCTAAGAAACCTGCATCCAACTCCTTATTTTCTATAAGACAAAATGGAGCTGTAAAACCAAGATTTTTTCACCTCCTGAGTCCTCTAGCCATGGAGTGTTAGCAAAAGGACAGTATCTGCATGATGAAGGCCTTGGCCCAGATGTCTTTTGTGTGAATCACAGCCTAGTCTGAGAACATCTGGTTAGCCTGACCACTAGAAGTGAGACAGGTCTAAGCTGCTTGGCCTAAGTCACTCAAATATATACTTCTGATCTGTCTGCTTTTCAGAACATAAACCCGGTGACTGCCACTGAAGAGAAACTATCAGTTCTTGAAGACAGCTAGTATGGAATGATATCCCCAGCCCTTGTCACCCAAGAAATGTTATGATCAGGAGACAGGCTAGAATAAAGGATAACAATGAAAATGTTCATTCAAAAATCTATGGGAAAGGATTTTGGTACTTGTGCGTAATACAGTAGAAACAGATGTGAACCATTGTAAACATAAGGCATAGAATTTTTTATATCTCATTTGTTATTAAATGGTAACTCATCTTTTAGGGCAATGAAAGGAAAAAAGTCTCAGTCTGAATGATTTTAATATCATTCAGCATTGGGTTATCATTTTTGAACATTCTCAAGCATTTTCAATGTTTACAAATAATGTTTACTTTCCACTGCTCCTATTTTCCTTTGCTGTGGTTGTTCTTGTTGCCTCTGTAGCTGAAAGGTCAGTGCAATTTATTATTACAATTATTTGTACTTCCAACAAACTAAAAAACATGTCATATGTAAAATCTGCTCCCCTAGGCTTTTACGCTAGGTGACTTGGGGTACAAAAGTCATTCATTTTGAAGTACTATCAGGTGATAAAGTCATCCTAGAAGGGAATATTTATTCATGTTTAGCAACAGGAAAGGGAGGAGGTCTGCGCAGCATCACATGAATTTATTTAGATTGAGGGAACTCACTTCACCTTTGCCTTCATGAAGGGTAATTTCCTCTGTCAACACTAGGACTGCTTTAGTGCTACAGATCAACACTGGGTAGGTTTTACTTTCCATGAGATCCTCCAACAGTAACAACCCAGTAGGATGAATCCAATTATACACAGAAATATAGTGCAGTTGTTACAGAACATAAAAAGATGGTTTCTGGATTGGCATTTCAGTATATGCCAAGTTAGTGATGGTGAAATGTAGATGAACTTCTTTTGGTAAAGTCCAGGTTTTGTTGTCAGAAAACTTAAGTCAGCACAGTTGCTTGTTCCAGTTCATCAGCTGATTTTCTGCTCAAATCCAGATGCATCTTTTAACAGAAGTTTAATTAAGCCTGCATGACAGAAGCAAAGGGCAAACGGTCACTTTTTGGCAATTAAATCAACAGAAAATATCCAGAATAGAAATATTCAGAACGTAGACATTGTGAACGACATTTTAACGTAACAGGCAGCGGATTTTGATATGAACACTGGGCTATCTTTAGAAAAAGAAAGCAGGTCAGAGCTGCACAGAGCTGCCCTAGCAACACAATGCATTGCTGATTCCTGTCAGCAGCTGAACACCTTTTCATGCATAAAGTGGGATGGCTAGTCAGGGAAATGGGGAGTAAACAGGAACATGATTGAAAGGAACACAAAATAAAAGATTTTTTTCTGATTCTACTGTTATTAAATAAGTGTATATAGCAAAAGTTAGTAGCCTAAAGCAGGAAAATTATCAACAACAAGTACCTAGTTCCTTCCTTGGTAAAGCATTACAACAGCAATCCCCACAGCACTACCTTCCAGGATATTAGTTGAAAATATTTAAGGAAACAATATATCATATCTGATGGTATAGAATACTTCTTCAAGAGAATACCATGTATTCAAAATAAATGGTTGGTCCCCTGTACTGGAGAGCTAATGTCTTCATGGTTTTGCACAAAATCTACCATTCTTCTTAAAATTGTGCAAATGTATATGATTTTTGTCGATCTACAACTGCTTCAAATGTCAGGTAGGAACTACAGCAACTCTTAAGGACATGTCTTTCACACCCAAACTAGGCAGATAGAACTACAGTCATTACTCCCAGATATAAAGTTTTTCTATCAATCAGAAATATCTCTTAGGTTCTTTGGAATATATAAGTAGTGGGAGATAGAAAAATCTGTTAAAATAGGTCAGTGGAATTAAGACTTTTTGAAAACAATTTACAAGCATAGGTGAAAAACAATCAAAAAGCTAAAACTCATGAGAGAAATTATCCATTGAAGACTATGCAAGAAAAGCCACACAAATTAACATGAATCAGCCCATTCTCCCTCTTACCCCACAACTGAAATAATACATTTCGTTAAACTTTTCCTTCCTCCAGTGTGTATGAAGTAAGGCCAGGTAAAGATCAATATCCTGAGAGTCTCAATAGTGGAAAAATGCTTTTGCAACTCTGGGATTTACATCACACAAGACCTGGCCAAAAGTTTTCTTCATTCACTAGGAGTAGATTATGCCTTTAAGATATATTTTGCACGCGGTGTAGACAAGTAGGCAAGTTTTAGTCAAGTATTTTAGTTAATACCACCAATGCATCCAGGGCATCATGGTTTTCAGCATGTTTTGCACAAGGTCCCTTGGAAGTGCAGATATTTGTTTGGGTACAATAGCAGCTACATTTCATTTCACAAGCCAGGTTTAGCGTTCCTCATTCATAACATGTTAATAGTGGCAAATTCTCCCCTTGGAATCCACTGCAAACCCACTTGCTGAGACAAAACAACATCATTATTGCAGGAAGCTCTAGAAACCCAAGCTGAACTCTAACACTAGCTGCTGTTTCTGCACACAAGTATTTACTTACCAGGTTACTTGGGTCCTGCCTGGCTAGAGCATCTCTCTGATACTGATGATGCTGGGGAGCAGAAGGAGGAATACAAGTGTATATGCTAATGTTGTGTGAAGTTACCCATGATAATGGACTCCAGTAACTTGCAGGGCAAGGGGAAAGACAGCAAACTCTAGCCCAAACCCCAGTGAAAATATAGAGTGCGTGGTGACTGGAGGAGGTACAGGAATCCTGCTTGTGCATTCATAGGTCACTGCTGGAGAGGGGCAGGACTTGGCTCAATACATGAGCTACCTTTAAAAGGTTCTGATTTAGCTCAGAATTCAGACCGTGTTAGCTTTAAGAGGTAAATGTAATTTTGATTTGAAACACGCTTCTTGTAACTCATAACCTGGCTCTTTCCTGTATACTAAGGCAGAGATCTTTTTTTAAAACAGGAAATACATAATAGATGGTGGCTCCATGAGCAATTACTTTATTACTGAATAATTTTATTAAGGGCCAAACCCAGGAACATTAGCCCTTGCAACAAGTAAGTATTGGTCACATCTAATTCATCATCTCAAAAACAACCAAGGAAATTATGTTAGCAATTAAAAATTAATGCAGTCTACAGATTAAATTAAAAGGGAAAATTAATGGGTGGAAACTGGATCCTCAGGTGACTTCTTTCAATAGACTCTCCCCACAGTAAGTAGGACTTCACTAATGGCCGTCATCTGAGGATAAAGCCTTCCAAACACACTGTTTTTCAGCCATAGTATGTAGATAAGTTATCATTTACTCCTGTTACACACCTCTAATTTTAATAACCCCAGTTAGCTTGGAAGTCATCACAATCACTGACAGAGGATAATGCTTGTGAATCAGCATACACAGTTACTATCTCTGCTGTAGCCATTGATTTGCTAACTGGCCACGGGCAAAGTAACCTTGTCTTCCCCTGTCTGGATTTTATCAGCTGTCTTGTGAGGATAATAAAATAGTTGGGAGCTGTGAATACAGTGTTATTGTATGCATTATATTACCTATTATAAACAGCAGGTCTGTCAGAAACTACAGGGCATTTAAACACAAGAGAAGTTCTGTTGTTTTGCTCTGTTTGGCTCCTGTGGAGGAAGAAGGAATCTCAGCAGCAGCTTTCTCTGGGCTTGGGATGTTTTCCCAAGCCTGCTCCAGCAGACCTCCAGAACCGCTGCTTCGGCCACCTTGTCTAGCCCTGGGTTCTGAATGCGGGCACAGCCATGCTTAAGTCCTCAGGTGTCTGCCACAGGCACGGAGTGGTTCCTCTCGTAGCTGATACCGCAGGGGTTTCCACACCAAAAGGCATGAACTTTTAGCTCTATTAGGTTTCACAAGGTGCAGGTATATTCCCACCGAGTACAGGTTTTGTACCACAGGTTTTCCCAGCACCACCAACTCAAACAACATAACTACCCTTGCAGTAAAATAGAGGGTCCACATACGTGAGTCAGAGTCACCTCAAACTTCCAGCCAGCATGGTTCTGTGCAGTGCTACATGTATTTATCTGCTGAAATCCAGGAGCAGTTTGATGTCAGGCCCAAATTGCTGTAGCTGCAACCCCACTGTCTCTGCTTTCAACCCAAGGTTTCAAGTTTGGCTTACAGATAGCCAGTTTTAGGGATACATGGGTCAAGCATACTCATAGCTTGAGACCTCCAGCAATTCAGCTCCAGACACCTTCTTTTAAGCAGCCAACATCAAACAGCAACTGAACTAGGGGATAGCTGTAGCTGAAGACACAGGGAACATTGCCAGCTCCTGTGAAATTGTCCAGAGGGAGAGGATGTCAGCTGGAGTTGTTGATGTGATAAGGGGAGATATGTGAATGCACTCAGAGATTTTAGGGCCACATGGAAGAAGACTCTCATGGCTGCCTAGCTGACCGTATCTCCAGGGTTGCAGGATGTCAGTTGCAGCTGCTCTGGAAAGCATCTCTTCAGCAACCTAATTAGCCTTCCCCTGATGGATGATAAGGGGAAAAGCAGACAACTTTTGCTTTGCTTTTTTCCAGGGCAGAAATCTGTGTTATCCTCCCTCTTCCTTCTGCCCCTTGCCTGAGAAAAGAAAATGAAAAACCTGAGAGGTGAGACTGGTTTAACGTGCCGACCTAAGGCAGCTTTTAGCGAGTAGTAGGTACATGTAGCAGCTGTATTGGACTGATGTGTAAGCGAGGAGCCACAACCATGTTAATTGCGGAGAGCAGACATGGGGGCAGGAGGGAGTGCTCCTGCTTCAACATAGAATCAAACCCCTTTTTCTCAATGAATTTAGGATCCTCTGTGATGCTGGACCCCTTTCTTCACGGTGTGTTTGGGCAAGAGATTAATTAAAAAACTGTAAGACGGACCGAGGAATACTGCTGGTCTTAAGGGCTGCCTTCACGGTGTAGCGAGGGGAGCGCCTGCGTGCTGCCTCTTCTTGTTCTTGGGGCCCATGACTCTGCTGAGGTGTGCTGCCTTGGTGTAGAGCGTCAAGCCCAAGTAGCTGGCTGCTGTGACAAGTCCTCTTCTCTCGGATTGCTGTGGCACCCACAGCAGACAGTGCTGTGGAAGAGGGGTCCAGCACAGCCCGCTGGGACGCAGGTGGAAAAGAAAACAGTCACTTGCAGTAGGACTGGATGTGGTTTTAGATGTAGGAGGTCTAGCAAATACAGGTAGCTGGGAGTGGTATGTTCCTGAAACTGCTGTGAATCGTGATTAAACTTTCTCAGCAAGCTTACAGCATCAAGTGCTTTTCCTGTGATTTTATTCAGAGACTGTAAAGAACTAAAGGCTTAATTAGAATTGATTAGTGCCCCTTCTCTCTTAATTGACACTGAAGTCAAAGCAAGGACTCTTCTCTCTCCAGCAAAAATGAGCTTTCAGCTCACATCCCCCTCTCTGCAGTCTGTCCAGGAGTGGAGAGGAAGCAGTCTCTTCCCTGTTATCATTTTGTTAGCTTTCTGTTGGAGCAGACTAAGTGTTATCTCACAGGTGATCTGGGGGCAGTCAGTAGCACCCAGAAAACACAGGGAAGAGAGCCTTGCTACTGGGCAAAATTTAGGTCATAAACCAGCTTTTCCTATCATTGTTTCATAAATAGTTTTGGTGTTGTAAAAGATAATGTTAAAGCACAAAGAGCTGTTTGTATGTCTGCTGACTAAATATTTTCAGGTTAAAATCATCATGGGGAATGAGAGGAAGGAAGCCATGTGCCTTAAAGTCTTATTACATGCTACTAAATTAACCAAAAGAAAACCCCACTTACATATGTTACTGACAACAATCTGTAGCAGCCGTTAGAGAAAGGAGGATCTTCCAGTTGTAGTGGGAAATAATGGAAGATATTTCTGGCAAATGTACCCCTTCCTTTTATTGGTGAATGAAACTTTTACTTGCAAAAATGGTATTAAGTAACTTCTTTTACCAAAAAAAAAAAGAAAGCTTCAAAGAAAGGAATGAAAATTAAATTTTGGCTGCAGAATTGCTATTTTAGCAAAACTTTTATTTTGCTGCACCCACCATTTCATAAACTTGCTTGTTGTAAGCAATCATGTAATGCCAAAAATTGTAAAGGATTTGCCAAAACTTGGTCCTGTTGTAGATTACGATCATTGTACATATATAAAACAGAAGCTCACAGAGGTAATTAAAAGGTGAATTTCTGCCTATGTCCGGGAGCGGGCAAGTCACAGAGTCAAAACTGTCGCTTGGTACAAGAGGCAACCCACTGAATTCAACAGAACTGATTTCATTGAGAACAACGGCATAATTTGATTCACAAGTGTACATGAATTTGTATGAGAAATCTAAGACATGATGTAGACTTATGGAAATGTAAGCAATTTTGGATTGACGTAGACACTTCTGTGCTTTAAATTCTTAAAATGATGAGGTAGGTCCTACAAAGGAAAACAAGCAATGGTGTACTTCAATGTCATTAACTTTCACATCATTTTCACCTGAACCTAAGTCCTTCTGCTCCATTGGGTTCAAAGCCTGAACAAAGTGCACCGTATTCTTTGCTGTCTGAGAGGGATGTTGACCCTGACAGCATGGCTTTCTGGTGAGAGAACTCAGGTTGTTTCAGTGTCACTTTATTCTGAATCCTGAAACCTTATTGTTAATAGCTTATGTTATCTAATTGATGTTAACTGTATAAGTCTTAATCAGAGGTTTCTCATGCAGTGCTTGGGCATCTTTTATTTGATGAAGTGGAAATAAGCTGTGTACGTGAACTAGATTATATTCTTGCTCCTATTGACAACAAAAACAGATTAAACAAAATGAATAAAAAACAACCAGATGTGATGTGGGAAAGGAAATGTAAATGTTTGTTTTGGGAGACTTACAGGGTGATAAGGGTAAGGAAGAAAATCTCCTTTCTGACAGGCCTGTAATGGGACTGTATGCAATCATAAGACAGCATCTCCAAAACCATTCTGTTTATCCACATTATCTCATCCAACTGAACGAGAATTCGAGTTCTCTGATCAAATGTATGCACTCCACACTGCAACCCACACTGGCTTGTAGACAAACAGCAATACAAAAGTAATTTTGATATAGTTGTACTTGTGACTATGAGACCTTCGAGCTGTGGTACAATTCCGTATGAGCTTCCAGGGGCAGCAGCAGCTATAAGGAGGGGTACCCGAGCAGTCCCTGCGAGTCTTGTACGCATGGTGATCCTGCCACACAGCTCTGATAGCAAATGGTGTCATGACTCCACCAAGAGTGCTGCTGCCACATCAAGTTTCTTGCAAGTTCCGCTGTATTTCCCTCAGTCTTGGAACGACCTCTTATCACGTGCACCTTCTTCACCTTTCTCTCTTGCACAGATGAGACCTAGCCTGTTTAGTCATGCTTCATAATGGAGCCGTTGCCTGATGTTCCGGTTCACTTGTGCTATGGTTTTGTTTGCATACAGGAAGATTGAGTTCAGTGAGATTAATATCGTCTGTATATGATTACTCTTTATTCAAGTGTAAGTAAGTGCACTGAAGATAATAGGAAATGGAGAAATGAAGCCTATATATCTATATATGTATTTATGGTTCCCATCCTAATTTCTAGCCTACAGTCATACTTCAGGGACTGGATGGACTTCTGATGTGTCTTCCTAGAAACCAGCTCTGCATCCTTAAAATGTGAAATCCTTTTTTCTTTCATTTTCCAGTCATTGCTCTGCCAGAATAATGCAGCTAAACCAGAAAACATGTTGGGTTTTTTGGAGTTATTGTAGCACGAAATGTCAGCACATGTAGTTTCAAAACACTGTGTGTGGGATTAAACACACAATAATATTAGTTCTGATAGATTTCACAACCAACACCTCACGCAGCACTCTGAAAATGTGTAAGAAATCCTGAAGAGTTTAGCATTAAAACCTAGTTGATGCCCAGAAACAGTAATACCTGTAAGCATTAAATTAAAAAGGTGCTTTGTCCACTTGTTTGTGATTTTTCTGATATCAAAGTTTAGAGACTGGCTAAACTGAGGTACCCAGTGACATTTTAGATTGCTTTGAGTGTCTAAGACATCTGCAAGGAGCTGGCAGGTATGACATACAACATATGGGAGACCTATGCCCTTCTGCAGTAGCAGCCGTATGCCAGGTAGGATACCCTAGGCATTTAAAGTGGCATTGGATGTCTACTTGGGAAGCTATGTCCTGTCCCTTAAATCCTGTATTTTTCCATCAATTCATTTGCCATTAGCTGTGATTCAGAGGTGTTAGAACAGGGAGTAATTAGCTGAAAGTTGTTGTTTGTCCTTCAAGGGTAGGAGATAGCTCAGCTACATTGTCTGTGGAAATCTGACAGACAGCTGATTTAATTCAGCCTTTGAAAAGGGACACCAAAAGTTATCAACAAAGCTGAAAGGATATATGGTTGGCTATAGGTGTGAATTCTAGTTACTTGGATCTACTGGGTATGCATGTTACAGATAGGATGATTAAGGCAGACTAATAGAGCTTTCTGAGGAAGGGGGTGAATAGATACAATTGCTTCCTTGACTGGACTGTATGTGGGCTAGATCTCAAGGCTCATTTGCTACAGGGATATTTTGATAAGAAGACTGCAAGGTTAGGCTGTACCAACAGAACTGCTTTAATGATCTTAAAGTAGAAATTATATAAATGCTTATTTAGCCAACTAAAATGTGGTTGGGGGAACACATATTTAACAAAATGTTTGCAGAGTAAATGAAGTGTGAGTATAAAACAACATGCTTGAGGGGTTAATTCTTTGGGGTGACTTTCCCTGGACAATATCTTTAGCAGCTATTTATTAGAAAAGAATAACTATCTGTGTAATATTTTGCTTGTTAGTGTTCCTTTGAATGTATTAATCATTAATGTTATGCCTTATTTGTTTAGGTTTTTTTTCTGTCCCAGTTGCACAAACCCACAGTAACAGCATTCAGGTGGATGTCCAGATATGCAAATGGAATAGCTGCATAATTTCACCTGGCTCAAAACCCAAATATTTCCCATTCAAAAGGAAGTTCAATTTGGTAAAATAGAACACTAATTTAAAAATTGGTCAATTTTCAAATGTAGGAGAGGGCTCATCTATCTAATTTAAGTTTGCAATCTCTTTTTCTTGGTAATATTTTCTAGTCATGATTCAGGTATATTTATCATTATACTATTTAGATAACTATTAATTTTTTAAATAAGACTCTGACCTAGAGACTGTGAAAGTCAGTAAAGTCTCTCACATTACTTCAGTGGGCAGTATATGACACTATGAATTGCTTAGCACCAAGCAGGGACTTTATCTGTTATCTGATCTATTGGATATGGTAGGGTTTTGACAGCAGTGATGTGTAGCAGCATATCTGTTTTCCTTTTATTTATGGGCTGACTCTCCATCAGTTACCAGAGCTTGAACTTGTCCATGTAAGGTGAGCTTCAGTAACTGCTTTTCAAGGGTATATAGACACTCCATGATAAGTGTAAAGACCACTGGAATTAAGAGCTTTTTAAAGGTAAATTGCTAGGTAGTGTCTGTTGGGTCATGATAAACCTGTTAAGCTGCAATAATCAACCATTGTGACTCTAACTAAGAAAAACTTCTCTAGGAGCCTTCTTCCAGGTTTCTCAATTTTTTTTTCAAACAGCACTACAAAGATATCCCAAATCCTGAATCTATGGATTCACTAAGTGTTTCAGATTGAAAAAGAATCAGCTTTTTTGTATTACTTTTCTGAGCTGTTTATCAAAATTCAAGCCAGAGCAAACCTTCATTTGTTCTCGCAAACTCACACTCTCCTGCTGCAATTTGAAATGAAGCTTGAGGGTTGCTGGAGTTATCACATCTCTTTCACTGAAACAGCTGCTACCAGAACAGGTTGTAGCTCTTCAAATCATTTTATCTATAGCACTAATGGCATTAGCTACAGCCATACAAATCAAAAGTTGGTACCTTCTGTGATTTCTCTAGAGGCACTAGGGTGTAATGATACTCAGAATAAGGGAGTTACCAAAGTGAGTAAGTAGCTTCAAAACCATCACAACTCTATCAGGGATGGGGACACTTTTATAAGGTCTATAGGTCACGACTTGATTTTCCAAGTACCAAATGGACTGAGTCTGCCATTACTGAGAACAGAACCTGACAGTGTGTTTTACAGACCAGCTGACAACTTCCAAGCTAAGCAATAGAAGAATTAAGTTTCAGGAATGTTCAAATCTTATGTAAAAAGACCAACAGTCTGCTGTAGTTATAGATAATAAAATTGCTACTACAGACAACTTTGAAAATAGCATCATTTAAAGCACTAACTGCATTCTTCATGACAGTCATCTATGGTACATGAAACACAGACCAGGCACAATAAGAAAAATTAGTGGTAGAAGTCATGGGTAATACTGGTCACCACATGCATAACTCAAACATTTTCAAAATAGTTCCTTCTTTCATATCATTGCCTTGGACATGTATTTAACAGTCATCAGTTTTCAATATGTGCCAGTATTTAACATTTTTTATTTCCCAAAGGTTTTAAATATCTAAGTTAGTACTCCTCAGAGAGCATTTTATAAAGAAGTGGAGTAGGAATGGTGCTAAAGACTGCTAACAAGTTGTCTTCTGTCACCAAGGCCTAATTCCTCAAAGTTCATTATGCATGTTTTGCACAGTGCTCCCCTGGACCCTGTCTGTTCCTAAAACATTGTGTGTTGTTACCTATTTCATGGGCAGAAATACAAGCAAGTATACTAGAGAGAATAAAATGCTTTTTTGTGTATGTTTAAACAATTAACAGATATCTAGTAATCAGCTTTCATATCTTTCCTCAGCCTTTTTTGAAGGGACCTTTAGTGACACCACGGGAGGGCTCAGGTCTCTTGCCATTGAAACATTTACCTGTAGCATGGATTATGTTCAGGTAGCTTTTGTTTTGTTTAACTCCAAAAATGAGTGGGGAAGGCCAGATTCTCAGGCTTTCTAAAAACCTGTTAGGACCTGAACTTTCAGCTTTTCTAATTCTGCTTAACAGTTATTTTGTCTCATTGCTATTTGAAGAGGAGGCAATGAATCTTATGTGTTAAATAATGAATGTGCAGTAATGGAACACATTCCAAAAGCTTTAACAGTTCATTCACAGTTAATGGCAGAGAAAGCACAAGGAGAGAGAAATGCATCCGTCAAGATGTAATATTGAAATAATGCATTATCCTTATAGATTATAATATTAAGATATTAATTATTATCAAACATACTATCCAAGTTAAGTATCTCATAACTTTACTGCAACTGAGACCATAACCATTCTAATCACAGAAGAGGAGTAGTTACCTGCAATTTGTAAGAATGAAACACGGTTTTACCAGCAAGCGATTGTAGGAGGTATTTCAGGATGGAGTTGATACATGACACTGCTATTTTTTGCGATAGGCTATGTCTAACCTGAAGGATTAGGAATACCATTTCTGGGTTCAGGTGCTTGTTTCAGCTGCATAAAGACTCTGCATTGACCTAAAGACCACCATACCCCCCTGCTCCATTCTCAGACAGGCTGAAAAGGACAGCCAAGGAGCAGGACCGTAGTGAATGCTGAGAGTTTTCATGTCCTTATAGACCTCCTTCCTTGGGCCACTTATTCAAACACCTTTAGCTCACACAAACAGATTCTACAGGTAGGACATATACAGCTTAAGTGCATACGGTAATTATTTATCATGAAACATGAACAGAACACAGCTGAGATTTAACGCGCTACTAGGCTAAGCCTTAGTATGCTCACCACCTCCAGTAGGACTCCCAGGGGCTTTCTGCTGGTCAGGCAGGTATCAGTCAAGAGGATCGTCAGGCTCCACTTCTGGAGATAAATCCTTGATGTTGCTGAGTTCCCATCTTCCACCAACAATGTTTTCTCTCCTTTAGGATTTCATGCCTCTCCATCCCAGTGTTTTTTCTCTTGAATTCTTGAGCTACTCATGATCATCTTACCAAGCCTACCTGTTTGAAATTTTACCTTTCTTATGGCTCTGCAGAGGGTCACACAGCTCCCTCGTGTCTTAACAATTTCCTTAGAAGTCCAAGCCGAGGGTACATAGCTGGGCTCCATCAGAGCGAGGGCCATAGGTCCTTAGAGCATAGCTGAACCCGTACCAGGGTGAGTATAGAGGGGGGTATTGCACAGAGTAGGTTACACCCTACAGCATAGATAGAATCCCTGAAACCCATCAGATCATTAGCTTATTTTTAGAAGAGTCAGAATTTCACCTGTGGAGCAGAGAAATGCATCACCAGATATTTGTTCTCACTTGTAGCATTCGCTACATATCAAGGTGCCACGCTTACATCACTTGTTGGCCCGGACCAGGGAAAGAGACAGATAACACACACAGTGTGAGCACCAACTTCCCCTTTTATTGCGCAGTTAATTCCTTTTATACTAACAAGGGGAGGTGGGGTTACAGGTACATCACAAGGCTGCGACTAACCCTCTAACTTTCCATGACATCGCGAGATCTTCCGAACGCGAACCCTACACTCACTGTTGACCAAAGGACCTTAATAAGAATAAGTATGGAAGAAGAAAGACAAAACACTTGAACAGCTCTGCCCATTTAAGCACTCAGTGTATATTTCTAATCTGGAATGGAGATACATTCTGAGAAATTTTGACTTCAAATCATTTTTTTAATATCCAGAATACATCTTCACTTCAGAATGCTTTCTTTTCAGTTGCACATTTAAACGACCTCTGTTTCTTTCATGTATTTTGCTGTAGCTAGTGAAGATTGTTTTCTGAAAAGATTAGCAAACAGTTATTGTAATCTCTCTGCCTCAGTGCACAGAACAAAAGAAAGAACATGCAAATTTAGGGGCGGGGAAAGATCTAAAAGAAATTATAACAATATTCTCTTCTGTGTTACTTAGCGGTAATGTGCTATTCATCAGTTCTAAGGCTAGAACAGTTCCTACATTTTTCAAAGTATCAAGCAGTTTACTACATAGATTATGTATGAAGACATCTGGAATATTGAGATCTTTCTGATGGTTTACAAAAACTGCAGCCTTTATCTTCATAGGTGCCTCTCCAGAAAATTTAGTCAGAAATGCAAGTCACTGTGTTTCCTGGCAAAATGTGCACCGTGTTTCCATACATCTAAATGCACAGTGGAAACCACAGGATGGTGATCTAGCAACAGTGATTGTGCAGGTAGAGCTAATACAAACTGAAATCTATTTACTTGGAAAATTCTTCTCCCTGATACCTCATAGCCTGCTCCCCTGTGTTTCCTTCCCTGCTCATCTATAGCTCTGAATTTGTCGGTTATCCAAGTACACAAGCTACTGCAGGATTTATCTTCTGTATTACTATCTTTCAAGGCTTGTGTTTATACATCAGAAAATATTATGTATGTTTTGTGACAGAACTAGAACCTACAATATACCGAGTGGTAGAAGGGAGGAATTGGGGCTCTCATTGTTTTTTTTTAACCTTTTAAAAAAAATGAAATATCAGAACCTCTGTTATGTCCTAAAGTATGAAAAAGGAACACCTTATGTTGTATAGTGCCCAGTTCAAACATTTCACCAGTAATGTCCTTTTCTTTCAGTGTTAGGTCATGAAACATATTTCAGCATAAATTTTTAATTTGCAAGTTTGGGTTGATGTACTTACTGCGAACCATGCAGCACTGAAGAGACACGAGCAAGGACTGAGACGGGAATAGCTTTTTTCCTCCTTCTTTTCTAAGCTGCAGAGAATGTTACTGGTTCTGTAAAAATCCTGTTGAAGACACTGCATTGTCCTGTGCTCCCTAAAAGAGATTACACTCTTTCACCTACTCTTTCTCAAGGAAATACTCACTTCTAGTGTTCAGTAAGAACATGAAATTATTTTTTTCTTCTTTCATTGTGATTTAATTTTTACATAACCTTCTCTCTGCCCCAAATCCTGCCTACCCTACCATCCAGAAAACCCAACACTATGACACACATATCCCCCTCAAAACTGAAAAAGATCTGAGGATGAACCTTGCCACATGCAGGGCAACTGTTTGTCAGCAATACAAATGCTCACAGAAAGCTCTTTCTAATTCTATGTAAGAGCAACAAAGCTATTTTCATTAGCCTCATCAAGAATTAGGTCAGGTCTGTTGTCTTTACCAAAACCAAAAAAAGAAATGCTTCCTAATACAGGGAAGTTTTCATCACAAATGATGTGACTTTCAACATCCCAAATAGACAAAGAAATATCTGAGGTAAGAGCAAGTGAAGTCTTGGAAAGAAATGCAGACAGCTACCCTCGCAACTCTCTCACACATATTTGATAATATTTCTCTCTCCTGTCAAGTGCTTAAGTCTCTGGACTCTAAGGGAAAAAAAAGTGCATTTTACTAAATGGCTGTCATATAGTACTGGGCATCACTGATCTAAGTAATATAATCAGATGCATGTGTTTATAAGGAGATATTATTGTGTTCCAGTAGCTGCTGGGGTGTTTTCACAATGATTTTTAATAGAAGTTACTTTTATGCCCATCCTTTAAAAAGACCAGAAGAACTGTCCAGGGAACTATAGGGCAGTGAAGTCTTGGAGACATCACCTAGACTCCATGTCCACTGATGGGTCCAAGAAGGTTGTTGAGAAATTGGAGAGTGTTCAGCCGGGTGCTGTGAGAGGTCCCAGTGCACCTGACCAGAGAGGAGGGGTTGGGGGAGCTGGGCTCTTTTCATTTGGAGACAAGGAGACCAATGTAGAAGAGAAAGTGGAGTGGTGTCCCTAGTTCCTTGGGGGAGCATTACAAAGAAAACGAATCCAAACTCCCCAGAAAATGGATCCTGCTATTGGCAAATGCCAGAATAATTGGCAGTTGCAATTTGAGAGGTCCAGATTGGACGTTAGGAAAAATCTTCACTGCAGCACTGGAACAGGCTGCCATTGTGACTGTAAAAATCTGTCCCTAGAGGTTTTCAGACATGGCTAGAAGAAGCCACACCTGACCTTAACTAGTCTGGGACTAGTCCTTCTTCGAGTAGGAGGCTGGACTTGATGACTCCCAGAAGTCCCTTTCAACTGACATTTCTAGGAGAACAAAAGCGTAAGCAGTACGTGTCTGGTATGCTCCCAAGTTTTGTAAAGAGTGTCTGGTATGATTCATGCTATTTTCTACAAGCCTTGGTAGAAATTCTGCTTCAAGCAGAATTCTGTAACCACATCAGAAGATGGTGTCTACCCCAGTCAGAGTGAGGAAGCATGCCGAGATCAAAAGACCAGAATACTTTCAGCTTTTTCTCTAGGGATCCTGCTCCAAAAAAAAAACATTCCCTTTAAACTGATGTCCAACCTAGATGGCATCATATATTATAACCAACTAACAAGTTTGGATTTTTAGTGGAGAAAGGAACGGAGCTCTGAAAGGTTTCTACTCTGTGATTGTGAGGAATGACCTCTAAGGAACAGAGCTCAATATATAACTTGGCCTTTCCCTTTCTGATTGATGACTTTCTACTGTGAGAGAAATCTATAGTTGTTAGCAAGACTGTCATGACTGCTTGCAAAGATCAGTTGCTCTGTTCACTGAACTATGCTTTTTTTTTTAATTCACAGGGGCTATTATGTTAATAAGAAATTGGTGGCATAATAAATGAACTGCAGCATTTCTCTTTCTAACTGCAGTGGGGTTGTGATATGTGTTTCAAGTCAGGTTCCCTGAGCTGTAAAGTATTTTCTGTCTCACTGAAAGGCCCACCTTTGACATAGACAAAACCTAAGCAGAAAGTATCAAAGAACATGATTATGACTTATTTCCAGCATAATAATCAAGACTTGACAAGCTATTAAAAACTCATTAAAATAAGATGACTGTAGTAAGAGCCACCTAACAATACCATGTGATCCATTTGCAAGTACAATCTTAGAAGAAGAGTAAAAAAAGAGAAAATTGCAAATTAAGATATTTGACAGATGGATGTATATGGATGTCTTATTTCAGACATTCTTAGTCATGGCAAAAACACAGGAATGCAGGCTGACTCTACTTTTCAGTGCTTGAGTAGAAAAGGGTCATCAGAGCAAGTCTCTTTCCATTTTGAGGAGAGGAGCAAATTATTCGTAGCTCCAACAGCATTCTAAAATAAAATGAAACTCTAAAACATGTTTTCACAATGGAGTAGGTCATTTCAGAAGTATACCTAATAAGCAGAAGATCATCCCCTTTTCTGACAAGTGTATTTCCCTCCTCTGCCCAGATAGTAATGGCATCTATCTTTGTCATCTTCAGTTCACTCCTCCAGCTTGGTCACAGATTTAAAAATGCACCTTCTCACAGATCCTATCCCTGGTGAGCCATTCTAGCTTCTGACTGTTTTATGTTGTTGTTTTCAGTATTCTCTTGGTACCCATCCCCCTTCTTTTATTTAGCAATCATCACTATATCTTAGAAAGACCTGGGTCACCTCTTCTCTTCAAGCACCTCTACTACTTAGTTCCACTTGCTGCCTCACTGGCTGTTGTGTTTCCTCCCTGCAGAGCCCATGACCCCTCCAGCTGCCTTCCCCTTCACTGAAACTGACCTCTCACATGCTCCAACACCTTCTTCCCATCCAAGCCTCACAACTGGTCATCTTCCCATACCCTCTCTATGTCTCTCAGTGTCTTGAAGACCATTGACACCTTAGCTTCCCTGGCCTTGCCCTCTCCTCATTCTCCTCTTGCTGCTCTTTCGGTGCATCTTCCAAAGGGTTCTTTTCCACCAACCAATGGGAAGGTAGCTTCTGTTACAAGCAGCTGCGGGGTTTTGCATAGTCTTTTAAACAAGGACTTTTGTGGAATTCCTAATTTTATGTTTCTTTTGTTTTAATGTTGTAGAGTTGTTTCTAATTGGTTAATCTAGATTGTCTGTTTTTAAGAATGTCAGAAGACAAAATTGGAGACTAATTTTGCAATCAATAAAAGGCATGTTTTGCCTCAGCCAGCAATTTTATCTTTTGTAATTTACCTTCTGCCTCAGAAAAATGCTCAGTCAGTAGCCTTCCTCCAGTTTTCATTGTTTGCTCTTTAATATTCTCTGCATCATGAGTAGCATCTCCAAGCTTATTCATTTCTCTACCTCGTTCCTGGCCATAATCAGAAGCTCTGCACTTATCTGAACTTGATGCAGATAAGGACAGAAATTCATTCCTCTTCTTAGGAACTCTTTTCTTTTCTGCTCTACGACATACAGATGGGAGCAGCGGTGTGTACAGAGATCCCCACCGATACAGTGGGAGAGGGCTGGGAGAGAGATCCTGTTTTACATGTATTGGCAAAGCCACATGTCGTTCTGTCACACAAGCCAGCGTCCCACTCCTGATGATTTTTGGAATGCACCAGATGCTGTAGGCGAGACCTCTCTGATGTCCTTCAATAAGTGAAATAGGACAGCATGCTCCGGCTGGCAGACACCAAGTTGAATCCTGGCTGCAGGCTAGCTCTGTCTGTGGGAAGTACATGGAAGGGATGGCAGGCACGCTGCACTGGGAAGCCCCTTGATGACAGTAGCCACAAGTCATTTTTTGGGGCTGCAGCCATGTGGACTGTCCTTTGCAAACACCTTGTTGCCACTGCTGAAGCAGCGACTGAGTGTCCAGAAGCTTGTTATTCCTGGTAAAGAAGTAGCCTTCTGTAGATGTGAACAAGGGTACAGAAAAGCTTTACACAGTTTCTTGAAGCCAGGATCAGATTTAGACTGGCCCAGACTCTGGTAAGGATTAAAGTAGTCTCTGGGATGGTCCAGATAATTTAGTGTTTGTTCTTCATTCTGCCACTTTCACACAGAATGGGATGGGGAGAGAATTTTTTTTGCCCTGGAGGTAGAAGGGGTCATCTTGCCTGCAACAGGGAATTTGCAGCTTCAGTTCAAGGTGTGTGGTGCACTTCGTGCCACATCTGCTTATTCTCCCAGCAGTCATCCTCAGACTGGGACTTAGGCACTGGTGTAAAGCTCTCACTGTGGCAGACTGGAGGAGGCTCACCAGGGTCGTGGCAGTGGAGCCATGCCGTCCTCCATCAAGATGAACATGGCCCTGCAGATGTGCAGGGACTTGTAAGTATAGAATGAGGAAACATCTGCACACAAAGTGTAAATAGGTGATATAACAGTTCAATGGAGAGTAATAAAGACAAACTGTATTCCATTTTCTTCTTCTGCATTTTGGGGTAGTTTTTTTATGGAGTGTTTGCTGTTTAGTGATTTTATGAGCAGCACTCAAAGGTTTATAATACTCTTTTTTCTGGTGTGGGTGGATCTATTTCCACTTTATTTTGAATGTTGCCTTTTAATCACAAATGCCACTCAGCTGTGCATGGAGTTTAAGCTCTGTGCAAATCCCTAGATATACCCGAACAACTTGTTTGTTTAAAGTGAAAATTGAGAACTCTGTGAGGTGGAATTCTCTGTGGAATGAGGTCTTTGCTCTGGATTTCTTGTAGTGCTGGGCAAAACACCCCCAGCTCTGACTAGCCAACAGCAAATATGGAACAAATGGCCTGGGACTCATCTTTCAAACCCTAGCAATTCATGCTGACTATAAAGACACCTTGGACTGGACTCCAGGAGGAGCGTAGAGTTGACAAACAAAGGTGAAGGGAAAGAAGAAGAGAAAGATGAGCACTACAAACTCTTGTCATTCAATGTCAACTCGAGATTTCTACCCAGCACATAGTACCTTAGGGGTACACAGAAGCTGTTTCCAGCATCTTGAACCCAGGCTGGTTCCAAACTAGCCTTATTCTTGTAGACCAGTTTGAGGGCTGATTCAGGTAATGTGGCTGGGAAGTTGCAGTTTCAGAAGCCAGGAAATGCCGTGCACAGAGACTGCACATGTAAACTCTTTATTCATTTGTGTTGGTGTTGAGCTTGCTACAATAAAAGGATGCTGAGATAAAATCGAATGCAGAAGAAGATTTGTGGTTGCCTTCAATACAGTCAGGATTTCATTTGGTGTGAATTGGTCATCTGTGCAGTAGAGGAATAGTACCAAAAAAACTTATCCACAGCAACTGAGCTTGTTTATTGTTAGGGTGCTGACATACACTTTGAAGTACAGAAGGGATATGAATCCGCCTATTACACCCAAAGGTATCAATAACAAGTGATTGGGTGGTACACAGTCTCATATCACTGAGTCTCTGATATTATATACAATTGAATGAGACAGTCTTCCTCTACTTCTACCTTCAGGAAACCCTCCCTGGAAGACTTCAGTTGTGATGGTTAGGCTCCCTTCTCTATTTTCCCCACTTTTATTTGTGACTAATTTATACCCATCCATTCTTATCTCAAACCTTTGACTTTAAGCAATTCTTCTCCCCACAGTGTTACGGACATCTCCCATGCTTGTTAGGCTCATGACCTGGCTTCTCTATCCTTCCCGTCATTCTTCAGAGTTGCTTACTCCTGAATGTGGTGGCAAGAGCTATATGCATTTCCCTAGTGCTTTCTATCACAGTACAAATACCTGCACATACATCTAGCCTTCATGCACTAGATCCCATGCAAACAAAATACCCCCATAGTTGTTTCTCTCCAGCAGTTCGTCCCTTGCCCTGTAACATTCATTCACGTGCAACCATGGAAATCCTAGGTGGGTAGTGCTGACTACAAACAGTTAGAGCACGCTGAAACAAGTTGGGAAAAAGGTGCAGCAAGGTACATTATAACAGAGCAACAGTGTTGATGATTGACAGGTTGTCTGTCAATATCCAGCTGCCCCTTTCTCTTGGTAAGCCTGCTGATGCATCCTGGAACTTCCCAGGCACACATCACCCCAGTTTCTCATGGTCAGCCTGTAACCATTTTGCTTTTCCTTTCCAGTGTTTCCACAGGAAAGAGGGTATGTATAGCAAAAAAATCTTTTTTCAGTTTTATTACACTTTATGTAAGAATATTGGCCTAAATTTTATCTTCTCCCCCTGCCCAAAATTTTATCTTCCCCTCACCCCTTCTTGTCTGGCAAGCTGTTTTCCAGCTGTTCTAATGTCAGGGATCCAAAATTCTGTAGAGTATGTTTAATCAATACAATATCCTTGCATCTTACTGGCTTTTCTCTGTGAACTTCCATGTGTCTTTCATGTGTTTTTTAAAAGCATGAATTATATTATTTTTCCAACTAGTCAAAAGTATTGCAGCCTTAAGACTTCTGCTTCTAAAGTCACAGAAGTATAGCAGCTGATCTACAAAGCAATGCTTGCTTTTTTCTCTCTTGGCTCTTGCTGTTTTCTGCTCCTGGCAGGTTTTCCAAATCAATTTTGAAAAGAAGATAAGACAGGACCTATTAAAAGATAATATTAAATATCCCTCTTTAGTTTTCATAGTCTTTCAGGGAGAATAAAAAGGATAACTAGATTACTTTGCTTGTGGCCAGACCTGTTTTCCTTGCCTGGGATTTCTGAAAGAAGAGACAATAAAGCCTTAAGTTTGCACCTATATCAGTAGACTGGAAATTTGACAGTGGCATTGATTACAAGGAGAGAAAGTGAGAATGCAAACTTGTATACCTCAGCAGCTGTCTCTTTTCTGGGTCTTCCCTTTGAGGAACTTGCGTTGGCAAGAGGTTATGAGATCGTAATATCGGTGCCATAAAGATAACATGAGCTAGAAAAAATAGGTTAAATTAGACAGGAACAAACTAGCTAGGATCACATAAATAGACCAGGGTAGATTAAATTGTATAAACAAGGAGAGATTAGGTTAGGAGTACTGGATTAGGTGGACTAGATAGCTCTGAGAGAGCTACTTCTGAGTAATTTGAGGGATATTTGACAGTTCTTAAAAAGTTAACAAAAAGAAATCCTTCACTCTGAGTTGCTAAGGTGATACAGCCATGAAAAAGACGAATGAAATCCTAGAATATGCAAGAGGAGGCATTTTCACTAAAGGGGGTCCATCAAAGATGCTGTAGAAAGCTCTAGTGAAACCTTATCTGAAATATGGGTACTATACTTGTCATTTAAAAAGTGAATTCAGTCTGGAAAAAATGCAGAGAAAAATAAGTATGGAGAGGTGGGAAATTCCAAGTCTTGTTTATTAGCAGCTAGAATTGCCTTTTATTCACCATAATAGGGGAAATAAATATCAACTAGAAGAATAATGGAGCAGGAACTTTTAAGAAAAAGATATATATGACAGCAACACAGAGGCTCTTAGGTCACCTGGGAGACTCAGCCTAATATTCTTGATATATTTGATTAAAAAAGGCTTATTCTTCCATGGAGATGACCATTTTCCATGGTCACAAAGTTTGAAATAGCCATATGCTGAAACATAATGACAACTTCCTGGAGGAGGGAGTTGGGATTTGGCCCAGGTTAAATAGAAGATACTCAACACAACACAGAGTCAGACACACCATCATAATCTAACATGAGTCATAGCCAGGTTCTTTTCCTAACTTTTTTGTCAGAATTTCACAGGTTTATTTGGTGGACATTTTCATCAGTCACACTCTTATCCAAAAAAATGACATCTTTTATTCATGTACTATATCTGAACATTTTCCTGCAGTTAGTTTCCTTGGTTCAGTAATTTTAATGAATTTCTCTAGTGAAGAAAAATTAAAGAACAAAGCTGGCAGAAATAAGGTCAATAAATACATTATACTAGCCATGGGTTCCTGTATTATTTATCAACCTCGTTATGAAGAAGGGTTAATGCACTAAGCTCAGTGCAGTATATGTTCACTGAAATCTAAATGAATCCTAGGAAGCTGGCATTTCCATGGCTGCTGATGTTGGCACTAATGTACTTTGCATTAGTTTGCCACAGCTGGGGATCTTGATTCACAGACATGAAAAGAATCAAAATTATTTCCCTCCTTTCCTTCCTTCTTTCTTTCCTTCCTACTTATAAGGCCATTTGAATCACAGTGTAAAATTGTGGACCAGCAGAAAAATGCTGGCTGTGGAATAGGAGGCATACAGACCATTGCACAGAAATCAATTGTTAACCCATTGTTAGTACGGAGGCCAGATTGAAATGTATGTGTACACAGAGGACTCAGAGACTATGCATCCAGTACTTAGCATCTCCGGGGGTGATACCGAAATGTCTGACTTCTTGGCACCTGAATACCAGAGCTCAACAAAGCATTTAAGCTTTAAGCTTTTTCCTGAAATAAATTAGGCACCTAAATAAAAGTTAAGACTACAGATGTTGTATTGAATCTGGGCCATGGTGTACTTTTTTCCTTTATCCTCAGTATTGCTGAGGGTGATAGGGCAGAAGGCTCTCAGTGAGATCTTTTCCAGTCCCAAAAAATGCTTGAAGAAACATTGAAAACTACTGTGCAGTAGAAAACTACTGTAGAATCAGTTCTTATTAGTCTCTGTTTGAGGATAAAAAATGGGGAAGGATAGCTAGGGGAGGATGAAAGAGCAAAATAACAAACACGGGGCTGGTGCCTTTGCAGGTTGAATGGGACAGATGTATGGAAGGATGCTTGCAATACCTGTAATCAAGCTAAATACAAAATGTCAGAGGAAAAGCTATTTGCTATTCTACAGATAAAAAGAGCTTCTTCTTTTATTCAGGTGTGTGTAATGACAGTAATAATAATAATTTGACACACATTATGGCAAGGACAGTTTCCATACTATGTCCCCATTATTTTGTTCACATCATATCTGTTGCCAATCAAAGAATTTAGCAACCCTACCCTATAGTTCCAGCTCCTGTTGACACTAGACAGAAGACATCTTCAGAGGAGAAAATCTGTGCTTCCCTAGCTCCCCACCTTTCTGGCAGGAGTCCCTTCACCCTTCTGCGAGGACCAAAGATGGGGAAACTGTTCGCACCCCTCTGACAACTGTTCTGGTGGAGGGAGAGTGAAACCATGCTTCTAGGATCCAGGACCAAGATTCATTTAACATCTCTTTGGCAGGCACTGGGTAACCACAACTCCTGCACATGAAACTGCTATTTTTGCTTATTTTAAAGAATATTCAACATTCACAGGCACCTAGCCCCACATTTGTAACTTTTGCTCTAAAAGTCTCACAGTTTACAGAGATTATAACTTCTGTTGTGTTAATGATATGGATATTTGTCATACTGATGTAGCAGACAAGTGTGTGTTCTTTTTGCCTCGATCAGGTAAAGATTTATCTTAGACTTATGAGAAAGCTACCGTGTAAAGACACATTCTAAACCTATTCCTCAGGTTTATCTTGGCTCAGCATATGGCAGTGTACTTTTAAATTGGTTAATCAGAATTCCTCTGGCATTTTGTCCTGTCTAATACCAAAATCATTAATCTTATGTCTGTAAGATACTCTGCAGATCTGTTGTCACTAGGCACACATTAGCTATATAACTGCCTGTACTTAGTGAGCAACAAGACTGCATTAATTTCGTTTGCAAGTTTTTTTTCCAGACATACATTTATCTCATTTCATCTATGTTTCTGCTGAGCTTTTCCAATGCTAAGAATTTCATAGGCAATAATTGTAATATATCTACTTTTTTGGTATGAATATTTAAAGTATGAATATTTAAAGTATGAATATTAAAATCCAAATTATGCTAAAGACTGGGATCAAAGTTACACTTTGAAAAACAAAGTTTCATCTTTCTGCCAAGAAAACAAATGTTTCAGTAGCCTACTTAATTAGAAATAAGTTACTAAGCTATTAAGTTGTGGATTAATTCACATATATGTTCCCCCTGCCAAATTGGTATATGCATAGCTATGTACATTTTCACATACCTGTATAAAGCATCCACCTACATGAGGATACAGATGTGTAAAAGTGGCAGAATCTGGAAACATAATCTAACATTCTAAGCGGAATGGAAGCAAGCTTTCTACCTTGCAAATATCTGAAAATTTGTATTCCATAGTCATTGCATCAATCTATCAACCAGTCTGCAAATATTTCATTTTAACTTTCCCGCAGAACCCTGGAACATCCTCCAGCAGTGTCAGGTTTGAAAATCAAATTTGTGGCTCACTGCTAAGCTGTGAAATGTGCACCCTGAACCTCTTCCCTGGGCTCAGGGTTTCCCGGTCAGAGCGAGCTGCTTGTTGGAAAGGAATTGGGTAACAGCACACACATGCTCATAGTTGTTCATATTAAGCTGTTGTTCCTCTCAATTTATTGATTTTAGGCTGACTTCTAAGCCAAGAAGCCGAATGAAGTAATTCTGTAACATTGCCTTAGAATAAAAAATCAAAAGTTGCTGAGATCAGCCTAATGTGGTAAATTGTGTGGTATAAGCTCATATATCTTCCTGCTTGCAGAAAGTCAACTACGATGCTGATAGGCAGGACCAGATCATGACTGTTATTATCACTTACACATCAGGCAGAGATGAGGCTGAGGAATTGTGTTTCCTGTATAGAGGGCTGGCAGGACACTTGATTGAATATCATTACCAAGTAAAAGGGTAAGGCGGCCTTTATACCTCCCCGATCCAAGACATGCTGTAAGTGCACATCTCAAGACACTTTCTAAAATACTGTGGCCCTTTACCACAAATAGCTTATAAATACACTTCCAGTGTCTGAATTACGGAGTTACCGCGAGTCCACTAGAAGTCAATGGGGTTTGTGGCGTTCAGTTCCTCTGAAAGTCTGGGCATAGCTTTCAATAGCACTTTATAGAAAGGGAAGATCGGAAAACAAGTATGAATATTACACAGATTATAATTGTGCACACAAATCCCCATTTACACATCCAAGTACTTCATATATTCAAGCATACTCAAATTTTATAAATGAACAAAACGGATTTCCTTTAAAAGACTGTCATTCTTTCTTCAGCCAGCTTGCTAAATTAAACCCAGCTTTCTAAGAGCAAGGCAATTATCTCTACAAAGGGCATTAAATTTAAAAAGATCTGAATCAGACACTCTTAGATTAATGTGGAAAGGCAATAGGAGCTTATAATCTTTGCTGAAACATAAGGCCAAAATAAAGAGTGGTGTTGATGTTCATCCCTCAAAGTATATCTGTAACAATTGAAAAGCAAAGCATCAGTGTCATCTAAAACAGTTTGTACCATGTAGTTACCATCTGTCATTTGCCAAATATGTTTGCAATTTAACCATCATATACATATATTGATCCCAAAGAAATAGCTACATGGAAAAAAAGATATCCTTTCAGGGAACTCTGCAATGAACTTCAGTGAGATGATTGTTTAGTCGTTTGCTGAAATGAATCTTGCAAAAAACAATTCAAGCATAGATTTTTTAAATGCCAAGTAACCAATTATAATAGTTTAGTTTCAAAAAGATCTGTTTTGCTAAATGCAAGTTCATGATTAAGCCAAAAAATCAGAAGGGAAAGCATCATGGCAAAGGAACTATGCATATAAAATATGGTAGGTATGTCAATGTGTGGTTAATTACACGCCAATATAATGCAACCAATGTATGGTTAATTACATTACTTACCGCAGTTCTTACTTTCCTACAATAAATTTAAGATTTTAATTATTCTATTAAGTAAATAATTTTCAAAAACCCTGATGGAAGAGGCAAATTCTTACTTTGATTATATTGTAATCAGCCTAATGATATTTCCTTTTCACATCATTAAGCAATAATTTATGGTGCAGTGCAAATAATTCAGATTAATTCTAAGAATATCAAAATCATTTAACTATTTTGAACATGATACACGTTCCTGTGTCCTGGGAGCAGTGAAGTGAATTTCTGTCTGACCTCTTGAATTTTTAATCTGATTTCAGTTTTACCTCCCTGTGTGTTCCCCATACACGTCCTCTAGAGTCACACTGACCACAAGATTGCTGAGAATTCACCTTTATGAATGAGAGCTAATGGCAGGTGCTACCATGAAAACTGGATGAAAACAGATACTCTTAGGAAACTGATCTTTACTCACAGACTATGGACTGGAAACACAAAATGTTTCTATCACATAATGGGGCTCAATATGCAGAGACCTAGCAGTGGAAGAGGGGTTGGGACTAACCACTGTACATGCAGCCCGGGCTGGCTGACCTGTTTCAAAAATACAGGCTGAGGAATGTTTACATAGAAACTAATTTTACTTAAGGAATAATGTTCAGGAAAAATGTCAATATACACAGGGTAAAAAAATGCAAAGAAGAGGCCTGTAGTCACTGCAATTTGTAATTTTCATGTTCCCTCAGGGACATTTTTCAAGGGTAGAAGTAATGTCTGCAAACATCTTGACCATGCAAGAAAAAATCACTGAAGATGCTTGCAAACAAAGAAGATGTAACAGTCAGTTAAGTGTAGCTCATTTCATCCTCACAGGACTGCGGGTTGCCCCCTTTGCTCCCCGTGGGATGTCTCCCCTGCAGTATGCTCTTTTGGTAAGCACAGTGAATCAGCAATCAAAATACATGTGCTGGTGCAAGCTGCTATGCTCTTTTTGAGAGGTACAGTTAGCTACTCCTGGAAATCCTCTTAAATGCAGAATGGCAGAATGGCTGGAATCAGAAGGGACCTCCAGAGATCGTCTGGTCCATCTCCCCTTTTGGCTGTGCACTTTCAACAGTCACGATCCAGACTACTTGTATCTGTAGCACACTTCTAACACCTATTAATAATTTAGCTATCTTTTATAAACTATTTATAAATCAAGTGGTAGTACAAAGTGTAGCCAAAAAATCCAGCTTCTTCCTGTCTGGAAGCACATCTCTAAGAACATGTCCCCAGAAGCAGGTACAGAGCACCTGGGTCTTGGGCTCAAGCCAAGGGCAGGTGAAAGACCCTTCAACCAACCCAAACACGCTGGAAGACTCAACCTCTGGATCTCAGCAGGATGAAAGCCTGGCAATGGAGCACATCCACTGCATGGTCTAACTAACCCACAATGCAATATGAAAATTTTATTAGTGAATTTAACTGAATATTATGCTTAAATGACTTTACAGAAACACATTAGAGTGGTGCTTCATGTGCACAGTTGAAATAAAGACACTTCCTGGATTCCTAGATTGCCTATTTTGTGCCCCTGATACATTAGTTCAGTTAAAATTCTGGCTGATTTTGCAAGAATGAGTCATAGCAATACCAAAAATTTATTAATTGTTTTAATTTCATTTTACATTACTAAAGACCCTATCTGTTACACAGCCTGGTTTTAACTCTTCTGCACCTGGAATGTAGAGGAGCAGAGTTATTTGATTATGGATGGCTCTGAAGACTGCAGTTTCCTAGGGTTACATATTTCATGTTTTCTACGTCCAATGGCATCTCCGCAGAGAAACACTGCTTCCCTAAAGGAAGCACTGCAGCTGGATATTCACATCTCATTTTGCTGGAATAATAGTTTCTATTTGTGCAAAATACAACATTTTCTTTTTTCTGATTACTATTGAAGTGTGCTTTAGTAGTTTACTGACCCTTTTAATAGGCAAGAATTTAATCTTTTAGCAAGAAAGGAAGCCTGGCATTTGTTCAAGAGTGAGCATACATTGGTACATGCAATAAAATAAGACTCCACCACTCTCAGCTTCTATTCCTATTTTATCATTCTTCCACACAGGGAGTGCTTGGGTAGGATTAACTTCCAAAAATTATCAGCAAGAGAAAAAATTCAAAGCAGGCATACTTGCTATGTTTATTTGGATTTATACAGCTGTATCTGAAAATCCTATCACTTAGTGATTTCATTTTTTGCGAGAGACACAAATCCCTTTTGAATTCATCTTCTATAGCTTTCACTGAATGGGAAAAGAATAACACACCCTTTTTTTTCCAATCTCACCAAAAGTTCAGTTTACTTAAATTGCACATTGTAAGAATCTCCTCCACTCAGACTCCATAGTTCCCTGGCATCCTTTGTTCACCTTTCTCCCTTCGTTATCTCTTATGCAAACCTGCACGGAGATAGAAATGTCCTCCAGGCTTTGGGTTGATACATGCAGTCGTTACTCTTAGACAGATGGGTGTCTGTTTAGAGTGAGAGTCTTTGTGTTCTAATGGAGAGCATTCTGGAATATCACAGGTACTTGAGAGATCTTAAGTTACTCTTCCACTTAGAGTTGTACAAAACAATTATGGGAGACAGAAGTGTAACCAACATTTTTCTCTCTGTCCACACCTTTCCCCAGATGACAATTATTCCATGGGAGGGAGAGGTCAGTTAGAGGAAAACAGGGAATCTTCAGCAGGACAAGCCACAGACCTACTCTTGCAGGTAGCATCAGTAGTAGTAGTAGTAGTAGTAGTAGTAGTAGTAGTAGTAGTAGTAGTAGTATAGATCTGTGTAATGATAATGCCCTAAAACTAACCTGGAACATGAACCACCATGCTAGTAACTTCATAATGCACAGTAGAGACAGGCTGTGCCTCAGAGCTTGAGCTCAGAACAGAAGATACATACAATTGGAATATTATGGGGTGGAGGAGAAAACTAAGACATGAAACAAGCCTAATATCTTTGTTCAATATAACCAAAAACTGTAAAAAATCCCTTTGCTTTCTTTCAGGAAGATAACTGCTTTTAGCATCAGAACTCTTTGGAAAGAGCTGAAAGGTTTGAAAAACATGGAATAACAGTATTATTTTTTTTCTTAACTGGGTGTCAGTGTTGAGGCTGTGATTCTTATATTTGGTTGAGCAAGAGTCTTGCATGTGACATGGTATTAAGTCATAGGTTTGAAAGAAATGGCTACCATTTGCAATGATGTATTTTTCCTTTTTTTTACATGCCTTAAATGTTAAGTCAAAAAGTTTGTAGAAAACCTAGAACAGCTGGGATTAAGTTTATACTTTCTACAAGCAATAGAGCCTATTTTAGCCATATTTTCTTCTCAATTGAACTAAATTAGTAACTCAGTAGAAATCATTTTCCCTATATATTTCTGTTCAGCATCTTTTCTTTTAAAGGCTTATTATTGCAATTCCTGTGTAAGTAGGGGATGTAAGGGAGACTTCTAATATTTTATGTCTTCCAAACTCAGTTGTTAGTTTCTAAGGAAAGCACTGGAGAGGTCAGTTACA
The DNA here is from genome assembly GCF_964188355.1 of Buteo buteo. Lineage (NCBI taxonomy): Eukaryota > Metazoa > Chordata > Aves > Accipitriformes > Accipitridae > Buteo > Buteo buteo. Next base: position 48,521,665 of record NC_134171.1, read on the forward strand.
GCCACACCAAAAGGATTATTTAGACTGATGTAGCAATCAGCTGATAATTCCCATTGCATCTTCAGTTCCTCTTGATTTAATTTCATTCAACACTGCTGAGGGGAAGAACTGGCTTCTTAATAAACTAACTCAATGAATCTTTTGTATATCTACTAAGAAAACACTATTGAAGCTGCTCTGCTTTGCATAAAATATTTAAATATTCCCCAAATAAGAATTTGGACCTAAGCCTTCATAGTCAATGTGTTAACCATTGGATCAGAGAGTCATTCTGATGCTCTCTGGACAAATGAAGAATTATAAACATAAACAAAGTGGCACAGCTTTGGCAAAAGAAACTGAATCCCACCTAAGAACACCCAGTAGTTCAATGGTTAGGCACTGTCCTGAGAGGCAAAAAACTGCACCTAGTCCTCGCTCCAGATGCAGAGAGATCTGGACCCTGGTAATTAGGCATATAATCAGCTCAGCACTTCGAGCACATGGCTTATTATACAGCTCTCCAGGGTCAAAATTTTAGGCAGCAACTGATTTAGGATACTGAGGATTTAATTTTGCACTTTAAAGCATACCATTAATACCATCATTAGAAATTTAAGTCTTTTTGTGAATTAATGTCTCTTGTCTCAATGCTTTATATGTGATATATTGTTCTATAGATTTAATGTTTAAAACTGAGGTCACCTGCCATTTGGTTCCTGGGTCTGCTACTGGTCTGCTTTTTGAGACTGAGTTAGTAATTCACTTTTTCAACCAGCAGAATAGACATGATGCTATTTTTCACATTCATCCATTTGCAGATCTAAACCCTAAAGATGGTGTTCATAAATTATAAACCCTTTGGGTTTTCATAAACCCTAAAGTTTCTGAAAGGTGTTTTGAGCATACAAAGTGCAACTTTAGCTTCAATAAACACAGAATTACTACCAAAAAATCTGCAGAAAGCAAACTTTTTGTATCCATTCTCTAGTCTGCACTATTTTAATGGCAAAGACGTAGAATACACCAAGCACCATGCCAAACTAATTTGTCTTGAACAAAATAGAAACACATTGCTCTGGGGGAAATGTTCATTAGAATTGTTTCCATTGTACCTTCTTCCTCAGGTACCTCCTCCATAATCTAACTTGGTATTTTGCAGTTAAGTTCTTTAATGCAGTAACTTTCCTTCATCTCTCCTCCTGCCAGTCAAATCATATTACAAAAGCTTCTTCTACACTCAGCCAGACAGCTTGCTGCAAAGTGCTCACTTTTCTCTTAAAAAAAAGACATGACATGCAACCCGCCACTCTGTACAGTCTGTCATCAAATCATCTGTGTGGCATAATCCCCACCCTGCTATGTCAGAAAGGTAGCGTGTATTCAGCTGCCTATCACTTCTTTATGCTCGTTAAACCTTTGATGAAGTCAGTGAGCCAAAATAGAATGTGAAAAATAGATGATCCTTTGAAAGCTTTATGAAAGGGTACTCAGACATGCAGTCATTTAAAGAAAAGTACAGTATGTAAGTATGAAAGGAAGAACAGGTATCACAGAAGGGCATGCTATTTTTAGCTTCAATTTCCATTAAAATAACAATCTGCATTTCTGGTTATATGTTAATGAAAATAACTTCTCTGCAGCTTAACAGCAACTTTACTGTAAGCTTTATGCAGATGAATGAACTTGAAACAACTAAATCATTGTTATTCTACTAATTCATTTAAGACTTATAGTGTAAGACAGATAACTCTGCCCTTCTTACCAGTGGGAGGAAGAGAGCAAAATGCCATCTTGGCCTTCTTCATTAAATTATACATATACCGTCTATTGATTACATATATAATTTTATATGTCTGTATAAATGCACCCCTTAGATCCATGTCTACATTTGCATACATTAAAAAATACAAACCCAATGTCATAACAAAGACTGTTTTTCACTATTTAAGAGGCACAGCATGAAGTATTTGTGAAAATTGTTATTTAATGTGATTGAGGAAATTTTGAAATTCCCAACTGCTGAACAAAAATCCCCAAATCATTAAATTTCTTAAACATTCCATGGATTTTTGTCTTAATTAAAAATTGCTGCTCCTTGATTTGAGTGTCCAGATGCACATTTTACATGCCTTCAGCCATCTTTCCCTGCAACCCTGAGGACTAGAAAAATTCCTTCCTTATGAAATCTGAGACTCATTGATTTCATTACTGCAGTAGTTGTCATAAATGTACATGGGTTGCGAGGCTGCCAACAAAATCTTGAGAACTGGCCATACAAGCACAGCGCGGTTTGCTCAGAGTGGACTAATGGGCCAGCTGTGGGTCTCCTACATCTTCACAGGCAGAAACAGCAAAACCCTCCCCCCAGCTAATTATCCCACTTGGGTTTTGTTTTGGCAACACCCCTCCAGTCAACTTGTTAACCAGTGCTTGTTAGCTAGAGAGTGAGTCCCCAGTAGGAAGCGGTACCTTGAGATATACAGCAGCAACAACTTTAAAAAACCTTGGCATGGATGCATCAATGCATGGATACTTGCAATAAGAAGGGAGCATGGCATGTTCTCCTGATACTTGCTGAAGGTCAGTATTTTAAGAAGCAGTAACTCTAAGCCACTAGAAAATTGAGACATTGCACTTTAACTACCTACAATTATGTTTAGGATTCAGAAAAAAAGATGCAATGAAAAGAGTCAGCCTCTATCCTTCCTACATAAAGACCCTTTGCTAGTTGAGAGGAGATAATCGTTGTCACCTTTTGACTTAAATATGCTTTTGCCACAAAACAAATTACACATAAATTAGTGTCCATCAAAATACAAATGTGGATAACTACTTGCCTTGTGGTTATCTTTTCTGAATCTTCTTTTCTGAATCCTAAACATAATTGTAGTTAGTTAAAGTGTAATGCCTCCATTTTCTAGTGGCTTGAAGTTACTCCTTGTAACTTCTGAGTTGAGTATAATATACAGATTTTAAAGATGACAGCTACGTTCATCTTAATAGTAGAATTGAAGCAGACATAGAGAACCCATGAACACATGCATGGTTAAACCTATGTACAGCCTTTGACTATGTGTCTTTGTTAGCAAGCAGTGCTGAAAAGCAAGACCAAATCTCTGCAATGCAAAGCACCGTGCAATAAATGAGAATGAGTGGAGATTTGCTTCAAAAGCACACTTCTGATCTAAACTAAGATGCTGGAGGAACTCCCTTTGTCTCTTTTGCATAAGAACCTCAGCAGTCTTTATCCATAAGGATTAAAGGAGGTGATCAGAGTATTAGAGAAAGAAAGAAAGAGGATGTATTTATTGCTTGCCCTACTGGCTATCTTCAGGCAAGTAATATGCAACAAGAGAAAAACAGTTTTGAAGATGGATGACTGTTTCTCTGAATTTTTTGTGCAGTCAGCATCATTGTAACATATTTTTCATGTCTTCATTTGTGGCATACAGATTAGACTAGGAGATGTGAGCATTTTTCATCTAAAAAGGTGTGATGGTATGCATGGGCAAATTCATAATACGATTGGAGTGTACTTTTACACCACTATATTATGTTTGTTTGGTCATGCATGTAATGACTTTGCTGAAAAATGTGTAAAGTTTGGTGATCAAACAGACACATCCAGAGCAGGTAGAAAAAAGGAAATAGAGGGTTTGAGCTAGAAAAGAAAGGCCACAGGTGTTACATTTTGGAGATGAGAGGAAGCAGACCACGTAACAGGATAAAGTAAGAATGTGGAGGATGCGTCAGGCAATCGCATGCATGCAATGTACCCTAAAGTAGATACAACAGTCCCCATTCAAACAAGTACATTTGCTTGCCATTAAGATTATATAACAGAACTATTTTGTGTTACTTTTTTTTTCCCAGTTCTCCTAACACAGTGCATTAAATACCATGTAGAAATGTATGCAACTAACACTCCTCAAAACCTCTGTTCACTGGCAGTTAGTTCACCTCTTTAATTGCAGCAAACAACATCCTAAGAATTGTAATGTACCCTGATACTGATTTTCACACCAAAAGGCATCAACTTTTCATAGAAAAAGGCAAATTCATCTTGATTTATTTAACACTGAAGTAAATATTTGGTCACTAAGAACACTGCCTTCCTCCAGCAATGGCTGCATTCTCATGGAGAGCTTTGTCACTGGGTTTCTCCTAGATCAGTCTCTGCAGAAGTGGTACTCTGTAGATATTACAGCAGCCAAAATATCTAATTATTTCATGTGCATTATATCTTTTTTTAGGCAGCAGGAAGAAGACAAAAGTACGTCTTTTCATGCTGCTAATTATATACATATATGCAGACAGGAATAGACAGTGGAGCATGAGGAAGACATAACAAATCAAAACAAAGGAATGTGTCTAGTATTCCTGTCCTTCTGTTATGAGTCTGGTATTAAAGCAAGAATTGTGTAGTCTGATACACTCTTTGTGAAAGTCATTATTATTGTACAATTCAGAGAAATATAATTAATTGCTTTAGGCTTCCACTTGTTTTGATCCATATTGCTACCATCTAATGCAATCAGAGAGATGCTTACAGACTCACAGACCTAGAAGGTCCACCCACTGCCTTGAAGCCAGGATGAACTATCCTTATGCCATTCACAGCACATTTGTCTGCTGAGTACTTCTCATGGTGGGGATTCCTCCACCTCCCCAGGCTACGTACTCCAATAATTTGCTCTCCTTGCTGGTAGAAAGGCTTAATGTGTAAGCCAAGTTTTCTCCATTGCAATTTAAGCCCATCATTTCTTGTCCCATCCTTAGCAGACACAAAACACCGTTTATTCTTTTCCTACTTACTGCAGCCCCTTATAGACTTAAAGATTGTTCTCACACCCTTTCCTCTATATTCACTTCCATTGAATCACTTCTGACAAAAATACACTCTTTAAGCCTCTGATCATCTTCCCACAAAGATCTTGCCTAGACTTCATATGACTAGCCCACATGTTTCTTGAGATTTGGACACTCAGCAATGAGTACTGTTTTTCACTAAAAGCCCAGCATGTGTTGAATAGAGTAGGATTCTTTCATATGCTACATAGATTATATCCCTAGCTATACATCACCTTGCAGTGTTTGCCTTTCTCACTACAACATGACACTGGTGACCCACAGTTGACCTGGGAGCCAGAATAAGCTTCAGATCTTTTCTCTAGAAAAATGCCATTTAATTAAATTAGTGAACAAAACTGCCCTTTCAGAGAAAAACCTCAATGATAAACTTAAAATTACTCTTCTTGGACCTAAAAATGTGCACATGGAATTTTGTATGCATAGCATTTAACATGTTTCTACTGACTTTTGAATGGCAGTATTTCTGAACAAACACTTGTGCCTGAAGTTTTGCTTCTACAGGCCTAGAATGTGTGTTAAGGCCTTTTTGAAAACCTGAATTTCAACACTGAAAATCTTGCATAGCAAGTATGAAGCCACAAACGTGGGCCTGTGAAAGCAGGCATTTCAAAGCTGATGCATAAGGAACGAAGCTGATACACAAGGAATGCACAAAGGCAGAGAGAAAAAGGCAAGCAGTTAGAAATGGATAAGTGGGTTCAGTTTAAATGAAGTTCTTACTGAAAGGAAACCAAAATTAAACATGCTGAAGGCTCAGAAAAGGATCATGTGCAACTCTTCAGTTCACCACTCTTGTGTCAGCAGTTTTCTCTTTTGGAGAGGTCTGCTCCTCCTGCTGCTGGCAGGTGCCTTGTAGATACTGCAGAGATGTGCAAATAATATCAAGCAACTTGAGTCAAAGCATTCTGACAGCCCCCTTGGTTCAGCAAGAAGGCTGATCAGGGTGATGAATGAGGGGTTCTGCTCCCAATTGCAAAACCACTTTGCTTACAAACTATGTGGTGGTGACAGATTTGGGCACAAATAAATTCCCCATTGACTGTCTGGTGGCTATTATAACCAATTTGCAAATTTTTCTGATTTTCACTTCTGTGGCTTTATTGCTTTAGTGTAATCCTAGGGTCATCTTGGCAAAAAGTGGGTCAGATCCTAGAATCTACACTTATTTTTTTGTTTACTCCTAGTGCTTCTGTAGGAATAAAAGACTGAAAACAAACTGCATAGAAATTGAATAAAAAAGTTAGTATGTGCCTTCTTGTTAGAGAAATTTTATAGCATGAAGATTCATGAAGTTATGTTTCTACAAATGTTTAGTCACTAGATTGGTAAGGGACAAATACATTACTGCATTGCAACTAAGAAATTTTCTGCACAGTGTGTCTCATTGATATATGCATTTCCTCGTGTTGTAAGTCAACAACAGTTAAAGCAAAGACACAATTATGAAAAATATGAGTTGATTCTTCCCTGCTTTTATGGCTACATATACGGAAGGAGAACTTCAGTAGCTGATAGAAAAAATTCCTAAGTAATAAATTAGTTAATCATGTTTCAGAAAAAAAGTGTGATTATTTTTTTCTTATGGTTGTAGAAATGATAAATAAGTAATTCAATGATTAAAGTCTGAGGACGACAGAGCTGTTTATTTGAGCAGTGAGAGCAGCACTGGGAGTTAAGTGAATAATTCTAGTAGAGACCTGACTGCAGGACTGTCGTCATAGTGCTCCATAAATATACCATCTCTAAAAATACTGAATTTTTACCCTGTAAAAATTCCTTTAGTAAAAAGTTCCCCCAGCCTTAGCATCACACCTTCTCATGGGCCTTACCAAGGGGCATAAAGCCCTCTAATTCAGTTCAGGCACTACCAAAAGTCGGCACACTAAAGCTTAAAGTTCAAAAATGTGTTTAATTGTCACATTTTCAGTGCTGAGCTGTGCAGAGCCAGAGGCAGATAAGTCCCTGGCAGCTTTAGGGAATACAAGAGACTAAAATTTGAATTACCAGAAGAGATCCAGCTCAGAGCAGGCTTTCTGGACTCACTGGGGCAGTTGGACTGCAGGAGCAAGCTGGCAGCCTGTCTCCCATAAGCCCTGGCTGTCAGGCATCCATCTGCCCTGGCTCTGCTCTGTGCCAGCTCTGCTCCCTGTGCCTGCTTGTGCCAGTGGGTGGGTGTTGCAAGCTGCAGCCCACAGACACCCGCAGGCACCCAAAGGCATGTGGCCATGTGCGCGAAAACAAGTAGCGAATACTTAAATCTGACTCCCCGGTCAAAATAAAGGCAATTACAAGACCCTCAAGGATAAGTGAGCTTCCGTGGGTCTCACCAAATTCAATGCCACAGGCCATAATGTGAAGCCATAATGTCACAATTGTGGAGACCTGGCAGTAAGTACAAGATAACTTAGCAGCTTAATGAGTCTGCCCTCACCCTGATAACACCAGTTATCATGGTGATATGATAACTGCTTTAGCTTGGTCTTCAATAACCAAGGCTTCCAGTCTAGGTAATCACAGAGAGTGCATTCGAAGAACAATGTGAATACTAGCAGCGTGCTCTGAAAATTGAGAACAGATGCTAACGCTCTAAGATCTCTTCTTAATCCACTAAAGAAGGAAGAAAAACTCTTCCAGAGTACTTTCTAGACAAGACAGAAACATTAAATCATTAAAGATCTGTGTCACAATGTTTTAGATATTGTCAGGTTGTAGCAGCTCTGGGTATATGAGACCACATGATTGTACTGTATTATTGCTTAAATATGGATTTTCTTTCTCATCTCCATCTGGTTCTTCTTCCAGATCCATAATAATAATAATAGTAATAATAATTCTTACTATTAGAAAGAGGATGAGCAGCCTAACCACTTGGGATCAAGACATGAATAGTCAACATCAAGGGAAAGTTTATGAAACATTTCCTGGCGCTATTACACCCACTCAAGCTCCAAGGAAAATTATTATCAATACTTCGTACTGAACTCTTATCAGTTGCCTTGAGGACTTCACTGTTATGTAAAATTACAAATAGTTTAAGATCAAAGGAATCATATTAGCATGCAAAATTTGTCTTTCTGATAAAATTAATAACAAAGATAATTGACCTGCTTATGAAAGATAATTGCCTCTGAAGAGGAACAGTTAATGTTATATTAATTAAGCATGGAGAGTAAGCATACGTAAGGATTAGTAGTGTAATAAGCCATATATGAACTTGTACCATGAGAAAGTCATGTGTGCTGGGTTTGGCTGGGATAGAGTTAATTTTCTTCCTAGTAGCTGGTATGGGGCTATGTTTTGGATTTGTGCTGAAAACAGTGTTGATCATGCCGAGATGTTTTCATTACCACTGAGCAGTGCTCATACAGAGCCGAGGCCTTTTCTGCTTCTCCCCCCAGCCCACCAGTGAGGAGGCTGGGGGGGCACAAGAAGTTGGGAGGGGACACAGCTGGGACAGCTGACCCCGACTGACCCAAGGGATGTCCCAGACCATACGGCATCATGCTCAGCAGATAAAGCTGGGGGAAGAAGGAGGAAGGGGCGGGACGTTCGGAGTGATGGCATTTGTCTTCCCAAGCAAGGGTTATGCGGAATGGAGCCCTGCTTTCCTGGAGATGGCTGAACACCTGCCTGCCCATGGGAAGTAGTGACTGAATTCCTTGTTTTGCTTTGCTTGTGCATGCGGCTTTTCCTTTCCCTATTAAACTGTCTTTATCTCAGCCCACAAGTTTTCTCACTTTTACCCTTCTGATTCTCTACCCTGTCCCACTGTGAGGGAGGTGAGGGAGCAGCTGCATGGTGCTCAGTTGTCATCTGGGGTTTAACATGATTTAACCACGACATCTTGTAAATGTGCTATGTTAATATTTAGATTTTATTTTTAAGAATTCTAGATTTCTGTGATTATTAAAATTAGAATCAATATTCATATAATAATTTGGCCAATTTTTTTTTATCTTTTATATCTGTACAATACTTTTATATATTAATAATTATTTTTAATAATCTGTTTTAAAATCTAAGCTGCGCCTTCATTAGAGAAGTTCAGTTATCTCCCATTTGATCATCCATTATCTTGTCAAAGGGAAGGAAAATTAGTTCCTCTGAAAAAAATGGTTGACTTAGTAAGTCAGCAAATGCATCCCATAACCTAAAAAAACAGTAGTAAAAGAAGAAAAAACAACTACCAGCGTGCACCCTGTGGGACAGAAAAGAAAGCTTACTATTCTAATGAGAAGGATGAAAACAATTACCAAGTGACTGTTCTTCAAATGCTCATTTCCTACCTTGCCAAATTCTACATGACCACCATAACTCTCTGACCTTACGTAGCATGCACAATCGCTAGGAGAATGGCAGTGTAAAATGAGGATAAATGGCTGAAATGCAGCCATTTGTGCAATATTGGAAAGAGTTTTCTTCCAGCAGCCATTTACAAAGTACAGGGCTAGGAACTGACTGAAAACATGTGGATTTGGGTGAAGAGAAGTTTATAAAGTGCTGTCATGCAGCTAAGGGCAAAGGGAACATCCGATGCTAGGCGTAACAGGGAGTTAATAGGATAGTTGCCATCTTGCTTGTGATATGACATACCTATGCAGCTACAAAATACAAATTTTGAGGACTAAAGATAGAGCTGTGTCTGTGGGGACTGTGGTATGTGCCTATCCTGTGAGTTGCCAGAGAGACTAAGCTGTACCAAGACCCTAGCACCTGCACTCAGGTTTCCTCTGACAGCAGAAACCTAAAATGGTTTCTGTCAGCTTGTCTGCATAGGCAAAAAGTGAAATGCTTCTTCCACCGAAGGACAGAACTTGTGTAGTACGATCATTTGGATGTACAGGGATACAACTGTACATATGTCGAGTATCTTGTCTTCCAGCAGAAAGCACAAGCCCCTGTTAATGGAGCCAAAGTGGCTCCTGAATGAGAGCTCAGTCTATAGCGAAGCTCATGCATGGCTCCTTGCACCCGACACTGGAGATGTCTTGCCTTGCTTTTATATTTAGGGGTTTTCTAAAAAGGATTCTACAGATATGGCATACTTTGCTACATAAGATGCACCCAGTGAAAGGGAACTGCCAGGCACACTGATTTTCTTAGTTCCCAAAAGTTCTGTGACTTTGTCACCCTCTCAGTCCAACACAGCACAACTCACTGAGCGAGGTAAGAACAAAGTCTTACGCTCAGTTTCCTGGTGTCTCACTCCAGCCCTTTAACCCTGTGTCCAAGTTTCTCCATGGATTACTTCAAATATAATCTCCTTCACCCTTGCAAAACCTCTCAGATCTTGTTCCCATCCTTCCTCACAGTCCTCATTTAGTGCCGAGGTATCGACTGCTACCTCTGACCAGACCCTGACATGATCACCAGCTCCAACATCTGTTACATTTCCATAAAAGCATTTTCACACCTTTCCCCATGCTGCTTCTCACTTTTGGAAGGCATTCCCCATAAACACAAACACAGCTATGCCATTCTTCCCCTTTATCTCCTCATTTAAAATTTTTCTTTGTCTAGATGCCAACAAAGCAATTAGTAACAGTTATGCTACTAGCATGCTGGTGGCTATAGGATGGCTGATCTGATAACATTTTTTCTCATATCATTTCTCCTATTTTTTCTTCTCCATCTGCCCGGGCACATCATGCATCGTTTGCTGCTGTAGATCTCAAGCATAAGCTGCTGCGGCTAGGAAAACCCCACCCCCTTTTCTTTAGGTTTTGTTCTGTGACTAACACAGTCAGGTCTCTTGTCTTAATTTGATCCCCTTTGCTACTGAAATATAAATTATTATATTTGGAGGATCCTTAAAAATGTGCCAAATATTGAAATAATGCATTCCTTCACAGTAGTAAAGAAATAGCAGATCTCCTTCTCCTTTAAGATTAGTTGTATTATTTCTCATAAGCCTCATAAGAGATGCCAGTGAGGTACAAAAGAAGGTAAACCTGTCAATATTTAGCCCACACAGCACTGTATGGGAGACTTGTCACAGTACCAAACATTTCTGTGTTGTAGGAATTTAATTACGTCTTGCCTGTTTCATAGAAACTGTAACCTAGATACAGAGCCACCAAACTGATAAACATAACTCAATATTTGGCATGTTATGAACAACCATATTTCAGAGGAAATTATTTGAATTCATTTATATAGATCATAAGCCTTAAACTAAATTACAGCCATGAATTTTGGCTCAGCAGAGCTCTCTGAACTGTAATAGCAAAGTCCAAGATAAGGTCTGGGTTTTTTAGACTTCCAGAAAACAGAGTGAAACTTCCTTTCTTCTTATAATGTCAACCCTACCACTGTACATTTCAGCCTAGAGTAACATTTTTAATTATAAACCTCATTTTTCTGTAGACTTGGACCAAGTGAAAAGGGAAAGTGCTTCAGGTTCAAAGGAATTGCCACAGGTTGGGAGAAAATGATAAACAGTTTTGTTCAGTTATTTTAGTCATGTGCAAGAAAAAGAAAAGATTAAGGCTGACTTGGGAATGTCTTCACTTTCTATATAAAATTAAAATGTGACTGCTTCATACTTTTTTTTCAACCACTCAAGGTATTTTCTGATGAAGAACGTCAAACTCCAATTTTCATAAGCAAATAAAACTGGTAACTCTAATTGTAGAAAATACAGCTTTCTTTTTTCCAGCATACTGTTACAAGGAAAGTATCCTTGAGTCTCTCTGGTTGATAAATGAATAATGAATTTAGATGACTATGCCTCATCAGAGAGAAACACATGTTGTGAAAATCTCAAAAATAGTACTAAATTTTCAAATCAAACATTGTTGTAACAGTTTCCCACGTATAGATTCTGTATATTAACATTTGAATCCCATGCTGATCTTGAATATTGACAACTTCACAAGCAAAACAATTAAAGCCCAACCTAGATTTGAAACTGGTGGTTTTATCAAACATCTAACTTATTCTCATGCAGCATTAGAGCACCACAGGGAAAAGGGACTACACTATAGAGACGTAAACTAGTGCAGGAAGTCAGTGCTGCTTTGCTTAAAATTTTTGATTGTATCACAAAGGAACTTACTGTGTCTTTCAGTCTGGCACTATCTTATTTTACTTTCTAAATGCTTATGGATTTCTGCATACCTCCATACAAATAAAAACCACTTTATTCTTAAATATCATATGATATTTAAATGATTTAAAAATTGCAAGAACTTGTTGCATTAATTTCCCAAATTCAGCTGAGCTACACTCGACACTGAGCTTGCAAGGAAACAGAAAAGTGACTGTCGTCTTCACCTTCTTTCCTTTGTCACATCTCTGGCAGTTGCATGAGTGTCTTTTGAGAGCCTATTCATTTCAAGTGCTTCAGATTTCATCTCTACTATCTTTTTTTTTTTATCTGCAGCAATTATACATTTATCAGGCTGACTAAAAATCATTCCAAGAAGTCTTTGGTCCACTCTATTAAGGAGTTTTCAGCATATCTGATACAAGTTATGTAATGAGAAAAGCTATATCGTCATGCAATTGATTGTTCTATTTCCTTGTGTAACTGATGCATACAGTTTTGTTACCAAGACAAAGGGATGGTCCTCTGTTCACTGAGATACTAAAATTATTAGGCATTTAGATGTGAAAATGTATACTTAATTAGGATTACCACTTGAAATTACAAAAGCCAAGATATTCAAACAGTTGAGATCCAATCTAACCCACCTGTTGGTCTTTTCTTGTCTGATCAAGCCCAAAATACTACTATTATTAACTTTTCATTTCTGGCCTTCATTGTTCTATTATCTCCCTGAAAAGGTAATACTCCCCGTTTAGATTTAGAATTAAATTGTACATAGTCACTTGTCATCTTTCTGCATATTTTCACTTTGTTTCACATGCTAGGCCTTAAGACTGCCAGACTTACACTTGGGAGAGAGTGGTGAGTATCTGAATGCTGAAACATTGTAGAGGTGGTTGCCCAATGCCATCCATACCAATCAGACACAGTGGTTGTAATTGCAAGGTGGAAAGCTATTCATGCCAGTGAGACTGCAAAGTTGTAACATAGGCTAGAAATCAGTTCTTGCGCTGACAGCTACTCACCAAAATTCACCTTCTTTTAGAGAATCCTCCATTTAACTATTTTGAGACCACATTTTAGAATTTCTTGCGAATTCTTGTCCCAGTGCCTTGCCTGAGAGGAACCTAAAAAAAAAGCAGCTGGGAAGAAAAATAACCAGAAGGAACTGCTGAGATTCCTGCCAAGAGCACACAAGTACACTTTATTTTCTACTTCACAAGACACTGCAGTGCTTTTACATACAGCAGAATCTCATAATTTTGTACTTCATTATTTGTATCTTGGGTAAGACACACAATCCAAGCAGAAGTTAACAAGTTCTTCACACATCCAGTAAAAAAAATTAACAGCAGAAGCTAAAGGGATGCTTTATTTCCAGTAAATCATTGATTTTACAGAAAGACAATTCACTGCTTTCACTTGTCTGCAAATAATTAAAATTAAAACTGAATTTCCAGCATCAGTTAAAGCTAATTCCCAGGTTCCACTGTACTTCAAGATAACTATACTGTTACGTTCCTCAAAAATGCACTTTCTTTTTAGAGGAGCAAGAGGTATAATGCTACCAGCAAAATTTCTGCAAAGCTTTGAATCTTTCCCTTCCATGGGTAAGTATGTAAACAGATGAAATGGAAATTGTAATATAAAAAACTGAATCAGAATGAATAAATTACTTTTTTTTTTTTTAATTCATCAGCATGAGATGATACTAATATGGAATCAAATCAAGTCTGTGCTATGAGCAGAACTAAGGATCAACACAATATCTCCTTCAGGACAGACATATTTTCAGTACTTTCAGTTTAAAGAATTATTCCCATTCGTAGAATCCAATGTTAGTATAAACCAACTTTTCTGAGGCATAACTAAGTGGAAAAAAATCATGTATGGCAGATACAGAAACAACATTTAATTAAAGACATGAACATTTTTCCAGATATTTAAATCAGGTTCTGCAGAACTGCTTCGTGTTTGTTCTTGTTAAATCATTTATAACCCATAGCAGCCTCAGCCTAGGCTAAGAATGCCAAAACCTGAAAATTAAACTGAGTAACATTATATAAAGTAACAGACGGGAAAAGAAGTGGTTTAAACACAAAGCTAAATCCCACTGCTGGAAATTAAGCACAAGGCAAGGAACAAAAAGCAATTTATTTAAAGGACTAGGTCCGGCACCTGAATGGCAAGAAACTCATAAATATCATTCTGTACAACATTAAAAATAAGAACATCTGTTTTCTTATAATTATTACAAACCTCCAGGTTTAGTGCAAGTCATTCTTTTTATGTATGAGGCCATCATCCTAATCAACAAAGGAACAGCACTGCAAATGTGGGATCTAGCCAAATGGTTTTGTGGAGTTTGAAATCTTGTGGGCTTTTCACATCTTTGGAGTTTAATTGTTAATGAATATTCTGGCTGTTGTTTCTCATCCAACTTCTGTCTGTGGTCATACTCTCATATAGCAGGTTTTGTGTCAAATTTTTAGTCCTGCACCAAATCCAGACAAAGACGGAGATGGACAGAAGATACTCACTTTTTATTTATGAAAAATATTTTATGATTTTTTTTTTTTAAGTGATCTGTTGTTAAGGATATGTTACAGGAGATACTGACCTCTACTTTCTCATGTGATGCCTTCATCTACCACTGCTCAGATTTCCTGACCTGGTGCTTTCTCCCACTGTGGACTGCATTCAGGCAGGATGGTGAATGGCTGAGCTGTAGGAGAAAAACAGAGGGTTTCCTGAAGAGAATAAGTCCCTGCTGTATGGTGTGCCCCATCACATCTGCCCTGGGGAAAGGGAGCAGAAGTCACAAGACAGCAGATCACCACTACACAGGTTCCTAATTCAGGTCCTCAAGACTGAAAACCTGACCACTGCATCTACCTGGCCCAAGCGTCCAGCTTTTCTCTCTGGATACCTGAGTGTGGTAAGGATGGGACACACCTGGGCCATGCCCTGGTGTGTGGTTGAAACATGCACTCTGATCCAAGATCCCAAAAGCACTTCCAGATGTCACAGTGCAGGCTTTAGGTTGGTGGTGCCTGTTCCAATGGGGTCTTGGCTGTTCTAGCAAACACGTAATGCAGCCAGTAGCTCCACAAGCTGTTTACTCCCCCAGCGTTGAGCAGACCTCCTGCGCTGCAAGAATCCAGTTTATTGAAGTGTACAAGTATAAATGTGGACTCACACAAAAGTCATTATTCCTGCATGGTTTATGGGTGCTTTACAATTTTCCATCCTTATTTTTCTGTATATCGATCACAATATCGTAAATTAAAATTGGAAGTAAAGTGGAAAGCATAAGTGATTACCTTGCCTACAACTCGATAAGTAGGGGAACAGGAACTGAACAAGCTCTGTAGAGGAAATAAAGGGAAAACTGGCGATTCCGAGTGAGCCTAATTCATCACAGGCACGTGTGGAATTGTCTGCTGTTCTAGCATTTAATTAGGACTCTTGTGTGCAGGAAAACAAATTTTAAAATAATATTCTTAAATCCTTCAGAAGACAGGAAGGTCAATGTAAAAACATTTTTAAATGTTTTAACATTGAATTTTAATGTGTAATTTAGCAGACAAAATGAAGCAATTTACACTGAAATTTTGTGACAGTAGTTCAAAAAAGAATTATGACATTAACTTTCTGGTTCTGAATAAAGTTACAACGTAGTTAGCAACTACCAGCCAGCTTCCTACCTTATTGGAAGTTCTTTGAACATATCCAGATTAAACTATATAACACAAGTGGGTTGATAAACTTTCAAAGGCTTTCCTTAGCCTGGAATATATCAGGAAGAGTACAAGGACAGCTTCTTATCACCAAAAAATAATTTAATAGCTTTTGTTCCAACCAAAGGAAGATGAGACTTCTGAAAAAATGGCTGACTTTTTTCATTTTAAAGGAGGATTGATTTGAAAGTGTCCTTGGTTTAACCTATTTGCCTAAACAAAACTATATACCTTTTCAGCTGTCTTAAAAATCTCAAGCCCCTCTTCAAATCTCTTCACTGGCCTTCTTTCATCTACTGCATTAGATTTTATCTCTGTGGATGAAATCCTACTCCCTACACACACTTCCAAGTGTTCTCTTCAGTGAGGACGAGAATCCACCTTTAACCCTGGATAGGTGGTCTAATCCTTTCCACAGAGCGTTTACTACCAATGTATCAACCCAGCTTGTGCCCTTCTCTCACCCTCTATGTGCTGACCATACTCCTCCCTCTCTTTCGAGTTTATTGTTTCTCCAACAGATGCTCTTTCCTTCACATCTGTCCAAAGAAGTGTTAATCTAATAAAACAGAGCAGGATTATGATAATCACTTTTATTAGAATCACCACTGATTTTATATGGTTACATCCATTCCTTACATTTCCTCTTTTTAGACTGTAAAAACCCTAAATCTTTTCATCCACAAAGCTCCTAAGACCCATGGGTCAGACAGGAGCAATTGGTTGCATTTCTCATGCTACGAGATAGCTTTGGGCACTGCCGATCCAGTCATCCATCAAATGTCCCAATTCCTGTTGGCATCAGCCACAACTTCCTGGTGTTGCATACTTGCACAGTGGATTTACATTGAATGATCATCTGCAAATTAATGTTTCATATTTTCTATGGCAGAAAGTTGCTGAAGTCACCTTTTGACATGGAAAACAGATCCTGGACGTCACTGAAAACAGTCATTGCATTTTAGGATCTCATGAAAGTATCATACCTGCCCAAGCTCAGACAGGTCTATGGAACACTTAAGCTCCCTGTTAGGACTCCTAACAAAAAAAAAACAAAACCCGAAACATTCTCACACTCCAAATAATTGTGTAAGTCAGTCAGAAATCTTCAAGCATCAGTCTGACAGGCACGTGCTACTTTGTCAACATACGTGAATTTTCCTCGGTACTGCGCTCCAATTTTCTGATGTACTATGATGCAAGGTGCACCAGCACTGACTGTTCTCTACTTACTCTTCACAACGTTAACTAAGGTCTTTCCAGACTTTGATCCAAAGAGTTGAGGCTGAGCAGCAAGTCCATTTATGCAGTGAACTAGTCCACCAACACTGTTCCAGGCAAGGCCTGTTGCATGAGGGCAAATATTCTTGGCACCATGTCTTGCCCTGAGGCTGATACTAGTTCCTGGAGGCAAAGGACCGTATCAGTTTATGTAGTTATTTTAGCAGATAGACAGTGTGCCAGTCTATCTTAGTATTCAAAGCAATTTGACTTTGCCTGCTGACAGCTTCACAGTTAATTTCAGAAAATGTGTGCTGGTAGGCGATTTATTCTTGCACGTGACTAAATAACCTAACCCTTCACTTGAAAGAGTCTGTACATTGCTCATAGGCAGTACATTTCCTATGTCATCAGAAATGACACTTTTTTCTGCCCCATACTTAGGCTTCAGCTTACGGTGGAGGTCTTTCTTGATTGCATCTTTTGCATGTTGGTCTCTGTGATACTTCACAGATGAAACTAGTCTTTCTGTGAGGTGAGTCACTGTTGTCATTCCAATTACCAAAGAATTGTTTTTCTAAATAATGAGCATTTCTTGCTATATAGCATTTTCTATTTAAGGATGGTTAAAATCTACATCAAAACATCACAGTTCTCCATGTTGCTTTTGTTCTCCTCACACTTAATGCACGATTAATAACACTTCTAGTGATGAACTTCTACCACAGCCACAAACTCTTTGCTCAGCCTGGCTGAGATTCTGCTGTCTTTCCTTGTAAGGGCACTGTAGGGTGGTGTAGCAGCATGCAGTGCATTGCGCCTGCCCGGCTTTCCAGAAGACCTTTGTCCTTTCAAGGGTTTGCATGTTTCTCTCTGAAGCTACATCCCATATCCAATATCCCTCGGGAAGCTGCTGCAGGGACTTCCAGTAGTTTCTCCCTTGGTGGAGACCTTGCTGCCTACCTCCTTTCCTAGTGCGGTCTCCAGAAGATATCCATTGTGGTTGTGCTGTTGCATTACCCATTACTTTAAATCTGCTTAACCTGTTAAGCCAAATTTCTGTAACAACCGAATTGGAATGTCATTCAGATTCTGGATGGCATTTAAAAGGGGGTGGGGGCCAGCCAAAAAAACATGTAAGAAGACTTGTAGGTACATGGTGCAGCTGTGCCAGGGGTGGGTGGCAGATGGCTTAGGTGAGGGAGCCCATTTTCATTTCTTGAATGAAAGTCCTTGCAGCTAAACAAGGTTTGTTCTTGAAAGTATTTCCATGTCCAGTAAGATATGAGGAAAAAGTATCTGTCTGTGTTATTCTGGTCCCTGCATTAACCTTCTAAAATGAATTTTTCAGAATACCATACCTCTAAATGAGAATAATATGTAGCAGCATAAAAAGGCATCCTCTGTGACAGAGGGAGAATGTAATGCAAAAGAATTTACCAATGCAAATAGCAGTATTGGCAGGGTTTTTTTTTTAAAAAAATAGTACATATATTTGCATATCTAGCACAGGAAAGGTTAAAACCCTAAATACCACCAACCTTATCTAACAAATAGTTTTTATTTGCTATTCAGAATGTCTTTTAGGGATTCTTCAAACCCATCAGAGATAAACAGTTAGTTGTATTGGCAAGTACCATGCAAACATACATGCAATACAAACCATGAAAATAACTAATCCAAATGACATCTATTTCCCATTTTTGACAAGTACCCAGATTGGCAAATTCTGTAAAGGCCAAGGAGGCAGATAATGTTTAAGAATGTGTAGTTTCTGTGTGTGCACAGATTTTCCTCTTTGGTCCCAACATATTTCCTACAAATCTCAATTTTAAAACATTTCTGTTAATGAATCATATGCTAAAATTCCCCTATCAATCTTACAGCTATGAAGCAGCAAACCCAGTCTGACACAGTGAATCATAACACTTAGTGTCTGAAGAGGTAACTCACAAAAAGAGAGATGTAAAATTCAGAATCACCGTTACAGCAGTAATACTCCTGACATTTCCCTCTCCCGCTTCTCCAACTGCACCAAGTGCGAAATGATTTAAGGTCAAGTCCTCACTAGGCAAAGCAGTGTATGCTCAGTGTAGCGCAATAACCACCACCCTTATTATCACAGAACCTGTTTAATGTGAAAAAATGAAAAATGTCAGTAAGCCCAGTTTTACCAGAGAAAGAACAACTAATTCTAGGGAAGTTCAGGGCTGAATAAAGATGATAACATTTGCCTCAACAGAAGCAATGCCTTCCTGGGTCAGTTCATTATCCCCCTTATCTGCTACTTCAAACCTCTTGTTATTTACCTTCGAGTATTACCGTTTCCTTTCAGCCAACTAGAAATTAACTTCAGACTAGTTCTTGCAGTCAATAAATGCATTAAAAAAAAAGATTGCCAATAAGAGTCTCAAAAATGTGAAGGCCATCTTTATTCTGAGGTTTTACAAAGGAACCACTTTTGCTAATTTATTTTTACTGTATTGTTAGCTAAGATGGTTTCACTGGCATTTTTTTCCTTCTGTGAACTCTGTGCCCTGTATTCTTTTGTGCTTCATGGGGTCTGAATGGATGTGAGAAAAGTGCACAGCCCCTGGGTGAGTGCTTACGTACTCAAGTAGTCCCAATGAGGGAAGCAATGAACTATGTCCACCAGCTTCCCTAGAGTCTGTTATAGAAGTCATCAGTTTCTTTACACCAGTAGCAAGTTGTGTTTTGGGCAGAGAAATAAATTCTTCAGCTCTGTGACTTAGGAGAGAAACGTGCTTTATGAAGAGCTTGGTCCGTGCTTGAAATTTATCCTACATTTTTTTTCCACTCTGAATTTTCTGGAATTTCAGTATTTGAGAACAAAATCCTGCTCCCCTCCTGATTTGATGTGAATTATTCATAATTGGCTGGAGAGCTACAGAGAGGAGCCTTTGGCATTTTTGCACCTCTGACTCTGCCAAGAGCTGAGAAGGCCTCTGGCTCCGGCATTTCCTGGCGGATGACAACTGTCTCCCTGCTCCACCACCCGTTTGAGATGGGCTGGAGCAACCAAGCTGTATCCTCCCCCCAGACTGCTGGCTTGCACCTCACACACATCAACATTCGGATACCCAGCCACTGTGCCAGCTTGGCCCCCGCTATCCGTGAGATGTCACACCCAAGCTTAGGACCTCCATTTACACTCTCCAAGAGCCATATGCTGTTTCAGGCCTGTGGACTAGTATCTCTAACTTATACAAGTAAATACAGGAATGCTGAAGCCTAGCCCCTGCAAACCTGAAATACCCATATTCCTCAGGGAAGGTTCCAGGATGTTTCAAAGGACCTGCTTCTTCAAATCCTTTCCTGTCTTGCTATGGTCCACATCCTACAGTAAGAATGAGCAGCAATAACATCCTCATTTCAGTCGCTGCACGTGGGATGACCTTGTTAACAAATTACTTTTTCAACAAAATGTGATATTATTGGACTAAAGAAGCAATGTAATTGAAACACAAAAAAAAGTGGTATGATGCTTACACCATTAAGTAAGTCCATATGATTTGGAGATAATCCTCTATCTCTAAAATATTTTTTCAAAGGCAATAGATGAAATGACATGTCCAGAAGTTTATTTTTCCTTATATGATCAGGGGACTCTGGGATTTTTCCTTTGGTTATTAGCTGTATAAGTGAGAATTCAGGATACTTTAATAAAATATATTATATCTAGGTGAAGAATGATTTTACTTTAAAGATGAACCCGAAACCTTTTTCTACTGCACAAATCACTGTAGTTCAGCATTCTTAATCTATCTTTTCTGTGGAGGGATCAGAGTCAGGCTCATTTGTAAAATAATCCTGGGCAAAGAGGAATCCCAGATTTTTAATTCAGTCTTCTCTTAACTTCATTGGGAGCTGGACCAAGCCCTTCCCTAGATGAGCTGTGGAAGCAGACCCTCCTTGCATGCTTATGCCTCCAGCAGAAGCCTGGAGTGGCCTTCTTAATACTACAGTTTCAATACTTTGAGTATTACAGCGGTGACTTGAGTACAGAGGAATCCTGGGTGTCGCTGGAGATACTTTAACAATGTACGTTAGTGACTGTTGTGCAAAGCACCTATAGGGACTTGTCTTTCAGTAGATGTTGTGTAGGTTCATGCAGTGACATCCATTAAATGTTCTGAAGGTTTTAAAAGGGCCAACAATTTTCTTGTTGTCTTGTCTTCCTTTCACAAGAGTAATTACTGGCTACCTGTTAGAGTGCATGTGCTAATGTGTCAGACTGGCAGCAGCATATGAGGGAAGCCTACCTCGACTGGCTGAACGAGTGCTTTCCCAGAACGTAGCGTGCAAATTGGAAGTAAATTGCGTCTACAGCAAACGTGCCCTCTGACATACCAAACACCTTCAAACTGAAGAATTTTGCTTGCTTTCTTTTCCTGTGTCAGGCTCCCACTTCAGAAAAGGTTTATGGTAATTAAGGCAAAATCTAAGCAGAAATGGGCCTGTGCTGACTCAATACCGCTCCACTCTGAAAACCTTGCAGCCATATTGCTGCAGCACCAGCTCTGTGAGGACCTGACGGATAATACGACAGATAATCTCCATCTCACTGCCCTGCTGCAGTTTCCAGGGCTGGCTGGCGTCAGGCCATCAGGACGGGCGCCCGATGGCACTCACGCAGGTGCTGATGGATGTTCATGTACGTCACCTCAAAGGTTTCTGGCAAGGCTGGCACAAGAGGCTGCGGAGACTCTGCTTTCTTTTTACGGGCTCAGGTCCTGGCTTCTCAGTCTTACACGGGAGAGGAGCACAGCAAAGGCAGTGAAAAGGCTTCTGTATAAACCTGTTTCGCTGATATAGTATTGCTTATAATATCTAGAACATGTGTGTATGATTTTCAAGGAAGAAACAAGAGTAAACATAACACAGAGGAGCAAATGACACATCCACCAAAAAAAAAAAAAGGTGGTAAAGCTGTTACTAACAAAGTTTTGTATCAATCTGCACATCTAGACTCTGAGTGCCAAAAAGAATGAGAAGTAAAATGAGAGCCCACAGTTTTTGTTGTCTTAGGGTCTATGTATTTTCTTATTTAAAAAAAAAAAGAATTTAGAATGCCTTAGAAAATACTGTATTTAGATTGCAAAACTTCTTTATTTTGTGTCATTGGGATATTTTCATTCCCTTATCAATGAGTTTTACATATTCATTTTCTACCACACAATACTATCTCTTTGAAGATTCATGCTTTCTTGTTGCTCTTTATTCTCTGTTCAAAAGTAAATATTTGTTTTCTGCCCCTGTCTTTCCTTTGTACTTCTATAGAAAAGAAATCTGTGGTCAAAACACAAGCAATGGATAAGTCATTTGTAAGCAAAGTGGAAAGACTGCCTAGGAAATACACGTAAAATTCTTGCTTTTTAACCAGGAGGCTGCTGTTCATCAAACAATCTGAAATACTGGCTCAGAAGTAGGTGATTCATGTCATAAACATTTTTTTTCCTAAAAATGTGACATTTCAACACACCTGTGGTCCAAAGGGAAGGTGTTATGAGGATGTCCTATCCAACCCCCAAGATCCTCTGTTTCACTGTGATTGGCACTGTCATTAAGTCATCATACTGTGTCTTAGTAAAGGGATAACACTGAACTTCAAAAGAAATACAATATATGTCACTATGAAGTAATTATTTTTGCTAGAGCAAAAGATTGAAGATGTCTGGATTCAACAGAGGCTGCTGCTCATATGCAGTACCGACATTTGATAATTTTAGTCAGACAAAGAGCTTCTGTTAGTGAACCTGCACCAGAATTTTTAATTACCATCCTACCACCCATATGTTCCTCTTTTGCATTATTCCATACAGAAATTTTGCTTCACTTTGAACATTTGTGTAATATGCATGTGTTATCTGTCATTTCTGTTTGCAAGACCATAGTGGAGAGTGGAAATAAACTCCTAAGTCTCCTACATAAAGTTCCAATACAAACCTCCATGGATGCTGAAGTTCTGTTCCTTACAAAGATTATATCAGAGAATAGAGCAGATATTTTACTTTGTCAAAACTCAGCAGAAATAAGCAAAAAAATAAAATTATACAATTCACTAAACAGTTTTTTTAATAGCCCTGATTCTTTTGTAGTGTCACTAGCTTCACCTACTTCTGAAAGCCTGTGGATGCCATAAATACTTCTTAGGTACTGATAATTTCCTTCAGAATTACACAGTAATAGCAGTACCTTTTTTATTGCTTTGAAGGCTTTTATCTGAATACTACTAATTCTTGCATAATGATTTTTTTATTGGCAAAGAGTTTGTCTAAGTAAGAATCAACACCAGGTATTAGTAAATAATTAGACCACTCATCTGCTAATCATAATACCACATTGATTAAATTAACTCCTTGACTTTTTTACTAAGTGTTTGTATCTAGAATCTTGGCCCTTTACATTCTTTGTTGTTACATTTTTTAAAAAATTACTAAGCCACATATGTGTATATGTATGTATGTATTTCTACCCATAACAATTAAGTGATTAGAACTGCCACAATTAATAGACAGTCTGCAGTGATGGCCCACACAAAGGAAACAAACATCAGTTACACATCATAAAAGCAGTCACTTGAAAAAAATTACGGCAATCAAAGGACAAATCAACCACAGACCAAATTAAGCCCCTAGGAATGATCAGTCCAGACAAACCATTGACATTAGCTATCCCTAATGCAGTCTTGGGAGAAGTTGGACAAGCCAGAATGAAATCTATTGCACTCCTGACAGTGGGAGGGGGATATTAATGATATGTCACTCCCTCCACAGGGGTCACTGGAGATGGATCTCTGGTCCATGAGGAGACATCAGCAGCATCCCCATGCAAACGTGGACTCGGCAGGCACTTTCTGAAAGATGGTTTGCAGGAGGAAAGCGTGCCCAAGGAGGGCCGAAGAGAGGGTTTCAAGACTTTTTGTCCTACAACAAATTCTACTCCTTTGAAATGTATCATAAATATCGACACTGCACTCCCCCAAGAAAAAAATGAGCAGACAGCAACAATTGGCTGAACACTGGTCTTTCTAGAAGCAGCTTAATTACAACAACTTGATTGATGTCATAAGTAGCAACACTGACAGAATCAATCATTGCTAGAGTTTCTTTTGTGTATTTCACACAAAGAGTAAGCTCTCTAACATGAACCTCAGTGAGAGCCTGTTGCTGAAATCGATCTTCCCAGTCAAAAAAAAAGTGAAGTCAGGTGTGAGAAGAGGAAAACAAAACGCTTACTATACCCTTGTGTTTCTCCTGGTGGAGAAACTCTTTACAGACTCCAGTGGCAGGCAATTTCTGGCCGAGGATTTTTACTGACAGTTGCCCCCATGTGAAGACCAACAAAAGATCTAATAGCAGAGGACTCAACACGTAGCCTGGGGATCTCTCTGGGTGCTTAAGAATCACTTAGAAAGGATCTGTCTGGATCCTTAGCTGCCTCTGGTGCCATGGGATCGTGCCCTGCCATGGCAGCCCTGCCTGGCCCTGCCTGGCCCTGCCTGGCTCGCCGTGTGGCTGCCCTCACCTCCCGGCTCCCCTTCCCCTGGGAAGCAGCCTGGCTCTTGCTGCTCCCCAACAGAATTGTGTATGAGGTGATTTTAAAACATTCCTTTAAATGTCAAAGCGCTTTCCCCAGCTGAACATGTTACATCGTAATGTGTTATTTCTTGGCCCTTGGTTCAAAGCCAGACAGTACATTTTATGGTGAGTGTGGGAAAAGGAGCAAGAATTTTTTCCTGCTTTTTCCTCACTCTGCTTTGCTCTGTAAGCACAGCAATTACTGTCATGCCCCAGAGAAGACTTTCCAGCTGTGACAAGTCCCACAGGAGAAATTTTGAGGAAGAAAATGCCTCTAGAGTATTCTACTAGAAGGTTGCTCTCCGCACTGCCATGCCAGATAATTGACCCTTCACGAAAGGCACTACAGCACTGAAATCCAGATGTGACAGCTAGAAGGACACACCAGCTTCTGTGACATTCACCTGCTATCGAATATTGACCCTCAGGAATCTCACCTGTCCCTGTATCTCTGGTGGAAACACGACACCAGGCCTGGACATATGTATCTCAGGGAGGTCCAAATATAGGAGGAAAAAACGCATGGTGTTAAAATGGTGAAAAAAAAGACCTAAAGAAGTTTCCAAGAGATCCATTAAATGCTCAAGATGTGTTAGGCTTCTAACAGCAGCTATACACATCCAGATGAAATAGAAGTGCAACTGCTAGAATATCAGGATTGTGTGATTTATAAAATGGTTTCTGGGATGTTCCAGCCTTGTGGTCGATATTGATTTGCTGCCTATTTCCTGGCCAAAGAGCTGTGCTCAGAGCAACATTTGATGTGTTTTTCTGAGGGCTTCTTACCATGGGACCATGACAACTCTTAATTAGGAGGTTTTCAGTGGGTTTTGCCCAAAGCCACTGTCAAAATATCTCAGGACGGCTTTCTATAACAATTAGAGATGTTGCGAGATTTTTCATGCATATATAGATATATTCACAAATACAGATATATCATCCAAATTTATGGTGCTTGTAGCTTTGGTATGGATTGCAAAGCCTTCTGATAATATTAGATAGATGTAATCCATCACTCAAGTCTTTAGCCTCTACCTGCACTCAGGTCCCTAGCCCATCTGCCAGGGACACCACTAAGAATTTCAAACCACTCAGCAAACTCTAGCAGCTCCCATACCTTCCAAAAACCCAGTTTGGCAGAATCATGTTCTCTCTTTCCTCTCCAGCTGTGCAATTCACACACACCCACACACTTGCCTTTCCTCAAAACTTGCTGGTGTGAAAGCTGGATTCAGTCCAGAAGCAACAGGATGAGAAAGAGTTACTGACCAAAGCACAGTTTTTCTCCAAGTTTTCCATGCCCCGTAAGTCTATGTTGAGAGTATGTGTCCTGTTATTTAGTAAAGGATGGCACGAGAAGCAGGGGGATACTGGCAAGAGGAGAGGAAAGGCCGGGGAGGGCAATGGTGCAACTAGGACTGATGCGATGAAGAGTCCTAGCTCCCACATTCCCTTTCTGGCTCCAGACACAGCCTGAAAACTTCTGAGGCAGCAGGAAAAATGAAGTCCAGCAGTAATTTGCAAGGGAAATACAATCAGTGCATTAAGGTTATTTCACTAAGTAATCCCTTTTGCTCCATCACAATAGTGCGTTTCCTGACCTCTGCTGAGAAGGACTGCAAACTCCACAGGAGAGAGGCTGAAAACCACCACTGAGAGTTACTCGATGGCTGTTTTTCTGCACAGAAGCTCTGTTGGAGTACCCTGCCTTTGGAGATTGGGGGTGCACAGCTACCACCCTTTTAACCTTTCAGAGAGGCTGTGGAGAAGGAAGGGCTGCCGGTAGGGCATCCAAGCACTTCTCTGCATCCCAGGGATACTGAGGACATTTTCTGTTGTTGGGGGTTTTTTTTGTTTTTTTCCCCAAACTAAATTGTGGGTTATTTTTAAGTCCTTTATTTTGAGCTGGTAGTATGATCACAGTTTACCTAACTTTGCCATCTAGTGCTCAAGTCTACACCACTTGCCAACAGCAACAAAAGCCTAGGGAGACCCTAGAGGGCAAGACATTTAACAAAGAGAATATTACATCATCAAATCTGTGTTGTCTTGCACAACAATCTTGTACATCAAATCTATGTTGTCTTAAGATAAGTTTGTTCTTGAGTTCATTGGCGTAACTCCACACTTATGGAATACTTGTTCTAGAGGCAGTATCAATTTTGGAGAATTAAAATAATTGAATGTCATGTCTAGTGCAAAGAAAGTTTCAAACTTTGTACGGGAATTCAAAAGTTTTAAGGGAATGTTTCAAGAAGTAACTATGTTCTTGCAAAGAGGTTGATGATAATGGCTTTCTTCACGCTACAGGTTCCAAAGACATGATTATTTTTGGATTGATAATCCTTTTTCAGAGAAACATTGGAAGAATCATGGAACAAACTGTCTGAAGAAGTTCATTTGCAGATACTACCATTACAAATACCAGTTCAGCTGTCCCTTATAGAATGCTACATACTATCTCTTCCTGTTACTGGTATCTGAATCTGAGTTTTCTCCAGCAGCGCTGCAAGTTTTCTACTTGGCTTTTTGAATGATCAGTCTAGCTTATAAGAACTTTCAAAGTAAGATCTACTAAATCAGCTACATGAGAATTATCATAGCTACCTACCACCTCTTCCTCTGCTGAAACACTGAAGTAGATGCACTTTAGAGGAGAAAAACACATTAGAAATTCCAGCAGAAAGAATTTGAAAGCAGGAGACAAGCTGTCCTCAGGCACAGGAGTCCAACTGTGATTGGCACAAAACCTTAGTATTCCATATATTTATTAAATCTTTATGTTTAGTTAAATTTTATATTTATTTATTTAACCCTTAGTATTTTAAAATTGTCTATTTATTTAATCCTTATAATTTAGTATGTTTATTTATTTACTATAAGGCACAAAATGGTAGTATTTCTGAGCTACAATTAAAACTATTCTGTTTTGTTACATATTTTCCATCAGAACTAAAGAAAAACATGAGTGACCATGCAGTCCCTTCCTGCAACCCAGCACCAAAGAATCCATCCATCCATCAATCCGTAGGTCCCTGCAAGAGCAAATTAAACTTCTTGCTGGTTTACAGTTACGAATCCATTACCTGGAAGGGCTCAGAAACACTAAATGACTGGTAGTGATAAAATCTTAAGGGCAAAGTACATAAACTCCCCACAAAACTGTTTGACTAAAGACTAGCAACAGTGACTATATGAATTCACCCATTCTTAGCCTATGGCAAATTTGAGATTCAGAAGAGGAAGAAGGAGTGAAAAAGAGAGTAAGAAGCGGGTCACAGGCCTTGTGTGCACTGCTGGATACAGGAGCACACTCGAGCAGTTACCAGGGAACCATTAGAGTACTGTAGATCTACTTTTTAGCTTGGTTTATGGTTACTGCTCACATAAGCAATAAGATAAATAGAGCTGGTGTTAAATCAGTGAAAATTATTTGCAGCTAGTGGGAGGCAAACAAAGGGGTCTGGGCTTTGCCTATACCTTGGACTAGGACTCTAAAGCCCTTTGCTTTCTTACAGAACATTGTATCAAAAGGCTTTCTGGAAGACAAGAAATTCATAAGACTTAACTCCTGTGGACCCAAAAAATGCATGAAATAAAATCCTCTCACCAAAGATGGAGACCACTTGTCATCAGAAACGTTGATTAATGACCTTTTTCAATCAAATATTTAAGCCATTCTTGTCTAAACTGCATAAAGATAGAAAAAGAGTTATTTAAAAAGCTCTCTGTGTTTCTTGGCAACAGATTATTTGGTTTGGCAGAGTGAAATGCATTTTCATAGGACCTCTGATGGAGCTTAGCAGGAAGGTAATACACGCAAAAGTCATTTGACTTGGCAGTATGAACTAAATGGTTGCAGAGTGATGAATGATAACACTACATTTATTTTCATATTTATCTGATATTTATATAGTACCTTTAAAAATAATAGCACATTAAGATTTTCCACAACAGAATCTTAAGAACTTACAGCACCTGTGGAAACACAGTCCAGTGCTGTACCAAACTGTTCAACAGGGACTCAGACCTGAGAGGAACCAGCCATCCCCCAGGCTGTAAGATACTCTTTGCTTTTTAATTCCATTAAATTCTGGGAGGCTACAGAGAACAAATTTATGTTTCCTCTGTATTTCCTTTTCCCACTTCTTGAATGAATAAATTGTAAACAATCTTCCAAAAGTTACAAACACTAGAGTTCACTGCACTTACCATGGTAATGATATGGTAATTGTATGGTATGGTATGGCAATGAATACGTGACATGATCATGGCTATAAGCACTGTGTGACCACAGACACAGCTACACACATGGCCAAAGCAGCAAATCTTTGAAAATGGATCATTAATTACTAATATTTACTCCAAATAAGTCACTTTCAGGGATTTGAATATAAATATTGGTGGTGTTACAAGGCTTAATGATCTCCCACATTTATCAGTAGCTCATTCTAAGAGCACATGACTTTGGAACAAACTTTTCATTACAGCGGGGGACTCAAAACTAAAGGCTCCTTAGGTCTCCCCCAACAATGTGCCTTAGCGATAGATAATGCACATTAAGAGATCAGACAACAGCCAAAACTATATGCCGTATCAGTCTTTAAGGTTTTGTAAGTTGTGACTGGAGATGTTCACCAAACGCAACCTCTGCGCAAGCAGTTGTTGAGAACTGTACCAATGAGATGCACACTGAGTAGATAAGAAGAAAAGACACTACAGATTAAAAAAGAAAAACAAAACAAAAACAGAAGGAAAAAAAAAAAGAATACCACTCGTGTGACTTTAGGAATTTGCTTATTAGCTCAGCTAGACAGTTCTAGCAATGAAAAGCCAAAAACCGTAAGCAACTTCCCTGGTCACTGAAATTTTAGGGTCAGGTCTGTTGCTGAGATGAATTTGCCTCAGCAAGGTCACAGAAGGGAGGAACTGCCTCCTTGCACACCAGCGAGTCTCTTCCACTTAATAACAGCTCTGCTTTCAAAGCATTTTGCGATCTTAAACTGCTCGGCAAATTTTGCAGAGGAGATGTCAGGCCGCCTGCATTCCAGCAAACCCTTCCGTGTAATTTTAACTGTGCATACACAGTGCCAGCGTGCAGCCCAAGAAGAGGGGTGGCAGCGGGCACAGCGCTGCAACTCCTCAGCAGAGCTCTGGCAGGTGGGATCAATTTGGGGCTCCTAGGGAAAACTGAAAATGGACAAAAATGCGTTTGGGATCAATCCCAATGTTTTCCTCAGCCTGAAAATAAATATTTCACACCATCCTTTATACTTCAAGTTTCAGTATTTCTTCCCTTGTTCTGCTTTACGGATTTGGATAAAGTAGAAAAATTTGGTCTCCAAACATTTTTTTAAATTAAAATTTTTGATAGTTAAAATGTCTAAAAGAAATATTTTGATGTCCTCATTTTGGTCTTATTGCATATTAGTTTGAAGGAACTCAAAATTGCATTTTGATGATGTGGTGGGTTGACCCTGGCTGACTGCCAGGTGCCCACCAAAGCCACTGTATCACTCCCCTCCTCAGCTGGACGGGGGGGAGAAAATATAACGAAAGGCTCATGAGTTGAGATGAGCACAGGGAGAGATCACTCACCAATTACTGTCATGGGCAAAACAGACTCAACTTGGGGAAAATCAATTTAATTTATTACCAGTCAGAATAGGATAATGAGAAATAAAAAACAAATCTTAAAACACCTTCCCCCCACCCCTCCCTCCTTCCCAGCTCAACTCCACTCCCAATTTTCTCTACCTCCTCCCTGTGAGTGGCGCAGAGGGATGGGGAATAGTTGTTATGGTCAGTTCATCACACCTTGTCTCTGCTGCTCCTTCCTCCTCAGGGACAGAACTCATCACACTCTTCCCCTGCCCCAGCATGGGGTCCCTCCCATGGGAAATAGTCCTTCACAAACTTCTCCAACGTGAGTCCTTCCCATGGGCTGCAGTTCTTCACGAACTGCTCCAGCATGGGTCCCTTCCATGGGCTGCAGTCCTTCAGGCACAGACTGCTCCAGCGTGGGTCCCCTGCGGGGTCACAATTCCTGCCAGAAAACCTGCTCTGGCATGGGCTCCTCTCCCCACAGGTCCTGCCAGGAGCCTGCTCCAGTGTAGGCTTTCCCATGGAGTCACAGCCTCCTTCGGGAACCCACCTGCTCTGGCGTGGGGTCCTCCATGGGCTGCAGGTGGATATCTGCTCCACTGTGGACCTCCCTGGGCTGCAGGGGGACAGCCTGCCTCACCAGGGTCTTCACCACAGGCTGCAGAGGAATCTCCACTCCGACGCCTGGAGCATCTCCTCCCCCTCCTTCTTCACTGACCTGGGGTCTGCAGGGTTGTTTCTCTCACATGTTCTCACTCCTCTCTCTGGCTGCGGTTTCTGTTGCACAGCAACTTTTTTCCCTTCTTAAATATGTTATCACAGAGGCGCTACCACCATTGCCGATGGGCTCGGCCTTTGCCAGCGGCGGGTCTGACTTGGAGCCGGCTGGCGTTGGCTCTGTCGGACACAGGGGAAGCTTCTAGCAGCTTCTCACAGAAGACACCCCTGTAAACCCCCTGCTGCTAAAACCTTGCCACGCAAACCCAATACAGATAAATAAACTTTACATCTAAAACATTTTCACCAAGCTTGTGAAAACTAGTCTAACTTGTGCACTAGTGCTGATTTTCTAATAAATTCATAATTTAAAATTTAAATTTTTAAAATTGAGATTTTTTTCCACCACATCAAAGAAGATGGTGATGCTTTCTCCCCCAGAGAAACCAAAACCAAAATATAGTTTGTGTATTATTTAAATTAATAACAAATTACATAATTAGTTTAAATCATATTATGTTACAGTTTGGGAAGAAAGCAGAAAATACTGAAACCTCAGAGGAAATGCAGGTAGCGGAATGTAATTAGTTGTATTAGTTTCTGCCCAAAAGATTAGATTTTATATCTATACACCTTTTAAAAGTTTTACTAAGTGATAGCAACTGGCAAAGACTTTCCAATTGTATCCAAAATATAGCAATAAAGACATTTGGATGTTGCATGATGTTTTATACCAGGCACTGTATATTCTGAAGTGCTGAGGAAACTTTGTGATGGGTCTCAGTCAGATCTCAGGAGATGAAGCATCTTCTGAAAATCCAGGATCCATTCTGTTCGCCAGCAATAGTCTGACCAATTTGTGGTATCTGATGTAGATGTGCGATTAACTCACAGCAAGAAAACTGAAGCTCTGTCCTAAAAAAAAAAAAATTAAAAAAAAAAAAAAAGATATATTATTCAAAACTGGCTTTCGGTGAAGATGCACAACACTACAACTGGCCTCTGTTTATACTCAGCACTGCTCACTGCTTCTCCAGAAACTTCATTCCAACCGAATGTAACAAACCACTGGAGAAGTAAACCCTGCAGGTGATTCACAGATAGTTTTCAGATATCGCCTGCTCGTGACTGTACCAAACCGTGGCCTTGGCTCTTTCTCAGACCTGTTCTTCTGAAGGGAAGCTTTCACACCCGCACCTCAGCCGACCACAGCAGCTAACACACGTTCATGGTCCAGCTGCACAGGGCAGCGGGAATTTTTCATCTTGTGCTGGAAGGTCTCTCAGACCCAGCGCAGAGCTACCGAAACCCCCGCAGCAGCCGCCAGCGGAGGTGTGACGGTCCTGGACACGTCTTGGAAATGTTTCTCAGTCTGCTTCCCCAAGCAGGGTTAGGGAGTGCTGGAAGAGTTCACAACAGAGCTGGCCAACAGCTTAACTCAAGGAAGTTTTTCAGAATTCATTTCTTTCAGAATTTTGCACTGATAGTTTTCTCAATTTTCATTTACCCTAGTAGAGTAGGACCTAGTCTTAAGCAAATGTTTTCTTCTGGAACAGATGCCAGGAAGATAAACTCACTGTATGAGTACTGGTAGGCATGTCCTGCTTAGCAAAAGGCCCTTATTTTTTCCTTATCCAAAGACTACCGCTCCACTTACCTGCTGAGTCTTCATTAGACCTGGATGGTACTGCTCTACAGACTTTTATTTGTTTGGAAACACAGATTTTGATATATCTTACCAGTGCCATTTTTCTTCCTATATTTGCAACTGATTCTTTTACAGACTTTTCTTGAAACTAAAATAAATGTACTGAATGCAAAGGCAACCTGTGTAACTGATGTTGTACTATAAAGAAATATACGTTGTCAGTGTTGCTGTCAATATTAAAAATGTACATATGATTGTCTCTGTTGGAAAGAAATCAGATGCAAACATATTAATGTTGTTTTAAGTATTACAGGGCTAAACACCAAAATGTATACGACTAGTTTAGGCATTCAGATACTGATACGTTGTCTTGTCTTTTTTTTTTTTCCCCCAAAAATACAACTTAAAAAACAGCCTTAATAAATGCAAAATAATGAGTGTCCCACCAGAATTTCTTGAAAAGCTCTTGTATAGAATAATCAGATTGCCTTTATCTATGTGAAGAAAGTAAAATTCCTCCCATGTGGGCAGAAGCTTAGGGGTTTTTTTAGTCAGTATTAGAACTTCCAAAAAAATTACTCAGAGCAGCTATCCCTGCTGAATAGCTCTCCAGCTTTTCCAAACTTGGACCAAAATCCACAGTTAATAGTCAACATATCCCCAACTCATACCTCTGAGCAGCAGTACTAAAACCTACTAATTTGAGCTAACCCTGCTACAGTATTTCAAGAAGAAAGGTGGGGGTTTTTTTCGCTCCTTTGGCAGGTTATTTTAAGGTGTCCATTCAAATTTTTGGTACTGACATCAAATCTTTCTGCAGAAAAGCTGTTCCTATTCTCCACAGGGCTGTTAAATGTACAAGGAATAGACTTCATTCTCCACTAACTGTAATTTTTCCACTATCCTATTACTGTAATTTTCCACCATGCTCTTGACAGCTTTGTTGGCTCTGCCTTACCAGAAGAAAGGGGTCTCTTTCTTTGTTTTGTCCTGATGACATTTTCATCACGAAGAAGGAGGTGGCCTTCAGTACACACAGCTTGCTTTGGAGCAGAAAGGAGAGAAGCGGTAGCCGTGGCTGTACTGTGAACACATATATAGCTCACAGCTGTATATTTCATGGGAAAAATAAATCTAATAACAGTAGTAATAATAATAACAACAATGATGTGTGCAGTGACATTTTACAATGCAGGAAGTTTTTCAGATCAACCATGACTCTAAGCATCCCCATGTGACACTAAAAAATGCCCCCAAACAGTCCCTATCTGGAAATGTCCCATGAAGATGAATAAGGACCCGTATCTCTTTTCACAAAGACAGCTGTTTTACTGCAACATATTCCTCTGCTTCAGTGTGTCTCTTTGTACAATAAGGTGCTGCTAAATACACACTTCATAAGCTCAGAAAAGTGAAAGTAGTAAGTAATACATCAATATAAAGTAATTCACCAGGAAAATGCACAATGCAACAAACCTATTCTCCATGTTTAAATGCCTCACTCCTCCCTAGTGCCTTACCCCAATGACTGAACTGCAGTAGTACTTCAGGTAATCCCAGCTGGAGCAAGGCACTCAGGGAAGGTGAAGAGTTCCGACCTGAGCTGCGCAAGATTCAGGCCCTGTGTCCAGCTGTATTTCCTGTGTAGTGTAAGTTATTCCTGTTGTGTCAGCAGCTCAGGATCTTGGGAAAGGAAAATATTTAGAAATGGGATGTCATGTCAAACTTACCATCATAAACATTTGGGAGGAGGGAGCCAACTGCTCTTTCTCTGTTTAGCCAGAAATGAACCTGCCATTTGGGATTTTAAAACAAATTAATCATGGCTCCAATCAGGTTTGATCAGTAAGCAAATGTTTAGTTCCGTTCCATCCTTTGTAGTACTTTTATAAAAGCAGGAGGCAGATTTTCAAGGTGATTTTTGTTGGTTGGATGTTTGGTTTCTAGAGCTATTGCCTTCCAGAGACAGCTGTCTGAGAGGTCCACATGTGCTGGCAAAGGCAAGCACCGTGAAACTCCCAGGCAGTGAACTGCAATGTCCGTCCTGGAGAGCCGGTTGGTCTCCTAATGTAGCAGAAGACCACGCTACCATTGTTTTCCCCTCCATGGGATCCCTTATCAGAAGGCATTGAGAGAGATTACAGGAGAGACTAGACTGTTTTAGCCTTGGATCCCTCGGCAAGGCAGTTTGAAGGATGTTTGCTGAACTTTCTACAACCAGGAGCTCACAGCTAGGTCTTGTGCAAGGAAAAGGTTTTAATGTGTTTTCTTGCCCCTGCGTATGCACAGGCTTCAGAGCAGCTGGTAGGATTACCATTCCTTTCCTGCTACACCAACAGGTTTTGCCACCTGTATCTGAGCTGCCTTAGCTTTATAACATTCAGTATAATAATTGTCTCTGGGAGCTGAAAGATGAGTGAAATGTTAGCCTTTATAAATGAGCATTTTCCAAATCACTGTGCAATGGAACAGTTACTTAAGCTAAGTGGCGGGGGGGGGGGGGGGGGGGAGAATGGAAAAAGATACCAGTTCAGAAGTTCAGGTGAACTTAAAAATGCAAGAGTAAGAGAGTAAAAACAGGTCATACAATTATGCTGCAAATATGTCATTATGTTCTGTTGAACCAGTCCTTTAGTGGAACAAAAGGCTCAAAACTGTGCTAAAAAAGCCCCAGAAGAAACCCAAATCTGTTCCAGGCTCAGTTCATACCCATACTGAGCCTGATGAGAGTTTGCCTGAGCAATTAGTGCAGGACCTCCTTGAGTGGGCAGCTGCCTCGCAGGTCCTGCAATAGTGAAGGCCCATTAGCTCACCTTGAAAATCAGCTGCCATTGGAAATAGCTGCATGGAGAGGCCAACAGGCGATAGCTCTACAGAAACAGGCTTGAAATGTTGATGGAGGATGAGAGTAATCAGTTTTAACCTGTGTTAATAGCATGGCACCACTGGCTTGAAGTTAGTCAGCTCCCTAAATCTTAAGGCCTTGAAATAACCATGCAAAATTGTAGGGTAGTTAGTGAGACTGCTGGGAGAAGTAATGCTGTCAGAACCTTTGAAGAGGTTCATCTGTTCTTTTCTTGCTCTTCTTCCTGCTTTAAAAAAGTTTATGACAAACAGGGGATGATAGTCTTTTGCCTACTGAGGGAGCCTACATATTGAAGCTGCAACTCAATTATCTGTGAAGCTTTTCAGAAGTCTTCAGCACTGCAGAAAAATTTAGCATGGATTAGCTTCCAGCTGGGAAAATAATATGTGGAAGCTTTGTTCCCTTATATATGGGAGAACAAATACATTGATATTTCTACATAAAATGGTAACAATTTCTTTTCTGTGTATAAATAATTGCTGATAACTTGACGTAGGGGAAGGAGCTAATGATTCTGCAACTCAGCCCTGTACCTACAACACCGTATGCCTACTCTTTTGGCCTTGATCATATATTTAGACTTAGTCCTTCAACCTTGACCCCCTTCTGTTTGCTGAGAACACGGACTAGAAGAGCAGAGAAGCGACTACAGTGAGTGTTTTCATTTGAAATCTCATTTCTAGGTTGCTGCAATACTTGCAGCACCATAACATTAGAAAGAAAAACAAAGGCCTGGGGTTAAATTCCATGGCCTGTTTCAGTCTTTTTAAATTACTGCAAATCAAAACCCCTGTGTAACCGCTGAATTACACTGGAAATGAGAAAAACCAGCTACTGCCTTCTCCAGAAGTTTAGAGTAATGCCTGTAACGGTTTCACAGCTTTTTGGCTTAGGCTGAACATACTTAAAATGACAATTATGCACCTCATCCTTCTGCAGCTGTAGCCCAGCAGCCCTTTTGGGCAGAGCCCTTCTGGCAACTTCATAGTACCCTCGAGGGCACACTCCTTTTCTAAGAGAAAAAGAAGAGCGTCGTTCCAAGTCCTGAGCACCAAAGAAGTTTTACCTCCCTGAGGGTCCTACAGGACAAATTACCCATTGCCATCAGCTGGGGCTTGGGGCAGATCAGGATCCGGGCAGGTCTGACAGCTTACAGCTGAGCAGGACCCTACACTGAGCTGCTTTGCTCCTTGAGGAAGAGAAGTTACAGAAACATATTTTCTCATTGCTCTTGGGGGATATATGATGGATGTGTGCCTTTGAAAGCTCTGTCAGGTAAGGGAATATTGGTTTTATGTGACTTTTTTTTTTTGAGTTAGTTTTGACAGTCCTTGTAGTATGTTAGTATGCTTTAAGTATCCTTACTTCTTGCGATGGCTGGGTTTTACTGGTGCTCTAATTCCTACCTATATTGCTTACCAGCAAGTCAGTTCTCCCTGCCATTGCCAGTGAAGAGCATTTAATGTGATGTTCTGGTTCATGGTATGGTCAAACTGATGGTTAAATTCTGGTTGCAGAAATCTTATTGATGAAGGTGATGGGGAAGGGGAGAAAAACAGTTTATTGGTAGCTGACTGGTTTGAGCACAAGGTACTGGTAGTTTAATTGCTATGCAAGCTGAGAAATACGAATGTAGCTGAGAAATACGAATGTAGCTGAGAAATACGGAATGCCCATGATCTGCTTTTTTCTTTCATGGTTGTACTTTTTAAGCTGTTTTCCTAAGCTATTGTGCTTGCACGTGAAAGGTCATGCTCTGATGTGGGAGGTAGCTATATGGAGAAATAATAAGTCTGAAATGTAGTCCCAGAATATCCCCCTCTGTTAACATCTAGGGGTTCTTTCAGTAAGTGCAGAGAGCTCTGCTGCTGGGAAGGACAAAAGATGAGAAAAGGGTCTCCTCTAATTTTCTGTCCAACTGGGGGAAACACTGTGGAAAAATAAAGCACCTGTGCGAGGGGGGTGGGAAGTAGGGAGCAAAACAATCCATATATTTAGATTCTGAGATGAGGAAATGAATGATATTCCCCAACACCCTAGTTGACACTAACACAGTGGTAGCTGATTAGAAGAGGAAACATTTATGTTAATGATCTTATTTTGTGATTCAATTTTCTTTCAACTTCTACCATCTGTTTTAAAATACATGTTTCTGTTAGGACGCTAATAAGTACACATGGTTTAATGCTGCATGCTAGTCACCAGTAGCTCTCACTGATTTAAATGTAAATTGTATTTTGCCTGAATCTGGTCTGCTAGATCTGGTCCCTGTTTGAATTACGGTTTCTGGGAAATGCTGAAGGGATTGAAATGTTTATGGAAAGATATGTTCACGTGTTTCTTCTGCTTTATTTGGAAACGGTCCGTCAAAACGTAGCTGAACTTTGTAATGTTTGGAATTGTGTTTTGGGCCAGGAGGATCCATTTATAGCAGGCAAATGTCTGGCTTTCTTCATTAGCTGCTGCATTGCAGTTTTCATGATTAAAGGTGGCACTGTTTGGGCATTTCCTTCAATTATAACTGAAATTTGTCTGGCTATAACTAAATACAAGTCTTCCAAAATGGGAATTTAATTTGTTGGTGTAGTGTGAAGTTTCCTCCCAAGCAAGGAGGAAAGACAGTGGCTCTGAACAGTTTAATGAAGCTCTTATCAAAGGGGTGATGGTGAATGATTTGCATTCAGGATTTGTATGAAATTTTTAATACCTAAAGCCTCCAAGAGCTATGGCACAAAACTAGTCTGACAGTGGAAGTTTTCAGTAACATCGCACTCCTTCCCTCAAATCTGAGTGTTTAGCATTTCATGGAAAACTTTTCTGCTCCTCAATAAAAGAACTTGTGTGAATGTGTGTGTGTAAAGCATTTATTTATGCAGCTGTTCAAACTGATGGCATGGAATGGGTAGAGAAAAGGAGCAAATGTGAGGCCTTCAGCTCAGCCACAAAATGAAGGTGCTTTTTTTTTTTTTTCGTAGCCATGTGGATCACCATCACTTTCCTCCCAGAGCCCACGAGAAGCAAAGAACACAGTCGAATGTTGAATTTGGCTGGTTCCTGGGGATCAGTATGACTCACCTCTGCTAAAATTAGCTAAGCTTAATTTGTAATTTGTTGCCCAGTAAACACAAAAAAAAACCCTAAAAGACCAATCAGGCACCAAGGGGTGGTGTTGATTTTGTTTTCTTGAAGACAAACTTGAAAGTTAATACCACTTACTGGTATTTCTGATAATGTCACAAGATGAACTGTGGATGAGCAAGCTGCTCATTTTGTCTCTCCCCCGGTCTCACCTTGGCCTCACTGCTGCTGAGTAATGTGTGAGAACATGCAAACCCTAAATAGAAGTTAGTCCTGCAGGTTGGACTCCCACTAGAAAATATCTTTTTGTTTTGTAGCAGATGCCGGCCAGTGTGAAAATGGGAGTTAATGTTAACCTTGCCATTTAAGCTTTGTCTTAATGCCAGAGATATTATAATCATGATTAGTTTAACCAAACTTAACAAACTTCAATAAATATATATTTTTAATGTTAAGATCTTTATTGTAGTTGTTTTCGTGTGCAGCCTTTCTTTCTTTGAAGATGGCTGTTGAGATGATATTTTTTTCATCTGAAATGACAGCTGCACTAACCAGGAGATTTATAACAGTTTTTGTGCTAATAAAAAATATACATATCTTCCCAAAATGGGGATTCTTTTTCCTAAAAGAGTGACCCTTACCTCAACTTTTTTGATTTCATAGATGGACATTAATACTAAGCAGATGAAGAATCCCTCCAGATTTGCATTTTTATATCTTTTTAGTACCAAAAAAATTCATCGTGACTAAGTTCATTTTTAGTGTAGTAATAAAACTTAATCAGAAATGACTGTCTTTAATTCTGAGTGTTATAAATCATATACAAGTTTTATGCCTTAAAAAAACTTATTTGCGAAGAGGATTAGACAGGATCTTCTAATCCTTGTTCCATTTCATCTCTTTTACTAATAAACTATAAATACTCATTCTAATTATGTCATGCTCACCATGGGCCTGATCCCAAGAGATGCCAAGTATCTGGGCCCACGTGGACCGCCGTTGACGTCCTGTGCCACCATCACTCCTGCTTTCTCAGCAGCCTGCTTTAGCCAGAGCTATTTTGTCCTGTCTTGTCCTGGCTTTGGTTATATGCAATCAGTGTTTCTTCCAAGCAGGCTACCAGCATATTGCTGTTCTTTAGATGTCTGTGCTTGAAAAGGATGGTGTAGCTGCAGCAGATTTCACAGGACGTCAAGCCTGCAGAGGCATGCCTGTACTTTAATTTCTATGTTGTTTATTCCACTGGGCTTTACATGCATGCAAGTATACATGCATGG
The DNA here is from genome assembly GCF_964188355.1 of Buteo buteo. Taxonomy (NCBI): domain Eukaryota; kingdom Metazoa; phylum Chordata; class Aves; order Accipitriformes; family Accipitridae; genus Buteo; species Buteo buteo. The sequence continues at coordinate 48,561,322 of NC_134171.1, forward strand.
CTCAGGAGGCATTATATTACATGAAGTAAGATAAAAATTGCAGGTGTTCATGTCTTGCTGTGGTTTGTGTCGGTGGTCACGGGTTGGGAGGAAGGAATGCTCCCGTGCACAAGAATGTGGGATTTTAACACCAGTATTGAGACGTGCAATGTAACTGCAGCTAAAATTTGTCAGCTTGAGGTGTCATCACCCCCTACCATTTGATAATGTACATAATGTTCGTGAAATCGGAAAGAATTCTGCTTTTGCATTTGGCGTAGTCAGGGTTTTGCAAATCATTACTAATAATGCTGCTATGTGGTGAGAGAGACGCGAAATGGATGCGGGTGGGGAAATAGAGGAAGAGGACAATATTGGGGGCACCTAGTGGAAACAGGATGGTGATGGCATAAAATTGCTACTGCTGCCTCTGCAATACATTCATGCAGTCAACAGGAGTACAGAAACAAGCCGAACAGCATATTTCAGATAACTCCATCCAAGCGGTTTTCCTTTTACTGCTTTTTACAGTCCTACAGTGCAGCGCTACGGCAATAAATGAGATTCATAGCAGGTCTCCTGGAACAAAGGTGTGTCAGCAATTATCCAGGACAGCTTGCCAGTTTTCCTGGGGCCTGCCAGGAGCAGGCTATGAGCCAGATGTGACGGCTTTGGTAGCAGCAGTATACACCAGGCCCCGGGGGCTTCTGACTGCACAAAGATGGAGGCACATCCAGTTGTAGAGTGGGGAAGTTCGAGGAAGTCATGGAGGATGAGGATGGCTGGAAGCTGTTTGCACTGAAGAATAGTTCACCTGATATACCATTATCCCCAGTCTGCTCTCGAGTTGCCCCTAAGAAAGTGGGAGCCATTGCTTGAGATGAGATGCACAGCATTGCTTGAGAAGTTCTGGTGGTGGCTGACTGCTTTTTCTTGGGAAGAAACTGGAGATAGTCATAGGCTTGGTATGTCTGAAGCAGTGCCCTTGTTGACTGAGGCAGGTCAAGTGAGATGGAATAGGGATCTTCTCTGTGTTCATGTGTCTCTGCTGCTATGCTTGACAGATGGCTCTGCTCAGACAACTCATAAAGACAAATAGAGATGGTCTTGGGAAGGTGGGGGAAAAACTAAATGGATGAAAAACACTCAGCAAGTCCTGTGTTCATCAAACCATGCAATTTTTAACAACCACCTGAAAGAAAACGTTGAAACTTGCAGTAACCCTCAAAATCATGCGCTTACTGCAGTATTACCAAACTCCTGAGACAGACCCCTCAAATAGCACTAAAATAATATACAACGCGTTTTGTAGGTCTTGTTAAAAATTTATTATTTGTCTTCTGATTTTTTAGATGCCAGAGCTCCCCTGAGCCATACTTACAAGTTCTTCTTTGTAACTAGCGTCAGTAGAAAAACATCACTTAATTGGTTAGCCTTTTTTTTTTTTTTCCCTCCAGCAGCTGGAGCTCAAAGTAAACCACATGACTAAAAGTTTCAACAAATTGATGAAAGCTGGTGGTGCTGGGGTTTGAATCAGTGATGAATGCATTAAATAATACAAAGGTTAGTTCTTTCTTTTAGTAAAGGGGGGAGGGGAGATGGACGGACAAGATTACTGCCTGTGAACTCCAGTGAATAAACAGCTGTGTAACTCGGAAAGTGGTGTCAGGAAAACCACAGGAATAAAATTGGCCATGAGTAAACCTTGCTTGCAAAATGTGAGGAAGTCCTAACTCAGAAGAGCAAAGCTCTGGAACCAGCCCTTGTCATAGTAACGGGAGCAGTGGTGGTGGCCTTCTAAGAGGAAGGTGACTTGGCTCATGGAGTTTGGTGCCCCACTTCCTCTGTGAGCATCTTAAGAGGGTTCCTGGTCTTCCAAAAAAGAGAAACCTCTATTGTGGCAGCTCCCCAGTGCTGCTTATTTGAAAAGAGCAAAGTGCTTCTAAAGTGAGTCCAAAATGTTTTAAGTATCTCATTTTAACTCCACCGTAAGAGACTGTGAAATTTTCTTTGAGATGTAAACCAATAATTATCTATACAGTACTTAACTATGTATCCAAAAGACCCTATCTATGTTAGATTGACCCTTTTGCTAGCATCTCCCAGATCATGCTGGGATGCTGGCCAGGCATGATTTCAGGAGATGTAAAAAGAACCAAAGAAAAGTAATTTGAACTTGTTCAATTCTAGCCTGTGGCTTTGTTGTTCTGTGTTTAAAACATTAAACGCTTCATGGTCTCCCCCCATCCCCCCTTTTCTGGTCATGGTCATCTCAAATTTTCTTTGATATCACTTGTGAGAGAAGAAACAGGATTTGAACCATATCCTCTAAATGAAGACCTCTACAATCGTTTCCTACAAATTATAGTGTAGTAAAATGCAATTAATATTTTGATGTGATTCAAAAGTGACCTTTCCCCGTCTCCAACAGTGGGCTTGCTCTCACAAACCTACTGCTCTGAAAAGCTGATGTGTGTGCTGGGTGCAGTAAAATGAATAATATGAGCTGATTTCTCCCCCACCCCCAGTTCTCACTGAACTATCACAAGTTATTACAAAAAATGGTGCAGGTCCTCAGACCTTCAGGGTTGAGGTGCTCTGCTTGCTGGTGTGCCAGCCTGCTGCAAGGGCACCCTTGCACCTTTCTGCATTACGTCCTTCCCAGGAAGCTAGTCTCTTCCACACAGACACCACCACCACCACGTTATCAACTCCTCACCCCCCAGAGCAGATAGGTAGGGATGCAATTTGTACCTTTTTGGATACATTAATTAGGAGGAGTACACAGATTTGATTTTACATGCTGTCTTGATTTTAAGGATCATGAGCCTTGCTTTAATTCAATCCAGGTTAAGGTTAAAGCAAACAAAAATATTTTTTTCATGGAATTCAAACAGAAAGAGCTTACAGAGGTTTTTGAAGACACAGGGTAGAAAGGAAAGGAAAATGCATGCAGTCAAAATGTTATGTGATGAAATCATTAAAGGCTTCTCTCCCCACATCCCAGTGAGAAGCAGACTTACCTGACACGCATTGCTGGGACTCCCACTGTGTTGAACATCCTCTGTCCTCAGGTAGCAACCATGGGAGGTATGCTTGGATGGGGGGGAGGGGGAAGCCTGGTAGTTCCCCATCCTTTTGGTCCATGGCTTGACAGGAGAGAGGGGTGCAAGAGTGTGCTTCAATCTCAGGCCTTCCTGCCCTCACAAGTATTATATTTCCCAACTTAGTTACCCTCTGGAAATGCTGGTGATACTGGGCATGGCCAGCCATTACCATCTCCCACCAAGGCAACTAATGGATTTTGTTTGGCATACCCCATGTGCTTTCTAGTTTCATGGCATCATTCAAGTAGGTTGGGACCTCTGGAGGTCTCTAGTCCAACCCTTGCTCCAGCAAGACCAACACCTAAGTCAGATCAGGCACTGGGGGTCTTGTCCTGGGGAGTTCTGAGTATCTGCAAGGACAGAGATTTGACATCCTCTCCAGGCATCCTTTTGCAGTGCTTAACCACCTTCATTTGGGGGCAGGAGGGAAGGGAAAGAGAAAAAAGTTAGTTGGAATTTCCCAACCACTGCTTCTTGTGCTTTCACTGTGCATCTCTGAGAAGGATCTGTCTTCTGTCCAGCCCTCCCCAGCCTAGCAGCAGTGGCAGCCAGCCATCGGATCCTCCCTCAGCCTCCACTTTTTCAGGCTGAGGATGCTCAGCTTCCTCTGTGGCTCCTCGTGAATCGTGTGCTCCAGCTCTCGACCACCATAGCAGCTCTCCACTGACCTCCCTCTCTCCTGTGCTGGGGAAAACACAGCCAGATGCTGTTGCAGATCCCAGGTGTGGCATTGGGCGATGGGTAGCTGGGGAAAAACGCTTCCCTTGACCTCTTGGCTAATTGTTATCTAACCTCACATGTAGCTAGCCTTCATCACCACAAGGATGTACCGCTGACCCATATGCCCACCTGCGCTCTTCTGCAGACCTGGTCCCCAGCAAATCCTGTGCTGTATGCACAGCCAGCATGCTGCAGCTACCCAGCAGGACAGAGTTTGCCTTCCAGTTTACCACATAATCCTTTTCCCCTCATGCTGAATCCCATTTTCCATGCACCACATTTTCATCAGTCATGTACTACATCACTGTGTAGATAAGATTAGTGCCTACCTCTTGCTAAGGATGACACTTGGCAGCAAAAAAGTACTCCGGAGTGATACTGCATGATTTGGGATGACTGAGATCCTCCACTCTCTTGCTGGCATGCTATGTGTAAATAATATGCATTTGACATAGTATTCTTGTATACACTGGTTTGATAACATTCCCTCAGTAGATCAAAAACCTGTGACTTAATCGTTTTCCTAATGTAGTGAACATCTAACAAGTTATTGCTGAAGCTGAGTACTATTTATAGGTTGTTTTACTATTTAGTTCTGAACCCATGGTGCCTAACAATAAAAATGATACTGTACAACCATCAAGTATTTTTAAATACTCTCTGGTAGGTCTTCTAGTGCCTTACTTTGATTATTTTTTATCATGAAGTAAGGAGGGGGGAAAGTTTAAAATAGTTGTTCCTTTCCTTTTTTTTTTTTTTTTGGGGGGGGGGGGGGGGGACACCAAAGAGCATATTTCTAATCCAATGCCTCTTTAAAAAAATATTGCATAGTAAAATTTCAATATTGAAATACCAGCGCACTGGAAGTCAAAGGGATTTTTGCCAGCAATTTTGTTGCTGAGCTTCTTTTACACCCTTTTTCCACTGAAGGAAGAAGGTGGAATCAGTCAGAAATCCAAGCCTGTTGCCTGTGGGGAATTCAGTTTGTTGTAACAGTGAAATTTTTCCCTGAGCCAGAACAAGTCTCTGTTTGTCTTGCCTCCTGTTTTGAACCCTATTTTTAGCCTATTTTAATTGCATAAATAGACAGAAGCTGTGCAGGTGTGATACCAGAGGAATGCCTCCAGAGTGGCAATATTACTTAGACTGTAAGACACTTCCACCAGTGAATGTGGCTGTCACCACAGAGATGCAGCCATCAGGCTGGAAGGACCTTTTTCAATTTCCTTGACAAGTTACTGGGAGGTAGAGAAATACCACAGGATGGACCCTGCCACAAAAAGCAATGTTACTCCCCTTTCTTTGCCCCTTGCATCTCACAAATAAACTCCTCCATGCTACAGCGGTGGCTGTCCTCTTCCACAGCTGGAGGTACTTCAAGCCTGAGGAGGGTGGACTGAAAAATAGGGAAAGGAAAAGAAGCAGGGATAGGCTTTACACCCCAGGGTGAAACAGCTTGGATAGGTCTCCAGTAATCCATTTATGGCAGACTAAACATGTAGGAGGGGAGGCAAGTTATTAAGGGCACGGAGCTAGGACTCACCAAGATTGCTTGCATCAAAAGGCTGAATTTGCAGTACCTGGGCTAAAACCTATCGATCAAATCTTTTGGGCTTGTGTAAGTATTCCTGATGAAATCTGAGGGGCGAGAGAAATGGGAGACGGTACCGATGCTGTAGGGCTGCTTCTTGGGAGCTGCTTCCTTCTCCTGCCCAGCACAAGGCGACACTGAGCCCAAGGGTGCCCTGTGGCACCCACGTGTGCCTTGTTTTTCACATCACAGGCTACTGCAGAATTATAGTTCATCTGTCTGGGCCAATTAAGTCCGATAATTAAAACGGGGGGTTTTTTCCTCAGTCAGATTAATCTCTTAGCCATAGTGTTACAATTATGACTTTTTTAATTCATCTGTTAAAAACTCATTTTCTGTGCCTGTATGTTGAGACCTCAGTTCAAAATAGCAGCAGTGTAACAAAAAAAAAAAAGCCAAACTGTTCCTGCCAGAGAGAAGCCAGGGGAGTTATTCAAAAGGTAGTGAGAACTGATAGGATCTGGCCGCCTTAGTGACTTGAAAGGCAGTCTTAATTTCTTTTAAAACCTAATCTGTACCTTTTGAGTGTGCTGAAATTTATTGTATGGCTAGAAGGGGAGGTTTTGCATTTTTACAGTCCTTTGTTGCCCCTGGGGTTCCCTCTAAGGCAGGCTTTCCCACGGAGCTGCCCTTGGCTGCTGCGGGGACCTGGCGACGGCAGCGCCCTTCTTCGTGCGCTGGGTTTCACCTGCGTAGGTTAGGATATAGCTGGCACTGTCCTGTCCCTCAGCTTTCTCCATTAAACTTGTCTTCAACAGCAGCAAACAAAAGAATTCTTCAAGGCAAGCCTTGCTTCTTTCCCCTTTGCCTCTTCTCTAGCCTGCCTGGGTGTTTCAGGATATGAAAAGATAAGCATATGTCTGAGGTTTATTAGGTGTGCACACCTTTCAAAAACAGCTGTTATTTTAAATATTTGATATTCAGTTTTGGCTGTGGAGGTGTTATACTGAGTGCAAGCTCTGGTCCACCACAGCTGAACAAAGCCAGGGCAGACTCAAGACTGATTTTGTCATCCTTCTGTGATACACGTTCATTTGTAAAAACCAATGAATTATTTGCAGTACAGAGGCTTTGTTCAGTGAAAATCTATTCTGAAAAGTTATTATCGCAGTGAGTGTCTTTGATTATGATAGCACGAATAAGTGCTTTGGGGGAGAAAAAAAAAAGGAATATTAAATAAGCAGCTCATTCACATGAGAATCTGTTTCTTGAAAGCCTCTAATATTCTTCACTTATTATCAGGTATTGCAAAGTTGGAGATAAAAGTAACCAACATTAAAAAAATTAGAGTATCTTTCATTTCATAAAGCTGTAAGTTAACTTAATAATCAGAGCCTTCATTGTCTCGGTAATTTAAATTACCATTAGTTGTCTTGTCATCATCGTCTGATAAGAATAATGACTGTTACATATTGCTCTCGGTCTGGTACCTTGCACGTACAGGGATTCATTGTGATACCACATTTCATCTTTCATGGAACTGCTGCTATTAGTGCTATTACTGAGCTCGGCTGCCTTCAAAGCCTGACTTGAGCTACTGACTTTATTCCCCTGATTTCCATAAGGATTTAGTCCGATAGGGATAGCACAGTCATATTAGAAATTCAGTTTAATGATAACAAAGTTTTGAAAGTAGTGTTAGTTGAAAAGTAGAAGATGATTTTATTTTTTTTCCCTTGTCAGGCTTGCACTCGCTCATGTTCTTCCCAGCTGAGGTGTAATGTGCCTTTCCAGTGCAAGTCAGCATGTGGTATGAAACTCCTAGTGCCAAAAAAAACCAGTAGAAATTTCTAGAAGAACCTAACACAGAAATCATAAGCAAGCTTCTGCTCTTCCCCCACCATGTTGTAGTTTAACTGCTGAAGACCTTAATATCTCATTCAGATAGGAATTGATTAAGAACTGGCTTTAATATTTTGATGGAATTTTTAAGAAATCAGCATCTTTGTTTTGCTCTCCAAAATTTTGATGTGTACCTAGTGGAAAATATATTTCTCAGTACTTTAAAAAAAAAAAAAGTCTGTTTCACCAGTAACATTAACATTCTGTGAATTAAGTAGTTGTAGATTTATTGCTTGATCCCTTATTAAATTATTGCTTAGCCAAATATTCATATTTAGCTTTCAGGGTCTTTTCATCCTCTGAGCTCCATGTGAATGTCTTTGTTTTGGATTATTTTTCCCCAGAGGTAGTAGTTTTCATATTTTCAAGCAAAAAAAATGTGTTACTTTCTGTCCTGGAACTGTGCATTTTTCTCATTCATGACTGGAACGTTTCCAGGTTGAGGATGCTTTGTAACTCTAATAATGCATTTATTCTCTCATATAGGTCAAGACTTAAGACGTGTGTTGGCAAATACATGCACCAAATATTTATTTCTGGTTTGTGTTGGTGTTTGCTATAAAAGTTACTTGTTTACAGCCCTTTTGGTTCTTCACTCTAACTTACTTAGCAGAACAATTACAGAGGCTGATCTACCTTGAGGGCTGATAAAGGCTTTGCAGGCCGTGTTATCTCCTTCAGCAGGGGATCTGCGATTATCCCAGCTCCTCGGCATCCTGCCTTCCCTGCAGTCAGATGTTTGAAACCTCTCTCTTCCCTTCTTTGAACTTGGTGCATCATGGACTGTGTCTAACCAGGTCTGGGTAGCCTAACCTAGTGCCTCTGGGCATCAGGGAGCATCAGACAAGTCCAAAAAGACTGGAAGCTAAAAATGAATGAAAACGTAGAGGCAAACAAGCGCATGTCTTAATGTGTATTGACTTGTTAATTTGTACGTTAAAAATAAAAATCCAACTCTGCCTAACTGGATGTCACGCAGCGTGGAGATAGAGTGCTGCTGCTCTTGCCCAGGCTAAGCAAGAGACTGGCAAAGGCATTTACGCTGTGGTGGGGACAGCTCAGGCAGGTGAAACTCTGCAGGATGGAAGGGAAATCTGTGGGGAAGGAAGGGAAATCACTGTTAAGCTTTCCCTCTTTCATAAACAAGAAAGATCTTGCCCTATTGTCATAACCCTATGTCTACTTTTGAAAAACTTCCACTGAATACTACTTAGACACTGATTATACGGGAATGAAGTTTACAATACCAAAACTAAATAGCCATTTCTTTCTGTTACAAATTCTGTTAGGATGGATGGTCCTTCGTAAAAGTAGTTCTCTGGAGAAAGGCTTCCCAATGTGCTGCAAGAGCTTTTTGATGAGAGCAGCCAACATGGTTGTTGTGGAAATCTGGGTGCCAGTCTGATGCATTAGGAATGCAGCCTGGGAGCATTAGCAGTGAACTGGGCTTGCGCAGTCTGCATCTTTCTGCATCCCTTGCTCAAAATCTCATTTCAGAAAGCTGTTCTTTGCTTTGGGGATTTCTAGCCCACATACCTCTGCTACCTGGAGACCACCTCAACTATGAACTTTCATATACTTCCTCTGTACTTCGCTTCTAACTTCCTCTTGCAGTACCCTAGTTCATTTTCAGCAGAGATTTTGGCTGCCATGACCCAAGTTTGTTTTATACATCCTCCACTCCCCATATCTCCCAGAACTGACCAGATAATGAACACTGAAAGTTCATCAGGTGCTTAGTGAATTGTGTTTGCACACTTGAAATGATTCTACAAAGATACTGTACTACCACAGTACCTATTTATTACATAAATTAACATAAAATATATGCAATGATCATGTGGGACCATTTTTCTACCGAGTATCTTCTTGCCAAAAAAACAGAGATGTGGTAGATGCATCAAATTCTCCCTTTGTAAAACATCATCTGTAAAAGATTACTTATCATTAAAAGAACGAAGATTATATTCGATACTTAGCAGAAGTCTGTAATGCAAGCTTCTAACAGCACTCTCTTGCAAGCTCTGTTAAGGATGTGAGAAAACATAACCAGTGACAGACACAGCTGAGCTGGCAGGAGCCTGCGTGCTAGTGATGCTGAATGCATACTCAAAGCGATATTCTTGTACCTTATGTCAAAAGCACCCTTAAAGATGGACATAGTCTGTTTGGAAATAGTCTGGAAACATGCAAGAGGAGAGTATTTTGATACCAAATAGTGTAACTGAGAGCAATCAGCACTGTTTTAAGTAAAAGAATCAGAATAGATATATGCTTGAGGGGTGTGCTGGGTGAGCCCCAATGAGACCTGACAAGGAAAAAGCTGCAAATAGTTTTCACTTAAATACAGTAGTAGACGGAAGCCTATTGTGGAAGAATAATCAATGACCAAGGTCAGGTTGGACAGGGCTCTGAGCAAGCTGATCTAGTTAAGGATGTCCCTGCTCATTGCAGTGGGGTTGGACTAAATGACCTTTGAAGGTCCCTTCCAACCCAAACTATTCTATGATTCCATGACACAGAAAAATATTTGAGGGGGGAAGAATGCCAAGCAAGGTCCACAAAATGATGAAGTAGCAATGAAATGAGGAGAATCTAAAGAGAGCTGATGAGAAAGGCAGTACAGTTTGAGGTACTGCTTGCTGAGCTGTCTTGGAACTCGGGCCAAAAAGAGCAAACATAAAATACAGTGAAAAAGTTGATCATGGTTCACTTTCAGGAGCTGTAATACATCTGAGTCTCATCTACACTGACTAAGATTGTTTGGGTAGGATATTCTTATTTATAGTCAAACATTGCTCATCCTAGCATTATGAATCCTAATAATCTAACAAGTTTTTTTAAAAGTTATTAAACAGTTATCCATGTAATGCAATTTAAAATGTCCACTGGTACTTTATCCCTACTTTTCTCATCTTCTCTGCAACTCCCTGCCACCCAACAGTAATTAAATTGCTTTTGGTTTTTTTAAATTAACTGTTAAACTGCCAAGAGTATGAGTAAATTTCACTTAAAGTGGAATTTTAAAAATGTTTCCCCAAAATCTTTCATAAACTTTCAAACAAGATACTGACACGAAGCTTCCTTGAGTTAGGTTGGTTCTCCTCTTCAGGCTGCCAGTACATTCTTCCTTGGTCAGATGCCTCTCCTATCTCTGCTGGCTTCTGTTTGTCAAACAGTGCACTATGATATGAGCACATAAAATAGGAATCTGTCTACTCTGGCTGGCAAAAAAAAAAAAAAAAAAAAAAGCTTTTAAATTACTGCTAGCTAGTTTGTGATAATGAGGCTGTTAAAACCCTGGGGGAGTGTCTGATCAGGTTTTCCTCTGCACTGAAGGCTATCACCGTCCAGAATTTTCTAACATTTTGGAAGTTCAACGTGTATTCACTTCTGAAGCAGAAAAGCTGGAGAACTAGTACAGAGTGAAAAATGTATGTGGAAGGCCTAGCACCAAAATAAGAACCTTCAAACTATCCAAAATTTTTTTTTTTTTCAGTTTTCTTCCTGTAATATAATATTGTCCCTATCCCAGTGGATTGCTGAAAATTTAAGGAAGAATAGCTTAGAAAAAGTCATGTCATACCTATACAGGACAGCAGCTTCTTTCCATTATGAAATACTGGTATATCGTGCAATTGAAATGAATTTAACAAGCACAAATCCAGTATGAAATGGAAAAACTGGCTTTTCTGGCAAATAATTCTAGGGTAGAACAGCAAAAGTTTGGCAGACACTCTACTACAGCAGGATTCTTGTGCTAGCCTTTCACCAGCCCTAAAAGCAGCTATGCCTGCTTGCTTTTATCGGGGTTTGAAATATGGGAGAGGAGAACAGGAAGCTGAGCTTCCGAAAGACCGTAATGTTAATCCATTAGCTAGCTTTGTGCAGAAGCATTTGGGAGTGCACTAAATGCCTGCCTTAACTGGTGAAGTATACACTATACATCCCTTACCCCTAGCATTAGAAGAGCCTAAATAAGCATTAGTAGAATTGTTTACAAAAATGGCAACATCTGGTACTGTTAAAGAATTCCTGTTCTACTTTAGGATGAAAATATTTCACATCTGGTTAGATTTTTGAATACATGCATTTGTCCAGATGACCCCTGCAAGACTTCTCTGACAGACGGACATCCTGTCCTTCTGTGAATACTCACACCCGTGTTTGCCCCTGAGCTCCCCAGTGGGAGCACCCAGCTCCAGCTTCTCTCAGCAACTGGAGACCTGTGGCTCACCAGCCCCACGAACTGGAGGCCGTGTCCCTTCTCCAGGTCAGACACACCAAAATCAGAGGAGTGAGCTCTGCTAACGCGCAGCTCTCACTGGTTCTGCTGTGGAACAGGACCAGCTCGTGAGCTCTGCTGTGCAGGGTCACCACAGCTAAAGTTGAGCTTCACAGCTCACTGGAGTCCTCCTATAGTGTTAGTCAGTCAGCAGTCACTGAAATATTAAGACAAGCTTCACATGGGGTTGTGAAAGAGAGGCAGGAAAACACAGCTGATAGCAATTAATAGAGACAAGCTGTTACCAGTATGTAAAGCTGGTAGGTAGCTTTGAAAATTTCTTGAGCTCAAAGCAAGAGGAGATACCGAGAGCTTAGGAAATACCCTCTGCATGTGGGAGAAATCAAGTATTTTTGCAGTAAAATACCGCATCTGTTTGAAGTTAGGAAACCCTGATCCAATTTTTGTTGCAAGATTCAGTGCCTTGTGGACTTTGATGCCTTTCTGGAAGATGTGCTTTCATCAGCTGTTATTTGGCTAGCTCTAGGGGCATGTAATGAAATTCAGTGATGTGTTTGGACTGCTGCACAAACAGGGTGATATGAATGTTTCCTCTGGTCTTAATCTACCACTTCCATAGCTTAAATCCTTTACTAGGATGAATGGATAAAATAAGTATGATTTCATGGTAGCTGAAAACCATATGCTTTCTTTAAGGAAAAATATGTAGTGAAAGTTTCATCAAAATATATGCCTTAGTGTTAAAGAGAGTTCAGGTAGCTTTCTCTCATGAATGTTGCTTTAGATAGTGGAGGTGGGGTTTTGGGGGGTTGCCTTTTTTACATTTTTTTTCTATTTAAAAAAAACCAAACCCAAACCAAAACCCTTAATCAGTGTTCCTATGATCACAGTTTTCACCATAAAACTTCATGTGTGAAAGCTGCTCACCACGCCTCCTTAGAGCTGCAAACGAGCTGTCATCCATCTCCTGACATACCTCTATTCCCTGTATAAAAATAACATATTAAACCCCAAACATCTCCTTGGGTTCCATGAAGAATTTGAGTTTTAGCTGTAGTTGTCTACAAGAGAGAACTGAAATTGGGCACTTAGACCTTGTGGTCTTCAAAATCTGTGTCCTCCTGTAGGCATCTTGATTTTTTTTTGCATGCACTCAAGCCCTCCTTTGCTACTTAAATTTCTGAGGCATCTCCTCCTCAGCCAGAACCACTTAATTCCTGAAAGATCATGACAGCTTCCTGCCCTGAGCCCAGACAGACCTTCCCAACAGGTGTTACCCTGCCTAATCTTTCTGAGCCTGTTTAACTATGCTAAAGGTACCTACAAACAGTACAGTGATCCTTGTCACTTAAAAAAAGCAGGGGGAGTAGGGGAGGGTCAAAGGTCTCTTCCCTGAATCCAACCTACTACTCTGTCTTTTCTAGGAGTGTGTTGCAAATAATAAGCTCTGCCTGTGAAAAGGTACTGGGACATGGGAAGAATTGTTCTTCCCCTCCCTTGCTGTTGAATCTGTAGAGCAGAGCAAGGGAGATGTCAGGATTTGGGACAGACAGGCACGGCTGCTGCAGGGACCAGCTGAAGCACTCAGCACAGGTAGGGAAGGTCCCATGTACTGCTTTGGGAATGCTTGCCCATATCAGGACAGCCCAGGATCCAGGAGTTATGTCTTCTCCTCAAACACAAGAGACAGAAATCAGTTTTGGTAGAAAGGAATACAGAGCTGAGATGGAAGCACACATCCAGGGAAAAATAGGAACCTCCAAGGACTTTCTTGTTAAAATAATATTTTTTTTTTGTCTTCATTAGAGTAACATCAGTATCACAGCCCAGAGGTAAGCTCGTAAATTGTAAAGGGGTAAGATTTAAGATGCCTCTTTCATATTTCCCATTGATTTGATAAGCTTCCTTTGCTCAGAGCGGTCTTTTATCACTTGAAATGTTTTTTCTCCTAAAAAAAAATGTCTAACTTGGTGAATACCATTCTTGACATTCCAGTCTTTTGCTCTTTGTTTACACATAGAAACATTAGCAGCTTTGACAAAGATCATTTGAGTCAGTATTTGGTTTTCATGCACTAGTGAATACTTCCCTCTGCAGGAAACTGTAAGTCAATAGCAGCCATAGCCTCTGGCGGGGGGGGGGGGGGAAGTTTGAGGCGTGAAGTGGTAACTCATATAGTTAAATTTACTGAAATGGGTACTTGTTCCTTGGCAAGCTGCCCCAATGGTATGGTCATGTTTTATGTTAAGTTTTCCATCAAGATATTTCCATTGGCTTTCACACAGATTTCCCCCCCACCCCCCCCAGTGGATTTTGACAGCACATAAATAACCTGCCATTATCCATGCAGAATATTCTAACACTGGTGCTTGCAAATATCGCCTTCCTTGGGTTGTCAGAGGAGAGAAGGTCATCCTTCATATCAGTCATATCTGCCAGCTTTCTAAAGGAACTTGACTTCTTACCTAAACTGAACTGTAGCAAAGAGACCAGTCTCCATGAGCTACAATCTGTCTTTCTTTGTAGATGCTTCTGGTTCCTACAATGCTTAATTTCAGTTTCTGATTGTGTCAATTATTTTGTGACAGTCATAAGCTCCTGTACCTCAATGCTTTCCCCTCCCCATCTAAAAATCACAATATTGTGCCTTCTTTCTGAAGGACCACAGGTTTTAAAATGCAGAGTATGATCACTACTGTTTGATCTACAAGCCAGTACTGCACTTGGTGGTTATTACCCTGGATTATGCATCTCTTTCACATCTAAAACTTTATCTGTTAGTTTTTAGTTAAAAGCATCACTGCATTCTCAAAATGTAAGACTGGAACAACCTTGGTTTTGCAGGCTTATTTTTGAAAGAATTTTTTTTTGCAAGCTTCTTCTGTCCTCCTTGAAATTTCACCCACCTTCAAGCAGTATGTAAGATTTTCTTTCAACTCCCATAAGCAGATATTTGCATTCTAGAGTCCTAAAAATTCCACCTGGGTTGACAGTGGTTGTGGTGTTTAATTATTCTGTGGCTGATGTTTACATTTTTGGAGACAGAAAAGCTTCAAGAAAAGGACCAGCCTTACAGAAATTAAGCCCTTCTGCAGTCAGGCAAAAGCTATGTCACTTGGATGGAAGACCATTTAAACAAAAAATAAGCTATTATTAGGGTATACGTAGATAATTCTTGTCAATGCTTCTCTATGGTAGTTTTGCAGTGCCTGTACCTTTGCAAAAGGCCTGTCCTCATCCCGGTCCCCTATGCCTGGTGCCATTCCTGATACCTGGTGCCATCCTGGTGCCTTGAGCACTGCTTTCACGAGCCAACATGGGCTCTGCCTCCTGAGGAGGTTAAGGGTGTTATTTTATTACTGACACAGCCTGTGATGTAGTGAGGGCGGCAAGCCTTTTTACTCTGACTCTCAAGCTGAATAGTTCAGCCACAGACAACCTGGGACAATTCCATGTTGTGGTGGCTTATGACAGCCTTGTTAGCGTGGTGAAAAACTATGAGGGGTCAAGGAAGGAGCTCTAAATGACTGCTTTAAACCTTCCCTTTTCTTGGCTGTTTTGGGGCCTATTAGGGCTCTTTCTGACTGCAGTAAAGTTCTATTTAAGACTGCTGGATCACTACCTGTTTTCCTTCCTCTGGTTGTCCATTAAGTTGAAAACTAAATAGCATGAGATGCTAAACTGGTCATTCTTTGTTATGCACAGCAACTGTGCTGAGAAATTCACTGAAAGAGAAGACTTGTAACAGCTGACTTCTGGGGTATTGCTTTTACCTCAAGAGTGTGTATTAACGTACTAACTCCCAGCTGACCTGCTCTTTAATACTATTGCCTACTTAAAAGAAATTCCCATTAATTTAGTAACTCTTGTTTGTGTTATTACATAGGACACTAGCTTTTGGTGACAAACAGCCTTAGCTCTCCCTATCCCACCTACTGTTTTTTTTCCCCATGAAATAACAGGGGTTGGAAGATAGAGGCTGCTGCCCACAACATGCTTGCTCCGTAACATTGGCTTTAACATCTGCCACCAACCACAAGGTAGTAATAATAATATTTAAAAAAAAAGGCACGCAGATGAAAAAGGTAACTGTAGGAATAAGGACCACCTTTTCTTATTTAGGGGAAGTTTTTAATGCAGTGGGTTTAGTGCAAAGGAACAAAACTTTTTTTCACTGAAGTCAGTGACCTCTACTTTCAGAGGGACTTCTAGTTTCCACACCAATTCTAGAACAGGATTGTATACGGATTCACTTTTATCAGTTATACAACAGTACTGTAAAAAAATATGCAACACCATGTTCTCCCCTTGTTACAACATTTTAAGAAGAAATACACAGGGTTTTGTGGGTTTTTTTTTCCAAAGGTTAATAAGCTCCAGTGAGACTTTTATAAATATGAAAAATATGCTTGCAATTTTGCACACTGAGTAGAGATTTTTTTTAATTATGTGTTCCAAATAAACTTCAAAAACCCTGAATTACAGCTATTGAGTGCTACTGCTGGTTCAGCTGCTTATTCTTTACACCTTCGTTCTTATCTGCAAAACAAAGCCCAAATTCTGTCTGAGGGTTGTATTTGGCTTACATCCACCCAGTACTCATTACACTCAAATGTTTGATCTTGGTTTTGTACAGTCACACTTGTTGGGAATACTGAAAATAATTGCCAAGGTACATACTCATGTTAATAATGATGGGAGTTGCTAGGTTATAGCTAAACTGCTTTTTGCACAAGACTGCTTCGAAGTGGGGACCACAGAAATCTGAACAAGAAGGATGTTACACGCCTGCAAAATACAATCTCATACCTTCCTACAGTACCGGTCAGTACCTCCTTTTGTTTGCTGGGTAAGTCAGCTCTCCTACAGGTATTCATTTTAATGCTATGCAATCTTTGTGCAGCTTGTCACACAGTTCCCTTAAGTAGCTAACAATACCAATTCTACCTAGGTTTGGTTGGCCCAGATTTCCATTAGAAGTATTACAGAATATTGTTTTATCAAATCTTTCTTGCACGTGCAAAACATTTACTGTATTCTCAAGGTGTCGTTAAAGATGTCTATATAAAAAACTTGCAATAAATAAGTGAGTCTTGATTAAGACACCTGAATAATAAAGTAAAGCTCATTTCAGCAGTCTGTAGACTAGAATTCTCAGGCTGCTAGGCACAAATACTTTTAAATTAGTTCCCCAATATCTTTTCAGCATTATACTGTACTATTCTATCTCCAACACTGATTTTTTGTCTTGGCCTTAGGGACCCACTTAGTTTAAACATGAAGTAAAGCAAGCCCCCTCTTTCCTCCCAACAGAGTTTCTTAAGAAATCATAATGGTTTAACAACCTGCAAGTGTGACAGAAGCTACTAAGCAAGCTTCCTCTTTAAAAATTACTTCTTTTTCCAGGTTTCACTAGGCCACTTAATAACCCTTCCTCCTGTTCAGCAAAGCACCTGCACTGGAGCCTCTGGCCAAAGCTTGCTACTGAAGAAAGCAAAGTTAATCCTGCAAAGTAAGTTTGTGAGGGTACCATGTGTAAGATATATATATATATTATTTTTTTTTAGACATGCCAAATACTTGCAGCATAAATTTAATATGTTAATTCAAGTACAGAAGTCAAACACATGATTTCAACATTAAAAATTACAACACTTAAAACAACTACTATGTAGCTAATATCAAATGCAAATAAAATTAAACTGCTATAACTGCACCTAAATTAACACCAAAAAAGACAATTTAATACAGTGATGAAACATGCTGAACCAAAATATGTAACAGACCACAATAGTTGACTGCTTTTAAGAAAAGTTATTCAACTTTAAATCTTTCCATTGCATCGTTTCCTGTCTACATAATATTCCTTTTTGGCGAACTTTTTTCAGACAAAACAGCTTACAACCAATACTCGCATAGGTGAGGCCCTTAGACTCTTTAACATATGCCACTTGGCCCATTCCTTGACCAGGAACTGAAACTATACACCAAATTCAAAAAGGATGATCTACTGTATTAGTTTCAGATTTTAAAAAAGAAAAAAAGAGGCCTTTATTTTTTGTCATTCAATAAACAAAGCATTTTGCTAAGAAATGCTAAATAGTCACAATAAAAATAAAGATGGCTCACTCAAAATGAATTACATACACACGATATAAAAAATTGAAAACTATTTTCAGTTTAATGCTAAACAATGTTTTTTAAGAACATGGCCTGATTAGAAAGTGAGCAAGCTGCTGTTCAACATGGCTACACAGGCAAGTAGAAGTGCTGGTTACAAGGGATAGGCTGGATAAGAGTAAGGCCTCTGTGAACATGGAAGCACACACATGTCCCAGCAGAGAGGTGCTAACAAGACATGCAACTTAGCTGTACATAGAAGTACATGTAATTTGTATGTATCAAGGTGGGGGTTTTTTGCCCATTTTTGTCTCAAAGAATTATCAAAGGTATTGAACCTCAATGTTATGACTACAGAAATATATCTCATGTAGCCTGATGGTAGATTGACACAAAGCCTTTCAAAATACCACTCCTCCATTGATGTAACGCTATACCAGAAGCAAAGATTTTATTGGACATGTTCCTCCTACAAAATTTTGCATCAAGTTACAGAAACAAATCTCAGTGTGGTATTTAAGTTTCATATTATATATGCTTATGTATGAAAAGGCAGGGGTGCCAGGGTGGTGTTTTCTTGCTTTTTTTTTAATGTTTGCTTAAGATTTATTACTTACAACAGCAGCTGTAAAATTCTGCATGAAATTCAAAATACAAGAGTAGAAATTGTAGCAAATTATTTCAACACTAAAAATAAGCTACTGTTGTATAAACTATTACAGGTAATAAAAATCTTTTAAACAAATTATCTTTTCAAAACAAATTTAATCAAGCTAACCAAAACAATTAACATTCAATTTCACTAATCTTTAAAGTGAAATGTTTAATACACACATGTGCTTTGAAGAATTATTCATCAATAAACATGTAATGTGAATTTCCGGTAATTACGTATCGGTGTGGTGCTCCTTCTTCTTTCGTGACAAGATCCAAAGCAACAAATTCCAAACTTTTCTTCTTCAGGGCAATTCAAGCCAAATAGGGTGTACAGTTGGCTGCAGAAAAAGAGGGGGAAGAAAGAGACTTTTGATTTCAGCAAACATACTGCATTACCTATTCTCAGATGGACTTAACTATTAAGGAACTTAAGATAACGGTGTATTGAAAGCATTCACAGTCTTATGCCAATGCTGCATTCTTCCCTTTCCTCTGCACCCCTAATACTAACTCAAATCATTAAGAAATTATTTAGTCAACAGTTCAGGCAACATCAGAAAGGACCTAGTAAAGAGAAATGAAAAATGAGAACTTATTAAACTCAGGGTTTTTCTCCTAAAAGCCTTATACTTTAAAAAAAAAAAAACATTCTTTGGTACTTAACATAAGCATTTTCTCAGCCTACATATATATATTTTTAACCAGACTTTACAATAATGACCCTTTGTTTCACCTCCACTAAACACAAAATACTAATGAAGACAACTTTAATGTGCATATTAGATCACTGTTGAGTTGTATTAATTTGTTACATGTATCATACATATAATAGAAGCAGTCTTTCATACTGCATATTTAACACTTTAGATCGGAATGTACTATTAACCAAGTACCAAGTTCTGCCAGTCATACACTGCATAAACAAAAACTGCACTGTAGTCATCAATGGACTAGAAAAGGGCACTAAATTCAGTCCTGTTTTGAAGTGACTGACTCTAATGAAGTCAGTCAAGTTATTTCATGGATAAACATAGTTCAACATTGTTGTATCTTTCTCACTTATTTTTCTCAAAGTTCTCCTACACAGGCCCAGATTTACAAATTTATGTTCCCTGTTCGTAAGCAGCAGCAACAGAAAAATAACTGAATCTTCAGGACAAATCCTGGGTGACTCAGATTAGAAGCTTCCAGCAGTCAAGTTAACACCAAGCATGGATTTAATGCTATTTTCAAACTGCCTTATAAGCTTTTAAAAACCAATCTCACAACACTCACAGAAGATAGTAATCCCCATTTTAAAAAATGAAAGAGGCCTCAGAAGTGACAGACATCCACACTTAAATTCATCCACAATAGCATATTCAGAAAAAGAGAACATCTACCCTTGTAGCATAAAATGCAGAAAGTTAAAAATAACACTTTTTGCAAATCAGAGAAGACGTTAGTCTCTTTCTTTTACATGAAACCAACTATCCAAAGAAATAGTTCCAAGTCACCAGTGTAGTAACAACTCCACTTCTGAACATAAACTTAAACCCAAGCTGGAAATGCAAAAAATTCAGAAATTACTGAAAAACTACTCAGAGTAATTTCAGGAATAAAAACCATAACCTTGCTTTGTGCTGCAGAATCCACATGAACACCAGACTGGATGATCCATCAGCAGGTCTACAGCAGTACTGCTATGGTCTCCTTTGAAAAAAAGCCAAAACTGTACAGAGTATTTCTACAAGCCTTCTCAGAGGTGTGTATGTGGAGAAATAACCCTGAGACCAACTTCTCTAACAAAACAGCCCAAACGGTGCAGCTAAGTCAATGTCTCTGAGGGGACAAAAACCTGCACCAAACACAATCCCAGGAGGTTTACTCGCCTTTAGTATCCCACTGTGCTGCATTCAGGGACAGCAAAGTTACACATGCCTGCTCAGGCGCTGTGATAAAAACCATTATGTTTAAGTTATGTGATAAATATTTAAGACTTCTAAATTCATACTGTTAAGGAACATCTTACAGTGCATTCCGAGCCTTTCTAAAAATCACTGAAAAAAAACCCAAACAAACCACCAATTACCACTTATCATCTGTATTTGCTAAACAAAGCCAGCAATTTCTGTATTTTTTTGAACATCTTTCTTACATTTTGTACCAGGCTGTTGCTTGTTCCAACAGCAATATAGTTAATTTTTATGATAAAGCAAACCAAGGTAGTGTTGAAGTAAAGAAAATCCCTACAACAAAACAGTAAACCAAAAGCATTTCACATGAACTTTAATGTCCAAAATCTAGGACAGCAGCCTACCAATACCTTTGTTCTGAGACCCAGATGCTGAGTAGACTTTTGAACTAGTTTATATGAGTTTTATCCTTGACTTGTAAATTGCTACTGCATGCAGTATTTAAGAAGCTTAAACAAGTGAATTCATAGTAGTAAGATACAATGCTTGCTCCACCTGTTTCAGTATTTTTACTATATACATTCTATGTGGTGAACTGGAATTAAACATGGTTATTTACATGCTATAGTTAGTTATTAAAATGCTTTTCCTTGATTCAGAGATTTATCAGTATATTTTCCTTTTAAATACTTTCTGTTAAATACTTTAAAATACTCTCTTCTACCTAAAACCAAATTTCTTAAATTGTGTCTCAGTGAGATGCCACAGAATAGCATGCATGAGTGGAAAAAGAATAGCCTATTGTGGAATACATGTCTAAAACCCAGCAGATCCCCAAAACTGAGGAAACTTTACCGAAACTTCTTCCCCATCACCCTTAAGTCAGACTCAGTAGGGAAAGAACTCCCCAGGACTCAGCCTTTGCTACAGAGGGTGTTATCCTGAGGCCTAGAAAGAGGTTCTGACATCTTCCGGTATTTCCTTAAACCAGTCAAATTCCACCAGCAGTAAGTGAAAACAAACAAACAAAAAACAAAAAAAACCAATCATTCTCAGCAGAAAGTTCTGCTTTTCCAGGCTTCAGACATTTACTCTTAGTGAAGAAAGGGAGGTGGAGGTTCTCCTGCAATTCAGAGCACATCTATGCAACTTCAAGTTCTCTTCTGCCTATACTTCAGAGTCATCTGGATGAGCCAGGTTGATTCCATAAGCTACAAAGCTACATTACTGATGCAAAGAACCTGAATGATAAATAACACCTCCTATTTTGGGACTGACTCTGCACTAACACTGTTTCTGGACCAGAGGTGGAATATAGAGTCTGTGTTAATGAGCACAACAACACAGTCTCCAAATTGGAGCTGCCTCACATCTAGTCAGCCTCCAGGACAGGCAAGAGTAGGAAGTCTTACATGTTTTTCTAACTGGATACCACATTTAACAGCCAAGCACCATTTTGCAAACACCACTAAGGTATTGTGTAACTTCTAAAGACACAGACTTATTTCTGTTCCAATGAGATTGAAATTAACAGAAAAGGCATTAATTTCTCCTACGGGGCATTAAGGTTTTTTCCTATTCTGTTGTCCCGTCCCGTTTGTCTGGCGCCCCCCCCCCCCCCGCCAAACATTCACCTTCTGGAACTTCCAACATGTAGCTCTGCTCCCCTTCTCACAAACGGACATCCAGACATGTAATTTCCATATATTTAAACAAGCCTGAGTTTTTTCACTCCCTTGATCTGTTCATGATTTATCTTGTAACACTGAAATATAGCTTATTCATCTCTCAGTGAAATCATAGCTTTCTGTATTTTCTCCAAGCATCATTTTCAAATATTCAGGTGACACCAAGTGGTTAATTGTTGTAGTGCTGTCTGTTCAGGATTACTGTATGCAGTAACAACCAAGTATTATGTTATGTGAAAATAAATAGAGAAATACCAATCACCAAAAAAGCCAGAGTTCTTTGAGATTATTAATCATAACAGTCCAATCTGAGAATGCTATCAAAGCAGCCCTTTCTCATTCACTTACCTTAGTCTGCCTATATGCTTTAAAAAGAAAAAAAACTGTACATGTCATCAAAAATTAAGTGGGAAAAAAAATTAAGTTCCTGTAAGAGAAGTTACTTACCAGAATTCTGAATTATTCCCTGTGTCATCTTTGTACACTCATGCTTATAGTAAGTTGCTTCCAAGAAGAAACACGCTCAGCCTTTTCTCAAAATCACTGCTACTTATTAAAAAAAACTAAACACACACAAACCCACACCCAAAAAACAAACCCACAACACATGCATCCATGCAGCACCATTCAATATGCCAAACCATACAACAGGCAGTTCAGTGAGGAGGGATCCTGTCACATCTAGCAACTCTTCTCTAGCTTCAGATGTTTCTTTCAACATCCTGTATATAAGCTTTAAAATACTGTTAATTTAAATTCACCTTAAAATGTTTTCCCTATAGCACTTGTAACTAACTGAAGAGAAAAATCTCAACTCATACTTTCTTAATTTTTTTTAAACTTGCTTGCATTCTGGATTTGACCATAGCTGTGAATAATCACTCTTAGGCCAATTTTTTTAATTTTTTCTCAAGATTCTTTCCTGAAGAAGTATAGGAGAGAAAATATTATCTTTAGATAATCCTGCCTGTAAGCCACAAAATGGGCAGATATGCATGGTCGAGCACAGAACCTGAAGCTGTCTTCATTATTCTTTAAAGGAGGGCCTCACACCGCTATTTTGAGTTTAGCATCCTTTTTTTTATGTTCAGGATTACATGGGTTATAAAGGTACAGCCCTAATTTTCATAGCTAGAAAAAAACAGAAACAGACCCTCAACCAGTAAAATGCAACCCACAGCGTGTACAAAACCAGGCACAGATACTTAGCCATTTTATTATTAAAAATAAGTAATTCTCATCACTTCGAACATCTGAAAGTATCACCTTCTGGAGGTGACCTACTAATGCAAACCAAATGTATCACTGCTAAAGTGGAGACAATGTGTAAGGCTTTGCGCTTTGGAGATTCTTCTTCCTCTAAGATCTTTTGGGCATGCAAAATCAAAACCAAGGAGAATCAAAATTCTAAGCAAGAAGAAAAAGCTTGTTTATGTTTCAGTCATGCATTGCAAAAAGGGATCATAGTCAAGCCTGAATTAAGTCTGCTACAAACTCATGAAAAAGAAAAATCTCGCTGCAGCCTAAGTATCAAGAAGCTTCCAGAACAAGTGTTAAGTAGGAGCATGAGGAAGAGAAGGATGGCAAGACTATTTTAAGTTTGCTATTAGCAGTAGGTTTCCCAATCCACCAAAACAGAAAGAGGGAAGGGGAAACGCAAGAGGGGAGGGAAGGGGAAACGCAAGAGGGGAGGGAAGGGGAAACGCAAGAGGGGAGGGAAGGGGAAACGCAAGAGGGGAGGGAAGGGGAAACGCAAGAGGGGAGGGAAGGGGAAACGCAAGAGGGGAGGGAAGGGGAATAAGGGAAAAAAAAGAAGGGAGTGGGAATACAGGGGAACAGAAAAGTCTCCCTCAGGAACAGAAGCAGTCATCACTAACACAGGACTCCACTTAAGCTTTCAATTACTATTTCTGCTTCCATTTCCCTTAAAATTTTGTTTCACTGGGCCAAAATTATGAAGTAAAAGCATTTTAATAAACACTTCTTCATCTGTTCTCATTTTTCCTCCTTACATTTCCAAAGCAGAATCAAGCTTTAAATCTTGTGGATGCAGTGCTGGGCCCTGCATGCATGCACAGCTAATCAGAAAATATTATTTACTGTACAGTATGATCTCATTGTGCTTCTATCCAGAGCTGCACTATACAGGACCACCAACTCTGATGCCTCAGACACTGCCTGGCCCACACACAGTAGGCACTACCCACAAAGAACACCACTTCTTTCAAACCTGGAAGTCCATGGCTTAAGAAGGCTGATATTCTAGAACGTGAAACTAGAAAGTGAAAAAACACAACAGTCTATTAATAATGGAAATAACAGTAATTGAAGCACAACCTGTTTGAACTTCCTAGGTATCATAAGAAACTTGGAAAGAACTTGCCTACCACCACTCCAAAACCCACAACACTCCCTGCCAAACAACTCTGGCATTGCTCCGATTCTGGATTAAAAAAAAAACAAAACAAAACAACAAACAAACCAAAACAACAAAACCAACCACCAACCCACCCCAACCAAAAAAAACCAACTTTCTACACACAACTGGACAAGAAACTAGTTTGTATTATCTGAACAAACCCATCATCTCCAATGTAATTCTTCACAGAAAGAATTCTACACAGAAAGAAAAAAAGAGGAAAAAACCAAACCCCTGGCTCCAGGACTCATTAGAAACATTTTTTATAATGACAGAAAAGTATTTATATTGTTCTACAAAAGACTAGCAATTCATTTCATGATACAGCATCTACTGAGTTAGTCACGCTGAAAGAAGCCGTGCAACACATATACAAGATCATTACTCAGCAGATGAGAGAAATTACATGATCATTCATAATACACGCAAAATTATAAAGATCAGTCCTATCTCGTCTTCAAATATAACAGGAAGTAAAGGCCAAAAAGATAAAAAAAGCTAACTAAGCAGAAGAGAAACCATTCAAAAGAACAAGTGGAATAAATTATACAAAGCTTTGCCTGGAATTATGACTAGTTTTCAAACCATTATTGTACAGCTCTGTAATGGCCTCCAAATCTGT
This sequence comes from Buteo buteo, assembly GCF_964188355.1. Lineage (NCBI taxonomy): Eukaryota > Metazoa > Chordata > Aves > Accipitriformes > Accipitridae > Buteo > Buteo buteo. The sequence goes on from NC_134171.1 coordinate 48,586,208, forward strand.
GTACCAAAGAGCCAAAATTCTGATTTCTTTGAGGATGAAATCTGTTCAGATGATGACTACAATTACTAATGAAACAACCTGGCACTAGAAATCAGTTCTGTGTTCTGAATGCTGTGTGCTGAATGCTCTGAAAAATGCTGGGCAGTAACTAGATGACAAAAGTGTTACGTTTTGTATTTAGGTACTTCACTTTATAGAGCAACAGGGATAACGCTGGCAGAACTGCAGTGATCTGTCATCTTAGTTATGAAAAGAACAGATTTAATATATTTTTATAATATAAAATATAATATTTTTTATAATATATAGATGTCCCTTTTCTAGTAGTTGCATTCTAAGTTTAAGAAATGGCATATATACAAATGAAGATGCTAGACTTAGAAAGTAATTAAGAATAACTGTATCCCTATTTTCTCCCATTTTCTGGTTGAAAAAAAAAAAAACCCAAACACTAAATGACAGCACTCTTTACCCAAAGATAATCCATATAGAGCAATGTAATGATACTCTGCTTATTGCCTCAAGAATGTCTATAAAGGGCAATCAAAAAAGCTTCCCAAACCTATTTATTGATCTGAATATGGATCCACCACTTCTGTTTTCCCTACTGACAATAAATCAAGAACACAGACATCCTTTCAAATAAATTTTCAGCACCATAATCATCACACAATGACCTTATACCCAAGTCACTTAACATCACCTAGTTCTTCCTTATAAATCATTACAGTAGGTAAACGTAAGCAAAAATGACCCTACCATTGCACTGTATAGATGTTTACAGTGTTTCTTCAGTACTCTCACCTGATGGTCCAGGCTCAGCTGACTATACAAGAAACAATTCTGCTGCAGACTAACTTATACTTTATATATATACACAAACAATTTTAAAATAACTTTTCTAGCTTCCGTTCTTAAGAACTAATTGAAAGCATTTATGCTTACCTAGATGTAGAAGTGTGAACTGTGCTGCCAATTCCTTTGCACCTTCTACTGTTGCACAGAGTTTGTCTGGCATGAAATAACTCTGGGAACCATCTGCGATACTAGGAATAAGCACCTTGTACACCAAGAGTATTTTCCCGTCCTGACTTGTGGTTGAGTACAAGTAGTATTCTGGCGGTGTCCAGTTATTTTTATTGCAAAAATAATCCAGATGCATTGCTGCAGAACTGAAATGACTGGATTTTAAAGAATACATGCTAATTGGAGTAAGCTTTATTCCTGGAAAAAATGGGTATGTACATCTTTCAACCTCAGTGGGGCCTGGACTGTGCTGACCATTAAGACGAACCAAAAAATTTGCTGGTTTCCCTAAGGATTTTTGATGACCATCTTCTTTGTTAGGAAAACCTAAGAGATTTTCAGAACTGGGACTTATCTGACCATTAAAATGTTGCTTCCAAATACTTTCTTTGTTAACTGGCTTTGCTAGTGTTACCTCAATACTAGCTCCATCAATGCACTTTCCATTCATTACAGACATAGCAGCAACTGCATCTTCTCGATGGAAAAAATGAACAAAAGCATAGTCTCTCAGCTTCTTTACACGTTCAACTACTCCTGGCTTGAACTTGTTGAATTCAGCTTTAATTGTGTCCTCTGTAGTAGATATCATTAAATTTCTTACATACAATACTTTAACTCTCTGCATTGTTTCTTCATCAACTTCTTTCTCAGGGTCTGCCCAGTCTACTTGAATAGTATGACCCCAGAGCTGGAATGTTCCTACAGCAAAGAAGCATTACATCAATGAGAAATACGCAAATGAAAACGAAATCATTCTTATCAACTACCCCAACAAAAAAAGCAAACATGATGCATGCCACATTAAACTGTTTTTTTGTTGCCTGCACCTACTTAAGAAAAATATGTAAAATGTTGCTACTTAAAATTATCTAAGAAAACAAGAATCTGCAAAAATTCGGTGTTCTATCTGTACCCTTTGAGTTCATTAAGCACCGTAAGCTGTCAATACATAGACTTCATGATTTTGTGACATGCATATACACGTGTATATAAAGCAACCATAAGCAACATATTTTACTAGCTAGTATACAAAGGCTCTTCAATAATATTACAATTGAAAAAGTAAGGTCAACACCTGGAAGTCATCTAAACGTATATGAACTAGCACAAGCCTTACTCTATGTTGCAGCAGACACCAAAACCATAAACTTCAAAAAAAAACCATTTTATGCCAACATTGTTACTCATTTCATGCCAACATTTTGCATATGGCACAACTAGTTTATTTTACATTCAGTGATCTGGTCATATTTCTCCCATTACCTTGCAAGGCCTGTATACGTCTTAGGTAACACTCCTCCCTAACACTCTGTCAGGAATTAACATGAGACTTGCCTATATCTTAGCCTTAATAAATACAGGGAGTTTTGTAATTCATTTCAGCAAGGCCAATGCTGTCTTATCTGTTTTAATGACTTTGCTTCTCCAACTATATTGTTCCATTTCATCCCTATTTAATTTCTCTTCCTTTCTCTTCTAGAATTTCCCTTTTTAACTGTACCTTTACCCATTCCCTTCCCTTTCAGCATATTTAATCCATTCTACTTTCCCTCCCTCAAAATGTATAAAATAAGGTGCAAAGAAAAAGTCATCTTCTACTTGTTAAACCCTTTAAAATTATTTTCTAGCAAAACATTAAAGATCTACTTTCAAACATTTTTAAAATATGAAACACCAAGAACATCACTCATGATACTCAAAGAAAATAAGGGACACATTCCCAGCACTATATTTTTTAAGCTCAGCTTTAAGAGAATTCATGTGCAGGGACTAATGCATGCAAATGAGAACTGGATGCCCAAGCAAATACGTTATCTTGGTGTGAATTACAGTAACTTCTGTTTATAAAACAGATGCCTGCTCTTTCATTCTCAGAACTGCTTAAATTTCAGCTTTAAAAAAAAAAAATCAAAAAACAAAAACCACAACCAAAAAAACCCAAATGAAAAAAAAAACCTCATTCCTGAACAAAAAAAAAAAAAAAAAAAAAAGAAAAACTCTTTAGCTGAAAGGCACTACTGCAGTTTTGTAAATCCCAAAATACCTTAAAGAGAGGAAAACAAGGATGATCAACCACCCCCCACAAAATGGACAGATACTCCCAAAAAACCTCAATTTAATTACAAATAGGTTTACCTGGGATTAGCCGCCTTCTAGCCATTGCAGCTGCTCTGTGAGATTCATATTCTACAAAAGCAAAGCCACGATTTTTAGTTTTGTCAGTGGCATTTGGATAAACAATGACATCCACCACTCCTTCTGTAACTTTTTTCATTTCATTCAGTATTTCTTCTTTCTTCTTTTCTTTTGGAATTGCTCCAATAAATAGTCTGCAGTTGTCCAAGCTTACGCAGACACCAATAAATTTCCCTGGACGAATTTCGTAATTATTCAGAATCTTGATGGCTAGCTGGGCTTCCTCTTTAGTAGTGTACATCACAAAAGCATAGCCTCGATTCTCACCACTGAATTCCATCATCAGTCTGAACTCATAGATCTTCCCAGCTCTCTCGAAAACAGGAACTAATTCATCTTCATACATATCACGAGGAATCTTACCCACAAAAACTTCACATCCACGAGGTGGTGGAGGACCTTCCCAACCTTAAAATAAATTGTTCAACAACAATCTTAGTACAAATGGCAGATAGGCACACTTCCCTCCCTCCTTCCCCCAATTTGGAGGTGGGTGTTATTTATTTATTTTTAGTCTCAATTTAAAACTAGCATATTCTCATCCATTATTTAATTCTTATTTTTGTTATGTTGAAATTAAAAAATGCCATAAGCCCACAATTTGTATGTTTTAATTCCATCTTCTGTTTTTTCACTGGAATCTGTATGACAACCCACTGAACCAAGCATTATTTAAAACACTGATAGGTTTGCTTTAAGATCCTACACTTCAATCGTTTTTGCCCCTTAAACTTATGTGTCAGTTATTAATACAACTGATAGGTTGATAACTGGGAAGGAACTTAAGTTGTATTTTCTACTCGCAAATGTTTCTCTGCACTTCTTGCCCATATTTTAAGAAATTTTGGTCAGGGTCCCCAGTGCAGTATTTTTTTTCTTCCTTCACATCATTCAAAATGTCCAAACATTTTGCTTCCACCTTCTCCATTCATCTATAAAAACAGGACTCCCTAAGGAAGGTAGGATATGGAGCCGTGCTTTCTTCAATAGCCAAAAAGACTGAACACATTTGCTTTAAAAACAGACCACAGTTTTCATGGGCTGGAGCTGGATGGTAGGAAAAAAGAAATTAAAAAAATCCACAGAACAAATAAGTCCCTAGTTCACATCTGAAAGTTACAAGAAGATCCATGCTTCTGTCCTTAAGCCAAGGACATTCATACACTCTTTTGTATCTCCGCCATGTATGTTGAAGGGTATGATCAACAGATAATGTAAAAATGCATACATAAATTTAAAAATATGGAGTTATGGTCTGCAAATATGGCACTTGATTTTCCCAAAATATGCTCTTTTTTTTTTTTAAATAAAGTTTTATTGGTTTTGTTCGGGTTTTTTTTCAACAAAATAAACAAATCGGACAGAAGTTTTGAAGGCAGAAAAACAGTTAAATCATAACTAACAGGTTTTTTCTAAAGCTTTGACAAGAAAGGTTCTCCACAGGAGAGAAAGCAAGGAGTACAAAGCTGGTAGAAAAAAATAACACAAAATTTGGTAAGTAAGTGCTCATATGAAATGACAAAACATAAGGAGGCAAGGTGAAAAAAAATTACTGTTGACAAGTTAAAACAAGAAGATAAATATTTTACTTTGGCTTGAAGTTCAGAATAAATTAGGTGATTTTTGTAATTAACTTAAAAGTTTTTCTTTCATATAAGTATCATCAAAGAGCACATAATTTACTCATGAAAAAAATTTTTGATTTTTTTGATAGAACTGGGAAATTTTTGCCTTCTCACAGAATAAATTTTCTTCTATAAGCTGTACACTAAGAACTACATGGTACACAGGGAAGCTACCAAGGTATCGAAATTGACAGGCATTTGGAGCCACGCTGCCATGGCTTATCTAGGAAAAAGTCTGGCTCTGTTCCACACAGCATTCAACATCTTTATCATTTTCAGCTTTATAAACATTTACAACCACTTCAGCTGAGGTCTGACAGGACATGGCAAGTAACACAGTCTGCAAGCTAGTACTGCTATCAATCACATCATGCCAGTCAGTTGTCCACATAAAAACACATAAACCAACAGTACACCACTTAGCAGCTCCAAAGACAAAAGCAACTGCACACCTTAATCAGCAAAAAAGGGAGGAGGCTGCTTTACTGAGTAGGCAAAGTCATGAATTTAAATAATAATGTTCATTTATTAACTAGACAAACTTTTACCATCATGCTCAGCCTGGTCACTGATTAAAACAGTGATTCTCAGCAAGTAAAAGCCATCTACCATTCAAAAAGCCACCTGTCTAATTTTAAAGCTGCATACTAATTTGGCGTTACAGCACATTAATACCAACTGAGTGTAAGTTGTGCCTCCTGCCTTAAAGAAATCCTGGTCTGTGCCACATTTGCCAATGAGCAACATGTATTTAACAGAGCAAACATGGAAACAGTTAACCAAAAGCACCATTCCTCAAGTAGTTACCAACTGACCAGAGAGTTTCCTTGACTGGGTACTTAATTCATCGCTGGACAACAGATTATGGGATTCCTTTTTTTGCAGCAGTCCAAGTAATCAAACTTCAATCAACATTATAGTTATAATCCTCCACCTGCTAGTGAAATCCATGCCATCTCAAGTTCTCTTCCATGTAATTCTAATGAGTTACACACCTAATGATGTCATTATGTCTGCAGCAATCTAAGCAGAGGACCCAAGCAAAGCAATGAAAATTCGCTTTCTTAACCTTTTTTCATCTCTTTTCTCCTACCCCCATCCCGATACATTTTCCACAAGTAGCATAAACTGAACAAGAACTGTGCAGCTGCCAATTGAGGTGGGGTAAAAAATACAAATTTTTAGGGTAATTTTGATGACCTGCTTGCTCTAGATAACGTGCCAGTCACATAAACAAGACGGTAACAGGAAAACAGAGCTGACAGTGAGACTATCTCCTTTGGCAGCAACACAAGCTTATAGAAACCACATCTTAAACAAGCAAAATTCACAGTGAAGCTCCTCATTTACAAACAGCTATTGTAATTCCTTTCAAGCCATCTCAAACATTCAAGTCTCATCTGGCCTAGAAAACCATTTATAGCAACTCTGGGTAATTTCCAGCCTAAGCAAGTATGAAAATACAAGATTTAAAGGAGAGGTATATAATTAAATGTCAATGAACAGATTTATGGAAGATACACCTTGTCAAACACATCTAGTTTCAGAAAAGATTAACAAGTTTCATTAATAAAAGTAACTTTGCCAAACAAATACACTTAATACTGCCTAATGTTCTAATTAAAAATCATAATTATAATGTAAAAAATGTATTAAATAATTTAAGAACAGGCTGAGCCCTCAGGAAGTAGTGATTCCCTGCAGTTCTTTTTCCAGTGCCATTTTCAAAAAAATTTCACAGGGCTTCCTTTGGCTATTTTATATAGGCTAGTAAAAGTATGTACATAATTTTAGACAGGAAAAACTTCCAAAGAGAAATAATTTTGATGCAGCTGTATCTTAAACTACACATAGCAATGAGCAACTCTGTTCATGCTTACAAGCATAACTTACAAAGATATGGGATCACAGGCCACAAGTGAGAATGAACTGAAACAGCAGCACAAGGAATTTTCCTTCCTTCTGCTTGTGTACATGCATAATCTGACTCAGAAAGAAGAGTTACTATACTCCATGAGATACAATCAGGACAAATGGCAAAATTCTTGTACATTGCTGATGTCAACAATGACACTGGAAAAATTATTCAAAATAAAAGAAATGCTTCATAAAGATTTAAGGCATTTGACTCATTTCATCAGAATAACAAGAAATTTTAAGATAAAGGTAACTGACACAGTGTTATTACAGAGAATTACAGGTACTAGGTATTTCATCAAGAAAATTAAAGAACTATTTCAGAGTAGAGATAAAGCCCAAATTCAGCAGGAAAGTTGCTAACTATTTTAACAAGCTAAATGTAGGAGCAGATAATCCCACGTTTTAGAGTTCTCAAAATCAAACCCAGACACTTTTCTGAAAATGTGTTTTAGCCAAAAAAAGTCATCAGGCTCAACTGAGCAGAAAGTAAATATGTAAGATACACAGAAGTTCAAATTAAATGATCCAGAAGCCACTTATTTTCTTAATGTATTCTTGAGAAGAACAAAAAGACATTTTGGTAGGGAAAAAAAACTCAACGAAGTTTAACTCTTGAATATGGCAATAATGACAAAAAAGATAATTAGGAAAAAAAATATATCTACTGAACTACTCCTCCTCCTCTGTTCAATTATGTTCACTCAAAACAATAACAAATTCAATCATTTTGGTTTTATCCATTTATTTCACAAACTTTCAGCATTTGCAGCACGAGATAAACCTACTAGTTTCAAGCATTTGTATAAGTATGGATTACAGTTGAATGATCTTGCAATATCTTCAAACAAAAACACCCTTTATCAGTCCTACTTAAAAGTGTCATTTAAATTTATCTTGGAAAGCAAATTCAAAGTGCTGAACAACGGCTTTTCCTTGCGCTGCGTGTAAGCATTACTTGTTTTCCACAAACTAAATCTGCAGCAGCAGTTTCAGTGAAAGTATTTTAGCAGAGGATAGGGCTATTTCAAGAGATTTATTATTCCTAAATTACTGGTCATAGTATCAGACACGTTTTTGAAATAACATTTAATACACAAGAAAAAAATTAACTCTTCCAATGCTGTAACAACCCGAAAACCGTTTACTAAATCCAATAGCCACTGTTTCCAAATTGCAACGTACATATTCCATATACCACAGGACTTAATTCTACTTTTTTTTTTGTCACTGACTTTAGCGGAAATAGAATTGGGCATATAGAAAAACATTTTAGTGACAAGGCGTGTTTTCACTGTAGCAGTAACTTTCCAGTCCAAGTGCACAAGTCTCCCATTTGCATCGTGACAATAAATCTCAAACCACCATAAATTAACCAAGAAGATGACTGTAGTTTTTATAGCATCAATACAATCTCTGTTATTCTCTGGGATTTTTACCAACTGTTGTTTTCTGCTTATACATGGATAAATACTCAACAATTTCTGTTTTCCAGTGAAAGAACAGTAACACATGAATATTAAACTCTGACTGTTGTACTTAACTGTTAAAAACACATTCAACGAATGATAAAAGCTCCAGAGCTCAACATTTATCAATTTTTCCTCTCAGAATGAAAGGGGGGTGGGGAGGCAGAGATTATATTAGATATGGAGAACAGGTTAGTCCACTCTGAAAACAAAACAAGTGCCATTATCTTCACTGGTGCTATCTCAGAGAACAGAGATTTGTAAAAAAAAAAAAAATTGCTTTGTCCCATGCAAGTGGTAAGACAAGAAATGAAGGTTATGCCTGCTATCACCAACTTGTTTTTCCTTTCTGTACCACTAAATGTTTTCAAGTGTGTTCTAAGTCATATGGAACACACTCAGTATTTTCAGGTCCACATTTGTTTTGCTACCTGTCAACTTTAGCTGCTTTTAAAGCTGTGACTTCTTAAATCCACCAAGAGCAAATGTTCAACATAGTCTAGCACAAGACATCTTAAACTGCTGGAAACTGTAAAGTGTATCAGGACCCTGTATGTGTTGTGTTTCTCAAACTCTTTCCCTAAGCACCTACTACTGGTCACTGTCAAGATACAGGACATGGGGCTACACAAATTTTCAGTCTGATTCAGAATAGCTCTCCTTACAGAAAATAAACTCCAACTTTGTAATCTCAAAAGACATAGTTACCTGGTGGAGGACCACCGAATTTTCTTTGCCCGTTTTCTTGAACCATGCTGTATCCAGTCTTCTCCATCAGGGCCAGTAAAGCAGCTTCATTCTGAGTGCCACTTCGGCTTTTGCTGCATCCATTTGCTGCAGCTTTATTTTCCTCATGCATATCTGCAATAGCTTCAACAGAACATTGCAAGTATTTCAATTCAGATAATTCTAAGTTGTTATATGTATACAGAAGCTACCAAAGCACAGAAAAACAACTTATGCTATACTTGCCTATTTACTGACTTTGTTTAGCATAAGACTTCAATCCTGCATCCAACTACTATCATCTATATATCTGCTTTCAAAACATTGTTCTGTAGCTAAGCTAAACTTGACCTTTAACGAGTAACTATATATGCTATAGTCAAACTTTGATAAGTGGTATCACAACTATGTACAGTATGCTGTCCTTCAAGTAGAATAATGAATTCTTTCCTAAATTATGTTATCACAGTTGTGTAGAGACCCATATGCTACTTGAAGTGACAAGTTCCACTTTCTTATTACTACATTTTATAGAAATACCAATTATTTTAAAACTGTATTTTAATACAAAAATACTTAAGAAGTACATTAAGTCCATGCCTAGTTAATACAAAGAATTCAAAGAATTCACAAACAAAAGTAATTTAATTAAAACCAATATGTAATAAAACCAGGCAGAACTGTCTGGCAATACTAGGGGGTGAAACAGTCCCACCTCTAGGGTCCTTATTTTCATGACTTCATCCATTTTCACAATTTCCAGAACTAAAAAAGTTTACCAATATGGTTGTTGCTGCTCTATCCACTATCTCCCTGGCATGCCAAGATCTCGTACAACAGTTTTAGGGGTTCTGTCATCCAGGTGATGGGAAACATTACACCAAGGAACCCATTTGGCAATTACCAACTTGACTAGTAAAGTCCCTAAAAAAATAATTAACTTTCAAGTCAGATTTTTTTTTTCACTGCCTCTTTTTCCTTCCCCAATTTATGTCTTCTTTTCCCAAGATTTTCTGCCTTAAGGTCTGCAATACTTCAACAAGCAATCTTCTTCAACACTGCAATCCTTTGCCCAAATGGTACGTCCAATGCCACTCACTCTCCAAAAGAAATGTCAAAAAAATCACCACCAGAGAAATAAGCTACAACTCCTGTTTGTCCTTTAATGTCCCTTGTATTTTCAGATTGCTTTGTCTTCAGGATCAGGCTCCAATAAATAATGTCCTGAGACATCAGCAGTTTATTTAAAAAAAAACAACAAACAACAACAACAACAAAAACAACAAAACAAAAAAAACCAAACAAACACAACAAAAACCAAACCCGTTAAAAGCAGCTTAAATTTCACACAAATGTTTCTTGTCAACCCACTACTATTTGCTGAACAATCAGGCTTCATAGTTAAGGCTTCAATTAATAACGTATCTGGAAAGCAGAGAATAAAGGAAACTAATCAAGGACAGTAAAGAGTGCATAAGCATTCATACGTCTGTCTCTTCATTAGACTTCCACTACTCAAGGTCCCAAGAAACCAATTATCTCAAGCATTGCAGTAAACTCATACTTGTTGCAATGAACTGAATGCTGCCAAAAGTGAGGGAAGAAGACTTCAAAACCAGATACAATTGCATCCTTTTTCTACAGTTTGAAGCTGAAACTACCTTCTCTTCAGCTTGTCACTTCTGGTGCTTTTGTACTATTACTTTAAGCTCGATTATCCAAATGAGAACCGTTATCTACACAGATTATTTATTTTACCTGGCAGCTGACTACATGACTTCCTACTGCTAGCAGAAACAAGAATTAGTAAAAATAAAGCCATACACAGTAGTTAATGTACCAAATGTTATCCCACCCATTCCACATGTGACCATGTGCTGGTCACACTAAGCAAGCTTTTGCCTCCATACTCAAAACATTAACTATCCCCATGGTTGCTAGTCCTTTTATTCTTCACTTACACATTCCACTGAAAACCATCCCAGTATCTCAAATTAAAATGATTTTGCATAAATTTAAGTTTTGCAAAAGATTATACATATTTATGGTGTGATTAAGCCCCTCTAACTGCCACATTTCTGTGTGTTATGCAATATCACTGTCCAGAAGTGGACTCCCCCCCAACATCTTAGTCATTTCAAATGTGCTTTGAATCAAAGTAATAATGAAACTACTCTTCAGTGCATTCTTTTCACGACAGCATTCATATAACATTATAACAGACTCTACACATCCCTTAATTAGAATGGTGATAGAATAAGCACAACTGCAATTTTTTCCATACTAGACGACTAGACGACTTTTGGTGGCAATACATATATTTTGCCTTTGCTATCAAGCTAGTATCCATTTTGGGGCAGGAATCCATGCAAGCAACCGTTCTGGTGAAGTTTATAATGCCATCACTGGGCATTAAAAAAGCCAAACAACTCCTGGCTTCATGAAAATGAGATTCCAGAAAGGAAGCAGGGTAAAGCACAAAAAAATCCCCTACAGGCAACAGCACCAACAGCATGACTCCTATCTTCTACAAATGGTCTCCCATCTCCTTTCAGCAAGTGAATTACATTTACTGTGTTTCACAGCAAGGAGATTCCGTCATCAGGAACTCTCTCGGCAGTTCCAGGCTTAACAAGGTATGGAAATAACCAACAACAAAGTTGGGGCAAGCCAGAGGTAAATTAATTTTCCTGTTGTCTCAGTGAGTTCAAACATCCAGCCAAGAAGAACGTTACCAGTAAGAGCAGCGAGGGGACATCAGATTAAAATCGTGGCGGTTGATGAGGGTGCCCACAGGGTCCCCAGAGAAGTGAAGAGGCACTGAGGAGCTGGGACAAGAGACCCGTGGCGGAAGCAAGCGGACCAGGGACGGGCCCCCAGGATGAACACGCCACCTGAGGAGGCGAGACGGCGTGTGGGGCAGGGAGAGAAAAGAGAGAAAGACAGCAGTCCCGGAAATACCCTGAGCTACGCTCGCCGACTTGCACGTTGAGGATGGCCGCCGCACCCCCTCCTCCACACGCCCTCGTCCCCCACGCCGCCTCCGCCTCTCTCCACAGCACAGCAAGGGCCTCAACCCGCCGCTGCCGCCAGGGAGACGAGGCCGCGGTGCGACTCTCCGCTCTCCCGTTAAAAGCCCTGCGCCACACCGGCGGAGCGGAGCGCAGGAAGTAACCCCGCCCGCCACCTCACCCGCCTGGCCCCACTGCCACAGCTTTCCCTCGCTCTGCCTCCGCCTAGCCAATCACCAGGCGGCCAGCGTGGGCACGGGCATAATTGACAGGCGACATCAGCCAATCATAGGGAGGCAAGGGGCGGTGCGAGCTCTTTTGAAACAGGCGACCATTTTAAATACCGCCGGGGCGCGTGGTGCAGCTGCCTGGGGTGGGGCGCCCGCGAAGGCCGTTGGGGTGCCGCGTGACCGCCCTGAGGGCGGGGGATAGCGCCTCTGCCGCCTCCGAGCCCGGCCCGAGGGAGGGCGGCGGCAGTCCGCCCCGGCCGCCCGCTGCTCCAAGAGGAGGGCCAGGTGTTAAGCTCAGCGCTAGCTTGTGAGAACCTAGCTGGTGTTTCCTGTATCTTCCAGCTTATATCCGCTCTTAAAAGGTGTATTCAGACCTTTAGGATATGCTCTGGCGCGCGCTTGGGCTTTGGGGAGCACTGGGTGTCGTGCAGGTCCATGGTGACCAGTAATACCCAAGTAAAATAGATCTGGTTTCAGTCCCTATTGGTGTAGTCAATACTTCTTGGAAATGAACCATGTTAGCCTAACAGCAGCTACAGGCACTTCTCAAGCCAGTTGGGCTGGAGGCTGTGCAGTTCTAGCACTGCTCCTGAACTCCCATCAAAACCCTTTAGGGGTCACAGCTGCAGCAGGGCACTTTGAGGAAGACACATCAAATGCACCAGTGTCAATAAAGAGTATGGGAATAGTTTGTGAGTTCTTCAGTTTGTTGTTATCAAAATGTTGCGTCCCGTTTTCCCCATCTAGCAAATGAAAGTCTCAAAGCCAAAATACTTTCACCAAAGATTTCTTTCCCTCCCTTTTCCTAAGATTTAAATGCTCAACTGTGCTTATTAATAAGGCAGAGAAGGCCAGAAATTTTAACTTGGGGATGTGCAAATTCATCTTCATTATGAACAGGTTCCAGAGCTTTTAGCTATCTAGTTTTAAATATGTACTGCCATAAAATTGTCATAACATTGTATTAGATGTTTACCTATTCAACTTTGCTTATTTTTCAAAGAGAAGGCTTACTATCCTTTTATTAATAATGGCATGATACACTAACCATGTATTTCACAAATGGTACATCTCCATTTAAAAGTTCTGAATGACCAATGTACCAAAGCTATTGCCTTCAAGATTAAATTATATCACCTTTTCATTTCAGGTGTCCACTTGTTTTTTGACCACATCTAAATCAGCCACGAAGCCTCTAATACGAACGAATTTGGGGTATATGAAGTTAAATAAAGTCTGGGGCATTTTGACTGCAGCTCAGTGTCCCTGTTACCTTGGAGACTGCTCACTCTCTGGCAAAAAACTCCAAGTGTCTCAGTTGTTACTGCTGGTGGGAAGTACTGAAAGAATGCAGACAATCTCTTCTAAGGGGGCGACGGGGGACGGGACGGACACCAAAACCAAAACCCAAACCAGAGCTCCTCAGCATTTTTTTTGTATTTCATATAAGTGACATATTACTGGATGGGTTACCATGTACAGCCATTTCTGGAGTACAAGTGGCTGCTGCTCCAGGATAGAGGAGCTGAACAGATGCTCTGTTGGCAATGTTAACCCATTCCAGCTATTGGCAACAGAAGGTCTCAAGGAAAACATACAAATTTGCCATCAGGTTTTTCACTTTATGACATGACATGAATAAAAAAGAAAATCAAAATAACCAGAAAGTATTCAGTGTCTGCATTCTTATCTCTTATTAAACATCAAAGTCAAACATAGGAACTAAAGACTTACTTGGTTTTCTTGCTGACCCCTGCCTCTCTAAAAGAAATTAACGATCCTTTTCTTGCTTTGTTCCCCACGTGCTAATTGGGTATCAGAGTTCTTGCTACCCCCTTGCCCACAGGTGTTAGCTGCTTTTTTCTCTCTGACAGTCTAATTGTTCAGTATAATTAGGTTTTACTAAGAACAACTGTTTCTAACCTGTATTTGTCTTGGATTTGGTTGTGACTTGTGATAAAGTCTGAGCTGAATATTTTTATTTCTTTTCTAATAAGGCAAGATTTACAGGGGGATACAATATTTTTACTGAGTCAAGCAGTATATCTGATAACTTCAGGTCTTCAAAAAAGTTTGCACACCTGAAAGCATCTCATGGCTTTCTCTCACATGGTACTTGATTGCATTGTGTATTCAAAAGACATTTCTCACTCATTTATCAGTAGCCATCATTTGTAGAAGGAGAAGGACGATTAACATTTTAATTGCCATTTCTAAGAGCGACAACTGTTCACAGCAAAGGGACAGTTTCTCAAAGCTGTAATTTCTTTCTCTCTCCCCATACACATATAAATACCACTCATCCAAATTAATGCCATATTTTAATTCACTTATTTTTAATGAAGATTTACTGAAGGATGGGAAAGAAGACCGGGCCCAGAACAAAGTTATTTATCAGAGTATTTAGTTTTTTACTGCTTTATTGAATCAGTATCTTAGTACATAACTGTTTAACTTTTAAACCTGATAAATAGAAACTTATTTTAGGATTATTTTACAAGAGTTACAGCATAATTTACAAAAATAATTTAGCACAAATTCTGGTTAGAAAATTACTTTAAATAGAAAATAATATGCTATTTGCCCGAAGCTTTATACAATTTCTATTAACACTGAGTTAGTTTCCTCACGAATGTCTTTTTGAAAGAGTCACCAATCTGATGGATGAGGAATGAGGGCAGAGTCCTGCCAAGATTATGACATTTATTCCTTTGGCTAAATTTGAAAATGTGAAAGAGGTCTCTTTCTTATATGTTTTATTTTATAGCACTGCACCAGGCACTTGCTTTTCTTTTCCTTCTAATTTATTTTAGGTAGCTGTAACACAGAAGTCCTTGATGTTTTTTAACTTCTGTTTCATTGGAATGCTAGCAAGCCCCAGCATATATATTCCTGGAATGGGCTATTACTGCAGTTGTGATATACTTTAATAGAAGCATAAGCTTTTTTTGTCAGTGTAAATTTTACTATGCCCTGGAGCAGGAAAAGAGGGTATGTAGTATTTCTCCACTCTGACAGGTTTGATATGCAGGTAGTGGAAATACTTTAAAAGGAAGCAGACATCCTTTGAAGTTTAGACAAAGGTCTCTGTAGAAAACCTAGACATAATATGATTGTAAATCGAATTATAGTAAGCTGTCTAGAAAGACTTCATTTCAGTCAATCAGTCCGTTTTATTTTGGGTTTCATTTTATCAAGTAGCTGCAATACCTGTTTAGTAGGATCCTCCTAGCAAGGCATCCTAGTGCCTAAAGGGTCTTCTTTCTTGAAAGGTGCTGTATGCTCTCGCTCTCTGCCTTAAAAGAGTTGGAATATTTTTTGTTTATAAAATGACAAAATCTGATATTGCTGGAATAAGCATTTGAGGGAACAGAATATTAATTGTAGAGAAAACATGATACAGAATTGCTTGCTTTTTTTTTGTAAACCACATGCCACATGATTTAAACATGCAGATATGCAATGAATATGAAAAAATGAATCCTGGAGCATGTTCTGTCTTCACTTAGATGAGTATGAATATGAACAATTTCACTGATGTAAATTGAATTAAATGAACTTTAAGCCAATATTGCAGAGTGATATAAAATGTGCATAGTGAAGTGCATAAAAACTCTTTGCTTGTTTTTCCCCTCATTACCTCCAGAACTATTGCTTTCAGCTCCCTCTGTATGTCATTCTAAAAAACCTGGACTCTGTGTGACAAAGCCATACCTTTAATCATTGAGCCAAACAGCTGTTTTCTGGCAATACAGCTAATCCCCAGAGGGAAGGAGCAGATGGGAATTGCTGAAAAAAAGTAACACTGCAAAGGGTTGGTGGAAGAAGAGGCAAATGTCAGGAAATAGAAGGGAAGAAAGGACAGGAAGGAGAGAAGGGCCAAGGGAAATGGAGAACCCTGTCCTGCAGTACTGCAGTCTTTTGACGCTCCACCGTTACAGAATGCTTCCCCATCTGCTTTTTAGGCAGACGTTTTAAATGAATTCTGAAATGGCAGTACATCCTTCACACATCTGTACACAGCAGTTAAAGAGGTTTGGCGTTTGTAGTGCTTCTGAAAGTGTCTACTGGCCCAGCAACCTTGAAACTAAAGTTTTCTTTCCACAAAGATGTGAAGCACAAAGAGCTATGGAGTGGGCTTCCTTTTGACACCGCTGGTGTCTCAGTCCTCCCTGGAGGGCTCAGAAAGATCGGAGACAGTCCCTTCTCAGTCACTGCTCAGTTTTTTATTTCTCTGCAGATATTGTCAGAAAATACTTGAATTTATGGTAGCTTCTATGAAAGTGTTAGATCATGTTTTAGCATTGGAACCAAACAGGCGTCAGGCATCAAACTGTAAAGTCTGAACTGATCTAGACGTTAACTGGAAGTTTACCAGTGAGGCTAAAGATTTTTGTATCACATTATGTTTTGAATATTTAATCATTCTCAAAATAAATTACATTGAGTGCAACCGTGAAGAACAAGATTTGATTTATACTTTTCCTAGATTTCAATATTTAAAATACCTTAACTGTAGTTTGAAAAGTAGAAAGAGCCCACTCTTTCTTTAGGCTGTTCATACTTGGCTTTGAATTCCAGCTTATTCTCAGAATCGTAAAAGGCATCGATTTATCAAGGTCACATCCTTCTAATTTATAATCCAGCTGCTCTGAGCTGCTAACTAGCTTTTAAGTCAGGAAGCTGGACTGTCAATGCCAATTACAGTTAAAAAACTTACGATGCTTCTGTGTAATTTTCTTTGTATTTTTCCTGAGGCTTTAAGGATATAGTGCTATGCTTGGAGACACAATTAAGAAAGTCTGAAGCAATGTAACCTGTGTTTCTTTCATTTATACATATATATATATTATATTTTTTTTATTATACACACATAGAATCCCATGACTTATCTCTGAGGTTTTTATATTATTCATTAAGTACAGCTAACAGAATTATTTTTAAATGCTTTTCTGTATCTAGCTGTTGTCTTTCCTACAAAGCCTAGTGACACAACCAAAATTGCGATTAAAAACCAAGAACCACTACACTGTGGGCAACTATAAACAAAATCGGTGTTATGCAGTTTAACTGTTCCTTCCTGATTTCTGGTTAGATGTGACAACAGTGAAACAGCCATTCAAAAATCGACATTTCTAAACCCACTGAGCAGTTACGTCAACTTAATAAACAACTAGTTTACCTGTTTTTTAAATGCGAGTTTCGTAGTCAACTGTTCCCAGTTTGCCGGAGAGCTGCACAGTGCATCTCCCTGAATGTAAGAAGAGAGCCACTAGGTGGGAGTGTGTTATCTTAAAAGAAGGTTTGTCAATCCCGGCGGTTCTTATTTTGAAGGAGCTCTGCACCTCCTCCCAGCATCCCGGGGATGCTGCAACACCATCCGCACACCACGTCGAGTTATTGATCGATCGGGGATTTGCCGATGCTCGTGTCCACACTGGCCGCTGGGGAGGCGCTGCCTGCCTTCCTGCTCCTTCAGCCCAGGAGGACTCGAGCTGGAGCAAAGCAGAAGTTACACCCTCCAAAAAGCGTATCTCGTACCCAAGCAAGGACCACAAGCACTCTGCATAAGCTACTTATGTAAAAAGCCCCAAGGACCCAGGCTAAAAAAGATTCAGAGGATCACCTTACTAACATAGAAGCTAATAATTAAAAAAAAAAAGGCCTTGTTAAAATATATCAAAAGCCAGATATTTGCCAGAGACAGAACAGATGATAAAGGTACAAAAGGGCCTTTTAAGAAAGATCAGACAATAGCAAAACAAAAATGTTTTTTCTTTCTTTCAACAATATTCAATACCAAAGTGATAGAGAAGTCTTCAAAATAAGCCCATTTTTTTTCTACAAGAAATACATGCTCACAATAGTCCTAAACTGAGGGGCCAATAAAAGGCATTTTAGGACTGATACAACAACTCAGAGTAACAAACTGACAAGGCTGAGTGTAGTCAAGCGTAAAGAAACTCCACGATCATATTGTTGGGCTGAGAGGTGTAATGTGTGATAAGTTTCTGAGGGCAGCCATGGTCCTAGAAGGATGGTGCCAAATGAGCTGCTTTCAGAATTTCAGCACAAATTTGTGGGAATTGCAAAAAATCTGACTGCCATACCAGGAATATCTGAGAGTTCTAAGACTGTAAGTGGAAAAAATGAACACAAAATGATTATTCATTGTTCCCTGTAGTACAAGAAGGGGAGGGACAGCTAATGTAATCATCAGGCAGCCAATTTAAAACAAAGTGCTTTTTCATATGTCATAATTAATGTTGCCATAGAACCTTTCAGAGGCCAGACAGGTAAGCTAAAAAAGGAGTAAAACAAACTCACATAGGGTAAGGGTATTAAGCATGATGAAATGAATGCAAGCTTTAAAGCTGGAAGTTCATTAATTGTTGCTTACAGAAATTTTTGAGAATGTATCGAGACTCTGTACCCGTATGCTGCCCCTAAGTGCTCACTGTTGCTCATTGGTGGGGAATGATGCGGGGCTGAACTGACCTTCAGATATTGCCAAGTTCATTCCTGTGTTCCTGTGATGCTGAAATATTTGGCCCTTGTCTATAAGCTCAAGGCTCTCAAAGGTAGTTAAGTTGTTAACAGTGTCTGGTTGTCTTGCTGCAGCTCTGGATTGAGAGTCCAGTTTTCCTAAAGATTAGTGGCAGTAGCTGTGTTCACAGAAAAAGATCTCAGAAGCCAGCTGAAGAGTGCATTGCCTAGACCAGCAAAAAAGCCTAGGTAGAAACACTGGTGGCAGCGCAGAAGCAACTGTCTGTAGGCAGCTGTTTGAATAGATTTGAAGAACTACAGTTTATGACCTGTAAGATTCTTCAAATGATAATTCAGTGTAAAGTTCATAGTGTTTGGGGGTTCATTTTTGAACATCATTATTAAATTTCCACAGGTACAAGATTCTGGGGAGGTCAGGGAATGGGTGGGAATACTTCATACTTAATCTTGCTCTCTATGAAGACAGTGACAAAGCTCCTGTTGATCTTAGCTGGAAGAAACATAACCCAATGATGCTGTTGCAGTAAAGAAGCTTGGAGTACTATGTACTCAGCTACTGATATCCTGTCCTAATGGGCTAATTTTTCAATATGCAGTGCTAGTAAAGTGATTTTTTTTTCCAAATAACTTCTCTTACTATTTTATTAGGATCAAATGGTTTCTGTATAAACAGATGTCTTGCTCACATCCCATGTTCCCTCCTGTTCAATTATACAGTGAGCTCACAATTTATGTCACAAATTGAGTGTCTTTCCCATAAGAACAGACTGTTGTTGCAAGCACAAATTTGTATTTAATTGCAGGACCGAGTACTGTCTATAAGACAGCTTTTAACACAAACATTCTCCAAACTGAAAAATGCAAACTAGAAAGTTACTGAGGGAAAGTAAGTTCTGTAACTGGTTTGGGTGGATATTTTCAGTTTGCTTGTAAAAAAACTCTTTGCAAGTCATAAAAACCTCATTATAATTTTGAAACACATTTCATGACTATGCATCAGGTCTACTGCCGTTCTCAATGCTTTAACAGTATTAGAGTTACTGGAATTGCTCAGACATCAGAAATAGAAACGCTCCATTCCTCACTGGAATTTCAGTTCATTGGCCAAGCAGAATTACTGCTTTCTCCAGGCAAGTTTTTGAAAAGACATTATTCCCAGTCTACACCCTGTCTGTCAATACATGATCAAATTGTCATTCTAAAACAGTTACTTGTACAACAAAGTGGTTCTTTCTTACATACAGTGTGACCAAACCTACTTGCTGTCAGAAGCTGGGAGTAATAACTGAAGGAAAATAAAAAGCTGTCTTTATCATGCGATTGTCAGTGCTAAATGGCTGATGAACTGAATGAAGAGATGCTACTTTTGCCTCTATTTGTCAAGGCCATGTCCTAGTTTATTACACATTTGGATTTCCAGAGGAGCTGAGTTTTGTGCACATCCTGAGCTTGACGAAAGACTGAGGAATGGGAATGGGACATGGCAATGTGACTGTGGCTATCACGGGCTGCATCTTCATGTATACTTTAGGCACTGCAACCTTACACACTTGCCAATCCAGGGTGATTCTCAGCCCTGACTGAGGCCTTCAGGTTCCTCTTACAAAGCTTGGGAAGAGTTAGATACTTTGGGAAGGACTCCTCAGGAACCAGCAGATCTGGAACCTGTGTAAAGTAACCCGTGAATAAAATGAGGCATGGGACAGAATTTAAACAGTCTGGGGCATATCTGCATGATTCAAAGCTCTTGCTTCAGGTGAGTTGGTATCACTGCAGAACAGGACAGGATCATGAGGTGCTATCTGTTCAGGCTCCAAAAGCAACAGAGCTGTGGTATCACGATGCTGAACCAAACAGCCTTCTACACCTAGGGCTAAATGCAGTTCTACATTTTTCACAGGCTGTTTCTGATTTTGGAGGCAACCAAGTATTCATTGGCTCCAGGCTACTTACAGAGTGCACCACTGCGTCGTTCAGACAGACTCTAAATGAATGTGGTTGAAACCAGGTGCCTCCCTCCTCCTGAGCATTTACTTGGAGCTACGTACAATCCTGTCTGCAAACAGAAATAGCAAAAGTTATTCTGTTTAATATCTAACTCTAATCTTTCCACCAGGGGTGCAGCAGACCTCTCATTATCTTCACACCCACATTTCTTCACTTTTGATTAGAATTAATTACTAACTTTTTACCTACTGTGTGGCAGTAGCAGACCCACCCCTCCCTGTGTTTCTGTGCAGTACTAAATGGAAATGTGCAGGTACTTTCTGCCAAATTGCAAGGAACACAGGTGCAAATCCAAGTCAGGTCTAAGACTATGCAGAAGCAGAAGATAAGGTGGCTTGACATGTTTAGCAGAGCACAACCCTTCATTTGCTTGTATTCTTAATTATATACAATAGTATACCTCCTCAGCCTCACAGAAAACTCGGGTTTCACAGGCAGGAAAGTTGCCTTCTGGTAAGGAACCATGCATTTTATTTATTTGGTACATCCAATGCAAGGAACCCACAACCTTATGCAAATATTAACCAAGTCTTGCAGCTGGCCAGAAAACAGAGAAGATTATTACCCCAGTTATAGAAATGGGAAAGAATTAAAAAAAAGATAAATTGTAGGCAATAGAGAGATACAGCAGGTATCTGCTCTAACTAAACCAACACTGCAGCAAAGCAGAAAAACTTTGATCCAACCCGATAGTCTTTCCCTTTTACCTGAAAATTTTCTGAATGGCTGCAGTTTGTGTTGTGTCAAAGTCAAAAATGTCCCAGTCTTAGATCCTGGCTGCATCTAGGGAACTGGTTCCCACTCAGAACCTCACTGGGGCCCACAGACCATGGGAAGCAACACCCCTCTTGGAGGGGACAAATATGCAGAGCCCAAACAGAGCCTGTTCCAACACAGAGTGGCCGGAGAGCCATTTTCTCCTTCTAACTCAAAGCCACAGCTGTTGCCCGACTTGATAAAAAAAATTCAATAATCATTGTCCTAACCATAAGATAAAATTAGAAAAGGTGAAGGGTAGCTACCTCATAGCCTTATCCGAAGTCTGGCGAGGCTCTTGCAGGATGGACTGAGAAGGTCCTAGGAACAGGTCTCCCAAATCCCCAGAAATGCTGTAACCATCACATTTTTGCACTCTTTATAAAATGGTATTGCTGTTTCCATTCAAAGTGCTGCTCAATCCAGAAGGGACTCAAGGTTTTGGGTTACAAATGGGGATGTCTACTTTAAAATTCCAGCCAGGTTAATCAGCTAAACAAGGTCACAGAATAGGTTTGCGCATGGATGCTGTTTGCATGATGCCAGTTGCAGCCCCTGGTAACTTGTGCTCCCTTGGAGCGTGCCTTGGGACAAGGCAGGCCAGGGAGCATAATGAAGAGACACTGGAGGTGAAGCTACGCTGTAGCGGTGAGGGAGTTTAGCTATATGGACGTGAGTCACACTGTACCACCACGTAGTCAGAAGATGGACCCCAGCCCATTTTATTTACTAGGTTAGATTACGGCCTATGGCATTAATGGCATAACTCTCAATTTACGAGAAGGCAAGTTAATCTATTTAATCTCTGCCCTAACATGCAACCCCATCTCAAGCCCCCTAAACTCCAGCTGGGGACAGGAGACCAGACACATCACTGTGCCCAGCTAAGCAGCATCTGAGTCTTCACAGGCACACACCTACTGTGCTCACCGACAGGTCCTTCAGCACACTTAGTATGCCCCGCCCTTGCAAGTAAAACAAATCTAGGTTATCTGCCTCCCACACTTTCACTGCCTCGTTCAGACCAAGCACCTAGTCATAGGTGTTGTCATGTAGTTGAAAGGGACTATGCAGCTGATTTGCTCCAAATGGCACTATCACAGAGCAGCCACCGACTGTTTTCCAATTCACAGATATACTGTAGGGAAGAGGCAACTACTAAAAGAAGGTCACAGGGCTAAATAAAGTTCCCTAATAAACAGGGAAAACATAAAAATGCTACAGAACATCTTACAGAAAGTTTTCTACCCTATGAGACACAGAAACAGTAAACGTAAATCACCGGTTTTGTCACAGACAGAACTGCGGTACTGCAATAAATGTAGTTCTGATTTAGGTCTCCGAAAGATCTCCCCACTTCCCCCTCTTCTCCCAAAGCTTCTGAACACTCAGGACCATATCCTAAATGTTCCTTTGACTTCAGAGGCAAAGCTAAGCCACAAAACACAAGCACAGAATCGATTTTAAAGAAATTATGCCAAAAATAGCCCTCAGATACTTCTAGTGATCTATTCCAACAGAAGAGGAGATAATTTATTTTACCAGCACAGTGTTCTGAAAGATTTCTGTAAAGCTTACAGGAAAGTGCAGTGCACTACAGCAAAAAGCCTCAGAACTACTAAGTTTTTGTATCTTCATTTCCCGTCTGTAAGCCCATTCATGACAGTTAAGTGCTGAGAGGAATCAGGTCCTAAGCTACTACAAAGTGTAAGGAGCAAGTGGATCCTAGAGTCACCTGAGAACTTTTTTTTTTTTAATTTTAGTGGATAAAGGAAATGCTAACTAATGACTATCTAACAGTTCTGTATCATTCAGTGGTGTGACGCTTTATTTAATGTGAGAACATGCAATAAATAATACAACACCATATCATTTCTAGAGATCACAGTTCTAATGTTTCTTGTTGCTGCAGCTTGCTTTCTAAAATCTGTCTGGACGATGTCAAGTCACACACAAGTTTAATTCCCTTTTCCCCACCCCCTCAGACTTTAACAAGTATTGCTATGATTTTGTTTTCATTAAAAGCCTCAATGGTATTTATATGTAGCATACTCCTTCAGCACAGGAGGACCCAAAGGTGAAATCAAGCAGCAGATGACTGCTCACCACAAAATGAGTAATCATTTATGTTCCAAGCTAAAATAAATACAAACAGAAAGCTCACTGTTCTAATGTCTTCATTTAGCAACCTACTTTTTTTTCTTTTTTTTTTTTTTTCTTTTAAACACAGGTTTTGTAAAAACATTTCAAGCCTCGTGAATGCTCATTTTATTTTTATTTTCTTTGGAAAGCCTGAAGCGAAACATCTATCCTTTTAACTTGATGTCTTCACTACTTGCCTTTCCCAGTGGCACAGGGGTGATGGTTATACTCCTCCATTACATATTCTGGTTTAACCACAGCTTTTCAAAACAGCCCCACCACTAAAATGAGCTGCAGCTCTAGATTTACACTCCCCATCACCATCACTTACAGTTACTGATGAACAATTTCACTTCTAAGCACATGCATTTCCAAACAGCTGAACTGCTCCACAGTTTTCTGTGTTTTTCTTATTATAACTAGCCCCTTCATTTCAATGGCATCACAGTTGAGCTCAAGTCTGAAATGCAGTGCTCCACCTAGGGCAAGTGCTTATTTTTACTCAAGTAATTACAGAAAAAAAAGTCGACGCTGACATTTACCAAAATATTTCAGCACACAAACACCACCCGCTGAGCTGAACATGAGAATTCATGCCTGCTAGTCTTGTTTTTCCCCGCAGAGTATGACTGATTTGACTCATGCCCGACTTTAACAAAATTTCCAGATCTCTGCTAGAATTATGGTTGGTAGGAAAAACTTCTAAACATGCAGCTGAATTTCTGTTCTATGCCCACATTATTACTTGTCTTTGATGACAGGATATAGCAACACATTCTAGACCATTTCATAGTATTTCATAAGCTGCAAACTTCGCATGTTGAAGGAAAATTCTCTACTAATACAGCTGGAAGTCTGTAAGGAACTGCTTTAATTTCTTTCATAGACACCTAGGAAAATCCCAGCTTTGTCCCCCAGTTTAATCTGGATGCTTTTTTCTCAACAGTATTAGCAAAGCAGGAGCATTGGTCCTTTAATACTGAAGCTAGAGTAGGAACATTTCTCTGCCTTCCAGCAATCCCACTTATGATTTGGTTACTGGTCATGACCCCCGTTGTTTATTGTATAAGTGAATCGTAAGAATCACTGGAATTCTTATAAATCCCAAGTAAATAAAGGGGAAAAGAAAAGCCCACCTGTAATGAGACACCATGTAACTGCATGTTAATGGACTGTTCAGTGCCCTACTGGGATATGTTAAGAGAAATGCTACAGCATTGTACTCAATTTCAAGAGGCCGGTAGACATTTTTAAATGAATAAATTCTATTTATATAATTACAGTAATGACTACAGTTCATACCTTAGGCACAGCAAGTAAAAAAACCACACTGGAATTTATGTAAATATTACTAACGCGTACACTATGAAAAAGCAATTCATGTTAATTAAAAAACACCTTAATTTTAAAAGTTTACCAGAAACAGTTACACTGAGCGTTGCAATCTTTGAAAGCAGAACAGAAGTTGTTTATGAGGATCCAACAGTAATTGATATCCAGCTGTTTGGAGCTGGGTTGCAGACTGAACACGTACTGAAAGCTGGACTGAAATCCTCTCTCGGTTGACGGCAGCAGCAGTCATGCTGCTGTTTCCTACGAGCCTGGAATTTCATCCCAGTCTTTACATTCTTCGTCGGTTATAGTGGAGCAGCCAGAAGAAGAAAGATGATTAGAGAGCAGCCAAAAAGACTCACAGTTCAAGAATCCAATCTTCAAGCAGCTGTAAGGTCTAGGGGAAGGAGAAGGGGGTTTACAGCACAGTTAAAATGAGTCTCTCTCAAAACGGGAAAGTGGCCACTTCCGTACCAGAGCTGATGACAGGATACTGGACACTACTCATAAAAAGAAGTAAATTTGAGGTTCAGTCCTTGGTGAAGACACCATTGTATTTGCCTTTAACTAGAAAGGAAAACAAGCACAGCACATGAGCATGTAAGTGCATGTATCGCATGCAAGGCATTCCAGGAGCTGAACAATTTCTCTGCATACATTAAGACACCGCTAAGAAAAAAAATAGCAAAGGTGTTTAGCACTCAAACAATTGGCTAGATGAACATGATTTCAAATCCAACTTTACACATTCTTGATAAAGAGAAAGGCATCAACATTGAAGACGAAACATTTTTAGCACCAACTGCTGGCTTGCAAGTGAATACTTATTCACAAGAGATGAGTACAGGAAGACATGTCATCTTTCACCGAGAGGCATCTTGGTTTAAGGCAATATCCAAAATGACAGTATGGCCACCACAGAAACTGCTCCAACAATCCCTGATGCTTTATGTCACCCACATGGGTCCCATTGCTGTGGAAAGGCAGGAACTAAACTGGCATCTGTCCTCCTCTTCCCTGCCATGTGACCTAGAATGCTGGAAATTTCCAATGTTTGTATGTAACTAGTTGTCATAAAGCAAGCTGGTTTCTTCCTGTATTCCCTAAAACCCTCTGTAGCCGTTTATATTAGCCATACTATCAGTAGGAAGGAAAATGCTGATGAATTGCTGTCTTTCCTCACCACTAACCCAATTAAAAAGTTGTTCAATACGGTAGCAAGTGTTTACACAATTAATACGAATGAGAGATTAGTGAACACTTCCCAGAAGGGAAATGACTGTAGACAATCTGTCCAGATGTGCTCCTGTAGCACCCAGCCCCCAGCCTAGGGTTGGTGGTTCTTCTTTGCTATCAGAAAGAGTCAGTTTACTCACCTGTATCTCCACTAAAGAGTATTTTAGAAAGAGAGACTGTAACTTCTGAATATACACTGTACATATCAAAGGAAGAGGTAAGTAGTTTGTTCTCAACATTCATCGCTTTGTGGAACTCCATCATCTGTTTTTATTAATAATTATGGCACCCAGCTCTGCAGCGAAGAAATATTACCGGAATCACTTACGGCGAAAGGCAAGGAGCAGAACTGCATCGCAACCCTACTTTTTCATGATTTAAAGGTGTGTTAAAATGTATCAACTGAGATTTTCAGGAAATCTATTATTTGGCTTACACAGTAAGCTATGCCTTGTGCACTGTGTTCTAGATAAAGTTGTATTTAAAAATGGCACACAAGGTTAAGAAACTTTACGCGACACCGAAGAGTAATCCGTGCTTTCATAAATACAGTAGTATACATCCTATACACAGAGGCTGGCCGCGAGCCTCTGGCAAGGCTGTTAGCCAGCCATCCACAGAAAGAATGGAATAAAGATAGTGGGGAGCGTGGTGGAGGGTGCCAAACCTAGGCAGACTATCGATGCTAATCCCACAAGCACTGAAGCAAGAACACTCCTCTGGTCCCGAATAATCATCTTCACAGTCTCACAGAACTAGAGGGAAAAAAAAAAAAAAAAAAAAAAGAAGAAAAAGGAAAGGGTCAGGGTTAAGGAGGAAAGCTGTACCCGGGCAGCTGGAGGTGCCCACTCTCGCCGTTAGAGGCCAGCGGCTGCTACCCCCGCTCTCGCCCGGGCTCTCTGGGCCACCGCACGGGGAGAAAACCGGGCCCGGCACCGAGTCCCGCCCCCAGCTTTAGCCCCAGCACCGCCTGCGGCTCCGGCGGCAACGAGCAGCTTCCCGAGCGTTTTAAGCGCGTATTAATTTGCCGTGCGACCGCGGCTTCGCCTTCCTGGCCACTTGAAGCCAGCAGAGGCCAGGCTACCCGCCTTTCCCAGCGGCTCCGCACCGGCGGCGGAGGACGGCCGCCGGCGGGGGGCGGCGGGCGGTACCGGGCAGCGGCTGCCGGGGGCCCGCGGCGGCGGCGGCTGACCTAGTTTCGGGGAGCGGGGCGCCCAGCGGGGCCGCCGCCGCCGCCGCCGCCGCCAAGGGCAGCGCCGCCCCCGGCGCCGGCCGCCGCCTCCGCCGGCGAGCTGCGCGGCTTCCCGGCGGAGCGGCGCCCCGCGGGGCGCCCCGGCGCCGACGGCCGGGCCGTACCTTGTCGGTCTGGAAGCTGACCGGGGCTCCGTATCGGCAGTAGGTGACGAAGTGCTCGCAGTTGTTCCAGAGCAGGCTGTAGGCCGTGGCGCCCACCAGCTTCTCGGCCCGGCGGGCCGCCTCCTCGCTGCCCAGCACCTGATCCTCGAAGAGCCGGTCCATGTGGTTGACCAGGATGCTGCCGCCGTAGGCGAAGTCCTCCACCGTGTCCACGCGGATGCTGGCCGTTTTGGTGATGACGCCCAGGATGAGCCGCTTGTTGGTCACCACTTGCTGGATCTGCCGGCGGTCGCCGGTGAAGGCGGGCAGGATGTCGGGCATCAGGTGGGCGACGCGGTTCTCGCCCAGGTAGATGCCGAAGTGGATGAAGAGGGTGCGGGGCACCTCCAGCAGGTCGCCCCGCTTGAAGCGGCTGGTGTCGTAGTAGCCGGGGGCGGCCGCCGGCGGCGGCGGCGGCGGTGGTGGTGGTGGTTCCCCGCCGGAGCCCGCGGGCAGGGGCCGGACGTGGACGAGGAGCAGCAGCTTCTCCAGCAGCAGCGAGGCCGCCTGCGGCACCGGGTTCTTCATGGTCGGCGGGGGGGGCGGGGGGGGAAAGCCCTCGCTGCCGCCGAGCAGCGCCCGCCGCCCGGCCCCGCTTTTTCTAGGCTACCGGGCGGGGCGGGGCGGGCACCCGGGCCAGCCCACCGGGCGAGGGGCGTGCGGGGAGCGCCCGCCCCGAGGAGCCGCCGGCCTTTATCGGGGAGCGCGGCGGGCGCCGTCCCCCGGCCCGGCTCTCGGGGCGGCGCGGTGCCCGCCGCCTGGGCCCTAGGGCCGGGTGCCAGCCGCAGCTCTCCCCCCCCAGGTAGAAGGGCAAGGAAAAGGGCGTCCGAAGCCCTTCGTCCGCCCCGCACCCGGGGAGCACAGCCGAGGGGCTCCCGGCGCCGCAGCCGCTTCCTTCACCTTCCTCCACCGATGGGACCGAAGGGGCTCTGGGCGCCCGCCCCGGGGCAACGCGGGGGGAGGCTAGAGGCGGCCGAGTCGGGGGCGGAGGGCAGGGGGCTGCCGCCGTGCTCGCTCGGCGGCGGGAGAGGGGAGCGGAGCGGAGCGGAGCGGTGGCTCCCGAGCGCGCCTTTCGTCCTCGGAAGAAAACGGGTCTCCGAGGGAGAGAGGGAAGTCACAGTTATGAACTAACTCGCTCGAAGGGTCCGCCCGCTAAGAAAGAGTGGGGAAAAGGCGGAGCGGCATTCCCATGCGTTTTGTTTCACGCTAATCCGTTATGTAAATGGCTAAAATCCCGGCAACAGAGCCCACAAAAGAGCAGCCCTGTCAGGTCAACAAAGCCGCCCCGTCTGAAGCTAATAAGTTTCGGTAGCCGAGCAAATTCCCGCCCCCTCGGGGACTGCGGGATGATGGATGGGACAGGCATTCATCTTACCTGGAAGATGACAGGGCCCGCAGAGGGGCAGGGGAGGGGGCCGCCTGCCACCACCCCCCGCCCCGCCGCGGCTGCAGCTTTTCGCCGCGTCCCCGCCGCCGCCTCGGCCCGAGCCGCTGCCCTTGCCCGGTGTTGGTGCCGCAGGCAGCCCCGCTCCCTCGCTCCGGCGGCAGCGGGAAGCTTTCGCCTCTGTGGCAAACCGGGAGCCGGCGGCGGGGGGGAAGGCGACGCTGGAGAATAAGTGGTTCGTTGGAGCATCTTCCCCCAAACCCAGGCCCTAAAGCTGCCCGCCTGCCCGACCTGGCCTCCTGCAGGTTGCGGACGCTCAGGCAAACACCGCAACGAACACGATGCCAACTACAAAAACGGGAAGCAAGAAGAGGAGTGCTCGTGCGGCAACAGCTCGGTGCCTCTCCATCTTGAAACGGCAAGTTCTTTCTCCCTCCTCAGTCACTTTAAACCCGAGAGCCTGTGGATCAAGAATGAGATCCCGGCACCACCCTCAAGCTGTAGAACCCCTCTGGTCACACCAGCAAAAAAGAGAAAAGGTTCACCATCCCTTTTCTTTCCATCCGGGAACAGCTCCAGTACGAATAGAAAGGCAAAGGGGATGTGAAGGACCCAGCAGGTGAGAGCATCCTACCACCGTGGATACTGAACCAGGGTTCAGGCAGGATCTTGTTCAGAGGAAAAAGGAGGCTTATCAATGACCCAAAGCAAGTTTTCCACTCCTCAGTGAAAAAAAATATTTCAGGGGAGTGGGGTACCTCACTGCTTGCCAACAAAAAAATGATGGCTGGCATTGCCCTCCTGCTCAGAGCAGAGAGCAGCTTCCTGGGGAGCTGAAGACGATCCTCATCTTGCTTCATCTGCAAAGAGAGAGGCCCACCATCACCTCTTTTTTGGTCGCCAATTACAGGCCTGAGCCCCAGCACTTCTTACCAGAGTGATCAGGCATTTGGGATTTTCTCTGGAGAGTCTCAGCCAAATTTTTACACAAGAGAGGCTTAGCCCTCTCACACCCCTACTTCAAATAGCGTCACTTACAAAAGAGAAAGTACCTTATAGATGTGGCTTATGATGCTGGTAGGAACCCTCTGGATTAGCCGCCAGCCACACATATAGTCAAACCGGCATGTTTTCAAATCCAGATGTTTAAATATATTTGGAAGGTTTGAAGCTTTTGCTACTAGCAAATAAAAACAGGGAGAGGAGGGGGAGCTTTTCTCATTTTTAACTAGTGCATTATTTTTAAGGGACAGGGGAAATAGAAAAGGTTAAAAACCCTCATCATGATAAAGGGTCTCACCCATCTGGTGATGGTCACAGCAGCCAACCGGTCCAGAGCTGGAGCAATGTGCCCCAGCCAGGTTATCGAAGTCCTAGCACAGAAAGATTTCCATCTCCCTCCTGCGAGGATAAGCACTGGTCCTGCCCAGTGCTGCCATCTCAAGACCCCCCCCCTCCCTTCCCCAAAGCTGACAAGGGAGCATCTGGATGGTCTTTGTTGAAATATGCGTTTAGAGATGCTTCAGTCCTACAGTTCAGATTTCTCTCCCCTGCCCAAAGGTAGGTACAGGAATGCAGCTGAACTCCCTGGCAGAAAGAGACATTTCCCAACGGGATCTTTTACTTGCAGGCATCCTTTGTTTGCTTTCTTAATGCCAGTTAGCTTTAATCCCCAAATCGCCAGGGTCCATTTCAAGTAAATCCGGAAAGGAAACCAGGATGAAACTGAAGAAGAGGAATCACCACGAGGAGGAGACTCAAAGCCTTACTGCATGGGAGGGTTTCAAAGAAATAAGGCGAGAGGTGTGACATTTCTGCAGTGTAATTTCCTCATACCTGAGGCACTAACGAGCCTCCCCCCGCAAACTACTTGCTCACTCTCAGGCCTGGGAACCCCAAGAGAACAAACACACAAGGAATTACATGGCAGACAGGTCTGTGAAACGGCTTCACTCC
This sequence comes from Buteo buteo, assembly GCF_964188355.1. Taxonomy (NCBI): domain Eukaryota; kingdom Metazoa; phylum Chordata; class Aves; order Accipitriformes; family Accipitridae; genus Buteo; species Buteo buteo. The sequence goes on from NC_134171.1 coordinate 48,617,126, forward strand.
TCCAGCCAACACATACCCAGCTGCAGAAGGCAAAGTAAGGCTTTGCCACTACCTTGAAACTGTTGCGTTACTGTGTGCAAAGCGCTTAGTACAACATATCAAAGTCATTTCTGAATGAAACCATTCAGATTCTTGAAAGGCAACCTGCAACCCAACATTTTCTGCTTTCAAACCCTCAGGGCTGCACTCCTATTACCTTCAAACTGCCACGGCATAAAACAAAATCTGAAAGGTATACTTACAATTATTTTTCCTCTCCTCTGAAAGGGAAAAATAACCTGTATTTTAGTGGAAAAATGGCTTCATTGGAGATGGCTAAACCAAAAACATACTTTGTGCCTCAAACACTCTGGCACACCCTTTATCTTGGGTCACTTTTGTATAATAACTTTTGTACCTTTAATACACAAATAGCAGTGGGAAAATCACTTTGAAATATTAAACAACAAACTGACAAAGTGGACTGTTAGCTGCTGTAGAATAATTCAACTATAAACCCCATGATTTATTTTTGAGAGTGAGGACAGATGCAGTAAGAAAGCTGCAAGAAGTAAGAGAATGCAGCCTTTGTTTTGTAATGCAGATGAGCCACAGCACCAAAACTTCCCAGGTAAGAGGTGTGACCAGTTTCCATTACACTGAAACTCGTGTATCAGATGGAACCTCGTTCTATATGCCAGGCATTACTATTTCCATCCTGCCCTCACAGCTAACACAGCTAACAGTAGGGAAAAAAGTAGGAAGGAAAGGCAATTGGAAGAGTAAGTTTTGCCTATACGAGGAACAGCCCTGGTTTAACAAGCACGCAAAATGCATTTTTTAACTGACTGAAGTTAAACCAATGCTGACTGCATGCATGCTCACCTTCGACTACGATTTATGTTTTACCAAACGTTTCTCAATTACTCAATCTCTACCGTAGATGACAAAACAAATGCAGCTTTAACAAGCTTTCAAGGTTAGCTGGGATTGCTGGAACAAGTACAGGTTCATGAATTCAAAACACATTAAGGAGGTCAAGGAGAATAAAATCTTTGGATAGGGATTTTTGGAGGCTATAGTTTGCAAGAAAGTATCTGAAAAGCAATGCCACTTGGTTTAAGCCGATGCACTGAAAGAAATAATGGACAGAAAACATGTTTGTGAAGGATGGGTTCACAGTATCCAAAAGGGCAATTCCAGGGATTAAAAAATAACGCCTTTGTATTCCCATATCCAATCCATTTGAACACCGTACCATTCTTTTCAGCAAATTACAGCTTCCATTGTAGAGCTGTAAATGACCAGCTCTCTAGAAAATAGTATCATTTACTTTTTCAGGTTTTGTATTTAAAAAAGACTGGGGACAGAACAGACAAAATCTGAAGGAAGAAAAGAACCAGCAAAGACAATGCACGAAATTGCAGGCAAGTGAAAAAAACCCAAAACAAAGAACCTTTGAAGTATCACTCTCTTCCAGTAGAAGAAACAACATAAATGACAAACAAATTTATACTTTATAAATGTTCACTTTTATTCAAAGATTATTGCATACACATTTACAGAGTCACTTAAGCAGCATATTGAGTGAACTGCAAATATTTACTGTAGCCTTTATATCCTTGTAGGTTTGCTACTGAGGTTTATCACTTTTTTATTATCACTCTCAATACCTTTGTCTGTTTTGCTAAACTAACAGGCTTCCAAATTATTAGTAAGTGTTTTCTAATGAACAATGACTGTAAACGTAATAAAACCAGCATGCCGTTTTCCCTTTGAAGTTATTAAGTTGGATATTTTTCTGGAATGAAGTAATGACTCATTTTTTACAACTAGACTGAACCATGCTGTATACACAGGTAGTACTTATGACTCGCTAAGAAAGTAGTATGTTTAGATGGACGAAGTGTTCACTTATGATACCTTCAATTCAAGTGAACAAAACTACAGAAGGGTGGGAACAACTCATTGTATAGTCCTCATTAGCAAGAAAGAGGCTAGGAAATTAATAATAGTGGTAGCACAGACTGAGATTTAGGAACGACTAAGAGATACTTTTGGTGACAGTTAAAAATGCTTATTTTAATGATTTTATGTGATATTAGTAATGTCTCATTTTGTCAGCACTAAACAATTAATACAGTCTCCACAAAATAAAGGAAAGGATTCATTTCTGAATATAAAATGCCTGAACACACGAAGTAATATTTCTATGGCTTCTGCAGAGGAAACACAGTTATTGGACCAGAATTTCCACCTTGATATTGTCCCAGGAAGTATAATATGGATTTTAAAGTCTCTGCTTAATCAGGTGAAGAAGTTTGGGAGTATCCTAATTTAAACATGCTAGTCATATTGTGCAGGGAGATTGGAGGTGGTAACTGAAAGTCAGAAGAGAGATGGAACACACTGCATTCAACATGGTATTCCTTCACAGCTGGAGACAGACGTTTCTGTGTAAAGTTTATTGACCTTTCTGTGGGAAGGGCAATGCAAATAGCAGTCAAATGAACTTAATCCAGGTGGGACTCTGCTGCACAAACCAAGCACTTAAGAGCCCTGAAACAAAATGAGGTATCCCTCCACCACCCAGCCCCCCTTCCTCCCTGCCAGAGAGAGCGAGCAGGCAGACTAGCTCACAGCACTCTCCTTTCCTCATCTTCAAATTTACTCCCACGCCAAGATCTGCAGTTTACTACTTGTCAGTGCTTTCAACTGATGGATTAATTAGTAAGAGATGTTGGAAACTGTGATAATAAAATCTGTCATTAATTGGACAAAGTGCTAGAAGTCTGGTCGATCACTGCCAAAGGTCAGCATTTACTACCAGTCGCTCTGTAGCAGTAACAATTATTACTTTATTGCCGAACAGGGAAAGCTGTTCCCCAGTGCTGACTTCATAGCAATGCACAGCAGGTTACCCAGCCGCACTCCATGCACAGGACACACACAGATGACAGGAGCTCAACTACATCAGTCCATTTAATTTTCAAACAAAGATTGAGAGAAGGAAGAGAGATGGACGGAACAGGAGGTAATTTCCATCTTAGAACAAAGATTATCTTGTCTCATAATTAAATGTTATGTTGCAATTTGATTAATTCTATTTTACAGGAAATAAATTAATTCTTCATCCAATGTATTATCTAGACAGGAAATGTTATCAGTCACAGACAAAGCTATTAGTCTGGTATTACTCAAAACATTTGCTAATCTGTGCCATATAGCTAAGCCTCTGAGAGATAACTGTCACTAATTTCTACTCTTTGACCTTAAAAAAAACCCCCAAACCTCACTCAAGAAGCCAGTTCTTGTATATAACATGTTTTTATACCACTCAGTGTTAAAGGCATATGTATTAAACACCTGTTACTCTATCAGTGATTTTAAATCAGGAACATTTTTGATCTGGAAATCCAACAGCATCTGTCCAAGTGCTTTGCCCTGTAAAAAAAAAACCCCAACCAACATTTAATTTTGCTATCTAAATATAACACCTTTGTAAGTTAAGTTTTTAAGGATGGTTTAATAGGGTGTTTTTCCTATAATCAGTGTAAGAACTCAGCATGCTGTGTAAGTTTTTTGAGTATTTATCTCTACATATACTTATATATAAATTTGGGATGAATTTTATCAAGCCTTGGACTGTAGGTTATTCAGTTATATCTACCTTTTCCGTTTATTTGATTTTCTCACTTGTGAATAAATATAGTTAAGGAAAACTAAAGAGTTGAGTTTTCAAGCATCTAAACCTGAACAGATGGAATAGCTTCTTCAATTTATTTGGTACTTAGTGCTAAAAATCAATTTAATTTGGGTTCAGTTCTGCTATCTGGTTCATACATAGCATCTTATTTTGTGAACAGCCTTCTTGACTATGCTGAGATTATTTGTACACGTAAGCATTTCTCAGCCCATGGTGGCAGAACTGTGCTTTGCTGTAACCACAGGATTGCCACATTAAGGGATCTCATCTTCAGGTTTAGAAGCTTCAAATATTTAATACTCAAATTATACACTTGCAAAAAAATGTTAGTTTCAGATTTACAAGTCGTGAACACACAAGATCTCCTATCCATCTATTTTTCTCCTTCAGATTTATATTAATGATCGGTAGTTTAACTGTAGGAGTCATAGGCTAAGCTAGAAGAGTTGTCATACAGTTAATGGCTCCTGTATGTACTAGGAAACAATCAGAATCGTCTAGTAAATCTGCATTCTCCAAAATGCAACAGCCTTTGAGAAGTTAATTTTGCTGGTGCATTTAAAAACACAGGTAGCACATCATAAAGAGCATAACTGATTTGATGACTCTCTTAACAGTTTCTTGTACACATCTTTTTCACCAAATATTCTCAATCAACTTTCTACTTCCCTATGTTGTTTTCAAACCTTAAAACAATTAAGTAGATAACATATATTAACAGGAAATTAAAAGGAACTAAAGAGTCAAACCCAAAAGCTTACAGTTCCAGCCTAAAAGTTGGTTATAAAAGAGACTGTGTAATACATAGTTATAAAAGATAACTACATTAAAATCAATGCTTTGATACATGCCTGTGGGTCACTTCTTAGGGATGCTATGCCACCACCACCAAGGGAGTTCTTCAGAACAAAATTTAATCCATGGATTCCTGGCAATTCGTATCTGTAAAATAAAAATCTAATATTGTTTCTCAGGAGATTTTGTAAGAAACACTTGTACAGAACATCAAGCAAAAGACAGAGTGGAAAAATGTCATGCTTCTGATGGCATCCCACTACTGAGTCAAGCCTGAAAGTTAACTGAAGATTAACCCACGGCCTCCCCTGCCTTCTTGTTCTTTCCCCTTACTCCATATCAACAGTCCATAATAGTTTTAAAGCAGGACTATAAAGTAATTATTCTCCTCTTACTCAACTTCAAAACTCATCCATTTCCAAGGAGGTTGTTTTCTGCATTAGTTTTTTTAATAAGAGTTAAAGCCCACATAGAAAGCTCTGTAGGCAAGAGGTTCAAAGTCCAGTATGAACCCAGAGAACACAGTGGGCAGAGAGAAGTATTTTTAATATTTCCTAGTTCTGATACTGAAAAATACAATCACTTAATTCCTGGAACACGCTTTGCTAACAAAGGCCACCGACTAATTGGGAAGGCATCCTCTTTATTACTGAGAAGTAACTGTGAGTCACTAGATCAAACTCTTATGACCAACTACAGATAATTTTACAACAAATGAAAAGTAGAGCTACATTTCAACGCCTTCTTGGAGCCATGTACTTAGTTCAGATAAAATTTTATTTTAGTGCAACAGACCTATTTTTCTGTTCCACTGCCACTGTAAGCATTTTTCCATCTTTGCTTTTGACTGGTGCAGTTCCAATTTGGAAACTTTTGTAGAAGTTTGGCAAATGGCTCTGTGGTTTCCTAACAAAGTTGTTTCAAATTCCATAAATAGGTCTACAGCGTATTTCCATTTGCCTCTCCTTGCACAGTTTTTCAGTGTTTTGTCATCTTCCTTGTATTCTTCTTGTTTGTTTTTGCTTTCCTCTAATATTTTGTCTAAGAACTCGATAGCTTTCCTTTTTGCCATAGGAAAGGATTTAATCAGAACATCAGCAAGACATGAGGAATAACAGAGAAAGACACTAACCAGTTCTTCCTCTGTCTCCAGATGTTTGACTGCTGCAATTGAAATCACACTTCCTCCAACATCACCTCTTTTTCTTTCGTCATCACCTATCTGATCTTCATTTGTTTTGGGACAGATTCTTCAAATCTGTCCTCTGAAATAGGTGGAATTTCTTGCAGTGCTCTTGTACTGCTGATTTTGTCACTCTGAGGTTTATCTTTTTCAGCTCCTTTTTAGAATTATGAAAATTATGGCTGTTGCTGACATTCACGTCTCTGTATGCCCTTGTGTCTTGGGCATATGACCCAAACCTTTCATGGAAGGAGATGATTCTGTTGAGCGGCCTGGCAAACACTTCAGTTCTCGTTACGCTCTTGCAAGCAGTAGTCATGAAGTGTCTGTGCCTGTCTCCCAGGCAATGAGTTTTCACTGTTCCTTCTACTCTTTCATTACCACACTATAGTTTAGTATTAACATTATTAGTTGTTATTAAGACGAAAACTAGTGTTAGCATTCTGTGGACCTTCCTTGAAAACTACTTGCCAAGCAACATTATCATGCTTAAAGGCAAATCCACTGGGAAGGCATGAAAGTTCAATTAATCCAACAGTGCTCCACTAGACAACAGGAATATGAAGAATAGAGCAATTTCCACAATAAGTCACCTGCATAATTTACTAAATTTAATAGCATAATCAACTACATAGGGGGATCAGAGGACACCACAAAATTTTCAACTAAAAAACTCAATACAAATTACCAATAACCATATACCATGAGAGCTAGAGGACTACCAAAACACTACATTGTAAATTTTACTCTGAAAAACTGGCAATAACTTCCAGGCAGCAAGCAATTTCACAATTGGCAGATCTATCCACAGGAACTAGACTAATGGAATATGTATTCCAGAAGCTAATACCTCAGCTCTCAAAAGAATTTTCATGACTTCTTAATCATTTAAACAAATCAGGAGAGAAACTGAAGCATGTACAAAAGCAGAAGCAAGTGACAAAAAGAGTGGAAGAATTTCATTTCACTTTCTGCAGTAATTCTGGTAGAGGGAGTATGTAATACAAGCAACAGATCTTAATTCAGAATGTTACAGAATGGCACATTCACTTCAAGTACTTTGAGGAAATATTCACAGTGAAATACCCTAGCTAAAACTAGTATTACAAATAATATACAAAGGTCAGCATTTTCAATATTTTAAGGCCTGTTTGAAGCATCTGAGCATCCAAAATATTTCCACACAAAAAACACACTCCCACAATAAAAGAAGAAAAACCACTATAACCATCATAATAGTCTTAAGCAGCAACAATACATTAACCAAAAAGTTGGCATGCATTTACCCAGCATAATTAAACAATTTAAGTTTAATTAACTGAGATCTAAAGGAAGAAAATATTATCTAATTGTACAATTCAATCAAAAGTTTTAAGAGCTGCTTTCAAAAAGCACAGAAAACAAATAAACCCTTCAAAGAATACTAAGTCTGTGACAGAACCCAGTAAAACAAGGAGAATTCACTGTTCTAGCTGAACTCCTATGCTTATGCACAATGGGGTGCCTGCTTAACTACTTCCTTTAAAGTGCTGTCCATACCTATTCAAAGTAGTCAGGTTTCCCTGTGGATTTCATGTTAATGCATGAAAATAATAATGGTATAAAAATTATTTAATGCCTGTAAATCAAAGAAAAGATAGGATTCCTCCCATCACAGGAAAGCAGGAACTGAGTCCATAGGCTTAGAGGTGTTTGCATGAGATATACTGGAGAGAAGTATTTTTTCCCCCATAATAAATATATGTACAAAAAAAAGCAATCTAGAAGCATCAGTATCCACATTTCTTGTACTTCAGCTCTTAGTAAAAATATCCCGTAAGAAGAAATCAGCTTTCATATTTTTATTTCTGAGCACTGGGATGCTCTCAAAACATAGAGAAGACAACCGTATTTCAGAAGATGAAATCAGCAAATTCTCACAAGATCATTTTACTATTGTTCTTAAATGACTGACCTAATGACACTAAATGAAAAGTTTCTTACTCCATATCTTAAGATTATCAGATCTGTTAAGAATGTACTCTACACAGCAGGGGGAAGCAATCACATAGGTTTGGGGTTTTAGGGTATGGGGGGGTTTGAAAGATCATCTTCTGTTAACTATGTTACCTGAAAATCTGGAAGTTTATGAGTTTTCAGTGTTCCCTATCAAAATAATCCCACCTTTTCTCTGTTTAGTACACCTATTTAATAGCTTTAATGAAAAAGAATGAAAGGCAATTGGCTGACATTCTCTATTCTGTTGTGAGGCAGAGCCATGGTTGGTAAGTTTTTAGTAGCAAAACTAATGCATATTTTTTAACCACTCACAATTTAAATAAAGGAAATGAAGAAAAATGAAAGAGTAAGACAGCTCTCTTTGTGACAGTTAAAACTAAAAAATAAACAAAGTAATTTAAAAAGAAACTATACAATCTGAACCACATGAGCATAATCCTTATAATCCTAACTATTTCCACAAAAGGATTTATTCTTTTTCCCCAGTAGTTTTTCAATTCACTCACAGAGCTCCATTATCACATCATTAAAGGAAGCCAAACCCAGGAACAGATAATCTAATTAATTAAAATAAATTGGCTTCATCCAGACACAGCAAATTTCAACTTTTATTTTTGAACGTAAACAGCATTAAGGAACAACAATGAATCAATTTCTAAAAGTATCTTAGGAGGTGTGACATTTTTGATTTCTTCCCTTGTCTGCTCTGTTTCACAGGAAATTCAGTTACATTTCTTGGTATCACAATTTATTAGATACATAGATTTGTTAGCACTTACGAAACAATGGGCGAGATCTGCACTGAGCTGCTTGTGAAGACAAGGAACGGCACTTACAACTCAGACATTGGGGTTTAAAATAACTCCAAGCTCCCTCTGAGCTTTGAGCTGCACTTTTCTGACTGCAGCTCTTTAAAGATGCAAAAAGACACTTAACAGTTTATTCATTACCCATGGCAATATATAATGATTTTGGCAGAATAATTGACTCTGTATCAAAACAGGTTTTAGAAGACTGAATGGTTTGTTGCAATATTAAGCTTTTGTTTGTTTTTAAAGAAAGAAAAAGGTTTAAAATCTGTTGATTGTTTTATCTGACACCCTTAAGAGAATGAGCCCTATTACCTCATGCTACAAGAACAGCATATGTCTCATTTGCCAGTCCCCAGGAAAGACCCTGAGCATCAGCTGAAGATACCACGAAAACAAAAATGTTACATCTGCCGTCTGCTGGCAGAGGATATTCTTTTGTAGATGAATACCAGGTGAAAGTGTCCTGTTTAGGATGTATTCTCTGTCATATTTTAAAAGGGAAATTAGCTGGGTTTTTTTTTCTTTAAATTCTGGCTTGGTATATATGGCAAAAAAGTAGGTGAGAGTGGGGTACTCAAAGGAATACTTTCTCTAAAGTGAGTGAACTTCATAAAGATTAAAATGTTTTGCAGAGAGAGTATTAGGACGAGGCGTTTGTGATAGTTGATCAGGTAGGTTTGGGTTCCAGTCTATACTGGCTGCGTGAATGTCTTTCAGGTGGTGTTTTAGGGATTTCAAACTCCCAACTCTACAGTGGCTCTGAGGCTTGGGAAGCTTCAGTTACTAAGGCTCCTGCAGCCTCCAAATGGTTCAAAACCAATGGAAAGATACATTTCTCAAAGGACATTAGAAGTTATTTCTATTTTGTAGACATTCTGTAGTGGAAAAAACCAAAGAAATAGCCCCAACACTAATATGCTATTTCTGGGAATTTAAATGCCTTCACTAAAGAGATTCACTGCCTTTGTCCAGCTTCAGGAGAGGCCCAAGTTCATATTCTTTTTCAATGACTATTGCTCAGGCTGTTATTTGAAAAGGCAAAGAAAGATACATAAAAAAATATTTAATACAATACACACAGGTCTGCAGTATTTATGTTAACATACTTTAAGATAACCTCTGATACCGTCACTTATCTACCATACAACTGTGGACTGAGCAGCAAGCTACTCACCTTGTTACTAGTTCTTCTTCAGGTTTTTCTTGCTCTAAAAGGTGTTGGAAGTAATTCTCCAGGGCTTGAACAGTTAAAGTTTTCTTTAGGTATGGATAGTAGAGGGGATGCCGTGCTATCACACCTGTTAGGTATAACTGGTGTTAGTTGGAATAGGAGCTGTTAAAACCAATTTGTATTTATCCTTTCAAAACTGATTTGAGATCCTCCTCTTAACTGAAACTGTACATACAGATCCTCTTTAATGAGCTCCTGAATAAAAAAAACTATAGCATGACAGCTTTCTCTCTGTCAGTAGAAAGGTAGTATGGAGCATGACATGAAAGAATGCTCCCGGACTAAGTGATTATTGGACTTTTTCTGGCTGCAACCAGTCCCTGCCACTGCAAGACACCTAAAGAACAACATTGGAACAAACAACCCACAGACAGTTCTCTTCCCCTAAATGGTTTGCAAGGCTTGGACAAGTAATCACAATTAACCATAACAAGGCATTGCCACACTCCTTGCACGAGATCCTGACGTAAGTGTGAGAAATCACAATTACATTTTTATTGCTGTAAATAAGCTTTCATAAGCTTCAGGTAACTTTATGCTGAAGCTGAGGTTCCACAGCAGGATCAAGAAAGCAGATTTGTGTCACAGGGATCTTTTTATCTATGGACTTCAAAGCTAAATTAATCTTAGAGGTCAAGTTTGTTGTTATTGTTGTTCCTTAATAAAGCAGTAGTGCCTCTGTATCTGAGGAAGTCTATTAGCTAAGTATCATTCATGATTTGGCAATGCTACATTGCAACAGTGGTCAACCATGGGGGGAAAAAAAAAAAAGAAGAAAAAAATTATAAAAATCAACGTTCCTTCATTCTTCAACACAAAAACCAGTTTCACAAACAAGGACAAGAAAATTATATTCCTAAATATAAATGAACAAAATTAATCAGTTTTAGCATGACAGCTAATAGCAAATCAAATCCCAAACGCACCTTTAATTCATACTGAGCTTTGAACACCACACGCTCTCATCTTCCAACAAGTAAGAGAGCCAATTGTTGCATGCAGAAGTAAGGAATAGAAGGAATTATTAAACAATGCAAGCAGCAGCACAATCCATGTAGAGAGACTGCACACTGAAATACACCATTTGGATTTACAATATAATAAAAACATTCTCTTACATGCAAGAACAACTTCGGTATTTCCTAACACTGTCAATGTTTTAGCCATAAACGTGTTACAATATTCATGTATGGAAATATTATACATGATCAGAAAACCAAGAGATTACATTACATAACACATACACATGAAGGAGTCGCAACTAATATGTAAAGGAAACCTTAAAAAGGCATTTCTTATCTTTGAGGAGCTCAACTTTGCAACCCTAAACAAACATCTTTCTTTGTAGTATGACATGCAAGTATTTTTATTTAGTACCTCAGATTTCAACAGCTGCTAAACAGAAAACTGCAGGTACTTCATTAGTAAAATCCTTGTTTTATACAGATTATTTTTTGTTTCAGCACAGAGACAAATAAAAAAAACCCCAAACAAATTAAGTGATGTGAGAGATTTAAAAAAAAAAATAGGAAGAGCACTTGCTACGTAACTCTCATGTGAAAATCTTACATTGCTTCAGAAAGCAAGAAAAAGAAAAATACCTATGTTTGCAGAGTTGCCTTTGTCTCCACTTCTAGTATAGGCAAGATCTTCTAAGCGATAAGTGTGTGGACCGCTTGGCAGATCTATACAATATAAAAATTAATACATTTTAATGATAGCTACAAATAATAGTACATTTTGAAGAAGTAAGCATCATTTTAAGGGTATACTTTCTGCATTGTTTGCAGTACTCCTGAAAACATTTCCAAAGCTTTCTTCCTGCAGGAACATCTGGAGAACAAGAGGTGAGGCTGAGGGCCAAAATTACAAAATTGATCCCTCCTGCTCTGTCTCCCAAATCCCTTTTACCTTTTTACAGCTGAATGCTGCGCCAGGCACCCCCTCTTCCACCACCCTTGAATATGAAAATTCATCTTGGTCTTAGCAATGCAGTATCTCTGAAGGAGGCACAGCAGCTACTTGTAATTTCTTGACTAGCTGACAACTTTTGTCCCCTTAACACACTGATATCTCTGCTTCCAGTGCAGGTGGAAAATACACGTAGTTGCTACTGTCTTGATAATTCTGTAATGTCTGTTTATTCTGACAATGTCTGTAGAAAACAGTCACAATTTAAAATTCCTTTTCAAGACAACACATCTCTTACTTTCATATGCACTGTTATAACAGTTACTTATTCAGCTGCATAGAAGAAACCCAAGATTTCTTTTTCAAAGTACTGATTTTGTAAATATCTTAGTATTGGATAAGAAAAAGTCATAAATGGTCATAAATGCATGCTCTATAGGAAGCTAGTCTTAATTTTGTAACTTGTCGACGTCCAAGTATTGGACTTTCGAGCCTTTAGGAACATGAAGATTGTCGCACTTCATTGAACAGAGTTCATATTAAGTATTATTTTTATCCATTTACATATCAAAAAAAGCGAACCCACTCCTGCCCAAATCCAGAAATTCAATCTTGTGGGATCTACACAGTTTATATGTGAAGTTTGATGGTTAAGTTTCATAGCACGGATCTCTTGCCATCGTTAATTACTAAGATTACTAGTAGGCTGTCACCATCTAGTTGCTGTTCCCCTAAGCGAGAGATGAAGCGCTCACTTTGCCACCGAGTTTCAGTTATTTGCTGATAGCAGCACAATACTGAAACTTGAAGCATAGGTTATATCCCAGTTTTTAGGTGGTGAGAATCTAGCAATTTCCAGCCTGTTTTGCTTCTGAGCTAACTTCCCTATGGCCATATCAGCTCTCCTGGCATCCTTGGCTTTTCAGTCCCAGCACCTCTAACAGACTCACCTATGCTCCTGACTCACAGTAGACTTCTCACCCCTCACTTGCCCTCTCCTCTGTCCCCTTCCTGTCATTTTCTCATCCTTCTGCAGGCAGGTGGCAGCTGTCCCCCACTCCCTGCTCCTTGGACACCAGCAGGGGGAACATGCAAACAGGGAAGCGACTGCCTTCCTGCTTTGCTTTCTGTCACAACTGCTGGTGCAACAGCTGCTGGTGGCAGCCACAGAAACTGACAAATGTCCAAAACTTTTTTTTTTTTTAAAAAACACCCAACAATTCAGCCCTGGGCACATGCTTGTCACAGAAAATTTCAGTCTAATGTGTTAAAAACTGTCAAATTTAAAGGAATCGAAGAGAGGGTCTTGTAAATCAATTATGTAGGACAAACTTCACATTGCAAGACCCAATGCAATTGAAAATGCATCAATGTATCTTTTGTGTATTGTTATTGCTTCTGCATGAAACTACTGTGCTGGTTTTGTAGTTTTGTTTTAAATTTTAGCGAGTAAGAGACCCAATACTAAAGATGCTATGCTCTAAATGCTGGCCAAAGGCAGACTGTATTAAGAAGTGTAACTACACCGATTTAAATTCACCCTCAAGATACAAATGAATTTCTAAATTATATTTAAAACCAAAATTAACACTGTGGTAAGTTCAAGTATGATTTAAATTAAAGTGCACCTACTATTAAGGCATGGGTAGATATGCATTCTGTGAACTGCGTCAGGTGATCAGGTAAACCCAGCCCTAGCCAAATCATCATTACCTTCAAGTCCTTCCTGCCCAAACAGAATTGCTGACTCCTCAGACATGAGCCAAGCTGACCTAAAGAGCTTTAGCAAAGCTGGGTAAGAAAGAAACTATGTCCAAATCCTACTGGCTGCAGTATTCATTGTCCCCACCAGAAAGGAAGGCTGCAAATCAATGGCAGCGGCAGCTGGACAGATCCCAAAAGTTCATTTGGGCATGAGGTGGGAGATGCTGTGGATGACAAAAACGCCTCACTACAACATGACACATAATTTGTATAGTGTATCTTTGTTCATGGTACTTAATTGGTTGAAACAGATCAGGCCACACTTACAGGAGTAGCTTTTCTGGCACATTTGAGTGGCAATAACAGGGGAAACAATAACAAAAAACTGGGGGCTCACCGCAGCGACCTCTTCTACTGGCACAGCTGGATTGGAAAGAGAACATTTACCCATACCCCAAACAACGTATCAGCTTAAACTGCTTTAACTAAGACCGAAAGTTTTATAACATATATTGGGTCACTGTCAAAGATGAGCTGAAAGAGTGATTATAGTTTAGTCTGCCACAACAATTCTTCATTGTTAGCAGGTCACAGCAGCATGCAATTTGAAATGGTGAAAGTACACAATGAAAAAGTTGCCACAGGTTTGCTTTAAGCTTGATGCTCACCGTCTTTTCCACGTTCACTTCCATGAAAAATGCAAGCAGCGATATGCCATGAAACTTGGCAGAAAAATATTAAAGGGTGTATTTATTTAATTGGGGAATATTATTTTTGATTAAACATCTCTATTGAGAGAGGATCTGAAAAAGTCCAGCTAAATCTCATTGTTCATTTTGGACAAGACTACCACACTTCATAGACCACAGAATTCACATTATTTTTAATAATTTCATTCAATACACAATTCAAGAAAAAAAAAACCGTAGTGCTTCTTCAAAGGCTGAAGTATGACAATGTTTAAATTGTATAAGCTGTAGAAGTCTTTTCTCCATCGGATATTTTACACAGATAGTCTTTGACAGTCTCCCTTTAAACAAAACCAGTTCAAGAGAGTGTTCTGGTGTTCTCATTTATTATTACCCTAATTGATTTATCTTTCATGATCTGTTTATCAGGAAATTGTTTTCATTTAATAAACATCTTAAACAAATCTACAAAAGAATTCCCTTCAAAGCTAGGGCAAATGCTAAATTCAAATTCCACCCTCCCAGAACCACATCTAGCAGCATTTTTGAAATCCATTTTCACATATTTCTCTTATCTATTCAAAGACAACTAACAGTCCCTCACACTTGAGATAACCATGAAACTAAGAAAAATACTTCCCTCCTTACTAAATGCTGACAGAAAATGTTTTAGCAGAAGTTACTCCTTTTACAGTCTAACCCATCTGTCTATTTCTCATCCATGCTGTCCATGCGTTAAGCCACAGAAGTAGGTAAGTATTTAGTCACATACAGAAAACACTGCTATTTACAACTAAGGGCAAAAATTTAGAGATCCATCTCAGAGGAAACAACTGGAGGAGCTCTGCTGTCCCTCAAAAGTGGGGTTTTGCCTGAATAAAGCCTTAAGAATTCAGTACTTAAATGCTGATGTCAGGCACCTCAGAAAGTTTTCTCAAATGATAAGAAGGCAACAGGGAGTCTAATAGCTTCTTGTTTCTCCAATATTTAGCATTGTAGTCACTTTGCGGGGGGTGTGTGTGTGTGTGTAGGGGAATACCAGGACCTTTGCTAACCCCTTTATTAAACAGAACAATGACTACCTCTTCCTTAACTAGCCCAGTTTGATGATGCGAATGCCTCACTGCCCTCCTGGGAACTCCCAGGTATCAGAAAGATTCTGGTGTGACATTAGATTTGCAAAAGACATAAGAGCTGAAAACATACTTAAGAGTTTAACTTGTTTCTGTGCAACACCTAGATCACCGCATTGAAGAGATGTTTCAATAGATGGAGAAAATGAACTCATGCATGGCAATCAGGCACCCAGTATCAGTGACTTTCAAATGGCAATAAACAGTCATATGTGTATTTAAGAATTTCTCTACATGATACAGGACATGCCCTACTAACTTATAATTAGTTGTTACGCTATTGTACTACAATTTTTGTGAAGTACTACTCACCTGTGTCTGGAATCCAGACTAGATCTTAACATACTGGTGCCTTCACAGCATTAATTTTTTGAGTATACACAGAATTAAATACCTGAATTACTCTTTCAGCATTAGTATTATTTTTAGAAATATTTCTAACAAGTAATCTTTAGGTACAGTCACCTGATTTAGATTTGAAAATATCGATCCACAGCTTTAAATTAATTCTCTCATTTCTCTGGTGAGCAGGAATAAGGTAATGAAAGATTCTGTTTGGACCAAAAGGGAATTATGAAGTGTGCTATACATTAAGAAACACTGTATATAGTTCTGCCATTAGAAAGAATATAAAAATTTTCAAGTGTCTAGCACTTTCAATAATATGTAACCTAGGACCTAGCTTGTATGAACAACTCTGAACACTTCCTTTTCATTGCAGACATCCTGACCTGCTCCATTCAGCTCACTGGTTTGCCCTTCTCAAGCTTTTTCTTCTTTCTGCAGAGAATTTGGTTAGACAAGTCTAACAGCAACACAGCAATTAACATGCTGGATCATTAGCCTAGCATGTTTTTTTTAAAAGTCACCGGTTCCAGGCTGATCCCATTCTTGTTCATTTTGTGAAGGCTGCCGTATAGAATAGGGCCAAATTTTAATTATCTAAATGCTAAGCATTCTGTAAGTCTGTCCTCCATTCTGAACACAACCATTTTGAAGTAAGGTAAAACCAACTATTTCCAAAATTAACAAAGTAAGTTTGCAGTATATTTTGAAACCATGTTTCAATTTCAAGCCAGCGTTCAACTGTCTTCAGTTGTGTCTAAGGCTTAGGTTTTTTGAATAACAATTTACTTACATATTTATAGCCTCAAATACATTTTATACTGTGTGATACTAACCTTCTTCCTTCCAAGAAAAGTAGCTTAAGTGTTTTGCAACAGACTTAAAAACATATAGTATAAAGAGGTAAAATATATTTCACAGACAATATCCAGCACATGATTTTCCAGGACAAAGATAGCAAATGATACATTCACAAATAAAAAGATGAACATACCTTTCAATTCACTGCTAATCTCAGGTGGATCAAATGAAACAACCTCATCTGATGTAAACGTGAGATCCTCCTCAAATGTCTCAACATGCTGCCCATTTAAAAATAGGCTGATCTGGAAAAAAAAAAATCCATTTTCAAACTGTCAAATTAGAAGTCCAGTGTGATGTGAATAAATAAAGCATATTTCTAATTACGTATTAATCTGGCACATTTTCAGTAACAGCTTTACGGATAATGTTCTGCTGCTCCCTTTTAAAAAGTCACAGTAACAATAATGATCCATTATAAACCTAAAAGAAATCTTTGTGTAGGGAAAAAAACATAAAAAACAAAGAAATACTCTATCCTGTTGGGTATATTTTAAAGGAAGACAAATTTCTCTCCTTCCATCTACCTCGATATACAGCAGCACTACATGGAATTTTGTGTTGCAGCTCTTGACAACTGGATCCCAAAACTTGAAAGCTTCCAGCTCTTGCATGATATAATCCCCTTTTCTTCTTAACGTCACTGTCCGTATTAATGACAAACTTCTCTCTGGATCCTGTATTCATCTTCAAATAAATTTTGTGAAAGCAACTTACAAATGAAATAAATCAATACTGGATATTTTGGGTTTACATTGAGATGAAAATATGAAATAAAAAAAGTCATGCTGTTCATCTTGCATGATGAGCTCTCCTTAGCCACCCCCAAAAGAAATCTGAAAAAATACAGACTCAAGTGTGCTATTTCATTAGCCTATTGGGCTATTCACTTAACATGTAAGAAAGGTTTCTCTGGTTAAAACATATAGCACAATCACGTAGAAAAATTAATCACATCCACTTCATCTGTATCGGAGGACTCCCAGTACTAAAGACTCAGACGTACAACCCAGTTACATTGCCACAACAAAACAATATACACCAACTTAGCTGCAGCAGTTGTCGGCAAATGCAAGATAATTCTACTCAGTCCTCTTTCTTAAGATTGTTTTTAGAGAATAGTTAATAGTGACAAAGGCCTCCAATGCTTATGCAAGAGGAAGGTGAAAAAAAAAATATTTCAGAAAAGCTCTTCTTGCCTTTAGTAGGATTGCTGAAATTTTTCTCCCTAGGGAAAAGTTTTAGGTTACTTTTTAAACATGAAAAAGCACACATGGAAAAAACCTACTGTTTGCACTGTAAAATCACTGGTGATCTATGATAAAATCAGGACAATTGCATAAGAGCAGTGGAAACAACAAATGAGATATTGAATCCAAACTGACACCCAGAAAGGTGTTACCAAACACAAAACAAAAGAACCCACTGTGGCAATGTTAACATATCTGAAAATCTCCTTAAGGAGTTCTTTTGGTTTTAGGTCAAAT
This sequence comes from Buteo buteo, assembly GCF_964188355.1. NCBI lineage: Eukaryota > Metazoa > Chordata > Aves > Accipitriformes > Accipitridae > Buteo > Buteo buteo. The sequence goes on from NC_134171.1 coordinate 48,634,960, forward strand.
GCTGAACTAGAGCAACTAGACTCTTTGTAACAGAACTTCCAATCTAGAAAAGCAGTTAATTCATACCTTACTTACTCCGTAATCTCTAGCTAGACCATTGTTGTCAATACATGGCTAAAACTTTGAATCAAGGACTTGAATCACTTACACCACACTTTTATGTAACCTTTAATATTACTGCAGTACAACAGTGATAGGTCACATGGCATTTCGTTAATAGCATATCAGCACATTCATCAGAGTAGTTACATAGCACAAGGATTTTGATTTTCTGTATTGAAAAGAGTAGATAAGACACTGCTTTCTTTCCCTGATACATTAGGTGACTATTTAATCTCAACAGCATTTTACCAAGTCTGGAACACAGTGCTAATTAGTAAGTTAACTTTCATAAAGATAGTAATTTCATATTAAACTTGGCAAAGACAAGCCATCTTTATGAAGCAAAATATAAGTGACAATAAAAATAAGTACTTGAACTTCTTTAAACAACAAGAAAGGTAGGGGTTTTTTTTAAACGCTTTTCCATTATGCACAGTTTATAAACTTAGTTTTAATAAATAAATAGCATGTCCTCTGTAAAATTAATCCTAAATTATTTCCCAGAGTACTACTCAAAGAAAAATGTAACATCTGGGCTTATTTGTGCTAAGCACTGTATGCACATTAAAAAATGAAAATAAAACAGCCCTCTTCTGAAATGCTTAGAACACTTAAATTGATTGCTGGTAACTGGTTTACAAAGTTGGGGTTTTTTAAATCAATTGTTAGTTGTTTGTTCACCTCCCGCCTTTTCACTTGCTGCCTGTGCTCCTAAGGCTTCCCTTCACCACCCTAAGCAGAAGCCTGTCACAATACCTGTGGTCTAACACAGACCAACATTCTGGCCTTTGGCCACTTGATGGTGAATGAGTAAGAAAGCTCTTACTGAGTGAGAAGCATCATTACTAGGATGCCTGGGCATGAGATGAATGCAATAGCTACAAGTCAGTTAAAGGCCTTGGAAAAAGAAAGGCATATATGCAGTTTTGTCTGCAGTCTCCAAAGGATAAACTAAGCATTCAGAAAAGCAACATTTATAAATCCAAACACTTTATGTTTTCAGTAAAACCAGTTTCTTCAAGTTTATCTTGAAGACTTCAATCTAGACAGAGGTACATGTGTAATGGAAAAGAAGTAGGGCTCTAGCTCAAAGTTTCATCTTACACTGCAACTTCTCACCTAGGACTGCCTAGTCATCTGAACCCTAACTTCTCAGACTGAAAGAAACTATTGTTATGAACTGAATAGGGCCACAGAGAAATCTTATTCACGGACTCCTCCATGATACTCATCACAACAGTCGCACAGGCTTTCACAATTTTACAGTTTTTTGCAATACAGGCAAGAGCAGAAATTACTACTCCTATTATTATAGGCAGGGTATTTGGAAGGAAAAGACTCAACTCTCTACTAAGGTAAAACCTGTGCGAATCGGGGGAAATTCACTGATTTTAATACTTATTTCCAGTAGTATATACAAAATACAGATGCTCCAAAAAGTCAGACGACTTGTACAGGTTCTCAAGATTAATGTTCAACTCTCTGAACACCCAATTGCCTTAAGAAGGACCATTAACTTTCAAAAAAACATGTAATTTTCCTAAGCACTCTTTGCAAATGCAGTAAAAATAACTCAGACCTACAATTCCAGGAACCTGAAAAGGGAAGTTCAGTTTTGATGCAAGATACTTCAAAATTCACAGCAATTAAAATGCCAGGGTGGCAAGTTCAAACTGTTGTAAAACATTCTGTGTGAATAACATTAGTCTCTGGGAAAATATTTTTTTTAATCAGAGTTACCAGAATACTTTGCAGTTTTGGGACTGAAAGTCACCGAACAATGCCAGAGTCAGCAGAATTTTTCAAATTACTTCAAAGAGAACAGAGCAGTCTTTAAGCAGTAAGTCTTACCTGAACATTGCTTTTGGGATAATAGAAGAAAAATGGCTTCAAAACTGGAGAGCTAGACACACAAAACAACAAGCATAAATGCATTTAACCAGAAATTAATGAATATGTCAGATCATACATCTTTAGACTATTCATACACCAGACAAACACTTGGGAAATTAAAAGCTATTTAGCCATGACTAGCGATGGTTTTCCAAACAATTTTGGAAAGCCAGAAAAATGTAGAAATTCCTTAAACTTCATTATTAAGAAAGTAAGATTTTGTTTAAAAGAAAAAAAAGACAACTTGGGGGGGGGGGGTAGCTGAAGCACCAAAAATATTTTCTTGACAAAGGATGCAATTCATGACACTGAAGTCTATTGCACTGTCATTAGCCCCACATGGATACCTAGGCTAGTTACACAGAGCTACTGGAAATACATCCACAGTTTCTTCCCCTATCTCCATGTGCAAGACAGACATATCAAAGTATTTGCTTAGGGACAGGAAAGTTTTGGATGCTGTCATGAGTAAGTATGGAAAGGTGAGCATATAAATCACCAGCAGATTCTAGCCATATCTAGAAAAATACTGAATCAAACCAGGATTATTTTTTTTTTTTAATATGCTCAACGTTATTCTGTTCAGCTCACTCATGTAATGGGTTCATACTAACATTTTGTGGATGTTCTGGGACATTTGACCTCACATTTCTAGGTGAAGTGGGCTAGTACAGACATAAGTTTGCTGTGCCCATATTCTGACCTAACAGGTACAAGAGAAATCTGGTCCAGAAATCTGCATGTATTAGCACATGCTTGAGCTACTGCCCTGCCAGAGAGTCATATTTAAAGTTCTCCCTATAGCTCATTAAGCAAAGACATTGTTATGAGCTGATCAGAGACTTAAGTAACTCATATTCAATAATTCAATACAAAAATTTACGATTTGCATACGTATCTTGTAGCACTCACTATTATCTTGTTATCAGTTATTAAGCATAGTGTGCAATGGGAAGACTTTAGTTGCTTCTGTGGTTGCTGTTTCAAGATGGGGAAGCTTGTGATGGTGAGTGGTAGGAACACTACCATCACACATTACAACAAGTTAATGATCAGAAGTTAACTTACACTCTGGGGCGCCCTCCAACAATTCCAGTGAGGCCAGGTGCTGGAAATGGAAATGAAATTCACAAAAGAACTGTTAAAGCCATCTTCAAAACACTAGAGCTCAGAGCTTGCCGTAGCTTGAATCATTCCTATAATGCACATTTAATAAGTACTGGAAAATATCTAGCAAATTACATATGTTCTCATAAATTAATAAAATTGAACATTTTATACAACAGTTAAAAAGGCAAAACACGTAAAAGGTGCTGTGACTTTTAACAAAAAAAATGAATATTTTAAAATGTGTGAAGTATAAACTAAATCTTTAGGTTATTCTTCCAAATATTTTGTATACCAATGCCAGTCAGGCGATACATTTGATAGAAAAAGAACTTGGCCTTGGTTGTTTTGTTGCTGTTGTTTTATTTATTTTTAAAGAGAGCAGAAAAACAGTTCTGACCTGAACCACAGTTCATTTTAATACTTGTTTAATAAGACTTTGCTTATTAGATTAACTGTTTCACGTTAACTTGCACCTTTCTCTTAGCATCTTCACTGGCTAATTTCACTTTTTTAAGGTGCTGGGTACTGCAGATCTCATTCTCTCTCTTTGATACATAGGTAATTGAGGCGCATAAGTCACTAGCATGATCCCAGATTTGCAGTAAGTCAGCACTGTGATTAGACTTTTGTTTATTCTCAGTACTAGGTTGCCAGGCTTTATTACCATTAAACCCGTCTGCCCAGCTCAGTATTTCCGAAATAAACAGTTCTGATCTCTTCATCCTAAGCATAGCTTCTCACCCTTCTTTCTGGCATGGATAGCATACATGCAGGATACATCAGAGCTCCATAGAGTATTGCAGGGGAAAGAAACAGTAAAGTGAATACATTAAATCAGTCTAGGAATTAATAAGTATGTTAAGCAGTCCCTTAAAAACAAATGTTGTGGAAAGCTGCCCACATGGTATATCTACCCAGATTAATCCTGGCTAAAACAGGCTTCATGCTTCCTCCAGGTGTGAATTCCCTCTGTGCTCCAAACAGACTAAAACCCATGTAACCATGCTGTTGTGGTACTATACTGATAACCTCTACTTCCCAGCAGGCTGTTTTAGCTTGGATTCAGTGCCTTGGTAAGGTGGACACATACCAGTAGCAGCATAGATGGTACAACATAGCATAGATTAGAGCCTTACCATATTCACGTTCATTGGAAGTGATTTCCCTGAAATAGTGGTTAACAAGGTGTTTTAATGAAGTTTTTGAAGAGGGATGCTGTTACGTAGTCCTTACCTTGATCACACTGCTCTATAATTGGAGACGCATTTGGGATAAACAAAACTAAAATTCAGTGCACATCTGAATGACTGATTCAGAGATGGCAAATACCGTAAATAAACGTAAAGTTATAGAAGAGGTCTTTTGCCTAAGACTAGTCCATAATCACTCTGCCAGCTTGGCCAGTGTGCTAGTACAGTACTTGCACATTATAACTAATTCACAAGATAAACAGACTTCACTGACTGTATTTTTAGCCAGAGGCTGAAAAAACAAACCAACCAACCAACCTCAAAAAACAGCAGCCTTTAGAAGGTGCTACAGTTGAGAACAATTGGAAAGGATTAGGGGTGTTTGTATTAACTCCCCCTCTTTCCCAAAAAAGCCTATGGTGTTTTTCAGTACAGGAAAAAAAAAAGAATGCCTTCAACAAAAAGCAGCCATGAATAACCACCTCCCTACCTCGTAAGTTCTGCTGCAAAAAACGTGGTAGTGGATAGAATGTGAAAAAATCCCTTACATTAATTAGCATTACACAATTCAAAACAATTCAGTGAAGATTCAGCACTATACATATTACCCATGCACTCATTCAAGCAGAAAACTGCCATTCAACATTAAAACCAACTGCAGTTATTTTACTGAATTATGCACCTAGTTTGTTTATTTAGGTTGTTGGGGGAGGAGGCTGGATATGATAAGGTCATGTTGAAAATATAGGTTCATAAAGTTAGTTATTTGAAATTATCTGTGGATTGTCACATGGCTCACTTCCTGCTAGGCAGCTGAACTGCTCATTAAGGATACCAGATTTTGCTCTGACATCAATTTCAACTTCCTGAAAGCTCTCAAAGAAAGCTCTTCACTTGCCTACTCTCACACAATGGAACTTGGCTCATACAACAAAGCAGTTCTCTAAACACTGACAAGAAAACAATCCATCTAAGAGCAACCACTGCTCACACCTCAAGGCTACAATGATCTGCTGCTGCTGCTCCTCCAAGCTACTGTAACAGCAGATCTGCCTCTGGAGATACTACAGCTACCCCGCACATAAATGCAATTGCCACAAAGCTACACCAAAATCCCTCCTGCAACATTATTAATTTCTATCTTACGATTATCCAATCCATTGTTTATATTAACGTAAGTAAGATGGGAGTGTTTGCAAGTACAATTTAATTTTATCTACATGCAATTCCTATTTAGACTTCAGGCAGAGAAGATAAAGGAAATCTTAAATTGATTATGGCTTATAATCAGTGATTTGTTATTTGTGTAAACAACACTACAGCACAAAACCTCACCTCAACCCAGGGCTCAGATGCCCATTACGTTTCTCCAGTAAAATTGAAAGAAGGCAATGGAAGGTGAAGCACAACGGCTTGTCACTGTGGCCAGAGCTACTTCTGCTAAGTTAACTGTCATCTCCTTAGATCAACTGTTGTCCCAAGACACCTTCTTTAAAAAGATCTACTCATGCTGTACTTTATGCTTACTTTACATTGCCTGCTTAAATATCTGTGCAGATGCTCTCCCTCCCTCCTTTCTGGAAGAAGACTTATCTTTATCTACAATGACATGAATAATTTGTCATACTTGTAGAAAGTATCAATCAGGCTGCAGTATCAAGCCAGTAAGATTATCAGCTAAATTGAAGCTGTTGATCTCCTTTCCCAGAAACTTTACATGACCACTTTTTGCTATCAGAGCTCCATTCATTAGATCCTCAAGGCAGATAAAGTATCACTAAACACAGTGTCAGTGTCACCCTATCTGACATCAGTCACCCTCCTGAACAAGTTGCTTCACTTCAAGTTGATGAACAACTCGCCACCACTATCTGCCAGCTTCTGTGCCCCAGAACGGCACAAAACTGATGCACTGCAAAGTGAGCTGAATGCCTTTGAGTTGGAGACCCTCCTTTCAATCTATTCATATTCTGTTAATGTTCATCTGTAGGTATAGTATTTGTCTGGTGTAATCATCACACTGAGTATCATGATACTTATTTTGCTTCAAGTGTATATGATCCAGCAGCCCACAATTTTGCGAGAACATCTTCCCTCGTGGTGCCTGAGGATCCAGCCTGATAACTACAAATTCTCCAGGTGGCTGGGCATTTAAAAGCAGTGAGTCAGTACTGGGGATTACACCACTTGAATTCCACTGATGTAATTAACTCCCAAATATATGGCATGATTGGAGAGATGTCAGGCACTATGTCCACTGAATTTACTTCTTTCTAGGTGACTAAGCACTGGTATAGGACCTTTCCTTTGGATTCTGTGCTTAAAGGTTTGAGTCTACAACGACTCTACAAAATAAAGAATCATTATTTAGCAAGTGCTTCTTTTTTGGTTAATCTGCACAATTCTTCACACGGTCTTAACCTGTCTTTTAATTTTATGATTCTTCCATCTAGCCTTCTTTCAATCTTATCCATTTTCAGGCCAATTACCTTAGGAAAAACAAGCCATCATCCTCTGTGTGTACATGTATGTATATTTATATGTCACATTTCTTCCTTTATGTTCACGATTCTTCCAGCACACCTGCAAGACCCCAAATTTTGAGTCTAATGGCAAATTTCACCCAAATCTGAAGGACAGAGAGGAATCTCAAGAATATCAAAGCATGCTAAAACCCCACAACCACCACCACCCTGTGAATTGGCAGCAGTGTAATTTCAGACATGTAGATAATACACAATGAAGTCCACTCAAGATATACTCCTTGATACAGCAGTGCCACTGTTTCTGATCCTCCATGTATGTTTTCTCTCTCCAGCTGCTTCTCAATTTTTTTCCTCACTCTACAAAACTCATCCGAGGATGGACTTGCAAACGCCAATACTTTTAAAGCTCATATACGATATGATGGAAGAGACAGCAAGTTTCTGATAAAATTAATAAACAGTGGTAGCAGGCAAACAAAAGAGTACTGGGAAAACCAATGTTGCTCTCAGTCGGGACTGTCACAGCATGCCCCTCCTCATCCTTTGTTACTCATCCTTCTCTCCTCCCCTGTGCTAGATCTGGTGTTCACAGAAGCATTTCAGGGAGTGGATCCACTGAAAACTAGCCCTGGCAAAAAGAATGCTTAAAATTGTCCCAAACAAGCATCTATTTCAACATGTAGAACCATCATGTTCTAATACAATATAATCTATGCAATAGATATGACACCCTGTAAAATGCCCCACGGCAGGAAAAGCTCTGCTTGGAACCTGCAATTAACCTATGAGATGCAAATTCCCAGCAAAACAAACTTCATTCCTTCCAGCTCTCGTAATTCCCCACTGGCTTTTCTGATGGTGGGAGAGCGTTGTGTTTTGCCTCCTTAATAGTTCCTCTATCTAATTCAAATCCTACTTTAATGGCCACACCCAATTTTGGTTTATTACTTCTTATTCTTCAATCTACTTCTGCCAAAAAATAATAAATATTTCTGTACAAATCTGTATGTTTTTCAACACAAAAAAACATTATGCAATATATGAAAGAAAGATGCTAGACTGCATGAAACATTTTGTAAAATGTTTTGGAGTAAAAAAAGCATGAAAATGCTCTGACTAGTGGAAATCTAAAAAGCTTTAAGTACTTTAAATTCAACAGGTGACACTTCTTTCTTTGCAACTTCACTGAGTTCCAAAACACAATGTCTCTTGCTCATCACCTTACAGTTTTTGACCCTAAATAGTTTCTCCCTTATATTTCCGGTGACTGAATTAGCTCAACCAAAAGGTTATTTATTTACCGCATATTCTAATAAATGATATATATAAAAAGCATATATCAAAGAAGTCTACTTCTCAAACTTTTTTTTTAAGAGAATGAAGCAGACAAATCTGAAATCAAATGTTTTATACTCAATAGTCCTTACAATATTTTTGAGTAGAAGTACAAAATACATACAATCTTTGTTTACAGGGGTCAATTATACTATCTTAATTATTCTATCTATGTCCTCTGCATACAACAGATAAACTATCTTTTGCAATATTATTCTCAAAAAATGGGGACTGCAGTAAACTGTTAGAACAAGGACATTTCTGGAAGTATCTTCCAACACGCTTAGGAGATCAGTCATAATATTTACATATACTCAAGCACTTTAAAATCTCAAGTTGTATTAACCAGCTGTCATCTTAGTGTCAAACTCCGGTCATTTTAATGTGAAATAAGGGTCAGCACATGATTTCAGCTATTAGTAAAACATTTCTCAGCTACTGAACCCCTATTAAACTATAAATGTCAGTTTCCCACAGCAAGGCTCTTCTTGAGCCTCTTCTACACTGCATTTTATTCAGAAAAAAATATCTGAATTAAAGAAGACAAAATAAATACACTGCATCAACACAAATTATTTAAATGCTGACCATATGGCTGACCGGACTCTATATAATGAAGACATTTTCACTGAGTAGTACAAACCTGGTCTGTGATTGCTAGCATTTATGAAGTAAGGGTGAATTTCTATAGACTGGGCAAAGCAAAACTGCTGCAGAATTGCACTGAACTCCCAGACTACTACAGATTTAAAAATCTGAGTCTGTATGTCTATGATTCTTCACTGCCAAGTATAAAAGAGCTCACTTTAAAGAACAAGAAAATAGCTCCAAAGACCCTGGTATTAAGACTAAATATTGCAGACACATTTAAAGTTTTGGGTTTTTTTTCAGGAGACCATACATGCACAAAACCAAACTTGCTAGTTGCTGTTAAAAAACCTGGCTATTAACAACTTTCAAAGTATTGAGAAATAAAAACAAAGTACACTTTTACCAATTGAAACTTTAACAAACTCAGGTGTTAATTGTAAAAAAAGATTAAAAGATTGAATTAGGTGTGGTTTTGTCCTTTTTTTTTTTTTAATAGCTTATATCCCTTTAAGCCCATTAGAAGAGCATAATCCAAATGAAAACTGATTAAGTGTTCGAACAGGCAAGCTAAATACCATGCTCAACAGAAGTTTACAGTAAAAGCCTTCCATTCCAAACAGAAAATAAACAACAAATCACTCTGTAATGTATGGCATGTCTATATGCAGTAACTTCCAAATACTTCTCTGGGTTTAAGAATCTCATCTGCACTTCTAATAATACTTCAGAAAATTTCTGTGCAAGTACACTCAAGTGCTCCACTGGTCTTCAACAAAAACAACAGGAATTAAAAAAGCATTAGAAAAAAAAGTTAGGGAATAGCTATGAAACAAATCTCAGTTTTTCACTCTTGATTATGGAAGCTTTTTAAAAGATGCCACCTTCCTAAACTTCTCCCTTGTAGGTCTAACTCCTTGTCTATATTGCAGAGCACAAACACACATATGCTTCAGCCCATTCCAATATATAGGTAGCATTCCTTTATCTTTTCTTTCCAACACAGAGGATGAGATTTCCTAAGAAATAGGGAATTTCAAATCAGTACAATGCCTTGAGATGGTTGTCTTTCTACTGATTTTCAGAATGATCTACCATAAATGGGATGGTGGTAGGGAATCAGCACTCTCAAACTGATCAGAAATTATACAGTGCTCTCCTTTTATGAGGCCTAAGTTCTATTATCATTTACATATACAAATACAGAAAAAATGTATCATATCCAAAAATGTTTTGTATTAATCAAAGCTGCAAAATGAGTCTAAAGTTAAGAAATGTTGACATTAAGACTTTAAATTCACTAGAAGAGCTAAAAAGCACATCTCTGACAGTCAAGACATAACATCCTAAGTTTTAAGGCTTTGGTATGAAGCATTAGGAAGATCACTCCTCAATAAAATTATTGTAATATGCTTTTTACTCACAGGAAGAAAAGGAATTTCTTTTCATCTTACTATTGTTCCCTGCGAAGTCAAAAACTGTAACTGAAAACTCCCTCAAAAAGTTTATCAGGCAAATTGCTCAAAAAATTTTGACATAAGTGATTTAAATTTAGTCTAAGTGAGAGCCACCCAAACTAGGCTTTTAGTACTGGCTATTAAAGAAATAAATACCTCTTTTACCTACAATTTATAATTCTCATATTATGATACTATTACCAAACGAAAACTGCCTACCAAGTCTAGCTCAGGGCTCCACAAGTAGCGACTAGCAGGCTGAAACAACCTCATGAAACACCAGGAGTGACAGTGCTCCTGGATTTCATCTCAAAAGATGTAGCTGATAAACACAGGTAAACCTAAAAGCCTAGGTTCAGTGCTACCTCCCTCTCAGATAGGGGTACTGGAAAATCCCATGGACCAGAGCAGGAGCTCTTAGGACTCCTCACCCTTATTCTGAACCGTCAGATCTGCTTTCTCTATCCCTCTTCTCCTCTACTTCCCATTCCTAAATTTTAGCCAGCCTGGTCCCCTTAAATATTGGTGGAGTCCCTCTCTAGCATTTCTTACAGAGAAAGCAGAACCAAGGACTCTGATTCAAATTCTTTTGTGGTTATGCTTCCTTCCACTATCTCAGGAAACCATCTGTATAGCTCACAGAATAGTTTCTAACGTTACTAGACATCAGAAAGCTTAGTCAATGGTGTTTACACAGCTTGCTGAAGATTCTTGGATGAAAGGTGCTATACATGAAAATCATTATCTGTCCAACTGTCCACACAACACTTAAAGTAACAAACACCAAACTGCTTTTGAGATGAAAGAAGAATATAGTTAAAAACAGTACTTCACAATCACTAGATAGAGTCCAAGCAGAAGAGCAAGACTTTTCCTTTTTTGTCTTTTTTCATTTTTGTCTGGTACAGACCAAGTCAGTGTTCTTTGTTTCTTAAAGGTCACTCTCAAGATGTCTAAAAAATAACAGAATGAAGTGCTTCAGTTCAGGTGAAATCACCCTGCAAGCCAACAACTCCTCCGTTCTCCTTGCTGCTGGTTATGAAAGATTGATAATTTGTTCCTGCTTTTCCTCAGTTTTTCATTGAAAGAATATACAAAATAAGAAAGAAGAGTTATTTGCAATCACTCTCATAGTCATTACCTCTCCTGGAAGAGAAACAACACAGGAGAGCTGGGGGAATATGCCCAAGCTGGCCATCCTTGAAACAGAGGACTTTGTTGCTTAAAGGGTGCCTGTGTTTTCATTAGGAAAAGCCACACATGCTTAAAACCTCAGTTGGCTTGCATCCCCACAATTACCACCATTTTGTCAGAATAAAGCCACATAAGGTTCCATCATACATAGACCCATGTCAGATGTGCAAAACCACATCTGATATGCATGCTCCATTCACGTAAGAGACAGCAGCCACAGAGATTTTCGCTCAAGGCACAGTGAGAAAAAGTGGTGCAGTGCTGTACAAAAAGGGACCTCAGGTGCTCACTGCCCACAGCACTTATTCAGGGTATGGGAGGTTCAAGTTCTGGGTTTTTCTCTGCCTGTGTACACTCCAGCCCTCCCATAAGAGTGATCAAACTCCCATGGGGCATACTCAGCTTCTCACTGAAGCTGTTACACTTTGGAAAATAGTTAGCATTTGCAAAAATGGCCCAGTGAAACAGAGGGGGAGGAAAAAGCAAAGGGAGAAGGCAGTGGGAAATGAACATCAGGTGGTGTTATTAAGGATTCATCTAGGACAACAACAATCATCTTGGTTCTGGCTTCTGTTGCCAAGATTGCTTACACATCCATCTGATGAGTTTTAATTTAAGTCTTGTCTATGGAGCTGCCTGTTTGAAGACAATTAAGCAGTGGGCATTCCTTGTTCTGCTTTTCACAGCAAGTTCTGGCAGCCTATACAACTGTGAGAAACAAGCATCATTAAGCTGATTTGGTTATTAGCACACCACTAATTATTGTTTGGCAGTATTGTGCAACTTAATTTTTTTTTTTTTTTTTTTTTTTGCTAAGTCTCACTGAAGGAAATAAGAAAAAAGACTCTTCATAACCACTGCCTTAACGTATTCCAAATCAACAAGCAGCCTACTAGCATTTACCTCCCAAATCTGACCCTCTTCTGCATACACAGAGTTTATCTGTGCAGGTAATATGGAAATCTACTACGCAACAGCAACTGAAAGAAGTGCCTGTATGAAGCAATCTTCAACACATTAAAAAAATGACTATTTATGGGGTTGTTTAAGCACTCGGAAGCATGTCAGCAAACAGCTCTGATACCCTCTGACACTAATAATTTACATCACAGAGGCCAAAAACCTTGTTGCAGTCCTGTACCTGGCAAACAAAAGTGCTATTTATCACCGGATGCCCCAGATGATTCCAGAAATATGTTCTTTCCCATTGCTTCTCATTAGCAGCAGTTCTATGAATTGAAACAGATTTTTTTTTTTTTAAATAAATGCTACAGGATGTTCTAAAAAGCTTAAGCTGTTCCCTTAGGAAACAAAACCAGCACCCCCACCATCGTTCACGCAGACTGCCTAACCTGATTCTACACAGGAACGCGCCTGTTTCATCACAAAGAGCTGTGATAACACGAACTGAAAGCTTGCCAGCCACCTTAAGACACAGATGTTCACGTATTCTGGTAACTCAATTTCAATACTGGACATACGCAGCCCAACTGAGGTTGTGCAGATTTTTGACTTTTTTTCATTCTGTGAAGAATGGTGGTGAAAGGAAAAAACTGAAACCTTAATAAACCTAGCACTTTCAGACTTCAAACAAGGTTTATATACACAGCAGTTGCTTTATGAAAGAAGAGGCACAGATTAAGAATTTGGAGAGACAAGTATATGTCCATTAGCTTTGGATCTTACAAATAAGTAATTGTTTCAAAATCCACTCAGCTTTCCTTTGTTCAAAAAGATATTTTTCTAGGGGATTGTCTATGCATGTATAAAATAAATAGTAAGTATAGATCTCTACTTTCAGGTATGTTACATAGTCTACTTGAATAATGAAAAAGGAGAAACTACTTCAACTATGAATCCTTAACTAATTATAGAAACGGTAGTTTGTTCCAACTGTGAAAATACCATCTTTCATTCATTAGAAAAAAACAGACTTTAGAAGCAACTTACATCTACGCTAAATACTGACCTACTAACCAGCCTTCAGAATTGCCAAATCTTTAAATATTACCTCAATGAATATTCCCGATTAGTTCTACATGATCATATTCTACCTTGCGGGGGGGGGGGGGGGGGGGGGGGGGGGGGGGTAGTGCGGGGAGATGACCACACACAGACCTTGCCTCTATAAACACAACTTAAAAAAAAAAAAAACAAAAAAACACAAAAAAAACACACAAAAAAAAACACAAAAAAACAAAAAAAAAAAAAAACAAAAAAAACCCAAAAACCAACCCCCCACAAACAAAAATACTCTACATTAAATATATCTCTGCTACCACTGTAAAGACTACAACACAGAATGTGCACACTTTCATACAATTTTGAATCCACTGAAAATAAAACATCAGTTCCTTAACTGCAAGGCAACACCTACCCACCCCTCCATTAATCAGGATTCTAGATTTGCTATGGAAGTTGAGAGATTCAGGTTAAGTTCATGTAATTTAATTTTGAACATCTATGTAAATCCTCAATATATTCTTTCATAAGCTACATAGAAGCCATGACGAAACATCTGAGCTCTATTCCTCAAAATAAGCTGTCCAAATTTTAAATGGATAATAAAAGTGGGATGAATATCCATAATGTAAGCAGCAACTCACAACATATGAATGGGCTATTTCCAATTGAGAAGGATACAGTGGTGACACTTAAGTGACTTGGGAGAACAGAAGGATAAAAAAAAAGAAAAAATAAAGGAGTTTGCTCAAAATAATCAAACAGTAAGCCCTCCTAGAAAGTGAAGAGAATCCAATGACACTTACAAAGAACAAATGTGAAGGGTTTTTTTGGACAAACATTTGGTAAACAATAGAAGCATAGATCACTAAACACTAGGTGACCCTTATAGAAATACTTAAAATATACACTCAAAACTAAGACAGTATAATTAAATCCCAGTATTTTGACTTCACCTCAAAAGTAAATTAAAAAATAAATCTTGCAATAGTTGCAGTACAACCCAAATTCATACAAAATCAAATGTTAAAGACAGATTAATTTGAGGTTAGACTTGATAGTGCAGGATCAGAATTTAAGTTGGGTAGTTAATATACACCGTGAATAAAGAATTAGATGCAGGACATTAGCATTCTCACTGCAGTATTGTATTAAAAAGATCTGAATTATATCTGAAAGTTGTAATTACCTACACAACCACCTAAACATTAAACAAGCTAGAAGTACAGCAGTATCTGTAAAAATCCTTTGCAGTAACATCAGATAAAGTGCTGAAGAGACCCTTCAAAACCCTTATACTGCACAGCTCTTCATAAACTGCAGTGTTATAGCCAGACACTGTGATAAATTTTTGCCAGCTGAATAACATTCTTAATGTTTATTGCCAGTGAGATCTAATGGCATTACTTTTTACTAACATGGTAAAACAGAGTAAGACACTGTTGCACATAGGTGTAACAATGGACAGGAAAACAAAGACAAATGAGGAAAAGGAAAAAAGGCAGGAAGGGACAGTAGCAGCAACAGAAAGATAAAGGGTCTCAAAGGAACAAAAAGGTGGAGTTCCAGAACTTTCATTTTATCATTTTGCTAATGTCTGCAGGTCCCATTTCTACACCAAACATAAATACCTTTAAAAAAATAACAATTTTACTATGCATAGTGCAATGAAACTGAACACAACCAAGTCTTTGGGTGCTAGTCATGCTCAGGAAAAAAAAAAGTAACTTTAAAACTATTAAAAGATGATGTGAATATTTACCCATGCCAGTTCCAGCTGGTGCAATCTCTCTGGAGAAGATTTCTACAGCTTCTTTTTGCTTATGGTGTACAGCAAGCCAAATAACAGCTTCCCGAGGACCCTGCTCCAAAAAAAGTAGGAATTAGATTAGCTTAGATATAAAACATCATCTAAACTTACCAAATTGAAAAATAACTGTAGCTCAGCATTCAAGTTAGATATAACAGAAATGTTTAGTGCTCATTGCTACAAACCACAGTTTTCATTCAGTGACTCTTCATCCAGCATCACTATAATTTTCTGTTAATATTTCACAATCTTTTCTATTTTGCTACCATGAAGTCAACTACTGGATATTTCAGACTGCTAGGACACTGTGCTGCTTCTCCAGCATTCTCAAAGGATCAAGTACTATAACTAATAATACTTTATAAGCAACTAAATACTTGGCTTCACTCTCAGTGGAAATGGCAAACAAAGTTTCCTCTTATTTTAAGTGCACTAAGAAAACTTTGGGGTCAAGTCAGAGAGCCAGGTGTACTTCCCTTAGCATCAAGTAGTAAGCAGATCTGCTCACAGAAAAGAATTCAAACCTAATCCTTGGGAGTTAAATGGGAGAATGGAACTTGTAAAAGCTAGCACATTTCCAAAGAAGAGAGCAGACACCCCTCTAAAGGTAAACCCAACCAGTACTCTACTCTCTGCCTTATCGTCAACTAACACACCTGTGCTTGCAGATAAGCATTCACTCTCTCTCACTTATTTTAATTCTTTAAAAATCTCTTTTCTGCCACAGAAAGATCTACCGCTGGAACCAATACACTGGCAAAAGCCTTAGAGTGAACATTAGGTCTCACTGAGGGCAAAGACTGTATTTATGTAAGAATCTGCATCCACCAGTAAGAACCACCTTTGGTCTACCTTTGAATCTCTAAAACGTGAAACCTGCTCAAAATAGAAGTCCATCCCTAAGTGTCTCTTACTTGTCCCAAAGCACCAGCACAACCATTTCCATTGTACACATGAAATGGAAACGCAGAAGGTCTCAAAATCTACTGGTCAGGAGTTTCTCCACACAGCACTACTCCAAGTATGGAGATCTGCAGCAAGGTATTTCTTCTCTCTGGTAGTCAGCTTTTTTGTTAATGAGCACAAAGAGAGTTTCTAAAGGTTCTCTCGCAACCTTACATGAAATTCTTGGCTTACTTAAATCAATATAAAATTCAAAAGAGGAGGAGTTTGACTACAAGATACTAGGGGATTTCTTCCAGTGTTTATGTCCTTTTTTATGTCAACGGGAAAGGTTGTATTTCATGAAAGCATGAAAAACGCACCAAAAGTTTGGGTGTTTAGGGTTTTTTTTTTTTGTTATTTTACAGAGCTCAGAGGACTTTATAATTCTCTAAATGCCCTGTCTAAAGAATTCTTGTAGATTTGGTAGCTGTTCTACTAAAAATGTAGAACAGTAAAGGAAAACCAAACATATAGCTACTTAGGATACTGAAGAAGACATTTTCCTGGAAGAAAGGAACAACTGGATTTTGGAAGAGCCAAGCCCTTCTGAATCTATGCCCGACGTCTGCTATACCAAGAAGTAAATATACATGACTAAATAACTAATTTTTAGTTTATTCCAACTTTTTTCCTTACATATAATAATTTCCGAAGCATTTAATAGCTTCCCAATTGTGCATAAAATCATGAAGAGTATTTTAAAATAACATTTTTCATCCTAGGTAACACTTTTAAAAGATTTTGGCAAAAAGCCTATTTCTTTACCAATACAGAAACCAGTGACATTTCTGAAAGCATCAGAGATTAAATACTCAGCAGACAAGAAGGATACAGATACTGCTAGAATTCAACAGCCCCAACTTCAAAACGCAGGGGTTGATGTGTACAGCAGAGGGGACACATTTTTTTGGTCAGATGAAAAGAATGGAGCAATGACTCCTTACAGGAGTCCTCCCTCCTGCGGGCTAAGGAACAGCATCCTCCTACATAGCACCAAATTTTTTATGACCTAGCACTGAAAAGACAGAGGAACCTTTCTTCATGCTAACAGCATCTTTCCCCTAATACATAGAACAGGAAAGAAAAGATTTGAAGTTTTTATTATATGCACGCAGTTCTTAGATGAACTGAAAGTTATCACCAAACAAAACCACACCTAAACCTTCTTGCTGTATGTTTTGATGTTTATTCACTACCCAAAGTTGAATGGGTGTCACTGACTTCAAGAACTAGAAGTCACGTCAAAAACAATTCTAAAATTACTTGAAGCAATGGTCAATTTACACAGCTGGCAGTGAAAAATGCTAGACTATTATGCCTAACAAAATATAAATTTACTCATTAGAATTCTAGTAAATTTAACAGTATCATAACAAAACAAACTGTCTTCCCCCCCCCCTAAATTTTAAGACTTGACGAAACATTGTAAACTAAAAAAAAAAAAATATTTTTTTCCTCTTCAAAATAACCTGAAAAACTACATACTGGATCTGAACTCCTAAACTGCCCATCTTTTAACACATCTCCTAACTCTAGTGCTACTTATTTTAATTGCCCATGTTTCTGTAAAGCTGCATTCTTTAAAGATTACATAAACGAGCAAATTCATTATCAGCTTCTGAAATACTGATATCCTGTATATTAGTATCATTTTCCCCGTGTATATACAGTACATTTTTCCCAAAAGCAATACTGTCGAACGTATCAACATTCTAAAATCTCAAGTCAGTTTCAGGAATTTAAATAACTTCAGCAATGTAGGAACATGGATGTATTTCCTAGTGGCAGCTGCTGAAACAGTGTTTATCATAAATGTTGTAATATGCTGCACCAAGCATTCTGGCTACTATAAGAGTATCCCAAAGAGACTGTTATGTTAACAGACTACTAAATCCTCTATTCCAACTCAAATACATGACAAAACCCCAATATGAACAAGCTCACTTATGCCAGTTTATACCAAGGGAGGAAAACTTCCTGGTGTTATAGCTGGTGATCAGCTAAAACCCAATGAAGGCCTTCTTGTTTTAGTGTGTTCAAATATAAGTCCTACATATTCATGGAATTGAAAGATGATTTTTCTCTACCTCCTATTCCAGTGCCATATCCACACACAGGTACCCTGAGGTACCATAATGGTAAATCTAACTGCTCTCATCTTTAAGTATCCCTATGTAGACATACTCACAGGGAGACACACACACACAGTTAATTTCTGTCTCCAAGCTCCCAGCCTGGAAAATACCTCCCACAATAATACCATGTAGGAAATCCTGCAAACTTGATGCACATTTTTATTAGTTTATCTCGATACCCATGTAGGCAACCCCTAAAATAAAAGCTTAGCAGAGCCAAGGTAGGAGAGGTTATGTTATTCCATCAGATCATGTATGACTGAAATGATAGAAATTTCCTTCTATGAACACAGAAACAGATGTCCTGATCAAGTTAATATAAAAAAACAATCAGTTTTCCAATTTAAACATGTTTCACTAAATTGTTATAAAAATTGTTGCTACACAGAAAATATGCAGCCATACCACAAACTCAACAAATGTGGGGGTTTATTGTTTGGGTTTTTTTAACATTCAGTGTTCCCAAAGCTACCAAGAGATTCATTAAATTGCTACAAATAATAATTAATAGCAAATATTCTTGCAGAAAACATACTTATTCACATTTGCTTCCTGGTTCTAAACTGTACTATGTCTTCAATATTCCATTTAAGTCCTAGGTTTACTTCCTTGCCCACAGATGCAATATACAATGGTCTACGAAAATAAGCTGAATCCTATTCTGGGCAGGTGAATCCAGTATTAAAACTGGATATATAAACTATTTTGAAGTCATTTATCTTGCAGTATCATAATTAAAACAAAAAATAGCAAAACAGTATTATCCTTTATCAAGTCTTAACAATGTGTTGTAAATCGGTTAACAAAGGGTTAGTAGAAAACTAACAGACACAGCACGTACAGTTTTTACATAGCAAACTCTTAATACCTGATGTACTATTAATAATACTGAATGTGTTTCATGAGAAAGGTATTTTCTAAACCATGAACTCACTGATGCTGTGACACTGTCACAACCCCTCCCTCCTCCCCAACAGAAAACCACAGAGCAGGAGATACCAAAAATTAAAGATCACTAGGGTTACTCAGTGCTGATTCAGGTCCCCTTCTTGCTCATGCTGGGCTGCTGCTGACAAAGCAAGCTTTCAGAAAGGCAAGCAACAACCACGTAAACAGGCAGGGAAGACTGAGAAAGCAAGAGGCAAGCAGTTCTTGATTGCTCAAGGATACTTTGTGTTGCCAGGATCAGTCAACACTCCACACAACAGCTCAGACAACAGTATACAAGCCTACATAAGCCTGAGATATACAGTGATTTCACAGCTGCAAAGGCAAACTTTTGCACTCAGTTTGACAGACCTGTGTGAGGATTAGTCCAGCCACACCAGACATCTAGGCTGAGCTCCAAATATTGTTCAACTTACCCTGTCTTGGTATTCATATGCATATTTGCTTCTCCACTTTAAATTTAGACAGTAGAATCTTCAAAGCAAGAACTGTTTTCCTTGTGTGTTAATATACTGCCTAACATAACATGGCTCAGTTTTGAGCACTGTTATTTGCAACCCAAATAACCGTGTCTAATTTTGTACGGGAAGACATGGTAGGTAAGAGTGTTTCAGAGACTACATTATTCCTACCTGAAGCCCCAACTGGCAGATGTTTTCCTCAGGATTCTATGACTTTGTATTTTAAACAGAAACACAAACCCTCCTCCCCACCCCTTTTTCTCAAGCTACTATGGCTGCTTTCCAGATGAAAACTCCTTTGGCTAGTTTCTTCTGAACTGTTGGAGGAACCGGGTGAAGGGAGAAGGCAATAGAGTGATTTCCTGTATTTCAGCCTCAGCTCTCTCATCCTATTTCAGGCATGTATGGGAAGCACACACAATGGAGATAATGCTCTATTTACTTTTAATCTAAGACCTGGGAGCTGAGTCTAGAAATACAGAAAATACTACAAATACTCAATTTCATTTGGAAAATTTATTTAAGGTACTGTAAGCAAGGCAAACTGAACAATAAGGAAGGAGAAACTGCTCTTTTTCAAAGCATTATTCATCCTATACAACAAGACAAAACTTTCTATGTAACAATTTAATTGAGGAATATATTACAACGCATAATCATAAGGAGCTGGTACAAACAGAACACAGACAAGTTCAACATCAGGGACATCTGCTCCTGTGTTTCAAAATTTTAATTCTGCAACCTCAGTAGCACACTTAACATTATAGGGTTTATGGTCCTAAAGGAAAAAGACCACATTATAAAGCTGGTTCCTCAGGAAGCAACTCTTGCTGCTATGCAGAATGAAATCGAAGCTCAAGCATTAAAATGAACAGCTGCAGATAAAACTTGCCCAATTTCTAAGAACACTTAATTTCTATAGTAAGAAGTTCGCTGCCTTTCTCCACATCACGTTCTTGTTTCCTACACATACAAATTGTCAGCTATTTTAAGTGTTGGCACTCCTAAGACCAAACTCAGAGCAGAGTTTTACCACGAGTACCTTAAAGAGTTTTGCAAGGCTGCCACTGACAAAGAAGAATCAGACGCTACTGTTTTGGAACAAATTAAACTGTCTAAATATTTAAAGTGTGTGTAAGTGAGGACAAGATTTACAGTCTTCTTCCTTTAAAAAAGGCTTTCATATTCTAGATTAGGAAAACAAACCATGGATATCACAGCTGCAGTGGCTATGGCCATCATTCATACTCTTACATATGAATTTATTAAGTCACAAAATATGATGCAGACTTACATAGTTGAAGATTGTTTCACAGACAGTACTCACAGACAGTTTTAAAGTTGTACAGGCAACAATAATTCTGCCATTTCCTGACTCTGCAATCTTTATAATGTGGTCTTTTAGTTACATCTAATGCAATTTAAGTCTACATCATAAGAACTTTTGTAAGAAGATATTTCTTTAGATGAACAACATTAGAATAGACTACAACAACATTTTTGTAAGATTTCATATCAGTGCTTCTGGAAGATCCAATACTGCAAAGACCTTGTCAGTGTTAATTTTGTACACGAAGTAGTGACACTGAATTCTTTGCAAGATGATGGGGTGAAATTCCCAAGATGATAGTGACTTCCTTTAAAGTTATAGAAATGATAACAATCTGGAGAGATTACAAGAGGTCAGTAAAAGTTTAAGAACACTCCACTGAATACTTACACCATCTATACTCCTTCTAGCATGAGGTCCATATGTATCTTCAGACCCTAAAACCTGTATGTTAACTGCACTGTAATCTTCATACCCAAGCTGACTGAAAATAAGACGAGTCCTGCAACAAATGATTTTTTTTTATTAGTAAACTGCCTCAAAATTATTATCTGAAGTAGCCCTGTGTGGTCCACAGGAGTTAGCTCTGTCATGTAAACTGGACTATGAATACTTTACACTAAACAAATATATATGAATACTACAAATCAAGCGATTACTGACAAGGAAGTTATACCTCAGAATTTACCTCTAGGTTTCAAATTGAGCCTTTGTTTATTCAAATTATTTGAAAGATGACAGGCAAAGACAAATAAATGGATTTCAGCTCTTACTTTTATCTTTAAAACAAAGACAGCTTGAAATGTAATTACAGTATATGCAGTCTTCCTGGTTTTCATACTGGAAATTCAGTTCTTAACTGTTTCTGCTATAAGGCATTATGAACTACCAATAAATACATGGAACTACCTCATTACATCACAGGCACCAATGAAGAGAATACTAACTGAAGAAGGAACTTTTATTCAAACTTTAAAGGTATTTATTTGGGATTAATGAACATATGTCTCAAATGCCAAAAAGTAAAGTTTTTAAAGAGCATGTTTCTTCATAACTCATGCCTTTCCAGTCTAGCACTGAAATTCCTCAAACTCTTTCTGTAAGGATGTTTCCAACAAAAGCACACTGTGTCAAGAGTGCCAACTTTGTCCAATCACAGTTAATAATGGGGATGAACATTACCTTCTTTTTATACACCATGAAAACACACACTGCTTTAAGAGAACCAGGAATTAATACTGGGTTTTGACAAATACCAAATTTGGGTTAAAAAGACTGTTTGCAACAACTCTTGGAAAACAGCCCAACTCTCAAGTGCTAAAACTGTAAATGACCACTATAGTTTTAAATAAATAATCATATGAAGTCCAAAAAACCAAAAAAAACAACAACAAAAAAAAAATCACAGTAAAAAAAGTTAGAATAAAGTTTTAAAAAATCCAACTGTTAAAAATAGTCCAACTTAATAACATGTTGCAGATTGAAAAAATAAGTTAAATTCTGAAGCACCTAAACTGGTTTCCCAATAATCTTGGTCTGGCACCCTTCTAGCTGCGTAGAAAGATTTTATCAGTTGAAACATTGGAATTATGTCAGGATGTGAAAAACATTTTGCATCAGTGGAACATTTTGAAGACACTGTTAATATATTATCTTTATAGTAAATATTAGCATGCTACCTGAAAAATGATGCAGTGTACAGGACTTCAATACAAAATGTAATTTTCTAGCTGTTGTAAAGAGATTAAGGTGGCTCATGTACCACCAAATGAGGCCATCTTTATTTTGATGGCCACAGAAAGACAGATACTTGATTTAAGGTATCTAAATTTGCAAACTGTGTCTGTAATAAGTTATTTTAAGTTATTTATCTACAAACATTATAGTTAGATACACTAGAGTTCAAAATACATTCTGTGGGTAATTTTTAGCCCTTTCATGTGTCTTGGTAATGCAACAGAGAACCATCAAAAATAAAAGAACACCAAAGACTACTCCAAAGAGACTTCTTCACACACATACTGCCAAACCTCTCCTGCTTTCAAAAACTAATATACAAATAAAGGACAAGCATGCAAGAAAGAAGTGAAAGAAGTTGTATTACAAGCTGCCACAGCTGCTCAGTGTCTTAGGCTGCCTGTACAACTGAAGCACCTTAAGTTTGTGCAACTTATTCTGTACTTGCTGCCATTAGACTACTGGGCAGAATTTGATCTAGAATGGACTGAAAGATCACATCCTTACAACATTCTCTTGCAACAGGAATTGGTGGGAAGACTGAAGTCAGGGCTTCCTAAAGAGAGGTAGTTGCTGGTAGAGCATTCTCTGACAGTGATCAGAATAGCTTATTCTATTCTGGGTTGACATACACAAATCTTTCAAATATGCTGAATAAGCAATTCCACACACTAACCTGTTTTAAGACTGTGAGATGGAAAATGTACTGATGGGCAATAATCTATATTGTGATTTCTAATGCACAGAACAAGCCACGGCTGCTCCAGGCATGCCTCATGGGCTAGAGGCCACTTATCAAGCCAGTTAACCAGCCTTTGGCTATTTCCCATCAGCCCTCTTCTGAGGATTACTCAGGACAGCACTGCAAGCAGGCTGAATTAATTTCCTAGTGGTCACAGAGGCAGCAGCACCACAAGCTGCTTCAATCGGACAAAAGAATCACGTAGTCTGGTCTGAAATAATTTCCAAGAGCAAACATGAAAGGGAAAATACACCATCCTACTTCCTTTCCAAAATAATCCCCTAGCTTCCAGAAAGATTGCTTTTCGGAGACTTCCGAGTCCCTGAGTTTTTGCATTTAACAACTCTTGAAGGGTTTTTTCTTCACTGATTTTCTCAGTAGCTCTTGCACACATATACTTTTAGCATTTGCACCACTCTGAAGAAAGGGATTCCATTGCTTAATTACACATCTCCTATCAGCCCACTCTCATCTGCTATGTCTCTTGAGGGAAGTAACACAGCTCTTCCTTCATCACAGTGCTGTTCATGGGCACAGGAGCAGTAAGTCACTAAGTCCACAGTAAACCTTGCACTTCTGACAGGTGTCTATCCTAGTGTACCTGCTGCATGGGTCTATAGTAGGAAGAGGGGGGGAAGTTATGTATAAAACATGGCACAGAGACAGATCTCATAACTAGAAAGATTGGGGCTATTGGAGTAAATGCTCAGAGATGTCCATGAGGATATGGAATTATGTTTAAGAGAAATCCTTCCTCACCCAAATATCCTGGCATGACAATATGACTGAAAGTTTATCAGTCTGTCTTACAATTGTAAAACTTTCTAGCAAACAAAATCACGAGTCACATTTTACAAGGTACTAAGATAATTTTGTTTAAAACACAAACTTGGTAAACTGCCTACATTTCATTGCACTATGATTTTTTGATAAAAAGAAGTTATGTGAAAATCAGTGAAAACTAGTTTCACATGGGTTTCTCTCTGTCACTTAGTAAATTTTCATCTGAATCATAGCTTCTCCCTCATTAATTTGGGTTTCTCTCCACTATCCAGCCATTTATTTTCAAGAATATTTGAGACCTTTCTCACTCTGACAAATGTAGCTGAAGTGTAGTTATATGTTGAAAACAGGTTTCCTAAACAAGCTACTTATGTCTTGAAATGTCCTCTCAGTTGGAAGATTATAATCTTCTAGGGTTCTTACAAGGTTAATATGGTTGCCATCATATGTCACAGTTCTATTTTCATAATCTCTGAAAAGAAAAAGCCAAAACCCCCTCTAAGACTCAAATACTAACCTTTGCAGAATACTTTCCGCAGTGCGTTTTCCTTTTTGTACTGCCTTTGGACCTCCCACTGGACAGACAGCAGTAGCTCTGAAGCCATCAAGGTAAGTAGCATTTACCTAACGATAAAGGGATTATGAAATTACACAGGATTCAACACTGATACGCTATAAATGCTCTCTGACAATCATCATCCATGCATTAAGCAGAAGCGGAATAGCAAGAAACCATCATCATCACAAAAATGTACTCTATCATTTAAAACTCAAAATTCTATTAGAGGAAGATTCAAATCTGCTAAACTGTGAAACCCTGAATCACTTCTCATTGTCATCCTTAAATTCTCCTGTACTTATCTGCTTTGGTACATAGGACACATTCTGATGTTGAAAAGCTGAATAATCTACCACAGTGAAATAGATCAGACATAAGTTTCCCAGGAGTATTAAAGTAAATGTGGAAAAATATCAAATACACATACATGCACACACAAAAGAATATGCTATACATTGCAAACATTTAACTAATAAGCATTTTACTAGACTTCCAGTGCTATAGCTGCTTTACTTTCACTGTATTAGAGCTCTGTTATGACCATAATGCATCGCCATAAATGGTCGAAAAGCTTTACTAGATGTATCTAAACTAAGTGTAATGAGCATTTTCAACATTTGTTACATACAGAAAAACAAAAACAAATTGAAGAACCTGGTAGACATTCAGCGTTACTCTACAACCAGAAATATTTTTTCTACAATAAATTTTCAAACACTTTACCCAGTCTACTTTTACATGTCCCCCAAAACAGTGTCTCAGCTAGTTCTTTTTGAAAAAGCTATTTCACAGGTAATGTATTTCTCATTATTTTCCCTGAAATTTATATCTCACTTTCTTCTATCGTTGTTTTACTTTGCCTGTAATGCAGCAATTAAATAATTTTCCTCTACACTTACTGTAAAGTTACTGAAAGATGTAACACACCCTTAAAATATTTCTAGCTTGTTTATAACAAGCCCATTCAGTCACTACCTAGCCAAGCTGAATATATTAATTTCCTAAAAATTAGTTCTAAAACAGGTGTGGAAAGCATATGTCCATTTATCACTGACAGCCAATTAAACAGTTTCAAAAAATAGAAATACTTCACAGGAAGTCTAATTTACATACTTGAGATTATCATTACACTGTTTAATATACAAAACCTAAGATATATTAAAAAAAATTCCAAAATACATACACTTCAAATTTCCTACTTAAAACATAATAATAAATAAATAAGAAATAAATTAAAACTTATTTTTATTTTACTGTTATGTAAAAACCAGTAATTCTGTTTTCTTTATTCTATTTCATGGTTCATCAACTGAAAATCTCAAATCTCTTATTTCCTTTAGATATACAGAAGTATGGAAATGTAAAGTCAAGAACAAAAACTGCAGGAGGACAAGGCTGCTGAACAGAACACTCACCGAAAATTGCTAAGCAGCAAAACATGTTCTGCTTCAAACTGCACACTCGGACCAAGGAAGAAGAAGTATTTCCTGCTTCATACATTCACTGCCTTCTGTATTTGCCCATATCAAATTCCACTATTTACTACAGGAATAATAAGAGCCTTAGCATAGCTATCATTTGATTGATGGAATTTGATGCTTTGTACAAAAGTATACTTTTCATTCTATGTCAGTTTTAGGAATTACTTCTAAATTGACTTCTCCATCAGTTATACAATGACACTGTAAGACTCATTTTTAAAACTAAATATCTTTTAGAAATGTGCTTATAATTTATGTTTTAAAACTTTTTTGTTGTTGTTTCAAACACAACAAAAACGTATTTTCAGATTAAAAAGACAGAGTTATTCCCAGATGCAGATAATGCAGACACAGATCACTGAGAGAAAGGAAATGTGTTGTTCCAGCATTATGGATTAGAACTCTTGAACTAATAATTAAAATTCTGAGGAAATGCAAAAAGCTGACAAGACAATATTGTACTGAAATTGTAGGCCACCTATCAAAAAAAATAAAAATCAATGCTACATTGTATTAGGCAAAAGTTCAGAAAAATTAATGTTCAGATTACACTCCCACAATACTTCTAAAATATCAAACCCCTTTGTCATAAAGCTGATACAAACATGATTACTAGAAAGCTGCCAGAAGTGAAAAACTAAAGGCATGAGAAAAGTGACCTGTGGTATACTACTGAATTCTAAAAATGCTCTGTCAGTATGCTTTAATTATGGAGCCTTTAGAGAGCTCTTCTACTCTGACTCTACAACTCACCAAAACCACACCTGCTTTGGTGATACTAGTATTTATCTCTGAAATACTGTGTTTTTTAAAAACTGAAACTCTGTCTTATATAAAACTGCTTTTAAAAGTGTCAGAAATATTTAAAAAATTCAGTAAGAAGTTTCAAAGAAAAATTATGCTCAGACATACATTATATTATTTAAACAGAAATACTAGCACAATTCCCTGCTTAGGTTAACTCACTTTTGATATGGCTGTGATAAGCAGTTAATTTCTGACCTCGATCTTGCTTCTGTAAATGTCAGTTTTGCCACTAGTTAAAAAAAGAAAAGGATCCAGCCCTACTGGTACTTCACCAGAACTGTATTACCTTAGCATCCATTCAGGGAACAGAGACCCCTAGAAGACTATGGTAACAAACATAAAACTTCACAATTTTAGTAGAAGTGCAGGTTTCTTTCAACAGAATATTTCAGGAGACTATAAGTCTCATTCTTAGTTGCTCTCTTGACAGATGTAGTTACTCATTACTTACCTTTTGAAAACTACTTGGCAGATAAACGTCACAATGAAATAGAAGAAAATTAACATGTCAGTATAAAAATCAACAAGTATAAAGGTGTTAGTGGGCTAAGATGTTTGAAAAAGTATTGTTATTACTATAGAACCACCATCCCAGCCTTTTCTGGACATTTGTGGATAAGCCTGTTATACAAATTAACATGGTTTTATGCATCTAATAAGGTTTGTCTTTTTTTTCTTTTTCCCCTCTTTCTTTTACTCTTGAGGCAGGGAGGATGAGAATTTTAAAGTGGTAACATTTTTTGGCAGAAAAAAAATTTAGTACTTTCTCCAAAATAAAAAGTGTTGTAAATCAGAAATACCTTACACGCCACAGAAAGAGATAATACCTTATAAAACGTTGAAGGAGGGGATCCTTTTGCTCCATGAACTTTCACTGCCCCACCATCAAAACCTATAGTGGTTAAAAAATCAGTATTTAAGCTTCTTCAATATAACTTCAAAGACATTCTTTTGTGATACATATTAATCAAATGCTCTTAATTAAAAAGC
This sequence comes from Buteo buteo, assembly GCF_964188355.1. NCBI lineage: Eukaryota > Metazoa > Chordata > Aves > Accipitriformes > Accipitridae > Buteo > Buteo buteo. Next base: position 48,663,005 of record NC_134171.1, read on the forward strand.
AAATCATTGATAGCTTTATTGCCACAAAACCTTTCACAAAACAGTCCTCCCTGCCTTAGAAACACAAACAGCAAATTGGTGACTAAATTTTTTACTTCAATGAGCGTTTGAAAAGAATACTTAAAATGTTTATTCATGTACTTAAAAAATACTTAACACAGAAAGCAGCCTTAGGACTTCAGACCTCATAGTTATTTTCCACTTAACAGCCAGTTATTGCACAAACACACAAAGCATACAATTTACTGTAGTTGGCTGGAGTGGACTGTAGTCTTTCACTTGGTAAAGAAACAAAACAAGAAAGATGAGAAACCAGTGAGAGCTCATTTGCTGATAGCTTAGTAAATGAAGGGATAACTTAACTTTAGCCTTCCCATCAATACAGAAACAGAACAGTCTGAATGTATGTTCCAGGGCAACTACCATGTTCAGTATTAGGAATGTTAATGCCAAAAGAAACTAGAGAAAATTGCTGTCATGGCATCAGGTTCAAGCTTGAACTGGAGAAAACCAATAGGTGCGACTCCTTGAAAATTAGCTGTCCAGGATCAGCACCTCATGTCAGACAGACAGAATTATACTGTAGCTCACCTGTATCTAACCAGTGCTTGCAAATATTTAGGAAGCAGCTCAAAGCCTCACACAAATACTCTGAAGAGATCAAATCAGAACATATCTGAAAAAGCGAACATGACTAGAAGAAATTTTACGTGTCACTCAAATAACACCATCGCTCTCTCTGCAAGATTGACATAAGGTTAATTTAACTCTCTCAATACAGAACAATATCCCTACAGTCAGGGTGAAGATCTGGAAGTTTCATGTTTCAGGTGAAGGAGAAATACAGAGAAAAAAAAACCATAAAAAAAATGCATAGCATCCATTGACAAAAAGAAAACAGAAGCACCTCACAGTTCAAACACTGCAAGTAATTCAACAGGACAATAAAATCAGCAATTTAAACAGCAAAATAGATAGCTTGCCTGTTTTTACTGGTGTACGTGTCAAAGCACTTCAAACTAAAAATATTTAAGAAATCTGCCCATTTTCCATCTGTTATATTTCTAAGAGGGCTAACTGAAAGTTCATGTGAAAGTTCATTTTAAGTTCAAACATGTCATATCGGGTCATTTGCAAGCTAAAAGTTCATAGGAAGGTTAGGGTTTCTTTTTTTTTTTTTAAAAAAAAAAAAAAAAAAGAAAGACTGGTGCCTAAGAGCAGCAAGCTGGCCTTATCAGACTGCCACTTGGTTACGTTGCATGAGCAGAAGGTTCACTGTACAATTTTAAAGTACTTTTCTTATCGAAGCAAAATATTTTTCATGCTACAGTTTTGGGTTTTATCACAGTAAGTTTTTAATTTGAGATTTCAATTGTTCTAAGTTTTATAAAGACACTCGGCATACTGTCACAGATAAGTTCCATTAGAATGAAAAAGGATATATAATACAGATGCAGTAAAAAACAAACTTCAAATGACTGTAGGTGAACATTTTTTTCAAGCTGTCTCATCCAACCTACAGATGTTCAAATCTGTTAAGCCTGGGTTTTTTGGTTTGTTTTGCTTTTAAAGCTAAATTCAGAACATACATTATATCCATCTTTAGTTTCTGAGAGTTTCGAGGACAGCAAATGGACTTTTTCAAACAGAGATTCTCTGGTGGAAATCCTGCACCTAAGCATGCTTCTACCACTTCAGATGATCCACTTAAATGTCTAAGAAAAACACCATTACCAAGTAGTGCTTTGAAAGACACAGCTTTCCATTGTTACCAACGTTTCAAATGTCATATGAGAAAACATGTATAAAACATACACTTTTTTTGAGCAAAGAAACTGAGCTGTAGTTTAAAAAAATGCTGAAATCATAGTGGAGCTGTCTCAGTGTTGCTCACACAGAATATGTAGTTTAAAGACCTGGTAGGTGCAAGGCATGCTTTAAAAAGTAATGCAAAAGGAGCAGTGATGAAAGATTTAGTCAGTCAGCAAGATAAATAACAGCATGGTTAAAATTTCTAAAGGAATTTCTAGCAAAAGTCCTTGGAAAAAAAAAAATCAGTTTAACGCAGTATCACACTAAGGAACTGATTTAACAAGAAATATGCAAAGAAAACATGGAAATTAAAGTAACTGCTTCAGTTTGATAACCCAGTTCATTGACACAGATCTCTTAACACATAAGAGAACTAACCTGGAATTTCAGTGATGGAAACTTTGGAAAAGTCACATGTGACATCTGGTAAAAGATAGCACTGAGGATTGCCCAATTCATACACCAACTGTTCAGCTACAGTACCAAAGGAGATTAGTCCCCCTGTGTCTGGTGGTTTGGAAAGAATAAAGTCTCCTTCAGACGAACATTCTACAATGGGAAAGCCTATGTTGTGCCTAGAATATGAAAAACATTGAAAAAAACCTTTAAATACAAAGGGAAAGTGAAAAGAAAAATGAGTGACAACGTATCAGAATTTTATGGTAATGACTAATTAAATAAAACTGATCAACAGTTATAACATATCTGGTTGTTTCTGCAGAAACATACTTAAGAAAAAGCACTGAACAAACTGATCAACCAAAATAATAAGAGGATGCATTTTATTGCCTGGCAAAGGAGTGCAGATATAACAACAGATACCAACAGTAAACAGATAGAAGTGGGGAAAGGAATGGAGAAGGACACTAATGGAAATGGTTAAAGTAAAAAGAAGCTGAAAGGATTAGAGGACTATGATTAAAGAGGTTAAGTTCAGAAGAAAAACCATGATGGCTAATTCTAGCCTAGTTTGGCTACAGCAGCACACACAGCATGAAGGTGAAGAGATCCTGCACAATGGATTTGTAAAAAGGCAGCCAAAGCAGGAAGAACAGACTGTGCTGGAAGCCTCACAGATGAAGGGAAGTAGGAAACAGGAATAATCACACCCATTAAGGACTTTTTCACGTGTTAATAATAAATCATAAACAGAAAAGTTATAATCAGAAAACAGAAAGATATATGAAAGTTAAGATCTTCAGCCCAGAACAATAATAAAAGACAGAATGACCAGAAAATTATGAGGCATAGCAAAAAGAAAAGCAGTAAACCAGAAAATTATAGACATGTTTGTAAATGAAAATATTCCTCCTCCTCACATTCTCACAAGACTAATACATAGAAAGCAATCAAATATGTCATAGTAAGAGGCACATGCTGGTCATTACAGTAGCAGAGCAGAATTTTCAGGGTTATGTGGATGACATCTAGATATCTGCTTTCCCAGTTAAAAGGTTTTTATTTTATTTACAGAGAATCTGAGCAAAAGCAATGACTTAAAAACACCCATAAATTTAAAAAGTACCTGAAAATTAAAATAAAGCCTTAATATTCTTCTAAAAAGGCTACCTGGCTCACTCCCCTTTCACAGGAAGTTGGAAATTTGTGGAACTGAAGTGTCCCAGAGATGCAAAAAGAACACAGAAAGAGGTGTTACGGAGATACAGCCCCTTGCAAAAGCAAAACTGTTCTAAGAAGGTCCTAATATGAAAGGTGGTGAACATCACCATTTTCATTAAAGTCAACGACCTTCAGGTCCTTCGTACATACTTAGAATCAGTCCATCACCAAAATTAATTATTTTTGGGTGCTAGTGGTAACAATATGCTGAACATACAACCAAATTGGTTATCAGCAAGGTTAGATGAACATAGTTTGTATAACATAAATCCACAAAGTTTTGAAGGAAGTAAGCAAAAAACCAGTGAACTCTTCAGTGACATTTGTAAAAGTTCATGGGAGTTTGAGCAGATTCCTTATCAGTGGGAAGCTTCAAACATAGCCCCATTATTTAAAAAAAGGATTATGAGACAAGCTTTGTTAGCAGAGATCAGCAACTTTAATACTGATAGTGTACAAAACTTGGAACGTATGGTAGCTGGAGGACACCTAGAAAAGCCCACGTCAAATCAGTAAAGATTATACTCCATTAGACTGGTCTTCAAAACTATCTAAACCCAAAAAACGGTAAAGGGAAACAAAAAACCCCACCTTAGTGAATACAAAGAATTTCATGGAATCAGCAATTTTTTATACAAGTTATTCTAGTTGGGGTTTGTTGGGGTTTTTTGAGGGGAAGAGGAGGGAGAAGAGATGGTGGCAAGAAGTGTGTAACATTCAGCGTTTTAAAGTGTGACATAGAAAAAACCAACACCCCAAAAACCTCTCAATTCTTGCTCTTGAACATTAATGTAGGGTAACAGACTAGCATATGTAATTATCCCAATTTTACAAGTAAGGACACACATACAGGAGACATCATGATTTGCCCAGTGTTACACAGCTGGATCAGTGACTGAACAAGGCTATAATTAAGGAGCTTTTACCCTCTTGGTGCCATACTTGTGTGCTTTGACCCTACCACCTATCTGTCCTTGTCTGAAGGCAACAGCACCAGGTGCCTTGAGAGCAGGCTCAACACAGCTTATTTGAATCACCTACCCAAAAGTGAAATCACTTCCATCAAGACAGATTACCCAGTGCAGTCTATGCCACTGCAGTGACAACTGGTATCCATGCTGCAGCCCACTTTTATCTAAGTCATCAGCACATGCAACTCTGAAGACACATTCCTGCACCTTCTCCCCAGTGATCTTTGTTTTGAAGAGGTAAACCGTAGATACTCAACCTTCTACTCTGAACCACCGAGTTCACTAACATCAATTAAACTTCAGTTTGCCCAAGCTCGACTCTGAAAAGACCCGAACCATTAAAAAACAAAACCCAACAACAATATAGTGAGGCACAGAGAAATTTCACCCCTAAAATGGTTAAAATCTGGCAAACACTGAAGTCATTAAGGCAGCAGATAAACAGTATCAGTATAAACAACACTGTTATTCAGGTCCCTTAGTATGCAAAAGGAAGGACAGACTCTGATCTTTCTGTTATCTTAGGGCCATCAAAGTCAGAGGATCTTTATGGTGGAATTTTTTATGCTGCCAGAGTAGCTTGGAAGGAGACCATATAGGTACGAATGTACTTTCTGGAACAGCTTCTAAATAGCCTCTAAGGTTGAGACGTATTTGTTATATAAAAAAAGACACTTAGTTCTCACCACTTGCGGTAAAGTGTTGACCCAAAGCTTGTAAGAAAATTGTATGAAGGAGAGAAGACATTCTAACAGACAAAAAAAGTCCAAACAACAAAACAAAACATCCCCTATCCCCCCAAAAAAAACAAAACAAAGAGGAAAACCAAAGTCTTCCTAGGAAAGGCATGCTGACACAGGACACTAGCATGTCCTAGCATGGTAAGAACGTTTAGCTAAATTTAAACCACTCTGAAATCCATGACCCAGAAGGTCAATGAAAAGAACATCACAATCAGTGACTTAATCTTTGGTCATCTCTTTCATTGTTACTCTGTTTCAACAGTTAGTGAAGGTATCAAGGAAGACTTTTTGCCTTGTCTGAGATAAGTGTGAGGATGTTTCCTCCTCAAGGTACACCACCACCCAATGAATTTTCCTGAATGCTCAGTTAGTTGCAGAAGATGTGTGTTCTCTCAGGTCACATCAGCTCTGAAAGCTCCCTCACTTTTTAACAATTCAAAACATAGAGATGCAATGAATTTAGCAAAAAGCCCCTGGATTCCATCTCTATTCTAACTGGATGACTGGGAAAATACATACATCCTATACTGCCTTGTAGTAGATGCCAGTAATAACCTACATTAACATATGCATGCTTAAGAGAAAATTATATTTTGTATATTGCTAAAAGACATTACTTCAAATTAATTTTCAGCTTGGAAACAAACTGGACTAAGTCACTCCTACGGCATGATTCGGTCAAGTGACAGCTACTTAAACCTGGTGTTAGAGCTCCCTAGCAGCAATAGCTACCTGGATGGGGTATTCTAGCACATACCACAGGTACTATGATCACACCATCCCCTTGATCAGCACTTCCACTGCAAGAAGTAAGTCTCTGCCCAATTCACTAGTAGGCTTTGCTGAATGACTACCATAATGACACCCTGTAACATGCCAACTGTATGCTGGCCACAACCCACAGCCAAGTTGTAATTTTGTAGTGTAGCAGGGGAGTTAAACCATGGAACTATGAATCTGAACTTCAGCAGCAACTACAGTCATGGCATCCAAAGTGGCATAGTGGCCAAGTGGCAGCCTTCAATAATAAAAGAATTGCATCAGTTTAGTGATAAAATACCCTAGTAGGATGGGGCAATATCAAGCAATGTAAGCAATTCTGAAAGGAAACTACTAAAATGAATACTAATTAAATAATATGATCATGTAATTAATAAAATGCAACATGAGAGATAAATAAGAAAGTACTACTTTTAAAACTTTTTGAGCAGTTCTTTTAACACAGAGTTAAAAGACAGAAGTAATATACATCAGTTCATGAAAGGAGATGACTACCACCATTCTTTTATCCAAAATATCTGTTTCGAGTTGCATGTTTGGTATTTAACAATTAAATAAATTTATGCATTAGTGAACCAGAGCACTGAATAAATCCAAGCTAAGATTAAACCTCAGAAACCCCCTCCAAGTTGGGGCTAGGTAAGGAGTTAACAGTTAAAGCAAGTCCCCAGTGACTACTGCACAGGGGTAACAAAGTCCCCAAACCGGTTTTGCTGCTGAAGCCACGTTCTCATCAGCCACCTACAGCTGCTGTCCTACTCTAATAAGAATCAGGGCTCTGAAATCAAGTCTCCTGTCAGTTCTCTGCCTTCCAATGACTTACTCTTGGATTAATTTTTTCCATGTAAAATGACGGGTTTTCTTCAGTTTTGGCTCTCAGAAATGTTACAGTTTATGGGCATGTCACAAGTGATAAAATGAACTGTCTAAGCAGAGATTTCCTCTCTGTCTACTCTGGGACAATGCACTATTCAACCTCATGTAGCTATAAAGATAGCCTTCCTTCTTGTTTTGCCACATCTTACACTGTTTGCATTACAAAAGAAGTAAAATCCATGATCAGTACTGGGTCCCCTTTGGCTCAGGAAGAAAGACATTCATTGTCTGAGATAAAACAGGTATTTCTTCCCTCATTTCTTCCCCTCACATATCTCATTCTGGCCATTACTGGTAGACTGAGGAGATTACTGGCCACAAAAGGTGGGACAGTTAGTGTAGTGCGTTTACTTGCAGAGGAAGATGCTGCAAGAAAGAAAACAAAAAAGCCATTGCAATGCACGTGACATGGAAGTGAACCAGGGTCCAAATAGGCTGCGGTATGAACTTTTAGCCTTACAGCTAATGCAGTTTCCTGGGAGGTGACTCAATGAATGTCACGCTGCAGAGAGCTCTAAGCCAAGCTTCTCAACTCCCTGGACATGTATTTTTAACCGCAATGCTATTAAGCAAAAAGTAGAAACAATTCTAGCATTGTTTTTACAACCAATTCAAAACTGTTAACGTGCCACACAAGATCAGCACAAACATGGGTGAGGTATATGCATCTCTTTACATGTAAGGTACCAACATGTTTCCTAACTTCTGCTGCAGTTTGAATTCAGGCAAAATTTACTGATTGCACCACTTATCTCCTCTGGCTAGGGCACTTCAGAGTATGTATTGTATGTAAACTCTTAATGCCTAGACAATTTCAGGCCAATCAGACAGCCTGCCTAGTGTTTTCCAATGCCTGGAATAGGAGGTGCTACAGAGAAAAAGGCATTCCCCATTGCCGATTGGGACTCGCATGCTGGATTCTGTTCAAATCCCAAATTAAGCAATCTGGATCCAGCCCTTAAGAGTCTACAACTATTGACTTACCCTTTTGGTCATCCCAGGCCAGAGGATTATGCAGTCTCAACCATTGTACACTCTTGGCTTAGGGCAAAATTTCAGTGTTTATCATCTCCTCAAAATGATTACTCTACTGATCAGCATTAGTTTATTCTCTCCTGCATTTCAAAACAAAACAAAACAATGTACTAATCACCCACTGGCACTAAATAATAGTAAGAGACAGCAATGTCTGGGGTTAAATGAAAATTAAATACAGAGCTGTATATTATCAATACAGTTCTGTCATCACGGTTCATTTTGACACATTGCATGAATTCCCTATTGTGTGCTGTGCACGGGACATTGAATACAGTGCAATGATGTATTTTCACTTCTTCTGACCATCTGCCGACATACATTACTACACAAATAACAGAAAAGGAATAAGCGCCTTTTTTGATAACATTAATGAGCATCCTTAAATGACTGATTATAAGTAAGTCTTCTATAAACTGTGAACTAATGGTTTCTTGCATTTTCTCTGCTAAACATCAGAGAATCCACACAAGGGGTGAGTCAAGCAGCCTTCCTCTCACTGGAAAAGTAAACAGCTTCTATCCCCTCTACCTGTCTAATTTTCTTCATGAAGACTGGACGAAACTTTACAGCTTCAAGATCCCTGCGTTTAAGTCAAACACATTACAGAGATACACCCAGCACAATTAAAGAAATCCCAGTGCCTTAGGTCAGCAGACAAATCAACTAAGTCTAGCTTCTATCAACCAAAGTCATTAGAGAGTCACAAGTTGGAACATGCACTTTACTTTTTTACATTAAAAACTTACTTTACCGAGACAACAAAGAAAAAGAAATAATAGCGTAGGTTTTCATAGCTAACGACTCAGTTGCCACAACATACCCACATGAACATTCCTGAGACTTAAAGCACCCTTCTCCAGTGGAATTGAGTTCCCAGAAGTGGTCTACATCAAACATTTCAAGAAAATAAAAAAAAAACCTACCAAAATAAAAAAACTACATTGGATGAATGGAGTGGGTCCAATCCAGTGCCTCAATACTCACAGAGACATGGTAATTTATGCATGGAATGTGTGCTCTGACTCTGACTTACCCGGCTTTACTCAGTTTAAAGTACGCTTGTTTACATAGTTAATTATTTTTGCTTATACATAAACTATAGACAGATAAGGTTTATAAGCCTAATAGTTGATAAATTCTTCCTTTTTTTGCTTACGAGTTAGAAAAACTCATACCCATCTGTCCTTCTCAGCAGTACACTTACACCTCTTTCAGCAGCCAAAGACAGAAGAGCAATGTGGACTACTGTTCTCAGGGAGAAAAAAACCACAAAGACAGTAAAAAAATTACCTAAATCTAATCATAACCAAACCTACCCTCTGCAATGAGATGAGAGGAAAGGAAAAGAAAGAGATTGCCCTCTAGTGTTTAGTCACCAGAGAACAGCATAAATGCTGTAAAAGGTTTTCTTAAGCTCTAGCATAAAGATCCAGTAAATATTTGCAGAGCTGAATGATAAGTGGTCTTGGCTGCATGAACTCACTTATGGCAGTGAGAAATTCGTATGTGAAAGGCACTTTAACGACAAACACAGAGATCTGACTTGGCTTCTTCCACCCACATTTACTGACTTTATTCGGCTGGTTTGGATTTAACATTATGTATCACAGACACTATGATTTATTGAGATCTAAATTACACACGCTTACTTTCTGGAGACTGCTAAAACGTAGCTTTTCCTAAATGAGGGAGAAATCATTAATAGACTATAGTCAAGTAACTTTTGCAAACCGGTGACAAAGCTCTGGTAACCTATCGGCAATTTAATTAATGTCGATGGCAGCAGGCACTGCGTGTTTTCGTCATTACTGAGACTATGAATTATCAAATTATTATTGTGCATTATTATGCAATGCATTTCCTGCATGTCTTGAAAACAGATTCAGACTGTCTAAATAACAAAAACCCCACACCATCACATTTTTTAACTTAAGGAGCCAATAGGTTACTACTAAACTACCAAATGGAAAATGCATTTTTCTGCAGCCCAAAAGCTTCCGTAGTTATTCCCTTTCATGCATTTGGGCCTAAGTATAGTAAACAACTATTTATTGGGGTTGGGGGGGGAGGCAGGGGGGCAGCAAAGCTCGCTAACAAATCTCCTCTCCTCCCTCCTTCTCCCCATATCCTGAACTGATGTGCTGGACCACAAGTCCACTTTACTCAACCTTCTACTCTGCCTCTCCAAATACAGAATTAAAGCTCACACATTATTTTGCTTTTGACTAGTTTTAGGAGTTTATCATACAGGCTGACATGTAACATGCTTTTATTTCAAGAATTTCATTAATTAAACGCCTAAGACTTTGAATTTGCAAACAAAAACACTAGTTCTAAGGCATCGCAATTAATTCTTTAGTAGACCTAACCTGAAGGTAAATAAATTACGGTTATATTAGCACAGATACAATAATGCATGGTTCAGAAGTATGCATGCAGATTGATGGGGACAAAGTAACAAGAGCAGTATTGGGTCCTAACCTTCTATATTCTTTAGTAGCAATTCAAGTCAGCACCAGTCAGCTCTAAGCCACAAGACTACTATGATTTTAGACACAGTTATGTGATTTTTATATATACTTTTGTGGAAGGTGACAAAGCTGAGCATGCCAACCACACTCGAACAAGACATAACAGCACATGGCAGTAATGGGACAAGATTGTGAGGCTGTAATAGCACAGGAATGTATATAAATTATAGAGGCTGTTAAGATGTTTTGGAGGGGTTTAAGGACTTTGCTTAGCTGCTTAAAAGTAGTTGTTCATGATAAAAGCAGAACTCATAGCCTGCTTAATGCTTTTGCTTAACATTGACCTATTCTCGGATTGCAGGAGTAAGATTTGGAAAGCCGCAGACTCACTTTGAGCCAGGAAAAGGAGACATAATAACCACTAGCCTAAAAAACAAGAAAGAAAAAGAACCCGCCTAGAGACAAGAAAAAGGCCCCAATTAGAGAGAAGATGACCCTAGACCCAAGTACTACTATGGGACCAGACTATGGTGCGAGGGGCAGGAACTTAAGATTGTAAGGATATAACTGCCCAGGGATTTTAGTATTTGGGTCCCTCTCTGGAGGCACCCAGCTTGAGCAGTCTAAATTTGTGCACCATAGCTGGAATAAATTATGCTTTTTATTTTGAAGGCCTTGATCAGAGATTTTGCTTCAGGGAACCTAGGGTCGAGCCTGAGGGAAGAAGCAGCACCCGAGGTTGAGTCTGTGTGCGTGAGGAGTCAAAAGGGGGACTTGTGGGCTCACCGGAGTCGCCTGCTGTGAAGGGACTCTGGTCCTACCAGTTAAAGTCTGAGGTGGTGTGTGTGCGACTCCTTGAGTGATGGGTGAATGCTCAGGCAGCAGCTCCTCCCTTAACAATACACACACATGATTATTAGCTATGCATATATAATGTATGTCTACTGTCTGTAAAATTAGTTACTCTGACACTGGTAGCTCATAGCTTAATATACTCAAACTTCCTTTTTTTTTTTTTTTTTTTAACCAGACTGCCATTTCTCACAGAAAAATCCTTAAAAATAAAGAACTACCAAACATTCTAGTAAGAAAACTACTGTTCTGGTTTTTTCCTTCATTCCTTTATAAAGCAATGTCTTTCGGAGTCAGTTACAAGAGATTTTAAGCAGTTTCATGATACAGAATAATAAAATCATCAGGAGATACATCAGAATAGGAATAAGATTAGCAGTTACAAATTTCCAAATTGAACAGTGTCTCATTACTATAAACCCTCTCATGTGATTTCCCATTGAACACAACAGTGAAGAGTGAGTGCAGTTTGTTCAGGACTAGTAGCCTTCTAATAGGTGAAAAGAGATGTCTGACCCAGTTTCTTTCAATGCCTTACGTGCCTTCACCTGTAAATGAGCAGTGTTCAGGAACTCAAATGCAGAATACATCTTTCAGGATCATGCTCTGAATCAGTAACAGCCACTACAAGGAGGAGAAAAAAGCTTAGCAGCCCTAGGGAACAAACTCAGGAGAGTGACTCTTCAGATCGCAGGGCAGTGTCCTGCTGGTTCATCCATCTGGACTACAGGCTGCCTGCCCCTGGTGGCCTCCTTCCCAGGGTGAACTTGGGAGCAGGAACACACCCCATGAAAGCTACTCTTCTCTCCTGCATCTCTCCCACTGCTTTTCAGCCCTTTCCTCTGTCAGGTAAAGGAAGCACTGCCCTTCTCATGACACAGCACAGGACAAGATCCTCTCTCTCATCCCAAGGAAAATAGGGGTAAACTGCAGACAGAATCACTCATCCTACGCAAAACAGATTCCTTAACTTCTTCTAAACTACTCTTAAAAACAAGTTGGTCAAAATCAGGCTACATTAGTCCTTCCTTGTGGTACTTCTCAGCAGGCAGAAGGATCTACCTATGTGAAAGTCTAATTCAGTAAGTCTGAACATGATACACACATAACTTTTTGAAAGGACTGACAGCTCAACACATTTGTGGGGATTGGGTTATACAGCAGGAGAGGACTTTGGCATACATTCATCCAACCAAAGCAAATTACATAAAATTTGTGACTGAATAGTAGGCAACTCTGATCTAACTGAAGACTTAGGAAATAGCAATATGAAATTATGCATATGGTCTTTTTCATTACAATCATACATGAAATCCAATAACAAATCTTTCCAAATAGCAGATGATAAAAAAGGAAACAGAAAAAGTAATCTAAAAGAAAAAAAATCAAAGGGCTAAATTTTTTTTCAAATCACCTGCTTCTTAACTTAAGAAAGCAAGCCCCCAGCTGACCAGAAAGGGAAACTGCAAAAGGGAGAATAGACCTTGTAGAATGAGTAACATTGAGGCAGAAAAGTACTAAGAGACCCATATTGTCTCCTCCAAAAGAATAAAGTAGAAGCAGTTTTCACAACGCAGATATAGTAGGAAATCTCATCTTTGATCCACTACAAACATAGATGCTGATGTCATGGTTACCTACCAGTCTGGTACCGCATGCCAATCAGTGAATATTCCACCTGTACATTGAGCACCACATTCAATGAGATGACCTGCAAGGCTGGGAAAATTCAAATAACTAAATACTCTGTAAAATCAAGTTCCACAAATCCAGCTTTAAAATATAATAGTACAGTGGAAATAAAGCTAACTAACAGAACATGCTACTTTTTTTCCTCCAGAGGCATCTAATACATTTATAAATTAGGCATTAAACATAACAAGGGATTTTGAAAGATGAAAATAAGAAGAGTTGAAAGAAGTAACTTTTACATGAAGAATCAAATGAGTTTCCTGAAAAAAATGAACACTAACACCAAAAAAAGTTTCATTTTGTTATTTCAAGTTGGTTCCAGAATGAAGTTTCTGTAATTTCAATTCCAAATGAGAGTATTGAGCCTTAAAAAAGAACCCAAAACTTAACAAACGCATTCAAATAAATGAATTCAATAATAATATGCAAAATCATTAAATGCTTAAGAGTTGTTATCCTGACATTATATGATACAAAATATAAATTTACCCATTTCTTCTTATATCATTTACCTTCCCGCAGCTAGCAAGTCAAATTCATCCCTATTCCAGCCAAACTAGAAGAAAAATACAAATACGTTACATATATAAAAGTTTCACACAGTACAGAAAACTGCACATAGTATGCTCACTGCTTTGTGTAACTATACATTGGATATATTCTTACTTAACTGCAGAAATCTAAAGAACAACAATTGGCAGGGGCTGTATGTGGATTTGAGTTACTTTACAGTAAATTAGTAGAAGAGCTCTGATATATTTCAGTTTTCCTCTTATTAATACACCAAACAAATATAAATTCTCAAAGCCACACCCTCTTCAAAAGAGCTGGAAGTACAATACTTGTATTATTCAAAATTTGCATAATCCAGAGGTTTAAAAGTCTAGCACCTATTTTGTGTCATGTAAACAAACCACTGTTTTTTCAACTTTTGAAAATTATCAGCTCCTGGAGTACTACCAGCCATCTTAAAAACTGGAAGCATGTCTTCTCTTTAAGTAGAAATTATTTTTTGCCCAAGTTCAACACAGTGCAAGCAATACATTTGTTGTTTCTTATTTAGAACTTAGCAGAAATCTCCCTAAAACCTTTCATTAAATTAGATAAGGCCTCTCTGGAGTAAATAATACACACTGAGAACTATTTTGAGGATGTAAACAGCCAGGAATAAAATAACAAATCATAATGGCAATTATAAATGGGAAAGTTTAATTCTAGATTAGGCAATGTTTGACATGCATGAAGTCAGAAGAGTATGAAGTTTTAGAAAGGAAGTTTGTAACTAGACACTAACACATACCCTCTTTTTTTTTTTTTAAATATGCACCAAAAGAAAGCTTCCATATTTCACAGCATGTGGTCACTCACAAAAACACATAACCTATTCAAAATACTTCAGAAAACCACATATCCTGCTTGTATAATTTGCTGAAATTCAAGGAATTTGAGAAATCTTGCATTGAAACCCAACTACTTAAAAATAAAACTGCTTACCCATTGAAAAAGACCCGTGTTTTAGACCACCTCATGTGCCCCCCCCGGAAAACCAAAGTGAGCTCTACTATCGCCACCTCGTGGTAAAGAAAAATATACTTGTTTCTTAACCTTACATGCCACATTTTAAAACAGGGGCGGGGAGAAATAAAAGTGAAATACTGGTGAAACACAGTAAGACTTCCTTAACTTCAGCAAAAAACACTTTCCAGCTTCATGATACACAAGTTCATAAATATCCCTGCTATAAGTTAGAAGTGAAAGCTGGCAACTTTTCATGCACGTAAGGAAGAAAAAAAAATTAAGGTGCTCATAATTTTTAATTTAGTATGTATATTTTCATGAGGAGCAAAAACTTTCTGACAATGATTGCTGAATATTCATTCACATATATTTATTATCATATGGAAATTAACTTGTACTTACAGAATGAATGAGTGGTCCTAATACAATCCCACTGTCAACGCATCTACCCGTCACAACAATATCAGCTCCAAGGTCAAGAGCCCTGCTTATTGGTCTTGCGCTAAAGATGACAAAACACAACAGTAAGTACTTTTACTTTTTAACGCATCATTAAAAAAAATCAGTTCCCTGCCACACACAGCATAAAAATCACTTAAAAAACCCACAGGAAATCAATGAAATAAACTTTAACAACCAATTTGTCATTTTGTATATACAAGAATATTTTAAAAAGCAATCATCAGATCACCCTATCAAATTCAGGTACCTAAATGACATAATTGAAACACTTGTCTTGATGCTCACAGAAACCGAACACAGTAGAAGTGATCCATTGTGCACTATCAGTAACAGAATATAGTGTTTTTCAGAGTTTCATTACTATACACTCATCTACAAATGAAGTAAGAAAGACCAATATTCTTCACAGAGAAAGCTTGGTGACTCTGCCCTCCAATTTTACACCTTTCAGGTCAATTTCCCTAAATGTTTTTAGAACTTGCAATATCAACCAACTCCAAGACCACCACTATGCAGTCATTATTTTCGAAGAAACTCAGGCAACAGATTTTCGAGATTGGTCAGGTCAGAGTCAGCCCAGCCAAAATTAGTCAGTCTTGAAAATATTCACCCAGGTGAACTGCTCAAGTTTATACACATTAGTGAGCAAGTGTTGACCAAAGAGTGTGGCTCCTGGCTTCTAAACCCATGCTATCTGCTGGATCCTTCTATTGTTCATGAAATAGGCAGCTTGTAAACACAAACCAAGTAAACTGTGTGCCTTGAAGAACAAAACCAAGAGCAATGTTCTTCTACAGTTTCTATAGACTTAGCCCTAGTTTTATCAAGAGGCAAGTTAGAAGACACATTTCTCTTAGGGTTGTAAACATAAAATATGCATGTTGGGTTTTTTTTTTTCCCCAATGTTACGTGAACCAAAAGATAATAGCTAGAACAAGAAGCAAATATACAGCATACAGAAAAAATTTACACCTCTAGGCATAGTGTTAAGTAACAGTCACAGGTAAAAAGCACAAATGGGGTTTCTGTAAACATACATACAGGATACTGATAGAAAAACTATGTAACTACCTATAAAAAGCAGTAAATAAAGCCGTTTGTCTCTTGCTGTTAAAAATACATGTGAATTCAGTCCACAGAACTCCCAATGGCCCAAATCAGGAGGGACAGAAGAAACACTTCAGTATCAATACCCCAGTGCAAATTCTTCAGATGGAGTTTACACACTTGAATCCAAGAATCAAACTGTAAACCTCATAAGATTTAGGTAATTAAAAGTGAACTCTCCACAGAACTTAAGAGATTTTACCCTATACACTCTGATGTTGACTTGTTTTACAGGCATACATAAGTTTATCATTCACTTTACAAATAAGCATCCATTGCTGATACTGTTAAAGATAAATTTAACCTATGAAACAACTAATTTAAGAGGCTGGTAATAGCTTTACATTTCAGTGCAACTGAGATTAAGGGGCACATAAAGAAACACCACTTTAGAAAACGAAGAACAAAAGTCCGCTGTTCTAGCATGTGTTAATACAGTGGAGAATGATAATGGATTTTTAAAATGCCTCATCCTCATACTAGCCTGCTTTTGTCCTCTCTGCTTTGATTTGCATTGATTTTTTAATTCGTGAATAAATCATGAATCACCATGTCCTGGTTTCAGCTGGGATAGAGTTAATTGTCTTCCCAGTAGCTGGCATGGTGTTATGCCTTGGATTCAGTATGAGAAGAATGTTGGTAACACTGACGTTTTCAGTTGTTGCTAAGTAATGTTTAGTCCAAAGTCAAGGATTTTCTGGCTTCTCTTGCCCAGCCAGCAAGAAGGCTGGAGGGGCACAAGAAGCTGGGAGGGGACACAGCCAGGGCAGCTGACTGGCCAATGGAGTATTCCATACCATGTGACATCATGCCCAGTATATAAACTGGGGGGAGTGGGGCTGGGGGGAAATCGCTGCTTAGGAACTAACTGGGCATCGGTCAGCAAGTGGTGAGCAATTGCACTGTGCATCACTTGTATATTCCAATCCTTTTATTATTATTATTGTCATTTTATTAGTATTATCATTACCATTATTAGTTTCTTCCTTTCTGTCCTATTAAACTGTCTTTATCTCAACTCATGAGTTTTACTTCTTTTTTTTCCTGATTCTCTCCCCCATCCCACTGGGGGCAGGGGAGGGAGGGAGTCAGCGGCTGTGTGGTGCTTATTTGCTGGCTGGGGTTAAACCACAACACAGCAGAATTGGAATGAACGCTTTCTCAGTTACAAATTTTAAACATTATTTCTTAGATTTCATTTACAGTTACTCATGATCTGCAAATGTTGCAAGTCAAAGTTTAACAAACAGAAAATCCACTAACAACAGAAAACACTAGAGACAAATTTAAGAAGACTCATTATTAAAAGGTTCTTATTTTACAGTGAAAAATACATGCTGTGTCAGGTACAGCCATACCCTGCTATCTGCCAGTGACCCATTTTTGGAAAGTGCAATGATAATGAAAAAAGAGAGTGCACAACATTTTCCATAAAGATTAATGTAAAAGAGAGGGAACTGTGTACACAGACTTTAGAAATACACCAAACAAATACAGGAGAGATGATATATACGACATGGAGGATGGAAAAGCAGAAACAGGACCACTAGGATCATCAACTGGAAGAGATGGTGGCTTTTGGGAACACCTGTCCCATTTCTCAGTCCTTCCCCTTTGACAGGGTTGATTTACACTGATTCATCAGAAGAAATTGATGGCGACAATGAAAATGCAACTGTTCACAAACAGCTCATTTAAAGATTTATGGGAGGCCTTTGGTATCATAAAGGAGGCAAGGGAGATCTTTCAAACAGTGATCCCTCCTGGAAAGCCAGCTTCCAAAATTTCAACGGTACAAAGCCTGACACTCAATTCAGCGCAGCCTAACGGAACCTCCTACAGAACTCAGAGTGTGTCCCAGTACTTTAATTCTTCAGCTGCACTCTAGTGACAACATCCTAAACAACTGCTCCATGCAGCAACAGCATACTCTGCATATGAAAACAGAATTTTGTGATTGTTACAATTAAACTAAAACTATTCTGGCTTGAACTAAAACCTGCAGATTCACAGGAGATATAATGCTAAGGAGTCAAAACCGGCAATGTTCTAAATTAAAATTGTATTTACAAGTTACAAATAAAATTTTTTTCTGGTTGCCTGAATAATGCAAAGGTGAACCTCACATACTAGGTGGTTCTACTTGCAAAACAAACCAACCTCGTGTAGTCAATGTGTTAAAAATATTTTTCCATAACAAAAACAACTTGTTAAAATAACTCACCCAAGATACACATTCATGCTATGAACGCTCTCTGGAAATTGTTTGCCACTCTCCAGATCAGTGATACCAGCTCCTTTTAGGTTCTCTTTCTGTTAGAAAACAAATAAAACACCAAATCTATGAGTATTTTGTAGTATCAGCTGTAAATCTTTTATTAGCATCAGACAACAGATGTACTTCATAGCAACTCTGAGCAAAGTATAATCATTAAAATTAGGAGCAATACAAATCAGCTGAATGGCTAAAAGCCCTAGACACACTTTTAACCATAGTTTTGCAGCACACAGAAAAATAAGTCAGTGCTTTAAGAATGCTAGTTCATTCACAGATGATCAACTACAATGAATTGGTATATTCCCTAGGCTTTTAAACTGTCTTTAATTTGTGTAGGACTGAATAAATCAAACCCCACAAAAAGAAATATGTCCCCCATAACAGCAATGGTGGCATGGCCAGAAAACAAGGCTAATTCTGCAGCTGCAGGTGATACTTAGAATACATTGTGTTTCCAGAAAGGTAGGTGGGAGGGGTGGGTGTTTTTAACCATGCATTAGGCAGCTTGGGAAACCAGCAGATTCAGGGGCCAGTGACTGACTGCATAGACTCAGTGTCTAATATTTGTTACAGGGGGGACCTATAGTGTGGGAAAAAAACCTTCCACTTTGAATTAGTTTGGTATTCTATGGTAAGGTTTGAAATACTCCAAACCACAATTTCCTGGTGTAATTTATGATGTTTGGTATCAACAGTAAAAGCCGCCTGTAGACAATAAAAGTTGTCTCTTTTTTGTTCCTATAAGTTATGTACTGATAATAGAATAGAAAATAACCAATTTCAGTTCAGAAATGTCCATGCCAAGCTCAAATAATGACCATTTCGCTATTGTACCAGTAATCAAATTCTGGACCACTGATGCTGAAGTAATTTCAGTCGGGCAGAAGTTTCTTGAAAGGAAGTCCAAGCACCACACATAATTTGCAAATAAAGAATCTTACTTGACCATCTTCCACATTCAGTAGCATGCAAGGAGTAATAGAGCCTACACAGATAAATAATTTTCCAAGTTACAGGTAGAGATTTAACCATAGGGCAAACCTATCCCCTCTTAACCACCATCAATGTATAAACTGTTTTCGCAGTATCTTTTCAGGTACGGCCAACACTTTTTGTGGAACCAGACTTCATACATAAAGCACCATCCTTTAAATCAAAAAAAGCCATATATTTCATCTCTAGATTTCAGGGGTTTGTTTTCAATATTAAAACTTCAATCCTCCCACTTAGCATTACCTTACTGGCCATAAACTAAGTACTCAAAGCCAGAAAAACAGCCACCTGTAAACAACATAACAACAGGAGATGCCTGTAAACCACTAAAAACAGCTAGAGGGGATGAATATTTGAACACATGGTAACTACACCACATTTAAATTTAAGAAATTTAACATTCAGGATTATTTAGTTTAAGACAGAAACAATAAGCAACAGCAAATCCTAGCTTCTCCCAAAGAGCAAGCAGACTTTAGATCAGATTCACAGTTTGCTTCAAAAAGATAAACAGCAGATCCACAGCCTTATAAAATTCAACCCCATCACACACCAAACATAAGATGTGCCAAGAATTGTTTTCATACGTAAAAAAAAAAAAAGAAAATGAAACAATAATTTTCAGATGCTTTTAACCATAGAAGGCTACTGCATAAAGGTACACAAAATAGGTTCCTATAGGACAGTAAATGCCACCTTCATGCTACATAGACTAAAATAATTTCCTCAATGCTACTACGCTGTAAGACAAAGTAAAATACCTCACTCATTAGGTCATCTCCAGCAACAACAGCTATTTTCAAATCAACATCTGCTTTCTTTGCCACCTCCTGAAGTGCAGCTGCACAAGCAAGTGGATTAATTCCACCAGCATTACTAATGACACGAACACCTAAACAAAAAAGACAAATTAAGTCCAGCAGCATAAACAACCACTTGTATTTTAAAAACCTGAAGTGTGCTGAAACACAAGCAAGATATCACCTTCGCAAGGTGATCTAATCAAGGGAAGTAACTAAAGTCACATTAAAATATGAACAGTATTTAATCTGTGAAAGGATCGGAATAAGCCAATACAAAATTGTTTACAGAAAGATAATTGCTATAGATACTTTTCATCTTTCCTTTACGCAAGGAAGGAGAAAGTGACCAGAAAGACTATACATGATGAGGCAGGCAGGCAGACAGACAGTATTAAAATGCCTACAGGAACAGTATTTGACACCAGTCATTCAAATATCCATGTTCTCCAAACAACTGCATTTTAGCAGAAATATGCTTCTATCTCTAAAAATTCCAGACTCTGTTAGCAAGGTACTGGGTACTTAGAAGTAATTCCCTTTCTCCTCTCAAGCTCAGTATAGCTCCGCAACTTTCCAACACAAACAGAAAAACAGTGATCAGAAAATAAGTGATATTCTAGAATTATATGGGAATGTTGAAAAACTTTTAGATTGCAATGAAAACATCTAGATCTCACATTTTACAAAGATCTGTAAAATGATCTTCCATTCACAAATTAAAAGCTACAATAAGAAATACATGGAGATATATGTATATATTTATAATTATAGTAAACATTTCAAATTAACCCAATTTAAATGTCACCATCAGACCTGCACTTCACATCTGTTATGATAGGATTTTTGCTGATGTTTAAAATATTATTCCTAGAGGACAGCAAAACACTGGTGTGAAAAACAGCTTTAGTAACAGAAGCCATACAAAACTCTTCTAAGCAAGTGAACTTAATTAACATAATAACTCACACAAAAAGTAGCATACCTTTCCTGTGAATATCTTTTATATAGGGAGCCATGGCAGCAGAGACAAAATCCGGAGTGTAACCTAAAACCTGAAAGAATTAAAAGCTGTAACCATTTGTTACGGTTAAGTCACCTCGATGCCTTTTCTTGGTTAACAGAAAACGGGGAAGAACAACTAACTGGATAATGCTATAGAAAAGGAGACGTGAATGCTTTTACTAGATGAACGTGTGAAAATAAACAAACACATGCAAGTAAGAAGTATACAAAAGCAAACGGGTCCCCATATGCTGACATGCCTTACACAGACTCCGAGCGTGATCTGGGTCGGAGGGGAGCTCGGCAGGTACCGGAGCCCACCCGCCCCACCGCGGGGCTATACGCCGCCCGGCCCGGCCCGGCCGTCTCGCCTGAGCCAAGCCGGCCACGCCGGGGCTGGGCAGCGGCTACTTACGGGAGACCGGGCTTTGGCGGCCGTCAGCAACGACATGGTGATCTCGGAGAGGTAATCGAAGACGAGGAAATCCAGCTTCCCTCCGTACAGCAGCTGCGGCACTGCCGAGGCAGGGGAACCCGCCGTTAGCACCGCGGTCCCCGCGCCCGGCCCGGCCCGGCCGCGGGGCAGGGCTGAGGCGAGGCGAGGCGAAGCGAGGCGGGCCGGGCCGCCCCGCCCCTGCCCCTGGTGACGGCCTGACGGGCGGCGGCAGCCCCGGCCCGGCCGCTTACGCAACGCGGCTGTTTGCGGCGCTAGCAGCAGCCGCAGCCGCTGCCCGCCCGGCGGCCTCGCCAGGCCTCGGTGCCCCAGCGACCGCCCCGGCCGCCCGACCGGGTCTCCCCGCCGCCGGCCACCGCGCCGCCGCCTACCTGCGGCCGCCGTGTCCCCCCAGAAGCCCGAGGCGCAGCCGATGCGCACCGCGGCGCCCGCCGGGGGCTCGCAGCCGGCGCTGCGCCGCCTGCTCCAGCGGGGCGGGCGGGCGACGGCCCCCAGGAGCCGCGGCCCCCGGAGCCCCAGTAGCAGGGCGCAGCTCATGGTGGCGGCGGGCGGGCTCCTGGGCGCCGCCCCTGGCTGAGGCCCGCCCCCGCGGCGCGGCGCGGCCCGCCCCGGCCCGGCCCGCGGAGGGCGGCCTAACGGGCTGCTGGGGAGGCGGTGGAGGAAAGGGAGGGCGGGGAGTTGATAAACCCCGAGTTTGCTGGGGAAAATGACGCTGGGAGTCCCCGCTCGGCCCCGCTTTGCTCCACACGTAGTGCCAGGCAGCTGAACGGCTGCGGTGGCTGCACGCCAGGACGTGCCTAAACGGGGCGCCTGGGTTTATTCTGCTTTTATTTCTGGCCCAGGCCGGCCGTGGATCGATGGCGGTCGGGTTTGGGGCTGCCGCGTCCCTGAGGTGCTGCTGCAGGGTTGGCAAGGGCACCCATGTCACTGCCGAAGCACCGTGCGTGGGGTGGTGGGGTTAACCTGAAAGGTGGAGACCCTGCGCAGGGTTGTGGTAACGTCAAAAGCCTGTCCGGTAGCCTGGCTATGAAATTTTTGTGAAACCCTTTCCTCCTCCCCTAAATAAAAAATGTGTTTATTAAAAAATAAGGCGCTCTGTGGGAGTACATGTCTCAGTTTTGACAGGAAGGGTTTCTTGGCTCCCAGGCGGAATTTCGAGTCAGCGGGCACGAGGTGAATGTCACCAAACCAGCAAATTCCCCAGTATATAAGGAGGAACGATTTCCCAGTCCTGAAGTCTGAATCAGAGGGCTGTCTTTGAACGTCTCCAGAGTGCGAATCACATAGAGGTGACTCCCTGTCTAGAGAAAATCCGTGTCATTTGTCTGATACGACGCAAGGACTGTGACTGAATCAGGGTCTTGCATGCTGATCCGACGCAGTAACTGCTAGGTCTGCCTTAACACGTATGCTTTGATTGTAGGTGGTTTTGAATAATCTCTTGCAACTGAAACGTTTATAAAATTTGGGGTCTGTGCAGGAATGCTGAAAAATACAAGGTTCAGTGTGACACTGAAGATGCTAAGTATATGGTGATGAGAAGTGGTTTTACTGGTGTAAAAAGTAGCCATGTTGAAAATACTTAAATAAGTACTTTTGAAAATTGCTGATAAAGCGTCCGCTTAGACTAATTTCTAATTGCAGTTAGAAATGATGCAGTTGGGAGAAGATAGAAAATAGTCATGCTGTGATCTTAGAATTTGGTTCTTTATTTAGGGAGGTGCAATGTTTGCCTGTTGCAAAAAGGCCATAAAGCACCATCTTCTAACCCTCCAAGTGCCTAAGAAATTATGAACAATTACTGTACTAAGTTATTAAACAGGCAGAACCAAGGAGGTCACAGAGAAAGAAAAGTTGGTTCCCTACACACAGAGAGGGCCTAACTTTTGATCATTAAATTATTAAAGTATTTCATTATTATGTTGAAAGCTTGCAGGTTTTGAGTCCCTGTAAACTAGTAAACATCCCAATAATCACAGCGGGGAAAAAAACCCCATGTAATGTGTACATGGCTGACTCCAGATAGCTTTTGTCCTAAATATATTGTAGCTCCTTAAAGTAAACTTTGAAGCAAGAACCAGAAAAAGCACTGTCTGGTGCAACATACAAAGTTATCAGTATAGCCATAAAGACAAATGCTTTCTGTAGTTAAATTTTAAAGTGTCTTCCATGTGCGTTTCAATATGGAATACATTGCAGTAAGATTCCAACGTACTGTAACGTAGCAGGAAATATGGCTAATCCTCAGCAAGTCTTGCGATGGTCTCAAACCCTGTGGTGAAATTCAAATGCAGTTCACCTTGGCTGACGCTCCATAATCAACATGCTGCAGTCCTCACTCACTTCTGTGCTTAAAGGTATGCAACACAAATGCCAATCGCTAACAAACATGATCTTTTATAACCCATGAATGTAAGTAAAACTCCTGCTGAAATGGGTTGGGCCAAGATTTCATGCTGCAGAACTGTATTTCTGGACATGAGAAGACAAGGCTGCTTGAACAAAGCCAACCAGGGGCCGGTAGATGGCTGTGTTTCACCACCATCCGCACCCGCCTCGCATGCAAAACCATCCCTGGCCCCCAAAATTGTTACCTACTCCTGCCAGCATCCCCTGTGCTGCCTGCACTATGCAGAGAGGCAAACGGGTGCATTTTACCCCGGATGAACAAATGCATTTTATCCACATTAATATACAAATATTCACACACACGTGTGTACGTTAGTAGAACAGTCTTGGAATCCAGAAGGTGCTTTTTTCTTTTAACTTATTTCAAATATCTTTGTAGCATGGATTTTGACAGCAGCTGCTCATGGTTCTGCGATGGGCTGGATCTTGCTTTGTCGGAAACAATTTTAAAGCCCTTAAGGAACATGAATAGCATTTGAGCAAATTTGCGTATGGATGTTTACATGTGTGTGAGAGAATTAATATCCAACATGTGTAAGATACTAAGACAGTGCTGCAGGAATGATTACTTCAGAGCCTATCGTTTCATATGCGGGGTTAGGATTGTTTTGATGAAAACACAGGCACGTTATTTAGAGGCTCTTTTCCAGGTAGGCTTGGGAAGCAATGTTCTGTGACAGTCCAGTTGTAATTTTGAGATTTTGGCCTTTGTGTGATTTAACAGATTTTAGAAACAGTTTACTGCTCTTTGAGGACATCAGATGGCACTGTGTGGTTGTCCACGAAGCCCAGAAGAAGCTACAGTCAGTAACAAGCCTATGTGAAATTCATATATGGAGGTGCGAGTAAAGAACTTGACTGTATTTGTGGCCTATATAGGGGATACATGTCAACAATAATAGATGGCATAACTCTTGTCACATGGTAGAAATCCACATCCACTGGGTCCATTGCTTAATGTACAACTTTTAAGAGTAAGCCAGATTTGGAATTCATCTCATAAATTGTGACAAGGAAAGGGAAAAAAATCTTCTGGGTTTAATTTTTATACTGGAGAAAGAAAAAGTTACAGAGTAAAAAAATAAATTAAAGAATATAATTTTTTTCCTGCTCATGGTTCAAATGTAGGTCAGTCAGATTCAGTTTTCTTCAGTGACCTTAAATACTTAGATTTACTTTTATTATGCTCATAACATTAATGTTTCAAATGTAGATCTGTGGTTCCCTCCCTGTAAACAGATTTGTGCACCAGTATGGAGCACAGATGATGTGTAAAGGAAATGTGAAATTCATTCTTCTACTACCATCATCCTCAATTAATAGCATTCAGAGCTAATCCTGGAAGTCAGGGAGGACAGTGCAGAGTACATTTTTCCAAAGCAAATACACTTTCCATCATTTTTCTAGGATTTTTCTGACAGTCAGGCTTCCTCTGGTTGCTTAAAAAAGTACAAGCAAAGTATTTCACAGACCAGGGCTTTATTGTGAAATATATTACATTTTTACTGTTTCCTTTAATGTCACTGTAAATAAGTTCCTGTCCAAACCAATAGTATCAGGAGATACTGACAAATATTTTAGTTTATTGCAGAGGCTCTGTTTAGTTTATTGAGGCTCTGTCCTCTTAGCTAATTACAAAATATTCAGCAAATATTTGAATTTATTACTTATCTCTTTCCCACAAATTAGTGCATCTCTTTGTTTAACAAATGGAGTTCACTGCTCTTGCCCTCAAGGTAAAGCATACATTGCAATCTCTCTTTTGCAGATAGTCTGAAAACCAACCTTTTCTAAGTGAATCAACAGTTGAAAATTATCTCTGTAAATCAGTAAAGGGAGAGAATTTGCCATGTTGCATCTAATACCCCTATATAAGGCACAAACAACTCAAAGCTCAATTATGATGTTTAACTGATCCCAACTCATGGTTCGGGGTTTTGTAGTATTTTAGTAGATTTTTAGCATATTAAAGTATAACATCCTATGTTCTGGGACTCAGAAAAATCTCAGTTACAACAATGCAATAATATATGTAATCTTTTGAACTATATTGATTTTGTTCCTTTATAACACATTTCTGTTGTGTTTTAGGAGCTATGTTCTCTCTTAATTCCTTAACATTTGAATGAAGTTTAAATAAAATCTGAAATGTAGGAAAGTAAGTAAGCATTAAAAAGAAAGACTATAGGATGTTTTAAAAATAACAATAGCTCATTCAAACTGTCAAACATCTGGCTTATGGACATGAGGTATTTTCAGAAGTACTGGTAAAGATGAGGTGTCTTGATTTTTGGCCTTTTTTGATTGTTAAATACTTTTGAAAATTCGTTTCTAATTATATTTGAAATCAAAATAAGAACTATGTGTTAAAGCAATGATGCATTAGCTACTAAAAACTCCCTTGGTTATTCTTTGCAGAAATCAAAGGGTCTTTTACATTGCTATATGCTGTAGAAAAAGTACTGGAAAGAATGACCGCCAGAACACGAGTCACAAACCAAATTATTTTTAGCAATCATGCATCAGTGTAGTTTCCCTGCTTAGATTTAAAACAATATAATATCCCATCATTATTTAAGAATACATTCTAAAGTGAGTGAATTTTCTGTATTCACAGTGTGCATACAGCAAAATATCCCATGAATTCTTTCCAAAAAGGAAAGCCATAGCTGACATGAAATACATAAATTTCATACTTTTCCTCAGAAACAGAGCCATTTACAGCCTGTATTTGAACTAAAGCTTAGCGAATATCTGTACTGGTTTCATAAGTGAAAAGAAACAAAAGTATCTCCCATGCAGAGCAATTGAAAGCTGATTTTTCCTGACTCACAACTCCTCCAGGCATTTCACTTCAGGAAGGGCAAGGAAGAAGTCTGTTACACAGTGTGGACTATCAGATTGGCAAAAATGTTGCCATTTACCTTTTGCCCAAGTTTTGAATATTGAAAGAGAAAGAGAAAGATGAGTTACAAAACTTTTTTTTTTTTCATTTTCACTTTTTTGCTTCTGTTTGTAAAGCAGTTGGTTTTATAGCACACTAGCAGCAGAACTTCAATACTAGACAGCTTTTTAGTGGTCTCTTTATCATCCTAATTATCACTCACTCATCGATTGACCTACCGAAGGGGATTTTGCCCACTAATTTGTATAGCTTACTAGTAGTACAAGCGGGGTAATGCATATTGATGATGGATAGCAAAGCGAAGTAGGCAATTTTTTTCAGGATTTACTTTTGGTTTTTTTTCAACATTTATTTTTCGTATTTATTTTTACATAAGAAAATCAACTTCTGGAGTATCTGAAAAAAAAAAAAAAGAAGGTAAGTTCAAGTCAAGTCCACTGAACACTTTCAGTTAAAACAATAACAAAACCCCATTGGAAATGTTTAAATGGATCACTGTAGCATTTCTAAAATGGTATAGACTGATTTTTCAAGTTAGATTCTTAAGGCATGTAAGTATGAGTCATGAGTTTAAAAAACAGTTGTTTTTCCAAGACAGCTGTAAGAATACTCTGATTTTCCGGAACTAATTTACAAACACAAGCATATTTCTTCTGATTTGTATTTCTGAGGGAAGATTTACTATGAATAATAGGAAGGTGTTGGATAGCCTCCCAGTGGCTGTTTGACAAAAATACTAACCAAAATTGAGTTACAGAAAGGTCTTTTAAACAAATAATGATTCACCATTACAATCTACTCAAAAATAAACTGCAAGAAAAAAGTAAACTGACTTTGAGAACTCTTCCTTCTGCCTGTGCTACATGAATTGTTCCTCATTTGTTGCCAAATCAGCAAATAGACTTACTGGAAAGAAAAAAATGGCCAGAAAATCAACACAGTCAAATTATGTTGGACGCATCTCAGGGTACAACTAGGTCTCTAGCACATTTGTTTGGTAAATGGGTCAGCTGTTTTGCAGCCAGGACCAACCAAGACAAAATGGTATGTAAGGGAGGAAAAATACTACATAGCCATTCCACTAAGAATATATGTTGTTTTCAACGTAATGAAAAGCAGGAGTAAGTTATTTCTAAGGTGAAACCGTAGGAGAAAAGAGAAGGAAGCGAAGGCATGAGAGGATTAATTATTCAAGGCTAAATTATGACCATGTAATCAGTAAAGCAAATGAAAAAATTTCAAGTTTTAAATATTTATGTCTTCTGCTAAGAAGTTGAAGAGGTTGTAACCAGAAATGCAACTAGGCAACACTTATAAATGCAGTGTACAGATATTTGGTAATCATCAATGCAATGTTTAATATTGATTCCTTCATGAATGTAAATCTATACAGTGATAATTTTGTGTTATCTCTGTTAACTCTGCAAGAGTTTCAAACATATACGTACTACTATTAGTGATAAAAGGGAAGGGTATGTTCTTTACTTTGTTAAAGGATGAGGGATACCTGGATTGTGTAATGTGGTTCACCTATCCTGTCATGAACATCATGTGCTCATCTGCACTCTTGAGTGTACATCTGTGGTTGAAGCTGGGCCAGTTATTTTACGAAGTTCATACCAGCAACCTACTCATGCTATATAATCATATCTAAGGGAATCCTGGTGGTGCACAGCCACTGAAATTGTACCTCCAGGATCCTTTAGACCTCATGCCAACAAATAATCTGCAGCCAATGAAGCAGCAAAGCAAGCTCAAGCAATGTGTGGGCAGCAGTGGCAAGGAGATTCACTGGTAGTTTTCTGAGTTCATGTGAGCAGGACTAATGAAGCAACAATAGAACACACAAGAGCAGGTGGACTTTTACCAAGTTTTATCTACTTTATTTTCACTCTTTAGGAAAGACCTAACCATGTAAAAGGTGGATGCATGTCCTAGTTGTATCGGTAAGGACAACAGAAGCACGTTCAGCACATGACTCTTGAAGGTAATTAATGCCAGATTGGAAGGGCAAACTTCTAGCATTGGTCATCCTTTGTAAAGAACTTTTGGCAGCCTGGCGACTAAGTCACTGGTCATCAGTACAGTTACTGGAAAGCTGGCTCTCCCATAAACAGTGCTACAGCTTCACATAAGTGTCCCATAAATTTGATTTTTAGCATCAAAAATGCTGAGGTTTCCTTCTGGCAGTATGTGTCTGGATCCTCAAACATGATGGGAACCTTCTCTTTGACTAGATGTAACCAGATGAAAAGAGGATATATAGGTCAGGAACTCTACACATTTCAGGACCAAATCATGTCTAATTTTGTGATAGTATAACATCTAGCTTCCATAGAGTATTTTTGTCTGTGGATTTTAAATACCTATTAAGCAAAATTGAAACATTGATCCTGCAGTACAGAGGTGAAGTCATTTGCCTGAAATCACAAAGACAACTGGTAATGACAGATCTAGCCATGAGCCCCAGTCCCACCGTTCTTTCCATCATTTGGTCAAACATGTATTGAAGTCAAAAGCCTCATTCAACATTGTCTCATCACACATGATACTGTACAGACACAAAAGCAGGCTGTGTCTGGAGAAACCACAGCCTAAAGATCAGGTGCAGGGCATGAGTCGAAAGCTATTAAGGCTACCGATACAGATAGCAAGCAGAACATCCATAAAATAATTTGTCTGGGATAAAGCCCATAGCAGAAGAGGGAGCCTGTCACCAGTCTTGTAGGTGTATTGGGTAAGGCAGATACTGAGAACATTAGTTCCCCAAAAGGGAAGCTTTGACCAAAGTTGTTCAAATGGACTTCTTGAGTTGAAGGATAGGGAAGCTTCGTGCTTTCCTTGCCTGTGATAAATACCACAGGCTTCTTTTCCAGGTATGCCACTGCCCAACATGACTTCATACCTTTCTCTTCCTCGGTATTGTCATCCGCAGAATAGGGAAAATGATGTTGATTCTTTTTGCAAAGCACATTGAGATCTGTGATGGCAAAGTGCTACATAACTGCAAAATAGTATTTATTGTTAGGCTATTGATAGTTGTTACATATAATTCAGGTAGCTACTGTGGCTTTTCCTGTTGCCGTTAGAGAGGAACTTCTGCCAGCCCCATCCCGAAGCCATGTGTGAGTTTCCTTACACTCATGTTACTAGAAGTAGCATCTCCAGGACTCGTCTCACCTTTCTGCCTCCCCCGAGACCTCCTGGCTGGAGCAGAGATTAAGCGGCTAAGTGGGAAGTAGGTTCTGCAAATGGGTGGAGTAAGAGATGTGTGCAAATTCTGGGAATCCACCTCAAACCCCTACCCCACCTCTTCCTGCCACCTCCCGGTGCCCGCCCCCAGCTTCAGCCTGCTCCCTTAAACTCCTGCCGCCCTGTGCTGGGCTGAACGTTTTTGGCTGCAGTCAGCAGCGCCTAGTCGGACAGACAGGATGGTGCTGAGGTTAGGCAGCTGGGCTGCCCTGGGGCCTCTCCTCTCCCTGCTCTTTTCTACCAGCATGGCGGTAAGTGAAGAGACAGTGTTAGTAAACACATCAGCGCGGATAGTGCTGTCGGAGAAAATTCACTGAAAATGGTCTTCTTTTTTCTCTTCAGTACATTGCTACCAGAGAAAACTGCTGCATATTAGATGAACGATTTGTAAGTACCTGAACAATTTTATTTTATCTTAAGAGACTAATTAAAGCTTTCCTATGCTGATTATTAACTACCATTATCACTTGATCCTCATTGTTGTTTTCAATACTTATTAAATGGGCTGTGCTTAAACCTGTTATTTATAAATTGCAGTATACGCTCCGTAAAAATGCACAGGAGGCTGCACTGTTGATGAAAGCATATATCCAGAAGATGCCACAAGTAATAGCACGCACGGTTTTCTTGCTATGTGTGCACACAGTGTGAAAGTAAACTGCCTCTGTGCATTCAAATACAGCGGAAAAAGTGGCCAATGCCTGCCCTTTTTTATCCACAATCGTTTGTCTAAGCGGTGCCTGGAAGCTCCCCTGCCCATATATTCTGCTCTGCTTTTTTTCCTCCTGAAACATTGCCAATTATTATTCTTTCCTCTTTAGGGTAGCTACTGCCCAACAACCTGTGGCATTGCAGATTTCTTTAGTAAATATCATCTCACTATGGATAATGAACTGCAGGAAATGGAGAGAATTTTGCGGCAAATTACTAACTCCACAGTAACAGCAGAACATTTGATTCAACACATCCAAAGCCTCTATCCTCCAGAAAAGCAGACACTACCAAGTGAGAATATAAAAATAACTTACTCAACTGAAAAATATAGTTTATGTAGTTTTCTTGGTTTTTAATTTGCCCTAATTGGAATGATTTTATACCTTTGTCTATTTTACAGATTCCATTGATGGTTTTACTCAAAAGTCCAAGAAAATAATTGAAGAAATTATAAAATATGAAAACACTATTGTGTCTCATGAAAATACTATACAGTAGGTATCTTCCACCTTTTATATCACTTGGCAATCCAAATCGTTTTCTTTCTGTTCTTTTATGAAGTGCAGCTAAGCCTCCCTCAGAAAGGTTTTTTTGTGCTCATGTGGACCATTGTGCCCACACCATCATTAGTAGCTGCCTAGCCTAGCAAGACACAAAAGGATTATGAGGATCTGATATTGCATGCTCTGCTCATCTGCATCAGCTGTTAATCATGCAGGAAGTGCAAGATAAGAATGTCGGGAAGCCTGGCAATATTTTTATTTATGTTTCTTTTGCTGTGCCAGCTACTTCTAACTTTTTTTTCATGACCTTTGGAGATTTTATTGATATGAGTTTGTGCTGTAATGCAAAGTGTGTGGAATATTTGTACAATCATTCACTCTGGCTAATTTTGCTGCATATATCCATGAAAATCAGCTCAGTTACATTGATATAAATCATAAGCAACTGTAAACTCAGTGGTAGCCTTTTGTAAATTGACATTGAAAATAAAATTGAAAACATCTTTAAATTTTCTAAATCTTAAGGATATGGTTTTTGACCTGAATATAGAAAAATCTCCACTTCTATAACATTATATCAAAGATGATTTAGGCATTCTGACACTTGCAGCAGTTTGTTTACAGCATTTGTGTTTTACAAATGCATACATAATTAAAGTGGAATAATTTATCATTTACTTCAGGAGAACAAAGAAAAACTTTCCATAGAGTTATATTCATACATTAA